>NC_137469.1:30505603-31878048 GCF_964235325.1 Thermobia domestica
TGTTTTATCACCTCGTCTGAAGCGAAGCGACGGTCTCCTAGGTGCTTCTTCAAATGTGGGAACAGGTGAAAATCGCTTGGAGCGAGGTCTAGGCTGTAGGGAAGATGGTCGATGATGTCCCAGCCTAACTGCTTCAACGGCGTGGTGGTCTCTACCAGCCGCAAACTTTCGACATCATTCTGCGACATGCTGCCGAGGTATTACAGTATCTCCGTAAACCTCTACCAGCTGCCGGTTGGCGGTTACATGTTTCGCCCACAGAAATCAAATAATTGAGCGAATTTCTTCGAAACTAGTTGCCATTTTGTTTACTTACAGCTAGCGCCGCAGGTGGCAGGTGGAAGAAATTCCAGAAATATCGGCCTTTCAACCTTAGTTTCTGATCCTCCCTCGTAAATGGTAAAAGCAAAATTAAAATACGCTGTTAACTAGTAAATTGTATCTATTGTTCTTTCTAACGATCACATACACTCCTAACAGTGACACCTATTCCTAAAAGTGGCAGACAGTACTTGCAAGCATGTGCAGGGTTCCCACATTCTGGAAAATCAGGGAAATGAAAACATGTGAGGGAAATCATGCATTTTGCGTAAAATGTCATGGAAAGTCAGGGAACGTAAATGTGCAAGTGTAACATTCTTTTTTCAATCTAACATTGTTTCCTCTCTATCAGTTAAGCAGATTGACATGTGAAGAGAACCACAAGGATACAGCATTCCCATGATGACAGTGATGCAGTGTTGCTCTCTTGTGCTGAGGGAGTGAAGTACTCGTGTGTGTGTGTGTGTGTGTATATATATATATATATATATATGAGTGAGTGAGTGAGTGAGTGAATGAGAGAGAGAAACAAAGATGGGGATAATTGATCATGTGAATGGTAATTAAAGAAGTGCGTTGGACGGCTATGGGAATGGAGGAGGCCGTTAAAAATGTGTATTATAGAACTTATCCCAAATCTTCCCATGTATATTCAAGAATTTGTGTTAGGGAATGTCAGGAAGATCGATCTTCACTTTTTTCTGTGGGAACCCTGCATGCGATTTGCTTTTTTTTTATATTTATTTATTTATTATAATGAACGTGATCAATGTTTCGAAAACAAACGGCAGCACAGCATATATTTATTATTATTATTATTATTATTATTATTATTATTATTATTATTATTATTATTATCTTCCTTTGACAGCCTACTAAAGAAGCCAGTGATTGGGACAAGAGTAAAGACCGTGGCGCAGCCTCTTCATCCAGTGCAACCTGTTGCCAAACCAAAATGCCTCACCATAGAAGAAACACGACCCTTTTTAGACCTGCAACCGTTATCTCAGGCTGTGAAATTAGAGACGAATCCTGTTCATTGGTCAGTGAAGGAGGTCATGCGGTACTTGAAACAAACTGAAGATTGTAGCCATCTTGCGAAAAAAGTTAAGGAAGAGGTAAGGGTTAACAAAAAGATATATATATATATACTAAATTATTGTTTCTTACAATGAAATTAGTCAGTGATTTTATTCTTTCATCATATTGATGGAGTCTTTATGTCGTTTCATTAGCTACGGAGGTAATAAGGGACTATTGCTGTCGCAGATTCACTGGATTGTCTTACAGTGTGTTTCTTATACAAGGTAAGTCATGATGAACCTGATTTCAGAAATCTATTATGTGAAATCTAATTAAACGTATGTTATTGTGAGCCTTGTGCTTAAAAAAAAAAAAAAAAAAAAAAAAAAAAAAAAAAAAAAAGGAAACTTATCAAAGTTTTGTTCACATATATCACAAGTTTTCTATGCGAGCACCTCGCGTAATACGGCACATATCAAACCGATAGTGTATCTCCTGCGAGACCTTTTGTAGCGTGTTGCGCTCAATATAAGCAGTTCATTTCAAGCTTGCTGCTGACTTAGCGGTAGAAAGTGGAAACTAAACCTTGAAACTTAGTCTTCTGAAGTGCATGTCTCACGTAACATATGTTTATTCAGGGTGTCTATCGGTCACGAATGTCACGAAACAGTTACGAAATCAGAAAATGATCATGAAAGTCACGAAATTTAGTTGTTTGTTTTTGTGTGTGTGTGTGTGTGTGTGTGTGTGTGTGTGTGTGTGTGTGTGTGTGTGTGTGTGTGTGTGTGTGTGTGTGTGTGTGTGTGTGTGTGTGTGTGTGTGTGTGTGTGTGTGTGTGTGTGTGTGTGTGTGTGTGTGTGTGTGTGTGTGTGTGTGTGTGTGTGTGTGTGTGTTCAAATGTAAGTGCAGATTAGAAAATTTTGTTCTATAAAACGTCAAAGTTCACGATCAAAAATGTCTATGGTCGGCTTTAGACACTGCCAAATCGCAAGCAAAGTATGTTTTAATCGCATGGATGAAAATTCGGCCTAATTCGCTCTTGAAAATATTAGGCAATTTTATGATTAGGCAAAGAAATGGTCACGAAATTTCATTTTGGAATTTTAGTAGACACCTTGTTATTAGATTTCACAGAATAAATGTTTCCAATCAGGTCCATCATTTTTACTTGCCCTGGATATAATATAGTTTTGAATTGAATGGTAAATAGTTTGGCCAAAATTAATAGAAATAAATAAATAGTTCGAAAGCTTCTCATTTTAGAAACATTAAATTCGGAAAATTGTGCAACTTGTAAATAGCTAAGGTATTATGTATTAAACAAGTAGTAACAATAGTAGCAAAGGCGGACTAAGAAATTATAGTATAAACTACATAAGCTAGTTATAGGACATTTCGACACGCAAAGGAAAAACTGATTATAATATGAACTGAAAAGTGCAATTTAATGAGAAAAAAAGACAAAACGTTTACATGAATGTTTCCACAATCTGTAAATCACAAAATGAGTTCATAATATTCATGAGTACACAACTTGTGTACAGAAATACGTATTACGTATTACTGAAACTATTTGGAAAAATGTCGGGGGGGGGGGGGGGGGGTTAGACCCTAACGATGGGAGATTTCGACAGTGGGAAATGCTTCATAGATGTTCAAGAGAACTGTCATACTCCGCGGAATATACTCTTAATCACAGGAACCACATGTGAAAAGTACATCAGACTCATTTTGTACACATTTTTCATGGAACCACTTCTTACACTTCCTCATACATTGTACCCACGACTGGCTACCCATGTCGTTAAAGAAAAAGCCATTGTATGTGTTACAATAATTGCTGATATCCATTAGTGCACTGGAGGTAGAAGTTACTGATATCCGTTAGTGCACTAGAGGTAGAAGTTGCTGATATCCGTTAGTGCACTAGAGGTAGAAGTTGCTGATATCCGTTAGTGTACTGGAGGTAGAAGTTGCTGATATCCGTTATTGCACTGGAGGTAGAAATTGCTGATATCCGTTATTGCACTGGAGGTAGAAGTTGCTGATATCCGTTAGTGCACTGAAGGTAGAAGTTGCTGATATCCGTTAGTGCACTGAAGGTAGAAGTTGCTTATATCCGTTAGTGCACTGGAGATAGAAGCTTGAGAATTTGTGTTGCTAACACAACAATTACTCGGCTTCTTTCAAACAATTTCCACCTTTGACAACATTAGTGCCGTTATATATTCTTTGTATGTTACAATGTAGGATTCTTGTTTCTAACGTAACCGACAAACCGATAGAGTTACCTATGGTACAGGTGACAGTTCTTGAAAGGATGGGGAAGACGACGTGGTTTCTGCAGAAGCTTGTTTTGCATTTGTAGAGTTTTGAATAGCTGGAATGTATTGGTCTTCCAAGTCATATGCGAACACTTCGTCACCCAAGATATCAGGGTTATAGGAATAGATACCACACTTTTTAAAACCACTTGCAAACGTTTCAACATTTACTGACTTCATCCAACCTAAACGAAGTAACTTTACGACGTTGTCTTTCAGAATACTTTTGCCAGGATTATTGCGTGCAAAATGTAGACAAGCAATGTTTAAAAAAAAAAAAAAAATGTTTAAAGCTGCGAAAGAAAGAAACATCTATATGTTGCATCTATAATTACAAGAAAATATGTTTTAATTACCGAAAAAGAAACATTCACAATGGCGCGGGTCCGGCACTCTTAACTATTTTCCAAACATATTCTAATATGAAGTGCACTTCTCCCAATAATTTTTAATTTAGAATTAACTAATTTGCATTTTGTTACCATGTTTGTTATTGGTCATGACTTGCTACGTTGTACATTTTACCAATCGCACATCTTTCAGTATTTAAAGTTATATGAGTTACAATGTATTCTTGCTATGATATACACTGCTCCACAAAACTTAAGCAACCCGAGAGAACTTGGTATAAGTGAAGTGTGGGGCTCATTCAACACTGGTTAGTGGCATGCACATACACATAGACACACAGGCAAGGCGAGTACCCACTCTATTGCATAAGCAGCACCGTTGCAAGCGCGGTGAACAACTTATGCCATGAGGCGTACACCACAGCCCAGTAGTGTCCGAGGCTCCAAGCATTGATTTAGTGGTTCTTGTGTGGGGTACACACCTTGCAATGGCTGGTAGACGGCATTTGAGTGACTTTGACCGCGGTCGAATAATTCGGCGGTTGGAATTGGGCCGATCGCAAGTGGAAGTGGCGCAGGAATTCAACGTCAACAAAAGTGGTGTGTCGAGGCTGTGGAGTCGCTTCCAAAATAAAGGTGAAGTCAGTAGACGTCATGGAGGAGGCCGTCCGAAGAAGACGTGGGCCGTCGAGGACCGATTTCTAATAATTTCTGCCAAACGTAACCGTCAAGCCTCATGCTCTCAACTGGCCAATGAGTTTTTTCAGGCTACAGGATAACGCGTGAGTGGTGAAACTGTTCGTCGGCGGCCCAATAGAGCAGGACTGTATGCAAGAAGGCCTTTGCTGTGTGTGCCATTGAAACTGGAGCAAAAACGTGCGCGTTACACATGGTGTCAGCAACATGTTGCATGAGGGGAACACAGTGGACGCGTGTCATGTTCTGCGATGAGTCGAGATTCAGCCTGTCGTCATATTCTGGTCGGACCTTAGTGTGGAGAGAGCCAGGAACACGCTATCTTCCAAACTTCATTGCTGAACGGCCGTCCTAGGGAGGTGGTTCCATTATGGTGTGGGTTGGAACTATGCTGGATGGGAAAACGGACCCACATGTGGCAACATGGCACTTTGACAGCACAACGGTACCGGGATGAAATTCTCAATACACATGTACGCAATTTCCGCGGAGCATTTGGCCCAGACTTCCTGTTTTGGATGACAATGCCCGCTCACACCGTGCACATCTTGTGTCCGAGTATCTGGAGAGCGAAGACATTACGCGTATTGCATGGCGTGCACATTCGCCAGACTTGAATCCCATCGAGCATGTGTGGGATGCTCTTGGGCGGCGAATAGCGCAGCGCAGTCCACCAGCACGCATTCTCCCTTACCTCCAAACAGCTCTCCTCGAGGAGTGGCGCCATCTGCCGTAAGACTTGATCAACACTCTGATTTGCAGCATGGAGTCCAGATGTCGTGCCTGTATAGCTGTTCGTGGTGGTCACACGCCATATTGACTACCTATGCCCTCGCACAATCCAGCTTCACCTTTGAAGTTTCGTGGTGCTGAACTTTTTGGTCACCCTGTACATCCTAACTGTATTGTTCGTCTTCACTTGTGTTGCATTGTGCATCTGGACCGTCTGTTTGTTCATTATACTTGGTGCAGTGATCATGTCGTTTTATTTTCTGCCACTTTCTTCGAGTTGCTTAAGTTTTGTGGAGCAGTGTATATTGAAAGAGACACTTTGGGGAGAAGTCGACATATGTCGTAATCTCAATACAACTTCTGTCGAAACATTCTCCAATTGTCTTCACATACAACAGTGGCAGCAGTTGTAACTCAGGAGCGCGTTGCCCATCCCATTTTCCTGCCATAACTACATACCCAAGGCGTGCTGTATTTCAGTCACAACACCTTTCATGTTTCGGGAAACATACCTGCTAGCTAGCCCGTAAGTTCGGCTTTATTAATCTTATAACACATGTCTTTACGTACATAAACTGCAACATATCTTTGTTATAGAATCCTAAATTCTAACAGTTCAACAATATTTTCTTCCCTCTTTGTACAGCGCAGCTCACAATGTAGCAGAAAGACAAACACCTACTTTGTGGCGTTCTCGCTACAGTCGCATTGTACCAGGGTTGCCAAGTTCTTTCAAATGTCGGAATCTCCCGAATGTCGACATGTCTCATAACTACCCTACTGTTTTTTCAACAATGCAATATTAAAGATTATTACATATCAATATAATGTATCTTGTAATATTAATTTGCTGTTTACCCTTTGATTTTCGACCATTGGAATTGTAATAATACTGCCGAGTGTGTTCTGGTAACACATTACCTACTTAATAATAAGTTATGATGGTTGCTGAGGTTCTTTGTAGGTCGAAAGCCGTGAATCGTCATAATTCTGCTAATTATTCGACTTCTCTTAGTTCCTCTAAACAAATGATATAGTTCTTTTAAAATATACAGTAACTTACACCAAAACATTCGAAATAACCATCGTTTGTGTACACTTATGTCCAAAAAAAAAAAAAGAAACTAGGACCAGCTATAAAATTATGCATGTCTATAAATATGTTGATGTAGGAATATAATTTGATAACGAATTCGCCCGGTATTTCTTATAATGTTACTATCTGTATAATCGGCAAAGACATGTATGTGGCAAATTTCATGTCAAAAGAGCAGTAAATGAGAACAATAAAACGGAAATAAAACTTTATTATCCATTTAGCAACATTTTGTTTTACTCATTCTAATTTTCGTATTTATAATTCTTTTCCTATGAAATTTACCACAAATGTACATTTCCCGATTATACACATAGTATCAGTATTAAAAGTACCCTGCAAAATCATTATCAAATTATATTCTTACAAGAAGACAGTTATAGATATGCGACAATCATTTTGGACATGGGTGTACCATGGCGTGTAACTGGTAACATAAAAAGTAGTGTATCAGTTCCGTAAAATAGTAAAAAATGGCATGAGTGAACCGACATTTGAACCCGAGTCTTGATCTAGTTTGCATTTCATAAGTTTTTTTTTTTTCTGTATCATTGATTTTGCACCTTAGGGAATTAGTGTGACATAAAATTTGTCATTTCTTCATTTATCATATATAACGTATCGGGTGGCTCGTATTGTTAGTATCCTGCAAATAGTATGAGATATTTGTATAATGTTCATGACAAATATGTACTCATATACAAGACAATTTATATTAACCTATTTTTAAATTAACTTTCAGGAGATTGATGGCCAAGCGTTCATGCTCTTGAACTTGCCAACAGTTCAGGAACACCTTCAACTGAAACTAGGACCAGCTATAAAATTATGCCAGCATATTGAACGTGTTAAATACGCTTTTTACTCGCAATTCGTAAAGTAACTTTGTTAAAGACTGTTTGTTTTTACTGCAAAACAAGTGTTTTTAAAAAAAAAAAAAAAAAAAAGTGAAAAAAGTAATAAAAATAAAATAGTCGATCGTCATTTTTATTGCAGTTTTTTTACCATGATATATTATCATGTTGTATAGTAATTGTCATTTAATGTTCTCAACGGAGAAACAGTGACTGAAATATATATATTTTCATAACTAAAAATGTTGTATTATTTTGTAATCCTATTTACAAACTTTGAGTCACTTCCCTTTATTTTTACACAAACGTAATTAAAGTGTGTGAAATCATTTGGTAGTGTTAAAACTGTTAGATATGAAACAGGGTGTTCGGTACAATTTAGTAAAGTAAAAGTAATAAAACTTCTAATAGCTTATACAGGGTGTTCAGTACAATTTAATAAACTTTGTAATCTATATATCTAAAAAAAAAAAAAAAAAAAAAAATGTTTGTGACTTACTAACTCTTGAACTATCCGACCGATCTTTATCAAATATTCAACATAGCTGAGGTTCGGGCCTGGGATTGTTTTTATCATTTCACTTTGACGGTACATCTTAGGGGAGGGGAAGGGGGAAATATTTAAGAATGATCGGAATTGACCGATATTAGTGTTGAATCCATAGTTTTAGGGGTCTCTAAGATGAACAGTGACACTTCCGATGCCGACTAAATCCAAATTCAGCTCTCTTATGTTCAAAGTGAAACGCATTCTCCCCGTGCGAGGAACGGGTATTCGGCTAGTAGCTTATATAGTGTTCGGTACAGTTTAATAAGGTAAAGGTTTTAAATCTTGTAATAACTTATACAGTGTGTTCGGAAACACCACAAAAGACTGCGGGAAATGAATCCACAGACGAAGACACAAAAAATTATAGACCAACATGAGTGCGTCATTTCGAAGTTATTGCTCTCCGAAAATTGATCGGAACAATATGAAATGGGTCATAACTCGAGAACGAAATGTTGGACGAAGGAACATGGTGGTTATTTTGTGCCTAAATTCCATTTAGTGTACCAGTGAATGTGTTCAAGTTTACAATTCGTAATCTATCGTTTTTCGTTCCTAAAAGACCTCGTGAATTTCGCTTTAATGCTTGTACTACACTGTGCAGAAATATACCGTCTCTCATATGCACTCACGTATTTCAACCATTGTAAAGCATTTGTAATGATCTTACTACTAACTCTACACTTGTAAACATAAAATATAGATGTATTACTTACTGCTTAATTATGATAAAAGAAAAAAAAATGTTCCTTGTAAGCTTGTCTTGCCATGTAGGGTACTTAATTTTACCTGTAAATTTTGCAAAATGTGGTGCGTCTAAACTTGACTAGCACCGTAGAATGCTTGGTTTTGAAAAGTTTCACATTAATATTACAAGATCATTAGTTTTGAGAACTAGGCTGCTGGTGGCTCTCAAGAGACCAGGGTCAAAACAGGTGAATGTGCGTTTTCATTTTAAGAAATAGTTGCTCCTTGTCATATGATTAATATTATTGGCTGGATGTAGTAGCAGCTCTCATGCAACTAGATTTTTCAATGAAAAAAAAAAGAAAGAAAAAATATTTTACGATTTTTATCGGGAAGATAGGAAGGAACGTAATACAGAGGTTGTTCAGCGTACGTGTGGCCGATTTCGTTCCTTCCCCCTCCCGGGCAGAATGGACTCACCCGACCTGGCTCGTGGCGTCCTTCAGTGTTGTGCAGGGGCTTCCTGAGAGCGGAGTTGTTTTTCCGCGCAGACGACAATAACGCACAAAACAAGACCATTGTTGTGAATGTTGTGTTAAATTTGTTTCCAAGTGTGTGGATTTCCGCTCTGTGACCAAAATGCCGGCCAAACTAAGCCGGTTTTGGGAAGGCTATTTTGCGGCTCTTTATGACGCCCACTTCAGTGTTTCTGTCATTAGAAAACAGTGCAAGAAGAATGGTTGCAACATCAGTTTAAGTGGAATAAAAAATGTTATTAAAAAGTACAAGAGCAACGAAGCTCCACCATTTGGATCACCAACGACAGGGACGTACGGAGGGGGGGGGGACACGGGGGTCCGGACCCCCCCCCGAAATTTCGACTTTTTAAAAATTTAGCCTAATTTTAGGGGCAATTTTAGCAATTTTAATATAAAATAGCTTCATATTTAGTTTGGACCCCCCCCCCGAAATAAATTCCTGGGTACGCTACTGACCAACGAAGTTGCCTAGGAAGCAGGAATGCACCAAGGCCACCTCCACCATGCAGAGGAAACTTCGCAAAATGGCAATGCAAGAAAATCCGCACACACAAAGGTGTATGGCTAATCGTGTTGACGTGTCTTTGGGGACTATGAGCCGGACGTTACACCATCAATTCAAGCTGGAAAAAGTCATGAAAGCTCGCGGCCATCTTCTCATGGATACCCACCAAAAGGAACGAAAGTGTAACGCCCGGAAGTTATACGAACGGCATCTGGCAAAACAAAGGTGGATGTACGTCGTAACGCTCGATGAAGCATGGATTTACCTTTTCGACTGCGGCAAACCGAGAGCCATCATGTACCGAGAGAAAGGCACCAAGAACAGAAGGTGGGTCTGTGTCTATAAAGAATCCTTCCCAAAAGGGTTCATAGTCGTTACTGGCTACTGTTACGGAGGTAAACTGAAGATTTGTAGGGTGACGAAAAACTGCAAAATAAATTCGCAGTATTTTCAGGAGGAGATCATGCGGCCGATCTACGAGCACGAGATTCCAACAAACGTTTAGGTACGGAAATGACGCCAATCTGGTGTGCATTCACATGGACAAGGTCTCATCACATACCTCACGATCGTCTCTCGCATTCTACAGGGAGATGGAGGAGGCAAGTGGTATACAGGTGATACCTTTCAATGAGGTACCTGTTAAATCTCCAGATGCAAGTCCTATGGACTATTGTGGATTTGGATTGCTGAAATCGGCGTGTGACAACGGCGGGGTCTTTGGGAAAACGGCGTGTGACAGCTGTGGAAGGACTTTGGAAAGCTGTGCAAAGGGAATGGGACAAGATTCCCCACCCAGTTCTTCAGAGAAGCCTATTACAGTGGAAATTATGCTGTCGGGCTATTGTTAGGAACCAAGGCAAACACATCGAGCATTTACGGACCTGGGGCCATGGATTCTTCTAAATTTTTAGGTAAGTCGAAATTGGCGAAATGTAGACTGAACAACCTCTGTATTCAGAATTTACGTATGATAAATACATAGAATATACGAGGGGCAGACAAAAAGTTTCCGGAATGTTGTAGTTTCGCCATTTGTCATTCGATCACAGTGAATCTTGTACAGTACAATCCGTAGGTTGCCTAATTATGAATATGACAAGTGTGAACAGTTCATAACAGTCAGTCTACGAGTAGTATAGCTATAAGAAGGAATATTTTGTGTTCAGTTGGTGCAATGTCGCATTTCGAGCAATGCACATACATCATGTTCATGTGAAAATTGGAAAAATCTGCTTCAGGTACTTGCTTTGATAGCCTTAAATTCAGTTTAGGGTGACTTCTGTTTGTGTTTACTGCAATGGCAAGAACGCTGGAGAAAATATGTGTTCCGAAGGTGCCTACTTGGAAGGCGATTAAGTAAACGTGTACTTATATTGTGGTAATAAAGAGCTATAATAAAATTCCGGGAACTTTTTGCGTGCCCCTCGTATTGTTTCACGTAGTAATGTAAAATAATTTTAATTGGAAACTTATTCCAGTTTCATTTAAAATAATTGCAACAGATAAAAAGATAAAGTGTATTACAATTCCTGGAGGGAGCTGATGTGGCTCGGATCCCACGTTAAGATGTAGGTCCTCATCTCATATAGCAAATTGAACGCTCAATTTAAATCCAACCAAAGTATGTTACATGCTATTTAGTGCAGATTGAGAATAGACCGTTATAAAATATGGCAATTTTATCTTAAAATGAGTGAGTTTTTTAATGGAAGAGGATTGTCTAGGATATTAATTTTCACTAGCGGAGCAATTATGTACATACAATGTAAGAAGCCAGTATTTTATGTCTATGCTATACTACGGTTAAAATTAGAAGTGCATATGAAAGAGGACTGTGTAACATATTAATTTCTGCACACTGTAGGGAAAGTGCATTTTATGTTTACAAGTATATAATTACTAGTGTGTAACCATGACAAGTGCGCTGCTTTTGTGCGATTTACAGTTTTTTTTTTTTTCGTTTTGCGCTGACACACTGAACTCCCTACTGACACATCTCGCGTGGATCCCTGTGCTGCGCTCTTGCCCTGATTCTTGTTAGATAACATTCGTGCTTTATTTATTTATTTATATTTATAGCCCTATCATATTTCTGGGTATTAATGGCATCTAGGAGCTTAAGACTCACAAATGAGGGATGGCGTCCCTCAGCGAGAGTACTGCTCCATGAATGGGTCAGGAAAGAAGCGGCCTGGGATTTGTAAGTATCAACCCGGTATTTGCCTAGTGTGAATAAAGAAAACCTCACTCGGGATGGCTGATCTGAGAAAGCTGTTACAGTTCTTCGACCGAGCGTCTCCACATTTGTGCTTTTAGTGGACATCTAACACAGGTTGGTTAGTGTTTAACTTACATATTTACAATATAGCGCCAAATTAAAAGAAAAATATTTCACTTTTTGTGCTTTAAATGATTCCCCAACATATTCTGCTCCTTTCTTTTCTTAGTGTATCCTCAAATAATTGCGTACAAATTGATAGTATGCGTGCAAACTGATGTGAGCATCCAGACGAATGCCATGAAAGCTATTGTGGCAAAAGAACATCAACTTGTGCTAGGTTTCCAGTGAAAAGCACAAATGCAACCAGTTCGCTAGTGGCGATGGGGACTACGTTGTTACAGGATCTTAGATATATGCTAGAGCGCGTGTCATGGTTTAGTACTAGTAACAATATTTATAAACAAATATACATTGTGTAGAAACACTATGCCAGTAGAATTTAATATGTTACACAGCCGTCTTCCATATTCACTTTATCCGTAGTATACCACTTTTAATGGTTTGACACATAAAACTTTACACTTGTAAACATAAAATACATTGTGCAGAAGTACTCTGCCAGTGGAAAGTGATATCCTGCACAATCCTCTTTCATATAAACTCGCTCATTTTAATAGTAAAAATATCGTTTTTATGAGTCTATTCTATATTAAATATTTCCGTTCAACGTCCCAAGTTTTGATACCTTTTAGGATAAGGGAGACAATGAATACAGCAAGTGAATAGTGATGGAAGGATTGGTGCAATGAAAATGTGGAAGGAAACGGTAGTACCCCTAGAAAATCCACGGACATGCTGTTGCAAATGAACTTACGTGGTCGGGGATCGAACCATGGAACTTTCGCAACAGAAGTAAGCACTCTACTGTGCCTACATGATCTATTGTAAACAGGGTTGTGAAAAATCCATTATTTTTAAGCCAGTCCAGTGGGTTTTACTGGCCAATATTGGATTCTATTAAATTCTGTTCGTGTAAAGCCATATTCCTACGTGAAATACCATTTAAACATTCATGTTCCATTGTATACATGAAACTTTTGAACTCCCTTGTGTGGCTGCGGTCGTTTACCTCTGGCGCGGGCCCCTAGTTCTATCCCAGCTCCCGCCAAGTGCGCTTTTGTGGTGGACAATTCTCGAGGTTCTCCCGTTTTCTTCCACTTTCGTCATGCCACCATTATTATCCATCTCATCATCACAGTCTCCCTCAGCCCCAGTGACGTAACTAAGGGGGAGCAAACGGGGTTTGTGCCTTGGGCACCAGATTAGGGTGGTGCAAAAGTGTGCAAATATTTATTTTCACTATTAGGCAAGGAAAGGAGTTTTAGCAAACTAATCATAAAAGGTACCTCAGAAACTTAACAGGGCAAGTACTCACCAACCTTAGGATCATATCCATAGAGCATTAACCTAGCTTCAAAGTTATCTTTTGAGGGCATTGTAAAAACCTTTGGAGACAAAAGAGCCCGCGAAGTTAAATTTTAGTTCTAGCTTTTTGTGATTTAATTTAATTTAGTTCGATTAAAGAGATTTGCAAAATGTCCTAGTATAATACTAGAGACAACAGCTTGACTGTTTGTCATAATTAAATATTCTATTCTGAAGCAACAGACTGTTGATTTGTTTTATACATATGCACATTCCGATATAATTCCAAAAACATTGTGATTTGCAGGTATTACGATGAGACTATAAGAATATGTCAAGCATGTTACTCTGAGATTATTTGGCAATCAAATATTTTTAGTTTGGTATTTTACTAAAAATTAAATTATGTACTGCAAGTTTGAGATCAAACTTTACCACTTGAAAAGAAAATGAAATAGGAGAATTACTATGTGAAGCAGCGGCGCAAATATGTCTTCAACATTGGGGGGGACGGGTAAAACCGTTCCTATATATATATATATATATACAGACGGTGATCAGAAAAATGGAAACACCTGTAGTTGGCAACACGTCAGATGCATGGGTTGGCAGTGGTGTCGTGGCGCATGCAGCGCCGGACCGCTGGTGGTGGTGTGTTAGGTCGGTCTCCATACTACGTCAGGCGCAGTGGAACAGCAGTGTCCAGTGGCTGCAGCAGACGGAGGTAGTGTAAAATGGGGGACCTCTCAGATTTTCAAAGAGGGCAAATTGTTGTTGCGCGGTTATGTGGAGTGAGTGTGACGGCAGTGGCTACTGTGTTAGGTGTGTTGCGTGGGACAGTGTCGAAAGTGATGACGGCCTACACAACACACGGGAAAACCACATCCGGGAAGCGGAACAGTGGGCGGAAGAAAATCATGAGTGACAGGTCACGCCGGGTATTAAAGCGCATTGTCACGCAGAACCGTCGTGCCACTGCGGAGAAAGTGACGGAGGAACTCAATCGGCACCTCCCCCACCCTGTTTCGACCATCACGGTCCGCCGCGAATTACATGACATGAACTTACGGGGTCGTGTTGCACGGGCCAAACCGCTCATTAGGGACAATAACGCTTTCGCATGCCACAAATGGTGCCGCGACCATGCAACTAGGACCGTTGAGGACTGGAAACGTGTGATATGGTCGGATGAGTCATCCTTCACCCTATTCCCAATCACGGGCCGTGTTTCCGTGTTTATGTGTGGAGAACACCCAAAGAACCTTATGATCTGCAGTGTCTCCGCCCAACTGTGAAACATGGCGGCGGCTCGGTGATGCTGTGGGCCGCCATATCATGGTTTTCATTGGGTCCTGTGGTCACACTTAGCGGACGAATCACTGCCAACGATTATGTCGCAATTTTAGGAAACCACTTACATCCTATGGTCCGGATATTGTTCCCGGGCAATGACGCTATCTTCCAGGATGATAATGCACCCATTCACACAGCTGGCGTTGTTGCAGCGTGGTTTGAGGAACATCGGAATGAAGTTCAACACCTCCTCTGGCCCGCCCAATCATCAGATCTCAACATAATTGAGCATCTGTGGTCCGTCTTGGAAACACGACTCCGGCGACGATTTCCACCTCCATCCTCTCTCTCAGAACTGGCCGATGCCCTGCACGAGGAATGGTATAAAATTCCACCTGCTACCATTCACGACCTCTATGCCTCCATCCCACATCGCATCAAATCTGTTCTGAAGGCGAAGGATGGCCTGACACCATATTAATCTGGTAAGTTGCAATTTCGTTCAGGTGCTTCCATTTTTCTGATCACCATCTGTAGGTCTATAAGGATCATCCTATATATATATATATATATATATATATATATATATATATATATATATATATATATATATATATATATATAAGGGATGTTCAAAATATTTATGAAGTTGAAAAACAATGTTGTGGATGATCAGGGGATCAGAGTTGTCTTCAACATTGGGAGGTGGGCAGAATTGAGGCTTATTCTGGGTAAACATCAATTTCATCTCACTTTCCTTTGTGACAGTCGGACACAAATCATCACATTTCTCCCCGAAAGATACATTTCAAACCGGATTATTGGGGGGAAGGTCCCCCCAGTTCCAAGATTGGAGGGAGCATGTCCCCCTCATCATCCCCCGGGATTTGCGCCAGTGCTGTGAAGCCAATATCAGCTGTAGTCGGGAAGCGTTTTGGTGTGGTTGGTCAGGAAGGAGGGAGGGGTGCTAAGGAAAGTTCTTGTCCCGGACAACAAAACATTGAACTAAACTTAAAAATAACAAAACAGAAAGAAAAAATGTCGCACAAGGAATCCTTAAAAGAATAATTAACACTTCAGGTCAGAGTATTTACACTTATATATTAAAACTAAAATACAGTGCAACGGTTTCAACAACTTAACGTTATCTTCATCAGAGACTAGCTGAAGAAATATTTAGTGTCTGATGAAGATAACATTATAGTGTATAAGTGTATATACTCTGGTCAGAAATGTTAATTATTCCTTTAGTGAATTCCAGAGACGTGATGGATAAGCCCCATTCGCGTTTCGGGGACACACTTTGCACCATTGACACTTGCTTATATTTCAATTTCTAGGAAGAAGAGAGTACACAATTTTCTAGAGTAACACAGAAACAGGAATGGAATACAGGATAGGAATAAAAGCCCCCCTTACACTCAGGATTCAAATTCCTGAGCAAACCATCCTAACTGAAAATTGTTTTAGTATCGCTCAAAACACGCCAGGCAAATACTATCCATCTCGATTTCTCCCCTGAATTTTCGCCGCTTACGGACAGCATAATGGCATATTTCTCGGAACACTTTTGTCCACTCTGAAATAACACATGGGATAACGTTAGTTCTTTCAAAAGTGTCCATTCATCGTGACTCGTCTCCTTGTAGCCAAATTTAAATGAGATGAAGGATCTCTGTGAATTTCAAATGGGTGATCTCAAAAACTGTGTTGTGAAGGGGGGAGTATCGCTGTCCACATGGTTGTTTTGCATTTTCGCTTGAGACGTTTACATTCTGAACAATTTCGTGTTCTGCATCCTTGGTTCGAGCAGCGAAAACCCAAACCCAATTCCAGATCTTTCTGATTTACGACCTGTAAGTCACTGTGGTACACAAAGCAGGTGAACTCTTCCTTGTACTCATCTTCTGGACGATGAATTAATTGGTATTTCTGCAGAAATTTAATTGCCAACTCTTCAGAATTGAATATGCTAAAAAAGTTTTCCTTTGTCAAGCCTACCAGCTCGGGCCATATTCCCTCGTCGTTTTTTTTTTTTTTTCTGTTGTAATCATTTGCTTTCGCCACTGCTTCATCTGTTCTTTTTTGTTTAACATAGCATGAGTTTATTGAAAAATCAAACTGCTGCAAACAATCACCAAGAATTGGCATGCACTCTCAACAACAGGAACAGAAGTTGTATACCACCAGGATAATATAAATATAACAGTTTGTTTTAAAGTCGTTCACATAAACACCGTCGCCACGGCATCCATATTTCAAAATCAAATATCTTCAGTTCCGAAAGTGTGATCGTCAAATTTATTTCAAATCAATGTTTCTCGTAGTTTAATTTACGATAATCGTCAAAAACCAGTGTGAATAACCTTGCTTCGCTTGTGACTTCAAATTCGAATATCTCGAGTTCCGAAATTCGAATCGTCAAAATTCCTTCAAATTTATGTATCTCGTGGTCTAATTTACTAAATTCATGAAAAAACAGTGTGAACCAGTTTGCTTACCTGCAGCCGTTCTTGTGTACTATTCATTGTTGGCGGAAAGTTTTCTTTTTTTTCTTTTCTCCACATCAAAAAATCACCCGAAAAGTTTACAGAAATAAAAATAAGCTTTTCATTGTTGCATTGTTATGTTCTCATGATTTTGCATTATAAATATTGGTTTAAACAAATATTAATACAGTATGTTAAACTTGCAGATAGGTAGAATTTTCACAGAATTGTTCTAGTAGAATTTTCCAAGAATTGTGCTATTTTAAACTATGCTTTATGCTTTTAAAATTAATTTCTTCAGGACCCTTAGACAACCACAACCATGTTCAAGGTACCGTGTAAATTGCTGTTTTGCTTTTTATGCTTTTGGGTTGCCCTACTGATCATGCTACCAAAATGTTTTACAAACCTCTACTAAACTAATGGATAAATTTTACGGGAAAAAGTCTAAGAGATGTTTCCACTCAGTCCTCTTTCTAATAATGAATACAAACCATTAATTGGGTACATTAAAATTGAAACTGAGAAAATACTCTTCTACGGAGAAAGTACAGAGATGGAGGCCAATAGAATTTTTGTACTGGCTTTCAGTTTACTCGAACTTCAACGACAGACATATTTGTTGGGATTATTTCATTGTGGGAGGTCAGTATTTTCAGAAAAGAAAAATCTGGTCGGTTCAGAACCTTTATGGTTTGTTTATATTACCGTGGTAAAAAGGAATGACAAAAGGGAGGCGCAAGGACGTGCCACCGAACGAGAGACAAAAGGGACCAAATATTTCTAGTTACATGAATACAATTACTAACAACTGACTTCAAGAAGAAACAAAGATTCACAACTCTTTCTCTAGAAAGGAAAAAATGAAAAGAAAAACAATAAAAACTCTGTTGGTGTTTTGGAAGTTTCTCGTCAACCCCTTTTCTAAGACAGAAGAGGAAATATTCCATCTCACTAAAAAGATGCCATTGCGTACCGCTAGAAATAAAACACTATGTATATATACACGTTAGCCTAAAAGACAGTAACTTCATCCACTTATGTTGTGGGTCCAGGTAAATGGCAACGTTGCATTTTCATTTAACATTGGGCGCCGACCCAAACGGCTCGTTCAATTTGAAAAATTTGTTCACTTTACATTGCAAAACATCATATTTGGAGACGGTTTTACCTCCCACATTTTGTTGTAACTCTGATAATGACAGAGTTACCTATATGTCAGGGGTCTTTTGAAAGGATATATATATTTGAAACCTGTCATATGTCAAGATATATATATTTGAAACCTGACAGTCTATTCTTAATCTGCATAATACATTTTAAAAATCTTGCCCTCCCGCTGGCCTAATGGTTAGCGCATGTGCATGTCGTACCGGTTTCGATTCCAAATGTGGAAGAGCACAATCATACATTCCATTAATCACCTGTCTTCTTTAGCCTAAATGGCATAACCGCAGTGTTGGGTAAGTTACATGTAAAAATGTAACGCGTTACAAGTTACTTTACTTTCTCTTAAAATGTAACGCGTTAGTAACGCGTTACTTGCCTCAAAAAAGTAACTGTTCCTTTACTTCGAAAGTAACGCGTTACTAACGCGTTACTTTAAAGTCCGAAACTTTGAATATGTGGAAAAAATCTTATTACTTCAGTTTCCCATACTGCTATTACTACCCCTATTATTATTATTATTATTATTATTATTATTATTATTATTATTATTATTATTATTATTATTATTATTATTATTATTATTGCACGTTCTGAATCGATTTATGTAAATGCAAGGACAAATTTTTACTTGACAACTATATGAACATTTTAATATAATGTAACATTGACTAAAATACCATATTGCGTTACTCGTAGGGATGGGCACGAGTGAATTCGAGCAAGTTTTCTTTGAAACTCGATTCGACTAGAAACAGACATCTTTGAGCTCGACCCGAGAACTCGGCTTGAAAAATTTCCTCCAACTCGACTCGAGTTTGGGTCGAGTTTCGAGTCGAGTCAAATCTGGTGTATAGTTTCGAGTACTGTCTTCAAGTATCTTACATAGACAATATAATTATTATCAATGGTACTACTACTACTACAACTTCTTTTTTTCCTTCTTCTTGTTCTTCTATTATTATTATTATTATTATTATTATTATTATTATTATTATTATTATTATTATTATTATTATTATTATTATTATTTTAACACTGTGTATAAACATGAAAGATAGGCGGTTTATATATAAATACTAAAAAAGTAGTTGATTGCCAACCTCGGTAGTCGTGAAGTCTAGGAGTAAAGGACATTGTTCACGAGCTTCTGAATTTGGGTTGAGGGTCTAGGTTGAGTATTCAGGCTCGAGCCAAACGTTGTTACAGGGCACTGGCCAAATACCTTCAAAACTGCTCGGTCCGGGTTTAGAATTGTCAACGACTCGAGCAGATCGGCTCACAGCTCATTCACTATTGACTCAAACCGAGAAGTGAGCTGAGCTAACAACTCACCCAACCGAGTCGGCTAAAACCCTTCGCTCAGTTGAGTCGAACCGAGCAGATGGCTTATCCCAACCAAGCCAACTCGAGCCGATGGTTCACCCCAAGAAATCCGGCTCGAGCCATAGGCTTAGTTAAGCCGAGCCGAGCTAAGCTTGTTATAAAAAATCTCTTGTAGTCTCGCTATCGAGACGAGACGAGATGCGAGCAGTGTCCCCTCTCGTGAGCAACACTAAAAGTATTCCATATTACTGCTTAGCTTACATTTCTCATGGCTTTCGCTTTTCAGTGTAATCAGCCCATGATTTCAAAACGAGTGAACCACTTATCAAACTCGACTCGACTACAAACTAGACGCCAAAAACAGTGAATCGGTTCGGAAGTCGACTCGAGAATATTACTTTTGACTCGACTCGAAACTCGACTTGGATTCGAGTCGAGTTTTAGCTTGACTCGTGCCCATCCCTATGCGTTAGAAAAAATGGTTGCTTATTATTATTCTGCTAAACTAATTATATAATAATAACAATGTTGCTAAGTAAAATTAAAAATACAGAATATAGAGAAACATTACACTACAACTGACGAAATGAGAACACATGAACTGGGGATGAATCAAAATTGCCAATAACTCTAAAATCGATACATGCTTTTTAAAGCTAGTTGTTCCAAACTCTATAATCAACATTACTTTAGGATATGCAAACTGATCTAAAAGAACCCTAATATTACACTCCATTAACTTACATCAATAAAGTAGGCCTGCTCATCAGAACACCGTTTATTCATAATAAACCCTTACTGAATGTCGTTTATTATGGCACCCTAATTGTTGATAAATATTTCCCGCCGGGGCACCACTTTACTTTTAAATTCTGTTCAGCAGTGGCGTACTTACGATTTTGTTTCGGTGGGGCTTTGCCTGAAAATGTGAAAATTCTGCAAGATATTTTACATACTTTACTATAGTAAGATTTCGGGGGGGGGGCTTAAGCCCGGAAGCCCCACCCCTAAATACGCCACTGCTGTTCACCATCATCTTCAGCTTTTAAGAAAAAGTATTCTTTCAAATGTTCGAACGATAAAATATTTTCGTTCTCCATCTTTGTAAAACCAACACCATTCAAAGTAAAATAGACTACCGGTACCATTGCACTCGTAGTTCACTCACTGAATGTATTGATTTGGAGCTGTCAAAATCTAAGACAAAATCTTCCAGCTGCTTGCAATCAGTACACGTTATTTCCCTGAATCTGTCCTCATCTTCCAAAAGCAGCAAGTGGCACTATATTTTGTTATGTAAATAAACAAATCAAATTGTATCTATGAATGTATTTGCAAGCCTACCAACGTAAAGTTCGTAAGGCGAAACGGGAAAATGCACATCGAGATTTCCCGTTCAGCCTTGCATTAAGATGAAAAGTGATAACAGGTTTTACATGCTAATTTCATTGCTAGAGGTCATAAGGCGAAGTGCGAAAAGGCGAACAGTGTAGGAATTGTCGGTCACTGACATCGTTCATGCTCCATTGTTCCATTCTGAGAAATTCACTTACAGGAAAGAAACATTTGTTTCCAAAAATCATCAGAAATGTAACGCGAAAAAAGTAACGCAAACTAGGTACGTTACTTAAAAATTTGTAACGCGTTACCGTTACAGTTACTTTGGGAAAAAAATGTAACGCGTTACTAGGAAACGTTACTTAAAAAGTAACGCGTAACAAGTAACGCGTTACTTGCGTTACGTTACTTCCCAAGACTGCATAACCGTTGGACGTTACGGGTCTGCGGTTTCAAAGTATAGAGCGTTCACCTATGGTGCGTGAGATCCATTGATCCCAGCTCACGCCAAGTTGATCTTGTGGTGGACAAACACCGGTGTGCGTGGATTTTCTCGGAGTTCTTCCTCACACTTTCTTCATTCCACTATTTCATTTATCATCATCATTATCATCTCCTTGGGCCTGTACGGGAAGGTCACTGTGGTTCAGTGATAGAGCGCTAACCTCTGGTGTGTGGGATCCCTTGTTCGATTCCCGGCCAAATAAGTTTGTGGTGGACAACATCGTGCCTATGGGTTTCCTCGAGTACTCCTGTTTCCTTCCACATTCTTATTTCATCAATTCTTCCATCGTCATTAACTTACCTTGATCATACGCTTCCCATTGCCTAGAAGATGTTAACGTGGGACCAGGCCCGTATCCAGGAGGGTCTAGGGAGGCCAGGCTCCATAAATTTTTATTGGCCCCTCCGAAAATTTTCACGGTGGGCTTACAAGTGAACTATAATATGGTGATGAACTATAATGTGATTGGATCGACCCCCCCCAAACTTCGAGCGGGCCTCCCCTAAATTTTTGGGCTGGCTACAGGCCTTCGTGGGACGTTAAACTGAAAGATTTCATTTCTTTAGCCTACGTGAAACAAGCGAGCGATGTAAAACTGAAAATGTCATTTAATTATTTTTTTAAATTCGACGCTCAACTTTAAAAAAAAAAAAATGTATATTTATGTTTTCCAAAATATATTGTTGGAGTAAGATGGTTTCCTGTACTCCTGGCAGTAATGTAAAGAACTCTAGCTAACCTTGGATGCCTGCATTAGAAAATCTAAAAAATGTACCTATGAATTACATTTAATACTAACCACCATTGGTATTTAAGGAATAAAAATGAATTACTTTCGATTGCCAGAAGATGGCAGCACAACTTCCTAAGGATGCCGATGAAACTTGACTGAATAATTTCGTGCGATGTATTGCAATCACTTTTTGTTTTTTGTATTGCATTTTAAATTGTACAGTAGTTTTAAATTGTGTGGATTTATATCGTAATGTCCAATGTATGAATTGAAGTTTACGAAAGTCATCAAAGCTATTTAATTAGGGATAACTAATGATAACAAAATAGCTTGCATATTTGAAGGAGGAAGAAGTAATTGAAGTTTAAAATATTTGAAAAAGCGTTTATCGGTTGGTTAAAAACCGGTGCTTTGTCGTGTCAATCAAAATAAAGTTAGGCGTGTCATGTGTCAGCGCTGATCGAAGTGCAGCGGTATGCCATACCACCTCTGGTATTTCAGTAATCAAGACATACCGTCGCTCGAGAATAGATGGTGAATATCTTGATTAAATCCATTTTTATACACAGTAATTGACGAATAGCTTTTACGTAAAAAGATTTTATTTCTTATGTAGAAATAATTTCTAAGTTGACAACACCGACATTTTTGTTATCTTTAGTTTTTAAAATGAGGTGTGTTCAGAGTTGTAGCCACGGGGGGCCCCATCGGGGCCAGCCCCTCAAATAATTTCCGGGCCCCCCAAATGACCAGCTTTTAGAACATCATCGTAAGTTTACCTCACTTCAGTCATTTAAAAATAAAGTTTACATATAATTAATAATTCACGGTAAAATAGTGTGGAAAATACGATTTAACCATATCGATCTAATAATAGTATGGTAATAGTATGGTAATCTCTTCCTTATACCGATCGGAAAACAGCATGGTATACTTTTTTGTGACAGCAGATTACACAATATACTTCGATTTATATTTGACAGTTTGAAGACAAACGTTTTAACAAGGTACTATAAATACTACCATAAAACAATGATACTAAACTAATTAGTAACTACATTACATATTTATATGCTGTAACTAGTTTTTTAAGAAACATTTTTTATCCGATAGGAAATTTGGTGAAAGACGATTTATTCAGTTTCTCATTTTGAATTTCATTCGCTCTTTTTAATGCTACTTAGTGTAAAACAGGAAGTGAGATATAGCTGTCAATAAAATAATTATGTTTTAGTCACGAATAATAAATAAATATTAAATCTTAAAAGAAAATCTTAAAATCAGAAAATCTTAAAAGAAATTAAGTGCAATTACAAAGAAAATCAATCTTATGTAGATAGGTTCTGTGTACAAGGGCTTCAACTGAAATAGTTATGCACAAAGGTATAATGTTTGGTCCGGGGCTGTAGTTCTTGGTTAACCCTCGAAATGACAATCTTGCGATATTTCATAATGGCAAGGTGAGACTATAAGGCTCATATGTATTTTCATTTACTATGCACGCTGATACGCAATTTATTATAATTGTGCGTACGCACTTGTTAATAACTATCCTGATTACCACTGTTATGAATAGTGTTTACTCGTTTCTTTGAATAAACTTCACTTTTAATGGTAAATGATAAAAATTACCAATACGTCACATAAAATAATGTATAATGTTTTGTAGTATACATGTTTTTGGTATATATAGTTTAGAAGAACCTAAAGTTAATCACTCACAGAGAACGGTTCACTTCTTTTGACAACGTACACAAATTCTACTCATCTTGCTGAGCTGCAGACATTTTTCTTAGATATATCGAATGTTTGTTGCTGCATTCTTGACTTTTTTTTTTTTCGGATCACACACATGACACCTTTTATACTTCTTTACCTCCGCTTGATTGTCACAAATGGTCACTTATCTGTGCACTCCTGTAAGTTACGACCGAGTTCCATAACCAATTCTGTGTATCATTATGTAAGGTAATGATGCTATGTCGATTGACGCTCTGGGGGTGATTTCTGACACCAAGACGAAAAGTGAAGATCAACGTGAGTTCACAATTGCTTCTTTTTGGAGTTATAGGCTGTCGAAAATGTGAAAACATGAGCTTTAAGGGTCCATTGTTCCAACACTATGGGATCTACTGCGGTCGGGTCAAGATTTCATTTAGGAACTACTATGGGCCCTATCCAAATATCCCATGTTTCAGAATGCTGCGATTTCCGCAATATTTTTTATAGAGGAAGTTGGTGAGTGCTTCAAATTATATGCACGTAGCCTAACTACCTCTATAAAAATTGTTACTTCATTTTGCACATATTTTCGGCAGCCTATAACTCCGAAAGGAAGCACTTTTCGACCCAGATTGGTCTATACTTTTCGTCTTTTCTTGGTGTCAGGAATCACCTCCCAAACGTTGTTTTGAAACACCCTGTATAATAATATCTGGCTTATTATTCTTGTGTGGATGAAATTTATTGTCGTGATGATACTGGATAAAAGTACAACTGAAGAGATTTTTTCGAAACATAAGATACAAGTGTGAATTAAAGCAGCTCCTAAATAAAAATGGTGGTCATCAGCCTCAAAGGGTCACCTTGTCATTTCTAGGGTTAAACATAATAAATGCTACCTGGAATATAATTTATGGAGAAAAAGCAAAATAAATAAATAAATAAATAAATAAATAAATAAATAAATAATAATAATAATAATAATAATAATAATAATAATAATAATAATAATAATAATCTAAAAACGGATTTCAGACCTCAAAAACACTAGCTGCAACACAATGTTTTTGGTTTTGTACATTGTAACTGCCCCCTCAAAAAAGACGGGCACCTCATACATAAACCTGCTGGGTACACCCTTGGTTGTCTTCAAAAAAGTTAATCTACTTTATATTTTGTTGTGCCATATTGAATTGTTTCTTTGTTATGTATGTGTATGTCTTCTTGTCATAATGCATATAGGGGAGACCGGGGATGGTTGACACACTTTTACATTTTTCGGGTGTAACTGGTAAAGTATTTAGCCTGGAGAATTTAGCCTTTGGGAGACTCGTTAGAGTTTCTACTTTTAATTTTAATAACAATGAATATTATCATTCTTATAGTATGGCAGCTAGACGTGTTAAAATGATGGTGGCTAAAATGTGTCAACTAGCCCCCTGTCTGTGTTGATTGACACACTATATGGGGTAAGTGGACACACATATATTCATATATATATTTAGCCTAGTGGATTCTTTCACATTTTTATTGTTTCATCTATAAGTTCAGAAATGATTATGTGTTATTATTTAAACAAAACATAATACAAAAAATACAAAATACTGTTTTATTTATTTATTATGTGTTAAAAAAACCTGTGTAGGGTTACGTTTTCAAATTCCATATAAACGAAACAGTTCGAAAGTTTGATCGAGATCGGTCGGGCGGTTCAAAAGATTGAGTCACAAACATAGTCACTTTCAATTTTATAATACAGATCTTAAGCTAAAATTTCTACCATACTGCTTTTTTCTCGTTTCCTTCATGCGCGGCGCGTATGCGTCCATCTGGTGTCATTTGTTACCCGATATAATTGGAATTATGAATTTTCCACACAAATTCCTAGTGTTATGCAGTGCAACGTCACAGAATGAATGTTCAACACCAGTTTTCAAGAGTCCAATACAGTATGAGTAACGTGAGATGTATTAAAAATCTTACTGACATTTTTTAAAATGTGACAAGTATTTGTTAAAAGATGCTGAATTTGGTAAAGTTGTACCAGCTTTTTCACAAACGGGGCTGAAAATGCCAGCGTGGTACCAACGAGCCAATGAATGTCAAAAGGGGGTTTATTTGGTACAATTGTACTAGGTGTGGCAACACTGACTGACGAGATATTATCTCTATTTCATCATCCACTCCATAGTGTTACCATATTGTGCATTATTTATGAGGCGACCCTCGCTCAACATTCACATTACATTATAACATTCTATACATAGAGTCAATAATATACACTGGATTTAGCCCTTAAACTTTTACTATAAAATATTGTATAAAGTTTTCATACAAAGTCTTAAGAAAATCCTTCTCTGAATTTGTAAAGAACTTGAATAGGTGTTTTCAGTGTTGAGTAGAAAGGGCCTCGTTGGCACAAGATGCTACTTTGATGTGACAGGACGGTGTCAGTCCAATAAACGATCTCAGACGTTATCGGTGTTTCCTAACACAAAGCTGTTAGAAGATAGGATAGAGTCCCCTTGCACAAAACTCCCTCAGGGAGATTAAGACTCCTTAGCCCAAAGTGGCCTCAAGAGTACAAAATTTCTGTCATAGGTGTCAAGGTGGAACAAAACGAGCCTTGCGAGGCTTCTAATCCATTTCTCGTCCCCATACTACTACTACTACTACTACTACTTTTCTTTATCCATTTCTTGCCACGTAGCACAAATATAGCAGAAATCAAAGGTTTGCTGTTTTTGCTCCTCGTGGCCGAGCGTGCTACCGCAATGGGCTAGTAATGGAAATCGCTTTTAGCGTGGGTTCAAACCCGGCCCAAGTAGTTTTTTTTATTTTTTTTATTTTCATAACACTTTTCCCATTAAAATAAGATGAAAATAATACTCAAAAAGTGATTAACTTACTTTTGTGCAGATAAGTAGTATATCTCTAGTTGCAGTAGCAATACTAGTAGCAGTAGTAGTAGGAACGGGTTAGAAGCCCCGCAGGTCTCTTATGTAGCGGCCGACCTGAGGCGCCTTCGGGCCGACCTAATTTTTTTCTTTTCTTACTGTTATTAAATTCATAATTACTATTTAAAAACCTTTTACTTGCTTTATTGCCATGTAATTATTGCAGGTATTAGTCAATGTTAAATTTCTCTCTTTATATTTTGTTCTTTCTGTGGAATAACTAAGCCAGACGAATACTTAAAGTTAGCTGTTTTCTCGTAAGAGGAAACTCATATCTTTTTCTCCCCTCTTTGCATCTTGAGAAACAGATCTGAATTGGTAACCTATAACCTTCGATTCGCTGCACGTGCAAGGGAATATCTAACCCTTGTGTCTTATCTGAGAGTCTGATGTTATTTTCTGAATACTCTCATTGTCCTCTGTTTAAGCCCAGATGTTCTCAAAAACATGGTAGACGTATAATTAACATTTTGGCGCCGAAGTTGACACTTCGAAAATACTAAATATGTCTATTTTGACACCGTATAAAATAAGTGTCTTGGGAACACTTGTATTTTTGGTATCATTGTGAAACGATTAAGAAACCTGTAAAATCTGGATAAAGCTTGATTTTCTTTGTAATATCAAATTAACCTTTGACTTTTAATTTGGATATTATGTACTAGATGACGCTAAAGCCTTATACTGTTTGTAATAACGCGCATGCGTGACTATTCTAGTTAACACCCTAAATAGTCGTTTAGATTATCAGTACCCAATCTAAACGTAAAGACTAATTTCATTGCACACGAGTATCCGCCCTCTTGGGAAGATACCACCCTACTATACTCCCACGTACGTAACGTGTGAATAAACTCCCTGAATACAAAATAGCTGTACAAGCTGTTCTCAGGGGGAAATCATTGTGTGTCTACGAGGCACGAGCTTCGTGCTCGTCGCCGGGGGCTCCGGCCCACTCTTCGGGCTCAGGCTTCTGTCCTTCGCCCGCCGGACTTGCGTTTCTTCTCTGACTTTGTTAGAGTCATAGAGAGAAGAACTTAGTGCATTATCAGAGTGTGTTATTACACTGTGTTAGTGAAGAACTCCGTCATCTCCGTTCTCCTACCAAGGACCATCTCTGTTTTCATTTCGTGTGTGCAATACAGCAAGAACTTTGTTACTGTGCTGAACGTTGTTTCTAGTAAGTTTACTACTACTACATGCAGGCAGTCGTAATTCAATCTCTTCATTGAACTGCCCTTGTTTCTCTTTTATCATTGGTCATATTCTGACCCCTCTCAAGTTTCACGCATACGCCACTAGACTTGTGCGTCATCTAAAGTTACCTCTGATGTATAACAACTTATTGCTTATCAACTCTTCTGCGCTGTACAAAAGCAACTTACAATAAAACTCATACTACTTCTAACTCGGCGTCCCAGTCATTTAAAACGCCTATCTAACATTTTCAAAGTACGACCTCACCTACTTATATTCTCTCAGAAAGTACCTCCGAAGAAGCCGTTCGTCGAAGTCATTATTATCACATCTCTTTCGTTCTCTGGTTCCTACGAGAACCACTACACCAGTCACGCCTGTTGAGGACCGAACTCTTTATCTTCTGTAGTTGAGTGAACCATCACCCTTCTGTGTGTGTGTTCTGCGACTCCAGTACTATTCCTGCATTCGCCGTGAGAATTCCGATTGGAGAAAGAACTTCACTCTCCGTAGGAAGTGGAAGCATCTCGTTGGTTTTACCGCTCGAACCAATACAGACATCTTCTGGGAATTCTTGGTTGCAACGAACATCTTGTTACCACGCTAAGCTCAACTGGACTTATACAGGACTCGACGATATCTCCAGAGGCCACTTGGAACTCTTTCATCTATGTAGGTGTTCAATTGCGAGGTGAGTGATTTAAATTGTTTTAGTGATTTTAATTGTGCATCTTGATTCCTCGCATCGACTCAGAATCACGTCTACTTCTGTGCACCCAATATCCGATTTCAACGTTTGTGTTTTTATGAAGTGATTCTACAACTAAGGTTGTTAGCGATAACTATCTCTTCCATTTTTTAAATTGTTATTAGGCTGAATTATTTAAGTATAGCCAAGCCTGACCTTGTCTTGTGAAGTTTATGTAATTGAGGTCCATTAATTGTGTTAATAATCCTGTCTCCATTGCATTAGCTTTAATTTTAATTCATTGTTGTATAATACGTGCCTAATTATTAAGTTGTCGTCCCGCTACAAATATTTATTTCTTTGCACGAGCCCTAGTTGTCTATTATTTTGGTGTGCTAATTAATCTCGTTGTTGTGTGGGCTTCACGTTAACTAATGATCCCCTTTGGAGCCGCCACTGCCCTAAAGTGCTGGCAATTACCTGCGGGACATTCACGGATCAAGGCCCCCTTATAATCTCGTAAACTCGTGCTTGAACTTTGTAATTAATTATTGTCATACATAGGCACTCATCCTGTTCTCTCTCTCCCTATCAAATCACCTTGCCGACAGCCTTGTTAGTCGGACATTGTTTGAACAGGACGGATCTCCTCCTTACCGTACTAATAAATTGCCGAGCCCCATAGACTGCTCAGCTCCATTACACTTTTAATGTCAGGCAACTCTCTAAGTCAGTGATATTGTTGAGACCTTTTTGTGGTCCTTTATTAATTATTCTGTTAGTTGGATTTCGGCTACCTTTGGTAGAGATATTGTCGCTAATAATCTCTTTTTATGTTCGTGACCTGTGGTGGGACTCCCTCACCAGTGGCCGCAAAAGTTCCGATCGCCTCCTGCCACCGGCCCCGACACTTATTCCACCTTGACCCCCATGACATAAATTTCGACCAACTTAAAACATCTGGGTAGGGTAGCGCGCGAAAAAAAGTTATTTCCGGGAGTATTACTCTCCTGAATGGGTCGTAAAAATAACATTCAACAGAAGAAAAGAATAAAATTGGCAATAAATTTTTTGTTACTAGCTCCAATAATTAACATTAGATATAAACATGAAATGTAGAAAATAATGATTTCTTATGATTTTATGAACTAAAACTTTTGAATGGTTCGTCCAAGCCTTACGTTCAGCCTTGTTCCTGTATGGATTGAGTTACAATGGCGGAGGCTCAGGACAATCGTAAGGGGGTGCTAAGCTCCAAAGGGTTGAGGACCACTGCTTTTCATAATTAATTTTAAAAATTTCACAGTAAAATGATAAGCTAAAGCGAAAATTATGTTTAAAATATTGTATAGTCATCGGATTTACAACGTTTCAGAGTTACATTTAGTATAGACGAGAGTCAAATCTTGCAACTTATAAGATTTGACTCTCACAAACAAAGAAGTAACATAACAAAGATTACATGTGCTTGTGAAAGATTTGATTCCAACAAACAAAGAGGTAACAATAGAGGTTACATGCGCTTGTAAAATAAGTGGAAAGATTTTACTCTCACAAACAAAGAAGTAAGATAATAAAGGTTACATGAGCTTGTGAAATGTAAGTTGAAAGATTTTACTCTCACAAACAAAGAAGTAAGATAATAAAGGTTACATGTGCTTGTGAAATGTAAGTTGAAAGATTTGACTCTCACAAACAAAGAAGTAAGATAATAAAGGTTATATGTGCTTGTGAAATGTAAGTTGAAAGATTTGACTCTCACAAACAAAGAAGTAAGATAATAAAGATTACATGTGCTTGTGTGTATAGCCATAACGTTTAAACGTCTTCTTCGGTTCCAACGACTTTTGGGTTTTTTTGGCCGGGAGCAAGGAGCGCAGAAAGGCACGGGGTGAATGGGGCTAAAATGCTAAGTCAGCATTCGCTCAAAAAAGGTTGGATCGATTCAAATTTTTGATACAAAGCTAGAATTTTACATGACAAGGATTACATATATTTTTTCTGGATGTAAAGAATGTAGTTGAATATAGGACAAAAGGAAGCCCTATTTCAAATTCGGCGTTATCACGCAAAAAGAAAAAGAACTTAACCGATTTCCATTATTTTCTGCACACAGTTAGACTTTCTATCTGGTATTTTTTAAATAATTATTTGCTTTGCTCCCATCTCAAGACTAATAGGTTCGCTGAATGCCACGGTATATAGAAACTTCAAAATTTGTAGTTTATGATCTACCGATGATAGTGGAATAATCATGATGACGAATTGTATTGGCAGAAATGAACATTGGTGTCTAAGTGAAAATAACCTATGCAATGTACCATTACAGTCAAGGTAACGAAATTTTTGTTTGGGAAATAATTTTCGAACGTACCGCGTACCGTACATTTTTTAACACATAATTTTCGGTTTATGTATTAAATTCATTTGTTCTTTACTCAAACCAAAATTAATGTGGGAGATTCGGAAAAATCTAGGAAGAATTATATTTCGGCAAATAATAAACTCTGTTTATGGGCATTTCAAATGGATGACTATTGAAATTAAACATCTTAATGCGATACAAAAGCATAGGTCGGCAATTGGATTGAAATTTTTGACATTGTCCACCAATATGATATTTTTAAAATAATTTAGTCCCCCCTTCGTCCCTCTGAGATGCCCATATCCTTCCAAAATCCAGTTTCATCCAGTTTTTACTATTTTTCATTCGCTTTGTATTTTCCGCCGCCAAAATTCTTTGCTCTGATTGGAACTATATTTCTGATGTCTTAGTATTATGGCACGTCTTCAGTTATTCTACTTGGGACGAGCTTCGAGCAAGACCACGTCTGTTTCCATTCTAGAAAAAAAATTAGATTTCCGACGGAAGAAACAGTAAAATCCAGGTAAAAATAGTTTCAATTAAGGAATAAATAGTGAGGAAGCTTGTGAGAGTCTCAATTCAGTGGAATTTCATTTGAAAACAGTCTGAAAATCGGTCAAATATGGAATTCAGCTCAGCAGACGCCATGTTGGTGAACATTGATAGTTATAGACAGGATTCATAGTGGCTTGTGATCTCTCCAAACTAAATTTTTGAAGATTAGTGCTTCCCTTTAAAATTTCCTTCACCCTCCAAAAGTTGATTAGAGTTGCAGTAACCTGTCCATATATACTGTACGTGTAGCTTATGCGATTTTTTTTTTTTAACATGGCGGTATTTGTAGGCTTCCTTGTAGTTAATTTAAATTTCATTATGTCAGTGTAAGTTAGCACAGGGACTCTCATTTACCCCTGAATTGATCACAGCTTCCAACGCAAATGGGTTAAGTGATTTTCGTTTTCCCTTCAGGAAAGGGACCTTTTTTCGTTAATATTCTCAATATGTCCCTCCCAAGGCATTGACAATAATCTTAAAATTGAAAAATGAATCAGTTTGATAAAAGGTCCATTTGGCTCTGATTATTCTCTTTCTTTTCACTGCCCGAGCCGGTTTAGAATGGGGTAATATTAGTGATTTGTTCAGATTATACTTACGAGGAAGGTCCATAAACCGTGAGAGTTGAATTTTGATGAAAATTAGTGACAAGACTCAGTTTTGAGATGCTAAGTAACGTAGTAATAGTCACTCGATGCGCAAATGCTTCGTTGAGCTGCTACACAGACGCCATCTTGAAATCCAATAGGCAATGTCCAAGAATACCCTTTTGGCATAAAAATGAAAAAGTTTTTGGTAGATCTGACTTCAACATTGTAAACCGGGATAGTGCATCTATATGTGGGAGTACTTCCAGTGCATGATCGCCATCTTGAAAGGCGCCATATTGAATCCCGGTCAAATATGATAAATGGCAAGGGGGTCATGTGGGGTATCAAATAGCACTGGAATTTACTCCTGAATCCATTTCCGTAACCAATGTTTACATATCTGATTTCAGTTCAGAGTTAAGAGCTCTCTTACCCACAACAATATATAAACACTGTGCAAGTTAAATTTGTGTTATGGAACACAGTCATGCGAGCAGTTGCAGGGTTTTAACTAATGCCTGCAGGGTATAATAGTCACTTGATCTACAATAGTCACTATATCAATAAGATCTTGAGCCTAGTGAGAGAAATCATTATTTAAATTGAAATGCCTCTAGTGAAAAATGGAATAGCAGCACTGTAACAAATTATAAGCACTTAAATGTTGTAATATATGTTAGGTGCAACGGCACATATGATTTTACAAGGATATGTGTTGAAGTTATTAGAAATTAATAGATAAATTATCACAAAAATAATATAAACTGGTGCACATAAGCAGATATTAACCTACTGACCTTTTGCTCTTCAGTTGTAATGATGGAGATCAATAACGAAGTGATTAGCACACAGCATCATGGAGCAGTACAAACACTTAACAAATGAACTTTCGTCACAATCTTCATAACCACAGACACTATTTTCTACTTGCAACATAGTCTCCAGAGCATTTGTAAATGAACCAACTATTGCTCTGGTGACGTACCCACATTTTGCCATGCATATACAAGCATATCCTTTAGGACTGGCGCACAAAATTGATGATACACAGCAGAATGCATTTTCATTATGAAAATTCTGTCATATAACTTGTTCGGTGTACCAGAAACAATGAATTTCTGTCGAAAATAATCCTCAAGTCTCCGAATTACCAATTTATATTGCCGAAAAAAGTATACATCAAGAAACTGAATAAATTTGGTGGTCTTTGGGGGTATAACTTCAACACGAATGTTTTTCTCTTGTAACAATTCTCGCACGTCTTCACTCGTCTGTCCACTCCACGAGTCAAGCAACAGCAGGGAATCCTCTTTCACATCAGGAATAAACACGTCTTTTAGCCACCGTTTGACGTGTTCGCGAGTAAGTTTGCCTGATTTGCTCGCATCAATAACAATGTTGAAAGGTGTCTGTCTATCTAACTGTTGTTTCACTTTGGGTCCAAACACGCCCTTAGGCTCCTGGAAACATATATATATGTGTGTGCCTAGCCGTACTGGGGAAATGTGAATTTGGATGGTATAAGCGTGGGACACTGAGGCCAAAGACTGAACGACTGCTGTGGTATGTTTCTCACCTATTTCCGACAGAGTTCTACCAGAGATAATTTCGTTCTCGAACCTAGACTGATCAGTATTAAAGATGCATACACTGTTGTACGGTTTCTCATGTATTATTTTATTAATTTTAATCACAAAATTTTGGGCATTATCAAGTAATTCACCTTCGTTTTCAACATCTTTCTTCTTTACAAATTGAGTAATCCTTCGTGAGCGAATCCTGTGATCTGTTTTAAATTTGTTAATGAAACCACGAGAAGCACGGAATGGATAGTTCAATTTCCTCGCTGTCAGCAACATCCACGCTTTTAAATGATAATCATGTACCGTAAGTCCTTTGGTGCGATAAATGTTGAATGTTTTTAGTACTTCGTATTTTAGTAGTGACATGACATGAGAGCGAGGAGGTTTGTTACGAAATTTCAAAGTCTTATACACAAACGCCGTATTGCATTTGAATTTCTTCGCTGCAGCTGCAACAGTGTTACGTTTCCCATTCTTTTTCAACAATGCAACATGTTCCTGAATTTGTTCGTATTTTTTAATGACAGCTTCTGTTACACAGATTTTATCCGGCTTGGAGATGACATCTCATACTCGTTCGCAGAAGGCTCACTTTCACTAATTGATGGACTAGTTATCCGTTCCAAATCCATTTCGTTTGTCGAATTTTCACGCTCACTCTCTGTGTCAGTGTCTACATCTAATGTGTCACTCACTGTTAGAGAAATGTTACCATCATATTTGCTTGTTATCATTGCAAGCAATGTACCTGCAAATGTCTTATCTTCTACCCCATTCTCACTCACGACACTATACTTTTCCACCACTGCTTGATTTAAAATGTTGACTGCGTTTATTGGATTAATTGTTTTCATTTTATGCACGGAACGAATGTTTCACTGGTCCAACAAATACGTTCGTACCGAACGTCAGACGCCTGCCTGCACCAAAATTGCTGTACTACTACCGTTTGTCATTCGGAGACAGACACCATTTACCGCACTGCACACCCATGTTGCAACTATTGCCTGTAGGAAAACTCTCTAAATTCTGCGTGCTATGTCTTAATACCCTAAACAATAGTCTAAAGTCAAGAGAACTAATAAGTCCACTTTGTTAGTTTTTAATAGTACGGAGTGCAATATTGGGGAAATTCAGCACATTCCCATGGAGTATTTCAAACACAAAAAAGAGCCATATACTGTATTAATGTGAGTGTTAAAGCACATGAATAAAGAAATCCCAAAATGAATTTCTTGAGTTGTCAAGTACGTGATTTAAATAATAAATAAATCCTCGAAACACCTGCTACAATTAGTTATTTATCACAGTTTTGATATGAAAACTAGTCTTGTCCTTATTATAAACTAGTGTTTTATCGTTAAAGGTGGAAAAATGCAGATGTTTAATTATTTAATATTGAAGAAAAAAGCAAGAAAAGGATCTTTTTATGGATTGCAACTTGACATTGAATCTTGTAACAATCGTTATTGCCACTCTTCTTAGCAGGTGTGTATGCATTATCTTATCACTAATAGCAGAACAGACACAAGAAAAAGTGAATTATAAGTTTTCAGGTGTATATTCTAAGAATAGGCTGTGAACTGATAATTTAAATTCCCTTCATTGTTCAATGCGTCAGCGATAAATCGATTTTATTTAGACAAACTGACAATAAATGCACTAAAGAATTTTAACTTCGTAATATGCACGGTAATATAGGTTGTCAAATATGAGAATTGGAAAGGAACGCAATTTTCTGCAACAATGAGGGAATTTGCGCAAGGTTTCCAAGATTGGAGAAGGAAACACAATATAATGGACCATGTAAAGCTGCCTAAAATAGATTTTTGGTTTGATTCAGTTCAACGTCCCACACTTATGCCCGCTACGCTAAGGGAGACCTGGACCTACTGATTATAGTGGATTTTCTAACATATATATCTGAACAATCCCTTTGGTATTCTCTGTTCTTCAGCACTATTAAACAAGTGTTTCATCGACCACCAGTCTATTCCATCACACTTTGAAATATGTATACTTTATTACAGTGCTGCTATTCCATTTTTCACTACAGGCATTTCAATTTAATTAATGATTTCTCTTACTAGGCTCAAGATCTTATTGGTATAGTGGCTATTGTGGATCAAATGACTACTACTGCATTAGTTAAAACCCTGCATTTACTCGCACGACCATGTTTCATAACACAAATCTAACTCGAACAGTTTTTATATGTCCCTGTAGGTAAGAGAGCTCTTAACTCTGAACTGAAAACAGATATGTAAATATTGGTTACGGAAATGGATTCAGGAGTAAATTCCAGTGCTATTTGATACCCCACATGACCCCCTTGCCATTTATCATATTTGACCGGGATTCAATATGGCGCCTTTCAAGATGGCGATCATGCACTGAAAGTACTCCCACATATAGATGCACTACCCCGGTTTACAATGTTGAAGTCAGATCTACCAAAAGCTTTTTCATTTTTATGCCAAAAGGGTATTCTTGGACATTGCCTATTGGAATTCAAGATGGCGTCGGTGTAACAGCTCAACGAAGCATTTGCGCATCGAGTGACTATTACTACGTTACTTATCATCTCAAATTGAGTCTTGTCACCAATTTTAATCAAAATTCAACTCTCACGGTTTATGGACCTTCCTCGTTAGTAATTAATATGTATTGTGATATGTGTTAGCATGTATAGGTGTAATTTATTTATTTATTTATTTATTGGACACCTATTACAGGAAAAGAATATTCCCATTTACAATAGGCTTACACAATTACAAGCTTTATAAATATTGAAACATACAACAAAAAGAAAAAAATAAAATAAACATGCAATTAACATCACGAACATGAGAAAACACAAGTAAGAGATATATTTGTATTAATTCCTTCAATAAGAAATGCAAATAGAACCTAGTAAAGATTATGAAATCAGCCCTTCGTGACAAAAAATGAATGAAATACAAACAGAACATAACAAAAATATAAATATCCAAAATATAAATGTTGAAATAAGATTTCTGTCAAGAAGCAGAAATGTTTTCATTTAATAGAAATACTCTTTTAATTTCAAAATACCAAATCAATGTCAGGTTCGAATTGAAAATCTCTCTTAATCAAAAATTATATTTAAGAGTTTTTACATAGACTGAATAAGGCATAGCAAAATCTAAGTCGACATTCTCCTGTATCAGCTTGTTGTATAATCGACAAATTCTCGTAATAGATGAGTTTAAATGTGCCATAGTTTGAGACCTGTTGCAGATAAAAGGTAATTGATTTCTTAATATTTTAGATTTTATATTAAAATTCAATAGCTTTAGGCACTCTGAACTGTCGACAATTCCGTTCACTAATTTGTAGAGGAAAATTAGCTGCGAGCGCTCATGTCTAGTTGCCAATGAGCTACAACCAAAAATACTCAGAAGAGATTTGTACGATACCTTTGCTTCATAAGAATTGATATTAAAAACCTTATAATACAGATATCTCAAAAATTTATTTTGGATACGTTCAACCTTGTTAATATAGTTTTTGTAATAAGGAGTCCAGACTATAGAAGCGTAATCAAGTCTACTTCTAACAAGGGTATTAAATAGGGATGGCCAGACGGATCCGGATCTCGGATATCCGGATCCTATAAGATCCGGATCCGAAATTTCGGATCTTGGATCCGGATCCGGAATTTCGGATCTTGGATCCGGATCCGGAATTTCGGATCTTGGATCCGGATCCGGAATTTCGGATCTTGGATCCGGATATTCGGTTCCTCTATCCACACCCGAAATTTCGAAGTTCAGATTCGGACTCCTGATTTGAATATTTTAGGCCTTAGATTGAGACCAGAACTAAAATATCCATATGTATAAAATTGACTAGGTGACTTTTATCTAACTCAGTGGGAAGACAATTCAATTTAAATGACAAAAGATTACATGAAAATCTCATTTTCACATTTTTCGGGGTTAGACCACTGTTGCGCACACCCCATCATTTAGTCTTTAGTATATCTTTAAACGTACTACAAGTATGCCACTTTCATCTCAAGTCAGTAATTGTATAGATCTGCCTTTTGTTATATATTAATCGAGTTAGGATTAAAACTCGATTGTTTGTGAGACCTATGATAATATTTTCAGAATGAGTTATAACGTTGAAAAACTGCATAGTAATGCTGCATATTTTCTTTGTGCCACATTGGAATTTAATGTAGTCTATCTTATACAGTCGGCTCTTATGATTAATTCAATGATCTGAACTCCTGCAGCATCAAATCATGGATGTCTTTGAATTTTCGTCATTATTTCTATTTTTTATTACGAGCAAAATAAATATCATAAGCGGCATTTTACATAATACATATAGACGCAGTTCAGTCAGTTGATTGCTTAAAGTTTATAGCAAAGCTATTACATTTCTAAGACACTGGCGGCTTTAGGACAAAATCCATGGCTTTCCCATAAAATCTTAAATCTCTCTATATAAAAAGGGCAAAGTCCTGAGTGAGTGAGTGACAGATCACCGTACAGGCCAAATCGCTCAAGCTACAAACGTGAAATTTGGACAGTTTATAGGCTTTGTGACGTAGGATACTACTAAGGAAGGACTTTGGGAAATTCGACGAGGAAGGGGGGAAATGGGGTGGATAATAATGATGATTCTTGACGTTAGATACTTCAAATTTGGTATTTGGGTTTCTCATTGAAAATAATTTGATACTTGTTAAAGTGCTTTTTGATATTTAAATTAGAAGGGGCAGGAAAGATGTAGAAAGTAAAAGAACGGGTGGTAATTGCAATTATTGCAATTAGTATAATAATATGCCTATATCTTGGAAACTTAAAGGGTTAGAAACATGGAATTTTGTATTTGGACTTCTCACTTAAAATAATTAGATACGTATTTCAACGTTTTTTTTTTTTTTTTTTTTTGATATGTGGCCCAGAAGGGAAGAAAAAGGGCGAGAAGAAAATTAAGTGGAGATTAGAATTATTGTATTAATATGTTCAATCATTTAAGGTTAGAGACTTGAAATTTGGTATTTGCATTTCTCATTGAAAATAATTTGACATGTGTTTCAGTGTTTTTTGACGTTTTAGTAAAAAGGAAAAGAGAAGAGATGGAAAGGAAAGAGGGTGGGGATTGTAATTATTATAATAACATGTCGATATCTGGGAACCTCTGAAGGTTAGGAGCATAGAATTTGGTATTTGGACTTTTCATTTGAAATAATTAGGTATGTACTTTAGCGTTTTTTGATGTATGTCTTAGAGGGGAAGAAAAGGGGCGGGGAGAAAAGACTTTTATATCTCGGAATCCTGGAATGTTAGAGAAATGAAACTTGTTATTTGAACAAAAATTCGTTAAAAAAATGAAATCTTTGAGTTTTACGTCTCACGATTATGCCGGTTAGGCTAAAGGAGACGGTGATTATGAGAAATAAATGAAATGAAGAAAGTGGGAGGAAACGGGAAAACCCCGAGAAAACCCACGAGCACGATGTTTGTCCACCACAAAGTCCACACGGCGCGAGCTGGGATCGAACCAGGGACCCCAAGCACCGGAGGTGAACGCTCTACCATTGAGCTACCGCGCCCTCTTAAAAATTCGTTATGTTTGCAGGCGTATGATGTGCGAGGCCGTAGACCGAGCAAATGTGTGGGCTGGGGGGAAAGCCCCCATGTACTCGCACTGAAATTCGGTATGTCTCGGGATACCGGAATGTTATTACATACAATTTGATATTTGAACTGAGATTCGGTATGGTTGTAGGTTTGCGAGGTACGAGGTCATAGGACGATCAAATGAGATATCAGAGGGTCTAAGGGCAAATCCCCAGACATTTCTTTTTAAATTGATTATGATTAGAGGCTTTAGTGGTGCGAGGCCCTAGTAACGGGGGTCTAGTGGCGAAGCCCCCAACTAGCCGAGGTCTATTAAGTACATAAATGTATTTGCGTAATGACTGGAAATTGCATGTATGCCTGTGGACAAAATTGCATAAGTAGCCACAAGAAATGACAATCCTTTAAGATAAAAATTTTAAAAAGCTACCAAAATGTACTCTTGAATGAGTTGTATATTATGTTTGCGCAGGGCTGAATCCAGAACGGACTCCTGGAGGGGGCGGATGGATTCTTAGGGGGCGGTTGGGGATGCTAGCAGTGAAAAATTACTTAGATGATCTGAAATTGCCACAAATTACTACTAAAGTACACTGTTAATGGTGGCGCTGGGTAGAGGCGAACGACTTTTCGCTAGGGATGCGTTCGAGTCGAGTCGAGACAGAATTTTCCTGACACAATTCGAGTCGAGACACAGCTCTTCCAATAGAAAAATATATATTTTTCGAGTCGAGACATCACTTTTACAGCACATTTTCGAGTCGAGACAGTCTCAAATCTTGTCTCGTGTGCATCCCTACTTTTCGCCCTCCCCCTGCATCCGCCTATGTGTTTACATGAATGATATAGCTCCTTATACAACCTATGCAGAGTTAATAGTAGTGGATTACTAATTACAAAGATACGTGTTACTGCTCGAGGCTCCATATGGTATTTTGTATACACATACAGTACATTAATACATTGATTTTGATACATTAATTGCCATTTAGAACTTCATCTCTACTACAATTCTTAATTCTAACTGGAGTGGTACGGTCACAGAGAAACGTATTTTTAAAGAAAGAAAAAAATCTCATCAAGAGCAAGAAAAGGAAGTTGCTCCTTAATTTGATTTGATTTATATTTTATGGGCTGTTCTATTAGCAATGGCCTAGCCCATCACGACTAGGAAACGGCCTCATTCAGTGACCACAATAACTCAGAATGAATTAGAAAAGTAAGCAGCCTGAGTCTAATGAAGAAGCTTGGGCTTGAGACTAAGGTTTCATCCAAGGATTTGACTAGTGTTACAGAAAACAAAGGACAAATTTCCATCAGGACGACCGCTTTAAAAAAGATTTACTACCTTTTCGGTCAAGTATTTCTACTAGAATCGAATCTGACAATGAGATTGCTCTCACCTAAGTCGACAGTTTTACTCAATCAAATTTGGAGTAATTGTGACATATTAAGGCACGAAAACCAAATATCAACAGACTGAAGAGAACGCAAGGCTGTCACACGATCAGATACCAAAAGTGTCTTAAAATCTTATTTTAAGCATAGGAATGAAAATCACTTTGTCAATAATTTCGAAAATTTTGCTGATTCGGAACACCCGAATTTTCTGACACGGAGTTTCGAATCCGGATCCAAGATCCGGTTTTTGAGGTCTGGATCCAAGATCCGTTTTTTCGGATCCGGATCCAAGATCCGAAATCTCGGATCCGGATCCAGTGTCCGGATATCCGGATCCAAAAATATCCGGATCTGGCCATCCCTAGAAAGCATCCACATTGTGGAAGTCTCTGGTGTTCCTCATTACAAATCCCAAAAGCTTAAAAGCCTCATTACATACTTTCTCAATATGTTCATTAAAAGACATCCTATTATTGATAATAATTCCCAAATCATTTACCTCTTGGCATCTTTTGATATTTAAGTTATTAATCTTATAATCAAAATAAGTGGGATTATTTTTTCTTGAAAAGGTTATTGCAGTACATTTATTGATATTGAAATGCAGTTTATTTTTAAGACTCCAGTTATAACAGCTATTTAAATCATCTTGAAGCTTCCAAACATCATTAGGTTCTCTTATTTGTCTATACAGTTTCATATCATCTGCGTACAATAAGCAATTTGAATTTTTGAGAACAGACGGCAAATCATTGATAAATAATACAAAAAATAAAGGTCCTAAGTTAGATCCTTGTGGCAGACCTGAGTAAACATCAAATAAAGTAGATCTTTGATTATTGAACACCACATATTGTTTTCTGTCTTTTAGGTAAGATGAAATCAATAGAAGCAATTGTTCTGAAAATCCAAAACTAGACAACTTCATAATTAATATATCGTGATCCAATTTGTCGAAAGATTTTGAAAAATCTGTATAAATTGTATCAACTGAATGATTATTATTGAGGGAATCTGATATATACTGAACGAAAGTAACAAGATTTGTAACTGTTGATCTCCTGGGATAAAAACCATGTTGATAAATTGATATATATGGTTTAACATGATTAAAAATTTTATTATAAAGGATGTGTTCAAAAACTTTAGCTATTGTAGAAATTAATGAGATTGGTCTATAATTTTCTATTGCTGTAGGATTTCCCTTCTTTAATATAGGACGGACTTTGCTAATTTTCCAAACATCAGGATAGAGAGAAGTTTTTAATATGAGATTATAGATGTGACATAGAGGTATCTTCAGAACTTCCCCACATCCCTTAACAATGTACGAAGGAATTAAATCAGGACCAGAGGATTTAGACGATTTTAACTTTTTAATGGCATTCACATAATCTTGTTCAGTAATGGAATTGATCACAAGACAGTTATTAACATTTAGGATGGGGGAATAATACCCATTATAATTTGGATGACATGAAGAGTAAACGCTTTTGAAATATTGAGCAAAATTATTGGCAATGGCAGAATCAGAAGTAAGTATTTGATTGTTATATACCATATGACTGACTTCTAAATTATTACTCTTTTTGCTCTTAAGGTAATTCCAAAAGCATTTAGGGTTTCTCCTTAAGTCATTTTCTGATTTCCTTATATAAAGTTCGTAAGCCCTATTAAGAAGAGTTTTAGTTTGTTTACGTAGCTCCTTAAATTTATTCAAATTATAAACTGAAACATGCATATTTCTATAGTAATTTTTTTCTTTAAGAATACTAACAATTTCCTGCGTAAACCAGCAGGGGTGACGGTGCTTTTTGAATATTTTCTTCTTGGGCACATTACTATCGATAATAACATTTAAAATATTATAAAAGTAATTCACTGCTAGATTAACATCTTTTATAGCAAGTAACTCTGACCAGTTTTGTTGCCTTAAAGAACTATATAAATTAAGGAAACTAGCTTTACTAAAATTATATGCAATACTAGTAGTATGTTTGATACGCGAAATAGTGTTATTAAGGTGCAGTTGACAATGTAATGAGGGATGATGTTTATCTTCTTCTAATAAGGGATACATATTTCTAGATACGTTAACTTCCAACTCAACACTAGAGAGAACTAAGTCAAGAGTTTTACCATACGCATTCTTTACTGAGTTCATTGATCTTAAATTATGAAATGAGATAAAGTTTGCCAAGGACTTACAGATAACGTCACCATCTAACAAATCAAACGAGCAGTCTATAATTGAAGGGATATTAAAATCACCAACTATAACAATATTATGAAATTGTATATCAACTATTTGTTCAATTTTTTCAAAGAATTCAAGATATTTTTCCACTTTAGTATTCGGTGGAAAGTATACAACAATGACATAAATAAATAAATATATTTATTGAAATTTAATTACATTATTTCTATGATACAACCATAAGTAATTACATAAGAATTGTAAAATAACAATGATTATTAAAAAAACTGTTATAATGAAAATTTCAAATGAAACAGTAAATATCTATTCTTCGGTACTTTGTTCCCATGATGTTCGGCAAATACTACTAAATCTTCTGCTTTCAATGGCTCCAACCTGTCATGTTATGTCACTGTCTTGACGTACGGTACAGCATTCATGCTGTTTTTTTTATATATATAAACTTATGGACTGTGAGCTGTCTCTTCATACTCCTTGCTCGGTTGCTACATAAATTGATGCACCAATGATGTTTGTTTTTTCTCCTAACTTCCCTTCTCCGCAATTACAGAAGAAAGACTTCTTCTAGCTCTTTACTAGTGGGTAACGTTCCCATTATAGCCGACACGTTCCCACGTTGAATGGCTATGCTTATGCGTTGAATCAGGAAACTTTTTGCTCGATTATCTCCTGATTTAATTGATAGACGGTGGCCGATTTCTTTTATAAATTTGAGGCCTCCTTCTTCCCAAGAACCGCTAGACTCAATTGCTATTGCGACAAAGCAATAGTTATCGAGTAGATTGCTATATTTATTCCTTTTTTCTTTCGCTCTTCGAGCAGCTACGAGTCCAGCTTGTACTGAGGCATATTGTAGGTTGGAGGGGGCATAGGTGTCTGAACATGTGAAGTCCCAAATCAATGCCTTTCCTTTCTTCCAAGGTACTAATGTCATACCATCGGGTCTTTTTCCGTCAGATCGGCTGCATCCAATCGGTTCCCTCACTGCTGGGATCCCTGCTGATATTAATGCTCTTAATATTATATCATTTACACTTGAATGACGTGGGTGTCTGCCTGCGCTGCTTTTACACGACAAACCGTGTAATCCTTTTTTATCTACAAAGGTGTTACAAATGGGGCAGTGGTGTGGTTCACATATATCTGCTCCCAACCGTAGTGCAACTGATACTCGGAAGCTCTCATTGGATAGGTGTAGGCCCAGAGATGGTGATGGTAGAGCTTGAAGCCATGCTCCGTTTTCTGGGGACATGACCGCTAAAAGTCTGGCTTTATCTTCGATGTTATTTGTAGTCTGCAATAAAGAAGCTGCATGGCAATTAACGATGGGCTCGTCCCAAGCCGACTGATTGTTACGTTTTTCGAGAGCCGGAGGGTCTAACCCAACTAAATTTGTCCATTTAGCTATGCAGTCCATCACATCTGGATTGGTGATTTCGTCGTTATCCCATTGAAGAAGTGAACTAACTATTTGACTTGCACCGTAGAAAGACGCTAAAAAAGACGGAATAGCCATATCTGTGGCGCGACGGATTCCAAGGCCTCCATTTTTGACTGGTAAAGAAGCTTGTATCCACGAGTTGTTATTAAGAGAACAATTGAGGATGGATTCCATACCAGTTTTAAGAGTATCGTCATACTTTTCCAATAGGGCATCTTCCTTCCAAGATGGAGAGCATCGGAGGAAATAAAATAATCTCGGCATTCCAAATGAAGCCCTTAACAGATAAAAAGCAGAATGGGCTGAAAGCTTGGAAAGTCGTGACATAAAAAATTCTAGTTTGGAGGTTTTGTCTAGTAACATTTTGCTCCGTGCCTCTGTTGAGATAGCTGAACCTAAAAGCTCTGCATTACTTGGTGTAAGGAGCTGAATACCAGGTGCTGATTTATTAAAGATATCATAGAGGTTCTTAATTTGTTCTTCTGTAGCACCGAGGAATCCTACTTCGCATTTGGAGCAATTTAGCGATAAGCCAATTGATGATGCGTGTGTACGAATGTTGTCTAATGTTTGTAGTATTACGTCTGTATTTCCAGCTATTGTTCCATCATCCAAATACCAGACATTCAGCTCTGCGTTTATGTTATTAACAATTGGTTGGAGAGTCATAGCAAACAGTGCTGGACCTAACGGATCACCTTGTTGAACACCTCGCTGTGATAGAATAGTGTTATCTCCTATATATAGGTTGCTTGGTTGAGAATAGCATTGAGAGATGTACGAAAAATATGCTGGAAAATTCTTTTTAACAGATAGCAACATGGAATCTCGATTTAATTCATTGAAGGCATTTCTGAAATCGATTTTTAAAAATGCTTTCACTTGGGTGTGCGTAGTAGAATAATATGTGCGAGCTGCATGTACTGCTGCTTCCGCCCCAAATGGGACACAGACTCCTAGGTGGTGTGGATATAGTATGTCGATAAGTGATTCGCGCATCTTGTAGCAGATTATTTTGGCCGACAATCGTCTCCAAATATTGCCCACGGCTATTGGCCGAATTCCTCCGCTTTTTTTGTTAAAGGCAAGTAACGACGCACCAAAGAATATCGGTCTCAATGTTGTAGGTACATTTCCCGATATAATGAGGTGTAACAGTTCTCTGATAACATTGATAAGCTGGTCTCTAGATTCATAATCGTGTGATAGAACTAAATCTTTTAGAATTGACGCTCTGAGGCTATCCATTCCACCGGCGGACCCAGAAGAAAAAGATTTAATTGCTTTCAATAATTCAGCTGATGATACTCTAGTTGCTGATTCTGATGCCTCTGGAGGTTCAGAGATGGCTAATAAATGTGAGTCAGCTGGATGTTTTGCTCTGAGTGCTTCTAACAATGAATTATCTGGAGTTGCTATCGAGTCTTCGGATGTTAATAGTCTTACTGCTCCTCTAACATCACCGTCCGATAGTTTATTTTCAATGTTCTTGCTGTGGAATGATGTGGATTTTGACAAATCACTAACTTTGTATAATTTAATTAATTCGGCTGACAAAGCTTCTCGATGATTATCCGACCAGTTTCGTATTCTTTGCTTCACCCATGTGGTGAGGTTGGTAATTTTTTCGGCATATGGAGGAATACAGAGAACCACATAAGGGAAGATTAAAAGATCTAGCCAAGCATCAATACTATTAGTATTCGTGACCTTTTGTAGAACTTCACTTAAGGAGTGAGCCATAGCTGGTGTGGCCCCTCGGGGAACTCGTCGGAGTGTAGGAATATGGGACTTTAAAAATATTAACAGTTCGCCTATTTTAGCTGTTGAGTCCGTTGAATTTTCCTCAATCGCTTCGTGCGTTAATATATTTGAAATATAGGTAATGACACTTTTCGCATTGGAAGAAGATAGATTTTTCTTGAGTGATTCGCGGTGGCATCTACTAGTATGTATGGCTAGACCTCGTTGGCTTAGAAAACACTTATGGCAATATGAACATTGCGCTTCATTTGGCTTGCTAGATGTGTCCAAATTAGGACCTGGATCCTCCTTCTGACAAGAGGCATCCGCATCTTGAATGTTCGTTGCATATTGAACCTCCTCTCCCACTTCCGTTTTATTGGTAACCTTTCTTTCTGTCATTATTGGACATAATTGTGCTTATTACATCAATTTAATTTAAAATAGATTAAAACAAGCTGATTTGATTCAAATATTAACGAATTATACTGCCCGTTTCATTGTTGTAGTCAACTGAATTAATGCTTGAGAATATGATTTCACAGAACTACTTAACCACTGGACCGAATTTAATACGGATTTCACATCTCTCACTTGTCGATCATCACTAGCACCAACACTGCACCTAGACGCGTCAAAAAGTCAATATTCCCTTATTTCTAGAAGGGTTCTTGCAGAGAGACGCTATTCTACCCGCACTAGTTTACAACAATTACAACAATTACATAAATATATTTAGTTGCTATTTTAACTTTTATATATGATGCTTCAACATAATTTATAACAATTGGAATTTCAGTAACACTATAGTTCTTTAAAATTGCTATAAGTGCACCTCCTCCATCTTTGTGAATTCTATCATATCTAAATACATTATACCTTTCATCAATAAATTCATTATTATATATACCGTCACACAACCAAGTTTCGGTCAAAAGTATTATGTCGAAATTAGTTGGCTGCAATACCCGTGTACAGTTTATGTAACTTGGTTCGAATACCCCTAACATTTTGATAATTTAAAAATAACGTCTGATCATTGCTGTTCATATTTTACGTTAAACTTCTGACTTCATCAATAGTAGTGAGGGTATATACAAAGGAGTCATCAGCCTTTTTCGTTAATTTGATATTACCCGCATAGTCAACCCAGAGGAAAGCAAAGTTTTTCTCTCTCTTAATTTTCCTGGCGTCACTAAAGATTATTCTACGGTGCAATGTTAAACTCTGGTTGACATAAATAGTCCCACCCACTGACAGACCCAGATCTTTACAACTGAGATTTCTTTTCATTTTTCTTTTTGCAATAAATTTATCCTTATCTAATCTCCTAACAAATCTAACAATAATACCTGGTTCTGGTTGGCTGGGAGATTTCTTCAACCTATGACATACATCTATCATATCATTAGTAACACTTAATTTAGTAGGATTGATGTGTCTGAAAGCATGATTTATTTATCTAAGGACAGTATATTGTTCCTTATTGATCTCTTTTGGTCCATCGTAATATGTACATTAATTCATAATGCAAATTTATAGTAATTCCGTACCGTTATTCAATAGTATACTCCTTATCGTTAACCGATAATAGAGTACAAAGCGTGACTTGTAGTGCACAGTTTGTTTTCATACTACCAACGACATCTAGCGTTAGGTGAAGAACTATTCGTCGCTAGCGTCTTGTTCCTCCGAAACTTAAGAATCTAGTCAACTCGAAAATTACCCGTCTTTTGTAATTATTGATGTATATATAACGGTTCTGGTCCACATGAATAGATACGTAGACGAATTACATTATTAATTAGCTTTTCTGAAAAGGACAATACGTTATATAGTTCAGTAATCGAATTATTAATAAAATTAAACTTCGCGTTTATTCTTAAACCGAAGCTTGCCTATATAGCACTATTCTGTCGTCAGACTGCAGTTTCAAACTCTCTCTCTTCGTTACGTTCTGTGAGCGATCGTATTGTTGTCGTTTTTTCAAAATATAATCGCGTTTAGTTAAGAGTACAGGCAATGATATTAAATCTTCATTACATATATAAATAATATGAAGCCTTGAAGGGAAATATACTGCGGTTTGTACTGAAAGAATCTAGTATCAGTCAATACAATTTCTCGCGTATTGATCAGTGTACTGTAGTGACAGTGTACACACACACACACACACACACACACACACACACATACACACACACACACACACACACACACATATATATATATATATATATATATATATGTGTGTGTGTGTGTGTGTGTGTGTCTACGGCAGAATGATGGAATAGGGTGTCTATAAGGAAGTTTATGTTATAGAATGTAAATAAATGAATAATAATAAAAATAATAATAATAGTAATAGTGATAATATATATATTATAGTAAGTGTGAGTAAATAGTACTCCTGTAAATATATGTACCCAGTAGTATTCTTTGCCACGAGATATTGCTTATTTATATATAATAATGAATGTTTCGTGCACTGACCACTACGTCAGAATTTCGTGTCAGGAAGGGTATTGTGTAAAAGTGATGGATTATGTTTTCACTTACCGTTCAATCGTAATAGTGCATACTAACTGTTTAGTCTGATCGGATGACATGACTAGGGTCATGTGGTATTATCTGTCAGGAAAGTAAATGTACACCTGTTTTTCGAGTCTGGCATTCCTGCTCTCTATCCGTGGAGAGTATGAGAATTAAATCAATCAAATGTTTACTGAGGGGCAAAAAGAAAAGTTTAATCTGAATAAGACATTGCAGAGGGACACAAGATATGAATACGAATAGTGCATAGTGTAAATAAAAGACGACACCGAAAGAGAAAGCCAGAAACAGCTGTTAAACTTAGGAAAAAGAGTAAAAATTGTTGAAGTGGGAACATAAAACACAAATAAAACAAATACGCCGACAACTAAACGATCATCATGCCATGATATTGGTGTAGTGGTTAAGGTGCTGGCTTACAAATGCAAAGGTCGCCAGTTCGAATCTTCGGTGAGGACATTTTTAAAATTTTTTGTTATTAATACATACAGCTCATGAGAGATGGTAAAAGAGGTCGTATTTAGTCTTTCGTAGCAATTATTATTGGTAATGTTTAGTACTGATAATATTTTTTGTCTTTGCGTATTGCTTTTATTCTTTTCTTCATTTCAAAAGAGAAGAATATCTGAACAAATGCCACCAAAATTCTTCATATTTTGAATGTAAACGCCATTTGCATTTAGTAAAGAATAAAAATTGAACGTACCGATGTAGCTGCAAAAACTAAAAAGACAAACATGGAAGTGGAGTGTTCGAATCCATACTCATGGTTATTAAAAATACAATTTCTACATGCCTTACACCTCCCGACCACGTTTCTACGTTAGCAAGTAAGAGGTTTGTGTTTAGGTTAGGCTGGTCAATACGTTTTGCAAAGGGGCCCGGTTTAGCTCTGACGCACCACAGGTGCGAGAAGGGAGCAAAACACCTTTTCTCTCTCCCTCTGTGTGTCTATTTATCTATTTATCTGTATATATATATAACGCTATTTGTGAATGCCATAACCACCCTAATTTTCAGCGGACTGAGACCAAACTTAACACAAACATTAATTGTTGAAATATCTTGATGAGTTCGTTAACCAGAATAATCAGATGAAAATGTTCAAAATGGCGGCCCTTCAAACTCCCAAAAGTTTCCAAGGGAACCAAATTTCGCCCATAAATAGGTAATTAGAAAGTTTAAATAACTTTTCCTCTTTTACTGAAATATATGTGTGCAGAGACTTATTGAAACATTGGACCCGATTAATCGCATAAAGAAGGTTCACGCCCTTTCGCTACGGTCAGGCTTTTTTTTTTTTTTTTTTTTGCAGGAGGGGGTTATTTTCGTATCGGAACAAGATGATTGTTAGTGATGATATGAAATTACACATTGAAAGTGAAGTAACTTGTGAAACATGTTATTTGAAAGAATAATATAATAAATGTGCTTTCCTCTAACACAGAGAACTGTAAATCATGTATTTCGAGTTCGGGGGCGTGAATGGCGAGGAATGTTATTTGATTTGCTTTTTAGTAACACATTGCATTGCAAATAAAGGTAGACAACATTAGTGGTACGTAAAATAATAATAATAATAATAATATTAATAATAATAATAATAATATTAATAATAATAATAAGTGTTGTTTGTGGCAAGGCAATATCTTCCTCAATTCTTCTTCAAACGTAATAATTGTAACGCCATATCTCCCTTACAAACAAAATATTAGCAATTTATATCGAGAGAACGGGAATTTGTAGAGTGATGGGAGCAACGTTGGACAGTATGCCAGTATGCACTCATAGTAATCAGAAAAATAAGCGATTTCAATGCAAAATGAACGAAGAGTCATTGTCATGGGTAGTCATGGAGCCACGGCAGAGCCCTCTTTAGGCAAAATGTCGATAACTTATATCGAGAGAACAGGAGGTGATAGTGAGATGGGACCAGCGTCGGACACCGTGGACCCATAAGGCGCATCGAAAAAAATTAGGGGGGGCCTTATTTATTTCCACATAATAATATAAAATTATATTGTCGAAATACACACACGAGTTAGCTAGTAGTATTTCATATTATTATTATTATTATTATTATTATTATTATTATTATTATTATTATTATTATTATTATTATTATTATTATTATTATTATTATTATTATTATTATCGACAGCGTCTTTTCATTACGTGTGCATGTTTGACATGAAGCCAAAGAGAAGATCCATCATTCGTAGAAAGAATAAGAGTAGTCAGTTACTTTAACTGTAAACGACGCGAAAAATACGAAAAGAGTGATTACCTGTAGCCAGGGGCGGATCCAGGGGGGGACGATCGGGGCGATCGTTCCCCCAGAAGAGGGAACTTTTTTCATTTTATAAATATAAATCAAACCCATCTCAAAGTTTGGAGCCCTTAAAAGTAACAGTATGACAACACACCGCCCCCCCCCAGAAGTCGGTCCTGGACCCGTCTCTGCCTGTAGCGGAAAGAAACAATACTTTCTCTCAAATGGATAAAAAAACAAGCCGAGATAGATTAGAACTCGCATGGACGGCGCGAAAAGTCTGTGCTTTGTCCACTTTTTTTTCTTTAACTGATTCACCGAACGTGTTTCAGTAACTTACTTATTGCTAATATTACTTGCTTCACTCGTTTAACTTGCTTTTTCTAATAACTTATGACGACAGGAACACGAACACACAAACATCGAGGACAGTTAAAAATCATAGATGCTCTCCCGCCGGAAATCGAACCCGGGACACCAGACACCAAAGGCGCACGTGCTAGCCACTAGACCAGCGGGGAGGGCACTGCTCACTTTCTGTGTCGTTAGGGATTACGACCACTGTATTGCCAGCTATCACTTCTGTGGGTTATATACTATGATCACATGTTTCTTCTTTGCTGGAAGAGTTAAACCTACATTCTATGTAATACATGAGGTATTTAGACCTACATGCTCTTCATATAATGTAATAAAAGGGTCATGCTGGGAATAAGAAAAAAGAACATTCCTTGGACAAAACGGAAACTATTGGCATCATAAATATTTATCTACGAGGCATGCGCAGAAACATAATTCAGAATAGTTACTGTTTAGTTCAGTAAACGAAGAAAGGGGTATAAAAAAGCAAATATGTCGCGTCAACGAGATCGACCAGAGTTGATAGGCGGAAACAGATGTGTAGTAATACAACAACTTGGTTAAATTGATAATTGGTTCTTTATTCTGTAGTAGATCGTATCACAACTTTACGGGAGAGCAGAGAAAGACTTACTAACGCTGTTATATAGTAAGCTTTAGTAACACGATCATACAGACACAAATGGATGTAACTGTGAGTACTGCAACTTGGATTTAACGAAAGCCGTTTAGATATTCAGTGGTTTGCAGGGTTGTATAAGACACAAAAAGTTAAGACACAATACAATTCTTCATACCTCAGCTTCCAGTAACTAGATAATGCAATTTCTGGATAGATACTGAAACTGCTGTCGGATTTTAATACATGACGTATTGCAGGATACAAAATGCTTTGCATTACTTGTTTGTTTGTAGATAGCTACTAGCTTAGTGTTCTGAAAGGTTGTATATAAACTAGAGATTATTAGTTTTCGGACTCCCGAAATTATTAGTTTTCGGACTCCCGAAAGTAAAACCGGACAAATTCCGGAATTCGGAAAATTCCGATTTTGGAATAATTCCGGAATTCGGAAAAATCCGGAATTTAGAAATTTCTGATTTCGGTTACATTCCGGAATTCGGAACAATCCGGATTTTTTTTCGAAATCCGGGGTTTTCCTCAATTCCGGAATTTTCTAAATTCCGGATTCTTCCCGAGTTTCGCAATTCTTCTGAATTATGGATTTTAACTGAATTCCATAATTTTCCGAAATCCGGAAAGTGAAAGTTCCGCTTCCAGAAAATGAATTTATTTTGGTTAATATGATTCGTGGCGGAAATAAGTCTTTGACCAGGTAATGGCGACTGCTTTGAAAGAAATAGAGAGTATGAGAATTCAATCTGTCATATTTGTAGTTTCGTGTGGCGAAAAAACGAACTTGTGAACCAACGGTTTAAGAAAAACTCAAGTTATTAATGTAAACTTTTCCGACATTATAAAAGAAATACGAAAGACATTTTGAATCGAAGAAATATAACATACAAGTTTGCAAGCGGAGACAAGAAACCTAACGTAACCAGACTAAAGACGAATAATTTACCGAGTAGCGATCAAGGTCAAGCTGTTTTCCAGGGCGAGTTTCGAGTTGAGTCGAGTTTGATAATGGCTCGCTCGCTCGTTCAGCTCGTTTTAACTCTTTTTTAAATAAAGGCCTGATTAGACTGGAAAGTGAAAGCCATGAGAAATGTAAGCACTAATGTGGAATACTTTTTAGTGTTGCTCACGACATGGGTGCGTCTCGTCTCGTAATTTTAGTGCATCTCGTGGGGCATTTTTTCTGTATCTCGTCTCGTCTAGATAACGAGAAGACAAGGTTTTTTTTTTATTATTACGAGACAGCCTCAAATGTCGTAATCACCAATATAAGTATATACTGTTGTTCTTAAAATCAAGGCTGAGACCTTCACTGTCGAATTTTTCAGCCCAAGCAGAAGACCAACTCGGGTAGCGATATCAACCGGCTCGGCTCGTATGAACTGAGCGAACAGCTCGAGTCGGCTCGGTTGGGATGAGCCGATGACCCGAGTCGGCTCAGTTGGAACGAGCCATCGACTCAGCTCAATTGAGCCGATGGCTCGAGCTTTCTCGGTTGGGATGGGTCCCCTACTCGGCTCATGTGAACCGGTTCAAGCCAGCTAAGTTGAAATTAGTCCATCGGCACGTTTCGATTCAGCTCAACTAAACCGATGGCTCAAATCGGCTAGGTTGGTTGAGCTGTTGGCTCGGCTCACTTCTTCGTTCGGTTTGATAGTGAATGAGCTGTAAGCCGAGCCGCTCGAGCCGTTGATAAGCCTAAACCCGGTCCCAGCTATTTTGAACATGTTTGGCTGAAGCCTATAACTTTTAACAATTTTTGGCTCGGGCCCGAAAACTTGCACCTTCGGAACTCAAACCCAGAACGTGACCGATGTCCTTCCCTCTGAAGACTTCTCGACGACCGAGATCGACAGTCAATTAACTTTTACTATTCAGATACAAACCGTATATCTTTTAAAGATTATACACGGTGTTGATATAATAATAATAATAATAATAATAATAATAATAATAATAATAATAATAATAATAATAATAATAATAATAATAATAATAAAAATAATAATAATAATAATAATAATAATAATAATAATAATAATAATAATAATAAGTTTTAAGCTTGCCGTTGAAATTTGGCAAAACTTACTTAAAAGTAGAGATTTCGGGGAAAGGGTTCCGTACCTTCAAGACACTGGCGAAGGGAAGGGGGGGGCTCGGAGGGGCCGCCCCCTCAAAGAGGTCCGACAATATACTTTGGTACTTTGATGTTTGTAATTTTTTAATATATTTTTATGTTTATATATTTTTTGTTTGTAATTTTTCTATATGTGCCTATAACAGCACTTGCCCCCCCCCCCAACACACATTTTGGCTACGTACTGCTTCAAGACACACCTCTGCAACTACCAACGTTTTAAACTACAACGTACCATTGAAGTTTCATATAGAAAGTATTCTACTGTATGTTTTAAGGAAGATAACTGTAATAAATATAACTAAATATCACGCAACAGTAAGGCATATAATAAACTAATTTTTAGGATATGCAGAGGTAAATATAAAAGCTTTGCTACAAAATACCTACACAGAGCATAATTCAATGAGCTCTGAAATATAATGTAACGAAATAGCCTATGAGATTCAGTCTACATAGCAATTGTTACTTAAAGAATGGACATACACTATTTCGAGAATCGAGACAAGACGGGAAATGTTTATGACACTTTTCGTCTCGTCTCGATTCTCATCTTCAAAGCGAGACGAAAATTTTGAGTTAGCCTTGTCCCGTCTCGAATGTAAAATGTTAATTCTCATGTTATTTTGTTTGTTTTAGAAACGAGATGAGAAATTCCTCTTCTCGTGGGCAACATTAAACCAAACCGAAATATTCTTTCCAAATGTCACGTTTCTGCTTGTAATGGTATGACCTGAGCCATAATTAGCTCCTAGCTTTTAATCTTCTACGAGATAATAATAATTATTATTAGTTTATTATTATTATTATTATTATTATTATTATTATTATTATTATTATTATTATTATTCCTGAAGATTTGATAGTTCAAATATTGAAACATCCGAGTATTCAAATATGTGAATATAATAAAATATATGTTATCGCTGATCAATCGCCATCAAAAATCCTAAAGTAAAAAAAAAAATTACAATGTGCATTCGCACAAGCACCTTGACCACTGAACCGCTATCGCTACGCGGTAAAAGATTCGTTTTTCGTCTGGTTACGTTAGGTTTCTTTGTCTCCGCTTGCAAACTTGTATGTTATATTTCTTCGATTCAAAATGTCTCGTATTTCTTTTATGAAGTCGGAAAAGTTTACATTAATAACTTGAGTTGTTCTTAAACCGCTGTTTAACAAGTTTGTTTTTTCTCCACACGAAACTACAAATATGACAGATTGAATTCTCATACACCCCATTTCTTTCAAAGAAGTCGCCATTATCTGGTCAAAGACTTATTTCTGCCACGATTCATATTAACCAAAATAAATTCATTTTTCGGAAGCGGAACTTTCACTTTCCGGATTTCGGAAAATTTTGAAATTCAGTTAAACTCCGGAATTCAGAATAATTTCGGAACTCGGAAACAATCCGGAATTTAGAAAACTCCGGAATTGAGAAAAACTCCGGATTTCGAAAAAAATCGGATTTTTCCGAATTCCGGAATGTAAAAGAAATCAGAAATTTCTAAATTCCGGATTTTTCCGAATTCCGGAATTATTCCAAAATCGGAATTTTCCGAATTCCGGAATTTGTCCGGTTTTACTTTCGGGAGTCCGAAAACTAATAATTCCGGAATTGACTATCCTTAGTTTATACACAACCTTTCAGAACACTAAGCTAGTAGCTATCTACAAACAAACAAGTAATGCAAAGCATTTTGTATCCTGCAATACGTCATGTATTAAAATCCGACAGCAGTTTCAGTATCTATCCAGAAATTGCATTATCTAGTTACTGGAAGCTGAGGTATGAAGAATTGTATTGTGTCTTATCTTTTTGCGTCTTATACAACCCTGCAAACCACTGAATATCTAAACGGCTTTCGTTAAATCCAAGTTGTAGTACTCACAGTTACATCCATTTGTGTCTGTATGATCGTGTTACTAAAGCTTACTATATGACAGCGTTAGTAAGTCTTTCTCTGCTCTCCCGTAAAGTTGTGATACGATCTACTACAGAATAAAGAACCAATTATCAATTTAACCAAGTTGTTGTACTACTACACATCTGCTTCCGCCTCTGTCAACTCCGGTCGATCTCGTTGACGCGACATATTTGCTTTTTTATACCCCTTTCTTCGTTTACTGAACTAAACAGTAACTATTCTGAATTATGTTTCTGCACATGCCTCGTAGATAAATATTTATGATGCCAATAGTTTCCGTTTTGTCCAAGGAATGTTCTTTTTCTTATTCCCAGCATGACCCTTTTATTACATTATATGAAGAGCATGTAGGTCTAAATACCTCATGTATTACATAGAATGTAGGTTTAACTCTTCCAGCAAAGAAGAAACATGTGATCATAGTATACAACCCACAGAAGTGATAGCTGGCAATACAGTGGTCATAATCCCTAACGACACAGAGGGTGAGCAGTGCCCTCCCCTCTGGTCTAGTGGCTAGCGCGTGCGACTTTGGTGTCTGGTGTCCCGGGTTCGATTCCCGGCGGGGGAGCATCTATGATTTTTAACTGTTCCTCATGTTTCTGTGTTCGTGTCTCTGTCGTTATAAGTTATTAGAAAAAGCAAGTTAAACGAGTGAAGCAAGTAAAATTAGCAATAAGTAAGTTACTGAAATACGTTCGGTGAGTCAGTTAAAAAAAAATGGACAAAGCACTGACTTTTCACGCCGTCCATGCGAGTTCTAATCTATCTCGGCTCGTTTTTTTTTTTTTTTTATCCATTTGAGAGAAAGTATTGTTTCTTTTCGCTAAGCTAATCGCTCTTTTCGTATTTTTCGCTGTCGTTCACAGTTAAAGTAACTGACTATTCTTATTCTTTCTACGAATGATGGATTTTCTCTTTGGCTTCATGTCAAACATGCACACGTAATGAAAAGACGCTGTCGATGATGATGATAATAATAATAATAATAATAATAATATCAAATATTACTAGCTAACTCGTGTGTGTATTTCAACAATATAATTTTATATTATTATGTGGAAATAAGTAAGGCTGGATGGCGCCCCCCCCCCCACTAATTTCGATGCGCCATATGGGTCCACAGTGTCCAACGCTGCCGTGTTGTGACAAAATGCTGGAACTTTGGCGGAGCAGTTTTGCGAAAAAGAGCCGTAAAGTTTTCATCTGAAAATGTGATCTGTATCGTGTAGAACCAGTGTATCTTGACTTTGGAAACACGTGATTACATGTAATGTTACGTAAATGCATGTTGTGTGATTAAATTTGGTGAAAATTGATTGGTTGACCATTATTGCCCAGTTACTCTTCTTCTACACGATACAGATCACATTTTCGGACGAAAACTTTACGGCTCATTTTCGCAAAACTGCTCCACCAAAGTTACAGCGTTTTGTCATGACACGGCAGAACGTTGGTCCCATCTCACTATCACCTCCTGTTCTCTCGATATAAGTTATCGACATTTTGCCTAAAGATGGCTCTGCCGTGGCTCCATGACTATCCATGACAATGACTCTTCGTTCATTTTGCATTGAAATACCTTATTTTTCTGATTACTATGACTGCATACTGTCCAACGTTGCTCCCATCACCCTACAATTTCCCGTTCTCTCGATATAAATTGCTAATATTTTGTTTGTAAGGGAGATATGGCGTTACAATTATTACGTTTGAAGAAGAATTGAGGAAGATATTGCCTTGCCACAAACAACACCTATTATTATTATTATTATTATTATTATTATTATTATTATTATTATTATTATTATTATTATTATTATTATTATTATTATTATTATTATTAATAATAATAATAATAATAATAATAATAATAATATTTTACTTACCACTAATGTTGCCTACCTTTATTTGCAATGCAATGTGTTACTAAAAAGCAAATCAAATAACATTCCTCGCCATTACGCTCCCGAACTCGAAATGCATGATTTACAGTCCTCTGTGTTAGGGGAAAGCACATTTATTATATTATTCTTTCAAATAACACGTTTCACAAGTTACTTCACTTTCAATGTGTAATTTCATATCATCACTAACAATCATCTTGTTCCGATACGAAAATAACTCCCTCCTGCAAACAAACAAACAAAAAAAAAAAGCCTGACCGTAGCGAAAGGGCGTGAACCTTCTTTATGTGATTAATCGGGTCTAATATTTCAATAAGTCCCTGCACACAAATATCTCAGTAAAAGAGGAAAAGTTATTCAAACTTTCTGAATACCTATTTATGGGTATTCTTAATTGCTAACGTAGAAACGTGGTCGGGAAGTGTAAAGCATGTAGAAATTGTATTTTTAATAACCATGAGTATGGATTCGTACACTCCACTTCCATGTTTTTCTTTTTACCTTTTGCAGCTACATCGGAACGTTCAATTTTTATTCTTTACTAATTGCAAATGGCGTTTACATTCAAAATATGAGGAATTTTGGTGGCATTTGTTCGGATTTTCTTCTCTTTCAAAATTAAGAAGAGAATAAAAGCAATACGCAAAGACAAAAAGTATTATCAGTATTAAACTTTACCAATAATAATTGCTACGAAAGACTAAATACGACCTCTTTTACCATCTCTCATGAGCTGTATGTATTATTAACAAAATTTTTAAAAAACGTCCTTGGTGGGGATTCGAACTCGCGTTCTTTTCATTTGTAAGCCAGCACCTTAACCACCACACCAAGATCATGGCGTGGTGAACTTTAGTTGTCGGCGTATTTGTTGTATTAGAGTTTTATGTTCCCACTTCGACAATTTTTACTCTTTTTTTAAAGTTTAACAAGCTGTTTCTGGCTTTCTCTTTCGGTGTCATCCTTTATTTACACTATGCACTATTCGTATTCACAGCTTGTGCTCCTCTACAATGTCTTATTCAGATTAAACTTTTCTTTTTGCCCCTCAGTAAACATTTGATTGATTTAATTCTCATACTCTCCACGGATGGAGCGTAGGAATGCCAGATTCGAAAAATAGGTGTACATTTACTTTCCTGACAGATAATACATTATTTCGAATAATAATTTCCATGTAATTACAAAACAAAATAACCATTTCTCCACTTAATACAGTTTATTTATACGCGTTCCATTTCACACTTGTAATAGTACTCAGCCACTGTGATTTTTTTTTCCGCGTCACCTTACTCAACCGAGTTAATTACTGTTCGCAGAGGTGACGAAGTGGATAGGATTGAATAATGTAGTAAATTTAATACAGTAGAATCTCGTATTTCCGTATCAAGTGGTCGATCCTCCCCTAAATATTTTCTTTTTCTTTTCTTTTTTGAGTTTTACGTCCCACGCTTATGCCGGTTAGGCTAAAGGAGACGGTGATGATGAAAAATGAATGAAATGGTGGAATGAAGAAAGTGGGAGGAACGGGAGAACCCCGAGAAATCCCACGCACACGGTGTTGGTCCACCACAAAGTTCACTTGGCGGGAGCAGGGTTTGAACCCGGGACCCGAAGCACCAGAGGTGAACGCTCTACCACTGAGCCACCGCGGCCCCCTAAATATTTTCATTTTCCTCAGTTTTTAAACTAAGTAGTGATTAAAATTAAATGACACATCAAGATATAGCGAATCTTGCGGTTTGGGAGCTACTAGTAAGATTTTACAGACAACTTACTAATACAAAATTTATTTTATTTATTTTTTTTTAAAATTTTGGCAAATCCCTGTTAAATTTTTTCTATTTATTGACATTATTCTAGTTTTCCATACTTTACTCGGAACTATTCTCAGTTTCAGAGGGATCGGATGATTTTTTATTTAGAAATTTTAATTAAGAGACTACACCAAGCTTCCGGCTGGACCGGCCGTAACCTGAGTGAATTGTTACCCGAGACGGTTAATAGCAGTGGCGGCTGGTGACAATTTATTAGGTAGTGACAGAACTATATTATTATTATTATTATTATTATTATTATTATTATTATTATTATTATTATTATTATTATTATTATTATTATTATTATCATTATTATTATTATTAGAACATATATAGAATTTCAATTTAATTATAATCGATTGTGCTTACATTATCAGTAATCAGGTAGGTACTGGTTCTCTTGCTCCTTTCACTGAACTTATATTCTTCTTCATGCCAGTCAGTTATATATTGAAGTGAATTCAGAAATCAAATTTGGGGAATAAATCTTGAGATGCTCTTATTTAACTAAGTTTGTTATTTATCTTGTTGATAAAAAAGACACATACACACTGATATTGAATAAAACACGAGTACACTGTTTAAAAAGAAACACTTCACTTGTACTGTTTATTCTCTTCGAACTTTCAACTGAACACGTTTGGTTGACTAGTTAAGATGCACGATACTGAAACTCCATGCGACGATTTTTCTTGCTGGAAAAGACGTGGATATTTTTTTTTTTTTTTTTTTTGTTAAAATTATATCTTATTAACGAATGTCTTTTCACATAACAACATGCCTAACGCAGTTAATCTTTCCTCTTTCATGGTATTTCTTAGGAAAGTTTTTATTCTGTTCAACATCGAGAAACATCTCTCTGCTTCTGCTGTTGACATTGGCATAGTTATCAACAGTGTTGAATTCAGACATTTTCACCCGGGGGGGGGAATGTGGACTCTTCGGGGGGAGGGTTGTTTTCCTATATTTTTGCAAAAAAGCAGCATATTTAACAATTCCATTCACATGCACATCTTACCTAATATTGAAACTAATTGCTGATAAATATTCAATGTGAGATTATAATTTTAAAAAAATCGTTTAATTTTATCTAAAACATTAAATAAAGACTGGCAAAAATATTTTAGACTAAACTTTAACTGCTATTTACAGTAGCTATTTTACTTATTTTTTCCTATATTCAGTAGTTACTGTTTGTTACTAATGTAGAAGTTTTTAAAAAAGATTTAAATTAACTCAAATATTTTTTGTCCTAAAACAAACATACATAGGAATATCTTAACAAAAAGTAATCATTCTTTCTCACACTTCTGATTATAAATCAAGCATATTAGCGTTGGTTTCTTCACTGCATACACATCAATAGTTTAGTTTACGAAATCTTCAGTAGAATTAGTGCCGTGTCGTGGAAAATCAGCGCTTGGCGTGAGAGTATACGATGGCACCCCCGTACATATGAGTGAGGTCGACAGACCAGTCGGGAAACGTGAGAAAATTTTAAAAAGTAAACCCTGCCTTTCCTTGATTTTGAGCAATTTTTATTACTTTTTTCATTTCATTTTATATATGTGCACATGCCCACATGTGCACATGCGTTTCATTCCTCTCTTTTTTCTTTCCTACTTTTCTTTTCTTTTTCCCTCCCGAATTTTACGCCCCTTTTTTCGGCGCCCGGGGTCGTCGCCCCGCTTGCCCCTCTCCATGCCACGGCACTGAGCAGAATCTTCGTCACTTTCAATAGCAATCTTTCATTTATATACTACTATTATATTGATAAATTCTATATAAACCTCTAACCCAGGAGGGATAACTGTTCCTTCCTGATCCCTCTAAATGACGCCCTCTGAATTTCACCCTTTAACTGACCTATTTTTAGTTAAAGAAAGGTGTGTTTACTTTAACAATCGTAAAATACATTTATGTCTGTTACTTCCGATGCGAGAAATGGGATTTAGGCGCTCTATTTCAAATAATGAAGAACTGTACATTTTAAAGAACTGAAGTCTGCTGACATCAGAGATCATACGGAACGATCGAAAGATCTTCCCTATCTTTCCTTTCCTATCTCAATCTGTGCTAGTGCTACCTACTAATATATAATATAGGGCAAGAGTATATATAGTACCTACTAAAGTACAAACCTTTCTTCAACAGTTAACAATTTCATGTTCTGCCAAACTCGGTGATAGCGTTAAGAAATATGGGTTTTTATTGACTATTTGGTATTGTATCTTAGATATTACATGTTTAATATTTATATAGAATGGGTCTGCGTCATTTTTATGTATATTGAGAGATCGGATTTCGTCTGCCCGTGCACGGAAAGAAAAAAATAATTAGGTGAAATAATTTCTACATTTTGTGACTGAAATTTTGGAAGTTTGGGGGGAATGCATTTTCTTCGGGGGGGATTCCCCCCCGGGCTACCCCTTGAATTCATCCCTGGTTATCAATAACTTTAAGAGTTTAACTGTTTCTTGAAACATGTCGCACAATTCATCGTCTATAATGAACATTAAGAATGACACCGCGCTAGACACCGTTCTCAATTCGCGTCTCGAATAGCACACTTGAAGTTCGCTTTTTAATTTCTTTTCCTCCTAGAAGGGATATTTTTTAACCATCTCACTGAGATAATTATCGGGGAACTCCTTTTTGTAATTGTCAAATTCTTCTACAGCAAATAATCTCGTAGCTACAAGGTGCTCAGTGAAGTGAAATCTAGATTTGATCTCCACTAGGATTGCATCTCAAACTTCTAATGTTCGTCTTTTTTTGTCGTTATAGAACGCCTCACTTCGCCATATTTTTGCACATGATCCGTTTCTTGCAGTTTCTAATTCGGTTTCTACTTCCTGAATAATGTTGTTAATTTGTTCTCTGACTGACTGCATACCAAGTTGAAAATTATGCAGATGTTCTCGAACCTTCACTGGATCAGTACATTTCTTCTGTAGTTGGCTGAAAACAGTTTCTACGTGTGGCATAATCTTGTGGAAAAAAGTCAACCAAAATACGAAATTTTCTTCATTTAATACAGTGAAACCTCCCTTAACGGACACCTCTCAATTACGGACACCTCTATAATACGGACAGATTTTTTTGTCCCGGCAAAAATATATGTTCTCTTACGGAACAAAACCCTCTCTTTTACGGACACTCTCAGAAACGGACGCGGACAGTCCTTTCTTCCCCCAAACGTTTCAATAACCTCTTCATAACGGACAGGAATTATTATCGGTTCTGTGATATATTACAGTAGACAGAAAAGTGTTTCCCCCACTAGTACCTGATGAACCATCAAACAGAACAGCTTCAAGCTGAACTTAAAATTCTTTTTTTTTTTCTGTCCGCAATAAACTGCTTTCTGGCGGAAATCCTAGAAAATCTTCAATAAGCAATAACACTCATGTAGGGTCAGTCGTATGGCCAAGAATCCTATGCGAAAGATCTTCCCTTCCCTAACAAATTTGGTCCTTTTTCCTCTGGGCCTTGCATCTTTCCCGACAATTTCATAGATTTTTCCCAAGAAAATCACAGTTGGTGGGTTTGTTGTCCACATTTTCAGTATTTAATAATAATATTGCATGCTCTTATTAAGCTATTTTTACTTTTAGTATAGGTGGTATGTGAATTAATTGATCTTTTTTACAGGGTGATAAAATGTACCGTGCTTAAGAAAATTACCATACACGCATTACCTTTTGCAGTATACGAATATATTAACACATCCCCCAGCAATAATATTACTTAACAGAAATGATTTGCTCCTTCATCCCTCTCAGTAATTCAAATACGTACTAAATAGATTTTCATATTGTATTTTACGTTATTTACGCTCATACATAATGTATTTACTATATATTAATGCATACAATTACCGTTGCGAGAAATTAAATTTCTGTAACCTCCCTGTAACGGACACCTCTCAGTAACGGACAAAAATTCATGTCCCACTGGTGTCCGTTATTGAGAGGTTTCACTGTAATAGCTTGTACGCGAAAGATTGAGTTAAGGTGGTTTGTAATGTTATATCTTCACAGTTTTCTATTGCTAACATAACATAAATTAGATCTTTCCGATACTCGTAAACTGTATTTACTTCACGAGACTGAAAATTCCACCTGGTGTGAGAAACCCGCGGCAACCCCCAAGCAGTGTATATGAGATCGTGAAATATCGGCTGCTTTCGGATTTTGGGTGACAAACTTTCGTTGTCACGAGCTAGAAGCAATGGAAAGCCTTTCCCGTATACAGCTGATAGGGCGCGTATATGGTGATACCACTATGCCAAGCAGCATTCAGAAGCAAGGGCCTGGTGACAGTCACCGAAGCAGAGTTGCCACCGCCAGGTTTTTCGCGCTAGGTCTTGCGACTAAATAGATACGGCAGCGGGCAGAAAAAAGGAAGAAATTCAGAAGCAGTTATGATACTTAACTCGCTTTCTTTTAATATTCTGAATCTTCTACCTCTCAAGGCAGTGACATGTCACGGCGTCACTGCCTCAGAGGCCGCCACTGGTTAATAGTCAATCATTCCACAGGGCTTATTCCTTGTGAGGTGGTTGCCTAGAAGGGACGGACTCATACTTAGGCACTCAGAGACCCCGTTGGGCCACATATTTAGTAGGTCACCTGTTTCGGCATATAAGTATATTTGGCTGTGGATTATCATATATCTAAATTCGACCACTTATCTTTGTCGTTTTACTGTCCTAGCTTATTCTTTTGGCGCGCCGCTTTCTTTCTCTTCTATCTATCCCTCTATTCTCTTCATCAATATTTTTTTTTAAGTTTTTCTTCCTCCCCCATGTTTTAACTTGACAGATATTTAACCATTTAATATATATCATTTGAGACTGAATTTCCCAACTCAGATGTTGCGAGACACGATTCCTGGAGGTATTTGTTGATGTCAAATATTAAGGGAACGTTCTCCATCACAATATAACCCACCACGATAGTGAGCGATAGTTCAGTGTACGATTCAATTTTTGCTTCGCCTCTTTTGTCATAATTCATTTCAAATTCTCCGTTCTACTATTCGTCATTGCTACTTTTGTTTCCATTGATTACCATAGAGGTGAATATTGTATAGATGTTTGGGCCCATAAATATTACTAACATTTTTAGGGTCATTTATATATGTAATCTCTTTGTTTACGCGCCTGCCTTGCACTTTAAATGTCCGCTCTTTTAAAATTGTTTGAGAATAGAAATGTTTATCATTATGCGCGGTTAATTAGTGAATTTTCTTATATGATCGGATTTTTCCTATGTGAAGTGTTGCAAACCTTAGAATTTTATTAATCGGGGTCATTGATTTGAAAGATTAAATGAAAATAGTGTATATGTATATTGAGATATAAATACATGTTGAATATAAATGTGATATTGAAGTAAAATGTATAATGTTGAATTGAAAAAAAATGAAAATGAAATCTTTGAGTTTTACGTCCCATGGTTATGCAGTTAGGCAAAGGAGACGGTGATGATGAGCAATGAATGAAATGGTGGAATGAAGAAAGTGGGAGGAAACGGGAGAACCCCGAGAAAACCCACGCACACGGTGTTTGTCCACCACAAAGTTCACTTGGCGGGGGCTGGGATCGAACCCGGGACCCCAAGCACCAGAGGTGAACGCTCTACCACTGAGCCACCGCGGCCCTAATGTTGAATTGAGTAGATAAATATGTGTATAGGGTCTTAATACCTATACCGAACGGTCATTAGTTGCCATAGTTTCGAAAAATTCGACGAATATAAAATGTGAATTTAAAGTATGCCGCCGCATCTTAGATATTTTCTTTAACCTTGTAATATGATTAATTAACATACGTAAATATCAACATCGTCTGTTATTATACTAACTGCATGTAGCATGAAATTAAGGCAGGTCGTCGTAACCCTAATTTATCATTCAATCTACCCTCGAGTTCAGAAACCTGAAATCTTCCTGTGCAATTACATTTCAATTTCATTCATCATATACCAATCCTCGAACCTAAATGGTGTTTTCGCTTCATCAATGGTGATTTCGATACGAAAACAAAACCTCCTTGAAACTAGAAAATTCTCGTTTTCCTCTATATTGTGTGAATATATCTATGATTGTGCGCACCTTAATGTGATACAAGGTGGTAGTGATTGAAGGTGCTAGTAAATGGACGAGATAATAAATTGTATAAAACGTGACGTAGTCACTGTGAAATTAGTGACAAACTTCATTTCCTTAATTTCAGAGAATGGAAAACATGTATAAATAAATAAGTATACGAACTGGATATGTGTTATTCACAATATACAAAGACTAGCTCGTATGAGTATATATATATATGGTGAATTTGGGTACATGGATACCAAAAGGGTGCCTTACGTACGAACGTGCGATATAAAAAAAAGTCGTCTAAAAGTACGAGAAAGGACTCGTCTAATTACCTGTTTAAGGTTTTTTCTTTCATTTCATATGAGATAGACTCATTTTAACTATCTTTTTTTTTTTTTTTTTAAGTTTTTCTCTTTCATACGCGACTAAATCTTCAGATTTACATTTCATTTTATCAAAATTTATTTTTTTCATCTTTCTGTTAATATACATTGATGTAATCCAATGCTATATGTGAAATGATACTTTTATATGTGTATTCAATTGCATGTTATAAATATTTTCTTTATGTTTTAAATTCTTAATAGATATAATAAATGTCGACCAACTGTAGTTAGATTATAGTTTCTTTTTAAGCTGAATTACCTACTGTATATCAATACATTGTCCTTGTATGTATGTGTGTGTGCGTGAACGAGTGACAAATTTAGCTTCGAGTAGTAGCTTTTAATCTTGATTTACGACGATAGTGTTTACAATATGTGTGTAATATTATATTATGTGTGTGTTGGTGCATGACCGAGGTCATGAAAGATAACTAACTAAATTATTCTAAATCGGCTCTGGGAGAAAAACCAAAACAACAGGATGAGCTTGAATAACGACAGTTTGTTCAAAGAATCTCGAAAACTCATATTTGTGGAAAATGTGTAAATTACTTTGGATTTTTTCTTTCCTTGGCTAATTCAAATGTGCGTTTTTTCTCCACTGTGGTAATTCAGCTAATGGATAAAGGTTTTTCAACATTCGGAAATAACAGACAAACGATTAGATTAAAACTTCTCATTACCTGGGCTGGGTCAGGGCAACTCCCACTTGTGCAGTTGCAGGGATCCAGGTCAGGGTAATATGAGGGAACATGTGTCTTTGGAATCACTTCAGAATTGATTCTCAAGTAATAACATTCGGGTATTAATCACCTTTTCAATAACTATTCAAGTTTCTTGACCATATTCTCATAATTATTCAGTAACTCTTCATTTCCAATTCCTTCTTCCTTTGTCCTTTTCCTCTTTTTCTTCTTTTCCCCTACCTTCTTCTCTTCTTTCTCACTCTTCCTTTTCCTATTTCTAATAAAACTGAAGCAGTAGCGTAGCCAGGATGTGTGTTTGGGGGGGGGCAAGTGCTGTTATAGGTACATATAGAAAAATTACAAACAAAAAATATACAAACATAAAAATATATAAAAAATTACAAACATCAAAGTACCAAAGTACATTGTCGGACCGCTTTGGGAGGGCGGCCCCCTTCCTTACGCCACTGAACAGAAGAGAGGTAGTGACTGGGAGTCGTTGCTATAGACACGGTCATTGAATTCTTTTCATGCTTCTGTTCGGAAGTCCGATATAAATTAACCAGTAACAGAACATACATACAAAGCAAATATTCCAAAAATTCATTTTAATATATATTTTTAGTTATTTTACTAAATTATCCGATTAAGATTTAATATATATCGACTTCCCATTTCCCACACACGATTTACGACGCTTTTACTATTTCTCTTCACCTAAGTTTCCCTACATTGGTTTTTGGAAGTTATTTCAATCAATACCTAATAATAACACATGTCTATATTTTAATCCCTGTGTAAATATGCAAATAAATTGGCCAAACTACAGAGGTAACTGACAACTCCTCTATATCAACACTGAGAGTAGGCCATAACGATGAGAGATCAACGATGGATTTAAACTGCGTCTTCTAAGGTGATTCTCCAAGGAATGGAACAGGTGATAATAGGACGGTGTAATGTCCTGGAAGTATGGCGGACGCAATGATGTTTCATATCCAAGGTATAAATGGTGTCCTGGGTCATCCTAGCCACATGGGGTTTAGAATTGTCCTGTAATAGGAGGACGCCTTTGCGATTCAGAACTCCTGACTCCTGAGTTTTGAGTTTTCTTCAACACGACACAACTGGTGACAATACACAGCTGCATTGATGCTCCAACCAGCTGGTAGCAGTTCCCGATGCACGATGCCGCGAGCAGTCCACCAAATACACAGGAGGCCCTTTTTCTGGTGCATTGCTGGTTTCGGCTATTTTGGAACTGGTTCATGCAATGCTAACCAATGATGACGACACCGTGGAGCTTCGTACAGGACCCACTTCTCATCATATGTCAACATCCTGTCCAGAAATGACTCCTTCCTCAGACGAGACAGCAAAGAAATACAGGTATCTGCGCGTTGCCTTCTGTCCCGGAGTCAAATCATGTGGGACCCATCGACCCAACTTATAATGCTTCCCAAGTTGATGGAGATGCTGCCGAATGGTTTCTCCACTCACACTGAATTGTAGTCCCAGTTCCTCACATGTCTGGCCACTGTTCGCCTCAATTGCGCCTGAAAATCTTCATTTTGTACATTTGTTGGTCTTCCGCACGTGGTGCGTCTTCGAGTGTTTCGCCACCGTCCTTGGTGAACCACCGCTTCACTGTTCACGTAGTCACTACACCCTTAGCAAAGGCCTAGCATATCTTTTGCCCCGCTGCAGTGGCGTTTGACCCGTTTGAACTCGTACAGCATACACACCTTATGACACTCTGGGGAGGTCCCATGTTCACTCTGTCCTTACCAGGGCCGGCCTTAGGTGGTGCGGGGCCCGATTGGGAACATTTTGCGAGGCCCCAGGTTTACAACTAACTTGCACCAAGCTCTGTAAAATCACTATATATATATATATATATATATATATATATATATATATATATATATATAATCTTGCGCTCTCCCAGCTGGTCTAGTGGTTATACCTATTTCCCATTATAATATTTTTCCATCTACAACATATCCTGGTGAAAACGATCATTGCTTATGACAGCTAATTTTCAGACAAATAACGCAGATGGAAACGCCAACAGGGAATGAATATTATAATAAATATTTCGCCTTTGTGCCTGGTAATTTTTCAAGAAGCTCTGTGCCAGTATTTCATAATTTTCTTCTCTTACAAGTAAACCTATCGATATGGGGTAAACTAGTTTTTTGACCAAACTTGGCAAAGAAGTGTGGAATACCGAGAAAGAGCGTAAACAAAATTTAAAATGCTTCTGTCCGTAAAGATGGCCGCAGTGGGTAAAAAGCTGATTGATCAGAATAAGCCACAACAATGAAAAAAAATCATTAACACAAAGGAATGAAAAAGAACAAAAATCATTAACCGACACCGGGAGCAAGTAGACATCTATTTGAGGGTATGCTTATCATGGCCGCCAACTTGAAATCAGCCATCCTTGTATCTCGCTCAACTTTTTTAAATACGAAGGGGGTCATGCAATATATCAAATTGGACTAGAATTACGAGAAATACAATGTTTGTATTAGTTTTTTATTTGAAACACATAATAAAATGCACATTGATATGAATTCGTCGGTTCAAAAATTTCTTAACAACTGTATCTTTTTGAAAATAATTCGTCAAGAAAACTTAATGTACACTAGTGAGCAGTGCAGTGCGGTGAGGGGCAACGGCATTTTCACACAAACTCAATGAGAACAATATTTTTACGTCCAGGGGTGTATGGAAGGAAATTTTGGGGAGTGTTATTGGTGTGCAGAATACTTCCTAGGCATAATATCTATTTTTACAACAGAAGTTGTAAACGCGCAAAAAACTACTGCAACATTAAATTCAGAAAATATTTGCTTATGCCCGGAAACTTAATACAAGCTATTCATTAACTTGTTAGGGAGAAGCCATACCTTTCCCTGTGGAGTCCATGGATGTACATGCATGTCCAAAATGATTGTCGCATATCTATAACTGTCTTCTTGTAAGAATATAACTTGATAATGATTTTGCAGGGTATTTTTAATAGTGATACTATGTGTATAATCGGGAATTGTATATTTGTGATAAATTTCATAGGAAAAAAATTATAAATACGAAAATTAGAATGAGTAAACCAAATGTTGCTAAATGGACAAAAAAGTTTTATTTTCGTTTTATTGTTCTTATTTACTGCTCTTTTGACATGAAATTTGCCACATACATGTTTTTGCCGATTATACACATACTAACATTGTAAGAAATACCGGGCGAATTCGTTTTCAAATTATATTCCTACATCAACATATTTATAGACATGCGACAATAATTTTGGACATGAGTGTACTTGTATTGTAATATGTTGTTGTGTTTATTTGACAACCGAGAGTATCAGAGCAATCTTAACGGTACCATGGCCACTTGGCTGGGAGCCCGGTTAGCAGAGTGGCCTGTATTAATTACATGTATTAGGAGCAAAATTTAGTCATAGCGACCACAACCCATTTGCTTGCTCTGGGCCTAATAATTAAAACGGGACTGGAGATTAGATTAGACTGGGCAGTAGAGTAGACGACACTAGCGCGGGGCCCCCTTAGGCGCGGGGCCCGATTGGAAGCAATCGGTCCAATCGGCTTAAGGCCGGCCCTGGTCCTTACACAAGTTCACGGTGTAACTGAATCACATAGGTAGTATATGTTGGATATACCCACACTAACAACTGACTTATGCCTTATTTCTATTCGCATTCAACTCACAGACCTCTATAAAAACACTTTCTTTGTTATCTTTATACTAATAATGACATGGTTACTGCTATATTGTAAAGTGTTTTGTTATTAATATCAGGAGTCATTCTATCATATATCCGACTATGTAACAATCTATTCTAATAACATGAAATACCAATAAATACATTTCACATATGTTGAACGTGTTTTACGCACAGTAGTATGAACAACCCTTTTATGTAGGTCCTAGTAGTTGAAATCCATGCCATTCATAAAAAGTATCTCATGAATTTGTATAGAAGCCAAACGCTCTTACAAGATTAAAGTTTAATAACAGGTTGTATCAAGTACGGTATTAGAAATCCTCCAAGTACGGTATTAGAAATGAAAAACAGCACATGATGATTGTAATGAATAATAAAATTGTTCAAAGTAAATGATTATAAATAGTAAAAAAACTGAATAAAAAATGAGAGCAAAGCTCCCCAATACTTAGTGTTTACAGTGCTATCTCTTATCCCTCCATAACAAAACTTAAGAAAACATAACAAAAATTTAAATTCTACTATTACTGAAAATTAACAAAAAATTAAACAATTTTTAAATTAATTTGTTTTCAGCACCTCACAACAATTACAATATAACCTTCCGAGCTTTTTTTGTCTGCAAAATCTCTGATAAAGACATGTAAGCTATGTCAATGTCTTGAAGAATGTCGAACTCAATCTACAGCATGACAAGTATGTCATTGCGCGGCCTTTGGTCCGCTTCTGTCTATGTTGTTGCAGAGTGATATATTCGATTTCACAAACACTGTCGAAATGAATGATTTGGCAAGAACTGTACGTATTGAAACAGTAATATCTCCCAGACACTACTTTCAACAAAGGTCGACAGTTTCTCGCGACGCTGTCGTTCCTAAGAAACCAAACGTAGCCGGCGATGGCTGTTTATACTGTTCCCTTGCACTACCACTTTAAAAGAATAACATAAATTTAATCCAATGACATTCATTGCCTGGGAAAAGTTCACAAACAACATGGCTCGCTATAAGCAATACCAACCCCCCTCCAATTTTTCTTCTACATGCCATGTCTCCATTTGTCGCCACTGGCGTCTCTGGCATGTAAAATTTGGAGGGGATATCAAAGAAAGTGATTTAAATGGAGCCCAACCTGTTTATTAACTTGGGTTAAATTCCAAAGTTGGGCGTCCGTTTCCAGCGAAATTTTTAAAATTTACAGGAAATATATGGATAATTTGATCGTTTGTGTGCTTTATAATATATAAGAGTCTCGAAAAATCTGTTTATATGTTATATATAAGCGGTTATAAACATGGGACTATATGGCGAGCGGAGGGAACTACTTGGCGCAAGGTAACCGAACAGTTGCATTGTGGGAAAGAAACTAGCATTTATGTTACCAACATGGCGAATGTACAAGGGCAATGAACTAGCAGTTTTAACATTTGTGAAGGAATACATTGATAACGAGCAAAATCTTTCAAAAGTTTGTGAAGAGCACGGATTAATGAACCTAATAACAAATTGCAGAAAGTGTGGAAAGGAGATAACAGTGAAAAAACTTGGCGAAAGCGGACGCCCAACTTCGGAATATATGCCATTAACTTCGATTCTATTTGTTACCTTTCTGCTTCCCCATCAGAATCCTGCCGCCTACAGTCGGACGATTTGTCCATGTCGACCAGATGCCGAGGTCGGATTGCTGGCGTCGGACACCGGCGCACAGTGGGGCCGAACACCCGTTTTGCGGACAAAATACTCGATAATAGTGTAATGTTGGTACAAGAAACAGACGATGGTGTGCTCCGTTTTATGTTGTGGTGGTGTATCAAATCAAACCATTTCCGGAACGTTACGACTGATTGCACTCAAGATGTCGCGAGATATCTTCTCAAACAGAACATTAAATTGAGCTGTGTGAACATCTGATGCATACAATGGATAATGCTAGTCAGAAATATCTTTAAAAAAAAGTACAATTTGAGGAAGTCATACTCTGCAAAATATTGTAGAATAAGTAAATCATAGAGAAATAACATATACAAAAAAGTGTGCTAAACACAATATTGTGTTATTTTATATCTTAATTATAATACAAAGAAACGGTACATTTATATGAGTGTTTTCATAAGTCCATGACTTGAAAATTACAAAATTTAGATTGCAGTCTTCAAAAACGATTTTTGTATATTTTAAAAGTGAAAAAACAACTTGCTTTATTCATGTCGGGAAAAGGCTGTTCATTGTATTAACAACGGTGTAAAAATATATACGTTTAGAAATAATTTACAGGAGGAACTGAAAAGACAAGTGTTTTACAAAGAAAATCTAAATAAATAATCCTGTAGCTTCAGTACTTAGAGGAAGTTTCTTCTTTAGTTCGGGCCTCAGGAAAGTTATGTATGGATCTGATGACTCGAGGATTTTATGGAACGCATCTTCATTGGTGGCTGTACGGGAACATTTTCTTGTATGGTGAAGCCTGTAATCCTTATAATCTTTATGAAGAGTTTCTTGCGCTTCCTCTGAAAGTAACCCGATAGGCAGAGCTGCAGCTTGTATTATTTCGGTCCCATGTATCAATACTTTGTGCACTGTAGAAGGCATATAGTACCATGGGTATAACTGTATAGCTAATTTAGCCATTTCTGCTGTGCACAATCTAAATTTATCTGAATCAATTGCAGAGTTGCTGTTAATTACCTCCAGTATTATACCAAGCCGGCGAATCAAGTTTTCGTCTATGTGTGTAATCTCTGCTGTTAGAGAAAAATGTCGGAAGAATATCCTGGAGATATTTCCGGTATTCGTCGAACCATAACTCTGTTTTACGACATCAACTTTAATCCCGAGCTCATTCATAAATCGTTGTTGGATGCGTTTCTTTGCAGTTTCTTTGATTGGGAGAGTATCTTTCGTAGTCCTCCACGACTTGAATTGTTGATTGTAGCTTAGATGTAGTACATATTCCATGAACTTGATTCGAGCATGAAGACGTGAAATCCCAAGCTTCAGTACTTTTTCATTAGATTGCTTCAGTTTAAGTTTCGATAAGTCGTTCATCTCCGATGGGCGAGCCCCACAAATGAAGCAGTTACTTGCTGCAGATGTCTCACTAATATGTTGAGCAACTTTTCCGTCCAATATTGTCAAATGTAAAACATGTTTTACAGTGATACAGTTGAGCCCTAGGTTCAATCGTGTTTCTTGCAAGTTCTTGATTTCCCTTTCAACCCTCAATTTCTCAGTTTTTATTATATCAGGTGTCTCTTTTATGAATTGATACCTGAGTGATCGACAGTGTCGCGTCGAGGAACAACCCAAATTGATTTATCTTCATTCCCAGGTAGGGTTATTTGTAAAGGCACAACAGAAGTCATAAATAAATTAGCATTTGATCTCGCGTCACTTTCACTTGCAAACCGTTGAGAGAACTCGTTCTGGCCAGACGAGCCATCAAAGCCCCATTTTGTATGCATTGTCAGTGCCTGGCAGTTCAACTTTTCTAATTCCTTCTCATTTATTGTTTTTAGGATACTTTCGGCTGTATGATTAAGTAAACTTTGGAGCGGGACTTGTGCGGAGGTCTCTGTAATTTTGATACCATTAGGGTGACAATCTTTCTTTGCGCGCTGGATTTTTTTATAGCTGGGGAAAATATTGAACCCTTTTTCTTTTGTTGCAACTCTGATTACCTCGTATTGATATTTGGAAAGCTTAGCCTGTGTAAAGATTGATAATGCAAAATCAGCACTGAAACTTTCCGATGTGTTTCCTGAATACGACGAAGCAGCAGCATCTATTACGCTTTGGGAATGTGATGCTCTTAGATCGTGAACTTTACGTCTTTTACTTCTCTCACAACAATCTTCAAAACACTTTTTAGGCCTTCCAACAGGATTGGAAGGCTTCGGCGCATGAGCATCATCACTGGGGAAACTAATCACAAATTCACCATTCATCCACTCGCGATACTTCTTGCGAAAATATGTTTTACTGTGATTAACTATTTTTAGTTTTTGTACATAATGCGGCAAAAATCTTTTCTTTATTTCATCACAAATTCGAGAAAGTTTATCTTCATGCATGTGCTGATATATTTCGCGAATAAAACACTCCACTGATCCACCTCTAAGTAGCACTTCACAAAGTTCGGCATATTTTACTGCTTCTTCCATTATACGAAAAGAGCACACACTCTCACTGAAACAACTACTGTAACTACTGAATAGAAACTCCATGATAGCCAATTGACTTTATAGTACTCGCTGCACACGGCCCTATTTATACCTCCTACTATGTTGCTCCACGGGAACTGCGTTTTCTCAAAGCAGTCAGCCAGCTTACAACGGTGCTATGGCTACATTTTGCGGCATATTGTGATGCAATTTACAGAGAAAGTAGTTCACTACAGTAGTTTCATGAAAACGTTTTAATTAGAGCGGAGTTCAGCGAAGCTTTTTTTATAAGCCTAGACATGTGTGCAATTCCTTGAAAAACTCACTATTTTGCTCAAATTACCCCGTCTATGTAACTTTTTTTGGCGAACCAATTGTTTGTCGCATGCTTGCCTGCATTCACATCAGTCACGTTAGGGCAGCTATTTTTTCCCCCCTAAAGCAAAACTGTATTTTACCTCTCAATAAACCTACGTAAACTCAGCAACTTCAACATTGTTGAGTTTTAAATACAATTTACTAATTGCAAAAGAATGCTAATTGCAAAATCATTATCACAATCGGATTCCTCGCTTCATTTACTATAGAAAACGTATAGTATAGATTATCGCCCAAATTGTCACTTTCATGACATTCCATTTTGTCCGCCTTGTCTCCACTGTGCGGCGCCTTCCCACGCGATTTTCGACCGCGACGAATAGTTGCCTTGCCGAGCAGACGGTAAACAGTCGGAAATGAGCATTAAATGCGTCGGCGCCGCCATCAAAAAGAGGTCGGCATAAGGAGTCGGCAGAGTGTTTTGCCGACTGACGGTTGGCAACAGTCGGCAAAGAGTCGGTAAAGGGCATTCTATTTTACGATTTTCGACCGCTTGCCGCCTCGGCAAAAGGTCGGCAACTTTGAACAAGTAGATCGTCGTGCAGCCGCAGAAGGATGCCGGCAGTCTCCGGCGGCCCGCCACCATCGACGGCAGCAATCCCTCTTTCCGACCGCGACTTCCTGATGGGGTTACCTTCACGGACCCCTAAGGTATAGGCGTTCACCTCTGGTGCTTGAAGTCCCGCCCCAGATTCCAGTCCCCGCCAAGTGAATTTTGTAGTGGACAAACATCTTGTGCGTAGGTTTCCTCGGGGTTTTCCCGTTACTTCCCACTTTCTTCATTCCGCCATTTCATTCATTATTAATCATCACCGTCTCCTTTAGCCTCACTGGCATAAGCGTGGGACGTAAAACTCAAAAATTTCATTTTTCGATTATAATCGTTTCTCAGCCTGAATATTATATTCCAAATAAATATAATAATTATTATTTATATGATATTCTGTCGTTAGTAAATAAATTAAATTAATATAAAATATTGAATATTTTGTACTTTAAAATATTGGGGGACGCGTCCCCCTCGACCCTCCGCCAGAGACGCCCATGTGATACAGCCCCCCTACTACTATCAAACTCTCTTCTTCCATGGTTGAAAAAGATTATGTAATTGACGCTAATTTACAAGAATATAAACCAAAAAGTCAGTGGAAAACACGTTATAAAACTTAGTTTTTGAGGCTCGTTTTGGCGCCCCTCTAACAGTGCGCTCCGGGCAGTTGCCCGGGTTTCCCGGCCTTTGGTCCGCCCCTGCTGATGATACTTACATCGCAAAATCAAAATGTGACATCGAATTTCGAAAAACTTTTAAAAATGCATTACGTTGACGCAAACCGATACGGAATCTTCCTCAGACTTAGATTTCCAACTTTCTTTTGCAATTCCTAATTTCCAACCTTGCCAACCATTAGCCTACGTAGGAACCATTAAGTGTGCCGCTAGAGACAGGGTGGCATATGCAGTGGTGCCCAGCCTCCCTCATGTCCATGACGCACCCCCTCAATTGTCTATCCGTAGGTGTTCTCCCATGAAAAAAAAAATCTTATCCATTAATTTTTACACCTCCTCAAACATATTTATATAGATTTTAACTCCCCCCCAAATATTTCAATGACGTAGTTTGCGTCATAGTCCCTCTTTGTGGGCACCCCTGGCATATGGTCAAATATCTTTAGTGTATTACACAGAGCTAAATCGTTATGAAACCGCAACCGGCGTGAAAACCGCTTGTGATAATAAGCTATATTAATATCAGTTACGCTCTCTCACAGACAGGAAATGGAAAAAACAGATGATATCACTTATAAAGTGATACGAAGGGAAATTCTGTCTCATTACGAAGTAAACCGTTCTTGCTTCAGGATCAGAAAACTATTTACGAATTCTTGAAAGAACTAGAGGTAAGTGGTAGCCTATATTAAAATTTGTCTTATGCATAGTGCGAAATCTTTGGAAAGGGTTACTTCCCTATATAAAATATTTTGAGACTTTCCTGTCGAATAAAGACTATTGTAACTGAAGAAAATGTTGAAGTATGTAATTTGTTTATTTATTGAAGTTTAGCTCCTCTTTTCGGCACTGAGGCTATATGAGATCTACAGTTTAAGTTAGGGGATACGGTGGCTCAGTGGTAGAGCGCTGAACTTTGGTGCGTGGGGTCTCTGATTCGATCTCCAGCCAAGTAATTGTGTGGTGAAAAATATCGTGTCCGTGGGTTTTCTCAGGATACCCACGTTTCTTTCCATATTCATATTCAACCAAATATTCCATTACCGTTACTTCCATTAATCATCCATCTTCCTTAGACTAAAAGGCATAATCAGGGAGTTTAAACTGAAAGATTTCCAGGAATTCATATTTCGGATCTTATAAGATTATCATAACTACTATATTGTGTTGAAAACCATTAATAATAATCCTTATCATAACAGGGAAATGTCTAATTCAGTTAACAACGCTAATTCGCTATAATCAACGGTTGTCGATTTTTTTTTTTTTAAGTTTCTATGCCTTCGTTCGTCTCATACTAATAAGTTCGCTTGTCTAGAGGTCACACTGTTCAACCCTGCGCACTAAATTTTAAACTTAAGAGGCCTTATGCAGAGTCGTTTTGACATGTGATTAGCATCATACTAAAGGCCATGCAGGAAACATCCATGTTAGTCGAATTCTTTAGTATGGCACTAATCACGTGACAGAACGAAAGCAGGGAATTCTGAAAGCAGGGAATTCGTGTTATTATTCAGTTCAGAATCTTTTGTCTTCGCGAATTCTGTGAAGGAATTTGAAGTTTGAAATATACAAAACAATAATTATGCCTGTTGTGCTGTACGGTTGTGAAACATAATCTCTTACTCAGAGGAAAAGAGCGGACTGTAAATATTTGATAATAGAATATTGAAGCCCATATTCGGACCCAAGAGGAACGGGAATGTTGAATGGTGAAAATTTTTAACGAGAATCTCTATACTTTATACAGTTTACCAAACATAATTAGGGTCACCAAATCTAGGGGGCTCAGGTGGACAAGTCATGTAGCAGAATTAAAGAAAGTAGGAACGCTTTCAAAATTTTAACTAGAAATCTAATTAGAAAACGACCATTAGGAAGACCTATTCGCAGGTGGGTATTAAGATGAATCTCGCAGAAACAGGAATACACAGTACAACTGGAATCAGTTGACTAAGGACAAAAGTCAACGGAGAGGTTTTGTGAACGCGGCATTGTACCTCCAAGTTCCATAGGCCGTAGTTAATAATAATAATAATAATAATAATAATAATAATAATAATAATAATAATAATAATAATAATAATAATAATAATAATAATAATAATAATAATAACATTAACAAAGTATTGCCTAAAGATGAGAAAGCAGATTTTCTATTTAGAACAATTTCATTAGATCACTTTCAGTACAAATGCAGTGAAAAATTGTTTGAATAACTTTCTTTAAATAAGTTTCTTTGCTTGCGTTTCATGTTAAGACACTATACAAAAGACAGGAAGTGCATCTTACACACTCAAACGACAGAGGAAAACAAGAATAATATATATATGTTCTTTTAAGGTCTTGAATCTTGTACTGCAGGTTTTGCTTTTGTTGAATGGCAACTTCTGTGATCCACTTCTAATTTTGTCAGCAGCTTTGTAACGTGTATTGATTTGACATATTCTCTCAATCTGATTTTTTTTATTATTATTATTATTTACAATCCGTCATGTTTATCAGCGGTAGCAAGTGCTTTCTATATACTATATATAATTCCATTTAAAACTGAGTAACTACTATTTAGTGCTCAGTTATATGTAGAATTTAAATGCCAAGTAGAGTATGTCAAAGATAAACGTCTTCTTTCAACCTGGCTCACATCGCCTACCTATATATTTGACCATGCCATAAGTTAATTCCAATTTAAAGAAATAACAATATGAGTTTTCAGCTTAAAATTTCAACGATAAATGTATGCTTTGTAACAGAGTACATGTAAATAAAATAAATTTAATTTCTTTCATCGGAATCAAATAAAGAATATATTACTTATTTACTTTGGCGGTATAAGCAACCAATCTGTGTAATATCAATGTTCGTCTTAGCAACACATAACTAGAATATATAGATGCTTTACTATCCCCTGCTCGTGCCGCTTCTTCAGTCGCTGTCGTGAGTCAATTGGGGCGCTCAATCGGTTGATTGGGACCTACTGTTCGATATTACTCCAATATTCTCAACAAACTCATGAGTTAGGGTTACCATACGTCCTCTTTTATTCACACTCGTTTCCCAGTTTTGGGCCCTAGAAGGGGTCCCGATTTGTTTTAAGAATAAAAAACATGGGCCAGGGCCACTACACTAACTTCTTCGTCTCATATCTTAAATTGAATCATATTACGCTGAAGTTATTATGAAAACATGTATTTGTGAAAGATAACCAGGATTAAAATCAGCACTTTCGGACAACTGTATCGAAGAAAACACCCCCAAGTGCAAACTACCCTTGTGGATTTTTTCATGAGAAATTATTCATGACACATTGTATGATTATTAGAGAAATGTTTATTTAAGAAATGTGAACAGAATTGCCTGAATCGTTTTGAAGAAAATTGTCCGAGAAAAACTCAACCTAAGAGTGGATTTTTATTAGGTAAAGTTATATATGCCGCGTTACCAGGTTAGTAGTATAACATTTATTTATGAAGTACGAACAGAATTGTCTAACAAGGGAACATCTTATAATGATAGTAGCATTGCCCAATCAAACAATGCGCAATCGATAAAGGAGTGAAGAAACGTGAGAAATCCAAAGTTTTACTGACCGACACCGAGAAACACAGGAGGTACAGAGGAAAGAAGGATCTAGAATCATGTGAAGATAGCAATGCAAAAGATACACTGACACAGAAAGAACTTCAAAATGATTAAAGTAATCAAAATGACATTTACACAACAGTATAGTAAGTAAACATTGTAACCACAGACATGCTCAACAACATCATATGTATTGCAGTGTTGCCAACTGAGCACAAAATGAAGTTTTGTTGAATGGCACGGAACACAAACTATACAACATCTAGAAAATCTAATTATAAGTAGAACCATACCTGTGACGTCTTGATGCACAGTGTTGCAAACATTTGAAGATAGGCCTATATGAATTCCTATATGAAGTTTTGTGTGTTGTCTTTGATACTATTCTGATTTTCACTTCGGCAAAACTGCTTCGACACTGTGCTTCGTTCTTTATTTTCGTACTTCAGTGATTGTATTCTTGTTTGTGGTCTCATATTTTGGATTCAACTAGTTCGAATCGCGTACTGTATGTACTCTTCTACATCTAAGATTCATATAAAAACTAGCATATAGTATCCGCTTCGCTGGATTGAAATTAAAATTTAAATGCACAATTCCGTATCACATGTCTTTAGTACCCGTGAAATATGCTAGAAAACGTTTTTAATGGCTTCGATTTAAACAGCATCGGAAAGATCATTGATCATTTCGGCGATCATTGATCATTTGAATTCACCTCCAAGAGTAAACTAACACCTTCTGAATGTATGCTATAGATTTACAGTAGAGTTGCTATTAAAATATTTGATTTATGAAAAACAAACAAAATCGTTAGAGTCGGTTTTAAAACAACACCGACAACGTATGGGAGGTGACTCCTGACACCAAGATAAGACATAAACTGTAGATCAACCTGGCTGCACAAATGCTTCCTTTCGAAGCTTCGTTATGGGCTGCCGAAAACATGAAAAAATGAACTTTAAAGGTCCATAGCTCAAAAACTATGGGATCTATCGTAGTAGGGTCAAGACTTCACTTAGGAACTAATATGTGCACTATCCAAAAATACATGTTTCATAATCCAAAGGTATTCATGTAACAATTTTTATAGAGGGAGTTTGGCTATGGACATATAATTTGAAGTGTTCACCAACTACCTCTATAAAAATTGTTACGGAAGTACCACAGAATTCTGTAACTTGGATATTTGGATAGGGCACATACTAATTCGTAAGTGAAGTCTTGACCCGACTACGATAGGTTCCATAGTTTTGAGTTTAAAGTTCATTTTTTCATGTTTTCGGTAGCCCATAACTTCGAAAGGAAGCATTTGTGCACCCAGGTTGGTCTGTACTTTTTGTACTTTTTGTTTTGCCTTTGTGTCAAGAATCACCTCCCAAACGCTGTTCGTGTTGTTTTCAAACACCCTATATATATACCGGATCCAGGAAATGATCAAGGGAAGGGCTAAACGGTTAGCCTAAACCATAGTTTGCAGCTTTATCCAATGTAAAGCAGGATTGAAGCCCATTTTATCCAGTGTATATCTGAGCGTCATGGGAGGCTATAGCCCCTGTAGCCCCCCATTTTGATCCGCGCCTGTATGTTTACCCTTCAGTATACTACTCTTATTTTTATAGGTACCAAGAACATTCGAAAACGCTCATTCCCTGGAGAATCCTATAAAAATCCTATAAAATCATGTAAGTTCAAAGTGTAGTCCAGACAATTTGAATAGTGTGCGTACAGTATGCAGGTGTGCAGTATGTAGATCTGCAGGTGTGTGTACATACATTACATTGGTACGAATGGGCAATCCACATCCAAAAATTACCTTTTCGGTGTTTAGATGTAAATCCATTAAAATCTCTACTTTTTTTTTCTTTTTTAATGATAGGTACACTTTCTTCTCTCCTATCGGAGCACAAAAGTGAGTAAAAAATGGAAAGGGAAAAGAAAAAGAAAAGAGAAGCCGCAAAAAGTAAGATATGTCTCAATGATTCATAAAGAACAAAAATAAATAAAGAAAGAAAGGATTACGCAAGAAGTGACGAAATGTTCGAAAACCACATCCTATCCATGTTTTTACCATACGTCATCTGTTGATTTGCAGAGCGGAAAAACAGTCAGAGATTAATCACACGTTGTTCTCTGATCTTCAGATATTTTTCCCATTAAAAGAGGAAATTAAATAATGATTTAATTTTTTAGATAGGAAGGAAATATTTTTCTAGAGCTAGAATTTTTGTGTCTAATGTTGATTTATGTCTACTTCATGAAATCCACTTTTTCATCTCTCTCTCTCTCTCTCTCTCTCTCTCTCTCTCTCTCTCTCTCTCTATATATATATATATATATATATATATATATATATATATATATATATATATATATATATATGCGTAATTATATGCACTTAGTTCGCCTTAGGGGGAGGAAGAAGGTGACTCTGTAATACAGAATGCTCATCTTTTGCAAGAGAGTTATTTGATATCAAGTCATAAGTTTGTTATGAACGTCATAAGTTTGTTATGAACATCATACACGTGGGTTTTCTCAGGGTCAGGAAGTCTACGTGAATGAAGCACTTCAAAAGTGTCCTCTGCCCCTTATTTGTACCGAAATACTGTAGTTGAAACGCAGTGCCGTGCCGTGAGGAGGGCGAGTGGGGCAACGACCCCGGGCTCCGAAGTAAGGGGGCACAAAATTCGGAAGGAAAAAATAAAAGAAGGAAAGAAACAAAGAGAGAGAAAAATTACTTACAATATTTTAAATCAACTGAAATCCTCTTCTTGCTTTAGGAAGTGGTCTTATAATGTTACTCGTGTTAGGGAAATACATATGCATGTGCACATATATAAAATGGAAGGAAAAAAGTACAAATAAAAAGTGCTCAAAATCAATTTATTTTTGAGAATTTTCTTACGTTTCGCGCCATGATGACACTTCGCGGCTGATTTGTCGACCTCATTCATATGGGCGCCGTCGTATACTCTCGCCCAGGTCGCTGATTTTCCACGGCACGGCATTGTTGAAATGTTCTTATAATTTCCAAACTAACAGATAAAAACAATGCTATTTTGTAAAAAGCTATATCAACAGGGGGAAATGATCTTATACACTCTGGAATACCATCAGATTAAAATCAGCGTTGCCAACCCAATATAAAATTGTATTTTTATTTCAAATGGTAGTAGCACATCAGATTATTATGTATTTCAAATCTACAGGTTAGACAAAAAAGTACAGTGCCATATTCATTATCCAGTTTTGCACATTAAGGGCGCTAGTATTACAAACATCTAAGCTTTGTAGACTTTTGCAACAGTAACAACGAAAGTGAGAAAATGGGGCAATGCACATCTAAAATATCTAGCATCTAATACTATGATCGTTATATGACGCCTTTTAAATAAATAGAAACTAAGGGGCACAGGGACTTAGTGGTAGAGCGCTTAGGTCCAGTGTCCAGGGTCCTTGGTTCGATTCCCGACCAAGTAAGTTTGTGGTGGACAACGTCGTGTCCATGGCTTTTCTCGGGTTTCGCGTTTCCTCCCGTTTCCTCACACTTTCTCATTCCACCATTTTTTCCATCATTCACTTGCCTTAATCATCGTCTCTCTTAGCCTAAAGGACATAATCGTGGGATGTTAAACTGAATAAATTCATTTAATTTCATTTCAAATAGAAACAAAGTTACAAGGGATTCAAAATTTGACATTATTCGAAGGATTGGGTTAAGTTCCAAAGTTGGGCGTCCGTTTCCAGCAAAATTTTTAAAATTTACATGAAAGATATGGATAATTTGATCGTTTGTGTGCTTGATAATATATATAAGAGTGTCGAAAAATCTGTTTATTTGTTATATATAAGCGGTTATAAACATGGGACTATACGGCGAGCGGAGGGAACTACTTGGCGCAAGGTAACCGAACAGTTGCATTGTGGGAAAGAAACGAGCATTTATGTTACCAACATGGCGAATGTACAAGGGCAATGAACTAACAGTTTTAACATTTGTGAAGCAATACGTTGATAACGTGCAAATAGTTTTAAAAGTTTGTGAAGAGCACGGATTAATGAACCTAATAACAAATTGCAGAAAGTTTGGAAAGGAGATAACAGCGAAAAAAACGTGGCGAAAGCGGACGCCCAACTTCGGAATAAATGCCGAAGGATTTTGTGAAAAAATAGCTGCTATAACATCCTAAGTAGTTCTCATCAGACATAAAAATTACAATGCCATTTATAGCAATTTGACATCTCAAGCCATTCCGGAGAAATTGTAAACATTGATACAGTTGGCAGCACTGCTTGGAATTATGTAATTGAGAGAGATTGTAATTACAACCAGTAAACCTATTGCTGCAATGGTATAGAAGCTGTGGAATACATCAATCATATCTCACAAATCAAAATGCACATTCTTATAAATCCTATGTACATTTTGGAAAACAGCAAGGAAAATTACAACTTTTTCGAAGAGATACATTTGAAAATCTAAGGGATAATGTTATGAAATCTAGAAATTATTACTATTTCACTAATACGAGGAGTTAACGTAAGTCACGAAATTATACCATATTGCACTATGCAAGTAAAGCTCTAAGCTCAAGAGGTAAAAGTTTGCTTGCAGTATACCTGAACTAAGCATTTAAGACAAACCTCGATCAACTATATTAATCTATTTACATCTAAGTACCGGTATAGTGCAACATGCAACATACAGGGTCTTCCGAGAATAAATCGACAAACTTCGCATACGCATTCAGAACATCAATACAGGAAAAAAAAAGTTTATCTGGGACTACGTCCAATTACGGAGATGGGACCAATATAAGGTAATAGATGAAATTGGTCGCAGGGTGACTAAACTGAATAAAACAACTAACAAATTTAGTAAACATATTTAGGAGCTGAAGGCAAGAATAGATTTATCTGTAACTTTAGTCGGAAACATCTAGAGCCAATTTAAGAAAATTAATGGAATTGTCGTAGGGTGGTTTACCTTAAATTGGCTCGTAATTAGACGTTTCCGACCAAAGTCGCAGATAAACCTATCCTTGGCTTAAACTCTAAACATGTATACGAATTTTATTGGTTGTCTTATTCAGTATAGCCACCCTGCGACCAATTTCACTAATTACCTTACCTTGGTCCCATTTTAGTAATTAGATATTTCCGACTAAGGTCGCAGATAAAATTTTTTCTTTGTATTGAGGTAGGGTGGCCAGAAGGCAATGATTAAAAAGCCGGACACATTGACTTGGAAAGCCGGACTTTATGAATTTGTAAACCTTTTCCCCACGTATGACAATTCAATTCATTAATTGCGTTTAAGCATCTTTGGTTCAAGTAAGCTGGGAAAGCTATACTTAAAAATAGCTACATTTACATATTAAAATTCTTACCTCGTTTGATATTTCTCTGCTTTGTAAGCGGCTTTCAATAAACACTTCTTCTTCAAGAATTCCTTAAATATGTCAATGCACTTTCCATTCTCACCTTTTTCCTTCAAAGTTGAAACAAACTTGAAGTTCGGACTTAACTGTGGAGATATTAAGTCGGTTGCGTACTGTTGTCCAAGCAACATTCCTTAATGAAAATATCCGTTCGCAGTAAGCATTACTACTTTGTATGGAAAGATTGCATATATGAACCAACTTTCTTCAAATTCTCAAAACGTTTTTCGCTTGGTGTTGAGTCTTCAGCCCGGCGAAATTAAATACCGCTAATTTTACAGTAATTATGTGATATCTTCAAATAGGTAAAAGATAATCGAAATGTGGAACAAGAGCGCCCTAGACAATAATATTTTACATGAGAAACCGTTATCACGACTCACTTATCTGCTTTCGATTTCGAGCCATTTTGAAAATCGGCATTTATTTTCGCGTTTCTAAACAGCTTTGTGATAACGGTACCTCACGCAAAATAATATTGTCTAGGGCGCTCTTGTTCCATATTTCAATTATCTTTTATCTATTTGAAGATATCACATAATTACTGTAAAATTAGCTGTATTTTAATTTCGCTGGGCTGAAGACTCTTAAACAGTTGTACAGTTCTTGAACATATCTGAGACTGCTACTTTTTGAATTCTTCGTAAAATTAATCCATGTCAATGGATTTAATATCACACACCTCAAAAGAACTAAAAGTCTTCAAAAGAACAATTGGGATTTCCAAGCGAAAGGAACAAGAGTCTCTTGGTAAAGTTGTTTCACTAAAATCATACCGCTTGCGAATGTATAACGAGCCCATTTATAAAAAATCAAAAAAATAAGAATCGCACTTTGCTTTATTACAAGCAACTGATAGTTTCATCTAAGAATTAACAACATATCCAAAGAATTTGTCTGTTATTCTATCTGCAAACTTTTTATTTAGATCTTTCAACATCGAGTAAAGTGTAATAGTACAAGTATTATTTTTGAGAGTTTTGATAACAGGAGAAAATAAATTGAGAGCCATCGGAAAGTTACACATTTATAAATGAGACAACGGAAAAGTAGGACAAATAGGTGTCCGACTCGACTATTAAGCCGGACACGGGACAGTACCTCCAAAAGCCGGGATGTCGGGCCAAAAGCAGGACATCTGGCCACTCTATATTAAGGTCCTGAACACGTATGCGCAATTTGTCGGTTTACTCCCGGAACACTATACAGTATATGTAGGTGTTTTTAAAAACAAAATTGAATTACAGCTTGTGAGGCCAATTTATACTGGAGTCATTTACAACCAACAATAATAGGAAAGAAACCAGAAGAAAAACCTGCCAAGACTTACATATATATATATATATATATTTATTTATTTATTTATTTATTTATAAAGTCCCAGCATCGTTTTTAACTGTGGTGATTTCAGAAATAACCTCAAAGCATTTTCATTACACAAGTAGTATTGCGAAAATGTTAGTAACCTACATTGAGCACGATGAAAAATAAACCCTGAAAGAATTTCCTTCATTCATCCCTTGAAATCTCATCTGTTTCTTGAAAAACAGGGGAAACATTGGAAAGATCTATTAGATTCTCCAAAAGCACGGAACATTATATGCGTGTATCCATGCGATAGACAGGTCTTACGATCTATGGTCTAATATTCTAACTATACGATTCGACTATACCTGCCGACTAAGATACTTTAGCGTTGAAAATGACCTCATTTTAAATGAGTGTGTAATTACTGGCAGCAGTGGCGTACGCAGAATTTCATCACGGGGTTCATTTACTCAATCTTATATCCTTTCACTTCAAGCATGATTTATATATATATATAGGGACTTTTTGAACTTGGAAGCCCCCTTACATACGCTGCTAACGACTAGTGCGGCTATTGGGAGAAGGCTGTGGATTGTATGAAATAAATTTGTGTTAGTGAGACTTCCAATTTCTGTTCGTTCTGGCGGTGTTAAGAAATGCTCCCGGAGCATATATCCAATTCTCACTAAGTTATAAAAACATATTAGAAGTATCTAGGACTATTTATTAAGAAAAAAACAAACAAACAAACAAAAGAAAGAGAAACGTAAAACTTACGAAAAAAATATAAGGTCTGTCAACTATAATGGCACGTGTTAGAATTTTAGGCATCCCCTCCCTCGATAAATTGGTAATCATCCCCCTTCTAAGCTATATTAGCCTAAGTTATAATCATATTTCACACTTGTGCACTTTACTTCCTTTAGCAAACAATGTTCCAGTGCAGCCCTCTCAGAGTTTGATCCTCTCCGCTCAGAGAAACCTGCTGATCTAGTGGCTAGCGCTCGCACCTTTGACGAACGGGCTCCCGGGTTCCTCTTTATACTCAGTGTTGCCAATTTAGCGACTTTGTCGCTAGAACTAACGACTTTTGGAAGTGTCTAACGACAAAAAATTTTATTTAGCGCCTAGCGACAAATCTAGCGACATTTAGGAATTCAAATATTTTGTTCTATATTTATATTAAAGTTTCCAAAGTTTTGCAGTTTGTGATACTAATAATAATTACTTTCACATACTCAGTTGTACTACTGCTATGAACGACTTACTTCGTTGGATTCATCGCTGCTATGAGGATTATGCTCTTCTTCACTGCGGTTCGGAAATCCGGGAATTTGCGTAATAGTTGCGTAATAGCTGGTAACCTCTTCCATTGCACAGTGCGTACAGTGACAGTGACGTTGGAGAACATTGTGCTTTTCTGGTTCAGTGTAGTGCGTGTGATTTATATATTAATTTAACTGCGGTTGTTCTTAATATAAATTATATAGAAATTTCGTGGGGTGAGTTCAGTGAAGTGTTCCCATACGAAAACAACATGAATTTACCAATCCCTCCCTCCCAAAAAAGATAATCATACTCTATAAGAGGAAATGGGAAAAAGTGATCCAAAATTTTAAGTATTTGCAAACTTTTGATGCTATATTTATTAATCTTGTATTCTTCAAAGCGCATGGTGCAGTGGTTTTGTCAAGATGGTCATTTTTTAAAAGAAAGAAATACTGGAGTCTTCCATTGTATATGAAAAATATTTAAATTATTTTAATTCCTTTGTAAAATTATATAGCGACTTTTTTAGCGACTTGGCAGGAGGTGTTTAGCGACTTCTAGCGACTTTAGGGTACTAAACTAGCGACATTTCACATTGGCGAGTTGGCAACAGTGTTTATACTGTAGATCCCACGCGTCTGACAAAGCCTCAGTGTTAAGAAAGGAACGCTAAATACCGGCCAACTAAAAGAAACCCCATTGCCCCCTATCTTCAACAAATGCGACACCCACAACAAAACCCCACGAGGTTTGAGACACTGTGTATATTTTAATACCAATGTTAACACCAACAGTCATCCATTTCTCATCTCTTCTCTTTGCATCTCGTAAGACGCAGACAAAGCTTCCTCATGGTTATGTCGTTATAATGTACTCGCCTTTGGCGCAGTAGACTCGGGTTCAATATCAAGTGGATACTCATGTGATCCTAATAATCCCTTATTTTAATTGTATATCCACGTTTCATGCAGCCTCGGTACTGATTAAGATTAGGATTGGGAATCGGATTTCTGGGCTTTCGGCATTTATGGTCATGTTAGCCCGTCACACATATGAAGGATGACATCCCTCGGCGATCACACTGCCCGGGAATTGGAGAGGAAGAAAGGAATGAGGTAGGTAGAAAGAGAACTGGGATCAGTATTAGGTACCATCCCGACATTTGCCTGCTGTAAATGAGGAAAACCTCACTCAGGAAGGCTTACCTGACAAAGCTGTTATATTTTTCCGACTAAGTGCCCCCACCGGGAATCGAACCCAGGACCGCTCGCACTAAAGGTGAGAGGGAGAGAGCCTCGGTGCTGAAACGGGATAAAAATCTCCAACCTACCCTTTTTTTTTTTTTTTTTTTTTTTTAAATGATGACTTCGCCCTTAGACCCGAGTTCGATTTTCGACTAATCTTCGTTGTGGTTCGGACTGCACATTTAATTGTAGAGGCTCTCTCACAGCTTTGGCACTGGAAAGAATCCTTAAATTAAAAAATAAATAAATAAATAAATAAATAAATAAATAAATAAATAAAATAAAATAAACTTAAACAGAGCTCGTGGCTTCTGATTTAAATTTTTAGGAACGAATTTAACATGAATGTTTATGTTCAGTTTGTAACTTCCTTTGTACTGTTTTCAATGTTCGTTATGCAATAGATAATTTTCTTATCTAAACATTATCGTAAGCACCTCTTTGTCTTGTAATGTGTCTAAAGAGTACTGATAATAGAAGTATTTATTGTCAAGAGTTCTCTCTTGCGACACATTTGAGGCTATTGACCGACTGCAGAACCCAAACATAATAAATAATTTCCCCGATGGTTCTCTAGAAATTGTAAGCATATCTTTGGTATAGAGACATTCTAAATGAGTGGGAAGATGACCACGCATCCGTAATGTTATTTTAAAAGAATTTGTAATGATGTAATGATTTGTTCATCACTAAACTTCCCAGAAATGGGCATGGCTCAAGTACCGTTCGTTGGTTTTCCTGTCCGGTCTGGGATTTGGGACTGTACAAGTGGAGTCATATTTATACATTGCTTTCTAAAAGGTTAAGGTTACTATACTATAAATGTGTTTAAAGTCTTTTTAAATACAATACAATAAAATTAACTATTCAAGTAATAACTACATGCAAAAATGAATCAATGACTTTAAATAACGAATTTGTAGTAACGAAATAGACTGTAGTTTGATTGTTTTTGGTCACGTGACTCAAAATGGCTTGCGTTTTTTTGTGGTAGCTAGAGTCACTACGTTATGAATGAAAGTAGATTGATGGATTCATCAAAGTACTTGAAGAGGAATTGACTTAGGTAAGAGAGAATTATTTTATGTATTAGTGAGGTATCACGATGCATAACTTACATTTGCTTCTCTATCTTTGTAAGACATCTGTGGGCCAAGTGGAGCATCCCCGCCCTTTTAAGACAGAAGTACAGACAAATCAGAAGATAAGATAATTTTTTCTTTTATTTTAAAGATTATATTTTATCGGAGTCTAATAGCGTTGCTGATATTTATGTTTTCAGATGTAAACAGCTGATACGTTAATTACATTTGATAAAAATGATTTGTTTTATGAATCGCGTTTGGTAGTACTGTGCTAACAGCTACAGATTAGATACAGAAATCGATAACGGAATCATATATAAATGCGATAATGATACAAGTTACTGGTCCCACATAAATAAAATTATAGTATATTATTTTTCAGAGTATTTACCGTGTAGATAGAGAACAATGTTACTAAATAAACTAAGCTAGCGTCCCTGAAACCCACAAGTACATTTGTGTAAACAACATTCATTCTTCAGTAGCATTTTATTTATATTTCGTTTTCTTGTGTTGGACCACCAGTCGGGTTTAATAATATGTGTGGATATGATGTAAAAATGTTAATTTTGATCCTGATATAAATCGTATTAAAAATATAACAGTTTCATGCAAATAACGGAGAAAGTTCCAATCGAAAATGCAGCAGAAACAATAACACTTATTTAATATAATGCCATAAGACAATGCCATTACGTATTGTTAAAAATATGAATGAAAATTTATAATTTGCGCAAGCTGACTTATTTTTGTAGTGAGTTACTTATGAAATTACGTTTTGCTATGTTAGCTTTTGAGGATGCACGCTGACAGTGACTTCGCACGATACATTTTGTAATGTTTTGGATCTATTTTGATTATAATTTCACTTACAATTTCCAAAAAAGTGTATTGGGCTATTGTTTAGCTTTGGGGGGCCAGGTTTTCAACCGACTTTTTTTTTTTTTTTTTTTTTTTTGATATTGTATTTACATTCGGTTGGGTTATGCTAATAACATGTAATTCGGACAGTATTGGCGAGCGAGCGTTAGCGAGTGAAGGCGGGTTAGGGCCCCGCAGGGCACGTTGTTTTCTGTCTTACTTAATTCAGTTTACCAGAGAGGTCCGTTCAAGAGATTGCCGTCATCCCTATTATAATGGTTTTGGTTTTGTACCGGCCGAGGATCGAATTGGAAAGCCAAATCTACATCTGTGACATACTATGATACTGACGCTTAAGAATTGTTGATTATGGCGATGACCCATGGGCAACACTGGTCCCCTCCAGGACCATCACCCAGAGGCCAAGTTAGGTAATTACGACAGTAAATTATTTCAAATATAGCTCATATAGGCATTACTGCTGTATCGCCGGACCAATTTGAAAATCGAAAACAAGTACCAAAATGTACTGCATTCGGTTATATTTGGTTGGATTACATTACGTTACGTTAGATTACGTTATTAGGTATGTAGTTTTACTATACGGATCCATAATATAAATAGTAGTAGTAGTAGTAGTAATAATAGGAACGGGTTAGAAGCCCCGCAGGGGTTGGTTGGGTTCCGTTCTCGACATGAAATGGGCAAATTAAAGACTTGCCTAAATTTTTCTGTGCATTTTACAGTATATGGATCTGTATAATAAAACAAGCGTACCTCTCCGCGAAATAGTCCATCCGCCTCCACATACAATGCTGCTCACATCAAAAACAATCAGCAAATACAACCACTTTTTTAACTTTTATTATTCCCCCTACCTGACTTTCACTCATTCTTCCTCGCAAACTTAAATACATTCTCCAATTGACCCGGTAAATTTCCTAAAACTGGTCCGGCGATACAGCAGTTAACCCCTCATATGGTTCACGTATAGCTTGGCAATCACTAGTCATTTAAAATTCATTACTTGGAGGTTATGTGCTCACATGATGTTCATACGGACGCGGCAAATCGCAGTTCAGATTGTTGCTTCAGAAGACATCGCTCTTCGTAAGCTTCTACTGGCAGATTATTTCGGTATCGAGAATTAGTATCCTTACGCAGACGCGAAAAAGTGACACTACGTTCATCCATAAGAACAAACCTCCATATTAGAAAGTAGTGAAATCAATAAATGTTCCTTTATATGCACATAACACACCGTCGCTGACGTGCCTGCTCCAACTTTGTTGTCCTGACGTTGAATAGATGCAATATCGGCTTGTAGTGACCATCTAGCATGAGTTGGTGAATGATTTTCGCACTTGTAGACACAGTTGTACAGCAGTAGGCCTTCTACTTTCTGTAACGAAATGACATAACCTCTCCAGTGGTAATGCACACTTAAGCCCTTTGAACTTATATCGGCATTGCCTCGTAGTTAGGCTTGCATATTGAGTTTCCGATAAATTTGACTTCATTGTTACATGTTTTAGATTAGAGTGACTAGATTTAGGAAATTGAAAAAGGGGCACTACATAATTTGGCAGTCCACATAGGTATAGTCATTGGGGTATTATTTCGTTCCGCGAAGGTTTTAGAACAGTTACCCTCCGTACAGGTTAATAGCTAGATTGGTTCCTCTTTTGTAATAGTGTTTAATTGCCGAGCAAGCGTGAGCAAGTGAAGGCGGGCTAGAGCCCGCAAGACACGTTGTTTTCTGCCGTTGTTACAGCTAAATGGGATGGGGACCTGTGTTCTAAAACCTTGCCTTTACTTCCTCCCCCCAAGTCACTTGGTAGTGACTCCGGAGCCGTCGATGGGGGTGTAGGCGTGCATTCGTCTCTGGAGATTTATTTTAGGAGGACTTCAGTGTACATACGCGATAAGAACTATTGTGCAAATGACACTAAATGACTTATGCCAGGTGTCCACTAAAAAGCACAAATGCTATATAACAGAGTCAGGGCAGGAGCGCAGCGGAGCAGGAACGAGGAAGTGCGTTTGTAGGGAGCAAGCGCGTCAGCGATGGTAAGTAAACACGTAAAGGATTATAGTGCAAAATGTAGTATATGACATAAAACACTTACCGTATGTGTGTGTTTTAAGGAGACACCAAGTGCCATCCTATTCACTGTTATGTCGTTATGCATGCAAATGAGGAAAAACTCTCGTTAACTTTCCAAAATAACCAGATTTTATTTATTTAACCTTATTCCAATTTCAGCATTTAACAGGAAACAGGATTAAAAGCATTAATTGTCTCTTGAATATCATATTTTTATAACTGAATTTCTTATGAAAGAGTTGATCTTCCCTTCAAGAAACTGTAGAAGACCACAAATACTGTACATTTTGCATCCTGTTTACATTTTTCACGAGACACGAACAACTTCTTGAAAAAAGGACATTTCCGTTAAAAACGGGATGTCCGGACACCCTGTTTTAGGTAATGAAGTAATGTGCTTCTTATTGTTATCTCAATTTCCTATTCTACCATATCCTCTGATGTTTTACTGGACTTCATAAATAGCAATGAATGAAATTAGTGCAGGCTTCTTTTTAAGGTTAACGAACAGATTGAAAATCAGAAGGTGCCAAATCAGGCGAATAAGACGGATGGAGGACTAATTTGAAGTTGCATTCAAGAGTTACTGCCATGGCGACGATTCAGTTGTGGCTGGGACCATTGCCCTGTTGGAAAAGGAGACCTTTTCTCAATTCACTAGTACACTTCCGTCGAGTAGGATCACGCGACTTTAGTAGGAAACACGATAATAATACTATTACTGTTTTACCCTTTGAAAGATTATCTATCATCATCGCCTTGTTGGAATCCCGAAAAACCGTAGCATAACCTTCCCTGCTGACAACACTTGACTGACCCTCTGTGGAGATGGGATGAGGGTTGTTCCCACTGTTTGGAACTTCCTTTTGAATCGGTAATTATGTATTTAGTCACAAAGAAATCTGAATTGGCCTGGAAATGATGAAAATTGTTGCTCCTGGTCATCTTTTGATCATGGAATAAAAGTTTGGGTATCGCTTAAAACTTTCCAATCCCCAGATGTTGGGTGATGATTGTCAACGCTTGCATTTGACTAGCCCACTGCCAGCAGTCTGCCTTATGGTCAGTAGGCGATCATTCATGTATTTTCGTGGATTAGTGTTTCAACGGTCCATCTTAAGTCAGTGATCATCTTCAATGGTAGTTCTTCTTCCTCTCAAATTCAGTTGTCCATTTTTTCGCTGTGGTATAATTGCCTGATATAGTAACCATGCTTATACGCTGCAATGTAGATGTTCTGCAGCGTTAAATTTTTCTTACGGAGATAATCAATAACAAGTCGTGTCTTCAGTTTCCTATTTGGTCAAAAATCGCTCACTGAACTGTCTTTACTGCAAAAATACAAAAAAACTAGATATTAACACCAATGACATCCTATGAAGGTAGTAAATATGCCCGTAAAGCTTTACATGACTAGTAATAATATTTCTTAGGCTTAGAACTTTTGTAACAATCCTCGTATGTATACAAATTATGACAGAGTGACTTTTAAGTATATAAAGTTCATTAAAAAAAACAATACAGACGTATTCTAGATAGTCGAGAAGAAACAGAAATATTACACTAAAGTAATAATTGTGAACAAGGTACATCTATAAATGCAGTGCTGGAAATTGGTATAAAGGCAGAGGGATATTTTTACAATAGAATAAGGCAAGAATGCCGAGGATGGATAAAGGTGATCTATTTACAAAGTAACATTGTATACTGTACAAAATCAAAGGCATATAGTTTGCTAATACGTCACTGGCACGTGTAGTTTACACAAAAAGATAAATTAGGACATCTTCGGGTGGAAATTAGTATAAAGGCACCCAGTGTCTTTGACAAAAATGAAAGTATAGTTTAAAGTACAGAATGGAAAATGAATGTTCAGTATTTGATTGACCCTCCAGAGTGTCTGTCGGTCACGAAAGTCACGAAATCAGAAAATGGACATAAAACTTACGATTTTTTTTTTAAACTGTACAAATCTAAGTACACATTGGAAAATTCTGTTCTATAGAACGTCAAAATTCACCACCAAAAATGTGTATGGTCGACTTTCGACGCTACGCAATCGCAAGCAAAGTACGTTTCTATCGTATGGATGAAAATTCGGCCTAATTCGCACTCAAATTCGCTCTTGAAAATGTTAAGAAATTTTATGATTTGGTAAAGAAAAGGTCACGAAATTTCATTTTGGAATTTTAGTAGACACTCTGCGCCTCCCTTCTTCTGAATAAGTTGGAATATGCGCTTCGGCATTGTTTTTATGAGATCTGTTAGTTGTTGCCGAGGAATCGCTGACCACTCTTCTCGTATCGCGTTTTACAACTCAGCAATGGTCCCAAGTTGCCGTCCATTGTGATAGACATTGCGCGCAAGGATGCCCCATAGGTTTTCTATCGGGTTAAGATTAGGGCTTCTCGCTGGCCACTCCATAACTTTGATGCTTTTGTCTTGAAACCACTGTCGAGTTGCTGTTGCCCTGTGGATAGCAGCGTTGTCCTGCTGGAAAATTAGGTTTTGATCGTCCAACTCCTCATACATCTGCAGCAATTCTATTTCTAACATCTCTGTGTACGTCGATGAATTCATCTTGGTGTTGAGCTATGCAATGCTGGATGTACCTTTAACACAAAACGCTGCCCAAATCATAACACTTCCTCCACCAAAATTTGATCTCATTTGCACTTGCTCTTATTCCCTAAGGTCATGCCAATAGTATTGTAAACCATCCGAACCATCTAAACTGAACTTCTTCTCATCACTAAACATAACGTGATTCCATTCGGATGTCCACGACATATGTGTTTCCGCAAACTGGAGTCGTGCCTGCTTGTGCATCGCACTTAAGGGTATTTACACTTCCGTTTCTTGAATGTAAGGTATGGATCTTGATTCAAAATTTGACACACACTTCTGGATGTGACAGGTAACTTGCGAGCAGCAACAATTTGGGAAGATGGCATATTTCCGGCCCTTGCCTTGCGCACAGTTAATCGTTTCGTGAACTCCGAGTTTTCTCGTTCTGCCATACTTCCCGTCCTTTCCGTATTGTGCGCCCAACCGAACGTAATTATCAACTACACAACTTGAACGATTTAACCGTTTTGAAATTTGCCGATTTGACAGGACCATGTCCTTGTACGCAGACACATGCTTGTTCCTAACTCGACAACAGTTTTGCACGAGGCATGGCCCTCACAGACGTTCACACCCGCGCTTCTCTTATCGCACTGTGTCAGCTGATTCTCACAGGCGTATCAGTAGTAGTGCTGAACGTGTAGAGGGCGCCAAACAACAAGTAACCATGGGTGCCTTTATACCAATTTCCACTCGACAATCGTCTTATTTCTCTTTTTGTGTAAATTACGCGTGCCAATGACGTATTAGCAAACGATATGCCTTTGATTGTGTACAGTATACAATATTACTTTGTAAATATATCATCTACATCTATCTTCGGCATTCTTGCCTCCCCCTATTTTCAAATGTCCCTCTGCCATTATACCAATTTCCAGCACTGTATTAAAGGTACATTTTAATATAAAAACCGAATCTTCCTTAGTACCTGGTACTTCTTCCTTTCTTTATGAGTTTCATGTATGGGGGAGGGGCAAGATGACTCAGTGGTAGAGCACGTAACTGATCCCTGGTTCAATCCCCAGCCAAGTTAGTTTACGGTAGACAACATGTTTACGATAAGTTTACTGTTACTCGTAGGCTTTCTCGGAGTACTCCGATTTTCTTCTACATGATCATTCCACTAATTCTTATCTAATCATTCATTTGTCTTAATCATCCGTCTCCTTTAGCCTAAAGGGTATGATCATGGAACATTAATCTGAAAATAGCAAGATAAGTTCATTTTCCCCTCAATTTCAAGAGTTTTGAACGCGAGTATGTTGACTGCTAGCCGAAAAGAACTAATGTGGCTTCGTGTTATTCCAAGTAGTCGATAATGAACAAAAATATTATATTAAACTGACTAGCTGAACCTGCGCTCTCTACACAGCGCATCATTCGCATATGAGCATAAATATTCTTCTCATTCCTCACATCTGTACATGTTCCTTTACAGACACAAGTGAAAAAGTCTTGATTTAAAAAAAAAAAAAAAAAAAAAAAAAAAAAAAAAAAAAAAAATCGGCAAGGCGTATCATAAAGGGGACCTCAATATTTCGCACCGTTTGCAAGATTTGAGCCTACTTCCGGTTGGAGTTTCTAATTCATGAATGACCAGTGTTTTCTTTCTTCTTGCATGCAGTATGTAATAAGCAAATACATTACATACGCAATTAATTATAATGTCAGTTATATATGGTGTTCATTGGGCAAATCACTCCAAAAATAAAGATTCATCTTACTGGTTAAACTGGAGAAATGGTTATCGTTTCTTTGTCATTATTATTTGGCCATGAAATAAACGCCTGAGACATATGCAACCCCTATATACAACAACGTGGTGTTGGAATGTATAACACATAGGATATGATGCTTTACTTTTTTTTTTTTTTTTTAATTTCAACGCTTCCATGCGTACCCTAAAAATGTAATAAAGAAATAACGGTCATGCTTTTAAAATATTCAATTAGAACTGGACAATCTTCACAAAATTTCCAATCGATCTGTGAAAACGTCATCTTTCTGGAGCCTGTAGTTTCCGACAGGGTTGGCTGGTTTAAACCAAGGTGGTTTAAACCATGGTTTAAACCAAGGTTTAAACCAGCTGGTTTTTTCAAAAAAACCAACTGGTTTAAACCAAAAAACAAAAAAATGTTCGTAAAAGTGTAAGTGTTTGTAAAATCTTGATGAACACACATTTGTAAGTTATCACGTTTCACTCCCTATATTATTCGTATTATATTCAGACCTAAATTTCCCAGTCATTACTCAAAAAGATTATACTACAAAAGCAACTTTTTTTTTTACAAGTTTATAAATGTTTATTTTGTGATTTTTTTGTAGTTGTTATTATTGTTATGTAATTGCAATCGAAGAAAAATTTTAAATATTGTTTCGTTTCAATGTTTACTATTGATAAAATACATCGAAAATGCCGTACTTTTTGTGTGTGTGCGTGTGTGAGGGGGTCATACAGACCCCACGAGAGGCATTTAGTGAAATAAGTATCTTTGGTATCTATTTATGTATAAATGAGTTTGAGCCAAAGTGGACTCAAATAATTCGTATCTTTATTCACTTTTCTTATTGATATGCAGATTAAGTCGGTGTATTTCTTTAATTTGGACCAATAAAAGTCGTTGTTAACTAACTTGAACTAAATTAGTTCTTCTGTACTCCGTAGTACTTTGAAATTGTTCATATGTAATTCTGCGTAATTGTTTCACTTGTGCAACTGTTTATCTTTTTGTCCTTCTGAAATGACTCTTGACAGTTATATTAAGAAGCATGTAAAGATCAGTACAACGTATTTTTTATCAGATTTCCTTCGTGAGTGAGTCGGCAGACGTATCGCATTTGTGCCCAATTAGTCCTGGTTCTGAGTTCAAATGGAGGACAATTTCTCTCCGATGTAACTCGAGAAGCGGTTTTTATTCCGCTTTAAGCTTATGTGATCCCTTCCAGCATAACCCGGTTGCTGCATAATAACATTAAGGCGAAACAAACTTATTTCTGTCCATATATGATATGAATATATGGAGCAAATCATTTAAACCATAAAAACCTGGTTTAAACCAAAAAAACCTGGTTTAAACCCAAAAAACCGGTTTTTTTGGTTTTTTAATAAAAACCATGGTTTTTGCCAACCCTGGTTTCCGAGATCTCATTGTCGAAAGGATTGGCCACAAACATAAATTTAGTTTAAAAGAACTCGGCAGATGGAAGCACAATTCATGTGCATTGATTTTAGAGAAGGCTTATTAAAATACAAAGGCTTTGAACAACAATTTTATATCTCGTACTTAAAATGTTTGTCTCTGTTAAACGTGAAATCACACATAACCGTAAATGAAAAATTTGAAAGCCATAGTTATACGTTGGAGCTCGGGCGCTTTTAACTGCTATTGTAGCATTTTAATAGATAGATAATTGTAAACAAGTTACGTGTTTAAAATAGATAATTGTAAACAAGTTACGTGTATAGCTAAATACTAAAATATAAATTTTAATATAGAAACGAAACCTAGTTCATTTTCGTCAACTTTTCAACGCTCTGAGGAATTTTGAACGCGAACGTATTTACTGCAACCTGAAAAATACTTTATATATTTAGCACTTTAAGGCTGGTACTATGCCGTCCACTTCTGAGAAAATTGAAGTAGTTTCATTAGATGATTTTGATTAGGGATGTCTACCGATACCGATACTGAAGAGGCCGATACTTTTGGACACATTTCTTATATGTTATCAGGAATTTTCAGAATAATGAAATGATCAGTATTGTAATAGGGTATATTAGATATAAGGCCAAAATTTGACATACAAAGACAGAAAGCAGAATTCCATATTAGGTTCCATACAAAAAATATATTTCTTCTAAATTTAATCCAGCTTACATAAAATGAACTAAAAAGCAGCAAATACTTATATAATGTAAACTTAATTCTAAGAGTCAATGGTTGACATTTAGAGTGATAATGTTCTTTGGTAGTTGCATTGTATTTACTAGTCTCTATTACATGCATACAGGGTTGGCTGGTTTAAACCAGCTGGTTTTTTTTTTTTTTAAAAAAAAAACCAAAAAACCGAATTTCACGAACAGTATAAAATTCAGGTAACTTGTCTAAAGGTAAAAACTAATACTAATTTGTCTACTAGTATTTTTCTAAATATCATATAGGGCTATAAATAATTTGTCGACTAGATATATATATGATATGCAGAGCCGATTCTACCATATGTGCAACACGTGCAGCGGCAAGTTTGGAGGGTCCGACAAAATCTGTCATAAGTATATTATTTAAATTAAATATTTCTTGTTGGAAACAGACTTCATGATGATGGTAGTCACACTTACTAAGTTGACCTTCTATTTGAATACTACATTCATAAATTATGTTTAGGTCGCATTAGTTTAAGGTCACTGGACAATGCTAAAGCAAATGGTCAAATAAATCCCAGCATAAATTGCTTGATTGTTGTCAAATGCAAGAACTCAATTCTCGAACACCTCTTCCATTTAGTTAGTTATCAGAGTTCTGATATGATATCTAATCTTTTCTTTGTCACAAACAAGTTCCTTATCACTGAAGGTGGAAACAAGTTATTTTAAAAAAATAACAGATGTAGAAGTAAAATCAAATAAATAAAGATAAAAAAACTAGTTGCATTTTAATTGCAAATTGATATATTGAGATTGAAGCTCGATATTAAAAACTATAAAAAGGGTTACCATTTTTTAGGTGTGTTTGCTTTATTTTCACTAACATAATAGATTATTATTTAAAGAAAAAAAAACAGACACAACAAGATTGTATTTGTAGTGTTTAAGCCTTTCTTAGTGCGAGTGCACTTTTCTTCCTTCTCTTCGTTGTTAATGCTGGAATAGCATACTTAAAATCGTGAGTTTTAAGATTTGTTGTTTCTGGAGAAAAGGGAAGGCTGTAAATGATGTCATTGCACTGGGCGGCAAATTCCCTAGGGCCAGCCCTGATATGTACACTTATGTCCAAAATTATTGTCGCATATCTATAACTGTCTTCTTGTAAGAATATAATTTGATAATGATTTTGCAGGGTACTTTTAATACTGATACTGTGTGTATAATCGTAAAATGTATAATTGTGGTAAATTTCATAGAAAAAGAATTATAAATACGAAAATTAGAATAAGTCAAACAAAATGTTGCTAAATGGACAAGAAAGTTTTAATTTCGTGTTATTGTTCTTATTTACTGCTCTTTTGACATGAAATTTGCCACGTACATGTCTTTGCCGACTATACACATACTAACATTATAAGAAATACCAGGCGAATTCGTTATCAAATTATATTCCTAGAACAACATATTTATAGACATACGACAATAATTTTGGACATGAGTGTACATACAAAACATGAATATAGGATGACACAATTTGAAGCAATGCAGGGTGTTTCAAAATGAATATTAGGGTTTTGAAACTTTGTAGTATCTATTACAGTTAACTTACAATTATAAATATTATCAAATGAAAGAGCAACTCAAACAGTTTTGTACGCACTCATGCACAGCCATTGTTTCCTCTGTCTGCCGTTAGAAAGAGCTAGTAGTAGCAAAGATGGAGACTAGAGAGCAGAAAGCTTTTTGTGTTTTAATAATGACTGAATCTGTAGTTACAGTGCAACCATCTGTGTGAAGAATATTAAGGAGACGCTTGCAACTACGTCCTTATCGTTTGCAGTTGCTACAGGTCTAAAGCCTACAGACCTGCGTTTGCGTGTCAATTTCACAAATGAAATATTGCTGCATAACAATGAAGATTTTCTGGATCGTGTCTTCATCAGTGATAAATCGACATTTCACCTAAGAGCTAATGTAAACACTCATAATGTTCGCCTCTGGCGGTCAGGAAATCCTCAGGAGATGGAACAGTTGAAACGAGATTCCCCTAAATTAAATGTGTTTTATGCGATATGGAGGAAAGTTTATAGGCCTTTCTTGCCTATCAATTAGATGTGTGCCGTGTGACGAATGAATCTTACATCGAACACTTGTATCAAAGACTGTTTGAAGTGCTCTTTTACTTGATGTATTGTTTATAATTGTACGTAAAATGTAATAAGTACTACGAAGACTAAAACCTCGATATTCATTTTGAAACTCACTCCATTCCTCACCAACAGTATTGGAACTAAGATGTAAAAAGGAGAAAACATTTTCCTTATAAAGTGATTGTTATAACAACGATATTATTATTAGTCGAGACTATAACTACTACAACAACACGAGTTAGTAGTCAAAAACTGTAATCAAATGTATACTCGTAACCCTTTCGAACCCGGGTGGCCAAAGTGGCACACACGGGTGTGTCACTTTCTTAATCCGCTCCTCTGAGGACACTAATTGTGATATCGGGATAGGACCATAGTTTATCATATTAATTTCTTTTTCTTCTGGGTGTCGAATTTCCTTCTCAAATTTCACTCCAATAAAAAATTCGAGAGTTTTCGAATTTTGAATTTCCTTTTTTCCCTGTAGCTTCCTTTGTTGTAGAGAGACCTCTTTAAGACTTGCCAGGTAGATACCTCGGATGGGTGTCTTAATTGTTGTCATCAATTGGACGGGCCTGCGCGCAGTGTTGCCAATTAGGGAAATTAAAATTTCCCTAAATTTGGGTAAAAAATTCTAAATTTTTGTTTATGTATCCGTACCTATACATCCGAGTGCAAGTCGACGTACGCCAGTCGAACGTTTGTCCTTACTGAACAAACGCGGTCACAGATCGTTAAAATGGAGTAGTTAGGGAGCGCACGAAAAATTCGTATTTAGATTCTAACCCCTGATTTTTCTAATTTTTCTCTACTTTTCTGTTTAAGGGGGCAGACTACTAAATATTTTTGAAAAGCTAACAAATACTTATTCATTTTGTAATAACGTCTGTAAGTTATTACAAAATAAATACAAACAAAGTCTCGTCTTTGCCCTACACAGGCACTATAGAAAGTTTCAATAGGATAATTAGGGAATGTACAGTGGAGGTTTACAGTAGACCTTGTTCTCTAAGTGGAAAAATAACTGATAATTTTTTGGTAGAATGAGATATTTTTTATTGACATGCTTACTTTATTAGATATCGTCACAATACTTGTAGGACATATTAGAGGGGTACCAAAGCTTATTTTAAGATGGTTTGTGTGTATGTGTGTCTGATAGCAGGGTTGCCAGCTACAGAAAATTTTAATTCCAGATTATAGGGGGAAATTTTTGAAAAAAAAATCATTTTTATATCTATTGTTCCCCTCTTGTTGGCTACATTCGAACAAACGTACCAGTGTCTGAAAGTCTCGTCCTTAGCCTACACAGCACACCATAAAATGTTTCACTAGAATAATTAGGGGAAGTACAGTTGAGGTCTATTAAAAACATGTTCTGTAAATAGTAAGAAAATGGTGAACTTCTGGGGTAGAATGAGATATTTTTTAAATGTCGTGCTTACTTTTTATATATCGCCATGATACTTGTAGGATATATTCTTGGAGTACCAAGGTTTTTTTTTTTTTCAGATAGTGTGATGGCAGTGTTTTCAGCCAAAACAATTAATTGCCGATTTTAGGTTTAAAAAAAATCGGAAAATTTCCCTTTTCCCCTCTATTATTACCCTCTTACTGGCTACATTGAAACAAACGTACCACTACTTGAAAGCTTCCTCTTTGGCCTACAGAACGCACCATAAAAAGTTTCAATAGGATAATTAGAGAAGCTGTAACCCCGACATATCTGTTGATTTTTGCTTCTGAGGCGTAAAAGGTTTCAAAATTTCATGTGTATGATGACAGAGAATTCTTTCTTTCCCTCTTTGAATGGAAGCCAGAGACTTCAGGATTTCACTGTACCTTGTCAAGACACCAAAGATTATTATTATTTTTTTAGGTGACTTGAACCCATATGGCAGCACTGGTGCTAGATACAAAAAAATTTAAAACTGTTACGGAATTTTTTGTAAATTTTCATCCCTACATTTCCCACCCGTTGGCAACAGGGTAACTTACACCAAAAAATACCCACATCCATTTTTTTTAGAAAACAAGGCCTTAACCATATCAATCGAATAAACGGTTTTCGAGCAATAAGTCACTAACAGAAAATGTAGGAAAACGCCAAAAATGACCTGGGTTCGAAAGGAATAATCACGCAATTTTGCTCGTAAAGGTACAAAGAAACAAACGATTTGTAAGTTACGAGGGTTTCAACTCAAGTTCTGTTGATTATTTTAATAATCTGTAATATAAATAAATAAATAATAGTTGCCAGAAAAAAAAAACAGACATTTGAAAAAAAAAAAACAAGAAAAAATGGGTTTTTATTGAAAAAAAACTTCACAGAAAAAAAGCAGTTTTTTTTTTTTACAACACGAATTCTAGAGCGTCCGATTGTTCTTCGGTAGTCAAGTTCTTGCCTCTGTAATTTGGATCTAATATATTCGTTAACAAATGTTTCATTTTGAAATATTTGAAATTGAAATAATTCATGCTCACAATTCTAACTGTACATACCATTATCAGTTTAATATAATAATGTTCCCAAGGACTAGTAATGATTTAATTTATATTTATATTTATATATATATAAAGAGGGAAAAAATGCCACACAGTTAATATCTAGTTTTTTCTTTTTCGTCCCTTTTGCAGGAAGCAGCAGCATCATGAGGGTCAGCAGGCTATTTCCAGTACCAGCAGTTTTGTTGACATTATTTATCATTCCAGTATTCTCAACAAGTAAGTCGATTATTACTTATATTAAATAATATCATAGTAATAATAACAATTATATTTCAGTTGTTCAGACACTGAAAACATGGAAAAAAGACAGTAAGATAGGTACTAGTATTATATTTATAGGATAGGATACAATTTATGTACATATATACAGTAGAACCCCGCCCTTGGCTGAGCTTGTCCCGACTCGTCTGTGATTCACGAGGCCCATTGTCGTTTGCTGCCGTCGTGGAATTGTTGTTTACTTGCTGATACCGTATATCCGCTTCAGTGCTCCGTCATCTCTTGCATTGTCTCGTTTGTTGTGCCTGTTTTCTGTACTGTACTGTGCAGTTTTTAGTGCTTGCTGTTCATTTGTTTTTACTGTAAATCCGTATTTTTTTCTGTATTTTCTGATAATCCGACCTTTTTTGCGTTCCGACCATACCCTCAGCCCCAAAGGTTACGGGGGTTGGGCCGCGGTGGCTCAGTGGTAGAGCGTTCCATCTCTGGTGCATGGGGTTCCGGGTTCAAACCCTGCTCCCGCCAAGTGAACTTTGTGGTGGACAAACACCGTGTACGTGGGTTTTCTTGGGGTTCTCCCGTTTCCTCCCACTTTATTCATTCCACCATTTCATTCATTTCTCATAATCACCGTCTCCTTTAGCCTAACTGGCATAAACGTGGGACGTAAACTCAAAGATTTAATTTCATTTTCATTTTTCCAAAGGTGACGGATTAGAGGAGTTGTACTGTATATCAATTTAGTGACTTCTAAACGCATTTTGGTGACGAGATTAAAGTTTAGTCCATTGATAATACATGAACTTGGCTATTTTTGGATTGTTATTTGCCTACTTTCATAAAAACGGAGTTGACAACAGTGCTTTTTTTTTTTTTTTTTTTTTGTTTTTGTTTTTCAAGCCTTTATATACAAGGTCAGAATAAAAAAAAATATTGGCCATTTTGAAATGACTAGATGTTTAATTGAATACTTTTGACAACCCATCACAAAGAATCATTAGATAACAAGGTATTTTCAGTTGTCATTTAAGTAAGTATATCTTCGATCATAGAAGAGATTTTTAAGTCCGAAAACGATCTTCTTATTTTCACGGTTGCAATCAAGACATATTTAAAAAAAAAACACGCAAGAATAGCACTTGGTGCGTGTGGATCAAATTTACTTGCCACATTTTTTATCTTTTAGCAGCTATTCAAGTGGTTTTAATTCAGCAATAACTCACTCACATTTCTCGCCGCAATATCATCTCCATGTATTGTGGTGATCTGACGTGGGCTTAAGTAAGTTTCTGTTATTTTAAAATTTCTTGGAACGGATAAAAACCTTCCTTAAAACAAAAGATTTATGTAGGTATCCCAGTGAAGTCCTGATTTTGAAGAAAATTCAAGGAATAGCCAATATTTTGCATCATTTGAGCAATAATTTACACAGAATGAAATGCAATAAGCAAAATAAATTTTGCGTGAATTGAAGCAAAAACCCGCAAATGAACTCTCGAACGTTCATTTCTTAAGAAGTTTGGTCTACCAAAACTCATTTATACAGGGTGGCCCAAAAGTAGCCTACAAAGTATGGCTTCTAACTTAAGGTAAGAAGCCTATTAATAGGAAGGAAGCACTTCAGGTTTTAACTTTGATCGTTATATCGAGAAGCGGTTTCTGGAATCAGTTAAGTTCCACCTGGACTCCAGGCTCTCTACTAAAACCCGAAGTGGTAGAAATCTACCACTTACCGCTTCTGGTTTCAAGAAAATATCACGTCATACAGAGCAAACTCCTTCACATGGTATACACGTGACACTGCTATTTGCCATTAAATTCTAATAAGGAATAGGCATTTTGCCTAGCACCTGTTCCTTAATAATAACAGTAATAAAATAGACCAAATTTGTTAAGCGTTTTGCTAGAGAATGGAAACAATTGATCATTTTCTCATAATATACTTTTAAAATCAGAAATTGGGAAGGTATTTTTGACAAAATATACGTACTGATTTGAGAATTGAAAAGAATTTTGGTGAAAAATAAAAAGATCAAACAGGATTATTTTTTTAAAAAATGTTATCAATAATTCCAATGATTTACGATATTTGTATATCTCTTTTCAGTTCAATCACCACCTCGAATAGTAAAACAACCTCCGACAGACGAACTCCTGTTCCAGGTTGCTCAACAGCAGAGTGAAAACGATAAACCTTTTATTATAGAATGCGAAGCAGAGGGAGAGCCTCTACCAGAGTAAGTTTCCAATACTTGTGCTGTAAAGTATGTATAGCATTGTTACACTGTTGCTGTGAGAAAATATTATTAAGTCGTCTTTTGTAGTGTAAAATTAGATAGGCGCAGTTGTTCTTTGAATTTTATATATTTAAATTTTTCAAATTTAATTGTAAATTTGTACCATCTTAGACAAGTTTATCTTGGAAACAATTTGCTAAAAATAAATGACATGTAAAGTTAATTCGTGTACATAATACTGTTTAAAATACATTGTTTACTGATGTGGCAAGTTGCGGTGTCCTTGGACTGTCTTGGATGTACAGCAATTTGATAGATGAACAAACAAATAAATAAAACGTGCCAATTGAACTGATTAGGGTTTTCATATCTTTCAGACGTTACACTTCATTCAATATTTGGCTGTCATATCTTGCTTTAGTTGAACATGTGTAGTAAACTGCATATACTAGGAACTAATTATATGATCTGTGTCTTTCTTTTACAGATATTCGTGGATTAAAAACGGAAAACCTTTTGAGTGGCAGGCGTATGATGATAGAATATCACAACAGCCAGGCAGAGGCACACTCGTCATTACATCGCCCCGAAATGAAGACATAGGTATGTGTTACGAAAATATGATTTCAGTATCACAAAACTAAGTATAGAATTAAATGATACTAAAATATACGGAGAAAAGTTTGACATTGGTCTTGCTCTACATCTACTGGTATATTTGCTGATACCTATTTTAACCTCTTTTCAGTACTAAAGCAATATGAGACATGAATCTATAGCTTGACGTTGAATCTGAGTCACATATAGTGTCACTTGGAAGTTGATCCCAGAATCATTTGCATAGGAAGTACACTTGTCAGAGAAATTCGCTAGAAAGTAAAAAATAATGTAATTTTGAAGTTGTTTTATACCATTCGTTAATAATTGAAGTTACATTGGTGATGCGTGCTAAATTATATTTGTTAATTCATGAGAATAACTATGAAAGTGAATAAACTTCATAGGGAACTTCATAGGAGAGGGAACTTCTGCGAGACCTCATGATTCGATATGGGAAAACAATGCTGCGGAAATGTACAGATGGAGGAATATCAGGGTGGAAAAAAATCATGATTTTTTTTAAAAAAATCATTTTTGTTGATTTTTTTGATTTAAATCGATTTTTTTTGATTTAAATCAAATCTTTGTCCTCGTAAAATACAAGTCGCAAACTGAAGAAAAAGCATTAGGTATTAGTATTAAATGCTAATTATGCTATTTAAGTGAAAGTATTGGGGTTGAATTTTGAATTATCAACAATCGTTAACCTATATCTATCCCAAACAATGTTTCTTAACCCTTTTAAATTAAGCTCTTTTTAAAGGTTAATTATAGACTTTCAGTCAAGCAGCTACAGCATCATCCCTATTTATCTTAGGATCATGGTACATACATCACTCTTTTTAGAATAGAACAGCTTTTGAAACGGTAACATTCACATTTTCCTATCATGTCTCTGAAGCGGGAAATTTTGAGAGTAATCGGCATTTTTAAGTTTTTTTTTTTTAATTGTGATCCCCTCTGGATTCCCCTGTGTTAACGCACATATCTCAAAATCAACTGGGAAATACTAAGGGGTGTACTAAATGTGTGTACAAAATTTCAAGCTTCTATCTTGAGTAGTAAGGGTGAGTAAACTATTTAATAATGAGCTAAGAACATTCCCACAATGCCGCAGATGACCCGGATGTAATATAAAAATTTCCTCAGACATCCCTTTTTATTCTAGGATCATGATTTGTACATTATTCTCTTCAGAATAAAACAAATTTTCAAACGGTGCCCTCCAAATGTCTCCATCATGTAACTGGGGCGGGTAAATCACGAAAAAAAGGAATTTTCTGTTAAAAGTATCTTTTTTAATTTTTTTTTACCTCTGTGGACCCGTCCCCTCGTTTTAAGGCAGAGATCTGAAACAAATCTAAAAATTACCGAGGGGTGCACTGAGTAAATGTGCAAAATTTCGATCGTGTGGGTGCAAAAGTAAGCCCGCGAAAAATGTTCCCCAGATTCCCGTATAAAACAGGATCTCAGATAAGTTTCCTCAGACATTCCTATTTATCATAGGAGCATAGTACGTACATCATTTTCTTCATAATAGAACAGCCTTTCAAACGGTACCATTCAAATGTCTCCATCTGAGGCGGGAAAATCACGAAAAAAGCTAATTTTTTGTTAAAAATATCCTTTTTTAAAAACATTTTTGCCCCTCTGGATCCCGCTGTTTACACGCAGAGATCTGAAAACATCTGAAAATTATTAAGGGGTGCACTGAACGAGTGTGCAAAATTTCAGTCTTCTGAATGCAAAATGTAACCCGCCAGAAAATAATAACGCATAACAAAAATTATCTTTTTAAATTTATGACGTCATCACACACTATGCCTCAACGCAGAAAGGAGTGAAAGCATATGTAACATGTTCTAAAATGCCTTCAGTCTTGAAGAAAACGGAGTAAAAAGCCTTATTGGTACTTTTTTAATCGAATAATGAAGATTCTGCCCTATCCCCTAAAAATAGGTGATATAATTTAAAAGGTTAAGAATTAAGGAGAAAGTACAGCAACGTTTATCAAAATGACACTTTTTTCACAAAAGTTACTGATATTTGGCAGGGGCCTATTTTTAAAAAAAACTCAGAACTAGCTTGCAGCATGAAATACATAAATTTCGTCTAAAGTTATAAAATGAACACACACACACACAAAAAAAAAAATGGAGAGGGGATAGGACCCCTATAAATACACCTTATTATCTGAGAACAAACAGACACGCACAAAAAAGAATTTTTATCTTAATCGATGGTTATTTCCCCGTTGGAATAGTTAACGATTTTAAAACCCAAACCCAATGTTACGACAAGAATAAAGCAGGATTGCTCCGTTACCTGTTCAAAACGGGATTTTCCCTAATCATCCTCTGCATGACACTTGTTTTCATTCTATACTGTACATTTGAGTCTCATTGTATTATGGTTTTAACTTCCATAATCGAAATAACAGAACAGAAACGGGATTTTACTTATTTCCACTTTAAATTAATTTATTTCGGAATTCGATTTAAATCAACGATTTTTATTAAAAAAATCAAGTGATTTAAATCTTGATTTAAATCCTGATTTAAATCAGATTGATTTAAATCAATCCACCCTGAGGAATATTAAATGTTAATGTAACAGAAGCAGAAAAATCTTATTGTAAGCAAAAAATATCAACATTAGATTTGCTGTCACGTTTTCTCGCACAAACCGGAACAGAAGCCAAGGAACAACAGAAACCTTCATTTTTACATAATTGTCGCTGGATTCTAACTTCTACCAGAGAAGTTGTTTAAAATACAAAGCAATTAAAGAGATGTCTTTCTTAGATCTTCAGGTAATTCAACATCCATCCGATGAAGACAGAAGTGTTCCTCTCTTTTTCTAGACGAACTTCCTACATTTGACATCATAGATAATGTTCTGGCTGAAAATTGTGGTTGATGCTGCTTACAAGATACTGGCATTGAACAATACATTTATGGAGGGTAATAAAAATTGGACTGTCATTCTTACATGGAAGTGCATGCAGAAAAGAGGATTTTCTATTAATAAATCACTTTTCATTGAAAATATGCATGAAAAGACTATTGTAGCACAAAAGCATATTCATAACCAAGCTCAAAAGGCAGGAAATACTTAACACATGGGAATCGCCAAAAGAATTGTCCTTTACGTGAAAGGCTGCAGGAGATACTAGAAAGCATACTTGCACCAACAGAAGGAAAAGACAGGTGAGCAGGGAGTCTTACGCGGTCGACTGTAAGAGAGGCGGAAGCCAACTTCAAAAGAAAAAAAATCATGTAGTAATGGAATTCTTACGAAGAGTCAGGATTTTTTTAAAAAAATCAAAACCTATAGGAACCCAGAAACAGGCAAAAAGAATAATACTGAGCTTAAAAATGAACTGATTAGATCATTATTAGAGATTATGGTCATGATAGAAGAGATAAAGCGGAATATAATGGCTATTGTTTCCTGAAGAACATAGTGAACACTTTCTTGGTTCGATCCAGCTCGCGCCAAGTGAACTTTGCGGTGGAGAAACGCCGTGTGAGTAGATTTTCTCGGATTCTCCCGTTTCGTCCCAGTTTCTTCAATCCACCATTTCATTCATTTCTCATCATCACCGTCTCCTTTAGCCTAACCATCATAACCCTGGGACTTAAAACTTAAAGATTTCATTTTCATTTTGTAATGAATACTAGGAGACTCAATGATATAATATGAGAGAAATAGGAATGTGTGAAAAAGGTAGCATTCTTTACTGACCTTGAAGTTTGAGGAGGAAAAAAAATAGTTTTTGAAATATAGCTGATTGTATGCACTAGATCTCCGTGTCTTCAAGGACATGGAGGGGAATGTTAAAAATGATGGTTGTAACTGATAAACAGCGCTATAAGAAGGATCATAATGTTTGAAAGCGTCTCAGATTTAGGCGAAGGGGCTGCGGTAGCTCAGTGGTAGAGCGCTTACCTTGGCCCGTGAGGTCCCTGGTTCGATTCCAGCTTCCGCCAGGTGTGCTTCGCTTTGCAAACACCATGTGTGCGGGTTTTCTCGGGAGTTCTCCCGTTTTCTCCCACTCCATTCAATCTTCCCTTATTATCCATTTCATCATTGCCGTCAGTCTTCCTTAACCCCATTCATAATCATAGGACGTTAAAAAAAAAGTAGTAGAAGTCAGTGAACTGTCAATAGTGAAAAATACTAAAATATTATGTTAATGCTGAGATTTAGAAATACTATAGGAAATTCAGATTGTGCTTATATGACTTTTTCTTGTTTTTCAGGACAATATCAGTGTTTTGCGAAAAATGACTGGGGTATAGCTACATCAAACTCTGTGTTTGTAAGAAAGGCTGAATTAAACTCTTTCAAAGAAGAGGATCCAGTGACGATTACCGCACAAGAAGGAGAACCACAAAAGCTGAGTTGTCAACCCCCAGATGGCTATCCAAAACCTAGCGTCTACTGGCTCATTCAGGTTTGTTCCAGTATTTTGTTACAGCTCTTGTAGATTCCAAATGTGTTAAGACAAGTGCCTTAATCATACTTAGTTTTGAGCATTAATATTTATGAAAATTCAAGTTAGTTGATGGGCAAACTTGAAACAAAAGTTGAATGTAAACAGTTAGAGCTTTTAATTAAGCACGATTTTAATCTGGAATGTACAGCGAGCCAAAGGCTTTGGCGAAACAACTAGTGTTATAAGAAAGTTATGTCCATAACCCTCCCCTCCCCTATATGTATAGAGAAAGTAAAGAAAAAAGGATAGTACAGGGTGGTCCGGAAGTGGGCGTACCCCCCTTTAGTTTCAACAGTATAGTGGTAGTTATGGTAGAATGTCTATACACAGTTACCTTGAAGTCTTAAGAGTCATAAAGATCGGTATGATCACCATGCATGTCATAACACAGCTGAGTTCAGTGCCAAGTTCTCGCAGATGTTTTGCGGAGATACTCCGGAGTCACGAGGGTGAAGGCGTGTTCCACAGTTGCTCGTAAGTCCTGCGTTGTGTGATATCGAGTGTTTCTTACTTGTTGCTTTATGAAACTCCAGAGAGCATTGTCTGGTGTCGTCAGATTCAACTTCTTGGAGGCCAGGCAAAGGGAGCTAGCTGATAAAGATGCATAACCTCTTCCAATCCAGCGGCCAGGAAACGTCTGATTCAGGTAGTTGCATACGTAAATCGCTGGTGCTCCATCCTCAATGAACATTGATAGCAATGTTGCCAGACAATGCCAAGCAATGTTACCAAATGGGTAAAACCTAAAACCGTCAGAAAACACCAATTTGGGGTACGCCCACTTCCGGACCACGTGGTACATACATCTACTTTCAGTATTTCCACAGTGATGATGACACTGTTGTGAAATAAGATCTCGTCTGTGGCTAAGCGGTTAGCGTACGCACCTTTGATGTGGGAGACCCGGGTTCGATTCCCGGCGGGAGGTCATGTTCGGATTTCACGGTAATCAGCAGGTCCACGTCTCATATAGCCTCAGTGCTGAACGGGACGTTAAACTCAATTCAACAACAACTATTTTGAAATAATTAGCTTGAAATAATGCAGTCTTTAAGTTGCAATCAAATCGTCACAAGTTTTAAATCTGAAAAGTGACTGCATGCTTAGCGACATCTGTTGACATTATCTTTTGAGGACATTATCTTTTAAATAATCCTCCTCTCTCCAATATAGCGAGAAAGAAAGAAAGATGGCCCGATGTAGGAGGAAGGGAATTCCCTTTCCTTATTTAGGATTTCCTTTATTTCTCCCTTCATCTTTTCTTCCCCGTCATCTTTTTAATTTGAGGCACGCTTTTTTGTACTCAAAACTTGGGAATGCCTTTATGTTTTTTTTTTTCTTTTCTCCCCCATCCCTTTACTATTCCCTCTCCTTCCACAGACTTTCTGTTTAAAGTTAATTATGTTAAATATACAATCAACTGATTCTGTTGTTACATTTAAATGAATTAATGTAGATGGAAACAATAAGTAGATTGGTAAGTAACAGAGCATCAGAACAGATATACCACTATTTTCACCACACTACCTCAAACTTTGCTCCATTTTATTTTAGCTTACTTCAGCATTTCAGCATATAAGGATTCAGAGCAATTGTAGCAATGGTTATTTCCCACAGAAATCGTTCAGATCCCGAATTTTCACAGTATTTATATCAGATTTCAAGATTTTCCATATGGCAAGGTCTTTGGGATTGAAATTAGGTGACCGTGGTGGCCTTTCCATCATCAGGTAAACTTCATCCAGTAACGTATTTTTCCCGTTTGTTTCAGCTTACAACTTGCCCTGCGTTAATAATAATACGATTTGTAATTCTCTGTATCTTTCTAACTTTACGTTGTGTCCCTTTTGTGAGCACTGAAAATGTCGTGTCCGTATTGTTGATCTAATATCATAGTTCCTTTGGTGAGTATAATCCCTGATTGATATTAGGTGGGGAATACATTAAATAATTACAGGGTGATTTTTTTATAGGGTTTACAATTTTAGTCAGTTAAAATTCTTTATTGGAACTACATACAGACTTAATTTATATGTCATTATACTGAAAAACACAAGTTTGACTCACGTAGTGAGTAGTTGCGGAGTTGGCCACACGCGGCCCCACCGGTCATTCGTTGAAAATGGAGATTTTCACTGGTGCGGAAAGAGCTAAGTGTGTGTTTTGGTTTGAAGAAACGAAGTCAGCAACGAGTGTACAGCGTAAGTTTCGCATACAATACGGCAAGGAACCACCCAGCAGACCAGCAGTGTACAAATGGTACCAGACATTTGTTGAAACAGGTTGTTCTGTGCGAGACATAAAGGCTCCAGGGCGCTCACTCGTGACTGACGATGTGGTGGAAGCAGTTAGGGAAAGTTTTGTCTGTAGTCCTCGAAAATCTACACGACGTGCATCACAAGAAACTGGTATCTCTCAGATCACTGTTTGGTGTGTGTTGCGTAGGCGTTTGTACATGAAGCCATACAGACTGTCCTTGGTTCAAGCACCGAGTGAAGCGGATAAACATACCCGACATGAATTCTGTTACTGCGTTGGATCGCATTAGTGGTGATGAGTCATTCTTGAACAATGTGGTATTCAGTGGCGAATCAACTTTTCACCTTTCCGGCCGAGTCAGCACACACAATTATCGTATTTGGGGCACGGAAAATCCACATGCGCACGTGAAGCTGGTTTGTGACAGCCCCAAAGTGAACGTGTTTTGCGCTGTTTCTAAAGCAGAGATATATGGACAATTCTATATATCTCTGCTCTTTGCTGAGAGCACCATCACCGGCATCGCCTATCTTGATATGCTCCAAAACTTCCTTGTTCCACAATTAGATGTTGACCACGATGTCCACTTATGCTGACAACAAGATTTCGCCCCGCCGCACTACTTGATAGACGTAAGGGAATTTCTTGATCAGCGTTCCCCAGATAGGTCGTGATGGACAAATTGCCTGGCCGCCATGATCTTCATATTACATGCCACTTGATTTCTTTCTGTGGGGTTTGAGGAAGATAAGGTGTACACCCCTCCCCTACCTGATAATGAACTGAAACATCACATCACAACAGGCATCGCGGACGTTACCGCCGAAATGCTGGTTACAGTTTGGCAGAAAATCGACTTTCGTTGGGATATGTCCAGGATGACCGCAAGTGCATACATTGAGCCATAATGGATTTGTCACAAAAAAAAACTTGAAATGTTTTGCAGTATAATGACATATAAACGAAGTCTGTATGTGGTTCCAATAAAGAATTATAACTGATTGAAGTTGTAAACCCTATAAAGAATCACCCTGTATTTCTTAGCCTCACCATTTCTTAAAACTTCTTACTCATCCTTATGAACGCACCTTAGTTTGGGAACCACTGTTCTATATAATGCTAATTATGTTTATCTTCCATGTTAAAAGCTTGATCCAGCTGAAGTATAACTACTTTTAAATAATCAGATATTAATGACACTGAATGCTTTCAAAAGTAAGCATCTTCATGAAGCTCAGCTCAACCTCAAGATCGACATTGTGAGTAGACGGTTAAGAGCTAGAAATCTGGAGGAACCTCGACACTATGTGCAGTCGAAGGGAAGTGAGGTTGATCATTTTTCGCAAGCATTTATTTAATTATTTTCAAGTTGCCAATTTTATGTGCCACCTTCTTGAGTTTGGGTTGGAATTTAGTCGTATGGCTACCAATAAGGTTAAAGGAACAGAAATGCTGTGAGGATTGAGATATCATGAAGTTGAGTGAATTTTAGAGAAACTGCCCATCTGCTTTTGTCAAATCTGAATGAAATGTAATGAGTCTTCGGGAAGATTTTGTCTTCTTTTTCTTCTTATTATTATTATGATAATTGTTTTTTGTAACGGTAACGGATATGTCTTATTTGTTTTGTAGAACACTGATGGTGGAATTAAAAGCGTCAATAATTCCCGAATGACAGTAGATCCTGAAGGCAATTTGTGGTTTTCAAACGTCACTCGAGATGATGCAAGTGATAATTTTGTATATATTTGTGCAGCGACATCAGTATTCAGGTAAGTCTAATTGCTTATCATCGTATTTTAGAAAAAAAATCTTAGGTAAAATGCAGGGTATGGTAAGTATTTGAGAACAGACATTAAAGAGAGACCATTTATTACCTTTTAATGTACTATGCAAATAATCACATCTACAATGGACGATATCATTCAATGAAACCACTGTCAATCGCAGGAACAGCCTGTACACGCTGTCGAAACTGCCTGCAGGCAGTAGTGAGATGGATCTTAGAAATATTCTCCATTGCATCCACAAGAAATGCTCTGCAACGGTTTTGTGTGGTTGCTTACTGAGTCCGTCTCCACCACAGCCTACGTAATCGTCCATCGGGTTAACATATGGGGGCCCACATGTTGAAAATAACATGGCCATGAAGATTGTAGGTCAGCCATTCTTGGGTGGTATGGATCGTATGGGATGGAGGGGAGTCCTGCTGAAAAACTACAGCCGTAGACCAGGTTTCGTAGTTGTGTTTAAAACTTTGGTGTAAGCAGTTGTGTTGACTCTGGCACCTTGACGAAAGAAATGTGGAAGTGATGACAATCCCAGAACCATCACTGAAGGCTGGAAAGTTGGCCTTCATGATGTTGGGTTAGAATTTGCCACCAAAAATCGAAATTTTCAGATTTTTGACGATTTTGAGAAAGCAATATCTCAGAAACCAGCACTTCGATTTCCATAAAAATTGCCTATAGCGTACACATAATCATTGTTCTATAATCGTGTGAAGACAAGACTTGGTATTATTTTTGTGTGGAAGCAGATATGGCATTTGCTAATGCAGCATGTGTAAGTTGATATGTAATAGTAAAGACCAGTGAAACACGTGTGGGATTGGCAGCAGTGCTTTTGATTTAAATTCCATATGCAAGTTGTATATATCACCACACATCAGTACCAATGTCAGTAAATTTACTGACACGGAGAAGGTTCAGTAGTTACAAAGACCAGTTTATTTAAGGTTGTGCTTTTAAAATAGGTGGTACTGGTTGGTGTTGCTTAATTTTCTTTCTTCGAAAAGCAATCTGGAATAAGAGAAAGTAGTTTCAACTTTTCAGAATGTAAATGTATTGTCATTGCTGTACGAAATCACATGTCATATATGTGGCAGATTAGACTGTTTTTAAATGTCTACTGCACTAATGGTGTATCGAATTTTATACAGTTTTGAAATTGAAGCATCCGTGAATGTAGTATTAATCTGTTTCAGTTTTCTTTCGACATAACATTTCTTCCTCTTGCACTTCACTTTGCTTAGTTGTTTGATAGAAGACACACAAGGATCCGAAACAAAAATGAAAACATTAAGAGCATCGATAGTATCAACACTGGGGACCAGCACATTACATGGCTTTTAACACTTCTTTTCCGGAGGAGTGTTGTCACGTGCATCAGTTCCTCTTTTGTAATGATTAGAACGATTTTTACGTATGTCATATGTTGGTGATACATTTTCTTGGGGAACTAGATATTCTTGCAATGGTCCAGCAAGATCATCCACCTTCGTGAAACTTCTCTCATTTTGTTCTCATCTTCTTGTGTCTGACCTAACAGACATGTTCCCTGCAGAGCTTAACTTCTACATCAGCACAGAATAACAGCCCGAATTGCTTCTACAATGTTGCAGCCTGTTACTGACAGCGTTGCCAGTCACGTGTATGTCACACTCTATTTTATTTTTATTTTATTTTATTTTATTTTATTTTATTTTATTTTATTTTATTTTATTTTATTTTATTTTATTTTATTTTATTATATTATTTTATTTTATTTTATTTATTTATTTATTTTTTTTTTTTGTCAATAAATTTACTGATTGGTTGTATAATATGCACAACTTGTAGAATTCAAATCAAAAGCTGGAGCCGCGGTGGTGCATGGGGTTCTTGATTCGATTCCAGCTTGCGCCAAGTTAGCTTTGTGGTGAACAAACACCGTGTGCGTGGGTTTTCTCGGGGTTCTCATGTTTCCTCCCACTTTCTTCATTACACCATTTCATTCATTCCTCATCATCACCATCTCCTTTAGCCTCGTCGGCAAAACGTAGAACGTAAAACTTATAAAGACTTCATTTCATTTAATTTCAAATCAAAAGCAGTGTTGGCAATCCTACAAATGCTTCACTAGACTAACTTAAACATGATGCATTAGCAAATGTCATATATCCCTCCACACAAAAATAATACCAAATCTGTCTTTACAGGATTGTAGAACAACGTTGTGTGTACGCTATGGGTAATTTTTATGCAAATTGAAGTGGAATTTTTTGAGATATTACTTTTTGAAAGTCGGCGAACTCTGAAAATTTTCAATTTTTGATGGCAAATTCTCACCTACAGTGTACTGTACATGTAGGATGGAATCAGCATTTTCCCTGAAATGTTATATATTTATAGTATTGGTTTCATGCAAAGAACAGATCCAATGTTTGTTCATTTGGGAACAAAAAATTTCCAAATTATGTGGACAAGATATTTTTCCAAGTTTCACATGTTTTAACACTTCATGTTTCTCCTCTCATGTTTGTGTTTGGTGTGCTTTGAAACCTTTGAAAGTATAGCATACAATAAAATATAAAAAGGTTTTCATCTCTTTTTGCAGTTGAAATTTCAACTTCCTCACTTCGCTGCAAAAGTAACTCAATCTGGTAATTTTACGTGGGGCTGTCGCACTGTTGCAAATCACCCCAGACAAAAAATATTTTGTTGTAGCATTATACTATGCACATCTTTAATATATATCTACTTTTTATACAAATTCAAGGTAGTCATAGTACACATTTGAATTTGACCATCATCTGTATGATTTGAAATGAAATGGGCCTAATGTTATTGTTAGATAATAGTGTTATCAAATGTTAATTCTGTGTCTATATTTTTAGTACATGTAGGTCTGTGTGTTAAAAAATAGCACACAAGCTGGTCAAAATTTTACATAAACTTGTCACAAATAGAAATACTTATGTTTCAACTTTAGAGAGAAAAAATAAACCAAGGTAGCCTAAATAGAACATAGTTTACTATAGTAATAATTTCATTGTGAATGTTTTCTTTCAGGAGTGAATATAAACTCGGAAACAAAAGACTGTTGCAAGTGATACCTCGTGGAGTTTCCTCAGCTCCCAGTAAATATGAGCCAGAGCAGCAATACGTAACGCGAAAGAACGAATTCGCATTGCGAGGCAAACAAGTGAAGTTGTATTGTATATACGGGGGATCGTAAGTATTCGTTTTATATATATATATATATATATATGCAATTAAGAAACGTCAACTGTGTGTTTATTAAAAAAAATCATTTGGGGAATTCTCCCGTTAATATAACTTATATAATTGTTCGATAAATGAAACACCACGTTTCATATTTTGCTCTTCTTGCCTTCGTTAATGTATGATCGTTTTTCCCTTTGTACATCATGCAATTAAACAGTTCTGTGTAGAAGAAAACATCCCAGGAGGCGTTTTTTTAATAATTCTAGAATCATAGATTGTTTTTGTCATTTTTTGAATGTTGTGCGTCCTTATACAGCATCATTGCGATCAACCTTCCTAGTACAGGCCATTTCCCACTACACAGTCTTACTTCCAAACTGGATTTTAGAATTATAGCACCAGACTTGGCTGGATGGTGATGTTTTCAATAGCCAGACAATTATTTTTTAAGTCTAATGGTGTAATATTTTGTGTAATATTGAATGAATTTTCGAAGTGTAGATCTCGAATTAGGCATAGAGTTAATGCGATAGCTTATGGTATTTGCATAAATCAAGGATCATCCACAAACTTAAAAATTTTTGAATATTTATTCAGATATTACAAGACTGTTCTTTCAAATGCTAGTTTTAGTCATGATGTAACTAAGAAGAACTATTAAACCAGTGGAGCAGTTTTTGTTTCTCTTGTATTTCAGAAAGTTAGCTGGAAAACTGAAAATTAATAATCCGGGAGAGGGGAAGGGGGCGTAATAGGTTAAGAATTAGAATTATAAAGGAAACCAAGAAAGTTCTGCGAATGGAGATAAGGCGAAAGTCAGTTATTGGTGTGGGTATATCCAACATACTACCTGGTTGTGGCAGTTCAGTTACACCGTGAACTTGTGTAAGGACAGAGTGAACATGAGACCTTCACAAAAGGTCATAAGGACGTGTATGCTGTACGAGTTCAAACTGGGGTCAAACACAGCTGCAGCCGGGCGGAAGATATGCCAGGCCTTTGGTGAGAGTGTTGTGACTACGCGAACAGTACAGCGGTGGTTTAACAAGTTTAAGGACAGTGACGAAACACTCGAAGACCACCAGTGCCGGAAGACCAACACATGTACAAAATGAAGATCTTCAGGCAGCAGTTGAGGCGAACAGTGGCCAGACATGTGAAGAACTGCGACTACAATTCAGTGTGAGTGGAGAAACCGTTCGGCAGCACCTCCATCAACTTGAGAAGCACTACAAGTTAGGTCGATGAGACCCACATGATTTGACTCCGAGCTAAAAGGCAACAAGCTGTATTTATTTACTGTCCCGTCTGATGAAGGAACTATTTCTGGACAGGTTGTTGACATGTGATGAGAAGTGGGTCCTGTACGAAGCTTCATGGCGCCGTCATCATTAGTTAGCATCCCATGAACCGGTTCCAAAACAGCCGAAACCAGCACTGCACCAGAAGAAGGTCCTGTGTATTTGGTGGATTGCTCGCGGCATCGTGAACTTCTACCAGCTGGTCAGAGCATCCATGCAACTGTGCACTGTCAGCAGTTGAGCCGTATTCAAGAAAACCTTAAAACTCTGGAACCAGCACTTCTGAATCGCAAAGGGGTCCTCTTGTTACGAGGGGGAGTCAAATGAAAACCATAAAAGTAGAAATAAAAATCCGCATATGGCGCCAGTGAGCTGTAAGTTGGCATGCCTGTTTACGATAGTATGCCGGATGTCTCCTAGGTGGCAGCAGCCGGCAGATGCACAAACACCGGCGCAACAACAGTTCCAAAATGGCAGCCCCACTAGCCACATGCACCAGCGAGGAGCAGCGTTCTGTGATTCGGTTTGTGAAGGTGTGAAACCGATTGACATTTTTAGGCGAATGAAGGTTCAGTATGGAGATGCGTGTTTGTCACAGCCACAAATCTATGAATGGTGCCGGAAATTTGCAAATGGCCAGGCTCGGTGCGTAGTGACTCCAGAGGCCATTGCAGCCGTTGAAGCCACAGACGTAACACCATTTGCAAATTTTCGGCACCATTCATAGATTTGTGGCTGTGACAAACACGCATCTCCATACTGAACCTTCATTTGCCTGAAAATGTCAATCGGTTTCACACCTTCACTTCGCAAAAACCGAATCACAGAACGCTGCTCCTCGCTGGTGCATGTGGCTAGTGGGGCTGCCATTTTGGAACTGTTGTTGCGCCGGTGTTTGTGCATCTGCCGGCTGCTGCCACCTAGGAGACATCCGGCATACTATCGTAAACAGGCATGCCAACTTACAGCTCACTGGCGCCATATGCGGATTTTTATTTCTACTTTTATGGTTTTCAGTTGACTTACCCTCGTACATTACAGCGCTAAGCCCCACGTGGTTAGGATGACCCGGAACACCACTCTACGCCTTGGATGGGAAACACTTTGCATCCGCTTTATTCACCGGACATTACACCGTCCGATTATCACCTGTTCCATTCCTTGGACTATCAGCTTAGAGGATGCTAGTTCATATCCCTAGTAGGTGTGCAAAATGCGCTTGATACCTTCTTCGCTTCACAGCCCACCAAGTTCTACCACGATGGAATCCATGGCCTTCCAGAACGTTGGCAGAAGATCGTCAATGCTGATGGGGACTATTTTTGACCTTCCAGGTACGTCTTCGTTGACATATCGATGTACGAAGATGGTGGGTGAAAAAGCGACAGAACTTTCTTCGTTACCTTTATACATATTATATGATTGAATAATTATGGCTTGGTTACACAGATAGTCAAATTGCATACAGTAAGTATTATTTCTTTTGGTGAGGGCACTCTTCGTATGATATCGAAAAACCAGATTTTTAAGTGGATTTATTCAGAGTAAAATATATATATAATTATCGTGCATTGTGATGGGATTTAAAAGATCGACCACATGAAAATTATTTTCTTAAAATTTTGGTCGCAATTAACTGATTTAACACTATTACAAGTATTTTTTTAACCTTTTTAAATAATAATATAATAATAATAAAACAAATTTTAATTTCATCTTTTCATTGTAATTGTTATACTAATAAAGGCATTTGGAGTATTTTGAAAACTAAGCTCACATACATAAAGAAAAGTGGATTCTACCCTCACGCTGGTCTAGTGGCTAACACGCGCAGCCTTTGATGTACGTTGTTTTAAGTTCAGTGTTTGGTAGAGTCAGAGATTGGTGAAGGGCAAATTTTACATTCTATATAGTGATTTACGCAATTATTTCTCGAAACTCATTCCAGTTTCTTATAGTAGCGAAACACACTTCCTCCCACAATTTCTTCTTCAATTTATATCGGAATATTCTTGCAATTTTTTTTCTATGTATAACGCTAGGCGTTTCTATGTTTCGTCAGTTAATTTTTCGTTGTCTTCATCGCTAATTAAAGACGTATTAGCTTCCATTGCAAACACTTTTTTTTTTTTTTCTCACGCGCTGCACACGGAACGAAAAACATTGATTCTTTTTATCTCCCTGCTTGGATGCACCTTGGCAACTTCTCTGCCGCCGTCGCCTCAGTGAGCGGACTTCTATAGCCAGGATAAAAGATAGTTGCCCGACAGAAAGTTGCCAGTGAGCGGTAGGCCTTAAACTCCATATAGCCTCAATGCTGAAAAGGAACGCTAAACTTCAACCAATCAAATAAAGAGAAGTAGATTGTTGTTGTTTGATTGATTGTAAGTTTAAAGCACGTTTTCAGCACCGCACGATGTTCTATGAGAATAATATACCCATTGGATTTAAACTGTAGTCGTGATTGAAAAAAAAAAAAAAAAAAAAAAAAAAAAGCCTTCCGCTGCTGTAACGGAGACACCCTCCGTTTATCTAACTTAGTTATTCATGGGCACTATAACTACAGATGAAAGTTGTCATTTTCTTTCCCCCTCTGGAAAACTGAGATTTATTAAAGAAAGAAATTACGTACTTAGAATAGTATTACGTACAAGAACTGAGCAATTATATATGTTTAGAAGCTCACGTTAATTAATATTCATCAATATAAAACACTGTTCACTTCTTACAGTATCGAAGAGCCTGATCCTCAAGAAAGTATTAACTGTTGGTGATAAGTTAATACAAAGTTCTATAACGAAAAAAAGCATTTAATTATTGAAAATTTACGAATAAATAAATAAATGGCGCTTCTCAAAGCAGATTAGTCAACATTTACGGAAACGTGATTGTATAATTACAACTCTACTAAACCAGAGTGTTTTTGTTTTCAGCCCACTACCAGAAATCAAGTGGAGTAAAAAAGGCAAGAGCTTACCCCTTCATAGGATAACCTATGGCGATTATGGCAAGAGCTTGATAATTAAACATGTGAATTTTGAAGATGAAGGCAATTATGCATGTGAAGCAAGTAATGGAGTCGGTGAGGCCAAATCGTACTCAATTGACTTAAGAGTAGAAGGTAAGTGCGAATATTCTATTGCTAGAAAGTTTAAGGTATAATTGTGAATCAAGTGCGAATTTAAAGTTACGGAATTTATCCGATTGCTTTGTCCTGAATAACGATTGTGTTTATGATTTGTGTTAGCAAAAATGAAATTTATTTATTTTCAACAAATAAATATTTGCTTGAAAGTAATAGCGCGCTCGGAAACTTACAGTGAAAAGTTTAAAGTAAATGTGGCATAAGGCATAAGTGAAATACGTGCAAGTGCAGGCAACGTATAGCGACATGACATGGTAATGGGACCAAATATTGTGTTCCTGACACAGGTGTCCCATTTCAGCCTCCATATTGAATCCAGCGCAGTTTTCTTAAGTAGGAAGGGAGAAAGTTGCACAGGACTTTTGATCAAAAATTCACTGGTGTTGGTTTCTCTACTCGATTTTAAAAAATTACTTGTTACCATGTTACATTTAAGAAAATTCGTACCCTACGCCACGAAGTGTGCTTAACCCTTTATTTACTGCAGTTTGAAACAATGAAGTTAAGTATGAAGTTATAAGGTGTTCCAACTTCAATAGAACTATAATAAAATATTTTTGCGCGATAATTATAAAAAGATCATTCGTGAATTTTTGGCATTCTGCTTTGACTCAAAAAAAATACGAACAAGAGGCCGCGGTGGCTCAGTGGTAGAGCGTTCACCTCTGGTGCTTGGGGTCCCGGGTTCAATCCCAGCCCCCGCCAAGTGAACTTTGTGGTGGACAAACACCGTGTGCGTGGGTTTTCTCGGGGTTCTCCCGTTTCCTCCCACTTTCTTCATTCCACCATTTCATTCATTACTCATCATCACCGTCTCCTTTAGCCTAACCGGCATAACCGTGGGACGTAAAACTCAAAGATTTCATTTTTTTTTTTTTTTTCAAAAATACGAACAGGTCAGAAATGTCAATTTCTTTAAATGTTCAGGATATGAGAAAACTTGTAAATCTTTGATTTTTGTGATTTCTGTAATAAAACATAACATTTGTAAATGAATTTGTTTAGTAACACTCAGGTAGTGATTTGCACATTAATTTAACACAATTTAGAGATAATAGAACCTGGTAATATTTATACATTTAAACTTACCATACCGTTTTTAGATTTTAAGTTAACCTTTCATTACATCGCATTATTTCTGGTCATACCCATAAAACTTTTTTTTTGTTTTTTCATTAACGCATAGAAAAACACCGCATATTGTATACTGGGAATGTGATCGTGAACTGTATCTTACGAAATGCACATAATTCACATGTGCGTCTTGACTTTATAAAAACTGCCCAGTAACATAAACAGTGTTCTGTATCCTCATGTCATTTGGGTTCGAAAAATTTTCCTTTTTCCTCTTTTCGTCTTCCTCGATGCTGGAGATGATTGATCCTGTTGAATCAGCGGTCTTCTCTTCTTGAATACGATGGCCATTCTCGTCTCTAATACAATGGACACGAATATGGTGGTCTCTCACTTGTTATAGGCTCCTCGTGCAAAACTTAACATGCCTATCAGGTAGTCCTCGCCTAGATGGTGAACTATTTAAATTTTATAGAAATGTCGATTCTACCGGGATGACCAGGTACGCAGAATAGAGCGTTGACTGATGCCATATTTCGCTGACAGCCGACTCGTGCACTTCTGTAGGCTATCTATTAGCTCTTCCAAAAACTAATGTGAAGTTTCATTCGTAGTTGCTGTTTCAGGGCGTCCATTTTCGGTTATCACCACCAGTTGTCCGGGAATTTCTGTGTGACGTAACTAGAGTGTTATGGGTGATTGGTCGTTTGTCTGGGTCTTCAGTGGAAGTCCGCTTGAACCTTTCTTACACTTTGTCTGCCACAGGGAAAGATAATGTTGATGCGTTCAGCTGTATTAATTGCCATATCCTTTTACTGCAAAGACAAAGAAAATGGGTAAGTACCATGTTGGTGCGGTACGACTTTTAAATATAATTTTTTCAAGGAGTAAAATGATTTTTAAACAGTCTACACCAGTGAATTTCTGATAAAAATCCTATGCATGTGAAAATGTGTTTTCAATATAACCGCTTAAAACTTCGTGTACCAAATATCTATGAAACATCGGTATAAACCTATTAAAATTTTCATTGTTCCTTCCCAATTTACCAACAACTGTAATATGATAATATGCATTTTGAATATAAGTCAAGATTCCTAGTGCAATGTAAAATGCACGTGGTTTAAAAGAAAGACTTTTTAAAAATATATGATCTAATTTCTTTTCCAGCCGTGCCATATTTTACAAAAGAGCCAGAAATCATAAATGCAGCAGAAGATGAAACAGTTGAATTCCACTGCGAAGCAAGTGGTGTTCCCAAGCCTCGAATCAAATGGATCCACAACGGAAAGCCAATAGAAGAAGCACCACCCAATGAGCGAAGAACCGTCACAAAGAACACCATCAGAATAGAGAAGCTGACAAAGGATGACACTGGTAACTACGGATGTAACGCTACCAATGCTCATGGATATGTATATAAGGATGTCTACGTGAATGTACTTGGTTAGTATATACAGAATAGTGTTTGTTCGTGTTTATGTACTTATTGTGAAAATAGAGTGCACTAGCAGAAAGTAAATACCTGCCACTACTTGTTCTTCTGTCGATATCTGTAGCACAAATTAGAATTTTAGTTTTCAGAAAAGACTTCTGCACCAAAGAAAACTATTCCTATTGGTGTACTCGCTTCGAAGTTATTGATAGGAACAGGTAGAGGGTGGCCTGAACTTCTGCTGACAATTAACCAATAGGCAATTGATTTAACGGGTTCTTAACGAGGAATGAATGTTTCTCGATGCCTAAATAATAATTAAATAAGTTAAATAATAATAATTTTAAAGTGGTGTCGTTTAGTCAGTACTCTTCGAAAATTTGTTTGTTTATAAAGTTTACGTTAAACGACTTCCTCTTCTGCTTTTGTATTTATTTTTCAAAGTGACTTTTTAAGGTGAAAAAATAGCTTTTTCTTTCTTAGTTGAGACTATAATTAAAATGATTGACTTTCCGTGATCAGTGGTGGAGTAATAATAGTAATAATGTACGAAGTAATAACAGTAATAACCAATATATATTCCCTTAATTTCATAAATAGGTACACAAGTAAGAAAACTAAGGTTGCATATGTGAACAATAACGTTAACCTCCAGTTTGAATTGTTCAAAGTCTTGTAGTATAACCCATCTAAAATTATTTACTGCTTACTGCGAGATTGTTTAAAGGATTACACACTAGTTTCAATCACATAAACACACCATATTTCGCAGTAATTATCAATTTCTTTACAGCAATGTGATACACATCTGTATTATTGGATGTCTTGTTGAATTTTTTGATAATAATATATAAACAAGTATATGGTAACGAAACTTTTACCTTAGTAACCGGATCACTGTCATAATAACGAGTAAACAAACCTTTTTATCTAGCGACGGATAAATAAACATTCACAAATCAATATTATTCATCACATTAATTATAACATTGTTTTCTTCTAATTAGGGATGGGCAAAACAGTTTTTTTTTTTTTAATAAAAAAAACAGAAACCGATTTCTAGAAAAACCGAAAAATCGCCATTTCGGTTTTTCTCCAAAACCGATTTCGGTTTTCACTGACATTGGTTTTGGTGAAAACTTGGAAAACACATAAAACTGTTTCTGTGGAAACGGAATAGGTTTCCGGAGAACAACGAAACACTATTCTGGTCAGAAATAGAACCAAATTTTGGAGGAAAAAAAAAAAAGAAAAAAAAAAAAAAACGGAACTGGTTTTGAAGAAAACCGAAACCGGATCTGGTGAAAAACCGAACCGTTTTTTTGCGCCCACTACTACTTCTAATATGTAGCTAGTGCCAGTTAAAATAGCATTTTTGCCTTAAATACTAGCTAAAATAAATATTAAATACATGTTAATCGTTATATATTTAGGCACACAAAGTAAGAACTCTTGTTATAATTAGATATTGTAAGCAAGGAACATGTTTTCAGCTATATTAGTAATACTAGTCTTATAATATTTGCAATATTGTAGTATTTTCACTTACATCTGGACAGAAATCATTGAGTGAAGGTAAAAATTACAACATTAGGATTATTATAACGTCAGTATTAATAATATACTTTCGTCATAATTTACGCTTTAGAATATTTATATAAGTATACCATCTTGGATAATCATCTAATGACCAAAAGTTATAGAAATGAAAATGTTTACAATCACGTTGCCCGATAAATTGGAGTTAACATTTCTTTTTGTATATATATATATATATATATATATATATATATATATATATATATATCTTGAATATTACTCCAGATCTTTTAACTTGTTATGCGTGTAATTTAGTTTAGTAAATAGGTTCTTAGGTGAAAATATTTTATACTTGTTGCCACTACAATGCACTGTGTGTATATATATATGCATTGAAACTGACGTAAAAATCTCCGTGTTTATAGCCCTTGCACCTGAAATCACTGAACCCCCACGCAGTGTTGCCACTGTAGACGGTAAAACAATAACACTTACGTGTAGAGTGTTTGGAGCACCAAAGCCGGAGGTAAAATGGGTGCGAGGAGGGTTGGAACTTACTGGGGGTCGTTTCAAAACTCTAGATAACGGAGATCTCGAAATAAGGTAAGCTGTTTTTTTTGTAATTATGTAATTTTACAATTGCTTGCTTCATTCTTTGTTGGTAAATTCACTTAGTTTCAGATTACGATATATATTTATATATATTTTTTCGCTGCATGTTGGTGGTGGACTAGCACTACTTCGTAGAGTTGCCAGCAAACAGTATTATCCTTTTTGCTAATAACTTTAACAGTTTTCTACATCATACAGAAAATTATTTCTCTACATGTCAGTATTTCTTAAATTAGTACACTGATTTCAAAGTTCTGACCAAAAATCGAAAACTTGCGTGATGTAACTGGGCAGGCTACATACAGAATAACGTAGAAATTAGTGCATGGGGCCTAGGTGAAAGCCCAGGCCTAGGTTTGATTCATACTTTTTCACTCCTGAATATCATTGCATTACATTTGTAATTGAGCTGCTTATTTCCGGATTAACTTTATGCCTCTCATTGCCTTAGTAGGTAGATAAACAGTTAATATCATAAGTTGTAATGTGCTTGTAAATATGAAAACTTGTTTGATATTAGATTTGCCATTTCAGTTTTAGAATGATACTTTTATTCGCTTGTATATGTTTATATTCTGAGTGAACTAACATATAGGAATATTAAAATTCTGTTTAGCTGAGAGGTGTGTCTGGCGTTTGAAAATGCTGCAATATTGTGTTGACTTTTCCTGTCAACTGCTTCTTATTCCGTAGTTGTTTTTCTGGTATGCAGGATAGAGATATCTTTATCCTTTAAAGTTAAAATGAATAGCTTTGTAAGCTTGTCGGCTTCTGAAATAGGATAACTTAATTGCAGAACAATACACATTGAATATAGGGTGGTTCACATCTTTGTTTATCTAAATCAGTGGTTCTCAACCTAATTCCTATTACGACCCCCATTTTATCACATCCTCTTGCCAGCTATCGTCGTATAATTCCTGGTTTGTAATAAGCTTATGTGGGACTTTTAATATATTTATTACGGAGAACTCACGATATTCATCTGTTTCTATAATAGTAGAATCCATTTCTTGTATATAGTGGATATAGTAACTTCCCTAAAAGAGAATGGATTAAAACCAAATTTGATCAGTTCATTCATATTACAAATATCGAATCCGATCCGTCATACTGTTTCAAAATGGAGGCCGTTTGAAACTTAATAACTCCCTTAATTTTAGGTCACATGATATAAAAAATAAAGTGATTTCTAATTTTGGTTTCAAAAAAACTTGGACAGTTATTAAAGAAGTTATTGAGTATTTTAAATGACTTGATAATATGCGTCACGAAGATAGAATCGGACATTGCCGCACTAGTGAAATCACACAATGCTCAGGTATTTCATTAGGTTTCAATTTAAATTGTATTTCAATATGCAGGTTTTATGTTTTTTAAAATTTTCAATATGCAGTTCTCATTAGTTTCATATCGTAACTCTCTTAGTTAAATTGATTTTTAAACAACTTTGCACCTGTTGAAAATGTTTAGTAGACCAATTTTTTGTTGTTCTTAACAGTATGTATAAAAATAAAAAATATGCCTATCAACAAAATTCAAAATAATATTTAAAAAATATTTTCCAGTATTAGATTCTAATTACTTTTATCTCGTCCGTTTATCTTCGCGACCCCCAGGTTAAGAAACCCATGATTTAAATATCCGTTGACTGAACTAGGTAGAGGTTCTGAAATGTTCTCTTATTCGACCTGCTATGGAAGTGTTGGTGCATTCTTGGAAAATGTAACTATTAGTTAAAGTATGTACATGTATTGATTATGATAAATGTGTAATAAATTATGTAAATTGGATATTTAATATAGGGCTATCATTTTAACAGCTGCTAGGAAATATGTCTCTACAACTAAAACAAAATTCTATTTAAAATAACAATTAAGATTTATTATTCTTTCGCAACTGCATATCTGACTTATAAACCTGTTAGCTTATAGTTCGGAACATATGTTCCACGTTTGTCTCTGTACACTTGAGAACCCTACTGCTGCTGCTAGTTTATAAAAAATAATTGTTCAGTAATAATTGGTAATACACTGAAATAGACATGGTTTCAGATCAAGAGAACCCTGGTTCCAGGAATTCACAGGTCACCCACATGGCTCTGACCCTTGTCAACTGGCCATAAATCTAAGAAAACAAGAGGCAAGAAACAGAAAAAGAGATTGCCAAATGTTCTCTTTTCTCAAGATTTTTTTCAGTCTTGAATCACTCTTTGTGTTAGTGTGTGCGGTTATAATTCGCTACAATGTCAATGTTTTTCCGACCTTGGTTTAACAATAACACTCGTAACGAGCAATATTTGGACGAAAATCCGGAGCCCGGGCCTTCTTCGCCAAGAACTGCGACGAAAGAAGATAATGTTGTAGTTGGGAGGGGAGCTAAGTTGCGTAAGCAAACGATGATGTTAGTGATTTCTTTTTTACGAAGTATCATCGATAATGGTGGTGTCTTAACTTCCAAAAGTTATTAACGCAGGCGACTGGTATTAGCACTAATACTATAAAAATAATTTGCGGGAAAATTGATGTGAAAAACTATTCGACATCAACAAAAAAGAAACTTGTAAAACAAAAGCTTCAATTTGACAAAATTGACGATTTCACTCGCGATTTATTGAGCCGCACAGTTTTTGAATTTTATAAGGAAGGCAAATCTCCCACACCGGAAGCGCTAATTGAAGCAATGAGGGTTAAGACAGCTGACACCGAATATAAGTTTCCATACCAACACACTACAGTTTATCGCCTGCTACAAAGTATGGGTTTTAAATATAAAACCTCGGTGAAAAAATGTATTCATAGTGCGCAATTTTGCTCTTTCAATGAAAAGAGAATGCATTCGTGGCTATGACAATTAATTATTTTAAAATGCTAAGTTCTCCTTTATAGATAACGTTCTTAAAGGCATCATTAAGGTATAATTAAACCGACTGTGCTACTTTCAATGAAATATTTTGTGTTTTGAATAATAATAATAATAATAATAATCTTATGGATACAACCAGCACCTAAACTCCGCCTGTGGACACTCCTAAATAATAATAATAATAATTACAATAATAATGCTATGTTAAATCTATCACAAAAAATAATAACATTATGTCTTTTACTTTTCACTTGTTTTCCTTCCTTTTTTCTTTCTTGTTTCTTCTTCTACCTAATGACGTCGGACATCTGGCAACAGCCACCAACTATCGTCCTAACAAGGGGTGGGTTGCCCTTTTGGTAGTGGTGTGAGAGAAGGCTCACATGTTTTGGAATTTCCTATAACTTCCAAAATGCAAGGAAACTATTTAGCTAAATACGTAAATAGAATTGTGTAGTAATTAGGTTAATCTTTATTCAGCAAATAGTATATATATATATGATTTTCTAGAAGAAAGTTTGCAATGATTTTCTAGTGATAACTGGTCTAGATTAATTAAGTTTTATTAAAAGTTGCCGCTGTAATCGATTTTCAATAGTTATGTAATTCTCAAATTTTAAATAAAATATTCCACATTGTCATACAAGGTTTTGCTTAGATGTTTACACGCATAGTTAATGAAATATTAAATTGTTATGTTTTTGTACATGTCATGTTAATATACATATGAACAAAAAATATGGTAATAACCTTGCATGCTTTTTACACGTATTATAACATACATCACTACTTTACTGTAATATTAGCCCATGCATAAATAGAAATCTCATATTGTATATTGTATAATTCATATTGTATAATTCACATTTGACTGCTTATAATTAAATACAGGTATTATCAAACCACAATCTAACCATCTTTTCTGGGCTACTAAACACACATATCTGTACCAGAATCAAAATAGGAAGATAATAAAGTAAATATTTGTGGGAATTATTTTCTGTAAACACCAGCAAAGAACAATTCTAAATAAAGTAAACTATTCTATTTAATAGAACTATTCTACAGTTCTATTAAACTGTAAGGCATAGTTATTCCATTGGTATTTATCTGCTGTAATCAGTATCATTCTATGGAACAAAACGGGTTTGAAGAATTTTGTCAATACTATAAATATGAAGTCATTGAATTTTAAAAAAATACACTAATTAATGAAGACTTTCTCATTCTGCCAATATATTAATCATTTAGGTATATGTAGTAAAATATTGTGCAATGCTCGGAAATACAGCCATTTCATTCTGTGGAAGGAAGAACTAAAATAAAATTAGTGACAAATCATGTTTATTATCTTTTTCCATGCTTTGAAAATTCAACTTTGCGTAGTAAAAATAATTTGAACTGCTCTATTTAAACCTCTAAAACGTTAAGAGGTTTAACCTTAATCCCTTAACGTTAAAACCTCCAAACATTTTTGTTGTCCAGCCGTAGACATCAACAGTAATATAAATTTAAGAAAAAAATCTATGACATTTTACCATGATAACAAGTAACTCAAGTAACATTTCCTTGTAATTAATATCTTTGCAAATAGCTTCTTCATTTGCTGTTGATAATATATTAAAATGTAAACTTTTTCGTTCTTAAATATATGTTACGGATGATATTTGGCTGAACGGGTGAAATAAATTATGATAATGCTTATGTTCGAAGATTACTAAGGTGTGTAATTGTAGTACATTGATCTTCAGCATCTTATTACGTATATCCGGGTAAAATTATGATGAACATACTGGGTGAAGAAAATACTAAATACACGCTTGTAATTTCGAAACAACTTGAGAGGATAGAACCATAACCTGGATTGGGTATTGGAGATTGAGTCATACATGATCGTGTGTGTCATGGCGGCCATCTTCAGTTCAGACCCGTAGAGCGTTCACCTCTAGTGCATGGAGTCCTTGGTTCGATCTCAGCTCGCGCCAAGTGAGCTTTATGGTGGACAAACACAGTATGCATGGATTTTCTCGAGGTACTCCCGTTCCCTTCCACTTTCTTCATTCCACCATTTCATTCATTTCTCATCATCACCGTCTCCTTTTAGCTTAGCCTGTATAACATTGGGAAGTAAAACTAAAAGATTTTCAGTTCAGACCCAAAATTTTAAATAAGAACGAAGTCGCATGATATCTCATTTTAGGAGTTCTTTATCACAATCGGACATCAAAATTATAAGCGGAGATTTATAAAAGCGAGGAAATATCATCTTGCAGGATGTGCTCAATATGATCGCCATGTTGCTGGATAGGTGTAATCCAGCCAATCAGTCTTTCTTTCTTCAGTCCTCTTCAACCCACTTTAGCATCTCTTTAAGTCCAGAGAGGAAAAGGTCCGTACTGCATCGCGTGAACAAGTTGCCGATTTTCACCTCGTACACGGTGGGAGAAGAAGATGGATAGTGGCTCAGTGGTAAAGCGCTCATCTCTGGTGCGATGACTTCTTAGTTCGGCCTCAGCCCATATGAATTTGTAGTGGATAACATCGTATCCGTTCGTTGTTTTTCTCGAGATTTTCCCGTCTGATTGTTTCATTTTACCAATTATTTTCGAACCGTTCAATTTCATTAATTATCATATCCCTTAGCGTACAAGGTGTAATAAAGGAACGTGAAAATGAAAGAGTTCATTTACTGGTACACGTATCAGAGATATAAAGAGAAGGAAAATCTGGGGACCGCGGCTATTACTCGATAGGATTTCTTCAATCTAATGGTCGAAGAACTTCCCGTTAAAAACGGGAAGTTGGACCTCCATATCAAAGTGCAGAGTTGTACCATCGTCTTGGAAAAAGGTGAAAAATTCAGCCTAACATGAAAGGTAATGTAGGATTAGGGTCATCATTAGTAAGTTCCTGTCGATGAACACGGGTTCCACAATCCAGTTGTCTTATACCGCACCAGAACCACCGCCCACATGTTTACTGGGATTTGTCCAAGTTAGATTTTCATCCCACCACTGGCAGTGCTTTTGCTCATTAACATCTACCTGTACCTAAAAATTTGCAACATCACTGAACAAAACTTGTCAAAATAATTGTGGGTTCCTGTTACACTTGTCCATAGCCCATTGCTGAACTAGTATCTGCATATTAGGGCAATCTTCCGTGAAATATTGTTTTAACTGAACCTTGTATGGGTGCCATTTGTTGGTATGCAGCATCTGTAGAATTGGCTGTTGACTGACACTCGTCTTCCTCGGTAATCGGTGCATATTGTGTTTGAACTTTACAAGTGTCATTGCAGTTTCCTCATTGGTAGCGGTCCTCGGATGCACTGTATGGCATATCCAACAGAGAACTTGTTTCGCTAAATTTCTCCAGGATCTGGGGTTCGGTGCTTCCGAAATATTTGCTTTTTCTGGGCAGTGCTTTATGTTCGCTCTTTATGGATGCAGTACCGTAAACTCGACTGCGATCATTCGGGCACTTCATTCACCATTTATCAACAACCATTAGGGCATTCCTCCATTACCATTACCGTGGTAGATTGTCTGGAAGATAAAACAATAGAACAATACCTCAGTTTCATAGATATTACGGTTACATAAACAAAATGAGGTCGGAATTAACTTTAGATTTGTGTCTGTGGAGAAAAGCTGCGTAAAACGATATATAATTCAACTCGCTTGCCTTTTAAAATTTTGGGCCTAAACCTGGATTTCAAGATGGTGGCTATAATGGTATTACACCGTACCAGGTACTGCCCCATTCCCATTTCCCATACGCAAAATAATGGTCCTAAACTCTCCAATAGTTTTGAAATTACAAGGGAGGTTCTTAGACTATAACATGAATAAATATCCTATTCAATACGTTGTATATATTACAGGATATTTATAATACAAGTTTGAGCAGTTAGTAGTTAATTATTGTGTTTTGATTATCACAGAGATGTAACTGCACAAGATGCCGGAGACTACACTTGCCATGCATCTAATAAGTTTGGAAAAATTGAAGAACAAGGAAGTCTGACTGTAAGAGGTAAGTAATAATTTAAATTTGTTGTCTTACAACGTCTTCTTGTTCACCTCAACCATAGATTGGTGGGCAGAATGGAAATTTTAAAACTTTTCTCTCCCTTGGAAGAGCAGTTTTATACTTTGATAAGGCCTCTTCTTCACCAAAAATATTTTTTTTTTTTTTAAATTCAGAACAAATGTGTGATCAAATTTTAGAAACTGATTATTTGCACCAAATTGAACAAAAGGAGATTTTCTAATAATCATAGATCAAATATCGATCCAAATTGAACCAAAGGAGAATTTCTAATAATCATAGATCAAATATCGATCCAAATTGAACAAAAGGAGATTTTCTAATAATCATAGATCAAATATCGATCCAAATTGAACCAAAGGAGAATTTCTAATAATCATAGATCAAACATCATCATGAAGACGGGGTCATCTTACCTCACCCAGATTTCCGTTAAGATAAGTAACCGTTTTACCAAGTTCCTTAGTAATGATCATTGTGCTAAGATATTCTTCAGCAATTTATAACATTGTAATTGATATTAATGATACAATCTTAAGTTTATTTCTTAAAATAATTTTTTTGATTCATATTGACTTTGTTTCCAGAACGAACGAAAATTACGGATGAACCAGAAGACTATGAAGTCGCTGCTGGCAACACTGCCACTTTCAGGTGCAATGCTGTTGCAGATTCACAGTTAGATCTTAAAATCAAATGGCTGAAGAATGGACAGGAGATTGATGCTGAATCAGAAGCTCGTTTTATAATTTCTTCAGATTTTGCTTTGACAGTAACGAAAACGATTGAGCTTGATTCTGGTACTTACACCTGCCTGGCAATTACAGAACTTGATAACGCAACTGCAGAAGCAACATTGACTGTTCAAGGTAAGTGAAGAATTTAATTCAACACCCTAAAGGAGATTGTGTCCATACCATTGAACAATTTTTAAAGCACTCCAAGTATTTTAGTTAGAATGTAAATGGCTTGGAGAACAATTTTAATCGATAAACTGGAAAGGTACTCACCGTGCTCCTCAGTATATTGTTGACAAAATCATGTTAAATGTTGAATTTCCACTGACATCTGTCAGTATTGTCAAAACTTAGGTAAGTAAAGGTTTTTAAGGAGTTATGCCGAACACCTATTGTTTCGTCAGTGTTAAACTTAAAAAACGTCGTTATGTCCATAATAACAATAAATAAAGATACTAATTCAACTTTACACCCTCCATTCCAAAAGAAACCGAACTTTTGAAAACAAATAGTACCACTAGTGCCATCTGTTGTAATATTTTACCGGTAGATGGCGTAGTCCCTCATTGACAACTGGTATAAATGTCATGACATTTGGATGCACAGCAACAAAGTTATTGCGTTTCAACTGTCAGTGTGTTGTGTACATCGGTCGGAAAATGAGTTTCAAACAACGAGCTGCAAAATGCATATGGTGATGAGTGTCTATCCCGTACGCAAGTTTACGAGTGGTTCAGGCGATTCAAATCATGTAGAGAGACGCTGGATGATGACGAAAGATCAGGCCGTCCCAGAACCGGATTATCGGAAGAAAACATCGAAAAAGTGCGTGAATTCATCAAACATAACAAAAAATCGTCGGTGAAAGTTATTGAAATGGAATTAGGCATTCCTCAAACAACCGCATACCGCATTTTGACCGAAGTTTTGGGCCTTAAGAAGGTTAATTCGCGGTTTGTACCACACAAACTCACCGAAGACCAAAAAGTTGATCGAATTGCGCATTGCAAAGGCATCGTTAAAAAAGCTCGGCAGGATCGAAACTTCTTGAAATCGATTGTAACTGGTGACGAGACGTGGTGTTTTGAATATGAGCCCGAAACAAAGCGGCAAAGTGCTGAATGGAGAGCGCCGGATGAAGGAACACCCAAAAAAAGTCGCTTGGTGAAGTCAAAAGTTAAGGTGATGCTGATTTATTTTTACGATTCAAAAGGAATTATTCACAAAGAATTTGTTCAGCCATGCCAGACAGTCACTGGAGAGTTTTACTTGGGCGTCATGAAGCGTTTGCTGGCAAGAATTCGTCGTATTCGGCCCGAATATCGCGAAATCGGCAGTTGGACTCTTTTGGACGATAATGCACCATCACATCGTTCGCGACTTGTAACTGAATTTTTGGTCAAAAATCACATTATTCGGTTGCATCATCCGCCCTATTCACCAGATCTCGCTCCGTGCGATTTCTATCTGTTCCCGAAACTGCATTTGGCGATGAAAGGAAAGTGGCACGCATCGATTGATGCCATTGAGAAGGCGACGACCGCCGTCCTAAAGACCATTCCAATAAAGGACATGGAGAAGTCGTTTGACAACTTGTTGGAGCGTGCAAATATGTGTATCGATGGAGAAGGGGAATACATTGATTAATAAAAATGATTTGTTCCAGAATGTACATTGCTTTTTTGTTTTTTTAAAACGTTCGGTTTCTTTTGGAATGGAGGGTGTATAAACTACCTACACTATATTAACTCCCAAATTTGTTGGAATTCCCCTTTCTTAAGATTACCTAATTTTTTTATATTAGAACCTTTGCTAAGGTTAATAATTTAATAGCTTGTGGACGTAATGTAAAGCCACATGCAGTAATAAAATATTTTAAGTTTGGGTTTTAAAAGTTTTAAAACAAACTTTAAAATTTAAAAAGAAAGAAATATGTTTGTGTTAGCTTTTCTAAAAATAAGTTTAATTGTGTAAGTAAAGCTGTTATAAGCGCATAAAATAAATTCACAAACATGATTGTATAACAGTTATATCGTAATTTAATTTTTTTAAAATACAATTGTTTACAGATAAACTTATTTTTATATTTTTTTTTATTTTATAAACTAAAAATGAAAATAAAATTTAAGTTGAAAATAAAATCTAAGATTAATATTGCCACAGGAGATAGAATGTTTGAAAATTTGCTAAATATGATTTCTAAAATGTAAATACTGGTAAATAATTATTGCCGTTTCACAAAATTTGTACAGCAGAAAATTTCTATTTGCCAGTGTTTACATCTTTTTTCTTTTTAATTATATTTAACGGATCCCCACAGGTTCATTTCCATTAGTCACTTACGAGGGTAAGCTGATAAGTTCTCGGCCCGACCCAGAAGGACTTGAGCTGCAGGCATGAAAGTATGAGGCTATTCAACATAGTCCCCTCGAAGGTCAACACACTTGGCACTTCGATGCTGCAACTTCTCCAACCCCTCCAAAATAAAGATTCCTCAAGGTCTGCTAAAAACTGTTCCGCAGCTGTTATCACCTCTTCCATCACCGAAATTTCTGTCCTTTCAGTGCTGTTTTGAGTTTTGGAAAGATAATAATTAGAAGGGGCAAGATCTGGCGAGTAAGGTGGGTGGTCAATTCACTGAAACCCTAGGTCCCTCAGAAAATCCATTGTTCTGCCAGCCTTGTAGACGGGAGCATTGTCCTAAAGAACAAGACACCGTGTCAACTTTCCCCGGCGCTTTTCTTTAATAGCGTCCTTTACCTTAGCCATCAGACTGCAGTAATACTCTGCAGTTATGGTTTGGCCCTTTGGAAGGTAGTCTTGAGAGCAAAACACCATCCTTATCCCAGCATATTGAGGCAAGCACCTTTCCTGCGGACTTTTGTGCTTTGAATTTTTTGGACTTGATTTCCGGATCAAAGTAATGCAACCACGTTTCATCCTGGGTAACAAGCCGATTCAAAAAATCGTCCTTGGAGTTCGCAAAATACCGTAAAATCACCTGCGATGATCTCAACACGTTCGCGTTTTTGATCCGCGTTCAAACATTTCGGAATCCATTTCGCAGAAAGCTTGCGCATGTCCAACTGATCATGGATTATTGACCCAACACGTTCTTTGGATATGTGCACTTTGTCAGCTATCTCCTGAAGCGAAATCCGTCTGTTGCTCAAAATCAGGTCATGAATCTGGTCCACTTTTTCCGGAGTTGACACTGACACTGGCCTGCCACACCTGTCACCATCTTCTGTTGAAAATTCACCACACTTGAAGTTCGCACACCATTTCTTCACAGTGGAGTATGAAGGGCACTGTCCACCCAATATGTGTCTCGCATGCAACCATGGATCTCCTTGGGCGACTTCTGTTGCAGGAAGAACTTCATTACACCTCGCAACTCCTCTTTGGTGAATTTGACATCTGGCTCCGCCATGGTTCATTCAATTACCTGTAAAATAAAAACCGTTGATGGTAGAATCGTGAAATTTGGTACTTAAACATATAAAAGATCATTTCACATGACATCAGTTACATCACGGTAGTACATTCGGAAGGGGTCGGGCCGAGAACTTATCAGCCGACCCTCGTAATCGTTAAAACTAAAGTTTTACTCAACGAACTTAGAAAGTTCATTACTAAATTCACAGTGTTCATGTGTGTCTGTCTGTGATTTGCGAATTTTTCAACTTTGAGCCCTCCATTCGATAGAGCAACAAAAACTATCTGAGAAAGTGATGTTTTTTTTTTTTTTTTTTTCATCTAACCGTTACCGAGATGGCCAAAAGAGTTCCGATTTCGGGAGATCTAAGGAGTCTTGTGTCGGGAAGCGTGAGTCATAGAGAGATCATATTGATGTTGATCAGTACCTAAGAGGATGGTGAACATTTTTGTACCAAATAGTAACCGGTGGTCATGGCCGGTGGCCAACTGGCGACCGTTCCCCAGATATTGGCCAAAAAAGTTCGAATTTCGGGAGATACAAGGAGCCGTATCTCGAGAATCGTCATAGAGAGATGATATTTTGCCATTTTTCAATTTTGAACTCTTCATTTTGAGCATGTGTCTTCGTAAAACAACATACCGTAGAACATTTTAACAGGCTTCCTCCTTCGTATAAATTAAACACTTTCTCATCACTCACGATTACACGGTTCCAGAAGTCTTGTGTCTTGTCGATGTGCATCCTTGCAAATTCTAAGCGAGCATGTATATGTGCATCTGTTAAGTTTGATCTGCAAAGTAGAACAAATAATATGAGTACAGTTACATGTATCTGCGCTGCATTCCAGACCTAAAGTTGTTTTCAGGTTTGTTGCAGCAGCAAAAGGGTTTTCTTCGTTAGCTTCAATAATCGAAATATTTTCGTGTTGTGTTGTCACTTGCGGTCTACTCAGTTTCGCTTTAGTTTGTAATCCCTGTTCCCCTTCTGCTTCGAATTGTTCAGTTCAATGTCTTATTGTTTCAATATCCAGGCTCATGACTCGAGCAACTTGCTTTTATATTAAACAAATAGCCTACCATCTTTGTCTTTTTATATACGTATATATATATAAGCAATTTGCCGCAGACAACAAACAGTTCTTTTTAAGTTCGTTCTGGCAATGCTCTTGGAGCATTGTCAATTGGTTTCTTTGTATTTTCACTTGGATTAGTCTTAGTATACGTCTGATAATTAGTAATCGCCGAAATTGTTTAGAACTCTTATCTTCCTCAGCGGCGTTTTCTTGAAACATGTAGAGCAAAATCATCATATTACAACACATGACATCGATCGTTTTGTGACGTAGAAATGTCAAGACACAAATATTTCTTCTAGTAATAAAAGTACAGTCGGACTCAGAATAGCAACATCGGTTTCTGCGACACCTCGCCTATTGCGTCAATGCCCAGTAGGAACAACTGATTCCTCACAAGGCAAGCGATTTTGTACATTCACAAATGCATCGAACTCGCATACGAGGCCTGTCTAAAAAGTATCCAACCTTAATTTTTTCCACGCAAATAGTGATTCTCAGGCGGCGCCACCGTGCACGGTGGAAGGAGGAACCTTAATGCGCATGCTTGAATTTTTTCACCGCGTTCGCGTGTGCCAGTCGTGAGCTGGTGCTCGCGAAGTGAGGTGCTGTTGGTAGTGTTCGTCGGATTTAGTGTTTCTCGCAAGATGACTGAACGAATTGAGCAAAGATACTGCATCAAATTCTGTCAAAGGCTGGGTGATTCTCAAAGCCAAACAATTCGTAAGATTCAGCAGGTGTTTGGAGAAGATGCGATGGGTGTAACACAAATTAAACAATGGTTCAACCGATTCAAAGATGGTCGCACATCAGTCGAGAGTGAGCAGCGTAGCGGCAGACCCCAAATTGCTCGGAATGCAGCTGTTGTTGAGCGGGTGCAAAATTTGGTGATGGCAGATCTCCGTTTGACAGTGCGGGAGATTGCAGAAGATGTTGGAGTGAGTAAAGATTCTGCACATGCAATTTTGCGTGACGATTTGAACATGAAACGAGTGGCTGCTAAATTTGTACCCAAGTTGTTGTCTCAGGAACAAAAAGACACCCGTTTTGACGTTGCACAGGACCTTCTGGACACCACCAACACTGATCCTGGGTATCTGAATTCCGTGATAACTGGAGATGAGTCATGGGTGTACGGGTACGACCCAGAAACAAAACAAGAATCGTCTCAATGGAAGCATCCCGATTCTCCAAGGCCGAAGAAAGCGTGGCAGGTGCGAAGCAAAATCAAGGTGTTGCTGACTGTTTTCTTCGATGCCCGTGGAATTGTGCATCACGAGTACGCACCGGAAGGACAAACAGTGACAAATGAGTACTATGAAGATGTTCTCAGGCGACTCCGTGACGCAGTCCGGCGCAAAAGACCAGACATGTGGACAGCGAAGAACTGGCACGTCCATCATGACAACGCCCCAGCACATTCATCCCAATTGATCCACACGTTCTTAGCCAAACATGGAATTACAACCGTTCGCCAACCTCCCTACTCTCCAGACCTGGCTCCTTGTGACTTCTGGTTGTTTCCAAAATTGAAGACGCCTCTGAAGGGATTCCGTTTTGAGAGTAGAGAAAACATAATGCGGAACACGACGACGGAGCTGAACATTCCAAAAGAAGACTTCCAGCGGTGTTTCCAGCAGTGGAAGGATCGGTGGGCTAAGTGTGTGGAAGCACAAGGGGCCTACTTTGAAGGGGATTAGGGTCCCAAATCTGTCAGGAATTCGCAACTATTTTTCTGGCCAAAGGTCGGATACTTTTTAGACAACCCTCGTATAGCGAGTCTCCCAACTCGTTATTTGTAATGTAGGCTTGATCGAGTGGTCAAATACATAATCATTCCCAACCTTCGATGCCTGAGGCTATCACACATCTCGGTTATAATCTCACACCGATAGGTCCCTTTAGTGTCGTCATAACCGAGGCCAACTGTATATATATATATATATATATATATATATATATATATATATATATATCAGTATTATCAGTAACGTTATATTTGTAAACAATTGAACTTACACAGAATCACTCTGAAACTATTTTGATATTACTCAAAACTTTCGTGATTTTTTTTTCATATTTTCTTTTTGTAAACCTATCGAATTTCATGGCGATCGAGAGTTACAAGCGCTATGTTACTTGTGATTTATAATCTAAAATGTGAAACTATGCGTATTTGTTTCTTTATTGTATTCGTATTTTGTTCTTAATACCAAATACTGTTTATATATATATATATTCTACAAGCTAGTGTCATCTAATCAGTTGCTTACGTAATAATAGCAGTTTAAATAGAAAAATACGTACTGAATTTTATAAATGACTGACGTGTTGGTTGTATTTCAGATGTCCCCAATCCACCGCAACTCTTAAACGTTGTATGTAATAGACGAGATGCAACTATTCAATGGCAGCCAATGGGTGACAATAGAGCACCAATTCTTCGCTATGAGATTCAATTCAACACAAGCTTTACGCCAGATACGTGGGAAACAGCCTTCGATTCCGTTCCTGCCACAGATAAAACTTATACAGTAAGTTTTTTTTCTTTCTTTCTTTGAAAATTCAGTCCATGAAAATTTAATTGTATAAGATACTTCAGTTTAAACTTTTGGTATTGAAATTAAACAAATTTAAGTTTTACATCTTTTACATTAACTGTGAATAAAATTTAAATTTCTTAATCAGCGAAAATTTTATCACAGTTACCAGAGTTGAACATCCAAATTGCATCTACTTATAACTCAGCGTCTTAGCATGTATTTTTTAAATTGTGCTTTATAGATGTTATCCTCTTATCTGAGAGTTTCTGGTGCATGTAATAAGCACAGTTCAAAGAATTAATGTAAATTTTACAAATTAAAGAAAAAAATAATTGATTGAATGAGAAATTAATATGAGAAAAAGGAACGGTTTGAATTAGGGATGGTCAGTTCCGGAATTTTTACTTTTCGAAATCCGGAAGGCGATCCGATTCCGGAAAATTTTGGCCATCCCTAGTTTAAACATAGTTTTGACTATTATTTAATGAAACGGCTTAAATTGTGAAAATTAATGTAAAATTTAAGGGCTTGAAAAATTTATCGATTGTTACAAGAAGTAATCGTATTCAAACAAAACTGATAATAAAAATTAGAATAAAATACCAGTGAAAATTACTTATTTTTAATATAAGTTTTAGTGTATCTCGATAAATGTATATCACATCAAAATCACCAGGTACGTATAATAATCTTTAATAATGGCGATTTCATTGTTAACAAAGTCCGTAGCCCAGACCTCAATGCAAGTTGAGGATTCCATTTTGGAAAAAGAGGTGAACATTAATCCACTTCTGTAGTGGAACCGCCGTGATTTTTTTTGAAGTTACAAAAACAGCAGGATATCCATTTTACGCGGCTTGCGAGAAAAAAAGATTATTATTATTATTATTATTTTCTTATAGATCATTATGAATTTCTTAACGGCTGTCAGTTAAAATTAACTCTTGCAAACTGTAATGGATTAAGGTTGGTTTAAAGGGACAAGTTTTGCCGATAGATGTCACTACATTCTTCGTATCTCTCTCATGTATTTTTTACCTTTCACAAAAATTCACGATTTCTCTTACAAATTTCAAAGAAGAGACTTCAAACTTTTAGAGAAGGAACTTCATAACCTATCGAAGGCAACAATCCGTGCCGATTTTTTATTTAGAATTTTCTTCATTGTTGAAATGGATATTCAAACCTTTAATAATATAATTATTTCAACAATGAACAAAATTCTAAATAAAAAAATCGGCACGAATTGTTGTCTTCAATAGGTTATGAAGTTTCTTCTGTAAAAATTTGAAGTCTCTAGGTCGAAATTTGTAGGAGAAATCGTGAATTTTTGTGAAAGGTAAAAAATACATGAGATACAAAGACTGCAGTGACATCTACCGGCAAAGCTTGTCCCTTTACACCAATCTTAAATTAAAAATCAACAAAAATTTTAACTGGCTAATTTAATCGTTATTTTTCTTAATGAATTAATTACAAGCCTGTAAATAAGATTGACTTTATTATGCCTGTATAGTTATCAAGTGGTTATAGTCTTGTCTTCCATGACGAAGTAAAATCTGTGAATTTAATTGTTATTATTAAGATATGAGTTCTATTCTGATGTTATATTTTTTCCGTACGCTGTGACCAACGAAGGGAAGAGAAGAATTCGTGAAAATTTCCAAGGGATAAATATACAGTCATAGCAAAAGTCACTTTTATCATTAACGTAATAATAATGTATCGTACATTCTACATATAACGTGTAAGAACATGTTCTAATATTTCAATTCGACGTGAAATGAACTGTGTTTAGTTTTCCCTGTGCTCTTCAGTTCTGTAACACGTTTGTCGAATACTAAAGTCCTTCACGAAGATACCATTGTTTCATTTGAGTCGTAAGATAAAATGTAAGAAATATTCTTCATCTTAGAGAAGACAATGGACATAAAAGATTTACAACGATAACGTATATGTACGTTGTATATCTTATTTAATATTCAGGGCGAAAGTGCTTTAACGTATGCACTAGCTATCCATAAGAAGAAGAAGTAAAATTATATAAAAATTGTCATGCATAATCTTGTTATATATAGAAATGTTCTATGTTTCGGTCGAGTGATATAAAATGTTCGATATAATATCTAAGTGATATATATAATATCTCAAAGACGTCATTTTATATAGAGGTGTAGTAAATCGCTGTAAAACAGTTGATGTATATTTTAAAATATAATATAGTTAAATGATTGAAATTGGTGTATCATCATTGAATACTTGTTGTAGTAAGTAGCAGCAATAATTTATACGAGTAATACTAATAAAAGCATAGCGAGAACATTGTTATTAAACATTTGTATGCATATTTATTAAAACTACCTAGCCTTGCCGTAAATACTGTCACAAGAAAGAACAGTCCTAATGTAAAGAAGACAAGTCCAGAGAAATAAATTTATTTGCAAGAAGAGCATACACTAGATACAAAATGTGCAGACGTTACTCAAAATGACCCACTGTGCGCTTTGACACAACCCCTTAAACGGCGTGGCCAGTCATCAATGGCTGTACGCACACAGTCCATCGGAAACGTGTCAAGTGCTTTGGACGTTTCGTACAAGCCATGGCCTCTAATCGAGACCACAAGGCATAGTCTAGTGAATTGAGATCTGGACTGGCCGAGGGCCAATCACTGGTAGCAATGGAATGCAGCACATTCGTTTCCAGCCATGTTTTATTCACCTTAGCTTTATGGGCCGGTGCAGAATCTTGCTGGAAGGTCCACGGTTTGTTAGCAAAGAGTGTGTTGCCTAAAGGTTTTATTGCTACTTCCAAGATGTTTTCACGATACACTTGAGCGCTTGTTTTGACCCCGTGTTCGCAGAATTGGAACTTCGTGATCTCGTCATACGACACACCTCAACAAACCATCAACGAGGATGGATGGTGACCCCGCTGAACCTTTTTCTCAACTTGAAAAGCTGTGTGAGCATACACCCTGTCATTTTGTTTGTTGAGGTGTTCTTCAATGTTAAAAATTTTTCTCATCAGAAAAGAGAATTGATTGGTGTTTTCCATCTGCGTACCTCTGAAGCAGGGCGTACATCTCACCTTCCTGTTTGCTTTCAGTAAAGGGGTTAGGAGATGTCCCGTTGATCGTCGGAAAGCACCCACCTTAGGTCGTTTCTGAGTATCCTTGATATTATCCTTTGCGGAATGTTCATTTCCCGGGACACAATTTTTTGCTTCCGAAGGAGATTTCGACGAATTCTATGCCTGATAGCCGTGGATGTCTTGTGGTGTTCTTCTACTGTGCGGTTGGCCTAGTCTTTGGCGGTCACGTACAGAGGAAGTCTCACAGTACCTTGCTAGGGTCCGATATACGAATCTCTGTGGTTTTCAAAGGTTGGAGACGTTTGAAAATCTTCGATGCTTTGTGACCACACTTGCGTAATGCAGTCACAGCTACATGGTTCTGTTCCTGACACCACTTCATCCTTACAATATCACGGACCTGCAAAGAAACATGAATTACACAATGAACAATACACAGACTGTTGACAGGAGTGAATTCACTAAAGTCTATGCGGTATAAACGCTCTGTTCCGATCTGCAACTTTTGTAATAGTATTTATGGCCAGACTACGTACTTTGGTAAATATTCAAAAAAGTTGTCAGTGTGAAGTGTCGGTATTGATGTAATTTAGGTTACGTTGCTGGGTTTTCAAATGTGAGCTCTGTGCGTGTTCTCTATTATTAAACACTCTTGTTACTAATAATCATGTTATTCTTAGAATATGACAAACAATTGAGCACTCCACTACCATCCTATCTATTAAAACCATATCTTGCATGTATTCTGACTAATAACATTTTCGACAATCGGTAAGTTCGTTTTTGGAGTATATTGTAATGTAACATGTACTTGTGTTTATAAACAATCAAACGTGCTGCTCCTGTTTGGAAACATTACTACACCTCACGTTGGATTGCTACAAGAAGCAGACCACCAGCACCACCTACAAGTCACATGACATAGGAGCAGCAGCACCACCACCGCCCGAGCGTTTATACAGGGTGTCTCAAAAATTCTCTGACGGAGGGTAACTCTGTTGCTATCAGAGCTACAACAATATGTAAGAGAGAAAACTGTCTCCAAATATGACGTTTTCAATGTAAAGTAAAGGAGATTTTTAAATCAGACGAGCCGTTTGGGCTGTACACTCTTTACGCGCCCAATGTTAAATGAAAATTGAACGTTGCAATTTACCTGGATCCAGAACACAAGTGAATGAAGTTACTGTCTGTTATGATGGGCAGCCCCAATTTCAAACGCCCCCATTCGCCATACTTTTACAAAATTTGTCCACCTCCCATCCCGCCCCTCCCCCAGCCCCAGGTAAATGGCAACGTTGCATTTTCATTTAACATTGGGCGCATAAAAAATGTACAACTCAAATGGCTCGTCCAATTTAAAAAAGTACCTTCACTTTAGATTGAAAACATTATATTTGGGGACGGTTTCTCTTCTTACATTGTATAATAACAGAGTTACCCAATGTCAGGGGACTTTTGAGACACCCTGTACAATGAAGAGGATTCAACGGACAGTCACAAGTCTGTAATTGGTCTCCCTTCCTCTAGATTGCCTGGAGCTCTAGGTGAAACCCAACCTTAAAGCCTCTAATCTGCTACTGGACTTTAGGTGTCCCTTCCATCCGACTTAGCTTGCTCGGGGCTCTGTGACTCTTAATCCCTCACTACTTGCTTCGGAGCATTGGGCTTTCCTACGCCACTCTGCCTAGCTTGTCCGGAGTTCTGTAGAGGTGTTGCCTCAAGGGTGCAAGGTTTTAGGCTACCTTTTTCTACCTCGCATTAGAGAAAGTTATAGTATTTCTGTAAATATTTTTTTATTATTAAAGGATTTTTATAATAAAGCCGGTAGTGAGAGTCCATATAAGTCGATCCACTATAATCAACTTGTTCTATTGACGACTTTTCTCAGAAGTTAGTAGTGTAAATGATTGATGATTAATAATGATATTAACTTATGCTCTCATTAAAAAAAGTAAAGGCTTTTTAGTAAGGAATTTTGTATACTTAATTAGGTTGCCATGAGTCCGTGGGCAAACTATACATTCAGGGTATTAGCAAGGAACAAGATTGGACCGTCCTTACCATCATCTCATTCGGACATATGCACAACACAACCAGATGTTCCATACAAGAATCCGGATAATGTAGAAGGAAGAGGCACTGAACCTGATAATATTCAGATCACCTGGACGGTAAGTATATGATTACTAAAAAGGCAGAAATAGCAAGATTTCCATTTCCATTTTTAATTTCTGTTATGTTTTCAAAATTCAATTCTTTCTACTAAATTTCCTTTCTCTCAGTAATTGTCAAATAGGGTGAATGGCTGGAAATCATTCGCAGTAGGTACAATGTGATTATTAAAGATTTAACTAAAATGTTCTGAGAATAACTTTCAAGCGATGATTAGTTCGGTGGGAATCGATGTAAAAGAGGTATCTTCTAGATTTTAAAAGATGTAGTCCACTATTGAGTACTTCTAGGAAAGTCAGACATTATGGAGTAGGTAATATTCTAGATGTAACCTCATGTAAAATATACGTCTTTTACAACAATTCTGTTTTAAGAATGGGAACGGACAGGCTCTCGAAATGAATTATGTTTACAAATAATTGTTAAGGCTTCATTGTTATAAAAACAAATTGGAATTTGAAAATGTATAATTTTCTTTTGAACATCAGTGCACATAAAAATTACAATCTTTTATTGTTTTATAGCAGTCATGTACGTTACACATAGGTACTAGGTGTTTTTAGTATACAATTGATGTCCAGTTCCGCCATACCGTAAATGGTGCAAAATGTCACCTGATTAAGTAGAGGGCTTATTAATTGCTGGTATCCAATTTCTTCCATCAAAATTTCACATATCCCTGCCGTGTGTGGGTTGGTATTGCCTCTATGGATCACCAAATTCTTAGATTGGCCAATCCTGGGATTTCGGTCCTGTAATACAGATCGTGGTCGGTCTAACCGTTGATGATAGAACTTCGTAGTGATTGCCTGGTTCGATGACAGTTAAAAATTAATTATATCCGAATATATTCCAGCAAACACATCACTTTGGGACGCTTAAACTGTGCTGTGTATAAGTATTAGAAGTCCTCTATAGAATGGCTGTGTCCGTCCGTCTGTCAACAAGTATCATAGCAAAAACGGTAAGAGATAGCTAAAATCGTCCTTTTAATATGAATGCAGTGTGCCAAGAATAGGTTTCATCTCCATCCTTAATCCTTTGATTGAACTAGAAGTAGTAGAACGTTCATTCAGGTTCATACGCTCGAATCCACTTCTTATGCACACTTGCTAACTGATGAGACCTCCACTTTGCACAAGTCATTCGCATTTGCAAATCCTATCGTATAATGGGAGACATTGTCCATACAAGAATACCCGCATGTGTGAGTAATTTCTGCAAAGATCAGCGCCTCTGTTCCGATAAATACTGTATGATCACGGCTACTGACACTTCGATGTGAATCGACATGAGACTCCACAACACGATGTATTACCAGTTCCTACGCGTTCACGTGTTAATGCATTAATCCAATGCTTCTCATAGCTTCACTTGACATCATTGCCGTTTATGCGCTGATACTTTAGAACACAGACATTAACCATTGATAGTATTGAGAGAAACATCTTCTTGTGACCTTCAAATGCGAATAGTGGATTTTCATTTTTGCAGCTCTTTAGGCATTACCGTTGTGCATATAATTCCGAAAAGAAGTAGAGAGAAACTGGACCGTATGAATAAAACAGAAGCAGATGCTTCAAAGCATATGCTTTTATAAAGGTAACCAAGAAAGTTCTGTCGATTTTTCACCAACCACCTTCGAACATTGATATGTTACCTAAGACGCACTTGGAAGATCAAAAATAGTCCCCATTAGCATCGACGAGCTTCTGCTAACGTTCTGAAAGGCCATGGATTCCATCGCGGTAGAACTTGGTGGACTGTGAAGCGAAGTAGGTATCAAGTGCATTTTGCACCTCTAGTAGGGATTTGAACTGGTTTTCTCTAAAGTGATTGTCTAAGGAACGGAACAGGTGATGTCGGACGGTGCAATGTCCAAGGAGTATGGCGGATGCAATAGTGTGTCTCATCCAAGGCGTAGAGTGGTGTCCCGGGTCATCCTACCTACATGGGGCTTAGTGTTGTCCTGTAACAGGAGGACCCCTTTGCGATCCAGAAGTAGTAGCACCATAATTTTGAGTTTTTCTTGAATACGGCTCAATTACTGACAGTACACAGCTGCATTGATGCCCTGACCAGCTGGTACCAGTTTCCGATGCACAATGCCGCGGGCACTCCACCGAACACACAGGAGGACCTTTTTTGGTGCAGTTCTGGTTTCGACTGTTTTGGAACCGGTTCATGGGATGCTAACCAATGATGATGATGACGCCGTGGAGTTTCGTACAGGACCCACTTCTCATCACATGCCAACACCCAGTCCAGAAATGACTTCTTCCTCAGACGGGACAGCAAAGAAACTCAGGTGTCTGCTCGCGTTGCTTTCTGGCCCGGAATCAAATCATATGGGACCCATAGACCCAACTTCTAGTGCTTCCCAAGTTGATGGAAGTGCTGCCGAATGGTTTCTCCACTCACACTGAATTGTAGTTCCAATTCCTCACATGTTTAGCCACTGTTCGCCTCATTTGCTGCCTGAAGATCTTCATTTTGTATATGTGTTGGTCTTTCGGCACATGGTGCGTCTTTGACTTAAACTTACTAAACCACCGCTACACTGTCCACGGAGCTACGACACCTTTACCAAAGGCCTGGCATATATTCCGTCCTGCTGCTGCAGCGTTTGACCCCAGTTTGAACAGCTGATGCTCTGGGAGGTCCCATATTCACTCTGTCCTTACTCAAGTTCACGCTGTAACTGAACTGCCACAATCAGGTAGTATGTTGGATATACCCACACCAACAACTGACCTTCGCCTTATCTCCATTCGCATTTAAATTACGGTTTGAGGGCCAATTGAACACAGAACTCCACAAAAAGCGACAGAGCTTTCTTGGTTACCTTTATACTTCATGCTCATACTTTAGCTTTGATCTGTATGGATAAGTTTTACCTTTTATTTCGTGCTTGTACCTCCGGTGGTCGAAGTGTTTCAATCTCTGTGTCACGTGACTACATACTGCAAAGCTCTCATTTAGTATACAGAGTGCAGAAGCAGTTTGCGTAGTTGAAGTTGGTATTCCATACTAGTCGTAATCGTGGAAATTGCTAATACTTGGATATTCTTTTCTATTGATATATTCATCTTATAGAGGGCAGGTTTCTGAATGCGGGCGTGTATGCAATGCATCACACCGATGCAGTACGGAAAACTTTATCACACGTGTTACTCAACTTAGACCTGTGATATTTCTTGAGCAGACGACGGATATTTCATCCATATATTAGACTTCCGCACTATGTGCTCAACGCAGATATGAGATACTGTTTCACTTACAGTACTCTGATTGAATACCACACTCTTCACCTTTTTGATAACTTATATCTGCGTTGTACTGAAGGAAAATGTGCATTTTTTTGTTTGTTTGTTTGTTTGTTTCGACGTGGATGATCCACGCCCTCTTTCTTCACTTTCACCAAGAAAAAATTCACTCGTCCACTCGTATTTTCTTCAGAAAAAAAAAAAACCTATATAAATTCTTGTATCTCTCTCTCTTGAGCGGTCACACGTTCTTTATAGCGTGTAACGTGACGTAAATTCACTACTTGTGTCATGGTTTTCATGCATGATGTTTCTAATATTAAATCCTCAAATTTCGGAAGCATTTGCTTCTTGTTTGAAGTCTTTTGCTTTCCTTTATTCATATTACGGTTGGAGTACATGCTTACAACTAAAAGCAATTGTTTCACTTGCTTCACCTCCGGTTTAGCAAAAACATTTGTTCCCATTTTTACTCATACACTTTGCAGAATTTAGCATTGTTTTTTTAATTAATCGATCCAGTGTGTGCTTTTATTAAAGGGGACGAATAAATAGATGTCAAAACCCTTGAACAGAAGTTCCTTCTTTGTGACTAATGTAGTTACCTGTTTAAGTTCATGAGTTTCAACCTTAATACTAAGAAGTTCATTTGTGTTTTGCAGCCGATGGCAGAAATAGAACACAACGCCCCACGTTTCCATTATAGAGTGTACTGGAAACGTGATATCGATGGTGAGCAATGGAATGCAGAGACCATAATGGATTGGCAGACAAATAAGCTGATAATTCCCAATCAGCCTACGTATCAACGGTATCGCATCAAAGTGGTTGCAATTAATGAAAGAGGCGAAGCAAATGTTGCACCTCAAGAAAAAATAGGATATTCTGGAGAGGATGGTAAGTTTCAACAAAATGTTTGTTTTCCATATTAATTGTATTTAGATCATTTGCTTACTAAGACAATAAGTTATTGCTTTTTCTGTACCTAATGTATTGTAACTTTAAAAAGTGAAGTATATTATAAAGTGAAATTTCTTGTTCTAGTCTGCTTTTTAACTGTAAGGAAAAGAGTCGTATATCTTATCAAACAATTTAAAAAGAAGTACTACAGTGTTGTGTTTACTGCTTAGGAAAACCTCGATCGTAACACATTTCTGAAGTCAATTGCGTAACTACTCGGTAGGACCATGTTACCTATTTCAAAAACGTGTATAAGAGGGACCATAGGCACCGACTTGAAGAAAATATTGGAGGGCCAAACAATGAATAAATATATCATAATATTCAGCCGTTTTCTATCAACTGCTTAATGAAGGAAGGGGGGGAGGGGCTTCCAGGATCTCGATGACCTGCATCCGCTCCGCTGCGAAATTCACGACCTAAATCAAGTTTGCCTAAAGACATTAAATCAAATTCAAGTTCAAAATTTGGAAACTTCACTGTAAGTTAGCGCATCACAGTGATTTTCCCTTGTTATACCAGTGCTGCCATAGTGTTGATTGAAACTTCAGTGCTCTATTAAACACAGCTATCGAATAAGAAGGGTGTTCCTAATATTGAATTAAAGGTACGACAGAAATTCTTACTGCTCTTGGTTAATTTTTCCTCAACTGGATTATATTGAGGGGGCGAGAACCCCATCTTTAAATATTGGGGGGGAAGTATCCTGCCCCCCCCCCAAAAGTCGGCGCCTATGCGAGGGACAGTAAAAAAGTTCCTGGGATTTCGTTGTAGCTATTTATTATCACAATATAAGTACACATTCAGTTAATCGCCTTCATAATAGGCTCCTTGAGAACACACACACTTGTTTCATCGCCCCTGCTATTGTAGAAAACAACGCTGAAAGTTCTGTTTTGGTATGTTCCGAAGTACAGCCGTTGCGATTGGTTTCAATGTCTTCTACGGTGGCAAAACGGTTACCTTTGAGGCCCTTTTTTGATCTTGTGAAAGAACCAGAAATCCGCTGGTGCTAAATCCGATGAGTAGGGAGGCTGGGCCCAAGATCAAAAAGGGCCTCAAAAGTAAATGTCGTGCCACCGTGAAAGATGTCTAAACCAACACGACGGCTGAACTTAAGAACATACCAAAACAAGACTTTCAGCGTTGTTTCCAGCAATGGTAGGAACGGTGAAACAAGTGGGTGCGTTCTCAAGGAGCCTATTATGAAGGCGATTAACTGAATGTGTACCTATATTGTAAAATTAAATTCCAGGAAGTTTTTGACTGCTCCTCGCATATATTTTATGATCAAATTTTCGTAAGTAAGGTGGAATATAGATAGTAAGTAGCAAGCGGTTAGTAACGCGTTTATTTATATATGTAAGCGTTATTGACTACTTGTTACTTGTTAACCAGCCTATGTATTTCCTAAGCGTTCCCTTCCTTTATCTATATTCTATCTTACTTTGAGATTCAAGATTGTCTTGTCATCATCATTAAATTTTGCTGATGTTAGGAAGTATTGCTGTCAGTAATTCATTTGAAGATATTGAGATAAGATAGGGGACTTTGGCTCAGTGGCAGAGCATTCACCACTGATGCGAAGGGTCCCTGGTTCGATGCAAGGTCACATGAGTTTGTGGTCAACAAGGCAGGCCTTAGGCAATTTTTCCGCCCCCTCCCTTGTCTCCAGATACAACAAATCTTAAAAACTACGATTTTAATTATGCTACCTGATCATGAACAACGAAGTGGAGGGGAAACACCACTCTCACTCAGAAAGGCCTAAACACTACAAATCTAATCTCGTTGTATTTGTTTTTCTATAAATAGTAATGTATTATGTTAGTAAAAAATGTAGCAAACACACCTGCAGAGGAAAGATGGTAATCCTTTTTATAAAATTCAATATCGAGCATCAGTCTCAATATATCAGTTTGCATTCCAGTGCAACTAGCTCTTTTATCTTCATTTCTTGATTTTCGTTCTAGATCTGGTAAAAAATTAACAAAAAACTTGTTTCCACCTTCAATGATGGGGAACTTGTTTGTGACAAAGACAAGACTAGTTTTCGTATCAAAACTATGATAACTAATTGACAGCAATCAAGCAATTCATCCTGGGATTTGTTTGCTGTAGTACTTGTCCATGTGACTTTAAACTAATGCGACCTAAAGATGTTTTATAAATGTAGTCCTCAGATAGGTCAGCTTAGTAAATTTAACTACCATCATCATGAAGTCTATTTCCAAAAAGAAATATTTATTTTAAATATATAGTTATGACAGATTTTGCCACTTCGTGCAAATGCACGTGTTGCATATATGGTAGAGCTGACCCTGGTGGTGGACACCATCATGTCCGTGGGTTTTCTCAGGGGTTCTCCCGTTTGCTTCCATGTTCCACCAATTCTTTAAAAAGTATTTACTTTCATTAATCATCTGTCTTCTTTTGTGCAAACGGCATATTTGTGGAATGTAAAAGTAGAAGTTTCATTATGAAGGGTAAGGGAAAAAAAGGGGGAATGTCACAAAACTGGATTTTCGAGAAACGGCGTTTTTATATTTTAAACCGCGTAATAAAGAATATTTTATTCAAATTTTTTACCCCGTTTTACATGGACATTTCGACATTTAGGCATGCATGGCATATACTGTCAAATAGTACTAAGAGTCACTAACAAATAGGACAAAGCACCCAATAAAGCACACACATCGACATTCCTAGTTTTTTCCCCTTACCTTTAATTTCATTTCATTAAGATATTCTAATAGTAAAATCTCATTTGACATTATTTTAGTTACAGCCTCTTTTGGCAACTAGCAATTTTGAATACCTTTCAAAGTGACATGGACAATATTGCTGTTATCTCCTGTATCTTTATCAATATTTTAAACATTGAATTTGGCTCACTTACGTAATCACTCTGTTCTTTGTTTCTTTACAGTACCAACGCGGGCGCCAGAGAATTTCAGGTGTGAAGAGGTGTTGGCAGATGGTAGAAGTGCACTGTTGAAGTGGGATCCAGTACCTCCGGAAAGTGTCCGAGGAGAATTCAAAGGCTATAAGGTACGTTAATAGTTTTCATCTTTGTTTTTTGTTTATTAACATCATCGAAATAAAACTAAGTGTTAAAATACAAAAAGTTTAATTGTATAATTAAAGCCATTACCCAAAATCCTTTTCTGTTTGTTGGTATACCGCATAAAAGATGCATTTCTGATATTTATAGATCCAGACATGGACTGAGAAGGATGGTGAGGAAAACCTTCGCGAGTTTGTGATGCAAGCAGAAGCTACCAAGACACTTCTGGACAAATTTGTTCCACACACCAAGAACTTCGCAAGAGTACTTGTATTCAATGGACGATACAGTGGACCACCGAGTGAAGTATTAAGCTTCGATACACCTGAAGGAAGTGAGTATATTGGTGAAGGTTCTTTATAAGTGAATAAATAGTGTTATTTAGTAATATTCTGCTGCCTGGGAGGTTTCGTACCAACCCATTTGCGGACTATTCCATTATTACCGTAAGTAGTTCCAGTGATGGGCTTGATGCGGTCACCCTTAAGGGATCCCTAGTTTCTGCAAGTGGTTGATTGTGGAAAAATTGCTTTATTTTAACAATGAAAGAAAAAAAATCACAAAACCACAAAAAATGAATGAACTTTTCTTTTTTTCATTGACATGCTACGTCATTAAAATTATCATCGAAACTAATTTTATATTAGATATTAGTTTGTTTGACTTACACAGACTTTTTACAAGGAGTAATCAGAAAGTAAGGTTACAAAGCCTGCAGTGAAACATGTATATATTATTTCATACAACCAATACAGCCACCAGATAGTACATACATTTGTTTATTTTTCGACATAGTCTCCCCATCGGTTGAGGCATTTGTCGCATCGTGGGATGAGTTTGAAGATTCCCTGCTGGTAAAAATCCTGTGCTTACGTGTTCAGCCTCGTTGTCATGAAGTGTTTTACCTCTTCGTCTGAAGCGAAGCAACGGCCTCCTAGGTGCTTCTTCAAGTGCGGGAACAGGCGAAAGTTGCTTGGAGCTTGGTCCGGGCAGCAGGAAGGATGGTTGATGATGACCTAGCGAAACTGTTTCAACAGCGTGGTGACATTTTTCCTCTACAAGCCGCTAACTTTTCGACACCATTCTGCGACATGCTGACGAAACATTACAGTCTCTCCGTAAACCTCTTATCAGCTGCCGGTGAATTTCAGCCGCGATTACATGTTTCGCCCACAGAAATCGAATAACTGAGCGGATTTCTTCGTAAGACCAGTTTCCCAAACGAGTCGCCATTTTGTTTACATAAAACTAGCGCCGCAGGTGGCGAGTGACTGAAACTCTGCACAGTTGCCAACTCAATGTGTTAAAAGTGCCACACACTCACCATTCCTCTTTAACAGAAGAAACTTCTTGAAATATCGTCCTTGTAACCTTAGTTTTTGATCCTCCATCGTATAAATAAGAGTAATGATTATTTTCTAGTGTAAAGAGCGTTATTATTATTTCTTTCTGGTTTTTAGAGCTTTTTATTATTTTACTTTTTAGCGCTTTTGTTGAATTGTTATTTTTTTCATTTACTGATATTCTTTGTCTTTAAATTATTCACTAAAATTCAAAATAAGTGGGAGTGAGCGTAGCGAAGAGCTGTAAATAACCAACCTCACTAGCACTTGAGGACTCTTCTTCACATCGTCGATGTCAATGTGTAATATTGAAGTTCAGTCTCATGCATCAGCGTTTCTCAAATTGTGGTTCTCAAAGTGGTCAGTTCTTGTGATCTTTTTAGATTGAACATTTGTTCGAAACTGGTAAAAGCTAAAATCCCACTCAATAGTTGAGAATCTCGAACGGAGTTTGGGAATTACATAAGCAAACGTCTTTGACTTCCATTCCCAGGCACTTTATCCTCTGCTGTACAAAGTGTTCTTGATTGTCTTCAGTTGTTGAAACTAATATATATTTCCGTCTTTAAATGCCAATAAAAGTGAGGTAATTTATTATGATTATAGGGGATGGCAAAAGAAACCATCGTAATGAACATGCTTGGGGATCGAACTTGTAATCCATCCATCACTCGTACATTGACAACTTCGCTAATAGTCTGAATGCATATAAAGCTATCCGCACATAAATGCTGTTACAATGCCAGTTGTGATGTGATTCAAAGGAAACGAAGTTTTGTTTCAACCTCACCACAAATAACCACAATATTTAGAGGTGTATTAAAAGTAATACGAGTTTCCGGTAGAGTTTCTTTCTATGCAAGTTTAAGTAGTACGCGGCCATCTTCTACAATGACGTGTCGTTCTTCCCGCTTCTCAGATGAAGCACCGCCTACGGATCTAGAACCCAGACGTAAACAGTACTCTCAAAACTCTCGTTACATATATATTTTTATTCATTTCTGCTCTCATTGGCTGAAGCATTATTATGACTTATAAGCAAAGTCAGGGAGAGTATGTTATTACTCCGGTTCTTACGGATGAGGTTCAAACATTAACAAAGACTCTATTGTAACGTAAAATGTAAGAAAATACAAAATGAAAACTAAATGCACTTCTTTAAGTCCATTGCACAAAATAAAATTAATATCCCTAAAAATTGGTTCATAATAAAAATCACTATAAATTTTAAAACTTCCGTAATAATATAAGTCTATTGGTGTTAAGATTCTGCTTAAAAAGTAAGTTTAAAAACAGTGGTAAATTTACTTTCGAAGGTGCAAAAATAGTTGAGAAAAACTGTCATGAGTTACCAATCTGCCTTGTATAGTACTTGCATTTTATTAATCCGTGTTACTTATCTATAAAAAGAACTATTAGTACATGATACATTTCATATACTAACGTAGATGGTGCTTCTAAATGGAAAATAATAATAAAGTACGGATTGTAATTAAATCCATAAAGAATACTTGAGACTTATCTTAATTTGGAGAATTTACCTAAATACAATCACACACACAAGAAAATAGCTCAATTTCGATGTCAATAATTATGTTCAAAAATGGAGTATATTAGAAATTGAAGTGATTTCAATAGTTTTGCAGAGAATTTCAGTTACTGCAAGCAGTGAAGTTGGTTTGTTCTAATTAGCAAATCCTTTTACAAGCTATTTATATTAAAGAAAGAAATCATAAAAGGCAGCACTCTTAAACTTGTTTGTAGATCGTAGATAGGTTCTGTGGGGTGCTATAATGATTACCTTTACGATATGAAGAAATAATCAAATGATCTTTAACGTGGAAACATTTTATTTCAAATCACCATAACTTCATCTGTCGAGATTCAGACGTTTTCAGTGGCAGAATATTAAAAAAAAAAAAAAAAAAAAAAAAAAAAAAAAAAAAAAAATAGAAAAATTAAATTATACTATAAGAACTTAACTGTATTTTACGGACTATAAGACACTCCTTAATTTTTAAGCAATTTAAAAAAAGACCGTAACATTTTTACCATTTTTATTATTAGATTGCACGTTTGGTGGGGAACGATGTTTCGTCGTAAGTGGGTTGGCGTTGCCATCCGTTTTCCGAGCGTGACGTCATGAGTTGTCGACTAACAGATCGACTGGTTAGTTCCATCGTCGCATGTTAGAGGCGTTACGATTCGCCTTGTTTTCAGTTTTTCGCAGAGTTTACGGTCTGTTTATTCTAGTCTGTGGTTCTGGGTTTGTGATGGCGGGGCGGGAGGGAGACAGTGTTAGCAAGCTTGTAAATTCCCGTAACTCACGTTCGTCTCATCGGAGCACTGCTGCTGCCAGTTGAATCCAGTGTTGCCAGATAGATATAGGTTTCCCGCGGCATCGAATATTTTGCCATTTTTAAGACGCGGGAATTTTAAATCAAATACTGGACATTTTTATATTAATTTCGAGTATGAGGCATACCTGAATTTTGGAGGCAATTTTTCGAAGTAAAAAGTGCATCTTAAGAGTCCTTAAAATAAGGTGACTAAATCGTTCAAAAAGTACTTTGCAATTTCTAAATGCTATCTCCGTTCTAGTTTTACAACAAAATGAATCCTGAAATGCCATGAATTTAAAACAATTGCCATAAAAGCAAAGCAAAAAAAAAAAAAAAAAAATCTTTTCTCGTTTGTTAAAAAATATGAAATTAATATTTTTCTGTTTCCTTATGTGTGTTCAGAACCTGGATCCGTTGCATCATTCGAAGCTATTCCAATGGGATCATCTGCGTTTTTCTTAATATGGAAGAAGCCCGAGCAACCTAACGGAATTTTGACGGGCTATCGGATATACTATCAGACTGTGAAGGGAACGAAAGTGGGTCCAATGGTGGAACGAGATCCTCAAATAACAGACCCAAAACAAACACGAGCGAAGCTTGCTGGATTGCAGCCCGGAACCAAATACAGAATACATATTGCAGCTACAACCAAAGCAGGAGAGGGAGCAGGGTAAGTATAAATGTGAATAAATAAAAACGAATTATCTTGTATTTGTTCTCTCGTCATAAACAAACTACTGAACATATCTTTGTGATAATTTGCATAAAGATAATCCCTATTTGCCAGTATAGATTTAATAATTATCATAATCGCAATAATTGATCGCTAAAGTCATGGATCTCAGTGGGAAGAGATCGCACGCTCTGTGGCTGATGGAACAATGAAAAGCTTTCTCTCTGGGACCTCGCTGGCTCAGGGGTAGGACGCTCATCTCCGGTGCGTGGTTCGATTTCAGTTGCTGTCAAGTGAGTTTTCTGGTACGCGTAGGTTTTCTCAGGGATCTTCCGTTTCCTCGCACACCCTTCATTTCACCAAGTCATTCATTAATAACATCATCGTCTTCCTTAACCTCTGTGAATAACTTGGAACATTAAACTTTCTTTTTTTTAACTTTTTTAAGTTCTACTCCTTCTTCTATGACTTGTAGGCTAAAGCAAAAAGATAATAAACACTAAATAATGATAATAGAAGAATTAATGTAATTAATATAATCGGAGGAAAAGAAAAATCCTCGAGAATATCCACGAACATGTTTCCACCACAAGTTTTATGACGGTGTGAATCGACACTTATTGAACCGCCGTGTACTGTGTATTTATATTATGAATTGGTGCACAACAAGTAGTGTGTTCTTCTGCGAGATTTTCTTTGTTTCGGGATTTTAAAAAATGCATATAAAAATAAATAAAATGGTAGAATATTGACCTAAGTTCAATCCTCCCATGGATCTTAGTGTACCTATAAGCGACGTACCTATGCCAACTAAACTAAAGCTCATTTACATTAATTTGCTTGTCTCGTGAACTAACCAAACAAAATATATTGTTCATACCACATTTGGAACAGAAAATAGTATTATTAATGGTACATACTATAATAATGTTATTGTATTTTTTGTATTGTTATAACATACTGGATGTTGTTAGTGAAACAAGTATCTTTGCTACATACAACATTCACCACCTGATTTTTTTTTCCCACCCGGAGATTTGGCAGTAGTATGCTGCGAACTCATTTGTTGATACCATCCGACAGTAAGACTGACGTGGTCTGTAATACTTGATTACCATTTTCCCCATGTTGTAATATAAAAACTCTCTAACATTCATCTTTATTTTGGAGCGAGTTTCTCGAGCTTAGCAAAATATCGAAAGTATGGTGTTAGGCAAAATCATATTCATGAATGGCTTTCGGGGCCACGGTAGCTCAGTGGTAGAGCGTTCACCTTTGGTGTATGGGGTCCCTTGTTCATTCGCGCCAAGTGAACTTCGTGGTGGACAAACACCATATACGTGGGTTTTCTCCGGTTCTCCCGTTTCCTCCCACTTTCTTTATTTCACCATTTCCATTTCTCATCATCACCGTCTCCTTTAGCCTAACGGACATAATCGTGGGACGTAAAGTTGAAAGATTTATTATTATTATTATTATTATCATGAATGGCTTTAGTTGAGTGTCACAATAGTGGATGTGCCCTATGGTTTGCTTTAAGATAGTTTCTCGTTATTCTTATTACAGATATTTCATCGAACAAAAGACTCGAAGTGCTGCGGCAGCTTATCCTGATCCACCTGAATTTAAGTGGTATAGGATGCCTTCAGACTCTTCAACAGCAAGCATCAAAGTTGTATGGCTTCCAAACATTGAAGGCAGACCAGGATCTCACTTCTATGTTCAGTACAGGTAAATATGAGTAGAAATGATTATAGCTTAATTTAGGGAAAACTGTATAATTAATTTTTGCCTTACCGGAGTTTTCTATTCTAATAAGGAGCCGTAAGGATCATTATTTCATTTATTACTTTATGGACGTACGTTTAGATTGATTCAACGAAATAAATGGACGAATTAATTTATTGGTTAAGATTGTGTAATAGGTTAGATAGTTGTGATCATATAGTTTATCGTAAGATGTCAGTTAGTTAGCTGAAGTATTTTATTATTTTAACACAATACTAACATTAACCTTTATATTCATTTGGGATTTTTTTCTACATTTGGGGGGTCATTTTGACCCCTTGACTTTTTTCTTGTTTCTTCGAACATTGTTTTGTAATCCTTGTTTGAAACCTACTGCTAGGACATATCAATACTTTCACGCAATATTTTCTTAATGATTTCCCATTTAGATACAAGGGCTCCATAAATCTCGCTTATACCAAGAAATATAACTTTATTATCAGTTTTTCATAACAAATTGCTATTTTTGCGAACTTTGATATGTAAGTGAACATTGCAAAACTTATACAATAGGTGAACTCTTCATCTATTGTGTGCAAGGGTTTTAAACTTGTCACTCCTATATCCATGTACAATGTTATTCATGTTCCTCTAAAATAAGTTCCTGCAAAATTGCATCGTTTGTGAGACCACTTATATATCACCAGACTTATATATCACAAAACAGTAACCTATTAGACTACACGCAGATTTTCAACATCAGTCATCTCACGTAATGAAAATCTCCCATCAATTAGAGAATCATCAGGCATTTTCCTTACACTTCCTCTTCTTCCTCCTCTTTTTCATTTACTTTCTTATTCCTTTTCTTGAGTTTTTAAAAGACGGTGTAGTAACTATCATCACTTAAATATGAAACGTTGTTCAAAATTCCACCAAAAATGAACAAAATTGAAATTAAATTAACTTCCCAAATAAAAATGCGTAGTATATGTAATAACTACATTCCTAAGAGCCTACTGCAAGATGTCAGAAAGAACCATTATGATTTTTAAAAAATTATACTCAAAATACAAAAAAGAATACCTGAGGGGTGGATTTGACCCCCGAAATGCATTTAAAGATTAATAGAGAACTGGCAGGATCTTAAAAGCCTTAGTGGGTGGTAATCGGAACTGTCCGAACAATCATATTCTCTTACTAGTGACATTGTAACTTATGTTCAACGACGTTGCCATAGCTTTGGTCCCCATTACACTTTGATTAATGGCTTACACATTGGGTTCTTTCTTTCTATATAGAGAAGGGGGAAATAAACAAACACTGACCAACTTGCCTGTATATATAGATCATTCCTTCTCAATGGAAAAAGAAATATTCTGTTGAAAGCAGGTTGAAAGTGTCAAATAACAAAGCAACATCAAGCACTCGGAGTTTCCAGACTACTTTTTTCTTCGCCAAAACATTTGAGACATTCCATTCCATATTCATATGACTGAGAAGATCAGCTTTTGCTCACATCCTATTTTTGCCGAGAGCTGCCGTCCAGTTCGAATTTTGTTCCTTTCCAAAGGAAGAAGGAAGATGTTTCCACTCAAAGTGTCAAATAACAAAACAACACAAACCATTCGGAGTTTCTACGCTACTTTTTTTTTCTTTTTCGCCAAAACCTTTCTCAAGTGACAGAGAGGAATGCGCACTCCTCTGGTCGAGAATTGTCAGCTAGCTTGAATTTTTTGGCAACACCGGATTTCGGAGAAAATGTTTGTTTTACTACCATGTAGTGGGAGGAGAAGGTTAATAGGTCAATTTTCCATACCTCCCCCCAAGGTTTTTAAGACGTTTCTAAAACTGTATGTGTTGAGAGTAATGATTAGTAATATCTACCCTTGAACTTTCAGGTGTAAATTTCGAATGCCTTTCATCGGGATGTTGTATTCTAAATTGTCACGTTATTGGTTGATTACATGTAGCATTTATTATGCAATTTGTAATTTTTAAATTTAAACTGCCACAAGTCTTCAGACCGTAGCAAGACAATTTATGTCAATGTAATGTATCTATTTCGGATATCATATATGATCCAAAGTGCATTTACAAATCAATATGAGGTAAAACTTTCTATGGGGTTCTGAAGCTGGGTGTCATTAAATTGAAATAAGAAGTTTTAATTTCATATTGATTCATAGGTACACTTTAGATCATGTATGTTATAGGAAATATATTCATTACATTGATATAGATTATCTTGGTACCATTTGAAGACTTGTGATAGTTTAGATTTAAAAATAACAGATGAGATTGAAGAGTTATATATAAAATGTGATCAACCAACAGTGTGAGAATTTAGTGTACAACAAACATTCTGATGAAAGGCTTTCGAGAGTTTTGCCTGAAATATTGATGAAAGTTTAAGAGTATAAAGGTAACCAAGAAAGTTCTATCGCTTTTTGTGAAAATACGTGTTCATTTGGTCCTCACACAGTGAGTTGAATGCGAATGGAGATAAGGCGAAGATCAGTTGTTGGTGTGGGTATATCCAACATACTATGAGAGTTCAGTGAACATGGAACATCCACAGAGCGTCATAAGGGCGTGCTGTACGAGTTCAAACTGGGGTCCAAACGAAACTGCAGCGGCGAAAGATATTCCAGTCCTTAGGTGAGGGTGTCGTGACTACGCGGACAGTGTAGCCGTAGTTTAACAAGTTTAGGGACGGTGACGAAACACTCGAAGACGCACCACGTGCCGGAAGACCAACACGTGTGCAAAATAAAGCTCTTCAGGTAACAGTTGAGGCGAACACTGGGTATTCATGTGAGGAACTGGGACTACAATTCAGTGTGAGTGAAAAAAACATTCTGTAGCACCTCCATCAACTTGAGAAGCACTAGAAGTTGGGTCGATGGAACCCACATGATTTGACACTAGATCAGAAGGCAACGCGAGCAGACACCTGTGTTTCTTTGCTGTCTCGCCTAAGGAAGGAGCCATTTCTGGAAAGGTTGTTGACATGTGATGAGAAGTGGGTCCTCCACAAAGCTCCATGGCGCCGCTGTCATTGGTTAGCATCTCATGAACCGATTCCAAAACAACCGAAACCAGCACTGCATCAGAATAATATCCTCATTTGTATTTGGCGGAGTGCTCGCGGCATCGTGCATCGGGAACTGCTACCAGCTGGTCAGAGCATCAATGCAACTGTGTATTGTCAGCAGTTGAGCTGTGTTCAAGAAAAAATTAAAACTGGAGCCAGCACTTCTGAATCACAAAGGGGACCTCCTGTTACAGGACAACATAAGCCCCACGTGGCTAGGATGACCCGGGACGCCATTTTCGCCTTGGATGAGGAATACTATTGCATCCACCATACTCCTGGACTTTCACCGTCCGATTATCACCCCAAATCCCTTGGAGAAGTTTAAAATGCACTTGAAACCTTCTTCGCTTTACGGCCACCAAGTTCTACCGCGATGGAAACCATGGCCTTCCAGAACGTTGGCAGAAGGTCGTTGATGCTGATGGGGATTATTTTTGATCTTCCAGGTACGTTTTAGGCAGGGTGGATTTATTTAAATCAGTCTGATTTTAATCAAGATTTAAATCACTTGATTTTTAAAATAAAAATTTTTGATTTAAATCAAATTCCGAAATAAATTAATTTAAAGTGAAAATAAGTGAAATCCCGTTTCTGTTCTGTTATTCCTATTATGGAAGATAAGAATCATAATACAATGAGACTCAAGTGTATGTAAGCACAGTATTAAAGCGAGTCTCATGCAGAGGATGATTAGGGAGAATTCCGTTTTGAACGGGTAACGGGTGAATCCTGCCTTCTTCTCTTCGTAACATAGGGTTTTTAAATCGTTAACTATTCCAACGAGGAAATCACCATGGATATTTAAGACGAAGATTCTTTTGTTGTTCACGTCTATTTGTTTGTTTCCAGATAATAGAGGCATATATATAGGGGTCCAATTCCCCCTCCGAAACAAAACAAATAATAATAATAATTTTAAAACTATAGGCAAAATTCATAGATGCATAGCAAAATTCTATGTACTAAATTCATAGAAGTTCCTCGGGATCGTAATACGGCATATTTTGGATGCGTTAAAATATCGAATATTACTTTTGATAAAGTGTATACTTTCAAATATCTAGGATCAATATTAACAGACTGAAACGATATTCACCAAGAAATTAAATGTCGACTGAAAGCAGGGAATTCGTTTTATTGTTCAATTCAAAATCTCTTGTCGTCGCGAATCCTACCGAGAAATTTGAAGCTTAAAATATATAAAACGTTCTGTATGATTGCGAAACAGGTCGCTTACTCTGAGGGAAGAGCATAGACTGAGTATTTGAGAACAAGATCCTGAGATGAATATTCGGACCCAAGAGGAACGGGAATGGCGGAAACTTCATAACTAGGAACTACATAATTTATACGGTTTACCAAACATTGTTATGGTCATCAAGTCTAGGAGACTCAGGTGGGCAGGTCATGTAGCCAGGATGGAAGAAGGTAGGAACGCTTTCAAAATCATAACAAAGACCAATCGGAAAACGACCATTAGGAAGACCTAGATGCAGATGAGAGGACAATATTAAGAATTATCTCGCAGAAATAGAAATACAAAGTAGAAACTGGATCCAGTTAGCTAAGCATAGAAGTCAGTGGAGAGCTTTTGTGAACGCGGCATTGAGCCTCCGGGTTCCATAGGCCTTAAAATTAGTTAGTTAATTTTAGGCGAAATTTATGTAGCTAGTTCCGATTTTTAAAAATATGCCCCTGCAAAATATCAGTAACTTTCGTGAAAAAAAAAAGTGTCGTGTTAATAAACATTGCTGTACTACTATGAGCAAAATAAATGACGCGTCTCTTTATTTTGAAGTTTTTTGAAAATATCTCCGTTTTCTTTATATGTTCGAAATTTCGGAAGGTTTCCCCAGCAGGACAGGTTAATAACAAACCCGTTTTTAATATTTGTGTTAGATATTAGCTTAAAATAAAGAAATTAGAAGCAAAAAACATTAAATCGACAGAAATCTCGAGAATTACCAACTCTGCTAAAGTGGGAAATTTTCAAGAACGCGAGGGAATTCTGCAGTTCAACACGAAGCAGCGACATCTATGTCATTGAGAGAAGCGTGGATTAGATCTACAAACGAATATTTTAACGAAATATTTCTAGTATGTCTTATTATATGCATTATCAGCGAACTCCAAATATATGAATCTATGCTAAGTATTAACGTATAGATAGTGCAAATAGTGGAAATTACCTATGGAAAAAGACGAATTGTTAGCCCAATCGTAATGAAAAATCGTCTTTACTGTAGAACAGGTTCAGCTTACGTAAGAATGCAAATAGCTCAGTTAGATAAAGCAACGAGTTTGTATACCGAAGGTAGACGGTTCGTATCCCGTGGAAGTACTGTTGTCATCTTTATCACTAAGGTTATTTTATTTATTTTTTATTTGGGAAAGAATCAAAATGTAACATATGTGTAAAACTCATGACGATACAAAAAAAAAGTTTGGATATTTTGATAACAGATTTCCCTATTAAATGTTTAATTTTCCCTATAAATATTTGTCTTAAATTGAAATTGTTTTGAATTTACTACATAAGCAAAGTTGCCCGAAGGAGGAGAGCTCAAGTAATAGATATTCTACGTAAAAGCAACCTATTGTAGAATGATGATGCTTCTTACCTTCAGCACATAATCTTAACGTTAGAGAGTCAGAGAGAGAAAAATCCTGTTTTTCCTCCCCTATGACCACTCATCTTAAAGTTCTATCTATAATGATTCGTGTCACATAATTTCGGCTCTCCAAAGACATTCATATTTATTATTATTATTATTATTATTATTATTATTATTATTATTATTATTATTATTATTATTATTATTATTATTATTATTCCTGAATATGAGCCAGAGCCCACTCTGAAAAATTGCATCTGGCGTTCTGAGTGAAAGTTCTATGGGGCTATTAGAAAAATATATTCCCGTTTCAACGCTGATGGTAGAATTTCTTAAACAGTTATTGAATTACGTTCGAAAGCTAGGCGTAAATAGCGCCCCCGCAACAATGTGGCGTGGGGACCGCACAAGCTGCAAGGCCAAAAAATATACAGAAAGTACGCCGGGGCGGAGCAGGCCAAATTTTCACACGGGCAAAGTGACTTTTTGGCGCCCTTCCCCTAGTAGTAGCCTATATTTTACATTTTATCATAGTGTTTTTAATAGTTTAAACCAGGAGCGTCATTTCAGATTTTGCTTTGGGGGGGGCAAGACCTCTTGATATAAGTAAAATTTCGCGTTTTTCACTGATTTACTACTATTCTAATGATAAAATCTATATACATCTCAAACTCAGGGGGGGGCAAATGCCCCTCCCTGCCCTCCCTAAATGACGCCCCTGTTTTAAACCCATTTTCAAAAAGAAATCCATTACCTAGGAAAACTTCACAAAGAATATGGCCCGCTATAAACAATACCAACTCCACCCCCTCTGGTCTAGTGGCTAGCACGCCTGCCCTCTGTGGTACCGGGTCCAATTCCCGGTGGATTACTGTTGAACGATAAAAGTGGTTCGGATTCCACTATAATTAGTATCCACATCTCCCTTGCCCATTAAGGCATAACCGTGGAACGCTAAACTCAAGCAAACAAACAAACAATACTTAATTCCCGGCACTCTTTATTCTACATGCCATCTCTCAATTTTTCGATACAGCCCCCTTAGTACTATGAAACTCTCTTCTTCCATAGTGAAATGTAAAAAGATCATATAATTGCCACTACTTTACAAGAATATAAACCAAAAACATCAGTAGAAAGCACATTGTAAAATTTACTTTTTGAGGCTCGTTTTGGTGCCCCTCTTTCTCTGGCACCCCGGGCAGTCGCCCGGCCCTTAGTCCGCCCTTGAAAGTACGGACGCATAACTAAGGACTGCGGAGGAGAGGTTAACCTTCATGTTATGCCACTGGTTTGACGTGTTTGAAATGTTCAGTAAGTGATCGGTTAGTGAAATAATTTCGATGGTTACTGATGTTTAAAGTTTAGGTAAGACAAAGCTACCTAATCAAATACATTTGATATCGCGATGTCACAATTTGATTTTTCCTCACATAAAAAAGATAAAAACAATAGTAATAAAAACCCTTACTCGTACTGGGCTCCTAACTAACTAACAAACTAATTCTTACAGACTAGTTGCTCTGACCAACTGAGTTTCGATTTCTTACGCGAAAGAAGTCTGTTATATTAAGAGGCATGCTTTTCATTATCAAAACTGTTCGAAGTAATACGAACATGGCTTAAGAACAGAGACGGAACTGAATTACCACTCGATTGACCTTGAGGGCAAATCACCAAAGCGTAGCTATAAACGTAAGTTCCAAATGCATTTCTCTGGAGTTGTGTTCAGTATTCCTATCTGCCAGTCATGCTTGTTCGTAGGAGTAATATGTTACAAACCTAACCTTTCGATAGAGCACAATGACAGAGAATCAGAGGAAAGAAACTCTTGCCATTGTGAACGTGGGATACCACACTGTGCAATAAAACTGACGCGTCTCCTTGAAGTGATATTTCATCGAAAATAACTCGTTTTCCTTTATATAGTCTATCCGAAGTTTTTGAGGGTTTCAAAATGAGGAAATGTTACTGACAAACAAGAACGCATTTAGGGGTGGGTCTAGGGGGTCCGGACCCCCTCTGAAACCCCAACTTTTCTGTAAATTTAGCCTAATTTTGGGGATTATCTTTTAAAATTTTATTATAATTTATCCTAATATTGAAGTCGGACCCCTCCCGAAATAAATTACTGCATACGTGTCTCTGACAATTTTCAATATATTCGTTAAATAATAAAGTAAAATAACTAAATTAGGAGCAAAAAGCTTTAACACGGGCTAACTTTTGCCTACTGCCAATATTACTAGAAGGGATATTAATAGCAAAAACTGCTAGTCAATGCTAAACCTTGGAACGTCATCCCGAACAAGTCTATTATTGAGAACTACATATGAAACATGTTATTAAAACTTATCCAGCTTTTATCTGGCATGAAATTATTATATACACCAAAATTCACTCTCCTAAAATGTGTATCTAAACAATGTACGAAGCAATGAAAATTTTTTATCGAAATATTTGGGCAGGAAACTCTAACAGCCAGCCATTTTATTTAAATCGTAATAAACCCTGTAACCGTACGTTAACGTGAGGACAAAGCTTGGTCCATTGGTAAATTGTTTGAAGAATAAAAACTCAATGTTCGTAGGTTCGAATCTATCCAGTCACCACAACATTTTATTCTTATGTGTAACGATGAAATAAGAAAAAAAATGTATAACCGTTAAGTCAAAACTTCAACCAAGTCTGAAGAGAACAATACTAAAATAGTAACACAATGACGTCAACCAAAAATTATTTCATGTAGCGTTTGGACGAAATTACAGCTGTTAACAATTGCAGAAATAAAAACAGACTGATAGCTGTAATGCAATCTAGACTTCTGAATGCATTTACTTCCTGAAAACTTCCGTCTCGTCATTGGTATTCCGTTAATCATTGTAAAACCTTTCAATTGGAAGTGAAATGACACAAACTAAAACAGTTTTAAATCAATAAATAATGTCTATGTGTAAAAGTAGGTGTCTTTTATCTGTAGTTCTGAGTTCCTTTTACTTTGAAGTGACAAATGAGAGAAGAAAGTATGGTGTTCGAAAAAAAAAAAAATCAAATTTGAGATTTCAACGAATTTACACGTATTATAGCCCCTAACACCGAAAAAGTTATTTTTCGATACATGTCTATCTGTTCGTCCGTCCGTTCGCTACACTTTTCTGTGCACTCGCCTAGAGGCCATACCGTTCAACTTATCTGCACCAAATTTTAGTTTAAGATTTTCATAGTATTTCCTATAGTTTTTTTATTTCCCTCCTACTCCCAAAACAAGGGTAGTTTCCTGTACGATGAAAATAGAAAAAAGATATTTTCTCATAACTGGCTCTAACGATCTTGTTTTCTTTCTTTTTTTATAAATCAATATTTAATTAGCAACCCTATTTTGTGGTATAAGGCATTTATCTGAGAAAAATCTACAAGGGGTAGTTTATACTAAGGGGGTGAGTTTTTTCTCAGTGATTTTCTCAAAATGGACTCAAATGTTTTCGTTCATATTTCATAAATAAAGATTTCATTAATAACTTATCAATATGGCATAACTCGTTTGTCCTAAAAAAAATGCGAGGGGTAGTTTATTCTTGGTGGAGTGTTGTCTGGGCGATTTTCTCAAAAACGACTCAAAAGAGTTTATTCATATTTCAAAAATAAATATTTCGTTAATAACCGAACAATATGGCAAAACTCATTTGTCCTGAAAAAATATGCGAGGGGTAGTTTACTCTTGAGGGTGTTTTTCCTCCACGGTTTTCTCAAAAATGAGTCAAGCAATTTTGTTCGTACTCAGAAATAAATATTTCATTAAAAACCTAGTAATATGGAATAACTCGCTTACCCTGAAAGAATCCTCAAGAGATAGTTTATTCGGGGAGTTATTTTTCCCTCACGATTTTCTCAAAAATTACTCGGACAATTTTATTTATAATTCATAAATAAGTATTTCATTAATAACCCTATATTTTAGTATAAGTCATTTCTATGAAAAACAATTACAACGGATAGTTTATTTTTGGGGTCAAGGTTATTTCCCCGACAATTTTCTCGAACGACAGGCGAGTTTGTTCAAATTTCGCAAATAAATATTTCATTAATAACCAAAAGTATATCTTAACTCATTGTTCGAAACAATTCACAAGAGGTAGGTTACTCTTGACGTGTTCTTTTTGAACGACTTTCCCAAAGTGACTCATTTGATTTTTTTCATATTTCATAAACAATGATTGCATTAATTGGTCTATTATATGTCTAATGAAAATGTGCTCAAAGTGTGAGTTAGTTTTGTAGTGTGGATTTTCTTCAATCGAAGTTTTTTATTCGATAATCTGACATTCGATGTATTTGAATAATACGATAACTTTATTCGTATTATCCAAATACACACTTCAGTAACAACTGCGGCCTAACACAGTTAAGAAATTGAATTGAAAAAGTTTAGTGCGGTGGCCCTGTAATTGAATATTTTTTGAGAAACTCCCTAGCTTTTTGTGGTAAACTTAGGCTTTTCTTTTTCGAGCGACAAAAGAGAGAAGAAAATATAGTGATTGTGAAAATAATATCAAATTCAGATTTTAACGGATTTACATGTTTCATGGCGTCTACATACCGAAAATGTGACTTTTCGACACCCGTCCTTCCGGTCCGTCCGTTCGGCACACTTTTATATGCACTCGCCTAGAGGCCATACCGTTCAACTTATCTACACCAAATTTTAAACTTAGGGTTTACTTAGTATTCTTACAGGAGCTTTTCCATTTTTTCCTACCACCTAAAATAAGTGTGGTTTACAAACAGCCGAAAATCGAAAAACGCTATTTTCTCAAAAATGGTTTTAACAATTTTGTTTATTTTTCATTAATCAATATTTAATTAACAACCCTATATTGCAGTATCAGATATTTCTCTTAGAAAAATTTACAAGGGGTAGTTTATTCTTGGAGGTGACTTTTTCTCGACGATTTTCTCAGAAAAGACCCTGGCGAATTTTGTACACACTGCATAAATAAATATTTGACCTTACAACATGGTATAAGTCAATTGACCTGAAAAATATATGAGTAGTAGTTTATTCTTGGACTTGAATTTATTCTCAGTGAGTTTCTCAAACACGACCAGTTGGCAACCCTGTATCTCGACAACGAAGCTGAATTCGAAAACTGCAAGAGGACCATTTGTCTCCTTTTGATGTCACGAATCACCTCCCGAAGTTTGTGGACATCTTTCAGGTTCACCCTTAATGAAGCTTCTTTTCGAAAAGTTAACTATTAACTTTAGGCATTGTTTATCTTTTTTTAAATCACAAATGTCGTTATTAATTTTAAGGCAGAGAACTACTTCTGAGAGAATAGATCTTGAAAGATAATATTAAAACTTAGACTTTTGTTTTCGAGACATTCCAGACAAGACGAGGCATTTTACAAGCTATCTCGTGTCCAAAACATTTGCCTCGTATTATCTTGGATGCCACAAAGCGCGTCTTGTCTCTTTCTCGAGACATGTCTTATCTCGTGCGCATTCGTTAACACTTGGAAAGGATTATCTTTCTACTCAAAGCATTGTTTTTATAATGGTTGCATATTTATGATAATTGCTGTCCACATAAATTACAGTCCTTTCAGTTGAATTAATTTTTATTATTATTATTATTGAAATTGCAATATCTAGTTTAACGTTGGTCGATTGTGCACCTACGCTAAGGGAGAATGATGATGAATGAAATGGTGAAATGAAGAAAGTGGGAGGAAAATGGAAAATCTCAAGAAAACACATACCCATGCACACGGTATTTGTCCACCTCAAATTTCACTTGGCGCGAAGTGGAATCGAGCCACGGACCCCATGCACCAAAGGTGAATGCTCTATTATTATTATTATTATTATTATTATTATTATTATTATTATTATTATTATTATTATTAATAATAATAATAATAATAATAATAATAATTGTAGCGAGCTCAACGCGTTTCAACCGTTCGACTTAACCAACGTTTGGATGCCTATTCGTTCGTCGGCTCCATGAGAACTTCTCATAAAAGACATTTCATTTTAATGAAACTAGTAAGTGCCTTCTTTTAGCTCTGCGAAGTAACTATTGCTTGGAATATGAATCTGCAAAACATAAGAGGTAAAATTAACCAAATGGTGCAAGTTTCCATTTATATATACAAAACAATTTTGCAATATCAACTACGTGAATCTTGTCCCATAAAGAAGCCGAAACCCCTACACCGAAGAGCCCTCCGAGATTTGATCATTGTCCACACGGACTGAAATTGTCATTTGAAGCCAAGGCTTTAATATGAAGCAAAATATTTCTTTAAAATAGACGAAAAATTCGAAAGTTATAAACATGTTAATAATTTTGCCTTTTCTCATAAGGGGGCCGTATTAGCCTACACTGAAGAGCCCCACGAGATTTGATGATTGACCACTTGGACTGAAATTCCCATTTGAAACCACAACTTTTAATATGAAGCCAAAAATTAAACTTTTACATCAATTTAAACTGACTGGGTTCCGGTTCCCCCCACTATTGTTTAGTTTAGTTAAGTGGTAATTTGTGACAGCTTCACATCATCAAAAGAATGTTTCACTTCAACTCCCCTCCCCCAGGAGTTCGTGCTGGATCCACCACTGGAATCAATAGACACTCTTCCTATTCTTTTTGTCACCCTTGATTGTGTAGGGGCTCCCTCGTACAAATAAAGAAGCGGTAATATTACAATCAAGGGGCGCTATATATTAGGTATTTTTTTAGTTACCTACCCCTAACCGCACAGGGCCATCTTTCGTAGAATAAAAAATATTACGTGATATTCCAATCATGAAAGGGGAGAGGATGCTGTAAATATATTTCTTGTTCATTTTGTCTGTCCTGCTTATCAAAAATTACTTTCTGTTGGAAGGGTACTGAAATGAGAGGGGCAAAATAAAAAGTCGTACCCCCTCCTACATGGTTGCTTAAATAAGTACTAAAGAAAGCATTTTAAACTAAGATATTTAAGATTTAAACTAGGAAACTAAGATATCCTTACATTATGTAAGGATGGCATATTCAGGATTATTATTATTATTATTATTATTATTATTATTATTATTATTATTATTATTATTATTATTATTTGAATGTTTTTGGAGCACCGAAAAATTGTGAGACGAACAATGATATGTAGAGGTTTAAGATGGGTGGTCATAGAGGAGGAAAAACCAGGATTTTTCTCTGTCTGACTCTCTAACGTAAAGATTATGTGCTGAAGGTAAGAAGCATCATCATTCTACAATAGGTTGCTTTTACGTAGAATATCAATTACTTGAGTTCTCCTCCTTCGGTCTACTTACCTTATGTAGTAAATTCAAAACAATTTCAATTCAATACAAATACATTGTAAAACTTTTCCGTAATTAAACATCTAGGGAAAATTAAACATTTAATAGGGACATCTGTTATCAAAATATCCAAACACGTAGATAGAAGAGTATCTAGTGAGAAATATTGTAAAACTTTATAAAATTCTCCAAATTAGAATTAACATTTACTGGGAAACATTCGTTATGCGCCAGCGAGCATATGGTGAACAGTGAGCACAGGGGAAATAATTACGAAACTGTTTGCAAACAAAATTAGGGACGCTAATGCAAGTGCGACAACGGCATTTTTTCTTTTTTTGGTATCGTCATGAGTTTTACACATACGTTACAATTTAATTCTTTCCCACATAAAAAAATAAATAAAATAACCGTAGTGTAGAGATAAAAATGAAAACGGCACTTCCATGGGATCGAACCCGCTACCTTCAGCATACAGACTCACTGCCTTAACTAACTGAGCTATTTGTTTTTTTACGTGAACTGAGCCTGTTCCGGTAAAGACGATATTTCATTACGATCGTCCTACCAATTCGTCCTTTTCCATAGATAATTTCCACTATTTGCTCTATCTTTATGTTAATACTTAGCATATATTCATATATTTGGAGTTTGCAGATAATGCATATAATAAGACATACTAGAAATATTCGTTAAAAGTTTAGTTTGTAGATTTAATCCACATTTCTCTCAATGACATAGATGTCGCTGCTTCGTGTTGAAATGCAGAATTCCCTCGTGTTCTTGAAAATTTCCCACTTTAGCAGAGTTGGTAATTCTCGAGATTTCTGTCGATTTAATGTTTTTTGCTTCTAATTTCTTTATTTTAAGCTAATATCTAACACAAATATTAAAAACGGGTTTGTTATTAACCTGTCCTGCTGGGGAAACCTTCCGAAATTTCGAACATATAAAGAAAACGGAGATATTTTCAAAAAACTTCAAAATAAAGAGACGCGTCATTTATTTTGCTCATGGTAGTACTTTTTCCTTAATGCTTAAGAAATATTGTTTGGATTGAAATAGGTTAACGATTAGGGATTAATTCAAAATTTCCCTAATCCTAAACTCCAGTACTTTCACTTAATTAACATTTAATACTAATACCTAATGTTTTTTCTTTACTTCGCGACTTGTATTATACGAGGAGAAAGATTTAAATAAAAAAAATCAACAAAAATGATATTTTAAAAAAATCATGATTTTTTTCCACCCTGGTCTTAGGCGACATATCGATGTTCGAAGGTGGTTGCTGAAAAAGTGACAGAACTTTCTTGGTTACCTTTAAAGATATAACTCATCATTAGTGCTGAAATATATATAATGTTAGCCTGCTACTTTATAACTTCTTCTATACCTTCAATTAGTTTATTATTATTTTGGGGTAAGATATGTGTATTACTGAAACAGTTGTAACATTTTCCACAGTATTGAACTTTTTCACTTCTTTTCATTTTTAAAATTATTTTGTAGCTTGTCTTTTTTTTTCACACCATAGTTTTATGGTTTTATTGTTACTTTAAAAAGTGGTTTTAGCATTCAGAGTGTTATTTTTGTTATATATTTTTCTTCAAGTTTTCCTAGTTTGTATGTAGTATGAGACTTGTGAGACTTCTGTCATCTTCTGGTATTTTTAACAATTTTTACCTTGGTTTATTCTTCAATTATTTTCTGCTGAATTTTTAACCTTTACTTTTTGTTACTGAGTTGTGCGTACATTTTCTTTTTAAGGAGTACACGTACCTTGAGACCACAGGCCATTGGCCCATATAGAAACAGGGACAGATATGACTTACTACTGACTTTCCATTGTCTTCTAATGTCAGCACTACTTAAAAAGCTTATTTTGTTTGTTTTCATTATAGAGTAAAAGGAGATACTATGTTCCAGAAGACTGATGATGAGACAAGGGAAGATTCAGTAGTGGTTACGGGTTTGACACCAGGAGCAGTGTACGAGTTCCGAGTTGTCTCCGTCGATGGGGATTACAGCACGGAAAGTGAACTACAGGAAGTAGAAACATACGGTGGTAAGGATTTTTTTTTTTATTTGTTTCTTCAATTTAGTATTTTTATGCAGTAAAACCGGGTTTAATTCCTTGGGGACACTCGGTCTAAAAAGTGTAACAGCTTTTTCAGACCAGTCACCGTGAGTGAGGTTTTCCTCATTTACACCAGGCAAATGCCGGGATGGTACCTATATAGGTCCCAGGCCACCTCCTTCCTTCCCTTTCCTCGGATTGTGTGATCGTCGAGGGACGTCACCCTTATACGTGATGGGCTAACATGGCAATAAATGTCAAAAGCCAAAAATCCTAATCCTGATCCTTTATGCAGTAAAGAATAATATTACTCCTCTTGACTGTGAATATTAAATCATATTTACTTAATTCATTATTACATCTAGCTGTAGTAGTCTTTTAACGGGGTAAAAAATATAGATTTTAAAACAAAGTAGAAAAGGTAAAGTATAAGAACGTAACAGCTATGGTGGCTTAATGTCGTGCTCACCTCTGGTGCATGGATTCCAGGCCATTAGAGTTTGTGGTGAACAACATCACGAGTTTTCTGTTCTTCCGTTTCTTTATACATCCTCATTGCATCAATTCTTTCAGTTGTATTAATCATCAGTCTCCTTTAGTAAAGGATATATTCGTTGGACAAAGATTTCATTTCATTTATTTTATTTTTTCAAATTTAAATATAAATGTTAATTTGGAATTCTTAACTAGTTGCAACAAGGGTAGTTGTTTTTTCTCGTGCGTTCAAGTTTCGCGTTTTTTTCACATGTATTAATAGAATACATACTAACCAAAGCACTTAAAATACAGTTTCGGTAGTCGCCTTCATCAGTCTAGAGCTCCCTCGTAATTAAGCGATTAGCATACGCGCCTTTGGCGTGGGAGACCCAGGTTCAATTCCCGGCGGGAGCTCATGTGGTCCGGATTTCACGTTAATCAGTAGGTCCACGTCTCATATAGCCTCGCTGCTGAAAGGGACGCTAAACTAAAATCAACTCAACTTCATCAGACGAGGCACGTAGCCAGGATTTCGTAAAGGGGGGGGGGGAGTCCGTGACATGAAGTACTGTAGTCATATTTTACTGAAACACATATTAGTTCGTTTAGCCAGGATTTCGTAATGGGAGGGGGGACATGAGATACTTAAAGCCCAGGAGCTCGATCAATCTAAACTACTTTACTGGCAACATATATTGGTTTGTTAGGACAATAAAATGAGGATATGCTAGTAACTATTTTAATAAAAAAATTATGAAGAAATCTCGAGTAAAAGAATAAAAAAAATATTGAAAAAGATTTTACAATATTTACGTTCCTTCCTCTGTTTATTTAAATATAACAATTTTTCTTTCAATTATTACCTCAGTTATTATAAAAAGTACATGTTCAATAATGTCTTGCAAAATATTTTACATTATCTGCGTTCCTTTCTCTGTTGAATCAAATGTTAACAGAACTTTGTTTCTCCATGTAACTTTTTTTGTTTTCATTATTCCGTCAAATACTGTCTGCTCCAAATGACAGGTTAAAGGAGCAGTCGAAAACTGTTTCTGAAATAACATTTTTAATAGTGCAGAGAAGCAATGACGAAAAATTATGATTAAAAATGTCCACGCTGTTACAGAACGGCACTATGCTTTCGAAAGCTTGAATAGCGGAAATTCTGAAGCTTACGTAATTTTTCTAAAAACTTCAAATTACCTGAGTTTTCCAGAATATTACGCTCATTGGTCACCATGTATTGCAAGTAATACAAATCTCCTCATAAGAAAGTGTAACCAAATGCTTGTTCTATCTTTTTATTTTTAACGCTGATTCTTCTTTTTCTTGTTTCCTTTTGTTTCATGCTTCCTTAATATTTTCATTTCTGGTTTCGACAGGGGGCGTTGGCTACGTGCCTGCATCAGGCATATTATCTTTAACCTTCATACACCAGCTAGGGAATTGAACGAAATCGTAGACTCTCACGTTGGGAGCCCTGGTAACTCCCCTAATTATCACAGGGTAATGATCAATATATCATTGGAAAGTTATGGAACACTGATTCCAACGAGGTAAAATTTATTCAATTCCCGCCCTATTCGTATAAGATGATGATTCAAAAAATTATAAAAATATGAAGAAAAAAGTGGTGGTCCTAGCAGCTCTTACACTCTACGCTGACAAAATTAAGCTGTGTGTAGGCAATACACTTGTGACAATAAAAAATGGTAGTCATTGCTACAATACAAAATGAGATAAAAATTTAGAAGGAAATTCCTTTAAAAACGCCCTGTATATTATTTTCGAAGGGCTGTTGCAGATCTTCGCGTTGGTGGCCGTGGTGACCCTCCTAATTATCACAGAGTAATGATTCATACATGGTAGGAAAGTTTATGGAACAAAGATTCCAACGAGGTAACGTTTGTGCAATTCCCGCTCTATTCCTAGAAATCTTAAATGGAACCGTCCTGAAAATTAAAGAAATTTACGTCAAAAACTGAGACTTAAAAAATTGGGTTATTTTGCCCTTCCCGTAGTCCCTCCAAACAAATTACAAGTAGGACTTTTTCAGGGTATTAACGTGTAGTGAACTACTTCATTGCTTCACATACCAATTTTTATGACTGTACTCACAAGGGGGGAATGATTGGCAAAAAAATCTGACGCAGAAAACAAAAGGACACGAACTTTACCCTCCACCGTGGTCCCCCCACATACGTAAAATGCATATTGGCGGCAAGCTTCACGTCACGAACATTGATACTGAAATTATCTTCCGATTTTAATTAGGGGCTGAGTTTTTTATAAAGCCTTGACAGAGCAGTTGCGTCCTTCGACGTTTAAAGGCTAATCACATTTCTATATCTCTCTGATTGACACATAACACCTTTTTTTTAACATTCTACATTCTTTTCGATATAGTATTCTCCTCCAAAGACATTCTGAAAAATATTATTTACTGTCTCGTAGATAACGTGTCTGATCAAATGTTGTAACTGTTACGTAAATCCAATCTTAATATTTAATATTTTAATATTTTTTAGTGCTTTGGCGCCAGTGTGTGGTTTATATCCAAAGCTTCAGTGAGTAATATACAAATTCGATCCAGTATGAAGAACCATGCTTCTCTTACGCTTGATGGTTGCTTTAGTGGTGAAGCTTATAGTGGTAGCAACTGTACATTCACGTAGGTCCTTTTTCTTTTCCAGATGGCCCAGTAATTCAGGCGAAAGAGACTGTTGCCACAGCCGGATGGTTTATAGGAATGATGTTGGCGATAGCGTTCCTACTACTTGTGTTAATTATTGTATGTATCATAAAGAGAAATCGAGGAGGAAAGTATGCGGTGCATGAGCGCGAAGCTGCACATGGACGAACTGATTACCCCGAAGAAGGAGGCTTCCACGAATATTCACAACCGTAAGTTCATCCATTGAGAACCCAAGTCCATTGCAGAGTATTAGTTTGTCTTTTGTGTCTGTTATGGTTATAGTATATAGAGAAATGAAGATAGAAGTCACATGTACCAAAAAGGGAAATGCGTCGAAATACTTAATGCGTGATAGCATGGAAAATTGTAAGAAATTTTGAGCCTTACTGCATAGTTTTATTATAAAAATCAGCGTTTTTCATTTTTTTCTTTCTTTCTTTCAAGAGAAGACTTCTATTAATCAGTAGGTTCTATGGATCACAAGTATCCCTGTATCGAAAGCAAAATTTAGGATTTTAAAAAATCTTTTGAGTCTATCTTAATATCAGCATACTTATATCTTTAGAGTAATAGTAATTAAAAGTTCCTTGGTTATATATAAGAAAAAAAATACAGATTAACTTCTTTTATTTCAATTGAAAGCTATCAAAAATACTTCGTTGAATAGATAGGGTAAATATTTCTTAAAATGTCCATATTCTGTTTTGAGATTCTTCTCAACTGTTTGATATATATATATATATATATATATATATATATATATATATATATATATATATATATATATATATATATATATATATATATATATATATATATTCACTTGATTTTTTCTGTTTTATTTTCGAACGAGATAGTAGTGAAGAAAGCATGGGGGTCGTGAAAATAATCAAATTCAAAATATTTAACGAATTTACATATTTCATGCCCCGTAGAGGCCATATGTTTTACGACCGAGTCTCCTGTATTTATTGCCAAGAGGAGATTTTTAAAAAGCGTGGTTTAGACGAAGTAATATGTTCGGGACTTCATTTTTTTTTTTTTTTTTTTTTTTTTTTTTTTTTTTTTTTTTTAAGGTATTGACGGAAATCATGACCTTCTCTCTCTTTCATTTAAGCAGAATTTGTGTATTACTTTTCTAATTTCAAATTCATCAAGTGTCAGCCCAAGAAGTTCTGGCTAATATAATGTATCAAAAATCTTAATACATTGAGGCAATTAACCATACTTTCGAAGAGCTTGTTTCAGCTTTTAAAAAGTGATATTTCTTTAGCCATTTTTTATTTTCTGAATTTACAAAATTATATAAATGCTTTTTAAAAAGTTTAAGAGAAAGGTGGCAGTACTGTGTCCCGAAAATAATAATAATAATAAAATAAATGAAAACAAGCACCGCTCTTCAGCATGATGAATATTTTGTATATGGTACAAATTCCCACTCCCTATAGGTCGGATTAAATGTGCAGAACAGAAGTACACGAATAATACCAAGTTCGGCTGTAGAGCAATGAAGTGCAATAAACTCTGGATAATTTTCGTTCCTTTGTTTGTTTCTCTGTTGTTCTGGGAGCTCCTTTCGTGGCTAAGTGGTTAGCGTACGCACCTTTGGCGTGGGAGACCCAGGTTCGATTCCCGGCAGGAGCTCATATGGTTCGGATTCCACGTTAATTAGTAGGTCCCGTCTCATAGCCTCGCTGTTGAAAGGGACGTTAAAATCAAAATCAACTCAATTCTATTGTTTTGGTAATTGTAGGAAATATGGCGAACCCATAGAGACCTTTTACATCATATTTCATTATTATAAGGATTCGACATGGGGAAATTGACGGACGATCCCTATCCTGTGTGTTCTATTTGTTCTTAGCCTAAGAAGTCAAATGGCGCGATTTGTATGTGTTTTGGCGGAAGTATTCAGGGTTTAAGCTGTATAGAAATGCCATACTTAAATAAAGATACGCAGTAGATTTAGTCTTATTCAATATGTACTTGATATTGGAAATTTTAATATTGTCCTGCCTATCTTTTTCAGCCTCGATGATAAATCTCATGGACGAAGCTCTATGAGCAGCGATGTAAAAGTTCCGCCTGAAAGCGATACAGATTCTATGGCTGAATATGGAGAGGGAGATACAGGTCAGTATTAGTATCACCTAAGACTTTTGCATCGCATTAATTAATTAATTGTAGTCTTTCATGTATTCCTAGTACTCCTAACTATTGATTTTGTCCAAGTATTGCTTTCCCTGCCTGAGAAACAGAAAATTAGTGGGATGAAAAACTACAGTGTGTTGTTCGAATACAACTTAACGTAATGCTTCCCCCATGTAGAATAAAGATATAAATTATTTAAGATTCTCTTTTGCTTCAAAAGAGCTCCTTCATGGCTAAGTGGTTAGCGTACGCGCCTTTGACGTGGGAGACCCGGGTTCGATTCCCGGCGGAGGTCATGTGGTTCGGATTCCATGTTAATCAGTAGGTTCACGTCTCATATAGCCTTGCTGCTGGAAGGAACGCTAAAATCAAATCAAATCAAGTCAAAATCTTTTGCTTCAAAGTGTTGGAGCATAGACTACTGTACTTATCCTCACCTTTGTTCAGACTTTTTGAGCTGATCGTACAGTATATTACCACTTAAATATATATAACAAATCTATGTAAACTTGTATACCCCAGATTTCAGATTACTCTTTTCTAACTGAAAATAATGAAATTTTCAATATAGGATAGAATTATTTCTGGTAGGTCTAATTCTATTGGCAAAGGAGAAAAGATGGGTAAATTGCTTTCGAAGTTTTGGAGTCGTCTGCTTTTTCTCCAGTTCATGCATAGCATATCTTGTTCACATGTGCTAATGTGTTTATACATATTAGCAGCTTCTCCAGAATTACATATTACTGGAAAACAATGAAAACAATTATATATATATATATATATATTCTAACGTTGCCGCCTTGTAACACATGATCAGAAGTGTTTATCAACCGAGATTGAAGAAGCAGACTGAACGCTTAGCGAAATATTCACATGTCAATAGGGATGCACGTGCTCCTTCAAATGTCAGTTAATTCCTTTGGTCCGAGTGTAAATAGTAAAAGAATTACGCAGAGCTTGTAAGATTTAAATTTTGCAGTGAAGAAAAAAATACAGAAAAATGAATAAAAAATAATTCATATACTTAGTGGAATCGTTCAATTTGAGAATTAATATATTTGCACAGTTTTCCCCATGATTATGGCTAAATTAAGCATCTTTTAGCGAAATACAAGATACCTATTTTTCCCTTAACTAAAATGTATAGAATATGTTTGCTAAATGAAGTGTTAGCAGAAATGGTTCATTCGTTTTCAGGGTGTCCACATTCTGGAAAATCAGTAACAGGGTATCAACTGATACTGAAAATACTGGAAATATACTGGAATTTTGATTCACATACTGGAAATATCATGAAACTGGTAATTTGTCAACAACCCTTTTTTTTTTTTTTAATTGTTTTAATAGTCTTAAGAAACAATTTTGTATCCATTGAGATTGTAAATTTTTTCAAAGCAAAAGTTCTATACAGTTTGTAATTAAACATTTAAAACAATGGGTGGAGTGGAGGACTGTGAGGGGAGTTGGGAGGCCTTTTAAGAAGAAATCAAGGTTAACTAAATTTATTAAAAATAAGATATTCTTTTGATGGCAAAACAATTACAAACCTGAAATCATCAAGAGTGATTATTCCTTTAAAAAAAAAAAAAAAGTATTAAATACAGGAATTTTGCTGATAGTTGTACTGAATATACTGGAATTTTGAAAATGAAACTCAGTAGACACCCTGAGTAAAAGTCAGGGAAAGGTCAAGGAAATAAAAATGTATAAGGGAGAGTCAGGGAAAATTTCATTTAGATTCATTGTTCAATTATTGAATTTATGAAATAGTGTTAATTTCTTGACTGTTACTGGATGCAAAATGTGGTGTTCCCAATGATGATAATTGAGGGATACAGTGTTTTTTGAAATAGTTGTTGAAACTAATTATCTGCGAGAAACTCATGTAACTGCATCCTGGCATATTTGCTCAAAAGAGTAGATGCTGTTATAGAAGAATTGCGTGGTGTCAAGGGGATATCTGAACAAGTGGCTGAGAACGCGAAGAAACAGTATTTCCAGCTTGCAGTGAAATCTTACACTGAAGGATTTAAGGAACACTTCAGTGATTTCGTAGCCAAGGATGCAGATGGTATTGGATTTGATTATTTTTTTTACTTACTCTTAGGAAATGAGAAGAACTTCGTTGACTTATGGTCTGTTTTGAAGCTGTATTTTATCTTCTCTCATGGAAACGCATTTGTTGAAAATGTTTTCTTCAATAAACAAAAAACACATTGTTGAGAACTTACAAGAAGAATCGCTGGTGGATCAATGGATCATATGTGATTATGTGATTCTGTGATGAGAATAGGTGGATCGTCAGGATTGACAATTCCAAGAGACATGATAAATTCAATGAGCAGTTCAATGTGACAATATCAGGTGTATTTGGAAAAGAAAAGAGAAATGAATGCTGGTGAGGAGAGAGAAACGGTCAGCAACAACTAAAGGAGCTGGAGGAAGAAGAGAAGAAAATTGAATTGCGGAGACAACAAAAAGAATATTCAAATCAATGAGAAGAAAGCTATGCGAGAAAGGATGAAAACAAGTTGTTAAATGGGTTGCATTTATCAACTTCACCGGCAAAGTATGTGTTACATAATGTTTTCCTTTGTGATCAGTTAAATCATATATAAACTGTTTATTACTATAAGCAATATTATAATGCTGTGTAATTGGTTTTATAATGTGTAATTTTTTTCATGTCTTAAGTACTCTGTATACTGCACACTTTCGTTTGTAACTTGACATTCTGTGTAGTATATAATCAATATCAGCCTAATGCATATATTTGTAAATTTATATTCTTTTGGATTAAAGAAAATTGAATAAAGAAAGAAACAGAAGTGGAGAGAGAACAAGACCAACTATGGGTAGGATGGAGGCTGGGGTTTCTTTCTTTTTACTATCTCTTTTTAGTTATTCAATGGTCAGGGAATTCTAGAACTTTAGTCATGGAAAGTCAGGGATTTTCTTTCGCCATATTGTGTGGACACACTGGTTTTGAAAAGGCTATATTTTCAAAAGTATGACACATACACACATGAAAGATATATGAAAAGAACCACAAACTCACCAAGTTTGTATGGGAAGGAGGGGTATCCCGTCTTGGCATATCCCGCATCGTTGGATTGGGTGTATTGGTGAGAATGACCTGACTTTTTTTTCCCTGACCTCCCAGATCTCCTGATGTAACGCCCTGCGATTTCTTCCTGTGGGGTACGTTAAAAACCTTGTTTACCTACCCCCTACTACCGCAAACTTTAGTCGAGCTCAAAGAACGCATCAGTGTTGCAGTGCAGACAATTGACAAGACTGTGCTACAAAATGTATAAAGTGAGCCCGAGTATCGTCAGGACGTGCGTCGTATCACCAAAGGGGGGCACATATTGAACATTTGTAGAGGGTGTATAAACTTGTTGATTTTGTGCTTCTTTTCATATACCTTTCATATGTGTACGTGTAGTACTTTTTGAAAATATAGCCTTTTCAAAACGAATGAATCATTTATGCTAACTCTGTATCATCAAACACATTGTTGAATATCATGTATTTATATAAATATTCGAGTTTGGCATACGTTTGTCATGTTAGTTTTATTAGTATATGGGATTATATAAGTTATTTTTAACAAGTTACGTATCCGATATAGTGTGTTTAATTTCTCAGGTTGAATGACTGTCTCAGGTGTTCCAAATAAATATTTAGTTTGATACTACCAACTAGGCTGCCAAAGAATGGCTGTAAAAAAAAGCAATTTTATTCCATTGGATGCTGCTATATATGAGAATCTTTTGTTTAGTTTTTTGTTTCCATTACTTCATTTCATTTAATTAATTTATTTTTTTAATTTTTATGTTTATGTTCATCCTATTTGTTTGCTTTTAATCCTAATTTAAGATACATATTTTTTTCTCATGGAATCTCAATAGAAGGTATGAATGAAGACGGATCCTTTATAGGACAGTACGGTCGGCAGAGGAAACCAGAAGAGGCTTCGTCCTCTGCTTATGCAACCCTTGTGTAGCAATGTTCGTCAGGTAATACATGTAACGCTATTTTTTTTCTTTCTTTAAGTAGAAGTCATTTTACTATTTTTGCGTAGTTTATTTTTTTTCTTCGATTATTTAACTTGTAGTAAGACACATCACCTGTTTTTGTTAGCAGTAGTTCCCAAATAAGATCCCGCATCTTTTTCTCTCTCCCCCCCCCCCCTTGTAACAGTGGTAGCCTGTATAGCATTGCTTATGTTCTGTACCCCTAGTTAGTAGTTTGTAGGCTGTTAACATCATCATAGCTTTAAGTGTTTTTGCAGTCCATAGTTTTGTGTCACATACTTTAATTTTTAAGTTCAGCGTAATAAAAGATAATAACTAAATAAATAAAATGTAAATACGGCTTTGTATATCGGGTGTTCTGAAAATGGCACCCACGAACAACTGTTCTGCAAGTCAAAATAAAGCAAAAATCGTATGGTATACCTTCCAGAGTCCTCCTTCAGTCGCTATAAGGAACCAAAATTTCACTATGTGGCAACGTTACAGATTAATTGGAACCATTAGCATTGCTCTACGAATCCATCAAGCAGTTATATCAATTATTATGCTAATGAATAGTGCTAGTGTCAACGTATAACGACTTTAACTTCCAGCTGGAAAGAGTCAATGTAATTTTGATAATGGTTCTTTATATGCGACGTTGCCACATAGTGCAATTCGCGTCTTTAGACGAGGACCCGTAGGTATACAATTATATATATTTTTCGCTTTGACTCGTAGAATAGTGCTCGGTAGTCCGTGAGCGCCATATTTGAACACCTGATGTACATGCATAACTATATGTATATGTATAATTTAACCATATGTGTACACTGGGTCAGGGGTAAAAGTGGATCAGAAAAGGTAAGGGTACGCACGACGTTACGCCGTTTCCCGTGCCTATCTTTTCCCATTGTATTTTTTTTTTTATTTTTTTAAGGAAGCAAGGGGGACGCCATATTGTACACGTCCTCTCCCGTTCCCCCTCACTTTAACCCTGCACTGTATCTATTTTTTTTCGACCTCGACGGTTTTTTTCTGTAATTTTGTTGATGTTTACTTAAGCGGCCGTAGATCGGAAAATAATTATGTTCGGAAGATAAATGACATCTAGTTTTATTTGTAATTTAAAAGGCTTTCAAACGCTAGTGCCTGCTTATCGATATCACGTACCTATCGGAAATAGAGGGAAAATCATTCAGGTTTCCTTTTTATAAGTTTCGCTACTGGAATTTTGAAGAAAGAAAAAAAAAATCCATTTTTACATCATCAGATCGAAGAAATTTTTAAAAAAATATCCTGATTAAAATGGGACATCATTCCCCAGTTTCTGCTGGCTTGAGGGGAGGGGGCACAGTAGTTCAATGATAGAGCACTCCTCACTCGGTGCAAGGAATTCGTGGTTCGATTCCAGCCATGTGAGTTTGTGATGGGCAACATCGTGTCCGTGTGTCATCTAGAAGTTCTATTTTCTCATTTCACCATTTTACTTCATCATTCGCTTTCATTAATTATCCGTTTCCATTAACCTAAAGGTTATAGTCGTGAGGATGCTGACCTATAAACGTCACTCCCATTTCCAAGTTTTAACTCTCCTTTGATCCATTCCGAAGATTACTTGTAGGGAATTGAACTAGTTCTTTCTCTCTCTCGCTCTCTTGAATGCATACAATACTTGAAATAGAACGCATTTGTGTTCCTAACTACAAAAGTATACAAATGACTCGTTTTATTTGTAATGAAACAGACTCCGAAATGAATCGGTACCGAATAAGGACAGTGTTGATTAAAAAAAAAAAAAGTTTCAGAAAAAAAAGAAGTGAACACATTTATGGTCTGTAAGATTTGAAAATATTCTGGATTTTGTGTTTTCCTCCTTACACGTCAACGAGGTTATGAAGGACCGGATCAACTATTAACGTGGGCGGCTCCGAATCACGACCGAAGAGCTTGAATTCTATGCAGCAGAAGTTGTAATGGTATCGATTCGTTTTAATGCGCCATCAGTATTGCGCTGGCATTGGAACCGATAGTACAAAAACAGTGATTCAAACATTAAAATATCAAGCTGCAAGTATTACGGAATCCTAAATAACATTTCGTTGTCTCTTAAATCCTAGAGATGTTAACTCCCGAATTAAATGTAATCGGGAAAGGCTTTGTGCCTATTGAATCTTGAAAGTCACGTTTTATTATCTTTTCTTGGTTTTCTTTCTACATCTGCTAAAAAAGTTTTTAAAAAGCTTGTTTCCACTTTCAATATTAAGGAACTTGTTTGCGACAAAGACAAGACTAGTTTTCGTATCAAAACTGTGAAAACTAGCTAAATGGAACAGGTTTTCGCTACTGTTTGAGAATTGAGTTCTTGTATTCTACAACAATCAAGCAATTCATGCTGTAATTTATTTGACCATTTGCTTTAGCACTGTCCATATGACCTTAAACTAATTCGACCTAAACATGATTTATAAATGTGGTATTCAAGTAGAAGGTCTGCTTAATAAATTTAACTACCATCATCATGAAGTCTGTTTCCAACGAGAAATATTTATTTTAAATAATACAGTTATGACAGATTGTGCTGCCCTGTGTAAATAAATGCACGTGTTGCACATATGATAGAGCCGGCCCTGTTTTCAGCTGTTTCAGAGGAACACGTTCATACAATCAAAAGAAGGGGAAGAGATTGAGCTGGGAGATGGCAGTGTACTAATAGAGTATGACTGCGAAGCATCAGACTACGTCATCGATATTCTGATTTGTCTGCAACCACTGCTTCTTTCCTCAACGCTAGATTTTCTGCTTACTCCTTTTCCTCTCTGTGTGGTCTACTGAAAGGGGAGCAAACAGACTGGTGACTCAGAGCATTTAGTTGGAATGACTGCAATAAAGGTACGAGGGAGGATCAGAAATTAAGGTTACAAGGCCAATATTTCTGGAGTTTCGTCTATTATAGAGGAATGAGGAGTGTGTGGTAATTGTAACACATGGAGTTGGCAACAGCAGTTTCAGCCATCCACCACCTAAGTCGCTAGTTGTAAGTAAACACAAATTGCATCTCGTTTAGAAAGAAGTCCGATCAGTTATTCGATTTCTGTAAGCGAAACATGTAACCACGGCTGATATTCACCAGCAGCTGGTAGAGGTTTACGGAGAAACTGTAATATCTTGTCAGCATGTCGCAGAAGAATGGTATTGAAAGTTTGTGGCTTGTAGAGAAGACCACCACACTGTTGACGCATTTTCGCTGGGTCATCAACGTCCACCCTCCCTACAGCCCGGACCTCGCTGCATGCGACTTTCACCTGTTCCCGCACGTGAAGGAGCGCCTAAGTAGGAGGCTGTCACCTTGCTTCAAACGAGGAAGTGAATCACTTCGTGACAACGTGGCTGAACATGCAAGGACAGGATTTTTACCAGAAGGGAATCTTCAAACTCATCCCACGATGCGACAAATGCTTCAACCCATATAGAGACTATGTCGAAAAATAACGTAATATATGTACTATATGTTGGCTGTATTCGTTGTATGAAATGATATATACACGTTTCTTTGCAGGCTTTGTAATTTTACTTTCTTATCACTCCTCGTAGTAAACATATATGATATGAATAGGTTAGAGTAGATGGAATTACTTCATGTTTTTTTCTTTGTTTCTTCAGGACGATTTACTGAAGATGGGTCGTTTATTGGACAGTATGGTGCTGGTAAAAGACGGCCAGGCGAGCAGTCTCCCTCAGCAATTGCTACGTATGTGTAGTATACTAAGATACTGAACATAAGACGTCATATCCTTGCCTGGGGGTACATTGTCATTTCCATTGACTGTTGGGGATTTTTTTTTTTCCAGTGAGGTTTTTAACTCTGTGAATGTTCATCTGGGAAGAAGCTTTTTAAACATTTACTTTTTCAAAGTGCTTGTCCATCACGATCAGCTGTGTAGTTGGAACTTTTTTTTTTTCACAATGTTTTTGCCGTTTGACTCATCAAGAAGATATTGTTTATTTTACGTAGAAATACTTGAAGTACATTCGTACTCGGCAGTGAAGAAACGGGATTTGCATCTCAGTGTAGTGTGGGACGGACGACTCTGTAGTGAATTCGGGGAAATTGAGTACTTGTGTGTGAATCTGTTTTCACTTAACTAAGACACCAGAAAAAAGAAAGAAAAAAAATAGTGGTGGCGAGTATTTAGATAAATGCTGAGATGTGTAAATATATATTAATATCAGTGTTCGTTCTACACACTTCTTGTTTCCGACACCTGGTGCTTTTATGCTGCTGCATATATTTCTGAACTTAGATCCTAGAGAATGGCTCTATTAAGCTTCACTCTCTTTGACTATCCCACTTTATTGTTTGCTGACACTGTAAGTAGATTGTAGAGAGACAAGTTATAGATTCTATAAATATTATATATATAATATATATATAAGAAAATGCTTTTTATCCAATTAAATTGCACCATTCTTTCTATCTTGTTATTGTACAGTAAGTTGTAATATGTATATGAAAAATGGAATGCACGCGAAAATGCTATATATCATGTAACTGTTCCGAGCAACGGAAACTGCCATGGAAATAATCTCACATTATGTACTGTTAAAAAAAAAAAAGTTTTTTTAAGTACTTTTTCGCCCCCCCTAATTTGCTCCTCCTGATCAAGCGTGTTGTTGTTAACCGTCTTTCCTTCAAACGGGTAAAAGAAAGAAAAAAAATGTGCTGGTTGTTTGAAGGTAATTTTTAGTTCATTTTATTTTAAGTATGGTTACAATATTTATATAGGTGGAATTATAAGAGGACATTTAATGGTATACAATATTTGCTTTTATAGTAGTAATATTAAATGAGTATTATTTATTTTTTAAGGAAGAAATTACATGATTTATAGCATAGTTTGTAATTATTTTATATAAAAAAAATAATCGCGCTTCAAGCGCGCGTCTGGAAATACCTATTGTTTTTTATATTATTTTTATTACCTATTTTTCTTACAAAGAAAGAATGAAAAGAGTATTTTGTTTCTTTAGAATATTTATATTCTATACGCAGCCTTTTTTATTAGAGCACAAGTGCCTTAGGAAAGGCACTGTTGTATAAAAAAACTACGGGAGGAGGCCGTATGAACTATGTTAACTGTACGATGTTAAATATATTTGGAATGTAATGAACATTTGTATCCATATATATATAAATATATTTCCAATGAGTGTGCACAACATAAAAAAAAAAAAAAGAACGATTTTAATCTGATGATTTTTTTTTCTTCTTTGATTACTGCGATTACCGAAGTTGCTAAGGAAAGGAATTGTTCAGTGTTGAAGTATCTTTCCTGCTTTGCGGCACTGGTTTTTGTATGTAATAATGTGAGTTAACTATTGCTCTATATATAAATATATATATATATAAATAATATATATATAAAAAGAATACTTTTAAGTATTTTCATAAGTCTGTGTGTGTGTGCGTGTGTATAATATTTTTGTATTTATGATTTACAAAAAAAAAGTAATAATGAGAAAGGCGAGTCAAAATGATATCATAAAAGTCTTAATTAATATGCTGATTTATTAATGAATTATTATATTAGAAAAGAAAATTCTGTACAACATGGAAGAAAGTGCCCGATAATATCACTGGAAAATATCAGTTTTGCTTTTATTTATGTTTTTTTTCAATATAATATATATATAAAATTACTACTGACTTCCGTGGGTCTAATTCCTTCTGTTTACAATGTATGAATGTATATATATATATATATATATGTGTGTGTGTATGTGTACAAACAGTTGAATTTCTACAAATTGTTGCTTTTCTTTGCAGAAATTGCATTTAACGATTTTTCTTCGTAAGACTGTCTTTTGGGCTGTGTTATTAAGTCAAAAGGATATGGTCCTAATAACATTGCTAGCACATTTACAATATTGTTCTTTTTTCTCATCTTATTTTTATTAAAGTTAATTGTAGATATGTTTAACTATACTGTTAACAATGCACAATGTATTTTCTAACATGCATTCCTGTTACGTGTAAGTAACCGCAACATTTCCATATTAATTGTATTAACTGAGTTAATACGTACATTTTTTATTTTTTAACTCTTTTGTGAATGCTTCTTGAGTGTAAAGTGTGTAGTTGTTGTTTTTCTCAGTTTTTTTTTTTCATGCCTGTCTTCCGGCTTATTCTCAATTTTTCTGCTGTTGAATCTCATAATTGTATTTTAAAAAAGTTGCTTTAAAAAATCTCAAGGTTGGAAATCTTGTAAGACTCAAAGGAGAAGTCATTTGAAAATATTGCAGGATGACATTTTGTTTTAAAACTTTATGTATTATGACACGACTAAATGAAAAAGCTTCTAGCTTGTGTTGTTTTGCTTCTTTTTGTGTTGATTTGCCGCAAATATCATTCCCCCAGTCTTGAACATTTATCGTCAGGATTGACAGTTTCTAAATGAAGTTATCATGCAAACTGTAGCATATTATTTTTTTTTTTAAATTTATGTTACAGGAAGTTGGAAATACGTATGAAGAAAGTCCTGATCTGTGAAATTCCACAGTTTGAGAGAGGTATAACTTTCGATAACTTTAGTAAAACAAAAAAAGCATACTAACTTCTAATATTTAATAATACTAAGAAGGGATAAACTGAAAGACTTTCATTGCTGTATTTTAGAAGTTCTGTCTGGAGATAAGTAGTTTCGAAACGTATCTATTGTCTCAAAAATAAATGAAATGTATAACTGTTTTAAGAAAATCACATACAGTCTTTTTCAAATCAATAAGAAACATGGATGCTATGTAAGCGTAATAAAAATTAAGTTCAGAGATCGGAGAAATAATAATAAATAGTCTCCTTGCTGTGTGCTAATTGTCATCTTGAATGTAAGAAATATTTTCTGGTAAACGTGCAAGGAAACCATTGTTGCAACATTCGTACCTTCAGGCATAGGTTTTTTTTTTTAAAACCCTGCCTACAAATATATATATCGTTGAAGACAAATTATTTCAGATTTTACTGTAAATTGCACGTGGATTTCATAGCGTCATCGCTTGAAACCAGAATTGCGAAATGCTGGCCAAGTGCCGCTAAAATATCAAATGATAAAAATATTGAATAAGGCGTCCGTATGCGTAGAAATAGAGTATGATTAGGAAGTAGTATTGTGCATAGCTTTGTAGGTGACTTTACATAAATAATTTCTTACGTAGAAACAAATAAGTAAATAAATAAAAATCAAATATAAAAAAATTACATTATTTTCGTAAGATACTCGTCACGAACATGAACACTAAGAAAAATCTGTTTCTGTATTCATCCGAGACCATAACCCACTACATTGCTAGTAAGGTATGATCTTTTAAAATTTAAAGATGTAATTGAAGGTGTAGCGTTCACTTTGGATACTGGAAGAGATCCCTAGTCTGATTTTAAGAGTTGATAAACATAATTGGAGCTTTAACAGTTCATCTAACTAAATATTGGGTTTTAATTAAGGCCAGTGATTTTGCGTTGTTGTTCGTCCGTGAAATCATCAAATGTAGGTACGAGACAAAAATAGGCCTGAAATTGTTAGAGAAGCATCTTAAAGATATAAGTGAATTTTCATCGTGAGAACCTGTCTTGGGTACTCCACATAAGAATTGCTGAACGTTTTGCAGCAAAAATCTAATTATATCAATGTAACACAATAAAAAGAGTAGAGTAAACGTCAATGTGTAATGACACTGACTTGCATTAAACTGTTCGGGAAGTTAAAGGACTTTTAAGAAGAAAACAATGAGAGTTTTAAGTAACAATATCAACCATACAAGATTCTGATGACAACACATACTATAAAGTAATAGTTGCGTGCTTAATAAATTGTTAGAAGTAATAGTGTAGAATAGTGTCCTCTTTGAAATGGTAATTTCTGTAACAAATTCAATAATGTAAAATTTAGATTTTCATTACTCTTTGGCGAAAACTTTCCGCGAACTTTAACGATTCTATTATAGTTTTCAGTAGATTTGCATTTCTCCTAACCTTTTTATTTTCTAAATAAGATATTTAATACTTATGATAATATTTAAATGAAGAGTCTCTGATCATTTTTTTAAGAAAGCATAAAAACTTATCTGTAATATTCACATTATTGTTTATACAGTATTCACCACAGCAGTAGACAATAGGAAGTGATGTATTGCGCATGTCTATTTATTTCAAATGGATAAAATAGTTTTTGGGTAATTGAGTGGTATTCGTATGTGGAATAAGAAAGTATTGGGTTGTAACGTAAGGTTATGGGTTTCTTTAAAAGAAAGATAATATAAACGTGTTATATTCTACTATAGAACATCAAAATTCATTTGTAACAAAACACTGTACGAAATGATGTAGGGATCGTTAAGTACGTGGTATTGTGAACAGCACATATCAATTTTATTTTTACATTGTACATAAATGCACTGCTGAATCAAAGTATTTTGTTACGACGGAAAAAAATATTGGAGATAATCGGAACTCCGTTCAATTGCAGTAATTAAAGAGAGTTTGTACGTAGTTTTAACATTTACACTCAGCTCCTGTTATTGTAAACATAGGGACCATGCTGTTTCCAGTGGTGTAACGTACAAGGTGGGAAATTTGAACCATTATAGGTTAAAACATATTTATTTGCATATTGTACAGTCGAAAACAAGCTTTGAAAGCAATTGGTAAGATCTTGGATAGGTTCCTTCGTATGTTTTCACTGTTCAGCAGAATGCAGTTTGCCGTATTTTGAAAACGTACGATTGACGAAAAAGAGTAGGTTTGTATTTCTGATTCAAGTTAGTGAAACATTCGTTGAAGCTGTGGCCCGAATAGGCTGGTATAATTATTTTGTTTACATAATATTTTGAAAACATAAAACAAGTATTAAAATGAACACAATGCGCCATTTAATTGTCTAAGAAATAAACATTCTGTCAGTGATAAGCTAAAAATTCCTCGATTTGAATTGTATTAATCATAAATTCTTTGATAGAACTATTTACAGTGTGTTTTGACAGTTTTTGAGGCATATAAAGTTTGAAGATTGAATAAGATCTTCGAGGAGAGGAGAGTACTACTTTTGTTTCCGACTGTACAAGATGATGTAATAATTGAAAGTAGAATAAAGTGTTGAGTTTGAAAACATAAATGGAGGCAGCTTAAGTAAGTTCGAAACCTAGCTTCAGTTTAATGTATACGCTAAGCTAAAAATGAAAAATAATAAAAATCATTGATTTCACAGTATTATATACCTGTGTATGTATATAGGAAATTCTAAAACACGAGAAATTTCAAAGTAGTTTTCTATTTCGTTTTCCACTCGACTAACTAGGTACACTTTTATTTTATTTATTTGTTTTAGAAATGTTACAAGTATGTAGAAATGAAATGGAAGCTTTGATTAAGAACTAGAAAAAAACTATTTCGTTGAAAAAGTTTTGAAAGTAATTAAGACTTTTGATGATAATGAGTGTTGTGACTGAATTGGCAGCTGTGTTAACTTGGTTGTAAATTTCATTTTGGGGGTGTGATTATGACAACTGTTGAGTATGTGCTTTCTGAGAAAGTTTTATTCTCTGTGTAAAACCAGTGCATTTTTCTTTTTGTAGTGCTATGAACTTTTTTTTAAAGGAAAAATAAAATATTAATATAATGAAATCTACTCTTGTATACGAGGGTAGATTGCTTTCTTGTGTGAATTTGAAAAAGAAAGAGAAGAAAAACTAGAGAGTTGTGAGACACAGGGAAAATAAATATGCATTCCTCATGTATATGTTGTTTATTATATTCAGTAGAATTCAAGTCAGTTAACTTTACAATAATAATTGATCTGAATTCTATTGTGTATTCTTGTAGTTCGCTTTGGCAATGTTTTAACCCTCCCCCTTCCCCTCCCTCACCCATTGAACAAATGTGTATGTCTATATTTTTTTTATGTTTACAGTCGAAAAATAAACTAAGTGCCAGATCGATTGCTGTGTTTTATTATTTTCGTTTCATATTTTGCATGTATAAAATTTTAGAAATATTTAGCCGAGTATTGTCTCCAGAACTCCAGCAACTTGGGATGAGAACGCCCAGCACGTTTCGTGTGTGTTTGTGCTTACGTGTCTCCAAGGGAAAGCATCTCGTGATTTTTGCTGCTAATTGTGCTCTTTTGTATCTGTTCTATGTCAATGTTGAGTTGATTTTGAGTTTAACGTCCCTTTCAACAGCGAGGCTATATGAGACGGGACCTACTGATTAACGTGGAATCCGAATCACATAAGCTCCCGCCGGGAAACGAATCCGGGTCTCCAATGCCAAAGGCGCATATGCTAACCGCTTAGCCACGAAGGAGCTCTGTTCTATGTCAAACAGGGTCCTGGAACGGACTAAGTTCGTATTCCAATGTATCACTGTATTTTGCAAGATTTGACAAACTGATAAAGAATGGTTTAACAACATACAAAGAATGAAACACAATGGTAAGAATCCTTCAAACGAAGATTTCTTTGCTGTGGTTTTGCCGTTTTTCAACGATTTTTAAAACGAAAAATTGAGGTTTCGTAATGTTAGATAGATATACTAAATTACATGATCATTGTGAAAACGTAAGTAAATTAAACAAAAGCTTTATAATTACCTTTTGTTGGCTTAATTCTTGAATTATATTTCGTCCATTTTCGGTTAAACATCGACAGGAGTTCAGGTTAATTTTGCAGGTAAGTGCGTTTTCTGCATCTTTCTCTAAATATGAAAAGTGGAGCAGAATTGTTAATTAATATTATTAGTACTACTATAAGAAAATAAGATGAAATTATTAACTGCTACACTGGTTGTAACTTACTAGAGTGTGTCAGTGTTAACTGACGGAGCTGATGAATGGAGGTGTGCATTTCCTCTGGCATAAATATTTAATTACAAAAGAAAATGTTTATGCAAATTTCCCAGTGAGGATACTTTCCTGGAGCATAATATGTACGGTGTATATGTTCACATTAACATTAGAAACGCGAAGAGCTATATTTTGAATGAAAACCTGCTTTCACTGTACTGTAGTAAATAAGGTAACTTATGTACCAAAATATTGCAAGACTTTGACTCGCCTTTGTATACAATAATGTCCCGATGTTTTCTTTACATTTACTGTAAATGGAAATTTTTGGGCTTTAAACCTGCTAAACTTCGGGATAGTATTTCAACAGACAAGGGCCTATGTTTAAAATGGATTAGTAGTATTCCTTATTGATGGTATTGAAAATATTATAATAGAGACAGTGACGTACACAGAGAGGTTGGAGAGTTTTAACCCCCTTGAGCAACATACGATTATGGAAAATACACGTTCAGTATATTAAGATATACGAGGGCAATTAAAAAAAAAACGCCATTTGGTTATCAATGACTTACACCAAGGTATCACTGTATCTTGCAAGATTTGGTAAAATGATAATGGTTCAACAACATATACAATGAAACACAATGGTTTAGCATCCCTCAAAAGAATAACGCTTTGGTTCTGTCGTTTTTTTAGTCATTTTTAAAACGAAAAATTGAGGTTTCGTATTGTTAGGTACATATACTTGTTGCATGATCATCGTGAAAACGAAATTTAACAAAAGCTTTATAATTACCTTTTGTTGCGTTGATGCTTTAATTGGTCTTATATTTCGTCCATTTTCGGTCAAACATCGTCAGGAGTTCAGGGTATTTTTGTAGGTAACTGCATTTTCTACAATCTCCGTCTTTAAGTATGAACATACTAATTTAATGTTTGTAAATAAATATAATTCTTTTGTCACTTCAAAGCAAAAGGTCAGCAGGTAGGTACTAAGAAACAAAACCTGGCCAATTTGTTACAACTGAACAGTGATAATTGCATTTATAACTGTCAGTTAAATCTGCAATACAATATCAAACATTTGTAACTAGTAGTTCCGTTAAACACTCACCAATGCATCTTCGGGCCTATGAAGAAAGATAATGTAATTGATAATTATAAATAATGCTACATTAGGGTTGCCAGATTTTCTAAACGAAAAATCGGGGCACCAATCTCAGGCTATATATAGGTTCAGGGTTCCTATTCATTTGGTCAGAATCAATTAATTACTAGTATTTTCCAGGCTACTAATCACAATTTTCCAGTTCATTCTATACATAGTTAACACACTGAAGCCCCACAAGGGATGTATAAAGAATGTGAAAAGGTAACGTAAGAAGAGCTCTCTGGCATCCCTTATTCCGAATCCCGGTTTGTTGTGTTTAACAGATCCTAAATATTGCGCCAATCACGACATACCTTCCTATTTATGATTGAACATATACGTTTTTCTCTGTTGCGTCATTACCTGAGGCAGAAATATTAGCCTAAAAGGAATACTAATTTAGCATTTAGCAAGAAAAAATACCACGTTAATATATACTTATACATACTTGATGGTCATTTCTTCCTCGTTTTGTCAATGACCCCGAATATTTCTCCTGAAAAGAACACTTGCGCTTGGACATGATGGAAATACTTTATGGATCAGACACCAGCAATGTCAAACAATAACATTGACTTCACTCTACACCGATAAAGAAATTCAATTCACTTCACTTCACTTGCAAAGATATGTATTCACTGGACTGGATAAAACGATTGATTGTAAAATTGTACCTCAGAAGACGGCAGACAGAGCGAAATAGTTTAAATGCGGTTAACATGCAGTGACTGAGCCGATTGAAGTATAAAATAACTAATTGTTAAAGTCCATCACCGGAAAAAAGACGTTCTTTCCTATTGAAAATGATACATTCAAGAAATCATTGCCATAACATGAACCCTCTCGAATATTTTTGAAATATTTTTTACCCCTCTGGAAGCTAAACGACCCATAGGACAAAAGAATGGATGTGATTTTCAACTTGCTGTTTGTTTCGTAAAATTAATCGGCTACAGAAATCTTCCGTTTTTAGGTGAGACATCCAGTTCTTGCAGGTTGAATTTTTTTCAATCTGAAGAACGAGAACCGAGACAAACAGGTATCCCGAAAGCCTTTTCCGGGACAGTTAATTCTTGCATTGAAAACCGGGACATCTGGCAACCCTATGCTACATTATCATTGAATTGTAACACTATGGGCAGATTTTGTTTCTTATTAGCTTTTTACCTGTTTCTTTGAAGAGAATATGAAATATTTATTTACAGAGATTAAGTTAGTACGTTTATATTTAAAAGAAAATGGAAATTAAAGAGAGATGTAGAAAGCGCACTTAACCTGCAGAAATAAGCTGAATCCCTCACGATGTGCACAGGAAACTTCATAGACAAAATAGAGAACTGAATAAGAATTAAAGTAAGAAATGATGATAAAAGGTTTTGATTTCATTATATCGCCTTTTTATTTCAAGAGTTTTCGAGAGCGAAATACGTACATCAGTCACCGTAAACTGCAGGCTGATCTTAGTGTCTTATTGAGGGCATGTGTTAGTACTTAAACAAGGTGAGCATAGTTAAGTATGATCACATTATTTGTCTGCAATCGTTGCTGGTTTAGTGGCTGCAACAGAGACTAACCAAGCAGTGTATCATTTAAAAATAATCTTTCTTTGAAAGTGACACACATCAGATAGATATTTTAATAACACCAAATTAATACTTACAACAGATATATCTTTCACTTCCTTTGCCTGTCTTTACTAATTCCACATGAAAAACTAAATAGCTTACAGCATTGATCCATTACATAACTTCACAAAATATTGGGAGGACGAGTCTCCCCCGCCAGAGACCCCCGTGGTTTGGTCACTTTTCAACTATTTATAAGAGACCAGATCACTATGAGCCCTGAGAGTGACATAACTCAAAATTTCTAACTTTTCCGGAGAAACGTTTAAAAGTTTCGAAACGAAGTGAAAAAACTTGGCGCAAGAACGACACAAGTGATCTCTAGCGTACAGTTTTGGAAACACAAAGTGAAATTTTTACCAGAGATATACATCAAGATTAGCTTTCATTTTCTGCTCATAAATCAATAAGGGCGATTTTTGAGTTAGGCTATGTCACTCTTGAAATAAACAGGTGATATGTACAGGTTGCGTAAAAATGAAATCTTAATATTCCATTACATTTTGGAAATTTTCAGAGAGAAAACAACCGGTGAATCTGCAGAGAATCTCTTAAAGAAATAAAGGAATCGTATCTGTAATTCAATTGTACCATGATTTCCTGCTGTCAATGTAATTGGTGACTTCTTTCTACCTAAAATTGTCACTGTTATCTTGACTCATTACCAGAATATATATATATATATATATATATATATATATATATATATATATATATATATATATATATATATATATATATATATATATATATATATATATATATATATACATCTCTGACATAATCCCCAACGGAATTAATATCTATACTAAAAATCTATAAAGTGGAAAGAAATTTATTACAACTGATATAAAAGATCTGGTTTCAAGGTCAATAATAAATACTTTTGAACTGCAAGTTTTTTGCACAACTATTTTGCCTGAGAAATTTTGGGCTTAAGTAACACTTTAATTTTACTGAAGAAATAACAGTACTTTCCACCTTTCATTTCCCATTGTAACACGAGAAAGTTTGCAAATACCAAGGATGTTATAAATAGAGAATCTGCCCATATGTATCTTCATCCTATTAAATCGATGAAGCCAAAAAAACAACAGAGCATCGACATGTCTGATTTGCTACTCTCGTTTCCGACATCATCTGATTGGCTACTTTCGTTTCCGCCATGTTTGTTGGCTCAAAAAAAATGCGATCCTATTGGGCGGAGTGGGCAGAGTAGGGGTGGCGAAACTGTGACGTATGGCTTCAATATTTTATTGTTAGGGCAAATCCTCTATTTATAAGATCCTTGGTAAATACAGTATTTTGTAAATAAAGAAACTTGAAAAAAAATCAGGAAGCGAAGGTGTCATTCCAGAGAAAATGAAATGAAATCTTGTCCCACGACTATACCTGTTAGGCAAAAGGAGACGATGATTAAAGCAAGTGAATAGTGATGTGTGGGAGGAAACGAATACCCCGAGAAAACCCACAGAAACGATGTATATGGTTTACCACAAACTAACTTGGCCGGGAATCAAACCAGGGACCCAACGCACCAGAGGTAAGCGCTCTATCACTGAGATTCGAGGGAAAAATAAAGCAGTTCGGTGGACAGGCATTTTAGTTCCAACGAATTGTTTGTAGAGCTATTAAACAAATGTTCAACGACAAAGTGTTTTAGTGAAAAGTCCAGGATTGTCAGCTGTTACATTTAAAAATTACATGTTATGGCTATGGCTGTTTTTTTTTTTTTTTTTATTAAATGTAATCTTAATATCCCAGATAGCAAAAGTGACTTGCAACAAACTTGCAGCAGATTTGCAATTCAAGTCTGGCAAACTTGCAGCAGACTTGTGATGCAAGTCTGCAAGTTTAATGCAAACTTCCTAGTTGACGCTCTTCCAACTTGCAGCACGCCTGCAGTGGAAGTGTATGGTAAGTTTGCAAAGCAAGTTTCTGCAAGTGGTTTACTTGCAGAGCAAGACTACTGCAAGTTTCCGCTTGCACTGCAAGTGCACAGCTAGTCGGCAGCAAATTAGTGCAGGTTTGACGCAAGTCTCTGCAGGCATATCACGTGCACTGCAAGTGCACAACAATTTGGCAGCAAGTTTGTGTAGATTGAAAGCAAGTCTCTGCAAGGATACCACTTGCACTGCAAGTCCCTAGCAAGTCGACAGATAGTTTGTAATAAGTCTTCTGCAAATATATACTTGATTGCAAGGCTACAGAGAGTCTTCATCAAGTGAGTGTAGTAAGTCTTCTGCAGATATATACTTGCATTGCAAGTCTACATTTTTTTACGCATATAAAGACATATTCTGCTGTAGAAATTAATTAATTTTGTATGCCTTTTACAAACCGAACATTTACTGTATACGAATATACACACAGTATATTTTTCTCAACAACTTTGTCAAACAATACACGTTTAAAATATAAATTATCTCTACATACTGGTTAATGATTCACTTGTTTTAATGCTTCACACACTTCGCACCTACTACAAATGGCGACCTGGCGTGATTTATACGATTAGACTTTTGTGCTACCTGTTGGTGGAAACTAGAACTGACACACTTACTACAAAGTTGCAGCAAGCCTCCGAGGCAAGTAAAATCTAGTAAGTGAAAATCAAATTACGACATTTGCGGGTAACTCTTTGAAAAAGCCTGCAGCAGGTGTACAGTGCACGGAAAGTCTAGCAGGTTAAAATCAAATATAGTGAAAGACTTGCTGCAAGCCAACATGCTATTAGGGATGTTACAAAGTAATCAGAACATACCAGTTCAATCACAGTAACTTAACTCCTGTTATATCTTATTTTAATTGGGTATTCTTCCTTATATAATTGTCCTGATATTCTCTGCATATATCGTTTAATCAATGTCCTTACGACTTATATTCTTAATAAATCTTTTTTTTTCTTAGTATCTTCGGTATATCTTGTTTTTCCTACAGTCCCACAGACTATATACTGTATAACGGCTGCAGTGGTATATGATTTCGTTCGTGACATTTCCTGTCACTACTCTCCTCCCTTGCGGTTAGTGTACACGCCTTTGGCGTGGGAGACTCGAGTTCGATTCCCGGCGGGAGCTCATGTGGTTCGAATTCCACGTTAATCAGTAGGTTCCGTCTCATATAGCCTCGCTGCTGAAAGGGACTTTAAACTCAAAATCAACTTAACTCTCCTCCCTTTACAGTTTTCAAAACACACAACGAATCTTACCTTACGATTATTAAGGAAATCTTTGTTTTTTTTGTTTTTTTGTTTTAATCTTCTGAATGGTTTCCCAATTGATTCATAAACCTGAGTTCTAAGCTGCTCATGTTCTTTGTAGCATTTCGTGCATTCAATATTCTTCTGAACGCCATTTCAGGTAGAGTTATTATCAAGAACTGATATATCTGAGCTAAACTTTCTCCTACCCAAACAGCACAATGCACATATAGTACCCGTCTAGTACATGTACAATTGCTCGGATGCAATATGTGCATCATTTGTATAAATGCACGCCTGTACATGTGATGCACATAAGCGTTACAGATCCTATTCAATATCTTCACGCGCGCAGTACGTGTGCAATACAAACGTCCTGCACAAGTGATTTACATCTACCGCCAGGGGTGTAGCCAAGGGGGGGGGCATCGAGGCCAGGCCCCCCAAATGGTTTCCTGCCCCCCCCAAATGACCAGCTTTTAAAACATCATAGTAAAATTATCTCGCTTCGTTCATTTAAAAGTAACAAATTTTATTGACAATTAATAATTTACGGTAAAATAGTATGGAGAAATATTGTGTTTCTATACCGATCGAAAAACAGTATAGTATCTCTTCCTTATACCAATCGAAAAATAGGATACTTTTTTGTGACAGCAGATTACACAATTTACTGCGATTTATATTTGACAGTTTGAAGACACTACAAATACAGCCATAAAACAAAGTTACTAAACTGATTTCTAAGTACAGTATATTTTTATATGCTTTAACAAGTGTTTTAAAAGACATAGAGGATGGAAAATTTGGTGAGAAACAATGTTTTTATTCAATTTGAATTTCATTCGCTCTCTCTTTTATTTCTACTCAGTGTAATAAAATAATTATCATTGCTACCCATTATAGGTAAAATTCTGGAAAAAATAATGTTCAATCGGGTTATGGATTTCATTAATAAACATTCTATTATATCCAACACACAACATGGCTTCTTGAAAGGTAAATCTACTGAGACAGCAATTTTTCATTTTCTAGAAAACTGCAGAAAGTTACTGGATGAGAAAAAATTATCTATTGGAATATTTTTAGATCTAACAAAAGCCTTCGATTTAGTAAATCATCATATATTGCTAGAAAAACTTAGTTGCTATGGTATTAGAGGCTTAGCTAATAAATGGTTGAATCATACCTTAAAGATCGGAAACAAGTAACTGAAATCACAGGAATAGTTAAAAATAAAATTCAAAAATGTGTGTCAAGTGAAGAAATTATTAATCGTGGAGTACCACAAGGATCAATTCTAGGACCACTTCTCTTTCTTCTTTATATAAATGATCTTTCTGAAAGTATTAATAGTTCATGTGTGACTTTATATGCAGATGATACAAACATAATAGTTAGTGGGAAAGATGAATGCGAATTAGCTTCAAACTGCCAAACGGCAATGAACCAACTTTCCAGTTGGATGAATAAAAATTACCTAATCATTGATGTAAATAAAACATGTGTCTTAAATTTTAACAATGGTAAAAGTAATCAAGCCAATGCAATAAAAAAATAAATAATAAAACAGTTAAATATGTAGAAACAGCTACCTTTCTCGGAGTTAAAATATCTAATAATTTCAACTGGGAACCACATATAGAACATGTAAGAAGTAAGCTAAGCAAACTATGCTATGCAATTAGATGTGTAAGAGATAAGATTAATGTAAAAACGGCTAAGTGTATATATTACTCAAATTTTCATTCTACAATAAAATATGGCTTGTTGTTCTGGGGAAATGCACCTAAAAGTATTGCTATCTTTAGGCTACACAAGAAAGTAGTAAGAATACTTGCAGGAGTAAAATGGAACTCTTCTTGCAGAAATATTTTTAAGGAACTTGGAATAATGACTCTTCCCTCAATATATTTGTTCGAAATATTAATGTATTTGAAAAAAACATAGTAGTGAATTTATTGTTAACAAAGACATTCACAGTTATAACACAAGAAGTAAAGACGACATTCACTTGCATGCACATAGGACAAATATATACAATAAATCAGTTACGCACAAAGGTACTCTATTATACAATCTACTTCCATCATGTATAAAAAATCAGGTCTCTGTCAATAACTTTAGATCCAAACTTAAAAGGTACTTGATAGAACATTGCTTTTACTCGGTTGAAGAATATGTAGAAAATAATTCGTATACGTAAAATTAAATATATAGTAAGTAAATTAGTGAAACCATAAGAATCTATATGTAATAATAGTATGTATGTTTATGTATACTGGTATATATATAAATGACATGTCCAATTTCGTTGTATGACGATGAACGGATGCAATAAATTATGATTATGATTGTTTTTTTAGTCACGAATAATAAATAAGTATTTTTGTCAGGAAACCGTAAAGAAATTAAGTGAAATTTCAAAGAAAATCAATCTTGTGTAGATAGGTTCTCTATACAAGGTCTTAAATTTAAATATAAAGGTAAGCAATAAAAGTTCTGTCGCTTTTTCACTCACCACCTTCGAACATCGATATGTCACACAACCTGGAAGATCAAAAATAGTCCCCATCAGCATCGACGACCTTCTGAAAACGTTATGGAAGACCATGGAATCCATCGCGGTAGAACTTGGTGGCCCGTGAAACGAAGAAGGTATCAGGTGCATTTTGGACTTTTACTAGGAATTTGAACTGGCATCCTCTAAGGTGATTGTCCAAAGAATGGAACAGGTGATAATCGGACGGTGCAATATCCGGGGAATATAGTGGTTGCAATATTGTTTCCCATCCAAGGCGGAGAATGGTGTTCTGAGTCATCCTAGCCACGTGGGACTTAGTGTTATCCCGTAAACGAGGACCCATTTGTAATTCAGAAGTGATGGCTCCAGAATTTTGAGTTTTTCTTGAGCACAGCTCAACTGCTGACACTACACAGTTGCATTGATACTCTGACCAGCTGGTAGCAGTTCCCGATGCACGATGCACCAAACACACGGAAGGACCTTCTTCTGGTACAGTGCTGGTTTCAGCTGTTTTGAAAGTGGTTCATGGGATGCTAACCAATGATGACGGCGCCGTGGAGCTTCGTATAGGACCCACTTTTTATCACATGTCAACGCCTTGTCCAGAAATGGCTCCGAAACAGTAAATAAACACAGGCGACTGCCGCGTTGCCTTCTGGCCCGGAGTCAAAACATGTGAGACTCATCGACCCAACTTGTAGTGCTCACCAAGTTGATGGATGTGCTGCCAAATGGTTCTTCCACACACTGAATTGTAGTCCCAGTTCCTCTTTGTACATGTGTTGGTCTTCTGGTACGTGGTGTTTTCGGGTGTTTCGTCATCGTCCTTAAACTTGTTAAACCATCGCTGCACTGTCCGCGTCGTCATGACACCTTCACCAAAGGCCTGGCATATTTTCTGTCCAGCTACAGCGGCGTTTGACCTCCATTTGAACTCGTTCAGCATACATGCTCTTATGACGCTCTGTGGATGTCCCATGTTCCCTCTGTCATTATGTAAGTTCACTGTGTATCTGAATTGTCACAACCAGGTAGTATGTTGGACATACCCATACCAACAACTGACGTTCGCCTTATCTCCATCCGCATTCAACTCACGGTCTGAGGTCCAATTGAACAAAGACTAAGCTTTCCCTATTTGCGTTGATATGCCAACAAATAATAATCATATGAGTCGATCTTAAACTACTTTATCTTTTCATCAAAATTCGTCAGTAAATATTTCCCATATAGATCGACCATATCTAATTTATCTGTATTGATTAATTACATCAAGTTTTTCTTCTTTTTTAAAAAAAATATATGAGAACTTTTTTATAAATATAAATTTCTACTGTGAAGTGATTGGAAACAGACATGCACTTCAACCTCAGGAGTATGCTCCCCATTATTGACGAGCGTTGTGAATATTCTCAAAAGTTTAATACTTCAGAAAAAGTGAAAGCAAGACTCGTTTATAATGTACTGGAGGAAATTCACAGCACCAATAAGTTTTCTGAACTAGACCTCCACGAAAAGGGACAGAATTTTCTTGGTTACTTTTATAGTTATGCACAAAAGTATAGCGTTTGGTCCCAGGCAGTAGTTCTTGATTAAGCATAATAAAAACTATCTTAAATATAATTTATGGTAATAATAATAATATAAGAAGAAGAAGAAGCTAAAATGGTGTTTTTAGTTTTTCAGAAGGAAACCAAAATTTTCCTTTCAGTCCTCAAAAACACTAGCAGCAACACATTTTTTTGGCTTTGTAGCTGGCCCCCTCTCAAAAAGGACGGGCCCCTCCTACACAAACCTGCTGGCTACACCCCTGCCTACCGCACAGTTGATTTACAAGTAGCACGTATTCGATTTACATGTAGTGCACTGGTGACTTACACGTAGGACACAGGTGATTTCCTCGTAGTGCAGGTGATGTAAAAGCATATTCGAATTGCAACGAAAAAAGTATATATTTGGTGCCTTACGCAATAACACCACCTAGACACCAAATACATCACCTTTCAAGTATATCAGAAGTAACTAATAATTGTCAGTGAGAATTTTACTTTTGGAGTTTATTATTTACAATGAGCAAAGCTTTAGGTAGTATATTTGATGTTTTCCAGGTAACAAATAACGCAACATGTTCTGCTGTAATCGGTCACGAAAATAATTTTGTAAACCTACGAACTGTCTGACAATAGTTACCTCAGTACAGTGCTGCGGCCTGTTGATCTTATATCCTAGCTCAGCGGACGTTACAAAGTTTTTACAGTCATTCAGCTGTGATTCGTCAAAAAAGTCTCTATAACACCGCCTGGAGGAAAAAGGACAACTTTCAATTAAAAATACTATAGCCATATTGCATGTTTTAAATACTATTTGATTTGATTTATTGCGTTCAATTGAGCATACAAAGTACACAAATTTGTACATATGATATAGAACATTTCATTTTGTAACAATACATTGGTTAAATACATCTCTTGACAGAGTTAATAAACACATACAAACAAACTATAAGCATACATATATAAAAACTAAAAATTTTACTATGAAAGAAGGAGAAAAGAAAGATTTATTATTTAATCTAATGGTTAAAATTTATCTACATACCAAGTTTTACTGCCTTCAGAAATAATAAAGGATTATTCGCCTTTATACTCATCTACAGAATAATAAGATTTACAAATTAGCATATTTTTAACCTCTCTGAAAAACTTTATATCATCTTTTATGTATTTCAATTCTATTGGTAATTTATTATATAGTACCGCACCTCTATAAAATGTAGTTTCACTAGGAGAATGAAAGTAAAAGTATACACTTGCACGGTATTATGGACGTGTCATACACATGTGCAGTAGCCTATTTAAATGTGCTTCATCCACGCAAATGCACATTTGCACATGTACGACTTAATCACGGGTTATGTATACTCACGCAACGGCAAATATCGTATGGCACCATTTTTTTTCTATGAAAGAGTAATACATACAAAACCTTTACCACGGTGTCCACATTCTGGAAAATAAGTGCAAGTCAAGGAAACACAGTGTTGGGTAAGTTACTTGTAAAAATGTAACGCGTTACTAACGCGTTACTTGCCTCAAAAAATTAACTGTTACTTTACTTCGAAAGTAACGCGTTACTAATGCGTTACTTTTAGGTCCGAAATTTTGAATATGTGAAAAAAATCTTATTACTTCAGTTTTCCCGCTATTATTATTATTATTATTATTATTATTATTATTATTATTATTATTATTATTATTATTATTATTATTATTATTGCACGTTCTGGATCGATTTATGTAAATGCAAGGACAAATTTTTACTTGACAGCTATATGAACATTTTAATGTAATGTAACATTGACTAAAATGCCATACTGCGTTACTCGCAGGGATGGGCACGAGTGAGTTCGAGCAAGTTTTCTTTGACACTCGATTCGACTAGAAACAAACATCTTTGAGTTCGACCCGAGAACTCGGCTTCAAATATTTCCTCCAACTCGACTCGAATTCGGGTCGAGTTGAGCCAAATCTGGTGTATAGTTTCAGTACTCTCTTCAAGTATCTTACATAGACAATATAATTATTGTCAATGGTACTACTATTACTACAACTTATTATATTATTATTATTATTATTATTATTATTATTATTATTATTATTATTATTATTATTATTATTATTATTATTATTATAACAACAATGTGTATAAACATGAAAGATAGGCGGTTTATATCTGAATACTAAAAAAGTAGTTGATTGTCAACCTTGGTAGTCGTGAAGTCTAGGAGTCAAGGATATGTTAACGAGCTTCTGAATTTGGATTGAGGGTCTAGGTTGAGTATTCGGGCTCGAGCCAAACATTATTAAAAGTTATAGGGTACTAGCCAAATATCTTCAAAACTGCTCGGCCCGGGTTTAGAATTGTCAACGACTCGAGCAGCTCGGCTCACAGCTCATTCACTATCGACCCAAACCGAGAAGTGAGCCGAGCCAACAGCTTACCCAACAGAGTCGGCTAGAGCCCTTCGCTCAGTTGAGTCGAACCAAACAGATGGCTCACCCCAACCAAGCCAGCTCGAGCCAATGGTTCACCCCAAGCTAGCCGGCTTGAGCTATCAGCTCAGTTAAGCCGAGCCGAGCTAAGCTTGTTATAAAAGTAGTCTCGCTATCGAGACGCGACGAGATGCGAGCAGTGTCCCCTCTCATGAGTAACAATAAAAGTATTCCATATTACTGCTTAGCTTACATTTCTCATGGTTTTCGCTTTCCAGTGTAATCAGGCCATGATTTCAAAACGTGTTAAAACGAGCGAGCCATTTATTAAACTCGACTCGACTCGAAACTCGACGCGAAAAACATGAAATCAGCTCGGAACTTGACTCGAGAATATTACTTTTGATCGACTCGAAACTCGACTTGGATTCGAGTCGAGTTTTAGCTTGACTCGCTCTCATACCTATGCGTTAGAAAAAATGGTTGCTTATTATTATTCTGCTAAACTAATTATACAATAATAACAATGTTGCTATGTAAAATTAAAAATACATAATATAAGGAAACATTATACTACAACTGACAAAATGGGAACACATGAACTGGGGGTGAATCAAAACTTGCCAAAAACTCTAAAATCGATACTTGCTTTTTAAAGCTAGTTGTTCCAAACTCGGGACTTTAGGATATGCAGACTGATCTAAAAGAACTCTAATATTACATACCATCAACATTACATCAATAAAGTAGGCCTGCTCATCAGAAAACAGTTTATTCATATTAACCCCTTAATGTATGTCGTTAATTATGGCACCCTAGTTGTTGATAAATATTTCTCGACGGGGCACCACTTTACTTTTAAATTCTGTTCACCACCATCTTCAGCTTTTAAGAAAAAGTATTCTTTCAAATGTTCGAACGATAAAATATCTTCGTTCTCCATCTTTATAAAAACAACACCAATCAAAGTAAAATAGACTACCAGTACCATTGCACTCGTAGTTCACTCACTGAATGTATTGACTTGGAGCTGTCAAAATCTAAGACAAAATCTTCCAGGTGCTTGCAATCAGTACACGTGGTTTCCCTGAGGCTGTCCTCATCTTCCAAAAACAGCAAGTGGCACTATATTTTGTTATAGAAATAAACAAATCAAATTGTATCTATGAATGTATTTGCAAGCCTACCAACGTAAAGTTCGTAAGGCGAAACGGGAAAATGCACATCGAGATTTCCCGTTCAGCCTTACATTAAGATGAAAAGTGATAACAGGTTTTACATGCAAATTTCATTGCTAGAAGTCATAAGGCGAAACGGAAAAAGGCGAACACTGCAGGAATCGTCGGTCACTGACATCGTTCATGCTCCATTGTTCCATTCTGAGAAATTCACTTACAGGAAAGAAACATTTGTTTCCGAAAAAAATATACATATATTGTAGTTACTCATTCGAAATGTAACGCGAAAAAAGTAACGCAAACTAGGTACGTTACTTAAAAATTTGTAACGCGTTACAGTTACTTTGCAAAAATGTAACGCGTTACTAAGAAACGTTACTTAACAAGTAACGCGTTACTTAAAAAGTAACGCGTTACTTGCGTTACGTTACTTCCCAACACTGGGGAAACATCAGGGAAGTAAAAATGTATCAAGTGAAGTCAGGGAAATGGCAGATTGGTCAGGGAAAGTCAGGAGAAAATCGATTTAGGTCCATTGTTCAATTATTGAATTTATGAAATAGGGTTGATTCTTTACTGTTACTGGATGCAAAATGTGGTGTTCCCAATGATGATATTGAGGGAGTCAGTGTTCTCTGATATAGTCGTTGAAACTAATTTTCTGCGAAAAACACATCTAACTACATCCTGGCATATTTGCTCAAAAGGGTAGACGCTGTTCTAGAAGAATTGCATGGTGCCAAGAGGATATCTGGACAAGTGGCTGAGAACGCGAAGAAATAGTATCTCCAGCTCACAGTGAAATCTCTCACTGAAGAATTTAAGGAACACTCGAATGAATTCATAGCCAATGATAGAGGTGGTATTGGACTTGAGTTTTTTTTTACTTAGTCTTAGGAAATGGGAAGAACTTCGTTGACTTATGGTCTGTTTTGAAGCCGTATTTTATCTTCTTTCACGGAAACGCATTTTTTGGAAGTTGTTTTACAATAAATAAAATTCTCATTGTTGACAACTTACAAGAAGAATCTCTGGTGACTCAACGGATCATATATGATTCTGTGATGAGAATAGGTGGATCATCATGATTAATATTTACAAGAGGTATGATAAATTCAGTAAGAAGTTCAATGAGACAATATCAGGTGTATTTGGAAAAGAAAAGAGAAATAAATGCTGGAGACGAGAAGAGGAGAGAGAAACGGAAGATTCAGCAACAACTAAAGGAGCTGGAGGAAGAAAAGAAAATTAACCTGCGAAGACAAGGACATTCAGATCAATGAGAAGAAAACTATGCGAGAAAATATGAAAACAAATTTCTAAATTTGTTGCATTTAACAACTGCACCAGCAAAAGTATGTGTTACATAATGTGTATGTGTTCTTTTTTTTAATAATCAGTAAAATCATATATGAACTGTTTATTGCTATAGGCAATATTATAATGCTGTGTAATTGGTATTATAATGTGTATTTTTTTTTCATATCTTAAGTACTCTGTATACTGCACACTTTCGTTTGTAACTTTACATTTGTGTAATATGTAGGACTAATCAATAATGGCCTAATGGACATATTTGTAAATTTACATTCCTTTGGAAAGAAAATTGAAAAAAGAAAGAAACAGAAGCGGAAGAGAACAAGGCCAACTATGGGGAGTGTGGAGGCTGGGATTTCTTTCTTTTTTCTATATTTTTAAGTTATTCAGGGGTCAGGGAAATGTGCAACTTTTGTCATTGAAAGTCAGGGAAAAGTCAGAGATCTTTTCTCCAAATTGTATGGACACCCTGTTTACATTTCCAAATGAAATTATATAAATTAGGGCACTTCAAAAAAGTGGGGGGGTAGGCAACTGAATCCTCTTGCTCCTCCTAATCGCCGCCCATGGTTGGTAGAACATATTCTAATAAGGTAGTGGATCTATCGTCGCAAGTAGTTTCATGTTTCAAACTGAGAAAATAAAAATATAAAAGTACCAAACGACTAATAGAAAAGCCGTCAGGATCTGTCAATTGACTGGTGATGGGTGGTAAGAAAAGTAGGATGGTACAACCCGTAGTAGAATTCTGTGCTCATATGTTTAATCTATGATATATGTCCAATTGTTCAACATAATCAGGATTTTTTGTTATAGTATATTCTAATACTAAGTGTGTTAGTAAGTGACAATGGAAACAGCCATAAGTGACAGAATATAAACATGACTAATTTATTAAATACAAAATGATATAATCATAAACAGGTGTGAAATCTGGAAACAATAGTAAAAAAGAGAAGCAGGAAATAAACATTCTAGTGTTTAACTATTCATTGATATTTCGGTAAAAGCAGTGGAACATCTCTTTAAGTTATTTAGCAAAAGATAGATCTCCTAACACGACACTGTCATGTAACAGTTCAGTGAAAATCTATTACGTCAGAAATTTGCATATTTCCTGTATTCTGCTGCTACTAAATAAGTACCTAAACTCTACTGTAATTATGAAAACGCATAATTTTCTATTACTGCTTTATTCGTGTAATTCTGTGGGAAAGTACATTATTCGTAAACGTTAACTATCATGTTCTCAGTTTACTCTTATATCTAATAGAAACTCAAATAAATATACAAGCATAATTTAAAGTTATAAATTTTTAAAAAATCAGTCACGCGTTAATATTTATTAATTTCTGTATTTAAAGTAAAGTATACAATCTTTTCATTTTAAGTTTTACAATAAATCGTTGTCGTTTACTAGGGTTGCAGCCTAATTACACAGACTTTTACAAATAAAGAAATACAGTCACAAAACATTTTTAACTAAAAAAAAAATTAATGGTATGTAAAACTACCGAATCAGATAAATATAGTTGGCTAATTTCCCGTACAGCTTAAATATTAAAAGAATTCAATTAGAAGAGAGCCAGGTCAACAATACGGAAGGAGGAAACTTGCAGACGGACTTGAGGTTCTCGTTCTCTTATAAAAGATGTTTGTTTTCCATTATCTTCTCACTGAAATATTAAATTATACACCTTATAATTTAAAATTTTCGAAAGGACCTATGATAAGTGGCCCTGATGGACAAGCAGAAATGATTGTAAAATTCGAAAAACAACAAACATTTAATGAAACAAAGATTTAACCAGCAGAATTGATTGATAATAATGTTGGTCGCAATATTTTAACACAGAGAAAAAGAAAGCGAATTAAATGGTATAAAAGGATTTTTATTTTAAATCATTAAATCAGATTTTATAAGCAATATATTCAACGGTTTGTAGCATAAGACAACTCTTGTAATATTCCTGAATTACACACGAGCTTCTTAGCATCCGTCAGAAAATATGGTTACAATCAGGAGGCACTCACGGAGGGGTCCACCGGATCCGGACTCTCAAAAATCTTATTTTTTTGATTGTGTTTTGTCTGTATTACCTGACCAGGATATTAGTGCGGTTTTTCGTGGAGGGCGCTAGTGTAGTGTTTACATCAGTTTCTAGGTAAGCGCGGTGGGACAGGGGAACGGAGAGCGTCACTCTGCAGTGTATCCAACGATTTTCAAAAGTTGCAGTTTTCATGTTATAAGTAGCCTAATCTGTTTCGCTTAATAAAGAACTCCATAAATTATATAGTTGTTATTGAATGCAGTAATGGTTATTCCTGCAGTAATGCAGATGTATTGTGGATAATGGCATATGCATGGAAATTAACAATTTAAGAACAAGATAGCATACAAGTGAGTTTCTACCGTGTATTAAGCAGATTATATACAAAAAAAATGATTAAGTTTTATTTGATTTCATTATAAAACAGTAGAAACCTGTAAAACTTAGTAATAAGATGTAATGACTAAAATATTAATTATGGGTTGGTAGCTTAGATACTTGCGCAATATCTTGTAACTGTAAGTTCAAATCAAGTTAAGGCTCGCGATGCTTGGATTTGTTTTAATGTAGGTCTATCGATTGACAACTAAATTATTTTCTTGAGTTGTAGCCAAGAAAGAATTCCGATACGTTTCCACTCAAGAACTCTGGAAGTTCTCTCCGTTGGTCTATTGGCTAGCGCATGTGTCTTTGTTGTACGTGGTTCTGTGAGAGCCCAACAATTAATTTTACAATGTTTCACTTTCATTAATCATCTGTCTCCTCTAGCATAAAGTGAAAATACTAGATCAATCCCCCAGTTTATATTCCGCTTCTGCAGAATACCTCATGCTCGATCTGAATATACAAAATAAACATATTCTATTGATCTCCGTTTATCGCCCACCTAATACAAACTTTGAAAATTTTGAAGAAGCCATCTCCCAAGTTATCCCCCAGTACAGTAATATCATAATTATGGGAGACATGAACTATGATCTTTTGACGTCTAAATCCGAGGTGCTGCGATATAAAAGCTATATTAATTCTCTAAATCTTTCTTTTTGTACGTTACAGCCTACTCATAGAACTGAGACGAACGAATCGTTAATTGACCACATAATAGTCTCTGATATTTGTAAACTAACAAATGTAGGTCAAGTATCCGTGCCAGGTATAAGCCGACATGACCTTCTTTATCTAACTTATAACATAAAATGTCCAAAATACGTTCCGCGAGTAGTATATAAAAGGAACCTAAAACCAATAAATGACAACGCGTTATACGAAGACACAAATCTCGTGCCGTGGTACTTAGTTTACTGTGCTCCCACTCTGGATCAAAAAGTAACACTTTTTAATGGTTTTGTGCAGCAATTATATAATAAGCATGCTCCTTTGAGAAGGAAAAGAGTGCGTAGACCCCCCAATCCTTGGATTAACGATGATATACTCGCGCTCATGGCTCTTCGAGACTCTGCTCACAGACGTTACAGAGCGGCTTTAAAACAAAAATCAAATATCTCATTAATGCAGGAAGAATATAGAAAATTACGAAACCGTTGTAATCAAGAAGTTCGTAAGGCGAAAATCGAATTTGCTAGAAGTCTCCTGAGCCATACGTCCCAACTACGAGAGCTATGGCAAAAACTGAAGTTCCTTGGTATTGGTGTCAAAGCCAAAATCGATAAACTTCCAGAACTTCATATAGACACCATAAATGAGCAGCTATGTTATACACCAGATAAAATCAATACTTTGAAGAATATTAAAAAAACGAGCCCTGTAAAAAAATATATTTAACCTTCACCTCGTCACTGCTCCGGAAGTCATGAAGGCAATAAACAAAATCAAATCACCTGCTTCAGGAGCTGACGACTTGCCAATCATTCTTATTAAAAAAATATTACCGTTCATTGTAGATGTCATTGTGCATACTTTTAATAGTTCCATCATAACCGGAGAATTTCCATCAATTTGGAAACTCTCTTACGTTCGCCCATTGCCTAAAACCAAAAATCCAACAAAAGCGGAAGATCTTCGCCCTATTAGTATACTCCCTGTACTCTCCAAAGCAATAGAGCATATAATACATGACCAATTAACTAAGTTCCTCGAAAAAAATAACATCTTAAATCCGTTTCAGTCAGGTTTCAAATCTCAGCATAGCACTTGCACTGCTCTAGTAAATATCACTGATGATATTCGTGCCGCTATGGATGAACGCCAAGTTACACTGTTATCCCTACTAGATTTTTCTAAAGCTTTCCAAACTATAGACCATGACATACTGATTGCCAAACTGTCTTCCTTCTACAACTTTTCCCAGTCAACTTTATCTTGGTTTAGCTCCTATTTATCAAATAGAAAACAAAAAGTTGTCACAAATAACATATGTTCCAATACGAAACTTATTCCATGTGGAGTCCCGCAAGGCAGCGTCCTAGGACCTCTTCTGTTTTCCTTATACATCAACGATTTACCTGAGCACATCACCCATTGTAAATATCACTTATATGCAGATGATATACAATGCTATTTAACCACTAATCCCCTAAATTTAACCACCGCGATTGGCCACTTAAACAGTGACATTGAAAGTATCTGCACATGGGCATGTAAAAATGGACTGCAAGTAAACCCAACCAAATCAAAATATATCATGCTTGGTTCTCGTAAACTACTCTCCACAATCAATATTACAAGCCTACCGAATGTTCTTGTAAACAATGTAGCCATTCCTGTAAGCGATAGCGTCAATAGCCTAGGACTCCAGATCGATAAATTCCTAAATTGGACAGACCATATTAATAGAGTATGCAAGAAAGCTTACGGCTCCCTCCATTCTCTTCAGCGTTTAAAAAACCTTCTTCCGGAATCCATTAAAGCGTCCCTGGTTCAGTCATTAGTAATCTCTCATTTAGATTATTGTGATGCAGCATATGTTGATTTAACCGAAGATCTGGCAAAACGTTTGCAGCCCATTCAGAATGCCTGCGTTCGATTCATATTTAATAAAAAGCGTTTCGACCATATCTCCCATTGTTATCAGAAACTAGGATGGTGCAATCTAAATACCCACCGCCGCATTCATTCTCTAACACTTTTATATAAAATAATTAATAGTAAGAAACCTACTTATCTATCCTCTAAATTTAAATTTCTCGGCGATACTCACCCACTAAATACCCGTTCTAAAGGAAATACAACACTCGCTGTTCAAACGCACAAATCTAATTTCTTTTCCAAATCTTTAACACTATCAAAGCTTGGAATGACACCCCTGAAAGCATCAGAAACTCTGGTTCAGTGTTGACTTTTAAACGACGGTTTAAAGAATATCTTTCTAATGTAGGTCTTCAGTAAGAAAGAAAAAAAAATGTTACACACGAAACTATCCCTGGCGTTACCATGCAGTCGTTTTTTTCTTCTCTCCCTTTCTATTTCTTCTCATTTTCTTTTCTATTCCCTTCTGATACATGTGTATGAATGTATACATTATAGACAATCACTTAAGTAGGTGCATCATTTTATCTATAGATAGTGAATCATAGGAATATATTTTATGTTATATATAATCAAGATTGGTGTCTTTGTTTCTCCTTATATAGTTTAACATATCTTTAGCATTGTCTCTTGTTTGTTTTATATGTAATAAGTTTCATTTTCATTTCTCATGTTTTATTTTATGTATTGTTCTGTATGTCGGTAACTGTTCTGTATGTCGGTAACTCTTTAACGTGCCTAACTGTATATCACTTTTATTCTCGTCGTAAAAAAAAAGATCCGACTGTAAAAGACAAATGTAAATGGTTGAGTGGAAGAAAAGGTTATGCCTTAACTCCGCCATTTTAAATAATAAATAATCATGGGACGTTAAACTAAAGAAATTTCATTTCATTGTTTCGATTTGGGGGAAAAGGAAGTGAAGAAGAAATTTTCCTTAATTTTTTAAAGGGCTACGGGATTGGATAACTTGTCTTTCGGGATTGCCTTGTAAAACCTGATTACAATGTATCTTTCTTTTAGGATTATAATCGTAATCCAGCCTTTTGGTAAATGTGAAATAAAAGTATCGATAAAACATCAGCGTATGGGTAATGTAAGCATAAATATCATTGGTTCAATACACAATAAATTCACAACTTTTTTTTATGAGTATAGAAATTCCCTTTGAACTCCCTCTAAATTTCTTTCAGACCCTAGGTCTCTTGTGACAAAGAATTAATTCTATTATCTGTTTTCATACACAATATAATTTTGAAACTTGGGAGCCTAGTGTTGTCTTTGTGTCTGTAATACGTAATCATTTGTCGATTGACTTCAGAAGACTGAGTTTAGCCCGTGAGCATAAGTTGCATATAGTTCAAACATATCAGATGTACGGTCTTGTTTAACAAATCCTGTGTGCACATATGAAATTCAAAGACAAAGGTAATCAATCGTCTTTAAACAGCTGTATTTTTATTTCAAGTGTAAGTACTAAAATGTGCTACGCAGATTTCCGGCCAATTGTTTCATTGCCGGTATCTTTGAGCAATGAGATAGCAGTGGAAGACAAACTTCGTTCTTCTAACTTGATATTTTGAAAAACTTACGCAAGTGGTTTTGTTACTTAAATACATATCTATTCACTCTAATCAATTTCAAAAGTACCATTAACTTTATAATAACATAATGAATGTAAGAGTTACCCTGAAAATGTATTTTGTATTTCTTTTTTAATACGAAATTCATTTTTTTCTGAATTTCACGAGCTATAAGAAATCAATTTTCAGGCTCCCCACTTTAAATTTTAATCGCTCCCCTACCGCCTCAATGTAACATTGGGTTTATTTCTTTTAAATATTTTTTTTTCAAAATATGGTAGAAATACTGGATTTTTAAATTACCAAACCATGCTAAATAATGACAGGTTAGATATCAGAGAAAGTTATCTTTATCTACCTTCTTAATTAGGGGCGGATTCAAATCTCCTTCGGAGGCGGTTAGATTATCAGTTTCTCTCTCACCAGTCTTTTGCAGCACATCCGAAAATGATCTCAATGCAAATTTGTTACTGAAGGTACTGTCAATCGATCGATCACATGGTCCAAATTGGTAGCAATTTCGAAGACGCCTTATCTCAAAACTACACAATAGAACTTGCTTTAAACAATGAAAGCGCAGTTGCCAAAGTATAACTTTGATTCACAAAGATGAACTTCGAGGTTTCGTTAACAGATGAATTGGGAATTCCTTACACTCTAATGCTACCAAGTTCTCAGTGTTCCTTTGTACAACACTGAGGTTAGTTTATTCGCAAGTTATTGTCATATTAATGTAGAGGGTGTATGTACTTTTTTTTCTTGCAGTCCCTTAAAATGTTCTGAAAATAACTTCCATAACTTTTGAAATTGTGTTTGTCTTAACTGGAACATATGCGTGAAGTGGTTTATTATGAACAGGGCAAAAACAACTGTGATAGATTAATTACAAGTGATCAGGTTAGAAACACTGTTGTTTGTATTTTAGTTCCAAAATCGGCCGCCCGCACTCGTTCGCTGGTGGACTAATACCAAGGTGCACTCATGGAAAAGTCCATCCGATCTGGACCGCATGCAATCATAGTAACTTGACCAAGGATCTTATAAAATAGAGGATCTGCCCTTACAACAAAATCTTGAAGCCAAACGTCACAGTTTCGCCACCCCTACTCTGACCACTCCGCCCAATAGGATCGCAATGTTTTGAGCCAACAATCATGGCGGAAACGAAAATAGCCAATGAGACTATGGCGGAAACGAGAGTAGCCAATCAGACGTGCCGATGCTCGGTTGTTTTTTGGCTTCATCGATTTAATAGGATGAAGATACATATGGGCAGATCCTCTATTTATAACATCCTTGAACTTGACAGACATTTGTTCCATGGGCGTCATTCAGGAAGGGCAGGAGGGGGCAATTGTCCGCCCCCCAAGAGTTTGAGAAATACATATACTTTAATCGATTGTCTACTAATATACTAGTACAAAACCGGAAAGTCTTATGTCTCTGGTGCTTTTGTCCCCCTCAAGCGAAGTCTGAAATGACGCTCCTGATTTGTGCACTTTCTTAATAAAACTATACTTATTTTAACAGAGAAATTATTAATGTGGCTTAAATATTTGATCTTACACTATATCTGTATTATTTCCTTTGTTATAAAACCAATTTACGTAGTTCTTTATTTTTTTCCTGTGAACATAGGTAAAGTACCGGAAGTCGTGCCTTCCAGGAACATAATGTATCAGGTGACATGGTATTTACAGTCCTCCTGAATTTCGTACCAATTTTGCCTTCCTATCACTGAATTCAGTTTTCTATACTTTATTTGGACAACATAAAGTTATTGCATATAGAGAGAAACAAGTGAACTGGAAGGCAATATATGTTTCTCGTATGTCAAAGCTTCCTCCCCCTGACATTTTGAGAGTTTTTCTTGCTGCGCATAAGTGGAAGTGACAAGTAAAAGCTCCAGCATATTTAAGATATCTATATATTGCTTCTACATTCTGATTACTATAATTTATTATGTGCTCCTTTCGTTGTATTTATTTTATTTATAAATAGAGCGATCCAAGTACTAAGGGACACGAGTTTTCATGTACCAAGGGACAATACCTTGCAGATGATGATAGATGAAGATGTAGCCCTAATAAATTTATGGATTTGTATTTTTAAACCAATAGATATGCTTAGTTCCCTACTCATTGCGTGCTATTCAACAAATAATGTGATAAAACTGCAATATTATTTGTTTAATATAATATTATATTCCTTGTATTTGCAAAGTTACTTGACAATGCAAAAATTCCCATTCTATTGAGAATGAGGAAGCAAGCTATGGTTTTTGTACGTCTGTCTCCCTAGTTACAATAACTTAAGTCTCTTGGTACATACCCCCCGTACCAATACACGACATAACTTGCTCGGTCAAAATTGCTCTGGCTCTTGTTATTGCTTGGCTCTTGTTAAGCAAAATATAAAATGTATTCCTGAAGTGCACGACTTCCGCTACTTGGAAATTATTTATCGTTTACGCGGGTGCAGAATAACGTCGTGTCTGTATCTTGCAATATTGTACCCATCCCAAATTTCGATACCCTGTACAAAAATTTCTGGGTTCGCGCCTGGCTACAGTTTTTACCTTCAGAATGTAACTACAAACTTCAGTTCATACATAATAATAATAATAATAATAATAATAATAATAATAATAATAATAATAATAATAATAATAATAATAATAATAATGAAGAAAAGAACAAAGCAACAAACGATATTGAATAGTGACATGAATGGATATTACATGCATGTATATAGAAGGCAACCGTTTGAGTTTAGCAGTTCAAGAATTCGGTTTCTTCTTTCTTTCTTTCCTTTCTGTTGTTTTTTCTTATACCTTAATAATTTGCTCTGAAAATCTTAATTATTGAAACATTACTATACTATGAATAAAATAATAACAATATGACTGGTTTATCATAGATATATATACTGTCCAGTATCAAATTGGTCCAGGGATTTTATTACATCCAGGCACCAGACCAAAAAAGAATCGATGGGCGGACGAGTATAGATACTATTAAATATGTCGAATGCAAGCATCACTAAAATTGTTATGCGAAAATTTAGATAAATTAATAACACTATTTTCATCCAGTAGAAAAATTCTGGGGAGGGCCAGCTTTGCTTCTGAGGGGTCCGGCTCCCCTGGACCCCCTCTAGTTCCGCCTATGGGCGGCACATCCAAACACCATTTAGTGTGTGATACTATAAAGCTTTCCCAATAAACGCGAACAAAGTTGCAAGTGATTGAAAATTGCTTCCTTAAAAAATTACTTGTTTCGAAAAAGTACTTCAGTAAGTGTCAAATATAAAGATTTAGACGGTTTCCTAATATACGAACAAACCATAGTGTAACAATTAAAATGTGTTTACATGAATCCCAAAGTAAAGTCTAAGTTAGGAAAATTCTTGCCCACGAGTTTTCATGTCGAGAATGGCCTGAAACAAGTAGTTGCGTTGTTGCCATCATTATTCAACTTTGTTCTGGAGAACACTATAAGGAAAATGAAAGATAGCCACCAAAACCTAGAGATGAATGGTATTCACGAGGTTACAGTGTATGCTGATGATGTAATAATACGGATGATAGGAAAACAATAGGATGAAATGCAAGGGTTTTATCCACACTTGCAGAGACATGGGTTTATAAATACATGCAGAGAAAACTAAATATATGGAATTCGCAGGGATTGTAATACTGAAAATTATGGATGCGTCAAAATATCAAATAATACTTTACACAAAGTAGACACTTTCAAATATCTAGGATAAATATTAACAGTTCAAAATCATATCCACGAAGGAATTAAAAATCGATTTTAAACCGGGAATTCGTGGAATTCAGTTCAAAATCTTTTGCTGTATCGAATTTTGTCTAGGAACTTAAAGCAGAAAATATATAAAATGATAATCATGCCTGTTGTGCTGTATGGTTGCGAAACATGATCGCTTACTGTGAGGGAAGAACGCAGACTGAAAATATATGAGAATAATATACTGAGACGAATATCTGAACCCAATACGAATGGGGAATGGCGGAAACTTCATAACGAGGAGCTGTATGATTTATACCCTTTACCAAACATTGAGGTCATTAAATCTAGGAGGGTCAGATGGGCAGGTCATGTAGCCAGAATGCAAAAATCTAAGAATGCTTTGAAAGTTTTTACTGAAAACCCAATCGGAAAACGTTCATTCGGATGATCTGGGAGCAGATGGGAGGATAATATTAAGATGAATCTCTCAAAAATAGGAATACAAAGTAGAAACTAGATCTAGTTGGCTAAGGGGAAATCAATGGAGAGCTTTTGTGAACGCAGCATTGTACCTCCGTGTTCCATAGGGTATAGGAGTTGATTTATTTTCTATACCAATGACAAAAACTACTATTGAAGACTATAAATGCTGAATATCGTCCCATTTTTACATTAACACGTGAAGGAGCTATTGAATTTGTTATTCTGGAAAAACAGGTGAATTTATTTGTCCTGGATATCTTTATCTTTATGTATGTTATAAAACTACAAAACCTGATGATAAAAATTTTGATGCTGATGATGATGATCCACCGGTAAACAATTTCTTACATTCATGATTTAGTCAAATTGATAATTCTTTAAATGATAAATTAATTAGTTCTTCATCTGGATCTTATACTGATAACACGTTCTAATTTAATCAGTTGAGTGGAATGAGGGTTGTACACTTCTTCGCATTTCATGATTATGATGAGGATTTTATTGTGAAAGAATTAGTCATTGTAAATCCTGATGATCCTTTCCCTCAAAGTTGGATATTTAAATCACCATACCCCTGAAACGAATTATTTGAGCAAATCATATATACAAACAGATATTTAAGCGATAACATATATGGTATTACGTGGCATTAGGACGACATAGAGTATTCGTATTTTAATGAGGTACTTCAAACATATTGTTCAAATATTACCGCCATCTATACCTACGGATTAACTACAAAGTGTTTTTTTTTTTTCAAGAAGTTCTGGAAAGAAATGTTACAAATTCAAAAGAAATAGAGTGTCCAAAGTATACTTCATTGAGATTCCGTTTGCAAATGTGCACATAATAAGAGCAGTATAGCTGCAGTGTACACTAGGCATGACTATATACAATGAATATGTGAAAGTGTATGATTATGTGCTATATGTGAATAACAGTGAGCATTACATACCTACTCCGATTATTATTATTATTATTATTATTATTATTATTATTATTATTATTATTATTATTATTATTATTATTATTATTATTATTTATAGTGATGTATTTATGAAAGTGCTACTAGTTGATGAAGTGACCGGTGGAAGAGAAAATGCCACTCTCGTTGGGTAACATCGTCTTCATGAAGGGGTGTATGTAGTCTTCAAGCAATGTGCGATACGCCTCGGCAGTCATGGTGCTTTGCTTGAGCTCCACTAGACACATGGATACTCACATGAATGTTCCCCAGAGTATAATTAGGCTTCCGCCAGCTTATGTCCGTCCTGGAGTACAGTAGTCAAGGAGCTGTTCCCTTTGAATCCGACGGACTCGCGCCTCCCATCGTCATGATGAAGAAGGTATCGGGATTCATCAGACAATGCAACGCTATGCCACTGTGCCAAGGTCCAGTGGCGATGGTCACGTGTTCATCTCAGTCGTATTGCCGATGTCTTGGTGCTAACATTCACACATGGATGGGTCGTTGGCTGCGGAGACCCATCGTTAGGAGTGTTCTGTGCACTGTGTGTTCAGACACACTTGTACTTTGCCCAGCATTAAAGTCTGATGTTAGTTCGGCCTGCCTGTCCTGTTTACCAGTCTGCCCAGCCTACGACGTCCGAAATCCAGCTTCTGAACAAGCATGTTACTAGGGTAAAGTGAGGAGTGTATTTATCTTAACAGTGAACTGCTTTGATGCCAAATGGCCTAACTCCAAAATTGAAATTTTCCAGGAGTGAAAGTTGAAGTTCAATATTTCATGAACAATCCATATTTCTTTTATGTTGGGAACCAAAACCAAAACTACTGTATGTAGTTTATTGTTTTATAATTTAGTATTTACGAAAATCCTTTTAAAAATGCCTATCTGTAGAAGTGAAAAGTACCTATCTGTACTGGTTCTTGGTATCCAAGTAGTCCATTTATTGTAATATACTATGTAAAATAGTCTCGTATCATAATATGTGATGTTACATTGTATATTATCCGTAACTCGTGATATGCTGCAACATAATAAAGGCTTAAAATAGTTGGGGAAGCGAATAATCCAGAAGTTATGTAGCTCTATTGCGTTCCTGGGAACAAAAACACAATAATTATAACTATGCTAAATTATTATAGACCGCCAATTGCTCATTCAGAGAATTTTTGAAGTTCACTTTATCGCAATAGTTTTATACAATAAGATAGTTCTTCTTCTTCTTCTTCTTCTTCTTCTTCTTCTTATTATTATTATTATTATTATTATTATTATTATTATTATTATTATTATATTTGAAGTACAATCAAATATCACGAGGTTAATAAGTTTTAATTAACTGAATTGAGCTGATCTCGAAAGATTAACTATTAAGTTTATGCGTTCTGTACCTTTCTAAGGTAATAAATGCTGGAATTGGTTTTAAGGCTGTTTCTGAGTTAATACTTTCTTCAAAATAATATTAAAAATTATATATTTATTTTTACGAGAAGTCTCGACTCGACTCGTGTCTTGACTGGAAAATTCGAGTCGAGAAATAAGTTTGTCTCGACTCGTCTCGAATTTTACAAAGTATGTTTCGACTCGTGCGCATCCCTAATAACGGTGGAATCCCCAGCTGAACTCATTATTAATCTGCACAAATCAGATTCAACTGGATCACATTAGGTTGCAGTATACCTAGGTACACTTATATCTAAAATGATTGTCATATATCTATAACTGTCTTCTTGTAAAAATATAATTTGATGGTGATTTTGCAGGGTACTTTTAATATTGATACTATGTGTATAATCAGGAAATGTTCATTGGTGGTAAAGGACCCTGTGTAAGTTCTCGTCAAAAATAAAAGTTCTATTTGCCTCGCTTTTTTGCTGTATTCCTATAGATATAAAGGCAACTCCTCAGGAAAAAAAATATTTCGACGACACTGATAACGATTTCAAGAAAGTAGAGCCAAAATACCGCAAATGTTTATAATGGAGTATATGGGAAACTACGTGTTATATTCGGATTTTTGTAGGTACCGTCCACAAGTCTGAGATCAATGATTTGCACATATGATGTGCATCAGAGTACGGGACAAATAATAGGTAGAAACGAAAGTGGTGTTATGTTTCCTTTGGCTGATACAGGGTGTTGAAATTGGGCACCATCTGGTAGTTTAACAGACTGTATGGGAGAGAGTGTTTGGTGGCTGGGAATGGTATTACGTACCATCAGTGCCTTCGAAATGCATATCAAGATGATGTGGTGTTCCTCCCGAAGGCAGGGCTGTGACCCGAAAGTTCCTGGGCAAGGTGAACCCACGATGGTTTGCCATTGCCTGCCATGAGATGATGACGTCCGAAGGATGGAACCTACAGTTGAACAAGGGATCCGGAATTTCTGTCCCCACCTGGAATCGAACCCGAAATCCCTTGAGTACAAGGCGAAGAGCTTACCCATTCATCCACCGGGGACATATTTTGACAAATAAGACCATTGTCGTATTGTGATGTACAGCAGGGTAAGGGGCAAATAATAGTTGAAAATGTCAGTGGCATTATGTTCTGTTTGACCGATCTGAACGTTTGAGGTTGTGAATATGCAAATATTCGCTTCATATTCGCTATCTGTCTGTTGCGAGGCCGCCTCAGTCGAGGGAAGTACAGTAGAAGCGTCATTGGGGAGGTGTTGATTTCTGTAGTAGCTTACCCGTTTTAGTGACTACAAGTAAGTGGTGATCGATTCGTGTGTTGTGCCTATTTCATTGTTCCTGCAAGAAGTTGCAATTCCTGCATACTTTTGTTCAGTGACTTTTGTTGTTGTTCTGTTTCGCGCGACATTTAAGCGAACTTTGTGGTTGTAACTATTTGGTGTTATTTTCTGGTAGGTTTCGCCAATGTGGAAACGTGTAATGCGAAAGCCATATTATTCATTTCAAAACAATTTGGTGACGTGTGTGACAAATGGCTTCCGGTGGAAGCACGGATAAACAGCGGCAATGTTCCGTGTGCGAACTATGGTTTAGAGGGCAAAGAAAGCGCCCGGTGTGTAGAAGTGAGTTCTTACATGCGTGGGAGCAAAGGTAAGTCATTCCAGTGGTTCGGTTCGACAACAGTACTATGTACAACATGTTACATAAAGGCAAGTTCTTATGTGAGAAGTGTGCAGAAACAACCAGAAATGGGTAGTCAGGGATCGGATCTCAACGTTGATGATACGTCAACTGTGCCTGTGCACATGAAGGTAAACCTCGCAGAAATTCCTGAAGAACAGTTAGTAGTGTTCACGGGATTGAACAGTGAACAGTTGACTGTGCTGTGCAGCTTCTGTGAAACCTTACATAAGAGTAGTGTTACAAGCGTTGAACCAGACTTGGCATGTTGTTAATGAAACTCAGGCATGATCTTTGTAATGACTTTCTGGGAGCCATATTTGGATATCCATGCCATGTGTTGAAATCAGTCAGACAGGCTTTGATAAGCCAGTTTGTACCGTCCGTATTGGGTTCAAAGCATTTATCTTGTTCATTTCTTCTGAGCAAGGTTCCAGCTTGGGCCCGCAAACTTTATGGGGTAGGGGATGACAAACTGGTTTTAGTCTTTGACGGAACATACATTTACACCGAAAAATCGACGAACTACATTCTGCAAAGGCGTCTGTATAGTGTGCAAAAAGAACGTCCGTTAGTGAAACCCATGATGAACGTTACACCCAGCGGGTACATTGTCGACATTGTTGGTCCATTTGTTGGTGTAAATAATGATGCTAGTATCACAAACTCTATGTTCGCCGAAACAGCAAATGGTTTAAACCAGCTCTTACAACCAGGGGACTGCGTTTTGATTGATAGGGGATTCCGGGATTGCATGACGCTGTTGGAGGAGGGGGGACCATTGCGAAAATGCCATGTCTTTAGAAAAGGGAAAGAAGCAGCATGACTGCCTGGCTGCAAACCAATCTCTTATTGTCACAAAGGGCAGGTGGTGTGTAGAAGCGAAAAATGGCCATCTTAAAATGAAGTACAAGATGTTTAGGAATAGGGTTCCAATTGCGGCTCTTATCTACTTACACGAGTATTTACTCATTGCAGGTGCCTTAGAGAATCAGTTTGCGCTTCCATTGACCAACGATGCACCAGAAATATCTGACGAAAGTATTGAAATCTTATCACGTTCTCATTTAACAAACGAACTACAAAAGAAACTACAGACATCCGGTGATATTGACAAACGCTCAGCAGAGACTTGGGAACCGTGTGACGGATCGTCAATTACTGACTTCCCTCGATTGACAGAAGAAGACTTATTCAAAATCACGCTTGGAATTGATCAAATCCAAAATGCTCACGTATATGCAGGAGAGCACATGAAATCTGATGGTAGTTTTTCATTATTCCATTTGCATATCACTCCACACATCCTGAGGTTTAAAATTCAACCTCGACATGTACAGAGTTTGCAGTACACACTTTTCATTGAATATGATCCAGAAAACTCAGGAGCCGACGCTATTCTTGGATGGTACTGCAAATGCCCCAGTGGAACTCATGTTCTCGGATGTTGCTCGCATGGGGCTTCCGTTCTTTGGTATCTTGGTGTTGCTCGTTATGAAACTGTTCATTTTCCAGCTTCAAACCTAAGTGGTATTTTTCTCGACACTAAGGACATACAAGGTAATGAAGATCCAGGCATGACTTAACTTTGGTTATAAGGAGATCTGCTCAACTGTAGCATCATCTCATGGCAGGCAATTGCAAACCATCGTGGGTTCACCTTGCCCAGGGACTTTCGGGTCACAGCCCTGCCTTCGGGAGGAACACCACATCATCTTGATCTGCATTTCGGAGGCGCTGATGACACGTAATACAATTCCGAGCCACCAAATACTCACCCATACAGTCTATTAAACTACCAAATGGTGCCCAATTTCAAAATCCTGTATCAGCCAAAGGAAACATAACACCACTTTCGTTTTTACCTATTATTTGTCCCGTACTCTGATGCACATCATATGTGCAAATCATTGATCTCAGACTTGTGGACGGTACCTACAAAAATCCTAATATAACATGTAGTTTCCCATATACTCCATTATAAACATTTGCGGTATTTTGGCTCTACTTCCTTGAAATTGTTATCAGTGTCGTTGAAATATTTTTTTCCTGAGAAGTTGTCTTTATATCTATAGGAATACAGCAAAAAAGCGAGGCAAATAGAACTTTTATTTTTGACGAGAACTTACACAGGGTCCTTTCATAGGAAAAGAATTATAAATACGAAAATTAGAATGAGTAAAACATAATGTTGCTAAATGGACAATAAAGTTTTATTTTCGTTTTACTGCTCTTTTGACATGAAATTTGCCATATACATGTCTTTGCCGATTATACACATAGTAACATTATAAGCAGTGATCGAAGTGAGACGGTATGCGGTGGTATGCCATACCGCCTCTGGTTTTTCAGTAATGAGGACATGCCGTCTCTGGTTTTGCAGTGATCAAGACAATATTTAAATAGCCGGTATGTTGAGTCATAATCATAATAAAACATACCACCAATGCCTTTTTCCCCACTTCGGATAGTGATTATAAGAAATACCGGGCGAAATCATTATGAAATTATATTCCTATAACAGCATACTTATAGATATGAGACAATAATTTTGGACATGAGTGTACATGAATGAAAGACAACAAGGCTATTATTTTGACAGCCTTGTCATGGATATTCCCAAGGATCATTACGCTATGCACATCCTCATTTATTTACAATATTCGTATCAAAAGAACAATACTCTTTAAATGTATTTCCCCTTATTTCATTTAAGAAGGACAACGTTTTGTTTCCAAATCAATAACATTATCTAATGCAAATCTCTTAATCCAAAGAGATTTCATTAAAGGAAAAAAGATTCTCAGAAAAGAACTAACATATATATTTTGCTTCTCCGACCGTGCAAGCAAGTACATTTAGACATTTAAAAAAGCGTAAGAAAAAAGTAACACAGAACGGGTTCACGATGCTCGAATGGACTTTAAGTACAAAGTTTGTCTTTTAAATGTTTATCTCCTTTTAAATGGCAGGGCGAAAGAGATGGGCGAAAGAGATCACTTTTAGCTTAAAAAAGAAAGACAGTATTCACCATTAGAAGAACATGTGAACACACTACAATAGATAAATTATTTCTTATTGCTAGTTCATATACAATGAAACCTGTCTATGTTGGCCATCATCGTTTCCATTGAAAAGTGGCCAACTTACACAGGTGGCCAACTTACAGAAAATAAGTGTGATCGGTGTATTTTTAGAATAGAATTTCTAGTATTACTTGATTGTAAAATTTTAATAAGCAATGGCACGCCAGCTACTTTTAAATATATACAAAATAATCATAACAATATACAGTACTAGAAAAAATTACTGTGTACTCTTCTTGAAAACTAGTCTAGTACACTGAATTATTCGGATTAAAAACACAATAACAAAACAATCATAAGATAGAAACATATGTATGCAGTTTATCAAAATTGATATTGTAGCACACTGAGTTTTTTTTTTAGATTGGAAACAGGAAAGGCAAATTATAAACTAAACCATTTATATGCAGCTTATATGACTTTTTAAAGTTGTAATTTTTTTTCAATTGTAAAATAGTCCTACCCTTTATGTTTGCTTTCTTTCATTTTTGAAAAGAATCCAATATACTTCAGTTCTGTTGTATAGACAAAATATACTATCCAGTTTTGTAGGTGGATGTGTACGCAAAAAGCCGTTAGGTGCCAATAGTTGATAATTGAGATGGTTAGCTTTAACTTTGAATTTTCTGGAATTACTATAGCTTCCCACTGATGAAAGGAGCCAATATAGCTAATAGTTTTACCAAAACCGACAGGGTAAACAAATACGTACAACCATTTTCTGAATTCTGTACGTGCTTTTTCTTATTCACATCTTCCTTCACCATCCGTTTATGAGAGCAGCGTTCTGGCCATTGACCTCCAAGAACAAAACGTGGGAATCTATGCTTTCTTGTTCCTAGTCACAAATACAGAACATCTGCCTTTCGTATGGAAAAACAAAAGAGTTAGGGAAAATAACCAAACGTTATTTTGGGTGGCCAAGATACACAGGTAAATTTATCATTATTATCATAGGGTAAACATTGCTGCAATGCGGCCAACTTCCAAGATGAGGTGGCCAACTTACAGAGTAATAAGTAATGAATGTCTTATGGAAAAATGCAGGTTCAAGACGAACTAGGCCAAGATGAGCAGGTGGCCAACTTAGAAACGTGGCCAAGTTAACAGGGTTTACTGTACTTCGTACTCTCTGTTATTTACAAAAATCGATTCACTGTTCCTCATTCAACGAACAAAAAAAAAAAAAAAATGCAAATCTTGCATTTCTGTGTTAAAAGGCAAATGATCTAAACAAGGACAAGTTAACTACAATTCTTCATTTCCTTAACAATTTTTTTCTTCTTCAGTCCAACTTCCATAATTGTCATCGACATTATGTCATATAAACGTTATACAGGATGCTCAAAAAATCAGGGTCACTTCTTTAGAGTAGTGCTTATTACAACTTTCGTAGTACTCATAATTTTATTTATTTTATGCCTACTATATTATTGTCTTCGCTCGACTCCATGGACTTTGAAGCGACTTAGACTCGACAGATCTCCTTCAACCCCATTATATACTTTTAATAACAACATTGCTACTGATGTGCAAACTATACTACCATCTAATCCTCCGCTTGCCATCAGTGACTTAGTGTACGTTTACTAACGTTTACGCCAGAGCTTAAACATCCTTTCCTTGAGGAAGATCGATCCTGCTTGTGTCAAAGGGCAAACTGCTTAGTGCTTTCTCCCTACCATATTCCAGTGCTCCATGTGTGATTTTTTTAGTTCTTTGTGTTATCAGTGCTTTTGTGTATGTGTTCCCCAAGTGTCTCTCTCCCAGAAGTAAAATAAGCCACTGGTTTATTTTTAAACTGGTCTGGGGGATGTAATAACATATATAAAAAGATAAATAAATATAAAATTAAGTCTCAACGGTGTAATGGGTAAAGGGTATTAGTATACCACAATAATGGAACGGGTAGTATAGTGGGATTAGAGTTATAGTGTATTGCCTGTCACATGGAGACCATTACCCAAATGATCCATGACATTTCATTCAGATGTGACAGATAGTAAAATAAAAGAGATTGAATAAAAATAATAAGAATGCACAATGTAATTAATTAATATTTAGAATAAAAGAAACAATTACACATAAGTCAAATACACAAATAAAACACGGAAAGAAAGAAGCATATAGTAACTACAAAAGCATGTAGACTGCTAATAAATAATTTTGACTTGTCATACTATATTATACATTAGTTATACTTTCTTTTTGAGTTTATACTTAATGTCCTGACGACAGCTACTCAGTTGAAGCTCTGAATGGAACGAAGAGAATCCGAAATAGTGGAAGCCGAATGAATGATAGTTGAAATGATCCCAAAAGACTCTATGCTTGGTTTATAAAATCTGTCTTTTTATACTCGTAAATGTTCTTGTTTGTCACAACTAGTTGGCACTATATTTTTGAATCTTAGACCAGTCAAAAAATAGTTTCCTAATAAATATTATTGCTATGTATACAAATATAAAGGTTATTTTTGTTTTTCCGTTCAGTTTTGGAAAATCCGTGTATTTGTCCACTAAAACATCGCCAGATATTTTGTTTTTAACTTTTCTTGCAAACAATTGTGAGATCACAGATGCACATATCGAGGTCAGCCAGGTGTTACGCTATAGCTTGTTATGGGAAAGTTTATTTTCCAGTTCACACAACCTTGGCCTCAGGTTATTCTTATTTTTGGATGCTTTGACTATTCGCACTGAAAAATATTATTTTAATTGTCCATTTTGTTCTATGTTAATAAAAAAAAAACTTTATGCACTATTAAGTGATAATTCACTTATTATATGACAATCCCTCTCTGGGAATTAATGAGCGGCTACTGATAACGTCCGCATTAATAATTAAAAAAAACTTTATGCACTATTAAGTGATAATTCACTTATTATATGACAGTAATGTATTACCTGACCAGGATATTAATGCGGTTTTTCGCGGAGGGTGCTGCCGTTGTGTTTACATCAGCTTCTTGGTAAGCGCGGTGGGACAGGGGAGCGGAGAGAGTCACTCTGCAGTGTATCCAACGATTTCTGAAAATTGCAGTTTACATTTTATAAGTAGCCTAATCTGTTTGGCTTAATAAGAACGCTATAAATTATATAGTTGTTATTGACTGCAGGAATGGTTATTCCTGTATTGTGTATAATGACATATACATGGAAATTAACAATTTAAGAACAACATAGCACGCAAGTGAGTTTCTACCATGTATTACGCAGATTGTATAAAATTGTTTACATTTTATTTAATTTCATCATAAGACAGGAGCAACCTGTAAAACGCGGAAATAACGATGCCAATGACTAAAAGATTAATTAAGGGTTGATAGCTTAGAGTGCGCAATACCTTGTAACTGTAAGTTTAAATCAGGTTAAGGCTCGCGATGCTTTTGTTTGTTTTAAATGTATGTTTATCGGTTGACAAATACATTATTTTCTCGAGTTTTAGCCCAGGAAGAATTCCGATACGTTTCCACTCGAGAATTGTGGAAGTCCTCTCCGTTGGTCTATTGGCTAGCGCATGTGCCTTTGTTGTACGTGGTTCTGGGTTGAATAATTTTACAATTCTTCACTTCCATTAATCATCTGTCTTCTCTAGCACAAAGAGCATAATCATGGGACGTTGAACGAATGAAATTTCATTCCATTTTTTCGATGAATGTGAACTATTTGGGGGAAAAGCAGGTAAAGAAGACGAATTTTTTCCTTCATTTTTAAAAGGGCTATGGGACTGGATAGCTTCCCTTCCGGGATTGACTTGTAAAGTCAGATTACATTGTATCTTTCTTTTAGGATTATTATTGAAATCCAGCATTTTAGTAAATGTGGAATAAAAGTATTGATAAAACATCAGCGTATGGGTAATGTAAGCGTATCATTACTTCAACACATAATAAACTCACAACTTTTATTTATGAGTACAGAAGTTCCTCTTGAACTCCCTCTGAACTTCTTTCATACTCTAAGTCTCAGGTGACAAAGAATTATTTCTACTATCTGTTTTCATACACAATATAATTTTAAAACTTGGGAGCCTAGTGTTATCTTTGTGTCTGTATTACATAATAATTTATCGATTGACTTCAGAGGACTGAGTTTAGCCCGTAAGCACAAGTTGCATATAGTTCAAACGGGACCGCGCCAAGGTTGGACGACGACAAGGTTGGACGACGACAAGCCTGGACACTTTTTGTGTCCAAGCTTGTCGTTGGCCAACCTTGTCGTCAGCGACCCAAAATGAGATATGTCAAAGCATCTCGGGGTCGATCTCGACAAGCCTGGACACCTTCAGGAATGTGTCCAACCTTGTCGTCAACGACCCAAAATGAGATGTGTCCAGGCTTGTCGGGATCGACCACGACAAGCTTGGACACCCCAGGAATGTGTCCAGGCTTGTCGTCGTCCAACCTTGTCGTCAACGACCCAAAATGAGATGTGTCCAGGCTTGTCGGGATCGACCGCGACAAACCTGGACACTTGAGAAATGTGTCCAGGCTTATCGTCCATGACCCAATTTGAAATGTCTGTTCCAACAAACTCATACATACGGCCTAATGTTTCGGAGGGAGTGGGGTAAAATCGGATAAGGAATAAAATCGCAAGAATACAAAAACGGAGGTGATCTACAATTGAAAACCGACGAATCAAAACGAAACTGTCACAGCAAATGAACAAACATATATCGGGGATTACGACCTTTGTTTCCGGAGATGCATGAAATCGGATACGGTGTAGCCAGAAAATGAAAAGGGAGTGATCAAAAAATGAAAACTGACGAATCGAAACAAAACTTTCCACGCAACACACAATGTATAATATACGTATGTTAAACGTATAATAAACATTCTAACGTGTATTAGACGTTTAATATACGTATATTATACATTATGTGCTGTGTGGGTTTCACAGAAAACGAGCAAACGTACTTCGCGGATTACGGCATATTTTTTCGGAGGGGGTGGGGGTAAAATAACTAAGGGTCAGAGTTGGCGTGGGTCAATGAAAACTTGAACCAAGACCCACTGACCCACCACCCACCATGACCCACTCTGACCCACCACTCACCGTGATCCACTGTGACGCACCACACACCATGACCCACCACCCACGGTGACCCACTCTGACCCACCACCCACCGTGACCTACTCTGACTCACCAAAATCCATCGTCATCAACTCTGAACGCGATCCACGGCCTCTTATGAACTGATTAAAAAGTTTACACTTGTAATAAAACAAGACTGTGAAATTGTCACTAATCAGAGTTTGAATTTCTAGTCAATCACTCAATCACCACTCTGTTACAATAACGGTGGATCTGACCTTTATGATATAAAATGGTAAAGTGTTTGTCAGTGAGGAAATTGAAACAGTTTGAGGTGGGGAGAAATCAATGTGTGCCTAAAATATACTTGTACTAAGAGAGTATTCTTGCAAGTGTTAATTTCTGAACGCATTCCACAAGAAACTTGTATTCGCAGGAAAATACCCCTGTACAATATGGAAAAGGTTATGGTTTCTCAGTTCACAGTATTTTTCTCACAAAAAGACTTGAAAAATCAGTTGTTCATAGGGTAGAAAGGTGCTCGGGTACCCTATGTGAGAACATCTCCATAAAGTATGTTCATAATTGTAATTTGTGTAATCACTAAAACACCACGTTAAATTTAAGTTACAAATATGCATAATTCTAATTATTATGAATATTTATTCAAAAGTAGTATACCTAAAGCAAAGAAGAGATTTATTAAAAAGTAGGTACATAGTTGAATAACACAAATAAGCCATTAGTAATACAAATAAACATTTTCCATAACTCGTAATTTTCCACCTTAAAACAAATCTGAAATCGGATTTATTTCCTATCGGTAACTTTTTGGCAGTGGAATCATCCGCAGTGGAATGATGTCCATCCTTCAGCCAAGAAATAACTAGCTCCTCTACTTTGAGCTTGTCTATCGGTGGGCTATTAACATTGATGAACAACAAGTTAGACAATGTTTGAGCATTTAATCTATTTCTAATATCAGTCATCTGTAAATTCATAAGGGAAAATCCCCGTTCGCACTCTGTCGTGGAAATTGATTATACTTCTACCCGATTTCTGCAACTTCTCATCGACAATCTACTTGTTAGACTTAAGTCTGATAACGATTTTTCTTGGTCAGGTTTGAAATACTCAGCAAGAAGTATCATCTCTCTATCACCATACAACATCTTTTCCATATCGACCATGTCAGTTGGCAATGTCGACCCATGTAGAACAGAAACTTCATCTACCACGCCTTTGATAGGGAATCTTGTGCATAAATTATCAATTAAAGCCTGATAAACTGATGATTTCTTATTTGTTTATAAATTTAATTTTGTAATTACACATGAAGGTTTGATACCATTACCAAGTTCCCTCCCCCGTCTAGAAAGCGAAAGGGAACAAGGTTTCTGGAAAGTATTCAGAGGTGAATGGGAATTTCCCTCCTTCTTCAACTTCAATTACCACACTGCTGTTTGCCATGTGCCAAATTACGATGAATTTTAATTAAATTGTCGTAGTATAATTATTTCCTTGTTGAATTATCAATACTTTTCAGTGGAAAAAGGATGGAATTTCAAAGTTCCAACTCAAAGTAAATAGACCAACGTAAAGGGAAAAAAGTGTAAAATTTTCCATACAATTATGCGTACAATCCAAACTTCAAATTTCCGTGTAATTAAGCTTACAGTACAAATTTTATGCCTATTTTTCTCACAACTTTATGGGTTGATTGCCCTGTGCTGTGAGCGCTCCATATAATAAACATAAGCTTCAGCAATTATTACAGCAGAAAGCAATGGATACCGTGTAACGTGGGTTCCTGTCACCACGGCATGGCGCGTCCTCAGGTTGCGGATCGAGGAGAAGGCCTCTAGATATAGAGGTTAGCTGCGAATATACTGAATAAGCAGTCGCGGACAGCTGACTAGGAGTGGTCCTCCAGCTTGGGGGTTTGGGTAGGGCTAACAACCTCATCCTGTAAAAAAAACACTTGTTCAGAAATATTCACAAAAGCCTCGGACAAGGACTGATAACTTGGCACGACCTCAGCAAAAGAAAATGGACATGAAATTTGGAACATGGAATATTAGGAGTCTTTATAGGGCAGGCGCGTTAAAATCCGTAACGAGTGAGTTAGAGAAATACAGGATGGACGTAGTAGGAGTTCAGGAAGTTAGGTGGGAAGGAAATGGATCTGAGAATTCCGGAAATTTTACGTTCTTTTACGGGGAAGGAAACAAAAATCACCAGTTAGGAATAGGGTTTTTCGTTCATAAACATATATTACCAGCAATTAAACGGGTTGAATTTGTCACTGACAGACTTTCTTTTATTACTCTTAAGGGACGGTGGTGTGATATTATTGTTTTAAATGTACATGCCCCAACTGAAGATAAGGATGACGATATAAAAGACAGTTTTTACGAAGAAGTGGAACGGATATTTGACCAACTCCCGCGATACCATATGAAAATTCTATTAGGAGATTTCAATGCGAAGGTAGGACGAGAGGATATTTTCAAACCGATTATAGGAAACGAAAGTCTGCATAAGGAAAGTAATGACAACGGTGTTAGACTCGTAAATTTTGCAACATCCAAAAACCTAATCGTGAAGAGTACAAAATTCACACATCGCGACATTCATAAACACACTTGGACATCACCACACGGGAAAACACATAATCAAATTGATCACGTTTTAGTAGATAGAAGAAGGCAATCTAGCATAATTCATGTCCGGTCGTTTAGAGGGGCTGATTGCGACACCGACCACTACCTGGTAGCAGCGATAATACGAGAGAGATTATCGTCGAATAAAGGTAATATTCACTGTCCGAAAACGGAGAGATCCAATTTAAAAAAATTAGAAGAGAGCCAGGTAAGAGAGAAATACCAGATTGAAGTTTCGAATAGATTCTCGGTTTTAGAAGATTCGGAGTGCACTAGTGTTGAGGATACCTGGATTGAAATTAGAGATAGCATTAAAATTTCAGCAAAAAAAAAAAAAAAATTGGGAAACGCGGATATACGTAGGAACAAACCATGGTTTGACCAGGAATGCATAAAACTAGCAGAGAAGAGAAAACAAGGAAAATTACGCTGGCTACAAAATCCGAATGAAATAACTACGCAAAATTTCGCAGGTATCAGGCGGGAAACTTCCAAAACTTTTAGAACAAAGAAACGCCATTTTCTGAAAGCTAAAATTAAGGAACTTGAAGATAATAGTAAAAATAAAAACGTTCGGGACATGTATAAGGGAATCAACGAATTTAAGAAAGGCTATCAACCTCGTCCTTATATATTAAAGAAATCTGACGGTACAGTTCTCACTGACACGGATAGCATCTTAAATAGATGGAAAGATTTCTTTGACGATTTGCTTAACACGCAACCGAAAACTAGTGTGCGTGGAGAAAAGGAGATACACACCGCAGAACCGTATATTCCAGAACCCAACCGAATAGAAGTAGAAACTGCTATAAAGAAATTAAAGAAACACAAATCTCCGGCTGTAGATGAAATTCCGGCTGAGTTAATTTTAGCTGGAGGCGAAAAATTATGGAACAAGATACACAAGTTCATTCTCCTTATCTGGGACAAGGAAGAATTGCCACAAGAGTGGAAAGAATCAATCATTGTTCCAATTCACAAGAAAGGCTAAAAACTGACTGTAATAATTATCGAAGCATTTCTCTTCTGTCAAACATCCTATAAAATCCTTTCAAATATTCTATTAGCAAGACTGATCCCATACGCAGATGAAATTATTGGAGATTGTCAGTGCAAATTTAGACGAAATCGATCAACTATCGACCAAATATTTACCATTCGACAAATACTCGAAAAGAAATGGTAATACAATACCCCGGTACATCAACTATTTATTCATTTTAGGAAGACCTACGACTCGGTTAGGAGAGAAACATCATACAACTTTCTTACAGAACTTGGAATACCGAGAAAGTTAATTAGATTAATTAACATATATTTAAATGAATCCCAAAGTAAAGTCCGGGTAGAAAATTTTTGTCCACAAGCTTTCACGTCGAAAATGGCCTCAAACAAGGAGATGCGTTGTCTATTATTATTTAACTTTGTTTTTGAATACGCTATAAGGAAAATTAAAGATAGCAACCAGGGCCTAGAATTGAACGGTATTCACCAGGTTATGGCATATGCTGATGACGTAAATTTAATAGGTGATGAAGGAGAACAATAGAAAGAAATGCAGAGATCTTATTAAATGCTTGCAGGGACATGGGTTTAGAAGTAAATGCAGATAAAATTAAATACATGGAAGTGCGTACAAATGCCGCTGTATCCGGAATACAGCAAACTATGGATGCGTTAAAATATTAAATAATACTTCTGATAAAGTGGATAGTTTCAAATACCTAGGATCGATATTAACAGAGGAAAATCATATTCACGGAGAAATTAAATGTCGACTAAAAGCAGGGAATTCGTGTTACTATTCGGTTCAAAATCTCTTGTCGTCGCGAATTCTGTCGAGAAATTTGAAGCTTAAAATATACAAAACGGTAATCATGCCTGTTGTTCTGTATGGCTGCGAAACATCGTCACTTATTCTGAGGGAAGAACATAGACTGAAAGTATTTGAGAACAAGATCCTGAGACGAATATTCGGACCAAGAGGAACGGGAATGGGGAATGGCGGAAACTTCATAACGAGGAACTACATAATTTATATGGTTTACCCAACATTGTTAGGGTCCTGAAGTTTAGGAGGCTTAGGTGGGCGGGTCATGTAGCTAGAATGGAAGAAAGTAGAAACGCTTTCAAAGTCTTACTGGAAGACCAATCGGAAAACGACCATTAGGAAGACCTAGGCGCAGATGGGAGGACAATATTAAGATGGATCTCGCAGAGATTGGAATACAAAGTAGAAACTGGATGCAGTTAGCTAAGGATAGAAGTCAGTGGAGAGCTTTTGTGAACGCGGCATTGAACCTCCGGGTTCCATAGGCCATAGAGTTAGTTAGTTAGTTAGTTAGTTAGAAAGCATTGGATATATGAAGTCAAGCACTGTATTTTTGGTTTCTGATTCTTTTCCTTAAATAACATCGATCGTTTTCGATCATTTTTACAAACCAACTCACTACCAATTTTCCATATATAGAAAGTGCCCCTTCCCCCACATAAAGGAGAATTTTAAAAAAATGCTAGGGCACATTCTGTTTATTTTCAATAAAGAGTTAATACACTGAATTTCAGCTCCGTAAGTTTAAGGGCTTGCGAGATACCGGTACTAATTTTTTTCGCAAAAATTCGGATCCTCACTAACTCCTTAGGATATTATGCATTATAATAAAAGCAATATAACATCCCAATTTGGATTAAGGCCGAACTATATACCAAAAGTAATTTCATTTGCTTTGCAATTTGACCGTGATGATCAGGCACACACAGTTACGTTCAATTTTTAAATAATAATTTACATATTACAGTAATTCAAAAATGTGTTTTTTCCAGTAGTTAGCTCTAAAAACCCAAAGGTCTCGAAAGCCAAGTTGTAGTGTAAGTCCTATTGCTATTATTACTATTAAAACTATAAATATCCAAAAGTGCATGAAGTTCTTTTTTCACTTGGTTAGATACTCTCACCGCAGTTAAGTAGACAGAAAGAAGTGGAAAAGAAAGGGAAATGAAGGTCTTGAAAGTATAACGGAGACAAATTTACCAGTTTTCAGAAGATACTCTCTACAATGCAGTGAGCAGAGGGTCAGTAGATCATACTGAGTCGGTGGGTCATGGTGGGTGGTGGGTCGCAGTGGGTCATGGTGGGTGGTGGGTCGCAGTGTGTCACAGTGGGTGGTGGGTCACAGTGGGTCACATGCTGTTGACCCACGACCCACTCACCCACTCAGAAAACTTGACCCACTGACCCACTGACCTACTCCATCTCTGCTAAGGGTGTAGCCAGAAAATGAAACAGGGGTGATCAAAAATGGAAACTGATGAATCGAAATAATACTTTGACAGGAAATGAACAAATATATTTCGAGAATTACTGTTGTTTCGGAGGAAGGTGGAGGGGGTGAAATCAGATAGCCAGAAAATGAAAATGAATTATCCAAAAATGAAAACTGACGAACCTAAGTAAAACTTTCAGAAATTTATCGCGAGGTCTACTGTTCGAAGAATCTTAATACTAATTAACTTAGTTTAACTTTGTTCACTCCAAAGGTGGCGCTCCATGCAATTTGACGTGTGGGGCTTCAAAGCATTTGTTTTTGACTGCATTTCGATGTTTCATGTGGAAAAGTAGCTTTGAAATTTAATAATTTGATTTTAAGACATTTTTATAAATTAACAACAGCATTTTTGAGAGTGGCAGGTGAACAGGTACATAATGTCTTGAGTTTATAAACCATAACCACGTGCCAAAAAATATCGCAAATACCCAAATGACCTAACTGAAAAAGCTAAAAGGACATTATCGTTAACAAACTAACGTAAAAGATGTGTTAGTAAAAAATATGACATACCCACAACAGTTTTACAGAGACATGTAAACCAACATAACGTGAAGTCTCAAGATCGCATACTATAAATAAAAATACAGAAGAAATGATTATTGATAAAATTGTGGAGTGTGCAGAGTAGGGTTATTCCCTACAAGAGTATGCCATAACACTGATGATCAAAAGATATTTTAAAAAATAAGGGAAATCATTTCCAAAGTTCAAAAATAATTTGCTTGTAAGTTCTCTTCAACGTCATTCCAAAAAACCTCAGATATCGATTTCGTGTGTGGCTATCCCGACATTCCAGATGTGTTCGATTTCCATTTTGGGCAGGTAAAAAGGAAACTCTCGCAGCCAAAGCCTTACTGTAAGGTAATGATGATAATTCATGTCAGTTGCAATGCAATAGGAAAGTAACACCAAAAAAATAATGCTTGTTCCTATTCACCCCACTGTTAGTTGAATAGAAAAAACCAAGATTTTAAAAAATAAAAATATATAACTAAGGAAGAGTATTTTAATTTAATATTTGCAACAGTTTCATTGCCTCAATAAAGGCTATCATTTTAGATCAAAATTTTATTTTCATTGGCCAACTAGGTCTAAAATAATTTAGTTCAAATTTGCGCAGTTCTGACCCCACGGCCATCACTCAGGCGGGAATAATTGCACATGCTATTGGGGCAGGCTCAGGGCCGCAAGGTCTGTCACACCAGTGATCTGTCGATGTGTCTGAAACGGAAAATTTTCAGTTAATGTATTCTTCCTGTTTTGACACACGGAGCTATGACATGGACACTAACAAAATCAGACATTCACAGTCTGCAGACTACACAAAGGAGCATGGAGAGATGTATGCTCGGAATAACCCGAAGAGATAGGAAAAGAAATATGTAGATCAGGAAGATGACAGGAGTGACGGATATTATTGCGAAAACAAAGGAACTGAAGTGGCAGTGGGCGGGACATATCGTAAGAAGAGCTTATGACAGATGGACAAAGGCAGTTCTCGACTGGATACCTAGAGACAGGAAACGCCCAAGAAAGCGTCCTAATACAAGATCGAGTGACGAAATGAAAAAGCACTGTGGAATAGCATGGAAAAGAAAAGCAGAAGATAGATGGTTATGGAGAAGAGTTGGAGAGACCTTCATCCAGCAGTGGATCGACATCGGTTGAAAATGATAATGATGATGATGAAATTTTATATATATTTGGTCTAGGAATTAATTCGTGCGGTTGGACAAGAGATGGCGCAACGAACTGAGCGTCCCACAGTTCCGTGTATCCACACATGTGTTGCAAACCGCTGTCATCGCGTATCGTTCGTAGTATAGGGCAGTGGATTAAAGCGTCAACAACACCAGTTTGTAGTTAAGTGAACATGGCGCAATTTGTGCCTGATAAAGTGTTTTTGCGGGGTGTCCTGCTGCATTACTTTAACATGCAGAAAAGTGCGACTGAAAGTCATCGTAGTTTGGTGGAAGTGTATGGTGACCATGCTCTAGCTGAGCGAACGTGTCAGAAGTGGTTTGCACGGTTTAGAAGTGGTGATTTCGGCTTGGCAGACCAAGAGCGAGCTGGACAGCCAAAAAAATTTCAAGACGAAGAATTGACAGCATTGCTCGAGCAGGATTCGTGTCAAACGCAGGAACAACTTGCAGCAGCATTAGGCGTTGATCAAACAACAGTCTCCAAACGCTTGAAAGCCATGGGAATGATTCAAAAGATGTCACATTGGGTTCCACATGAATTGAAAGACAGAGACGTTGAAAGACGAAAAACCATTTGCGAATTGCTGCTTCAACGACAGAGCAGAAAGGGGTTTCTGCATCGAAATATTACGGGTGATGAGAAGTGGATCCATTACGAGAACCCTAAACGAAAAAAGGCCTGGGTGAAACCAGGTGAACCAGGTCCATCACAACCAAAACGAGATATTCACTGTGCAAAGGTTATGCTGTGAATATGGTGGGATATGAAAGGTGTGGTGTACTATGAGCTGCTGCAACCGGGTGAAACTATGAATGGAGAACGTTATCGACGACAATTAATGCGTTTGAAGCAAGCTCTGGCCAGAACACGACCAGAATGGGAGAACAGACATGATAAACTTATTGTTCAACATGATAACGCTCGCCCACATGTCGCAAAACCGGTCAAAACCTATTTAGAAAATGTCGGATGGGAAGTTTTACCCCACCCGCCGTATTCACCAGACGTTGCTCCTTCGGACTACTACTTGTTCGATTGCATGAACAACGATTTGATTGGACAGCGGTTTACTTCTTCAGAAGATATCGAAACATGGGTCTCTGACTGGATCGCTTCCAAGGATGAGGACTTCTTTCGCCACGGAATCCGTACATTGCCTGACAGATGGGCGAAAGTGGTGGCTAGCGATGGACAATATTTTTCTTAAGGTATTTATGTATTTTGTGTTTGTACTACAGCTTCAATGTGTGCGTACCAACCGCACGAATTAATTCCTAGACCAAATATATATATATATATATATATATTAATATTTAAAAACTATTTTCCTCAATGCATTATATCATTGTAAAATGTGCTAAACTGCACAAGAATTGCTAGGAATGATGGATTGCTGATACAACAGGTCCAGGGTCTGGAAGCGTTCATCTTATGTCCAGGGCCTGCACCGAACTTCCCTACTCCGAATCTTCCATATCCCCGCAAAAATACCCTTTCTTGCAATTTGTCCTATTTTTAAAGGACGGTAAAGTCCCTGGACCTCAGAACCTTCATCTATATTTCTAGGTGAAGTGGCTAAAACTAGAAACACCAAAGACAAATGTTAATTATGATGAATGGGAATGAGAATGAGAATTGGAAATACGAAATTTGATATAAAAACCTTTCACCAAACGTGTATTACGAAAATAACTTCTTTAAAAAGTTCATGAAGTCGCCATCTTGAATCCAATATGGTGGATGAGAATGTATTTCACAATCGCTGGGGATAAAAATACCAAATGAAATACACATATTGATTATCAAGATGTGATCACGAAATGATAAATAAAGTGTGAAAAAGTCGTTGTCTTGAATCCAAAATGGCCTCCTAAAATAAAAATCGAAGGTACTAAATTTGGTAGAAATGTTCATGAGAATGGGCAGGTAAGGTGAGTATACGCCGAATACCCTCGTATTCCCTCCATTACATTCTTGGTATTATCCAATTTACCTAATGGATTTACCAATTTATCATAATGCACATTTATACCAAACTCTGTGTTTGTATAGCTTCAGCCATTTGCTTTGTATATACACTCCTTATTGTATTTAGGCTGCCAAATAAGATCTACAATCGCAACTTTTTCAAAATTTGGCGTTGTTTACTTGACTTGCTCATTCTCAAAAATATTTCTACCAAATTTGGTACATATAACTTCAGCACTTTGACTACATATAACTTTGATTTTTATTTTAGGAGGCCATATTGGACTCAAGATGACGATTTTTTCATACTTCATTGCGTGATCACATATTGATAATCAAAATTTGTATCACATTTGGTGTTTCTATCCCCAGCGACTGTGAAATATATTCTCGTCCGCCATATTGGATTCAAGATGGCGACTTCTTGAACATTTTTATTATTCTTTTAACGCACGTTTGATGAAAGGGTTTTATACCAAATTTCGTATTTTTACGTTCAGTAGTTCGGGCTGTGCATATACTGTGCTTATATTTTAGGAGTCATATTGGATTCAGGATGGAGACTTTTCCCAAATTTATTTTCTGCTTCTAACTTCCTCGTGATGGTAATTATTTATACCACATTTGGTGTCTCTAGCCTCAGCGTCTAGGCTCTGTATTTTTATGACAAATGCTTTCGGCCACCATATTGGATCCAAGACCTTGGGAGGTGATAGGGTAGGTAATTCTAAGCAAAAATGTTTATGTGAACATATAGGGTTTCGGAGATAGAGGTGAAGATAACTTTTTGCATCTTGCACTTGCCCATTCTTGTTTCAAACATTATAGCACACCCTGTAGTTGGTCTTACATTACATATTATACCTTGTTTTAAAGCTAATGAAACAGGCTTTTAGGAGGTCTGTTTGTCTCAATACTGCATACAATAGGGAAGTAACGGAGGGATTTATTAAAATTCTCTTTTGTCACACAATTTTTCACTGTTCTTGAGTAGAAACTCTGTCAGTAGAGAAACTGTTTCTGATTTGGGAAAAACTGTACACAGGTGTCAAGTTGTTATCTTCTTTAGATACCACAAACACTTCTTAGTAATCGGTTTATTTGTTAAATAATGACTTCCACTGGAAACAAACAATTTTGCTTGTTTAATAATAATAATTATTATTATTTCTTCTCTTATTTTAATTGTTACTGTTATTACTGTCACAATTTTTATTGTAACTTGTGTACCTATGTGGAAATGTAGAGCTTTCGTATGTTTGGGAATAGTATTGTATTTCCAGTTTTGTAGAAAAACGGCTTATTAACCAAGTATCGGTTATCCTTATATATAAAAATGATTGTATGTATGTATGTATGTATGTTCCACATCTCCTCCTAGACGGTTGAACCGATTTTGACCAAACTTGGCATAAATATTTCTTGCTACTAGACAACCAACACTGTCGGGGTTAGCCACCCCATACTCACCCCGATGCAGAGGGGGAGGGGGTGGAACACTACCCAATGCTTTTTAAATGGCGATATAATGGTATAAATGGTTTTAATGAATTATCTAAAGAACGGTTCTACCGATTTAAACGAAACTTGGCCCACATATAGCTTATAGTCCGGCGAATAATAATGTTGGAGTGGAACACTCCTAGCGCGTCTAGGGGCGGAGGTGGAGTGAGTGAAATATAAATAATGTTATAAATGGTTTTAATGAAATATCTTAAGAACGACTAAACCGATTTGAACGAAACTTGGTACACGCATAGCTTATAGCCTGACAGATAATAATATTGGAGTAGAACACCCCTCGCGCGTCCAGGGGCGGAGGTAGAGGGGTTAAAATATAAATAATGGCATAAATGCTGTTAATGAAATATCTTAAGAACGACTAAACCGATTTGAACGAAACTTGGCACACATATACCTTATCGTCTGGCGGATAATAACGTTGGAGTGGAACACTCCTCGCGCGTCCAAAGGCGGAGGTGGAGGGGCTGAAATGTAAAATTTGTCGAAAATGACCAATATTAGAATCGTTTATATAGATTTTGAGGTCACTAACATCAATGTTAACACTCCAAACAGGTAGTAGTAGTTGCTGTTGTTGTTGTTGTTGGAGTAGTAAGTTAGTTGCAGGTAGGTGTAGCAGTAGTAGTAGTAGTAATAGATGTAGTAATAGTAGTAGTAATAGTAGTACTAGGTAGTTGTAGTGTTAGTAGCAGTAGGTAGTTACAGTAGTAGTAGTGGTAGTATTAGTATTAGTGGTAGTAGGTAGTAGTGGTAGCAGTAGTAGTAGTAGTAGGTAGTCGTAGTAGTAGTGGTGGTAGTAGTAGGTAGTTGTAGTTGTTGTTGTAGTAATAGTAGTAGGTAATTGTAGTAGTAGGTAGTAGCAGTAGTAGTAGTAGGTAATTGTAGTAGTAGGTAGTAGCAGTAGTAGTAGTAGGTAGAAGTAGTAGTAGTAATAGTATAATGTAGTAGAAATAGGTAATAGTATTCCAATATATTTTTAAGAAACCAGATCTCCCCGTACGAAGTCGGGCGTTAAGGCTATTCACCTTTAAAAAATAGGAAAATACTGGGATAAACTGCATGTAACGTAAGACCAACTACAGGGTGGGCTATAATGTTTCAAACGAAAATTGGCAAGTGCACCACGAAAAACGTTACCCTCACCCTTATCTCCGAAACGAAGGGGAATAGACCCTATGTTCACATAAGCATTTGTGCTTAGCATGACCTTCCCGACCCCCCTCCCCATCATATCCCAAAATATTTGCATTTCCTCACCGGACACCGTGTATACATTATAATATACTTATTGGAAATATCAATATAATATTTCCAATAAGGGTGATGTTCGTATCAAGAAGTGATATTCGAAAAATCTGCATAGAAATTTTCTAGAATTTCTGGCATGAGGATCTCTAATAGTGGATTATCACCTGTTCTCACTTTGTGTGGGGTAGGATACATTAAAAAGACTGTTTATGATGTTCCACTGCGAACTACCGTGGATGAAATAGGGAATCAGTATTTTGCATATCGATAATACTCGGGAAGAAGAAGAAGACTAGATTAACAGATTCTACTCTATAGCGTCTCACGGTGCCCCCCTACACTATCTATCTTCTTGCGTAAACCGAATTTGAAAATTGTTCTTCGTTCCAAAGATATTTTCATTTGTCAAATTAAATGTACATAAAAACCCTATATATAAAAAGTGTATATCTTTTTTTTAACTTTATGAAAGTAATTTTTAATGCTGAAATTGTATTCAAACCGCATTTTATATGGTTATTACTTTTAACAAACATTAAGAAAATACCAATAGCTCAATACCCGCGAACTTGTACCTTTTCATACACACCCACAAATATATTCATTTTCACAAAATTCATATTTGGATTGAAATATTTTTGGTAAAAAAGAACAAAGCAACTTTATGGAGCCTGCGGTGCTACTTTCCGGGGTATTTATCATCTCCCGAACCTGGAAACGGAACGAAACTTTTCTGGTGGAAATTCACGCAATGCTGCTCTTTCAGCGCTAAACAAACTTATTGCTACGTGCTTTGAATGCACCAAATCGGCCCATTGGAATGTGTCCAAGCTTGTCGTTGGCCAACCTTGTCGTCAGCGATCCAAAATCGATCCCGACAAGCATGGACACCGCAGGAATGTGTCCAGGCTTGTCGTCGTCCAACCTTGTCGTCAACGACCCAAAATGAGATGTGTCCAGGCTTGTCGGAATCGACCACGACAAGCTTGGACACCCCAGGAATGTGTCCAGGCTTGTCGTCGTCCAACCTCGTCGTCAACGACCCAAAATGAGATCTTTCCAGGCTTGTCGGGATCGACCACGACAAGCTTGGACACTTCAGGAATTCGTTCGAGTCTGGCGCAAGAGGATAAATTGAGAAGTGTCCAAGCTTGTCGTTGTCCAGGCTTGTCGTCGTCCAACCTTGTCGTTGTCCAACCTTGTCGGGAGCGACCAAAATTAAGTGTCCAGGCTTGTCGTCGTCCAACCTTGACGGCGTCCCAGTTCAAACATATTTAGTTATTTCAAGTCTAAGTATTAAAATATGCTACGTATAGTTGCAAGAGGTTGGGTCCCCCCCTTTTTTTTTTCCTAAAACTGAACTTCGGTACCTAACATTGCCACTCATCTTCATCATCATGAATTGATGTAAGAAGAGGTCGCGCGATTTCCGGCCAATTGTTTCATCACCGGTATCTTTGAGCAATGATATCACAGCCAAAGTCAAACTTCGTTCTTCAAACTTGATACTTTGAAAAACTTATGCAAGTGGTTTTGTTATTGAAATACATATCTATTCACTCTAATCAGTTTCAGAAGTAGCATTCATTTTATAATAACATAATGCCTGTAAGAGTAACCCTGAAAATGTATTTTGAATTTCCTTTTTAATACGTAACTCACTTTTTTCTGAATTTCACTGGAGTTCAATTCCTTGGAAGGACAAGGAACCTTCAATTGTCAGGCCCCCTCTTTAAACTTTAATCGCTCCCCTATCGCCTCCAATGTAACACTAGGTATATTTCTTTTAAATAAAGATTTCCAAATATGGCAGAAATACTGGAGTTTTAAAATTATTAAACCATGCTAAATAATGACAAGTTAGACATAAGAGAGAGTTATCTTTATCTACCATCTCATTCAGGGATGGACCCAACTCTCCTTCGGAGGCGGTTAGGAGTGTGGCGGTGTGAAAGATTATTAGTTTCTCTCTGACCGGACTTTTGTAGCACATCCGAAAATGATCTCAATGCAAAGGAATTTTGTCACTAAAGACACTGCTTAGACAATCGATCGGAGATCACATGGTCAAACTTGGTCGCAATTTCGAAGACGTCTTATTTCAAAACTACACAATAGAACTTGCTTTAAACAATGAAAGCTCAGTTGCCAAAGTATAACTTTGATTCATAATAATGAACTTCGAGGTTTTGTTAATAGAAAAAGTAGGAATTCCTTACACACTAATGTTACGAAGTTCTTAGTGTTTCTTTGTACAACACTGAGGTTAGTTTATTCGTAAGTTATTGCCAAATTAATATGGAGGGTGTATGTACTTGCTTGCAGACCCTTAAAGTGTTCTGGAAATAACTTCTATAACTTTTGAAACTGTGTTTGTCTTAACTTGAAAATATGCGTGAAGTGGTTTATTACGAACAGGACAAAAATAACTGTGATAGATTAATTACAAGTAATCAAGTTAGAAACACTATTGTTTGTATTTTAGTTCCAAAACCGGCCGCCCGCACTCGTTCGCTGGTCAGGTAATACACATGCTAGTGTTAACAAATATTCTACACGTAGGCCTACTCCTGCTTATAAACAACAACCACAGGCACATACGATGGAGTACTACAAGTTGCACACAACGGAGAACACCGACACGACGGACCACGTGACGATGGGGGAACAGCAGCGCCACCACCTCCCGAAGCGCTATATGACGGAGGATTCCACAGACAGTCGCCAGTCTGCGATTGGTCGAATCCAGTTTCTGGGCTTGCACCACTCTCTGTTTGCAGTGGAGACTAGAAAGTACCTACCCTAACCCAAAGCCTTAGCTTGCAGTCGAGCGAACGATTCTTTCTTCTCCTGGTTTGCAATGGAGCCTTGTAGGATACTCTCTGCTTGCAGTAGAACAGCGAGAGAATTCTATTCACAACCCGGCCTGGCTTGCAGTGGAGCCTTATCGGGAACAAAACCACTCTCTGTTTGCCGTGGAGCAGCGAGTGTCCTACACCTCCTCACGTAGTTCGCTACTGAAGGATCCTTCCCAAGACTGTCTGGTCGAAAGGAGTCTAAACCTACCTTATATTAGAGAAATTTACATTATTGCACTATACTTATAGTGTATATAGTTGATTTTCATAATATAAACCGGTTGTTATACTAGTCCTGCCATTACAAGAAGGAGGCAGATACATGCCACATACTTAGATTGCACAGTTAATCAAATGATCAAGTTCATCTCCATAACAACGAATCCTGGCTGGAGATGCCAATTTATGTTAATACCCTTTTTGACGCAATTATTTAAACCGAACAACTATCAAATAATTTAAACAAACCCTGGCTGTTGTCACCAATTGATGTTGAATGCTTTTTATGCCAAAGAATAATAAAAAATAAAACAAGGAGACATACTAAGTAAGTCCGGGCTAAGTCAAGCCAATTTATGTATTACTTAGCGCAACGGCTGATTCAGTTAAATATCAATCATTTCAGTTTCATCCCAATAATCTAAATTTTTGACATATATAAAAGATCATAGATATGAATATCCAAGTTCTTGTTAAGACAATATTCCAGTGAAGAACTCCTAGTATCTACTTGGTTATTTGCTTAAATAACATACATATAAATTCCGATTGTAACTATTTTATTGTTTATTATTATTTCAGGTAGCAAGAATAACATATAATGTTCGCTATGAAGTTTCGTTAACATGAGAAAGGAAAGAAAAAAATCTATAAGGTATTAATTGATACAGTTCGAAATTTTGTTACATATCCAAATATATTTTGATTATTATTCAGTTTTATTGTATTTCTTCAATAAATAAGATTTTGTAAATATTATTATATTTGTTCTCTTTGCTAATTCAAACCTACTTGAATAACCTCATAATAACCTCGTATTATTCACATTTACATTATACCAACTAATTATATTCTCCCTAAGCTTTTATAGAAACCTGCCTTCATTAGCATACTAAATCGTTTAAAATTTTACTACCATTGTTTTGTCCTCCATTTTTCACCCTTCTGCGTTATGACTGTCATTATACTAAATTCAAATTTCGAGCTTGCGCTTCTACTCCTCGCTAACGCTGCACTCTCCACGATTTTTTTTCAAATATCGATTCTGTGACGGAGTTAAGGAAGTCAACACTTATAATTACTTTACTGTTAGGTTACAGCTGTGTTGATTCACTATGAGCTACTAATCAAACGAAGTATAAACATTACATTGAAGTTCTGCAGACAGCATTATTGGCGTGGACAGCAAACTGTACAGCGAAAAGAAAGATGGAAAACTGAAGGGTTAACTTTGAAAAGCCCGCTCCACTTGACGTGTTTATACAGACACGGACAGTGATATGGAGAATAAGTCGTATTAGTAAATGCTGAAACAAATCTTCAATTATGCGCTTACCTTCACAAACACTCCGATAATCCCGAACTTTTCAAAATATTCAGATGACTCAATAAATGCCATCATATTGAGATATTTCAGTATTTGTTGCCTTCAAACAATTCGAGACTTTCGAACAGTTCGAATGTTTCGAACTCATCGAATGATTCGAATGTCTCGATTATTAGGAATACCTTGAACACTTTGAGTGTCTCGATCATTTCGAGTGCCTCGAACATTTCGAGTACTTCAAATTTATTTGATTGCCTCGAACATTTTGAGAGTCTCGAAATTTCGATAAAATTAAAATTCTTTATTGGTGAAACGGTTTCGAAATTTTATCGAATTTGTTATCGATTACTCGATTATCGGGACAGAAATACCACCATCGTGAATTTTTTACATCCTCTGTATAGAGAGTAATATTCACCCAATGTTTTCGGTAGAATAGGTAACAGTGTTTCCACTAAATAACAGAAGATAATAATAATAATAATAAAAAAGAAATTTAGTAAGTAATGTTCAAATTTTCCCTTTGTTACTTTCTGCCTTCAGATAGAGCTCCCTCTTGGCTAAGCGGTTAGCGTACGCGTCTTTGACGTGGGAGACCCGGGTTCGATTCCCGGCGGGAGCTCATGTGGTTCGGATTCCACGTTAATCAGTAGGTCCACTTCTCATATAGCCTCGCTGCTGAAAGGGACGCTAGACTAAAATCAGCTCAGCTCTACCTATACTTGCAACAATCTGTACACCGTCGGAAAGCTTACCGGTACTTCACTTTACTTCATGCTGGGGAAGAAGGAAATCCTGTCTCATTTATGTTCCAGTCAAACTTACTTCATTACCTTTGGAATGAGATATATTTTTTAAAAATCTTTATTGAAAAAAAATTGAAAAAGGCTTTATTCAAGCAGGCGAGGTTCAGCATATTGCTGCTTTATATCAATTACAGGGTGTGTTATACGCAATTAACTTAAACAATTCAGAAGGTTTCAGGGAATGGAAAGGTACGGTGCCCTCTACTATCTCCAGTGGCGTAACTAAAGGCTTGGGAGGCCTCCCTGAGACAACGTGGAGTGGGGCCCCTTCCCTTCGTCCGACTTCACGATTTGGGGCCCTCTGATGGCTTGGGATTCCCACAAGGTGGGCTCTGCGGGTGACTTATTTATGCCCCTGAGTATCTCGTAAACCAGGAGGAATAGACCATATGTTCATATAAACTTTTTTGGCTTAGTATGATCTTCCCTAGCACCTCTCAAAATACCTCTACCTCCTCACTGGATACTGTATAAAAGTTATGCGGCAATTTTCCATGTAGGCCTGAACGTTACAATAGAGATGAGTTAAATATACAATACGGTTTATAATGCACTTTGAATAAGGTGTTCCCAAAGCCGCCTGAGAAAGAAAATATGGTTACTAGTTTTAACATTTTTTGTATGTTTTTAAAGGAATGTTTTGAACTTGTAAAAAGATATGGGAATCCAATTGATATGAGCTCTGAAAATCTATATTAATATAGCCTATTGCTGTATTAATACTAGCGGAAGAGTTTCGTACAGAAGTTGACTATTCTTGTTTTAGTAGTAATTCAGACACGAGTATTCTGATAGTAAAAACTTGTTTAGACTTGAATTTTGAATATGCTGTATGAATCTGTTATCATCAGTTAACAAATGGTTATGAACTGTCGTTGTATCATATTTTCATATTTCATATTTATTTATTTATTTATTTATTTATTTGACTGTTCCTAGTTTACAATATGAGGACAATCCCCAATTAAGCATTACAGTTTTAGATATGGTTTACATTCTCTATATGTTATCAGTAAGATAAATTTCCACGGAGTAATAGTTTTTTTCTAACAACAATTCTAACAGAATATTTCTGAATTTCCGTTTTTCGTTAATGTCCTTATACTTTGTTGGTAATTTGTTATATAATTTTATACAATTAATATATACAGTTTTACTAAAATTTACACAGTTCTGCTGGATAATATAATATTACAATTTTGCCTAGTATTGTATGAGTGAATTGTATTAGCTAATGTAAATAGATTCTTTCTTGTCTTCCGTTACATACATAATTGTGCGATATGTATATAAACTAGGTAATATATATTTTTTAAAACATTTTTACATGAGGATCGTTCAGGCATACTAAACATTATTCTAATATATTTTCTGTATTCGGAATGTACTAGCACTTATTCTCGAATTCCCTCAGGATATAACACTATAGTTTATTATTGTAAAAAAAACTTTGCTATAATATAAGGACATGACAGCTTCTTTACACAAACTACCTTGTAACCTACGGAATACAAAGCAGAGTGAACTGAGTTTAGTATTAATGTATTTAACATGAGTATTCCATGTTAAATCTTCATTAATATATACTTCTAGAAATTTAATGGATGTTGTTTTGACATAATTCTACAATGTCTACAGTTATTGATACAAGTTCATTTCTTTGGCTCGGGAATCGAAATTTGACAATGTTAGTTTTTCCTAAACTCATAGTTAATTTTTTATGTTTAACCAACTAATAATTTTTGTTAGCGTCTTTGTAGTGAGCCTTTCTGCTTCATTTACTTAGTCTCTACTGACAAGAACGTTTATGTCATCAGCATACAATATTGACTTCACACAGCCTAGACTGTTAACCAAATCATTAATATATACAACAATCAAAAGAGGACCCAATATTGATCCTTGTGGTACTCCGTTCATTACTTTCATTATAGATGATTTAAACATTTTTCTTCTGCCATTTACTTCTTTATAGATACTAACAGTTTGACTATGTTCAGATAAATACGACTTTATCCAATTGTTTGCCACACCTCTGATGCCATAAGAAAATACCACTTTTCTAGCAAAATACCATGGTCTATAGAATCGAACGCCTTAGATAAATCAACAAAAATACTAATTACATGCTTTCCTTTATTTATATCCATTGCTACATCAGATATGAAATTAAAGATTGCAGTGTTTGTTGACTTCTGCCTTTGAAATCCGTGTTGACTTGTGGATATTATTTTATTTAAAAGGAAAAAGTTATTTAGTCGCGCTCTCATTGGTAACTCAAATATTTTAGAAAACCACGACAAAACTAAAATAGAACGATAATTATTTAACTCCAACGTATAATTATATTACTTCCCTTTTTATACACATGTGTAACTCCAGGTGTCATTGTTTATATTCATAAAATTTACCCTCAGCTTTTCTTTCCTCCATGGCAAACGCCTCATAGAGAGCGAAAATGTGATTGGTGGTCTCTGTGGATTCAGGAATCGAATGCACAGTGGAGTGATCGCACTCCGCTGGCTCGTGCAAGTAGTGTGGGGGCCGCCGCAGACTAGTTAATAATATGCAATGAAGTTGATTACATTGATATTATCCTAATAAGGAATTAAAGTTTAACATAATAATGCTCTGTACTATAACTTCCAGCGATAGTGAAGTTGGTAGTAGAAAGTGATTGAACAGTTTGTGTCAATATCGTGATTCCAATGATTAATTATAATGCAAGAAATCGGATATAGACCTTACGGCAAATACGCAATCGTGTTTTAGATTAGGGATCTGCTTTCTAATATCAATTATTCTTGTTTAGATAATACTATGTGAGTATCCAGTGTATTAAACAAGAGAAAATAAATCACACTTGGCGTGGACAAGTTTGTATTCGAACTTTCATATAATACCTGTGCAAAATTATGATGTAAATAATGTGCTTAAATAATTGTATGCACATGGTCTTTGATTTCTAGTCTGAAGTAAGTAAATCGTTAACAGTTACTAATTTATTTCTGTGTTCTTGTGTATCAGATGCAATGAAGGATTTTATTTTTCTGCGTAATGGTGTTCTGTCGACCAGCAATAAGACTCTTTTTGATGGCCTTGCACTAAAGTTTTGTTACTTTCCCAGTTTAGGTATCCATAAATTTTAAACTTTACAGAACAAACTTAGGTATTACTCGCGAAGACGGTTCTACTAAATTTTGAGACATTTCTTACATTTTCAGGTTCGGGTACACCTTTGTCTTTCAGCAGACATGCATTGAGCTCTATTACTAGCTGCAAATTGACTTCAGGAGGGCTCAGTATATATACAGTGTGGACGTATGGCATGAAACTACAGTGCATAAAACGAAACTACTTGTGCTAGGTGACCACTGAAAAGCACTAATGCTAAGAATCTGGGCAGGAGCGCAGGAGGTGGAGCGAAGGCTAGTGAGAGGTTACGTCCGTAGGGTACAGGCGCGTCAGTGACAGTGGGTATATGCATAAATGAGAATGGAGGATCTCACAAATACAATACTTTCACTATCACTTAAAATTCATTTCAATATGCTATGTACTGACAGTAGTTGCTTATATTCACACACACATTTCTTCACGAAAAATGTTTCACATCGTGTTTTACCTATAAATTGTCTATTTCGTAGAACCGTCTGCTCGAGTGAACCCCAAACGTATAATATTTGAGTAGGTCAGTGCGTAAATAATTGAAATATGTTGCGGTCTTACATCTGTGATGCATATCTACGTTGAAATATATTAACGGAAGTGTAACGCATTAAGCACAAATTACTTCATAAGGTAGCCATTAACCATACGGTAGTAAGTAAAATGTAGTTCGTGAAATCAGTGTGCTGACACTGCGCGACCATAGAAGTGTCCGACAATTAGAGCACCGCCTATGTATAAAATTTACGTATTTTCCTTTTTACCGCAAAGTAGGTCCAGTATTTTCAGGATGAAAAACGTGAAATTTTCGTAATTTGTGAGGATGTTCATGGCATATTTTTGGAATTAGGGGGCCAGAGCTTTTTGCTTAAATTCGTACTTTTGTTGCTATAGGCCTATTTTCTGTATTTTTTATGGTATGGGTTAGTTTAGGTTAGGATTTTTGAATTGGGCGGGGGGGGGGGGGAGAGGCAGGATTCTTTGCTTAAAATTCGTATTTTCTTTTTGTATGTTCTGTGTTTTTGATGGTTTAACCTAGGCTAAGTAAGGTTTGTACTGAGTAATTACCTTTACATAACATCAACCCATTTTCCGTATAAACATGGTGTTTTTTACCTGATTTTGGCCCCGTAATTCAAGAATTAATCCCGAAATTTATTTTTCATACCTTAGAAAGTGTTTTAAGAATTCCTCGGTGCACATTCATTGTAAGGACTTCACCCTTTTGCGTGTAAATGCTTGTATAAATATGCTCTTAAATATGTTATAGAAGCTATAGCATAAAAAATAAACCAACCTGTGCTGGGTTTCTACTTAAAAGTACGAATGCTATTTAACTCATTCAGGGCAAGAGTGCAGCCCGAACGGAAGCAAAGGGTGCGTCTATATGGAGCAGGCGCGTCAGCGATTGTGGGTTTGCATGTAAACGAGTGTCGCTAAAAATACTAAGTTAGGTAACTTCTCTTTCAACGATTTTGTGTGCTCGAAAACTACTTTTTTTTTTTGGGGGGCGGCTTTTGCCATTGAGATTTCGCACCATCTACACGATTTTTACATTTGAAAATGTAACTGTTTCTCCATTTCTTTATTTTAAGTCCCTTCCTAGTTTTGACACGCTTTCTGCTCAATTTTAGCAGAGTTTGAAAAAACCCGGGTATTTTTGAAAACACCCAACCCACCTGGGCCCATATGGGTTTTTTCGGGTTTAATTGGGTTTTTTCGTAATATTTCAATGTCTTTAGGGTAAATTGTTAAAATATGAGTTACATTTCAAGACTCTCATTGTCACAAATTGCAACAACTTTCTATTCACTGCTGTTTTGAAAAATGGCCGCCATTTTGAAATTTTACATTGGATCGCCGCCAAAATAAATACAGCTAATTTAGTCTCTCGTGCTTCTACTCTGAACGTTTCAACTTAAGACCGAAAATTGCGCTTTAGCGTGGATACCTGCTATTAAAAAAAAAAAAAAAAAAAAAAAAAAAAAAAAAAAAAAAAAAGATTTTATGTTGGTAGGCCGCCAAAATCTATACAGGATGTCTCGTGCTTGTAACCTGACAATTTCAACTTAAAAGACCGAAAGTTGTACCCTGTAGTGTGTATGGCCCTGGCGGACAAACGAACAAATGTAGATAGAGTCATCCCAGGAGCCTCAGTGACGTTTGCCAAATATGAATGCAAAATGTATTAATTTAAAACAGACATAATTCATATTTTATAAAATAAAGGTTTCAAAACGTCTTATATGAAATAAATATTTTTCAACGTAAATTAAAAGGTTTTATTGCTGAAGTTCACTTCCGATACTGTGTTCAATTACGGGAATTTTCCGAGCACTTGTTGCAAGATGGTTTTTCTCCGAAAATTAATTTAAAACAATTAACAAAGATATAATTTATATTTTATAAAGTAAACTAGCCTTTGGCTAGCTAGGAGCTCCGCCCCTAGTTCCCTGCATTTGCTCGGCCTACGGCCCTCGCATCCTTATGTAAGTGAATTTCGTGCATTGCTCTTTATATTTCCTGAATTTGAGCTGCTGAAGGCTTCGTCTCCACACCCTTGCACCTCTTAAATCCACAATTCTACGGAATTCTAAGTTTCTTTTCGTATTTCAACTATTTAAAAGATAATATTTTGTATCCCAAGAAAACGCACATTTAAATAACTTGAGAATTCCTTCATCCCTCTTTAGGCTCCTTAAAAATATTCACTTTTGGCAATTTTTCTGTCGGTTAGTCCCGAAAGGCTACAACCATGCAAAATTTCGTCATTCTAATCTTGCCAGAAGTGCCTAAATATTTTAAGATGCAGAAAATGTCCCATATAAATATAACATGAGAAAGATTTTTCAGTTCTCCATAACACCACACTAAATTTGGATTTTTTAAATTTTTTTATTTATTTTTTAAATTTAATTTAATTTAATTTATTTATTTGTGATTTACTTACATAACTGAAACGAAAACGTACAAGTATGCCGAATTTCAAGTTTGTATTCCAATTCCAAATACCTAAAATATGAAATTATAAGTCCAAAAAGGCCCATTTAAATAGCATGGAGAATTTCTTCATCTCCCCTTTAGACCGCCTAAAAATTAAAAATATTCACTTTTGGCAATTTTTCTGTCGGGTAGACCCGGAAAGCTACAATCATGCCAATTTTCAACTTTCTGTGTCAACCGGAAGTACCACTTTAATTTATGTCAGTTCATGTAGTCTTATATATAGTTAGGGTGTTTCAAAATGTCAAATGAAATTAAATGTCTTCCAGCGTAAAATAAACGGTTTTATTGTTGAAGTGCTCACTTCCAATGCTTTGTACGTTCAATTGCGGGAATTTCATGAGCACTTATTTCACGACGATTTTTTTTCGAAAAATGCAGCTTCCTTTACTGTACATAGAAACTCCACTAGTACGAAGTTTGAATTCAGCACTTGGAATAGCAAGCGTTACATAGTCTTCGGAACTCCGAGCATTAAGCTTGTTGAATTTGACAAGAATTTTTACGCTATTGTTGGTGTTGACTCTACAGCATGCTTATTTGAAGAGTAACAACAAATGCCGGGACTAAACTGTTGTTGGAAAACCAAATTTGACTGAAATGTTTAAAGGTTAGAAATAATACTACTAGTTTTACTAGTGTATTTACATATTGACTGGTAGTACTGGCACTTATGGCCTTAAACCCGTCAACGTATGAGGGATAACGTCTCTCGGCGTCGCCGAGCCGGCGAGCACACCTTTCACGGAAAGTATTTTTTAAAATATAAAATTGCATATTTTACTTCAAATAGATTATGCATAATCCATACATGAATTTGTCCTTTAAGCTAAGATTTTTTTAAATCTATTCAGTGCATTCAGAACTTTATAACGGTCTTATATTGAATGTTCTATATCTTAACACGAAAGCATCTAATTCGCCTAAGGAAAGCCAAAAATCTGACAAAATTAACTTTTAGTGTGGTTACCATAGCTGTACCGATAATATACTGACAAAAAGCTCAAAAACCCAGGTGGGTTTTTTCAGGTGGGTCCAACCCGAAAAAACCCGGTGGGTTATTTTGGGCTGGGCCCACTTGGGCAAACCCTGACCGTGCCGCTACTCATATCGTAATGCCTTTTTCTGTGCCGACAAGGTTTCTTATAAAAGTCTCAATCGAAATGTCACATCCACATGCAACTCCATCTTTGAATAATGGGAATCAATTTCCTTATTATGCCATAATGTATGACGTCAACATGCCTCAAATTAGTACCAACAACACACACCTTCTAACACTTGAAAATATCACATTACAATTCTTTTGTTAGGATGATTTTTACGAAAAATAAACTGTTCTCCTTCAGTTATAGAAATCTGTTCTTAGTGTTTAGAAGTCTTTTACAAGAACATTTTTTTTTTTTCACTAATTTGTAAAATAATCTTGTAAACACTATAAGTGGCATTCATCATCTGAAATTTCTATATTTAAGAACAGATTTCTGTAAGTGAAGAAATACAGGGATTATTGAGTGATGCTGCAAACGTTTCAGTTTTAGTATTTTCAGATGAACCTGTAGTTTTTAAATATCTTTTTCGAGCATGAATATAGAGAAGAAAGGGCAACTGGAGGAACTGATACTGAAGATGGCTCCACATAGAGCCAAGATAATATAACAACATAAGTTAACTTCTGGACACAAGGTGAGTGTGTATACATTTGTTAGAGCTATTTAAACTTTATCTTATCTCTTTGCAGCTGTGGAGAAATGCTGTAACTGTGATGTTGCTGTTATTATTGCTGATGTTATGTGGAGGGACATATAGTCGACGAAATGATGGAGATCTGTCCCTCTGGATCGATGAGCAGCAGGTGAAGATGTTTAGTGGTAAGTAAACAACGACATCTATATCTTATATCAATGCATTAAAACTGATCGAGTGATTTTCTGAAATATGATAAGAAAATTGACTTACCGTGAAACGAGTGTTGCTATCAGAAGCTTTTGCTTCAAAACTCTTTATTCTTGTTCTGAAAAAAGTTGAAACGATAAAGGATTATGATGGGTAATGTAAAGAGAGTAAAAGGATTTGGCATCTTTTAACGCATGGCTGCTCGGATTAGTTTTAGTGAGATTTCTGAATGTTTAGTATTTTGTAAACTCATTATTAGAAGTTCAGCTCTACAATGATAGCATTTTCAGACGACCACCCAAAACTTCCAAATAAGGATAGTGTTTTTAAACGAGGTTCAGTGATTTAGTAGAATTTTTTAGATCAGCGATTGAATTCAAGTAAGAGGGGCTGTAATTGAAATACAGGATCTAGTGTGAATTTTGTTCTTTTTTTAAGAAGACTTAGGAATGAGATGAGGTGGAATTTAGAATCATTCAAGTGGTGATAAGGAAAGGAGCTCATAAAAATTGCCATCTTCCAGTCTTAACGACTGGAGGCTTATAAAATGTGGATGTGAAGAAGATGGAGAGAATGAGCTGGGTTGGGCGGGAAAAGAATGAGAAGGTATTAGAAATGGTGGCGGAGAAATAAACAATTTTAGATATTATTAAAAAGAGGGATAAAAACTGTTTGGGACATTGGCTAAGAAGGAGCTGTATCATGAAGGATGAGCTAGAGGGTATGGTTTCAGGAAAGAGGGAGGGGCCGAAGGGGACTACAATTGATGGATAATATCGAAAAGAAAGATCGTACGTGAAGACGAAGAGGTTAGCGGAAAATCGTGGAGCTTAAGCTTCTCAATTGCGGCAAGTGATGTGCTAATAATGGCAGATTGTTGAATTCATTTGAGCTTTGGCTCAGTGGTAGAGGGTTCACCTCTGGTCCTTGGGGTCCCAGCTCGCACCAAGTGAGCTTTGTGGTGGACAAACACCGTGTGCATGGATTTTCTTGGGGTTCTCCCGTTTCCTCCCACTTTCTTCCATCATTTTATTCATTCTCATCATCACCGTCTTCTTTAGCCTAGCCGGCATAACCGTGGGACGTAAGATTTCATTTCATTTGAGTTTTGGAGTATTGTGAAAAATCAAATTAATGAAAAGCGAGAAATGTATTATTCAAACTGAAATTAGTTTAAATGATACGAAAAACGCTTTTTTTAAAATATGCATACTTATATTTTAGGTTTTTCAATGGAAATATATGCTATAGTAGATGGACATGTATTGCCATATATACTGGATCCAAACTTCGAAAAGTATCTGCCAATAATTCCTTCAGAAGTAAGTAGTGCTTTTATTTATTTTCTTATTCATTATTGTAGTTCTTTTGTGTTAAGTGTTTATTCAGGTCTCAAGTACAAAAGATAAATGTGACTATAGTAGGATTATATACACAAGAAACTTTAAGTAGCCGAATATATAAAAGTACAAGTTTTCTAAATGAGTTCCATTCCTAGTAATGTGCAAAAAAATTCTGACATGTGACTGAATGCGTAATGAATTTGCTTGCTTTTCCATGTACCTGTGAGTATTGTCTGTGTAAGTAAAATTGAAGTAATCAGGGATACATGAAAGCATCGCACAGAGACTACGTACCTAATGTTTAAATTTTTAGTGTAATAATATACTTTAAATCAGTGGCGTTCTGCAGAGGTTGATTCATTTATGTTGAGCCGAAGTCAATGTGCAAATGTACCGCACATGCGCGTCGCATCGCCATGAGATTACCACAAGGCAGGCAACAGTATCTCGTTAGTTGCGCAGTAGAGCAATGTGGTAGAGCGTAGTTTGATGCCTCCGAAACTTCTGCGGGGGATTCATTGTAGCTCTTCCCAACATTGGAGCTCTTTCCATACTCACGGCGTCGAGCATCGTAGAAATGTGAATCGTATTGGGTCTAGGTCAAAACCCCCACACGATCGGTCATAATCCCACACAAATGGACAAATCCCCCAAACGCACGAACGGTCAAAACCCCCACACTCAAGAAATGTCAAAACGCCCACACGATCGTTCATAACTCCCACACAAATGGACAAATCCCCCAAACGCACGAACGGTCAAAACCCCCACACTCAAGAAATGTCAAAACGCCCACACAAATGGACAAATCCCCCAAACGCACGAACGGTCAAAACCCCCACACTCAAGGAATGTCAAAACCCCCACACGATCGGTCAAAACTCCCACACAAATGGACAAAACTCCCACACATAGCCACAGTCACAATCCCCACATAATTGGACAAAACCCCCACACAAATGGACAAAACTCCCAAATGCAGAAATTGTCACAACTGCCACACAAATGGACAAAACCCCCACACAATCGGACAAATCCCCCACACTCTGAAAATATCGTGATTGCACGTCTTTGTTGCGGCTCTTTACGACGCCCACTTTAGTGTTTCTGTCATTACAAAACAGTGCAAGAAGAATACTTGCAACATCAGTTTAAGTGGAATAAAAAATGTTATTAAAAAGTACAAGGGCAAGACATACAACAAGGATCATTTCAGAGTGTGGGAGATTTGACCGATTGTGTGGGGGTTTTGTCCATTTGTGTGGCAGTTGTGACAATTTCTGCATGTGGGAGTTTTGTCCATTTGTGTGGGGTTTTTGTCCATTTATGTGGGGATTGTGACTGTTGCTATGTGTGGCTGTTTTGTCCATTTGTGTGGGAGTTATGACCGATTACCAGTGTGGGGGTTATGACTGTTCGTGTATTTGGGAGATTTGTCCATTTGTGTGGGGGTTATGACCGATCGTGTGGGCGTTTTGACATTTCTTGAGTGTGGGGGTTTTGGCTTTGGGGGTTATGACCGTTCGTGTGTTTGGGAGATTTGTCCATTTGTATGGGGGCTATGACCGTTTGTGTGGGCGTTTTGACATTTCTTGAGTGTGGGGGTTTTGACCGGTTCCCATCGTATTATGCAGAAATATGCGGCAGAACCCATACCGAGGTGAGCAGTTAGTAACTGGCTTCCTGTGAAAACAACCCATATACAGGGTGTCCGAGAAGTCCTTCCCTGATTACAGAAATTGATAACTCAGGCTAGAAATAAGATAAAAATATGAAACTGGTGTTGAATTGTTTACAAACTATAAAAGTTTTGGTCATATCAGTACACTTCCACATGAGCACCCTTGGTAGCACGTAGCACATCTAGGCGATATTCAATTTCCATCCACACATTAGCCAACATCACTGGAGGGATCGATGCAACGACTGTGGTTATTCGTTGCTGCAGGGTTTCAAGATCTGGTACACGTGTTCGGTAGACCTCATCCTTGACATAACCCCATAAAAAGAAGTCTAATGGGGTTATGTCAGGAGAGCGTGGAGGCCAAGCTGTTGGCCCATCACGACCAATCCATCGCCCAGGAAATGTCCTATCGAGGTAGCAAAAAAAAATTGAGACTTTGTAAAACAAAACAAACCTAACACAGACAAAACCTTTTATAGTTTGTAAACAATTCAACACCAGTTTCATATTTCTATCTTATTTCTAGCCTGAGTTATCAATTTCTGTAATCAGGGAAGGACTTCTCGGACACCCTGTATATGCATGTTCTATGATAATTCTGAAGCACATGGAATTACTTCATCCAAACTTCGGATTCGAGTATGATTTGGGAAAATTGCTATGTAGTAAGACACTCCTTGCTCTACCAGGAGTGGGAGTAGAACGGGATGACGTATAAAAAATATGGAAAAATGACAGGTATTAATATCGAATATTGATATTCCTGACGCCATTAAGTCCAGGTTCAGTTCCCAATATGGATAAGACACCCCTAACACCGTAGACAGTGTTCATCAGACTTACATTATTATCTAATTCACACCTTTCGGAATCGCTAAGTTGCATACTGTCGCTCCCGAGCTGTTTTAAGTCCACTTTTAGCTGTCATCAGCATGGTAGGTAAAAAGATGTGAAAAATAAAATGTCCAAAATGATCTTAAATAGTGTCAAATCCATAGGTTTTGGGTGCCAGGAAAACGGTTGACCCGTTTGAATTATCTTTTGAAATGTATTTAATATTTACTTCAAGGTAAGTTTTTAACATGTCAACTTCGATTATTGAAGTTCGTATTCTACCTAGATATGGGACTTGGGTGTTTTAAAATTTATGCGAAAAGTAGTTTCTTATGGATTATCATCACAGTTTTATTGAAATCGGTATCCTAAGGGGCAAGGGGATTCAAATATTTCCGATACATCTATTCTTCCCGTGCGAAGAACGAGTGTTTCAACTAGTATTTAGTATTATATATATAAAAATGTTTGTATGTTCCGCATAACTCTAGAACGCCTGAACAAATATAACCAAACTTGGTACACACCTTACAGTTTGAAAAAGAGTACTGTGGGGGGCTGAAATGAATAGTGACCCCGTAGCACACCTAGAGGAATGTGGGTGACCTAAGAATTATTGAAACATTAGTGTGATAACCATAACCGGAGTCATTGAGATGAATAGTGACACTCCCATTTTGTTGAATCCCAGATTTAGCCCGTAATTGGCTTCCCAAGAAAGGGGGGAGAGAGGAGTGATATGTAAAAATAGTTGAAAAGTACGTATATTAGTGTCGATGATGTTACTCATATATATATTTGGATGTAGCTGTATGAATGTATCATTCTAGCGGCTGGAGCAATTTCAACCAAACTTGGTAGACATATGACTTACAATCTGAAAAAAAAAAAAGTACAGTGGAAGTAAGATACTTCAAGAAGTGACATGTAAAAATAATCGACCGACATTAGTGTTAGTGTCCATAGCTTTCGGGGTCGTTGAAATAAATAGTGACACTCTCAGCGCCTTTCAGTCTCATCGGCAGAGGGAAGGGGTGAAAAATAAAATGTCAAAAATAATTAAGATTTGTATCAAATTCAACTTCTGGGGTCGGGAAAGCGGCTGACCCGTTTGAAATGACCTTTGAAACATAGTACACATCTGTAATCTGGTTTCTTTTTAAAATCATATGTTTTATTAAAGGTAATATTTTGTTGGGGTAGGATGTTTCATAGTTTATGCCAAAAGTAGAGTAACTTCTGTATTTTTATCACTAAATTTTCATTGAAATAGTATCCTAAAGGGTAAGGGAACTTGCATATTTTTCATAAACCTAATTTTTCCCGTGCGAAGAATGGGCATTTCAGCTTCTTGATCAATATAAAATATAAATTTTCTCATTCAGAAATGATTTTCATTATCATTTATGAAATATAATGAGGCTAGTCCCAAGAGTACACTACTTAACAAAGAAAACAGACGTCATTCGGATACTTTCCGACAATATAGGCAGTGAAGTCTGTTATTAATGATCTTCGTAGCGTCGTAAAGACTCTTTGCAATTCCCTGTCACCATGTGACTATATTTTACGAAATGGCAGAATACGTGGCTTTAAATTATTGGACTAGATTTTTTTTGTGTGTTTTCTTGAAAACCTTCTAGAATCTCCTACAATGGATCATTGACAAAGTGACAATTGCAAGACTCATATGTATGAACTGGCCTCGGTGGACAGAATATAAATATGTATTAGCATGTGTTGTTGTGTTAATAAGTTAGGACAATGGAAAGTATTTTCTCAGTATACCTTTTTTTTTCTGTCTTTAACTTACAATACTATTTATGAAGTCCTATTATGTATAATTTTATAAGTTGACCAGGTTTCAGTAAAAAAGATTTTGCTGTATAATTTTTCTATCCAAAACCCTAAAAATCTTTTTTGTTTTCCTAATATGGAACTTGTCCTTACATTTGGTCTTGATATAGAGAAATGTTCTTTGTTCCGTTTGCTTTTCTGTATAGGTCGTCAGTTGTTAATGTAGATATGTAATGCTTTGTTTGTATTTGTGGAAGTGTCTAGCTTTTTTTCGTTACAATTTGGTTACTGTGTCCCTTTCCACAGGTTTGTTTTACCAGAGCCTATTTTCTTCACTACCCCAGGTGAACTATGTGAACTTCACATGGAAGTCAGGTGCAAAGAAGTATTACTACAACTTCGATCGCCTGCAGTCCTTCAATGAGGATATCTTACAGGCTCCCGTCGTGTCCATCAAGACCAAGGGGAGAATTCCTCGACGACCGAAAGGTAAAATTTAGTTGGCTATTATTATTATTATTATTTCCAATTGGTTAATATAAGGTGATTTCTCATACCTTTATTCCCGATTTTACCGATTCCCGGTGGGGGCACTCGGTCGAAAAAGTGTAAACAACAGCTTTTTTAGGCCAGCCATCCTGAAAGACGTTTTCCTCATTCATACCAGGCAAATGCCGGGTTGGTACCTAACTTAAAGGTCCCAGGCCGCTTCCTTCCTTGCCTAATCCTTTCTTCGCTTCCTTTCCCCATATAGTGTGCTCGCCGAGGGACGTTATCTCTCATACGTGACGAGCTAAATGGCCATAGATGCCTAAAGCCCAGAAATCTAAATCCTAATTCCTATTTTAATTTTGTAGAATTATTTCAACTATTGCAGATCTAGTTGTGGGGGTTAAAAGTAGATTAATAAACATACCAAGGAAGTAGAAAAAGAGATCTACTGAGGAATGACACTGCAGAATTACTTCATGCAGCCTTCCTGACAGCTGCATTTTATAGACCAGAGGGTCTTCAACCCGTCAGACAGTGCGAACGACATTGACAGTTCTCATGTTAAATGTTTAATTTTTGAAAGGGATATGGCCTGCGGACCGTGTGTCCTTGTGAAAACTGTCACTGTTTTTTTATATCAACACGTATTAAAATTAAATCGGCATTAAACATTGAGAATATCTTCATAGGCGTGCGCAACGTGGGTGCCTTGGCACCCCCATTAGACAAACTTTTTTTATGTAGAATTATTACAAACTGAGAAGAGATTATGTGTAAATTATTTCCCGTCTGCATGTGTGCCGTGCGTCGCCGACCCAGCGTCGGGTGCAATGACGATATCTTTTCTTAGGGGAAAGGGGGGAGGACGGCATTCCATATGGTGGTACTTTAGATCTGGCACCCACATTCCCAATGTCCTGCGCACACTAGTGAATATCTTAGGAATCTAAAAGCAGAATATTTCGTTTTAGATCTGTTGGAACATAAGTAATAACAATAAAAAGCTCCGAGATTGAGTTTTGGAAGTTCTTTTATTTATCTAAAATTTTTCAGGCAAAATATAGGCAAAAGTTGGTAAAAAATTTACTGAAACATTAATTTGAAAATACATCAAATGTTGGCATAATCTATGTATTCAAATGCCGGGTTTATATGTTTGTGGTCAATTCTTTTGACAATATCTCGGAAACCACAAGCTCTAGAAAGATGCTATTTAAATGACTCATTGCAAATTTTGTGTAGATTGTTTAGTTCTAATTGAATATTTTTTTAAAATGGCGTTTTTTAGGGGTACACTGGAAGTATTGAAATTTTAAAAAGTAAAGCACCATATCCTACGAGTTATACATTCCAACACCACACATTCCATGGGGTTAGTATATATCTCCGGCGTTTGTTTCATGGCCAAATTATAATGAAAAACGAAGGATAACCATTTCTCCAGTCTTAAGATGAATCTTTATTTTTTGGAGTGTTTTGTCCAATGAACACCGTATGTCACTGACATTATAATTAATTGTGTGTGTAATGTATTTGCTTATTACATACCGCATGCAAGAAAAAATGTAATGAAATCTTTGAGTTTTACGTACCACGGTTATGCCGGTTAGGCTAAAGGAGACGGTGATGATGAGTAATGAATGAAATGGTGGAATGAAGAAAGTGGGAGGAAACGGGAGTACCCCGAGAAAACCCACGCACACGGTGTTTGTCCACCACAAAGTTCACTTGGCGGGGGCTGGGATCGAACCCGGGACCCCAAGCACCAGAGGTGAACGCTCTACCATTGAGCCACCGCGGCCCCCGCATGCAAGAAGAAAGAAAACACTAATCATATATGAATTAGAAACTTCAATCGAAAATAGACTCAAATCTTGCGAACGGTGCGAGATATTGAAAGAAAAACCGAAAATATCTCCCCTTTATGATACCCCTTGCCGATTTTTTCAAGACGTCCTTCAGTTGTGTCTATAAAGGAACATGTACAGATGTTGTGAGGAATGACAAGGAGATCCATGCTCGTATGTGAATGATGCAGTGTTGTAGAGAGCGCAGGTAGTAATAATAATAATTTTGACTAGGAGAACACACAACCTGGCCACTTATTTCCTTAATTGGACTTAATAAAACTTCATCACTTATACAGGAAAAATGTTCCTGGACTGCTCTTGTGTGGTACATCCGTTCGTTATTATTTCTTTTGATATTATTAATTACAGCGAAAATCGAAAAATACAAGGGTTCTACACTAACATAGGAAGTAAGTGAGGTGATTGGTAAAACTCCATTTTTCTGTACCGACTGAATTTAACACTCATTCTTTTTCTTTCTCTGAATGTTCGGGGTGCCTGTCGGTCACGAAAGTCGCGAAATCAGAAAACGTTCTTGAAAGTCAAGAAATTTAGCTTTTGGGTCACCATTTTTTTCATCTGTACAAATATAAGTAGAGAGTGGGAAATTTTATTCTACAAAATGTCAAAATTCATCGCCAAAAATGTCTGGTCGGCTTTAGACACTGCCAAAATCGCAAGCAAACCACGTTTCTATCGCATGCATGAAAATTCGGCCTAATTTACACCCAGATTCGCTCTTTTGATTGCCCTTCAGCTGTCATCATTGAACAGTAACGATGCAAATCGCATTGCATCACCGAAACTACCTACGCTTCTAACCAGTTTATTCAACTGTGAGAAGACACTAAGTTTTTATCGCTCCAGGGAACAACATTTGAAAGTAGAGATAAGTGCTAAAGTATAAGGTACTGTTATTAGATTTTGAGTGTTACGAAATTTTATGGTTTGGTAAAGAAAAGGCCACGAAATTTCATTTTAAAATTTTCGTAGACACCCTGATGTTCTGTAATTTTCATCGAGTTGTAGATTAGAGGCTGTCATCTTACAAATTAGTTCATTGCTTTCATTATGATGCTCATTATAAGTATTTTGCGAGCATTGGTAAACCATATCATGCAAACTAATAAGTTTTCAGGCAGTAGAATCACGCTATCTTCGTTTTCTTCACTTTCTTTACGTGTGAATTATATTGCAGGTAAAACAGTTATAATGCAAGAATTGAGAATTTTGTTCCTACCTCTGTATTCCGTGACGACTATCCTTATATTAGTGAGTTAAGTCGGTTATTGCTGCAATCTTCGTCAGCTCTATTACTTCTTATAAAGCTTAATTTGTTATGTAACTATTATAGAAGTTGTTTCCCTATATATGTATATATAAAGAAAGCCAGAATCATGTGAAGAACCTTATAGCTTTTCCCTTTCTTCTTATTCTTACACATGTTGACTGTTTAGAACCTTGTGTTGTTACCGTAGATTTTTTTTTATGAAGTTCATTGCAATTTCTCGTATCTGAATGCAGAAAAATCGTGGTTGTTCACTTTTAACGAACTTCTGTAAATTTTGCGTATTGTTTAAAATCAGTGTGTGTTCTTCCACACAGAACCTGTCAGTCCACTGGAAGCGTTTATTTTCTGTTGTGATTTTTTTTTTTTTTTTTTAACTTCCAGTATGTATAAAAATCAAATTATAATTTTGTATGTGCACACAAACCTTGTATTACCAACGCCAGGTGAATACAGAGATAGGTTAAACAATCATTTGATGCGTGTTATGTATTCTATAACATCCATTAGTTTTCTTCCTCTTGTCGTTTTGTCGTCTCCAATAGTTCCTTTTCAGCCTTTTCCGATACTTTCTGATTGTCACTTATCAGACAATTTTCTCCGTTCTTCGTACTCTCATTTCGAAAGCTGTGAATAATTTGATAGAGAATTTTCAGTGCTTCTACAAAATAATTGCAAGAAGCTATCTAGTTAATATGAGGCTCCAAAAGTAACGAACGCAAATAGTTCATTGTGTTGCACGGGTAGAGATGCAAAAAATTAAAGAGGGTAGGGTCGTTTTTCCCACATAAAAAGTCTGCTATTATGGAGGGATATAACGCAAATTTTAGCTTTCTGGACGGTGCAGAGGGCTTATTTTTATTTTATTTTATTTATTTTGTTCAGCTACCAAGTTTGCTTTCTTACAGTAAATTCTGCAATTAAAAAAGTATCTTGACTGGTGTTAACTTTTCAAACTAAACCTGATTTAACAGTAATTAACCTTCACTTATTATTAATAGATATGCATTCTACTGTATCAATTAGTAATTAGACATGATAATATTAATTTGAACAAAGGAAAAGACTACGAAAGTCACTTTTTATATAAAAGTATACTTACACCACATTCTCAGTTCGACTGTACTTTTCCACAAGCTTCAAATATTCTAGTGGGAAAGGCTAATCTAAGTTGTGTGCGCAAAATTAAAGAAATTGGATATGTTAAAAGCCTAGTAAGGCATAAAAAGTTATTTCAATCACGACATCTTGGGAATAAGGGGAAAATTATTTTGCTTATCGTCGAACTTAAAAAGCCTGTATGAATGCGATATAAATATCGTACGACCTGTGCTTCCATATAAAACTTGATGCATGTGACAAACTGAAGTTTTATTTTATATTTAATGTGTACTATACAATTCCATAAAACAACATTTAGCCATTAATTTTTTATTGTAGTTATTAATGATATTATTGATCTTTGGAGAAATAATTTTACCGTTAAAAAAAAAAAAAAAAAAAAAATCGTTGGAACTGGAGAGGCACGGTGGCTTAGTGATAGACAATATCGTGTCCGTTGGTTTTCTCGGGTATTTCTGTTTCCTCTTACATTCCCATTCCGCTAATTTCATTATCATTCACTTATCTTAATCATCCTTCTCCCTTAGCCTAATTGGTATAATTATGGGACGTTAAACTGAAAGATTTTATTCCATTCTTGGAGAACACACAATTTGCGTTTTTCTTCTTTGTTTTTTCCTTAAGTGGAATGACTGTGTTCCTTTGATTCTTGAATATTTTGTATTTTTCTGCAGAATACAATAATTAAATATTCGTGTTATACTAAAGAAAAGGTCAACTGGAACTAAGGTAAAGAGAGATTCATCAAATTGTTGTTCCTTCTTTAAAGTTTTGGAAAAAAAGCCCAGAAATTCCCAGGAAAAAAGTGCTAAAAAAACAAGTTTTCTTTCTTTAGAAAAACCTGTTTTTTCCGGTTCTTAAATTTCTAGTCGAGCTAGCTCAATAGTACGCCGATTGCCTAGAAAATTGAAGTGGGGGATTCGATTTTCCGCCCTATAGCGATTAGATTTTTTTTGTGTGTATTTTTTTTTTTAATTTATTCTGCACGTGTACTAATAATCTACTTCATGTATTATTTGCTTTCTAACTCATATCATTCTATTAATTAGAAATATTTTATGGTGTACAGAAGTGAATTACGTGTGTGTTTGATCTTTAAATTTTGGTAGAAAATGGGCATTTATTGTTTATTGTTCAGTTTTCAGCGTACTTCTACCATGTTCGGGAAACGTCTCTGGAATTGCGTCGTTTAGTATTGGTTTACTGATTGAAGGAAGAAAGCATAAGCCATTACCTGGAACACCACTGAGACTTCGTTTGAGGAAAGAATGTGCAGAACGAGGTAGGCAATTAAAAAGAACAAAATAAAGTTACTTAAATATGGAAATTACGCAGAAAAATATTTTATTGCTTCCACAGTTCTTGGGTCTGTTCACGGATCGAATGTGTGCTCCAAAGCTCATATAAGTTCAGCCCAATATTATTCCTGGCTTGAATATTATGTTAAAATTAGTCATAAACGCGCAGAATAGACTGATCAGCCAGAACATTATGATCACCTACCTACTATCGATATAAACTCGTCCAGGCGATAGCATTGTCACCTGACGACGAATACCTGCTAGTCAGAGACACGTACGGTGCATGTAGTATCAGTGAGCGTGCTGGTCGTGTGTAGAATGGGGAAAGCGCGCGATCTGTCTGAGTTTTATGGAGGTCAGATTGTAATGATCCGGAGGTTTGGCACGAGCATTTCGGAAAGAGCACGAGTTGTCGGGTGTTCGAGGAGTGCTATAGTGAGTGTCTTCAACAAATGGCGAAACCAAGGTGAAACGACTTCCAAACATCGAAGGGTTGGACGGCTCCCCTTATTACAGATGTTGGAAGTCGTAGGCTGGGCAGACTAGTAAAACAGGACAGGCGGCGAACTGTGGCGGAACTACCATCAGACTTCAATGCTGGACAGAATACAAGTGTGTCTGAACAACACAGTGCACCGAACACTCCTAACGATGGGCTTCCGCAGCCGACTACCCATCCATATGCCAATGTTAACACAACATCGGCAACTACGACTGAAATGGGCATGTGGCCATTGCCACTGGATTTTTACTTTGGCGCAGTGGCAGAGCGTTGCATGGTCTGATGAATCCCGATACCTTCTTATTCATGTCGATGGGAGAGTGCGAATCCATCGTCTTCCAGGGAAACAGCTCCTTGATACCTGTACTGCGGGACGGAGGCAAGCTGGCGGCGGCTTAATTATGCGCTGGGGAACATTCACGTGGGCATCCATGGTTCCAATGGAGCGCGTGCAAGGCACCATGACGGCCGAGGCGTATCATACACTGGTTGCAGACCACGTACACCCCTTCATGATGACCGTGTTTCCCAACGGCAGTGGCATTTTCCAACAAGATGATGCGCCATGTGCCAAGGCCAGGAGTGTGATGGAGTGGTTTGAGGAACACAGTGGCGAGTTCCAATTGATGTGCTGGTCCCCCAGCTCGCCGGATCTGAACCCAATTAAAACCTGTGCCACGATGGGAGGAAAGCGCTGAGAGACTTGACTGCTATGTTGAAAAATAGCTTTAATATGAGTCTTTACTTCGTATATATTTTTGAATGTTACCTGTTACACTTTCTTCTACATTAATTGTTGTGCGTTACTTATTGATCTACCCTGTATTATTTCTGGAAATGCAAAGGCATGAGAGAAAAGGGTAATTGAACGGTTGTTTCTTTTGTATTGTTGGGCAAAAGACACGAACTTTATAATGTGATTTTTTTTCTTCTTTTTTGTTTGTTTGTTTCTATCTTGAGACAATATGAATCTGTCATTCAATTACAAGAATTGCATATATATCACCGCTGCAACTTTAAAAAGCGCTATGTGCAGATTTTGTTCAAGGTGCTATTGTTACTGATATAGGAACATTTTGGTATAGAGCATATTCCGAAAAAGACTTTTATGCAGTATCGTTCATTTAAGGGATAATTATGTCATAAAATCCGCCACATGATGTTGCGGTCGAATTGCTGCTCTCATTTTCCTCTAAGAGTTCTCAAAGACAATCTTTCCTATAAAATTTTGATTTTTGCATATAACGCTTATTCAGGGCGCAGCGAATGGAAAATATTGTTCGCGGTAACGTGCGTAAGCAATTGCAGGTGCACGACTCATACGTATTTTAATACTTTTTGCATAGTATTTTAGAAAAGTTACTACGTAGCTATAGTACGTGGAGATCAAACAAATCATAGAAAACGTCAGGAATGTCGTATATCAATGTGTTCTGTGTACGTTTTATTACTATTATCATTATTAATTAAACAATTGAAAAAATGCACGCTTGCTTTTAAGAGGGATAAATGCTGACAAAATGTTCCGTCTATTCCGTTGACCGAGAGTTGTTCGATAGAAGCAGAAGTTTACGAGATTTGGTCTTTTGTCGTACGTTTAGTTCATATACTTAATGCATAATTGATATGTAGTATTTCATGTAATGTTCTTTGCTGTTTATTTTGTTCATTTTTTTTAGGTCCAGATCCAGAATGTGATAAAAAATGTGCCAATGGCGGATGGTGTAACCATGAGAAAATCTGCCAATGCCCAGAGGGGTATATGGGCCAGTATTGCAAGACTGCTCTTTGTTACCCTCAGTGTATGAATGGAGGGAGTTGTACCTCTCCTGGTCTGTGCAGCTGCCCGTCAGGATTTCAGGGGCGTCATTGTGAGGGTGGTATGTTGCTAATTCTATTCATTTCTTTGGTATCAGTTCAAAAGTTCAGAAGCAGCAATTAGTTGTTTCCGAGAGCTGCGTTGGGCTGTCTGATATTTTTTCTGGAAAGATAAATAAAATTTTCTTATTGAAAAAGGAAGAAAAGTCATTAGATAGTTCATTCAGTTAGATTAGAAATTTCTTTAGGAACAAACATTCAACAGTTCTGGTAATTTTATTTCGTAGTACATTGTAAATGCTAGAACACGATGATCTCATTCGTGGTGATTGGTTACTATCATCTTCGGTTCGAATATTCGGGTTCGATCCCTGATCGGAGTACATGTGATTCGGATTCCGTGTTAAGCACTAGGTTCATATCTCATATAACCTTAAAGCTGAAATTAGACAGTTTAGCTTCAACCATCCAGCTGTGTTCATTAAATTCTGCTGCTTTTCCCATTGTTCTGAAAAGCGTAGATCCATTGCTAATCCAGTAGATCTCTTTAAATTGTAACTGTGTTTTATTGATCTGTTATTGCATGTTGATTCGAAGAATGAAGTTGTTTTACGTTTGTTTGATTGTCATTATAACATTTGCATTCCAGGATTTAGGAAATAGGAAAATGTGCGAAATAAATCATTAGTGTTTCGGTGCCTTTCTCTTAAGGATATACTTCTCAGTCTTGAGAGAAGTTAAAAGTCAGAATGTACAATGAGTTCATATTTTAAGTGAAAATCGCTCTTCTATTAATCTATACAGTTTTATCCAGGAACAAGATTCAAGCTATTCTTGTTCAAGCTGTTCAACACACGTTCAGTATTGTTAACAGTCATAGTCGTCCTGTCACTAAACAGACGTTAGGTTGACGTCCAATGAAATTGATCCTTGTAGCTGTTTAGAATTATATTTAGCTACTTAGAACCATATTGCTAGTTAATTATATTGTTAGCATAGGCGCCTTCACGTGTGTTCGGTTCTCGCTTGGAAATGTAGTTCGGATCGCACGTTCAGTTGTAGATCTTGTCTCGTATAGCTTCAGTGCTATTTAAAAAAAAAAAAAAAATCTGGAACATACTATTACAGTGAGAACCACTACTTGGACTTTTATGCGAGCCAAGTATCCCACAGGGATCAAATTTTCGAAGCACGCGCGTTACCTATGTAACAATGAGCGAATTTCCAGAATTTTTGACTAGCGGAACCTGTTTCAGGAGAGCAAATCATAATGCAGAGTTATAGGATATTGTGGCTCATAATAAGCAACATGTCGCATTAGATGAGCATCCTTTATCTTAATATTTTATTATTTTTATACTACATTTTTATTTTATGTTCAGTGGTTGGAGTTTATCATCCCTTTCAGCACCGAGACTATATGAGACGTGATCTACAGTTTAAGATTAAATCCGAATCATCATAATGTGTTGAAATTCCAAGGCTCTTCCATTGAGAATCGAACCCAAGACCTCGTGCATCAAAGACATGCGCTAGCTACTAGATAAGTGGGTAGGGCATTTTATGTTGATCGTAGTTTATGGCTTGGTTGTTGACGGAAAAGTTTTTGAGATTAACCTATTATTACGAGGCAATTGGAAAATTACACATTGCTGGCAGTTTTCTTATGGAAAATAAGCTGATAAGACTACTGCTCATATTTCTTATTTTATATAGATATATTATATATTACTAGTTCAACACGTTACATACTGCATTCCAAACTGAGTTAATCTCGTAGTAATGTGGAGTAGTTGACTTCGTACGTTAGTGATAATGGTTGTGTACTGCATTGGTTAGGTAAGTCGGGACCTGTCCTGGCAAGTAACCTAGAGAGGTCAACACCGAAGTTAAGATGACTTAATAAAGAAGAATTGCCAGCTAACAGGAGAACGTAGTTATCAAAGTAGCGATCGTATTAGCCCTACAGGAAATAAATTGACAGTCATTTGATAGGTTATACATCCTTACAGAAGCAAGACGATTCAGTCTGTCAGTCATGCTTCTAATAGTTGTCGCTAGTGCACAGACAATTTGCAGACGAACTGATGGCTTGGAGGGGAACAATTAGTCTCATATAATCTCAAGCGTTTCTATATTAAGGATATATCAGATATCTTCATAGGACATAACTTTAAATAACAAAGCACAATATCAGCTCACTACGAACTGAGACACCATTCTAACGTTGTAAATACTTCCGTGTGGCTGAATAATGAATGTTTGTGTCTGTGGTACGAAAGACTCGGATGAAGCTTATGTAATTTGGCTTCCACGTTAATCTACAGACAACCTGTTTTATATTGTACATGCTAGAAAGAAAAATAATAAAGACAAGGAAACCAAATCAAACCATCTTTGACACAGTCCAATAATAATTACAATAAATCATAGCCATTGTCACCCGACGCAGTTACCTGTTACAGATGTCTCTCTGTGTAGACAGAAAAATTTAGACGGGTGCAATCTACCTACAATAGCAAAAACGCCCACAAAAATAAACTTATGTATGAAAAGTAAACTTAACATTTATTGCACGTTACTTCTTTTAGTGCTAAAATAAAGTATTGTTGGGAATTGCTTCTAATTATGACCAAAATGTTAAGGTCTCTCGTGGCTAAGCGATTAGCGTACGCATGTTTAGGGTGGAAGACACGGGTTCAATTCCCAGTGGGAGCTAATGTGGTTTGGATCCCATATTAAGCTATAGGTCCACGTCCGTGTCTCATATAGCCTCGCTGCTGAAAGGGACGCTAACCGAAAATCAAAGTCCAAATGTTGCATTATCATTAGATATGTAGTTATGTGTAATGAAGTTTCTCAAAGGAAAGGTAAGTCTTAAATGAAACAACAAAAGAAATATATAAAAATAAGCGTATTAATTACTGGTACAAAAATACTATACATGGAGAAAACGAGAAAGAAACTTTAGCTAGACTTTTTCAGACAACCAAATAGCTGCTTTACAGCCTGCTTTTATAATTTCAGTGAAGGCGTCGTACAGCGGGGCTTCTTCAGCTCCTTCCACCAGCCCTGTGTCATGGTGTTCTTGTTCCTCATCTCGAAATTTGCGAATTACATCTAAAAGCTCTTTATTTTTTACTGGATCTTCCATCAACAGTCTTAATTGGTTGTTGTAGTGATCCACAATCACAGATTCTACAGCTACTGTACAGGCCATCGCAGCCTTTGGACCGAGTAAAGCACTTCCTACAATGAACAATACAAGAGTATAGATCTTTCACCTATCTTGTCCTGTAAAATAAATATATGATATAGTACACTAATTGTTTGATCTAAACATATAACTTATAACCAAAAAGTAATTGGACCCAATTCTGATACATCCCTGTCATATTAGTATCTCTTGCATCTATCACGTGCTGCAACCACTATAAAATAAATTCTCCACAAGTTGGCTAAGGACTCAAGATCAGCTAATTGAACCAATAGTAGGATCTACGTCGTGACGGCGTTTCTAGGATGTTCTTCAATGTTCTTCACTTTTCACTTACGAAATTAAGCACCATATATGATTTGAGACCCTAGAAATCTCGAGGAGGGGAGGAATCCTCGAACCCACGAGGTAGTTTTTCAACAATTAGTATTTTGTCAGTCAGTTTTTCCTTATTAGTTCTCTGTTAGTTAAACAATTTGCCATAGTGATATAAGAGAATAGTTCATAAATACCTTAGAAAATACATAATTTTATGATAGCGGGTTACGGGAGCCCCCAGCCTTGGGAATATTTGGAACCATTTCATTTGAAGATAGTAAGAGATTTAACTTCAGTACGAGACTATCATCAGAACAGGGTAATTTTGTCTTCCCTATCTCCGAAATAAAGTGTATATCTGGCTACACTGGCCAACAAGCAACAGTTTTGTACTTTGGGCAGTTTTTACATTTTCTTTCTGCTCGACGCGGTGTTGGTAACAAAACTTGCTATCTTGTTTTGAGAATGTCACAGGTTACAGGAGAGTTCTATAGATCGAGAACTTTTAAATAGCCAGAAGATGAAGAATATAATTTTAGTGGTGAAAGAGGATAGCGAGAAGATATCACTTACGAGGTACGAATTACCAGGGGAAATTTGGTCCTTCAATCACATTTTCATCCCTCTCAAAGATACTAACTGAACTGTCCGACCTTACTTACCACTTGGCGCTACAGCCCTGGGTGGGCTTTGGCCTCTTCCACTATTTGCCTCCACTCTTCCCGATCTTTGCATTTTTCTTTCCATCCTCGAACCTTCAATTTTTCCAAATCACTTTTCACCCCGTCCAGCCACCTGGTTTTTGGCCTTCCTTTCCTTTTGCTGGAATAGAGTCTTTCTTTCATGATTTTGTATGGCATCCTGTAGCTGTCCATTCTTATTACATGTCCTAGCCACCTTAGTCGATTCGATTTTATGAACCTGACTATATCCTGATTCTCTATTATGTCGTTGATCTCTTCGTTAGTTCTGATTCGCCAGGTTTCTTGTTCTTTAATTGGTCCGTAAATTTGCCTTACTATTCTCCTGTCGAAAGTTCTGAGTTTTTTCTCGATTTCTTTTGTCAGTGGCTATGTTTCGGAGCCGTATGTTACTACTGGTCTTATTAACGTTTTGTATATTCTCATTTTTGTCCCCCTACTTGTGTTTTTACTTTTTAGTAACTTCATGTTTGCGCAATATGCTTTGTTGCCTAGTTGTATTCTTTCCTTTACTGTATCTTTTATGGAGTTTTTATCTGTGATTGTTAGGCCTAAATATTTAAACTTGTCTACTTGAACTGTTCGTACCAGAGATGCTTATTTATCCCCCTCGACTCGTTAAACGATGTTAAAATGCTCGAGTATATTGTCAAATTTGACTGGTTTTTGTTCGTTCATATAATTTTAATCTGTTAGCTGTATATCAAAATGAAAGCTGTAAACTATTCACGCCTGGCTTCTAATTGTATACTCACAGCTACCACATAATACTTTAAAATTCTTTTCTTCAGTTTTCACCGTCGCCCAATTTAACTATTTTATTATGTCTATGGTTGTCACTCACAATCAAATCTTTATACTATTCACTTCATCTTCAGAGGTGAATTTGGATGACGACATCATAACGATGTCATTTGTCGATTTGCAAGTACTTCGGGTGATATAGGACCTATAGTTAATTTAGTTATTTCGAAGTTCATTGATTCAATGAATTTATAGTTTATTACTGTAGTCAGATAATCATACTTGTGTGTGTTGGGGAGGAAGGCATTATTGTATAATTTTGAATTACTGTGTATACCTTTATACCTCAGTGTTCTGTTCGGCCTCAGTTTACCAATTCGCACACTAGAATAATAAACCATGTGTATCAAAAAGAAAACTGCAGAAGCTGGGATTACGAAATTCAGGCAAAGTGAATTTCTCTGAAGAAGCTCTCAAGAAATTCTATGTCCCGAAGTTATTGTCGAGCATTTTGAAAAGAAAGAAAAAAAAAAAAAAAAAAACCTCGAAGACGTAAAATTGACTTTAACAACAAAGACAGGGTTTGCCTGCCGGGTTTTTTCGGGTTGGACCCACCTGGGTTTTGGAGCTTTTTGTTAGTATATTATTCATACAACTAAGGTGATCACATTGAAAGTGATTTTTATCAGATTATGGACTTCGGGCGAATTAGATGTTTTCATGTTAAAGTATACAACATTCAACGTTAGACCTATATAAAGTTCTCAATCCACTGAATGAATAAAAAAAGCTTACCTTAGCTTGAGATAGTTACAGAACAAATTAATATATGTTTTATGTTGATAGCCTATTTGAAGTTAAATATGCAATTTTATATTTTAGAAGATACTTTGACGAGTTTAAGGCCATAGGTGCCTGTACCACTAGTAAATATGTAAATACATTGGTAAAACTATTAGTATTATTTCATACATTTGATGATAACACAAGTATTATTCAGTACAATTTAGTTTTCCAACAACAGTAGTTTAGTTCCGTCATTAGTTGCTACTCTTCAATTGAGCATTCTGTAGAATCAACACCAGCAATAGCGTAAAATTTCTTCTCAAATATAAGATGCTTAATGCTTGGAATTCCGAAGACTATGTAACGCTACTGTTTCAAGTGCTGAATTCAAACTTCCGTGCTAGTGGAAGTGTCGATGTACAGTAAAGTAAGCTGTATTTTCGGGGAAAACCTATCGTGAAAGAAGTGCTCGCGAAATTTCCACAGTTGAACGCACAAAGCATCGGAAGTGAATACTTCAACAATAAAGCTATTTATTTTACGCTGGAAAACATTTACTTTTATTTTGTAATACATGCATTATATCTTTGTTTTAAATTAGTATATTTGGTATTCATATTTGGTGAACGTTACTAAGGCTCCTGGGATGACTCGATCTACATTTGCTCATTTGTCTGCCTGTATCACACACACATTACAGGGTACAACTTTCGGTCTTTTAAGTTTAAATTTTCAGGGTAGAAGCACGAGACGCATTAAATTTCCTGTGTAGATTTTAGCGGCATACCAACGTAAAATTTCAAAATAGCGGGTATCCACGCTACAAAGGGCAGTTTTCGGTCTTTTAATAGAAATTTTCAGAGTAGAAGCACGAGACACTCTAAATTAGCTGTATATATATATTTTGGCGGCGATCCAACGTAAAATTCCAAAATGGCGGCCATTTTTCAACTAGCGGGTATCCACGGTACAGGGTGCAATTTTCTGACTTTTAAGTTGAAATTTTGAGGGTAGAAGCAAGAAACATTCTAAATCTGCTGTATAGATTTTCTCGTCAATCCAATGTAAAATTTCAAAATGGCGGCCATTTTTTCAAGACAACAGTGAACAGAAAATTGTTGCAAGCTGCGACAATGACAATCTTGAAATATAAATCACATTTTAACACTTTTACTCCAAAGACATTGAAATATTTCCAAAAAGAACCAATTAACCCCATATGGGCCCAGGTAGATTTTTTTTAAATACCCGGGTTTCTTCAAACCCTGAACGAAGGTGAACTTCTTGGTTTCATTGTTTTACTTATTCTAATGGGGACCAACAGAGTCAACACCCTCAAACCCCTTATGATAATTACCCAACTTCTACACCTTTGGACCAGACAACAGAAGACGAGATGCTATCTTCATTTTGGGGTCGATGTCCTCTTAAAAAATGTTTAGCAAGAATAAGCCTGGAAAGTACAGAATTTTTATTCGTATGTTGGTATGTTGTGTGACGCAGAAATTAGGTATGCTGTTTCGATGCATGTCTATGAAAGAAAAGAAAAGAAACCGCGGTGTCACTGAAAGATACTGACGGGGTGGTTAAAGAGCTGGTTGAACCTATCAAAGAAACTGGTCGTAATGTACCTACAGACCGATATTATCTATTAGCATCAGTTAAATTAGAAGAACTTCATGAAGATTTTACATTGATCCTCATGGGAACCCTCAAGCTGAATCGAAGACATATTCCTGAGGAGCTAAAAACGATAACAGAACACTCGTAGAAATTTGTTTACCAATCCTACTACTTGTGGCTTTGTTTCATTTATTTGTAATGATAAACCAAAGAGGAGCTGTTATTATTTCGAAAATGTTATTATTCAATGAAAGCTCAGCAAAACCTTGAATAGGTCGTGGTTAGATATTGGTATACCATCTGAACATCCATGTCTTGCTGACTACACAATTGTTAATTATAGAACATTCTGTGTGTTGTGTCAGCGAAATACTAGCTTCACATGATAATTACGGACATTTTTTTTTCCTAAGGTATTTTAATTTTGTCAGTATTAAGTATTTTTAAGCACCCTAAACATGATTAAGTAAAGGCTTGCCGACAAGTAAATGACGGTCATAGAGATTCAGCTTATTTGCAACACAATTATTTTCATTTTTTGAGTTAAAATAACAAAATACTACTTAGAATATACCGTTGTTACTTTTCAATCATACCTGCTCCAAGTACGAATCCTGCTATATTCCATATAGGAAGAAGCGCTGTTGGTCTTGCTCTGTATTTGTTTATTAGCTCTTCAAAAGTCTTCTTATGTTCCTTTTCTTGTTCCCACATATGATGAATTAAGGGACCAGAACTCGTTTTACCTAAGATAATAAACATTAATTACTTAAAACAGGAATAAATACATTTACTAGCTCTCGTAGTGCATGCATATCACTGCTTTAATTGAAGTTTATTAAGCTAAAGATGCAATTTTCATGAGTGAATATAGTATGGTGGTATTTGCTTACTTACTTTGCGCCACCGCATACTTTGAACATTGTTTTTTTTTTTTTTTTTTTAATTAGTTTGAACTATATTATTGCTCCGTGTATCTGTGTATTTGACGCACAGCTTTTAAAAATTTATTTCCAATTCGATCTGTGTCTATGGGACTAGTAGTTGTTTCTTACAAGGGAACGAGTTCTCGCATTTCACAGTATTGTTCATTCACCAGTAACTTCACTATCTACTCTATAAAGAAATCCTAGATACCGTCAGTCAAACACTGATGCTTGTCTTTTGTAAATGTAAAAGGGGTAGTGAAAACAGTAAATATTTTAGTTGCTTTTCAACAATTGTAATATACATTTATGTTAAAATTGAGAAAGAAGAAGAATAATAATTATACAGCGTTGTACAAATTAAAAGTAATAGGTTTCGCGGATCAGTTCGGCCTTCGTGCAGGAGAATGAATAGGAATTCTCGAATCTGTTGTACATTATTGCAGGAAGCTAAAAGACACACGAAGGAAATGCAAAATACCATTTAGGGCCTTTTGTGGTCTGATGCTGGTGCTATATACTTTGCATTTATTATGATTTCATAAATTTAATTATTGATTGAGCCCTTACAAAACAACGACAAAGGTATTATATTCTGAATTACTATGTACTACAATGAAACCCAGCTCACGACCTTTATCTAAAATCCGCATATTTTACGTATCCCAATTTTTCATTGGTCAAAATAGATTAAAATGCATGCAGATTATATGAACAAATACGGTATATCAACTAAACACTGTTTTAAAATGGTGAATATTTTTGCAGCAAGTAGTTTACAGAGAGACTTGTAAGGATTTATAACAGTATCTCTATTAAGGAGTTACTAAGATCATACAATACCAACTGAATTGGAACTCCGGCATGCCAACTCAAGCTATACTAGGGTGTCCTATAAGTTTCCCGCCATGTGAGAACATGAACTTTGGGCATCTCTGGAAATATAATAGAAGTTAACAGAAACATAGCGTTCAATGCGCTAATGTACAAAGGAATCCTTCCCTTGAAATACATTAATGGCTTTTTTTAGTTTCGTGACAAGTGCTCTTCTAATTTGAAATATCAAGCGGCAAGGAATGCCTAATCGTAAAGTGCTGTATGAGTTTCAACTGAGAAGCAAGATGAAACATTCGTGCAGCGAAAGGGGAGCATGCAGTGAGTTACGCCCCAGCAAAGGTATAGGTGTAAAAGAAAAATGAAAATAAGGTGATTATGACTTGCTAGTAAAAAGATAGTTTGGTACGAGTGGTCTCGGATTCGATTCCCGGTGGAGACGCTCGGTCGAAAACGTGTAACAGTTTTTCCAGGCTAGCCATTCTAAGTAAGGTATTTCCTGGGTTTTCCCCATGGACATCAGGTAGATGCCGGGAGTAGTTTCACCGAGTTCAGAAGGCAATGATTAAAAGGTACCTAATTCGCTGTCGCAATTAGGGTAATTTTCATGTGTTGTAATACATATTAAATAATAATTCATTCGGCATCTTATCGTTTTCAACATTAATATGTGAAATTTAAAATATAATTACCCTAATACAATTACAATTTAAATACAATTTATTTTTGTAAACGAAATCACTATGAATCATGAAATTCTTATTATTCATTTTTGTAATGAAATTTCGTTACAGTATTTCGTATTAAAATAAACAAGAAGGAATTCTACGTATTTTTAAACATAAATATGAAAATATCATAGTCAGCTCCTTAGTAACATGTTCTTACCAAGAATGGCGTGTTGTCCAGCATAAATTCGATCTGCACCATATTCTCCTGCATGATCCACCCGTATTATTGTGTCAATTATAGCTTGTCGATGAGCATTGCGTATCGTTGTGTGCCAGATAAGTGCCGCAGTTGAAGGACGTAACATTGCTAAAGCCTAAAAGTACAAGAGTCATATCTAAGTTTTATTTTCTATTTACCAATGGTATCAGTAATATACGTATGTACACTTGTATAAAGATGATACATTCTAAAGTGACTGTAAAATTAAGAGAAATACAGGGTGAAGTTAATGATGTTATACAACCTATTTTAAAGAGTTCATTATATATATATATATATATATATATATATATATATATATATAACTAATGATACTAATAGTGGTGCTTTTAGTCGTGTACTACTTTTACTTTACTGTTCTGTGCACGTTCGAAATTATTTGGATATGAATATTTTCGAAACAACGATTTCTTACAAACAACAGTGGGTGGTAAAATTCTAATCTTATTTAATATGCCAAATGACTCCCTTCTATAAGATAAACCGCTTCGAAAACAATTTTATCAATAAACTGGAAAGGTACTCGCCTTGTTTTATTGTACTTTGTAGTTCAAACATGTTAAAAGTCAAATTTTCGCTGACAACTGTTACCATTGTCAAGGCATATCAAATCCGCATTGAAATATTTTCATACTCATGTCTTGACAACGGATGTCCAAGAAATTTGAACTTACAGGATACAAGGAATAAACTTTGTACGTTTCTGAGTGTATTGACTACAGATTTCTTGAAACGGCTTATATTATAAACAGGATACAAAAGAAAAGGGTGAGTTCACTCCCACTTATTTATATATTAAGCTTCATTTAAGGTGACTGTCAGAAATATTAATGTGTATGACGATCGCGCATTTCAGAAGTGAGAAGTCGACTAATACGACTTATATTAGTTTCCTGTTTCTAAAACAGGAAAAAAGGTTATTGATACTTGTACATTGCTTTGCGTTTTTCGTAATAAAGGAAAGTTGGACGAGGGACACCACTGGGGGGAATAGCTTCTCTTTTACACTTCAGGCCATGTAACTTTGTAGTAAACACCATAACGTTTCTGAATTGACTTGCGATTCTCCAGTTTCTTTACACTGTCTTTATTTTACCAATTCTTTCATCATTCGCTTGTATTTATCATCCACTCAGTCTTGTCTACAAAGGGGGAAGCAAAAGACCAACACACCTTGATGCTTTCATGCACTTAATACTTCATGTAACATAATTATTATTTGCTACGCACATTGCAGAACTTGATTTGCAGTAAATATAGTATAATATTTAACATATTAAATACTAAGCGCTGTATAGGCAAATTTATTTTGACATGTATTTCGAAGAGCTTCGTAAATCTATAGAAAGCTTGTTGCCCAACGCTGCGGACGGCCTGTCTGCAGGTCATATTTACAAGACGTTCGAGTATAAATTTCATTTCATTCCGCTGGATTTAAAATAATGGCATATTACAACTTCGTTATACTGTATTTTCCACAAAGTCAAAATTTTACTGAAAATGAGCAGATATTTTTGCTTGAATTTATTTATATTTTAAGAACGGGAACTTTATAGTGTACTCTTACTCTTTTCCTAATTTTAAGTTTTTCCGCAGGCATTTGTGCTGAAAAATGTTTGAATGGAGGGAAATGTGTGCAAAAAGATACGTGTGATTGTCCAAGAGGATATTATGGTCTGCGTTGTGAATTTTGTAAGTACCCTACTCTTAATTAACTGTCAGTTTTGGGTCTTTCGAATATTTTTTGTTTGAAGGCAAGCTCTAGGTTATTGGTTTGAAGTAACTCTTCAGATCCAGTTAAAAAACTTTTTCTTGCTATTCAAAAGGTTAAATGGAAAGTAGAGCCATGTACTGAGTGGATAATTTGAGAATTAGAACACTACGTATGCAAAAACTGAGTAATTGTGGGTATATTATCCAAATATTTACGTGTACAGAGACGAAAGAAAGGTTTTTTAGGTCACACAAGAGAGAGAAGAAATGTCCCATGCTGTCGGCACGTGTTAAAGGCTCTTATTTGCTTTACCTTCAGGCAAACACGGGCAATTGGAGGGTTCAGTTTATCGGGAAGAGAGAAAGCACAAACGCTTTATCCGTACTACGAGTGAACTTTTTTACCTTCATACTAGCAATTTTGAACAAGTACATTGTAAATTTATTTTATTTTAATATTCTAATAGCGTGTCCACACTCTATGCTTATCGTTCCTCCAGTACCTTACGTGTGTGTATCTTGTTAAAATTAGTGTTGGCTTAAGACACTTCCGGGGTCAAACTCTCCCAGAGATGGTCAACTGTCCTTTCGCACGGATCTAATGTGAATTAAATTGGCGATTACAGGTCACTCTTGTGCACGGTTCATTTTTTAGTGAATAGTGTCCCAATGCACATCCTTACATTTGATTTTTTTTTTCAGCGAACAAACTTTTTCTAGAAAGCCTGATTTTGTATTTCCAAAATAACTTTTTCTTGTTCATATCTTGGGCAGTGATAAAAATTGATGGGTAGAACAGGAGTGCCCGTAGACACGTATTAGAGCTTTGGATGCGCCCATGAGATTATTTGGGGCAGGCATAATTTTACATTGATAATGACACAATGGAACTTGAATTGTTCCATAATGATTCCTTTAAAAACGTCGTGAAGGAGAACTTAGCGTGAACAACAATTCAAAATTATTTATCATCATAGCAAAGAATGCATTCTCTTTCGGGACTGCGAAGACTGAATGGTAGAGCCTTACCTCTGGTGCATGGGTTCCATGGTTCGATTCCAGATCGCGCCAGCAGGGCGTTGTGGTGGACAAACACCCATTGTCATTGCCTCCCGCTTTCTTCATTCTCTCTCTGAGCTTCAGTGCATGATCGTTGGTCGTTAAACTTAAAAAATTAACTCTTCTAATCGAAATGACAAAATTGTGGCGCGTGACATAACCGGACATAGATTGATTTTGCTTCAAAATGAGGCACAGGCTACCAAGCAAGTAGTCTTCTATATAATTTGGGGGGATTGCCCCCAAGCACTTGGATGAGATGGGAACTGCTGGGGTAGAACTAATATTTTTATATGTAAGTTTATTGTACAGGTATCGATCACGAAAGTCACGAAACCAAAAAACGGTCATGAAAGTAAAAAAAAAAAAAAAAAAAAAAAGTCACGAAATTTAGCTTTTGGGGCACGATTTTTTTTTTTTTTTTTTTTTATCTATACAAATATAAGCACAGATTGGAAAATTTTGTTCTATAAAATGTCAAAATTCACCACCAAAAATGTCTTTATGATGGGCTTTAGACGCTACTGAATCGCAAGCAAAGTGTTCTATCGCATGCATGAAAATTCGGCCTAATTTGCACCCGAATTCGCTCTTGAGAATGTTAGGAAATTTTATGGTTTGGTAAAGAAAAGATCACGAAATTTCATTTTGGAATTTTAGTAGACACCCTGTTGTAACAAGTAATAAGTAATTTGAATAATTCATTTCAAAACGCAAAAATAATAAAAATGCAAGAGCAACAGCAATTAAAAAAAAAGAAAAGAAAAAAGGTACTGGTGCATACATTCAGAAGAAAGCAATGGTTGTAACGAACCAAAACGAAGTTAATGAGGAAATATAAAGTAGATTTGTCGGGTAATTGCTGCTACTACTTCGTGACAAACATCTCCTGTCGATGAATATAGAAGACATGAAGATCAATAAAGTAGAAGGTATAATCTATGATCTCTTGCTGTGTGGATACAAAAATTACGCGGTAACTTACATGTTTTAATTTTTCTTTCCTTTGCAAAAGGTGCAGGGGAGATACACATGGACCATGTATAGTTTTGGTTGCAAAACTTCTGGAGAAGTCCAGGAGAACAATACAAAACATGATGTTGGGAATGTGGGTAATAGTAATTCTGTCATAGAGTCTAGTAGTATAGTCTAGAAAAAACTAGATTCAGAGGAAACAGGTTTTCTAATTTAAACTTAGCAGCGTATTCAGTTACAAGATTACATACTTAATGTTTGTAGTATCTAATAGTTTATGTACTCATATTGCTAGCATACTTTTATTCTATTTTTCCTTTATAGCAAAATGTATAATTCCTTGCCTAAACGGTGGCCGTTGCCGAGGAGCGAATAAATGCCGTTGCCCAGTGGGATTCATGGGTGACCATTGTGAAATTGGTACCATTAGTAGGAGGGCGTCTCCACAGAGCTCTTGTACTAAATCATGTGGACACGGATCCTGTGGATCCAATAACACTTGTGTCTGTGATGAAGGATGGTTTGGCAAACACTGCCAGAGAAGTAAGTGTAAAGATCATATAATAAAAATTATGGTTAACGAAACTGATACTCATATAACTTAGTAAAAAAAATTAGAAGAATAACTGTAAATAGAAAATTGTCGTACCTTAAAACTTTCAAAGGACATGAAATCCGCATATAGTTGCGAGGCAATCGTGACCTCTTCTTCGGCGCATCTGAAGGAAAAACGTGTTAGAAAAAAATTCATATATTATGCTTTATTGTTTTTCTTCAGATGCGCCGTGGAAGAGGCAAGGAGTGCCTCAAAACTGTACATAAATTTTGTCTATTGGATGTTTTAAGGTACGAGATTTTATATATATAACCGGTTTGTAGAAAACCCGTAACCCGAAAAACCGACATTTCGGTTTTCTCCAAAAACTGGTTCGGTTTTTTCGGTGAAAATCTTGGGAAAACACACAAAACTATTTCTGTGGAAATGGATTCGGTTTCCGAAGAACGGAACACTATTTTGGAACAAATTTTGAATAGAACACAGAAATAGAACAAATTTTGAAGAAAACCGGATCCGTTGAAAAACCGGTTTTTGTGCCCACTAATATATATATAAATTTACTGTAAGTAGATATGCATCCCATCGTACCAATTAGTAATGGAACTTAGAATAATCTTGGTAAATAACCCAAAGATAGTGAACAAGACCAGGAATTTAGAAACTAATTACTCTTTAAAAATGCTCTTACCAGGGATGAGTCTAACCTAATTATATCCTATATCAAGGTAATGAAACAAACAAACAAACAAACAAAAATATTTTACTATAACTATCCTATATTAGTGAACCTCACCATCATGCCGTAAAGTGATCGTGAGGCAGTGTGAGTTTCGTGCTCCTCACACCTTAAAAATAAAGGCCAAATCCTGGCAGCACCATGTTACCAGGATTGTGACGTGTGAGTTATATGACTCTCACACATAGCCAGAAACAAAAGCCAAGCTCCGGCAAACAACATCCAGGCGGAGCCTACTTCTCTCTCATTACCCGGGCCTTGTCGTGGCTAGAGGGCTTAAACTCTGAAGGTGACCAATCAGGTTTATGTAGCTACAAAGAAGAAGCTCTTCGGATTGAGTAAATGAGCTCAAATTACCACCACGACTAGTTTTCATCTAATTAGTAACTCAAAATCTATTGAACGTTTTTGTACCGTGTGATCTATCAAACAACTAGTCTAGATGAGCAGTTGACGAATACATAATGAACGTACTGATCTGACAGCGTATATAGGTGAAATCAAGGAAAATAACCACATTGCAATATTCTATATTCAATTTCACATGTCACCGAATGTGTCAGATCAAGCCATAACAATGAATGACATTATTTGTGATACCAAATGACTTACTGTTGACTGGATATTTTGGATATGCTTTTCTCAACTTTATAAATGCACTAATATAGGGTATTTATAGTAAAATAATCAATTGTTTGGTTTTATTACCTTGATATAGGATATAATTGGGTAGTGCATACTATATTCTTAATCTACTAGTCATGTGGAGCACTTTAATATGTAGTACATATACGTAAAGTTGTTCTATATACAGGGTGCGGCACGTAAAACCGGCCTGTCGTAATATTCTGGTATATTGTGTTTTTGGCAACAATTAAATAATCTACCTTCCTACCAAGAGATGGCGTGTCGAGGTCGGGTCGACTTACGTGACCTGCAGCAGTCACGTGCAGCCGCAGCCAGTGAAACTTGTCGAAACCAGTTGAGAAAAAGGCCTCGTTGTGTTAAGCCGGGTGAGTGTCAGTGTGTGATAATGCCGTATTCGATACCCGAGCGTGTTGCCATTGTTGAAGGGTTCATTCTCACTGGATCTTTTGTGAAAACAAAGAATTTGTTTCGGGAGAAATTTCCAGGACGTTCTGTGCCAGCAAAAAGCACCATTTAGGAATTGATTGAAAAATGGCGGCGTACAGGATCGGTTCAAAATGCTCCCAGGAACAGACGACCATCTGTCTGCACACCTGAATTAAAGATGTAGGTGGAGGAGATAATGACAAGAAGTCCTCGAAAGTCAACCAGGAGATTGAGTCAACAGGTTCATGCGAGTGAGAGAAGTTGCAGACGTGTTTTAAGGGGACTGAAGTTAAAACCGTACCGGATAAGTGTTGTGCAAGAGCTGAAGGAGCCTGACCTGCAGAAGAGGGTGCATTTCTGTTCATGGCTGTTGAGCAATGTTGCCAGTGGTTTCTTGGATCCACTAATGCTCATCATGAGTGACGAGGCGTGGTTCCATCTGTCTGGGTACGTAAATTCCCAAAACAACCGGTATTGGTCGACAGAAAATCCACACGCAATCCACCAGGTACCCTTGCATGATGAGAAGATTGGTGTTTGGTGTGCCATTTCCGCCACACGCGTTATTGGGCCCATATTCTTTGAGACGACAGTGAACAGTGACGTGTATATGGGAATCCTGGAGGAGTTTTATACACACTTGACCGAAGAGGAGCGTCAGTTATGTTACTTTCAGCAGGACGGTGCAACATGCCACACATCAGCTGCATCATTGTCCCTTGTGCATGAGATGTTTACACCAGAGAGGACAATCAGCAAAGGCTTGTGGCCTCCTCGGTCACCAGACTTGTCCACATGTGACTTTTACTTATGGGGACTGTTAAAGGGAAGAGTATACGAAACAAATCCACACACAATTGAAGAACTCAAGACCAGGATCCAGGATGTCACCAATAGCATTACAACACAAGAACTGACAAGGGTATATATGAATCTCCACAATCGTGCTCACATGTGTGTTGAAGTGGGCGGAGGACACTTTCAGCACCTGCTGTGAAGGTGAGTAGTCATATTCAATACATTACATTTTATTTATGTGTTGTAGTTAATCATATTCAATACATTACATTTCATTTTATGTGTTCACTTTACGGGCCGGTTTTACGTGCCGCACCCTGTATATCCAAACCTAAAGGGTAGTCACTTTCGGGCACGGAATTGAAACCTGTTTGGCACGTGCTTGACAAAGCCTTTTAGAAAATATATAGGCTTGAACCCAGATTCAAGGTTCAACTTTGGACTCATCCCCGGTTAGATAAAATAATACAAGTTCCATGTCTTTTCTATACTGTGTTTGTGACGTCTTAATTATTGGACACTAAATTTCGTCCGTTGCTGTTTAATTTCACTACCAGATGGTGCATAAATTCGAGAAAATAATGGTGGAAGTTTTCATATCGTATATTCATATCTCGTTCTTAGTTATAGACTTGAAGTTAGGGCTGAGCACATTGTAACAAAACTGGTATTAGCAGCGCAACTTTTTTGCTGTTTAGGTAAATATGAGCTTTGTTCGAGAAAATGTGAATTTCATGTTATGCTGGCCTGACACTACGAGGCGTTGTTTGTTAAAGAATTGTAGTGACACACAACTTCATCACGCAACAACATTTACATGCTTTGGAGAGGGGGGAGGGGGTTGTTAAAGATATAACTTACAACCAAAAGTTTCAGATGCATTAAAAGAATTAGTTTCTTACACATTTTGTGTGCTCAGTGACAGTAAATCTGTATATATATATATATATATATATATATATATATATATATATATATATATATATATATATATACAGGGTGGGCCATTTTAATTAATCCACGGAAATATCTGAAAAATGATAAAACATAGAAGAAATTTTTGAAGTACACGTTATATATTGCTAAGGGGGAAAACCAATTCCGCCAAAAGTACCCCTCCCCGCCCCCCCTAAATGGGAGTAACGGGGGGTAACTTTGAAATGTCAAATGGGAACATGGGTCGAGTAATACCTCGTTCGAAAGGTCTTGGAAAACTAAGTAACGCTGTACCAAAAGGTGTTCCATATTGTGCACCGGTTTCAAAATGGCCGCCATGATATGGTTCGGGAACTCCAGTACCCGTAGTGTGAAAACCATGGAAGGTAAATGAATGGAACAAAATTGAAATACGTAAATATCAGAGGGCATATCGAACGGTGTGGTCCCTGTGATCCCAGTGGCCTCCCTAAAGGGGTCTTGGGGGCTAACTTCAAAATTTCAAATAGTAACATGAGTCGAGTGGTACCTCGTTCGATAAATCTTGCAAAATCTAACATATTGCAGGAGAAAACGATTGATGTGAAATGGCAGTGTTCTCAAAAGGCCGCCGAAACATAGTATCCGTGTCAGAGAAAAGGTTTAGTACCCGTAGTATGAAAGCGATTGGAGATAAATCAACAAAAGAAAAACTGGAGTAGCTAACTGACGTAAGGCACATCGAGAGGTGTTGTCGGGGTGACTCCAAGGGCCAACTGAAAGGTATCCGGGGCCAACTTGAAAATTTCAAATAGCAGCTTGAAGCGAGTAGCATCACGTTACATAGACAAATTAATATCAAACAGCTTCTGTAAGAAAATTTTCGACATGAGACACCGTTTTCAAAATGATCGCAAAGACATGTTGACTGTGTCTGAGAAAACGTCTAGTGCCCATAGTATGAATACGGTTAGACATAAATGAAAATAACGAAAATTAAATAGGAAAACCACGGAGGCGTTCCAAGGCTCGAGAATAATACAACAGAGATAAAAATATTAGAGTAAAATTGCCATAATGTATAGAGAGAAATCCAAGTCCTGCAAAACAATCTCTCCCTGCGCTCTGTATGTGAGTGGGGTGGAAAGTAAAGTGAAAGTTCAAACGAGAACTCTACTTTAATTCGTAAATTAAGGCTAACCTTACAAATAGATATGGTGTGGTTGAAACATTTGTTTGTAAGGATGACGCTGTAGTGACTAAAAAAAGAGAAACTTTTATGCAATGCGTGCTGGTTATTCAGAAAGCATTTCGGGGATATACGTACACACCGTTTCGTCCCTCAAGCTCACAATATGACATGAATGCTAATAGTTAATCAAAATGTAACTGTGGCCATCCGCGTTAACTTAGTGCACCAATTCTCTATGCATGAAGTCTGCCTTCCAAACAGCATTGGGTAGGTCAAGCGTACGCCCGAACCGTTGTCCAGTCGGACATTGAAATTTTGAAGTTAGCCCACAAGACCCCTTTAGGGAGGCCACTGGGATCACAGGGATTACATCATTCGATATGCCTTATGATATTTAATTATTTCAATTTTGTTCCATTCATTTACCTTCCATGGTTTTCACACTACGGGTACTGGAGTTTCCGAACCATATCATGGCGGCCATTTTGAAACTGGTGCACAATATGAGACATCTTTTGGTACAGCGTTACTTAGTTTTCCAAGACCTTTCGAACGAGGTATTACTCGACCCATATTCCCATTTGACATTTCAAAGTTACCCCCCGTTACCCCCATTTAGGGGGGGCGGGGAGGGGTACTTTTGGCGGAATTGGTTTTCCCCCTTAGCAATATATAACGTGTACTTCAAAAATTTCTTCTATGTTTTATCATTTTTCAGATATTTCCGTGGATTAATTAAAATGGCCCACCCTGTATATATATATATATATATATATATATATTTACTATTCTATTGTTAACTGTAACTTCTAAAAAACATGATTATCACTATATGTATAAATTGAGGTGTGCACCATTCTGTTTTAATTTATTTAGTACATATTAAAGGATATAAAAAATAAAATAATAAAGTTTACAGCGGTAACTTTGTAGTATAGTATTCAAAGCATGTGATCAAAAGGGCCAATTATCTTCTAAAAAGTTCCTCTTTGTTGAGCCAGCATTTCAAGTCTTTAAATTAATTGGGACTTCCAAAGCCATCAGATTAGGGTTTGAAGAGGAGGAGAGGAATATAACTCACAGAATGTAATTACAGAGAAACCTTTAGAAATAACAATAAGAGGGATTGTAAAAGTAAAGATGAGCGGAAATATCTAATAAAATATAGTGTAAAATAATAATAATAGAGTAAAAGAGTGTCCACCGCCCACACTTGTTTTGGTCACCAGCGAGGGTAACCATGTTATAGGACTAACCTTACACTTTTGGCCGGTTCGTTTTTGTGTACGGAGTATTTCCAGGAGACTTCAAAAGAGATTCCGTGTCGTGATTCCTTATACTGTTGAGTTTTCAGCCCTTGACGGTCAGTCGTTTCCCTAGCGAGTGGGGGGAGTGATGACATCTGAGCGTTATAAGGAAAGGTAAGCTCTCCTTTGGGAAGATGTCTCCAAGTTACCCGAGTACATAATCACTTCCCAGCAGAGACCAACCCTAACCAGGATCCCCAAGATAACCCGCAGGGCTTTAACCTTGACCGCGTCTACCTACTTGTCGTTCAACCAGTTCCCAAGAGGTACCGCACAGATGAAAAACCAACCACCTCCCGTACCCAAGGGCACGTCTTACTCATCTTTTGGGAGGCATCTTAGAAGGCTTCCCTCTCCGGTAGAAATAACAGGGTTCCAACCCCTGCCTACTTCATTTTGTGGAAGAAGTACACCGTACATTACTGGTAGCGATTGGTGTAGTCCTACATCAGGCAGATATTCCTATTTGAGAAGCATCAATCGCTCTGTTCCGGTAGGTCCGGGTATAGTAGCATGCCCCATTGCCCTCTTAGGCACCGTGGTAAATTACCATGCATACTCCTGAGCCCAGTGGTCTGTGTCATTGACCCTTTTAGAAGACTGACATCCTCTTGCCCCCTCCAGTAGGAGAAATAATAATAATAGAAACGGACGCGATACATAGGAATCGGTAAAGGAAAATCGTATGGTTGAAGAACTTTAAAATGGCGTCGCCATTATCATTATTACATAACACAAAATGTGCAGAGACATAGATTGATGGAGAAGGATTTGTTCTGCGCCATTTAATCTTGCATAATAACTTAAGTATTATAATTAATTATTATACTAACTTATTATAGCCAGTTACTGCAATAACATAAAGCAGGGATGGTCAACATTTTTAGGGTTGAGGTCTAGTATTCATTTCAGAAAGCACTGGCGGCCTATTTATCTGTTCACTAACCCACTAAAGGGTATCAATAACAATGATCCATACAGATAGTATGACACTGAAAGAAATGTAAACCAACACAGCTTCATTACTTATTTATTGGACCATGAACCTTGATTGTTACTGTTGGAATAGTTTTTAAATCAATAAACGACGGTGATACTACGAACCTATATCGCTGATCACGAATTGGGAATGGCTGCTGTTAAAACATTACGGGAAAGTTTGTTAGAAATGTCTGAATTTTTTTTTAAAGAAAGCTAAAAAATTATTGGAATAAAATACTGTCTAACGATTATCCGAAAATCCGAAAGAAGGGAATTTCTTATGATGTTATCAGTCTAATTGTAGTTCAAATAACATGACTGCAGTTTAATGCTTCGCTAATATTTTGAATTGTACGTTCATTTCTGACTAAGCGCGGTGTGTTGTGTATTATACTTTCTTGAAATTGTCTTGTCTACTATTGTTTGTTTTATAATATTAGTATCGCTGTTTTACGAGTCCTTTCCCGATCTACTGCAAAACATTTTACTTTCGAATGACGAATGTAAGCGTAAAGAAGTCGAATTGAGGATTTCAACGAATTGACAAATTTCATGATTCCTAAATGTTGAAATGTATTTATTGGATGTGTCTCTTTGTGTTTAGAGGATTAGTGTTCAGTGTAGCAAGGGTTCTTATGAGGTTTTTCAGAGGGAAATAAATCGTATTTTTTCCCTGCGTTCAAAATTAAGGAAGGTTACTGGCAATAAAAAATGGAAAATCGTTCTACTGTTCAGTTCATATTTCATTTATATAGCTCTCACTAATAATATATTTGCTGAGAAAAAGTCAGACGGATAATTTATAGATGAGTGTTGTTCAAACAATATATTTGAAAATGGCTTTATCATAAATTTATATTTCATTTGTGAGTACAGTATGGGATGATCCGTGATTTAATTTAAAGGAAAGAAAAGGAAGGGATGAGTGAAAATTGTATAGGTTTTAAGATCAAAATTCAGAGTGTAGAGAATTCATACTTTGTTTTTTTTCGCTGTAGCATGTACAGCCTTGAAAAAAAAAAAAAAAAAAGAGAGAGAGAGAGAAAAAGTTAGCCTCTTATTGAAAAGTCCTGTATTTTTACCTGTGCGTGGAATAAACAAAATCTTTGGACAACTAAGATCTTCATTTCAAGCCGAAGTATAGTTTCGTACGCACTACGAGAATATACTTAAAAGAAACGAGGTATCAGTGGAGTTCGTATAGTTGAAGTTTAGCTTCCCTGTACAAACCAATTTGGACTACAGTTTTAAATAGGATAAGAATCCGCCCCCCACAGATTTGAAAGTTAATCAGTATAATTCCCAAAACTTATTGGGACTTATGCAGTCATTCTGACGCGTGATTAGTGCCATACTAAAGAGTTCGACTAACATATGTTTCCTGCAGTAGTCAGACTTTTAGTACGACGCTAATCATACGTCAAAACGACTCTGCATAAGGCCCAATAAATTTTAGAATTTAATGAGTGATTAATTACTATAAGGGGCACTAATTAGCACTCTTGAAATTAAACCAATTACTTACCAAGAATAAAATAACAGAAATGCGAATTTTTTAAATCTTTGTTCACAACAACTATTTTAAAATTAAATTAGTTAACGAATAGAGCATATTTTTAAGTCCAGTAAGATTTGTATTAATTAAAGCGTCCAACACTTGAACAATTCCAATATACTAATAATCTAACTTCACGTTTATTACGAGTTTCGCTAAACGTATTATTGCAGTTTTTACATTCCCTTATTTAATTAAACAATATTTTTCATGATACAAAGAATACTTTTGTGGAACACTATTGCACTGGTTCTAGTATCTCGAATTCGACTGAACTAAAACAGCAATTTTTCAGAACTATCAACATTGCCTGTATCGAAGAGATTTTTCTATACGAGAGTTATAACACAATAAGTCCAACATTTTAGTAAATGTTCCCATATCGGGGGAATTTTTCTGCACAACCTACAACTTGTTTAGTCAAAGAAACAGGATGAGAGCTTCCGACGTGACACCACTCATCAAGTCTTAGTTCCCACCTTGCTTCGCGTCAACAAGTTTCGTAATCATTGAGTCATCAGTTACCTCTTCCCAAAGATCTTGACTTTAACACACACACATTACGTAATTACATTACTCAGTCTTTTTTTTTTTTTTTTTTCCTCAAAAGAGATACAGTCTTTCTTTCGAGTACGTCACATTCAAGTATTGTATCGTTAAGGAGTGTGCACGCCATAGTACCTAGTCGCCATAATAGTAATCTGTGCTGTAGACCTAGTGTGTTTGTGTGTACTCTAATACATATATTTTGAATGAACTGTTTGAAACACAAATTTCGTTATTATTTATTGTTTTATTTCATTTCAGAGACACCTCGTGTAAGAAAGCGAGGAGAGAAGGAAAAGCGCCGGAGAATTCGAAATGCAGATAGTAACGATACCTGATGATTAAATGAACAAATTATACTTCGCAATGGACTGGAAACCCCGTCGTCGTTTTTATTTCAGTTGCATATCAAAAGAACAAAAAACTAATTGTTTTGCTGACCGCCATGATACCTACCAGTTGGTGCTATGTGCCTTACAAGCTTATATAAATGACATTATTGTTTGTCATGTTTCGTATTGCGTGAATATTTTCCATGTTTTTAACGATGTTTACATGTGATACTAGCTTCGTAGTCATTTAATGCCTTGCTGTGACCATATGCGTAGTGTGAGGCTTAAAGCTTTAATAAAAAGATCAAATCAAATATTGGTTGCATTATTAAAGAAATTGTCTTTCCAGGCATAAATAATGTTTTTACAGTGTGTCAAAAAGTTACTCGGTAAATTCTCCAAGTTGAGTCGTATAATGAAGCTCTGAGAACGAGTATAATTGAAGTTTAAAAATATTCCATTGAGTCAATTCTCTTTCTAATTTAGATACGCGCTTGATGGCTTCAGAACAGATTCGTATTATTAGACACACAAAAATCCTCTACATTTATATATATACTCGGGTGGCCCAAAAGTAGGTACAGTACCATACTGATCAGCTCATTGCATTTTATATTATTTCTTATTGTTATCCATCAGGTAGACTTAGTTTCTTTATTACTTGTTCTTAATGTGTTTTTACTTATATTTTAAGTGTGGAAGAGCCAAAGCAAATAAACCCATAAACTAGAATGTTATACTTGATTAATGCAGGGGTATATACCTACTTTTGGGCTGCTCTGTATATAATGTTACTTCTTGAAGTCAAATTTATCATCGACGAAAATCATCGATGTACAAAATCATCATTTTGTAAATCATCGACGAAAAGTAAACATTTCATAAAATATATGTATAATGCTACTTTTTCGTTAATGATCGTGTCTATCCTTTTTTTTTTTTTTCTGAAGACGCCAAATGCTAATGTTCGTAAATATTTTGTCGTAGAGAACCAGAGGAACGTAACTCCATTTTCATAGTTTTACAGGAAAGAAGGGGGGGGGGAGTTGTTTCTTTCAAACAAATATTGTTTTAATAAGATGGTAAAAACATTATTGCATAGCAGACAAGTCAATAACAAAGTCAATTTCAATAACACACAAAAAGCACCAAAGCAGCTTTCAGAATTATGTTCATAATCCAAGCAAACAAAAATTCCATTCTTGGAGTTACGTTCCGTTGGTCCTCATACGACGATCTGAGCAAAAAGCAGTTTTTATGTTGCATTAAAGAGGTTGTTACGCTATATGAAGTTTCTTTCAAAATGCTGGAGTTGTTCTGAAATCTTTGCAAATCACATAAAAAAAAAAAAAAAAAAAAAAAAAAAAAAAAAAAAAAAGTGAACTACAATTTTATTCTTGGCTTGACTTCAAAACGTACTAGATACGCCAATTTGGTAAGAACATTCACCATTACTGAACTGACGCAACCTCTTTACCAAGCACAGCATAAATTGGAAATGAAATGAAATCTGAGTTTTACGCCCCACGGTTATGCCGGTTAGGCTGAAGGAGACGGTGATGATGAGTAATGAATGAAATGGTGGAATGAAGAAAGTGGGAGGAAACGGGAGAACCTCGAGGAAACCCATGCACACGGTGTTTGTCCACCACAAAGTTCACTTGGCGGGGGCTGGGATCGAACCAGGGACCCCAAGCACCAGAGGTGAACGCTCTACCGCTGAGCCACCACGGCCTCCCACAGCATAAATTGGATTTAAATCATACGGCGTTCAATGTGGGGGAAAGATTTTTTTTGTTGAAACAGATGAAAATTTTAATGCTCTGATTTCAGTAGTTTCAACCATATGATTAATGTTAATATTCCTTTACACTTTAAAAGCGATCTTAGTTTCGAACATAAAATTTATAATATGTAAAGTAAGTAGCGCAATAGGTTTCAGCGCTCTCTTCGTCACTCAGGATTAAATTCTTGTAATGACAGATCGGTAATCTCTGGAAGAGAGTACTTTCAGATACTAAATTTAGTGAAGTTACATCGAGCAAGTCAACAGAGGTGTGTGGCAATAAAGTAATCTTCCGTAAGTGATTAAAAACTTATCATGGCCTAAGAGTATCATCGTGCAGAATCGATAAAGTTGCTTTTGTAAGATGCTTGATCAAACAAACTACAGACAGAAGAATTAGCGATATTAACTTTAGAATTGTACTACCGCATCCCCTGCCCCTCAGACTTTTTAATGCCCTAAAGTTATTAACCGAAATAGTTCCTACTTTAAGTTTTCTAATAATCTCATGATGTATGAGCCTCTTAACAGGCATACATAATCTATATTATTTCTTTCCAGTTTAACCCCTTTTCAATCCTTTCCAGTTTAACCTCTTTTCAATCCCCTTAGATTTTACGAGTAAAATATTTTTTCAGCAGGGAGAATTAAGAACAACATTTTTTCCAAATTTCATCTCAATACTGAAAGCATTTTGCAAAATACAGTTATCTGCCAGCCACCGATTTCGCATTTATAAAAATACTGTTCTATAATGCAAACAACGTTTAATAAATAATATACAAGAAATCAAACGATCGAACTTTCCACCTCTTTCTACACTTAGTTCCCAAGCCAACCAGTTTCGAAAGCTAGATGTTCACATTTAGTCCTTCAGTAAGATTTTATTTTAACGCTATATAATATTTACTCCCGAAGATCAATACCTCGTACTGAGATACAGGTTCTAGAGAATATGCCCACTGTCTTGCACCTCGCGCCGAATACGCTTCAAGACGGGCGACCCACTTTGTAGGACGGCGTCAGAATATGCGGGAGTATGTTAGTACAGACATCTGTGATGTAATGACGAAGGTGATGTGCGTTGCAGATTTTCTCTGAGTAAACAGTTTCTCTCAAGTAATACCATAATAAAAGCAATGAGTGAAGTCAGGTGATATGAGTAGCTATTCAACGGGATCAGGCCGCACAATCCAGTGACTAGCAAATTGCACATGCATCAATTGATAAAGCTCTTGTCCATATTACGGTGGTACTTATCCTGCTGGAAGTAAGGGAAAGTGCCATCTTCTGTTAGAAAAGACGGAAACGTTGTATCCTGAAGCAGTTCAAGGAAGCACGAAAAGGTGACAATGGTGTCAGGACGTGGACCTTCGAAATGCCTTTGAAGCATCTATATCAGTGGGTGTTTGTGTCACACTAGATCTATTCAGATTGCCATTTACGTAAGAATAGATATAGTCGAAAAACTAAATGGTCATTTATACGTGCAAAATTAAGCCCGTCTGAATCATCCTCTGACAGTTTCTGATGCATTTACACGTTGTACTACGGATGCCACTTATAAAATGAAATTTCTAGTGTAACGTCGGAAGATTATCCCTTATAGCTTAAAAGGGACGGATGATTAAGTGAAAGAAGTGATGGAATAAAAATGAAGATGGAAAAAAGACCTCGAGAAAACTCACTGGCACGATGTCGTTTACATGACCTAGGATCGAACCCAGGACTCCTCGCACAAGAGGTGAGAGTTCTACCAGTAAGTCTCCGTGCTACCCTCCCTTCGGATGCCATCTAGGCTTGCAAAGTCCGCATAATGGATGTCTGACTGAATTATTCTGCTGATAGACGTCAGTTGTCTACCTTGAAATTTTAGCGTTTGTTCTCAGCAACGAAGCAATATGACGCGTGAACCTAACAGTTTAAGGCGGAATCCGAACAACTGTAATGCATTCAGTGTTCTCCCACCAGGAATCGAACAATGAAAGGTGCCCGCACTAGCCACCACCAGCAGGTAGGGCTGAGAGATTTTTTTTTTCCCTTTCTTTTTTGTCAAAGGATCCCAGTACCATTGTGAACATTTCGTCATTGGTAGCCATCTTCGCTGCAGGGCTTGTTCGCCGCATTACTGCGTAACGAAATTTCACTATCAAAGATTCAATTGAAATTGGATCTCAGCAGCTAATTCCCCAGCCATCAGCCCTCTCTTACGTTGTTAGGGACTACCATACTTTTGTTTTCAACGGATCTCTTGAAACGTTAAAGCTACCAAGAAACTAGTTACAGCATTGCATTGATGGGAATATTCTCGTGTTATAGATCCCTATGCCATTTACAAACTACAGTGTGATTATAATTAAAGTCTCTCTTTCAAATGCTAAAAAGGTCAGAATGACTTCAAATTTGAGCAGAATATACCTGAAGAAGGGGGAAACGATATGGCATAAGAATAAAAATTTCAAATTGTATCAATAGATGGTGCTATAAGCGGTATAAGAAAAGTGGATTCGGCTACAAATGACGAAAAATATTACTTCCAAATCATTCAACAGTTGGTGCATGGGCTTTTCACTAACAGTGCCACAACTGTTGAATGACTTGGAAATAATTTTTTCCTTCACAAAACCGAAACAATCATACACATTGAACAGTACAGTTGATTTAATGTGAAACTTATGCCAAAGACGTCGTATTTCGATTCAAAATGTCACTTGTAACCGAAATCCACTTTCGTTATGTGGTTTACAACGCCATCTATTGATAGAATTCGAATTTTTTATTCATATGCCATATCGGTTCCCCCTTCAAGTATATTCAGTTCAAATTTGAAGTCATTCTGACCATTTTTTTTTCTTAGAGCATTTTGAAAGTGGGACATATAACCATCTGTATAACTTCGATGCAACATGGAGCCCATGGTTCGGAAATACCTTAAAAGATAGGCACTCGAAAAGGTAAGTCAGGAATACTGAAACCCCATCCGTTTCGAAGAGAGAGGAAGAAAAAGGATATCCTGGAACTTTTGAAAAAAGTCACAAGTTTCAATCCCTCGTTCGAAATTTGTCATATCATGATCACAGTATTCGATAATAACGAAGTACTTTGAATGTGGTTGCCCCGTCCGTCTCACTTGCATTATTACTTTTGGAGAGGCCTCCAAAATGTTGATGGTTGTGGTAGTATAGCATTCTTACTTTACAACACTGAATAATAAATGTGATACTTTAAGTGTTCGTTTAACATGTAGTGCTACTCGAAAATATACTTTTTTCCCCTTCAAAATATGTCAAACTGTTCTCTCGTCGATATTTTCATTTTTTTTTTGGGGGGGGGGGGTACATATCAGCTTAATGGTTAAAAGATGGATTCAAGATAAATGGTTCACCGTCTATAGCTAAATAAATCGGGTGTTCTACAAATAACACCCACGGAGCACAGAAAATTATTCTACAGGTAAATATAAAGCAAAGCAAAAAAGCTCATAATGATATATCCTCCAGGGCCTTCTTGAAACAAAGATTTTGATGAAGTGACAACGTTATACGTAAATGGTTGACCCATTGCACTTTTCTAAGAATTCATCAAATAGTTACATCGATTCTTCCACATGCCAGTTAAAGACCGTAGATGTTAATATTACAGGTTAATGTAAATGAATAGAAATAAAATGCCAGTTAAAGAACGTAGATGTTAATATTACAGGTAAATGTAAATGAATAGAAATAAACACAGTAATTTACTAACAGAGGAGCAAACAAATACACATACACTAATTGCTTAAGATGTGACTTTTCTTAGAGCATGTTATAACTTGTACCATATTAATAGATTGGGCCAATATTTAATCTACTGGATGTAAATGCCATTACTCTCATAAATAAATAAATATATATAACTGCTAAATTTGTAGAGCATTGCTTCTAATGGTTCAAAGTTTAATTATATTGCCATATCGTCATAATTTGGTTGGCCCTAACGCCTGAAGGAGGCCTTGGAGGTATACTATTATATAACATTTTCGTTTCATTTTGACCTGTAGAATAGTTGGCCGTGGGCGTCATTTTTAGAATATGGCCAATAAAGCACTTCTATAATAATCCGTTACTTCTACACATGGTTGGAGATGACGCAGCTAAATACGAAATACTAATACTCGGACTGATGTATTGTCAGCAGAGTTGAAATTAGCCTGAGGGAGGCCCTGCGACATTTGAAGAATATTCCAGTTATGAAAGACTAGGGAAGAGGTGAGAAAGTCAGGACACACATGGGAATTGTCGAACATTTGACGTTTTTCGTCTTTCTCCAGTTTATAATTATGGTTGTTCGATGAGGGAATGTATATCATACAAAAGCACCACTCTTAATTGAGGTTTCTGTGTTTGAATGTTATCGCTTCAGTTCCTAAAGCAAATAATCTTTTACTAGGATGGCCATTCTGTTTTAAAACATTTTAACATTACATTTCAGCACTACATGCATTTGCATATTTATTAATGTTATATATGGCAAGCGACTTTCGCCGCCTGTACACCTGAGCTAGGAGTTTCATTTATTTACTTATACATACTTCTCCGCATAGCTTTAAATCTGTCACGTACAGTATAAGGGATGACGTCCATGGGCAAGCATGCTATATCCGGGGAAGGAAAGAAGCTGCCTGGTGTGAGTAAGGAAAACTCAGGGAAAACCTCACTCGTACAATCCAAGATTAAACTTCATTTTGCATCGTAGTTAAGTCACCGTAAAGTGATTCCTTTTGTTACCTTTTCAGTTTGTTTGATCCTTAAATTTCGTATGATTCTATCAATTTCCTTGTAAATTTTGTATTGGGGGAGGAAGGACATCTGTGAAGCTTAAAACAAACACACACAAAGTGCTACGTGGCTACTAGAAGCAAAAAGTGGAGTTTTGTTCCACAAATGTAATCCAAAACTAAGCTCACCTATAAATATCTGACTCGAATCTACGGAACATATTCTCAAGAAGGGTATCTCATCCGGGTAAAGGCAGAGTAAAGCTGGTGGGCCCCTGAGATGCGCCCGTAGGAAGCAGGCACTTTTAGCGACTGTCAATGTGCGCGTAATCGGAGATAGTGCAAAATGAGTAACATACTTTTGTACATTTTACAAATATATGTTCCGATATAACAAGGAATTGGTACGTATCATGACAGCATATTGCCTTCATATACAACTACAGTTCATCATGGCTTCTACAATATTGCGTGGTTAGAAACACACTTTGCATTACGTATTTCCACATACACTGAACTGCGACCACACCAACTGGCAGTATTGCAAAGAAAGAACACACTCGAGGCTATATGTTGGCAGACAGCATTGTTACTGGAGGTGGACAGGATACTGGCAGGATTTATGAGCATTCCAATAGGGCATGAGAGTGGGTACCCGAGTAATACGTGCACTTGATGCGTCCGTTCTTGTGTAGTGAAGGTGTACAAGGAATGGGAAGAAAATATGGAAATGGTCCGCAAGAGACGGAAGTGTAGGGGCATACGAAGTTCAAAATGTGGGGCAAATGTCCGGGAATTACGTCACCAGTGCAATGATAGATGCAGAACACTCATATCTCACGTAACTATACGGCGTGAACTAGCACGCATGAACTTCCACAGGAGACGACCCACTCCTTAGGACTCTTCGTCGCGCTTAGGCACAGGAACACGCTAATTGGACCGTGGATGATTGAAAAAGGGTGTGTTGGTGCGATAAATCGTGGTTTGTGCCACTCCGCTCGGACAGGCGTATGCATGTGTGAAAGCAACAGGACGAAGCTATGGATCCCTCGTGCATGTGCGTACTGTACAGGCAGTTGGGAGTGAATGTATGCTTGGGGCACAGCGAGACATCTGTTGTGTACCTGCAGGTTTAAAGGATCACGTAAACTCTACAATGCAACATTTCTACCCACACGAAGGACCAGGGGCGGATCCAGGATATGATCAAGTGAGGGGCTAAACCATATTTTGCCCTTTTATCCAGTGTAAAGCAGGATTGAAGCCCGTTTTATCCAGTGTATACCTGAACGTCAAGGGGGGCTATAGCCCTCCCCTTTGGATCCGCCACTGCGAAGAACCCACATTTCCAGGACGACAATGCACGGTGCCACCAAGTCAGCACTGTATTTGCTTGGCGTAAAGAACATTCCACAAAACTACAATGTACGAACTGGCTCCCTGACTCATCAGATTTTAATCCTATAAAACATTTATAGGATGTGGAACGAGCTCTTCGCACAATGACTCCTGCACTGATATCTGTGGGCTCATTGTAAGATGCCATCAGGAATATATAGTGTCAGATCCCCGTAGAAACATATCAACAACTACCAAAATCCATGCCACGCAGTGTCTAGGCCAGCGTTTCCCAACCGGTGTGCCGCGTGGAAATTGGAAAAAAAATATTAATTCTATGGAAACCAAATTGCAAGACATAGGGAAAAATGTATATTTTTGTATTTCACATTACTATGAATTTCTACCATGGAAAAAATTACTGTAATTGTAATATATTATTCTATATCTATTACTGTGTAGCAGACAGTATTTCGGCTAGTACACATTTCCACGGTTAGCTGCTATGTTACGCTTCAATTGAGAGTCATACTAACACAGAGAAATGGAAGCACTTGTACGGTACGCGTCAAGTGAACGTTCATAAAACACTCATTCGCACGTGAATGACATAACACTTTGTTCAACAGCTGTGTTTTGACCGACGCATCGCAAGCTGTGTGATGACAATAATATGCACCGGTTTTGGTTAAAACAGCAAAGTTAAAAGTACAAGACATTTGTTTGTTCGTTCGTTATTTAGTGATCTTCGTTCTTAGTGAAAGGTGGATACAGTTTTCGAAAAAGAAAGCGTATTTTTAAAAATCTGAGTCCTATATTTCATTGCAATTGTTTTCTATTTTAAAATTAGAATAAAAAAATAAGCATAATAAATTAGCATGGGGGAAAACCAATGATCGAGCTTGCATCTCTGTGAGAAGATCAGTAATCACAGAAAAAAAAAAAATACCATGGTATTTTATATTTGCAAATAATATTAATACAGTGAAACCTCTACTAACGGACACCTCCCATAACGGACATATTTTGTAATCCCCAAACACTGTAATAGAAAAAGCACATTAGCAAACCTCTTTAAAGCGGACACTCTCTAGTACGGACACGGACAGTCTTTCCTGTCTTTATAGGTATTATTTACCTCCGTGTTACGGACACTTTCTCTAGAAATAAGTTGAAAACTACAGTAAAAATAATACATTTTTTGTGATTCCTACGTGTATCAGCCAGGAAGTACATGGGGTGTGACAACATTTTGCCTCTTCAACCGGCTGCTCAAGAAGAAAGGTCTCCGTTTAACAACATCCTCATGTTCTTTGCTTACATTCTACTCTCACCCAACGTGTTTTAGATACAAAAGTGCTTGACAGTTTCCCGCCGTTTGGGATGATAAGTCATTCTACTGTCCGCTGGAATCTCTATCTAAGCAAACGACAAGTTTGGTATTTTTTGCCTGCGGGTACGCATATTGTCTCAAAAGTCATTACTGGACTGCAATTAACTCACAAATTAAAGCAATACACCGAAAGTGTAGTAAGTAGCAATAAGTGTAAATTGCACAGAACTATAACATTTTATTTCCATGTTGTGTCTCGAATATAGAGTATTGGATGGCACAAGATAATGCAGGTACAGTAACATTTTGGCAATATTCGTAAATACATGATTCATGCAAAAATATTTTTCTAATTGCACAATACCTTTTACTAATTTACATAAGAAGATATTGAAACCTCTCTAAGGCGGACACCTCTCTATAGCGGACAATTTTTGATTCCCCACGGCTGTCCGCTTTAGAGAGGTTTCACTGTAGTAATATCTATGAGTGTGCCGCAAGAATTCAAGTTACACCCGTAGTGTGCCGCAAGTTGAAAAAGGTTGGGAAACGCTTGTCTAGGCTGTCATCTGAGCAAAGGGTGGATGAACAAAGTATTAGGAAGGTGGTGGCAATTCAGTTAACACTCAGTAAATTACGCATGCCTCAGGTAAGATCCCCATAAATTTGATTACTTATATATTCCTCTTTCTTAAATCAAGACATATATTTGCTCCGTAAATTTTACAAATGTATGGTCCCAGATTCTAGACCAGTATCATAATGTTTTACTTGTAAATGAATTCCTCGAAGGCTCAAAACTCTCTCAATTTCCGGCGGGGATTGAATATTTAAATTCTATTGGCGTGGGAGTAAGATTAAAAAAAAAAATTACAACAGCAGGGCATTATGTGTAAAAATAAATAAATAAATAAAAAATAAACTTAGGGAAGGTTTGTAATTAATCCTTTAAAATGTTTATTAATATTAATTTCATGAATTAAATTTTCATGAATTGAATTAAACTTAATTTTTAATTGATAATTGTTAAAAAAATCGTAAAGGTTAATCTTTATTTTTTTCTCGAAAACTCCAAAGTTGCTTATAACAGTAATATCCCTTATAGCAGTACTTTTTCCAAAAGGAAACACTAACCTTAACTTGTTTTAAAATCGTGATCAGCGTCCCCTCTTAGAATCGTCAAGCCGAGAATAATATATATTTTTTGATGGTTATATTACTTTTTTCCCCTGTATTACAGGCACGAAATGTGATTTAACCGGCATTAGGGTTGTTTGAGATTTGCTCCCTTCCGTTTCATATCCGTTTGTACACTTCTCCAAGATATAATTGCGCGCCCGATTTTTTCTAAGTCCCTTAAGATTGTAAGTTTGGCAACATCGCAGTCGACGTGATGGTAGGGGAAGTGAAAATAAAAAAAAATGAGACTTACCAAAAAGGCTCACAGTTTGCTGTTTGAAATACTCAATTGTTTTTTTTTTTTTTTTTTTTTTTTAATAACTTAATGTAATGATACATTTAGAACATCACAGTACTTGGTAAATGCAGAAAACTTGGTTGTAAGTAAAGCACACACGCTTTTCGACCACAATATCCGTTAAAAAAGGGAGAGGGAGTTGTTACGAAATTCGTTCTCTATTTATGAAATAGGAATGGAACTTCATAGTTGTTTCGATAGCCATGCGAGCTAAGTTCTTGCTTTCTGTGCGGATTTAGTACTTTTGAACCTGGTTCGAGTCCCACTCGATGCTCTTACTTTTCTTCATTTTGTAATTTTTCATTTATTTTTGCCGTATACTTTTATAGTATATGTATAAATAACAAGGAGGTGATGGACAACTTTCTAATGTATCCAAAAATAAGAAGGTGTACAGGTGCAAAACCTTTTCTATATAACCCATTGTGATTCCTTCTTGGTGCAAATTACTTCTTGCTCGAACTGTAAGATTTTCGTAAACCTCAAAATAAATCCAGAGTTCTAGTGTCCAGATCACTATTAGCCCTAATACCTCCTTCATCACTACCAGAACGCAGTTCATATTATTATTATTATACGCTTCTTTAGCGTGGGAGACCCGGATCGACTCTCGACCGGAGCTCATGTGGTGCGGGGCTTACTTTAAGCTGTAGGTTCACTTCTCATATAGCCTCGCTGCTGAAAGGGGCGCTAAACTCAAAATCAAATATATTATTATTATACACGTCTTTGGGTTCGATTCCCGGCGGGAGTTCATGTGGTTCGGGGCCTACGTTAAGCAGGTTCTCATTCTCGTACGTTCCCATAGTCTCGCTGCTGAAAGAGACCCTAAACTCAAGATCAATTATTATTATTATTATTATTATTATTATTATTATTATTATTATTATTATTATTATTATTATTATTATAAGTAGGAAATAGAAAAAAAAATAGGGTACTAAATTTGGTGAGACATTTTATTTCTTCCATTTTGTTGTTACACCCAGGGTCGTAACTTGTGGGGGAAAACGGGCAACTGCCCCTTGCAGAGAAGCTCCCCGCCGTTCGATGGAGGCCCATGTTAAGACATTTTTTTTTTTTTTTAACTCCATATACGATACGAAGATGAAATTATAAATGAAGCATCAAACAGATTCACTATATTATATAAACAAAACAACACACAAAAGGTAAATAAAACAAAAATGAGTCTGGGGCCCATTTCAGTGAAAAATGTCTACTATTAGGTGCTCTAGAAATAATATGTATTAGTATGGCTTTGAGATTTGTGATATTGTACCCTTAATTAATTTGTGATGTATGAAACGGGCTCAGGGGCGCAACTAATGGAACTGCAGATCTTGGCGTGCGAGAGGACCCACACGCTCCGGGGGTCCATAAAGAATAAGAGTAAGATGGAAAGAGGGGGTCCAAAAATTAGAAAAACAACTTTTCTATGGGACCCTATTACACGTCTTAATGCTTTCGCCCCCCCCCTCCCCCCGAAAAATTTAATTTACATCGGTGGTTACACCTATGGACTGTATGTTGTTATCTTGGTGTATCAGCAGGGTTGGCAAAAACCATGGTTTTTATTGAAAAAACAAAAAAAAAGTTTTTTTTTTTTTTTTGGTTTAAACCAGGTTTGTTTGGTTTAAATAATTTGCTCTACATATTCATATCATATATGGACAGAAATAAGTTTGTTTCATCTTGATGTTATTATGCAACAACCGGGTTATGCTGGAAGGGATCACATAAGCTTAAAGCGGAATAAAAACCGCTTCTCGAGTTACATCCGAGAGAAATTGTCCTCCATTTGAACTCGGAACCAGGACTAATTGGCCACAAATGCGATACGTCTGCCGACTCATTCACGAAGGAATCCTGATAAAAATACGTTGAACTGATCTTTACATGCTTCTTGATATAATTGTCAAGAGTAATTTCGGAAGAGCAAAAAGATAAACAGTTGCACAAGTGAAACTATTATACAGAATTACATATGGACAATTTCAAAGTACTACGGAGTACAGAAGAACTAATTTAGTTCAAGTTAGTTAACAATGACTTTTATTGGTCCAAATTAAAGAAATACAACGACTTAATTTGCATATCAGTAAGAAAAGTGAATAAAGATACGAATTATTTGAGTCCACTATGGCTCAGACTCATTTATACATAAATAGATACCAAAAATACTTCTCATTTCACTAAATGCCTCTCGTGGGGTCTATGACCCCCTCCCCCCACACACAAAGTACGGCATTTCGAAGTATTTTATCAATAGTCAACATTGAAACGGAACAATATTTAGAATTTTTCTTTGATTGCAATTACATAACACTAATAACAACTACAAAAAAAAAAAAAATAAAAAAAAAAATCACAAAACAAACATTTATAAACGTAAAAAAAAATTGCTTTTGTAGTATAATCTTTTTGAGTAATGAATGGGGAATTTAGGTCTGAATATAACACGAATAATATACGGGAGTGAAACGTGATAACCCACAAATGTGTGTTCATCAAGATTTTACAAACACTTACACTTTTATGAACATTTTTCGTTTTTTGGTTTAAACCAGCCAACCCTGTGTATCAGAACCATATTCGATTGGTTTTCACGACGATCTCACATTTTTTACTTAAACGTCTTAATAGCTCTCAATAGTATCATATTTGCCAGATTCTATCTCACAAGAATGCCCTCAGCTTCATGAAACATTGGTCATCATCTTACCCCGAACAATCTCTCATGAGTATTTTGCGAGTGGAGATGAGGTGTTTTCTCTACGGCTTTCAAATCGGTATTTTTCAAGTTCTAAGTAGTAGTTTTGTCAACGGCTGGAGCAGCTCGGCTCCCGGCTCAGTCACCACCGAGCCGAACTGAGAAGTGAGCCGGGCCAACAGCTCATCCAACCGTGCTAGCTCGAGCCGATGGTTCATTCCAACTGAGCCGGTTCGAGCCAATGGCTTACCTGAGCTGAGCCGAACCAAGCTGATGGCTCACCCCAACCGAGCAGGCTCGAGCCGATGGGTCGGTCACCTGAGCCGAGCCGAACCGAGCAGGTAGCTCATCTCAACCGACCCGGTTCTAGCGAATGGCTCACCTGAGTCGAGCCAATGGCTCATTCCAATCATCCCGACTCGAGCTGTTGGCTCAGTTGAACCGAGCCGGTTGACACCACTATTTCCAACTCGATAAAGTTTTTGCATAGCTATCGTAAAGAATTATCGATTTAAGCAGTGTTTAGTAGTTTTCATCGGTTCAGGTGAGTAGGGCCATGGTTTTCATGCCCCTTCTTTGGTTATGACCCGAGTAATCTAAATCATATCCTTAACTTTAACAGTTTTCTAAGCATACAGAAAACCAACTGGGAAAGGTGATAAATTTCCTTCTAACGCATGTTGAAATCAAGGAACGCAAGATCGCCTAGAGTAGACCCGAGAGGCACACGTAGAAGGCAAGTATATAGTATATTCACAATTTGCCAACATTATTTTAATATGTTATTTTAATATTTATATCGGAAAGTTACAAAAGTAGCTGTTCTAGAGCTACATGATAAAAATTGTAGCTCGCTACAACTATTAGCTAGATTTTCAGAAACGTATTCGCTACTTAAGCTCTTGTCACAAATACAGCTTACTTGGCATCATGCATTATAATATATGTCATGGCATCTACATGCGTAACTGAACTTAAAAGTTTGGTTAAAATATTACATAAAATATTCACAGTAAAGTATGCATTTTGTCTGCTCTTTTAAAAGTATATGCTTTCGCTGCTAGAATGGCATGTAGGCAGGGTTGCTTCCCGGAGGGAACTCATGTGGTTCGGATTCCACGTTAATGAGTAGGTCCCGTCTCATATAGCCTCGCTGCTGAAAGGGACGTTAAACACAATCAACTCGACTCGTTTGTCTGCCTCTACCACACACACTACAGGGTATAACTTTGCCTTTTAAGTTAAAATTTTCACAGTACAAGCACGAGACACACTAAATTTCCTGTATAGATTTTGGCGGCATACCAACGTAAAATATCAAAATGACGGCTATTTTTTCAAAACAGCGAATATCCACTCTACAAAGCGCAATTTTCAGTCTTTTAAGATGAAATTTTGACGGTGGAAGCACAAGATATGCTAAATTTGCTGTATAGATTTTCTCGGCGATCGAATATAAAATTTCAAAATGGCGGCCATTTTTTAAAAACAGCAGTGAGTAGAAAATTGTTGCAAGTTGTGACAATGACAATTTTGAAATATAAATCACATTTTAACACTTTTACCATAAAGAGATTGAAATATTTCGAAAAAAAAACCGATTAAACCCGAAAAAACCCATATGGGCCCAGGTGGGTTGGGCATTTTCAAAAAAGCCCGGGTTTTATCAAACCCTGCATGTAGGTCTATTTTAAGAGTCATTACTATCCTTTTGACCGATCGTCAGTATGCAATTTATTTCAGAAAATTTTCTTGTAATACTACGTATTGTTGCAAAATAATTGGAGATAGAAATCAGAAAATAATCATATTTTCTTCCTATCATCATATAAAAATTTACTACAAATTGTGAGGAAATGTTGGAGTTACAAAATATTTTTGCGTCCTGGCAAAGGTTTATTTGTAGCTTTAGTGCAAAATTCGCTACACAATATAAAAATATGTACCTCAGCTACAAGCTACAGGTTTTGACTTGTAGCGTCGTTACATCTAGAGCTACAAAATTTGTAGCTAGCTATTGTAGCTTCACTACAAATAGCGCGCTAGTTCCGAACCGACTATGAGTTATATAAGTAAGAACTATCACTTAGTATAACTTGTGTCATATACTGTATATAAGAAAAAAGCTTATGACAAAGTAACTCAATACATTTTACAACTGTCTACAGATTGAACTCTAGACAAGATATTTCACGTTTCTGTTAAATTATATTTCTATATCATCATTTTGTTTTAATGTACCTATATTAGGCCTATTCAAAATTACCCTGTATATATTCAAAAGTTTGGACTACCTTTTAGAAAATTCATTTCCGATAATTCATGAATCTTCACGCTTACGCTGGGAAGCATGAGAGAACATCAGCGTATCGTTGTTGCCCAAATTGATACTCATTAAACACAGATACTGATATTTCCAACAGAACAGCAAAGTGCATAAACAGTAAAGAAAATTGAACATTTCTAAAAAGTGAAAGATATTTTTTTAACTAACTTCGCTGCACTGCACCTTCAATAATACTGACAAAGAAAACATTGATGTTACCCATCACAGTATTGCAAAATCAAAACTTTTGGTAGTGCTCCAGCTATTATATGGCAATCAGGGCCGCAACTGCCCCCCCCCCCCCGCCAGGGAAGTGAGTGTGTTTTCTTTTTTAAAAAAGGAAAAGAGTTTGCTGCAATAATACTAAGATACTGTTTTGTACAGGAAGTATCGTTATTAAAAGTAACAAGAGAGGAACTGAGAATTTCAAACAGTAAACTGTGAGCTGTGTTCAGAAGTCTTGTTTCTTTTTTCATTCCTTCCCCTCCTCTCACTCAGAAAGCGTTGTTGCTAAACTTACAATCTTACGGGACTTAGAAAAAATCGGGCGTGCAAGTATATCTTGGAGAAATGTACAATGAGGCGGCCACGTATATCTTTGAAACATAGTCTGCCACCGCTGGGTAGTCCATGTATCATTGGTATTTGCTAAAAATGGCGCAAAGACAAAAACGATGAAAAAATATACGTACCGAATACATTACATTTGAGGATATGCGTCCTGTAAATATGTTCTCTCTTGATGTTTCTAACCGGGAACAAAGAAATACATTGACCAATCAAAACATTATGACCGTTAGCAACTTTTTAAACGAAGTAGTTGAGATCATGTGTCATGATGCATGATAGAACCGCATACCAGATAGTGACAGGCACTGTTTCATTTAGTTGGGAACACTTCTGTACCATATTCATTCCAAGAAGAATAAAGAAAATAATTTTGCGCTCTTGCGCTACCTTCCTTTTCTTCGCCTAAATCTGTAATACCGGTATATGATGATTCATATTCTTCATGTTCATGTCTTTAACGCCTTGCTGCGCAGAATGTTTCAGTTTGAATTTGTAAAGAAATTTTCGCTTTCAATTGTGTCTTCCCCATGGTGCACTTTAATACGATCCTGTTCAACAACGTACTGCCTCCTATCTGCGTACCTCAGCCATTTGCTATACGTGTACAGAGTTTGTGACCATGACCTTACTCTGTCCATGTGTTGTGTTGATCAGGTGTTTCTAATAGCTTGCTTTTCACTGGCCACCTAGCACAAGTTAGTTTGTGTTTTAAAATTTGGTTCGTGATTAATGCAGTGTCATCTTTCACAGTTATAAGAGGAAACAAATTTATAATTCCACTGAAACTGCTTTCGTTATTTCTGAAAATCGCAACACTGAATCGTTGAAAGGTACTACTTTCGTGCACTAACACAATATGGATGGATACTTAAAGTTCGTGAAGAAAAAAGCAGGACATTACAAATTTTTGCGAAATACATTCATAATGAAATACAGAATTGAAACAGGAGTAATTCTGAGTAAGGTATATTAATATAACCATTAGTAATTAGGAAAATAACGTCTAAAATACCTTTATGTTCTATAAGGTGCGGGGAGGGGCCATTAGTGGAGCTTTAGCCGACGTTTTTCTCTGTCGCTTATATGGCATATGTCTGTACACTGTATTTATATTCGTTAACTGTTAAGCCCTCCTACAACGAATCAGCACTCAGGAATACAACTTCTCCTCCCGTAAGAAATGATGTCTAAAGGTAGTAGCAGGATTTTAGGAGTTTAGATTTCTACGCTTTCGGCACCTACGGCCATGTTAGCCTGTTACGTTTGAGGGATGACGTCCCTCGGCGAGCACACTATTCGGGGAAAGGGAAGGAAGGAAGCAACCTGGGACCTATCTTAGGTACCATCCCGGCATTTGCCTGGTGGTGAAGGAGGAAAACCCAGGAAAACCTCATTCAGCATGACGGCCTGAAAAAGCTTGAGCGTCAAGCGCCATATGCCATACGATTCCTTTCCCGTATATTATTCTTGCGCTAATTCCAACATGGCAACTTTTCAGATGTCCCCCCCCCCTCCGCGATTAACATTACGTCTGTTTAGAGGAGCTCTACATGCACTCCTCGTATCCAACATTTGACCCCAATACCTCTACTAGTTTTAAAATTAACATAGCATTTTTTAGATATTTTCTACTTTCTTCTTCGCACTTACTTACCTCCCACCCCGTATACGATCTGCCACTAAACACCCTCTTTTTCTGTTTCTTTTGGTGCTGAACCCAGTACTAGCAATCATTTTCAGCAATTGAATGCACCAAATCCTAATGTCCCCTTGTTAATACATAGATTTGGGCCGGTGAGACTTTTTTTATTTTTTCACAATATAGGAAATCAGTATTTCATGTTTCTTAAGTGTAATGTTACTGGTATAAAACCATTACAAGGCCTATACTAAGGTTAAAATGAATGAGTACGTATCAAAGACTACCATGTGACATACCAACTTCCACCACCGTAATATTTCTGCAAGATGTAGGGAAAGCATATTTGTGGTTACAAGTACTTCAACCTATGTGATTTTACGCGATATCAAGTGTTTTCGGGTAAACTTGACAATACACGTTCCAGCTGCGCATCGATAAATAGGATCACTTTAAAAGGGTATAGTAGAAGAGGGTAGGGTAGAGTTGAGTAAGATAGGGAGGCCTATGTTTAGCAGAAGGGGTCCAGCTCTTTTCTCTTAAAAACGTTACAATTTTAGTAATTTCTGTTCACACTCGGTTAGTTTATGGTAGGGTTGGTTAGTTTAAGATAGGTTAGGCTAGTTAGGTTAATTTAGCTTATGTTATATTAGTGTAGGAGTCCCGCATAATTTTCCAAAAAATGACAGAATTTCGCTTATTTCTACTAATATTACGTTAGTTTAGGTTAGTTCAGGTTAGCTTATGTTAGGTTAGGTTAGATTTGGTTACGTTATGTTACGTCTAAGTACTTGCATCACTCATTTCTCCTGTAAATTTTGTGTTTTTTACGTGCTTCTGGACCCCTTGTACTAAACATACCCCGATAGGGATAAGAAGGGTAGGAACAGGGGCGAATTAGCTTAAGGTTAGGTAAGTTTTGGCCAATTTTCATAAAGTTAATAGAGTGTAATTTGTTGTTTCTGTGAGAGTAAACCAGCTGGAGCGAGCATTGTAAAATTATCCAGTGTTTTCTTGGGCATCTCTGTTGTATCCCCGGACATGAAAATCGAAAAAAAAAAAAATGTTTCTTCCCTTAAATACAAGGTTGTGACCCTGGCTTACTTGGTAGTGATTATTAATCGAAATGCAGTGTGGACGTATGGCAGAAAAAACAGCGCATAAAACACGAATCAACTTGTGCTTGGTGGCCACTAAGGTAATAGTTAAGAACAGCTACTTCTCTTCTCATCTCCCGTGCACGAGGATACATCTTACTGTTGCACTACCTAAACACCCTAAGTACAAGGGCAAGAACTCAGTCTATTACCTACTTTTTAGCATCCTAGATAGTCAATGAATAATGCCTGAAAGTATGGAGTTTCTCGTCCTTCCCTAAATGGGAAGTACGGCTCCTTAACTATAACCCCACTAAAATGCACGAATGCTATCTAATCGAGTCAGGGCAGGAGCGCACCAGGATGGCCGAAAAGGATAATATTTAGTATCTCCCCAAAGCTGTGCAACACCGTTTATGCATATACTCACTGCCGCTGACGCGACTGCTCCCTACGGACTCACCTCTCGCTATCGCTCGGAGTCCCCCTGTTCCGCTCCTGCCCCGACTCAGCATTCGTGCTTTTTAGTAGCCACCTAACACAGGTTGATTTGTGTTTTATACCATACATCCACATTGTATTTCGAATAATAATCACTACCAAGTGTGAGACAATCTTGCATTTTGGGGGAAAATATTGACTTTTTAAAAATTATTATTATTATCGTATGGTCCGGCTATACAACAATAATGCCTCAATCAGTACTTAATGTTGATTTCTATTAGTTGTAACCGCTCAAAGAGAATTTAGGTGTAAACAAGGGTGCACGCTATTCCGCCATTATCGTAACAAACACTCATTCGTGCCCAACTGATATAGTGCGAAAAACTTCATCAGCCACAATTTCTGCTAAAGAAAATATTCATCACACGAACTAATGAGTTTCAATCTATGTTAAATGGAGCAACTCATTTTTTTATCAAATATTCTACCATATTTATTGATTGAAAGAGATCTTGCGTTAAATAACTAAATATATGTCACGCATTAACATGAAAAATCAACAGCTACCATTTCAACGTAATTTCACCTTATTCAAGCATAACATCAAATTTTCATTTTAAAAATTCACCTAATAGCAGAATGGAAGACACGCTGTAGTTCACAATTTCAGTGCTAGATGTCAGTAGCATACAGTGTGATATAAGAGTACAAGTGGATATATTGTAGGAAGTAATCGATTGCTGCTGTAGTTTTGTTACACCTTACGTGATTGTAAGTATATTATATCTCATACCTCAACTGTACAGATGATGGTAGGTATTGTTGAATAAACAAGTTGCACTGAAGTGTCCACACAACTAAAGTAGATGGTGATTTAGTATCGTCTGCAAAAGTGTCTTCCGCGCAGACTCAATATGGCTACCGCGAAAATTTTGTTGTGCATTTCTTTGGAACGGAAGGTTTCGATCGATATTCATGGTTGTCCACAAGATTTTTTCAGGAGGAGTGTTTTTGGTATTAGTTTGTGCTGTTGATCACTAGTGAAGTGGGATGTGTGCTAGAAAGTACCGCTTTACGTGTCATTTTTGTGGAACAAGACGGAAAGACACATTTTCGTGTTGAAATGACCCTCCCTACACGCAGGTGCGTACGCAGCCGTAGTGTCCAAATATTAACTGGGCTTGCTCAGTGCTGCCTTGCGCATTTGTTCTTCATGCCAAGTATTTTAGTTATTTTCTCTAAGAGAAAGGTTATTTTGCATTGCAAGTGCTTTAGCGGTCTAATACATAGCCTGTTTGTACTATGACGATGTTGCATCCTGCTCGATATATGTCGGAACTGGAGGCCATGTTTCATATGGTACTTGCTTATAACTCTCTCAAGTATAGAAACCCAAAACATATTTATAGTGGTTTTTTGGGAATGTCAAGGGCGAAGGGGGAGGATCATATTGCTCTTTGTAAACATACCACTATAGTGTTTAAGGTAGTTAATTCTTATCACTGTTCCATTTCCTAATGGTATCAGTAATCCCATAGTTCTTTGCTTGTAGGTGGTTTGTTATTGATTTTCTTTGACTTGACAAATTTATAGGAGGAAAAAAGAGCAGCCTAATCGGTTTTCAATAAAACAATTTTATGAGTTTCTGTATTGTTATGAACACAAATGTTACCCACTAATTATTAATATAATTAAATTAGACTCCGTATTAATTAGATGCGGAAGAGAAAGGACATTATGTAATTTAAAAGGATCATATGTAAACATTGGTATGAGGATTGTTAATTTGCGGGATGGAAAACTATTTGTGGATTGCTTCTAAAATTTTAATTCACACGCTATGTATCAATAGGGAGCATTTATTTATTACATGATATTGACTTTTGATTATTGTTTAACCTGATTTTATTGACTTCTTTATTATGAAGATAATATTAAATTTCTGAACAGCTTCTTAGACTTATTGACGCTTTTATTCTTTATTACCTTGTACGAAAAATTACTCTAATCTTTTTGCGACTGCAACAATGGCTGTGAGAAGATTCTTATCTAAAGTGCAAGGACCGTGGTTCAATCCTTGCTACGTACGCTTGTGGTGGGGAATATCGAGTCCGTGGATTTTCTCTGGTTCACTTTTTATTTCAAAAACTACATTTTTCTCCTATTTTTTACATTATTCACTTCCTTTTGCCTATGGTGCATAAGCAAAGGCCTTATTCTGTAAGGATTTACGTAATTCAACATCTACATTGTAGTATGTGATAATAGGCTTAGAAGTTTTGCAGATATATTTGCGAAGCCTGGTACGGAATAGGACTGGTCTTATTGAGCTAAATATTCGTCTTCAAACTAGGGCAATATTTAGCACTCCATAACTTTGCCTTAACCAAAGTGATTAACACAGGATTGGAGTGTTGAGGAACCTAGAAACCCCACGGACACAGTGTTCCTCCCTTTATACAGCGGACAGTCATCGGAGAGGTCAGCTTCATTCATTCATTTGGTCTCCCTTCATCTTTGTCTGCATTCCTTGCTCTCTCCGTTGCGAATACTGTTGCTGGATTCGCCGTTGATTTATGAAAGTCTTGATGAGAATGCACAGTAGACCTCTTCCTCTAACACAGGTGGATGTGCACCATTTCGTTCTGGCTTGTGCGTCCAGTGTTTATATTTTAAAAGCAAATTTATAAATTACATTTTAAAAAAATCCACACCAGTTTGTTTGGTACTTGTTTTGGGTTGTAAACGTTGTTTAATTACATAATTGAGGTTTTATTCTTGTATCACTTATTATTTCGGGTCATATGCTTTTCTTCACGGGAATGGTGGTTTGATGCACTTCTCCGTGCCCACGTTGTCTCCATGGTGATTCTTCGGTAAAGGTGTGTCTACGTGATTGCTAGGAGAATAGCGTTGGTTCTTCCTGCGAACACCCGTGTATGGTGGTTTTGGCAATCACACGCATTTTTCAATTTATTGTGTTAAAAAGAAAGAGAACCACTTACGCTTAAATCATCGTCAAATTCTTCATAATCGGACTACCACTAATAAAAAGTCCAAAACCCAAGGTCAAGAGCAGGATTCTTTTCTTAGTAAAAGTATGGAGAAAAGAAGACTTGCGGCTCTGGTAGTTGGCTATTTTGTAGTTGAAACGGAAGAGTCAGCTCTAAGCACGAGTGCCAATTCTAATTCCTTTTGTTATTAATAAAGTTGTAAAGTATTCAGGCAGAAAGATGATAGAAGTTTAACACTGTTTCTGGAAGTGATCAGCAAAAAGCAGAGAAACTTCTTAAGCACTCCAAGTCACACGTCTGCTGAATGTTAGCCGTGGAGTGTTGTATGTTTTAATCGTTGTTTAAATGTTGTATGTAAAACATAACAGATGATAAGATTAACCCCTTCAGTGCGTAATTTTCAGATGCGAACCGCTGTAAAAAGTTTTTTTTTTTTTTTTTTTTTTTTTTTTTTTTTTTTTTTGTGGAGAACTTTGGATGTTGATTCTAAATGAACAATCATTTTCAGAATCACTAATTAATAACTATTCCTCGATGTCAGTATCGTTGAAATATCGTTTAGAAGCCATTACTGTGCTGTCTGCGCTCAAACAAAACAAAGAATGAAAACTGTATTTGACGAAGCCCAAACTCTATTTTAATTTCTTTGTTTTTCCTCTTCTTTTAATTAAGCAACAATTGAAACCAACTGAGCGCAAACTCGCTAAATATTGTCGGGATAACATTACTCATACTATGGGCAAGTATATACGCCATCCGCATAGCAGGTGCGTTTTGAAGACACTAGTTAACTCGCCACCCACATTGAAGGAGTTAAACCAGATTTTTCAAATCAATATGTAGTGGAAGTAGCTCGGATTAAGAGTGAGAAGTCACGTGAAACTGCTTCCAACACGATCATTGATTCTTGGTACTCCGGCAATATGTGAAGGCTGCTTATTACCGTCTCATTCTTTGACCATACATACCTAGTCTACTTCGCTACTTTAAGTGTCAGCATTTCAGGCGCATTCACTTGCCTTAATTATCGTCTCCCATAGACTAAAGGGCGTAACCATGGGACATTAAACTGAAAGATGACAGCTGAACAAACCACGTAGTGAATTGGAGGTGTTGTTGCCGTGGCTCTGCGGTAGATACAGCAGCTCTGATGATGAACTTAGAACGTTAAAATCATATAATCGTAATAATATATCAGGAATGTCATTTCCATATAACAGCAATAGTAGTAGAATTACTGATAGCTACTATAGGGTACATCTTATATAATAATATGCTCACCATTGCACCATGCGCACAGTGCAAAAGTAAGCACATTATTAAACAATAACATTGATATTTTACAAGAAAAATAAAGGATAAACTAAGTAAGTTGGTTTTATTTTGAGTTTACAACAGCTGCGGAACTTAGCCAGCTTGAATACTTTTATTTATCTAACAAATAGTCTCTGTAATATTGTAATTCTGAATCGAAATCGCCATTCGAACTTCTTTAAAATAAATAAATAAAACTCCTATATGTTTCACTTACCAAAAAGTGCTTTCATTAAACTCCTGTCTATTTGTTAGATGAATCTTTTACAAAGGCGTGTACTCAAAGTCATTCCCAAAATATATTAAGTTACCCCCTGTACTGTTTCCGCATACGTCGATATTAACAGGCAACTGGAAAATCATTTTTCTTTAGAATAACGAATAGACTCATTCAGAACAGAAAATAAATAAACACCAAATGATTTACTGGGCTTGCTTCCATATTATACTTTTAAAAATAACTGTTACTTAAACGGCATTTTCGTTATTGATTTCTCTTTCGCAAAGTTGCCCATAGCCATTCTTTTTTTTTTAAGGGGGGGGGGAGAGGAAAGTTCAAAGAGGCGGATTGAGTCATGTTGCTAAGACTTTTACATGAGAAGTGTTGCAATATTCAGAAATTTTAGGGTGGGTTTAGAAAAAATTTAGAGGACAAGCTCACTTGAAGGGGAAGGGGAAAAGACAAGGAATGTCCATGTATGAGCTTTTTCGGGTGCTTTGTCCTATCTGTTGATGACTCTTGGTTCTATTTGACTGTATATGCCATACATACATGCGTAGATGTAAAAATGTCTATGTAAATAGGGGCAAAAGATGTGACTAACCCTATTCCTTTTGCGCGGTTTTCAATATTTATACGCCGTTTTCTCGAAAATGCAGTTTTGTGACATTCCTTCTTTTTTTTCCCCTTACCCTTCACTTGTCATGGGTAGAGGGCTCTGTGCACACAAATAGCTATCGTTGTAATACTGCGACAAACAGGAATCGAATGATTTTTTTTTTCAAAGTGTTGTAAAATTTATGACATTCTTACCGTTTGAGTAGAAAAGGTGTGAAATCGTCAAATCAGAGAATTCACTATTATCATTGCCTAAGTTTACCACCAACTCCTGAATGAATGCCTCCAGAATTCTCTAAGTTGACGTACATTCGTAGTTAACGACATTGCGTGATTAACAACATATTGTCAGTTTAACTGTTGAATTTTTGTTCGCAACATGTTAATTGAATTGACAATAATGCGGAGGCAGCTAAACCTCGTTTAGTCCATGCTTCGTGCTGTTTCATCTACCGCGTACTTGTGGATGTGGATTTCATATTGCTGATTCCAGTAGGTTGGCTGCATTGACGTGCATTTAATCAAACCATACTATTTTCTCGTGTTTGATATTAACCATCTTCGTCAAAAAAACGACACTGGTTAGGCACTGCGGTGACGAATCAGGGGTAGAATTTAAAGTTGTGTACTTCTTTGAGACGAATTTCTTCCCCTGTGAAGTCACTTATGATTGTTTTTCGAGACTTGCTTGTTATTTTATTTTATTTTATTTTTATTTTTTTTTTTTTTTTTCATGTGTTTTAATGGATTTCGAAGGATTATCGTTTGTGTCTCCGAATTGTCCTGAGTTTCGCGGATAACATTGCTTTCACTGACTTCCAAACAATCTGGAACTTGTTCTACGGGAAAAAGAAATCATTTTATTTTTTGCTTCTGTTCCAAATAGAACCGAGCGTTATATATCGTTTTCCGTGACTCACTTGTGTATGTTGAATCGCATTTTTTTCAGTCATAATATTTATCATCATTTCATAAACTCGCACTGAAACTATTCATAATCAACAGTTAATTATTAATTCGAAAAAAAATATCTAAAATAGCACATATAACACTAACAACAAACACTAAAACACAGCAATAAAAACCATTTCGTAGAAGACTCAATCTTCAACTACCAACAAGAATGCGATCAGTGACCTTTGGTTGCCTAGAAACAGCGTGAAGGAGTACTGCAGTTATTGTTGACAGATAACTTTCCCCTTCGTTTTGATTACAGCACGTGCAGCTGTCTGTCAAAGGACAGCTTTCTTTAACTTCACTGTAAACATCGCCTCAAACAGCATTCCAAACGCGCTTCCCCTTCCGCTTGCCGATTGTTGCTGCTGATTCTCAGAAATCTGTGATAACCCAAACATATGACGTTTCCATCCAGACTAAGCTGTCTCCATCTAAGGATCTTGAAAGATCCAAGAAACACAGTCACTGCTTTATCAAACGAATCTCCGAAAATATCACGTATTATTCGTAGTCTCAAACTAACATAATCGTATCGTCATATATATTACTGGCATCAAATTGAGTCAGCACAGACGTCTTGTCTTGACAACCCTATTCTCTCTCAGAGGAAATCGAAATCCCTATATCAGTTGGGAGGCCATCTTTGCTTTCACTACTATCCAATATGGTGGAAGATAAATTGATGGGAGAGCTCCTTCGTGGCTAAGTGGTTAGTGTACGCGCCGTTGGCGTGGGGGACCCGGGTGTAACTCTCCAACAAATAGTAAATAAATAAAAAAAATAAATAAATAAAAATCTTGGCTGAAAAAAATTTATTTTGTATCTACCCAGAAATAAATAAATAAAAGAAAATGTAATTACACATCTGACTTATGTATTGTATGACGTTCACCTTCCCTTGATTGAGGTATGCCCAAATGTATTGCAAGTTTAACCAGTCACAGACCTGTTTGGGCCCCCACAGAAGTGCGCCTGGCAACCCACAAAACATTCGTGCACTCCACTATCATGTGAGAACGCTGAACTCAAACGGGGTAATGTGTGAAAAACTTCTTTGATTCTGCTCAACGATCGAAAGAAAAAAAAAAAAATCAATTTTGAAAAGGTTGTTATGTCTACTTTTGGGTTCCCCTCAAACGCCATCTGTACCGTTTCATCTTCAGTTGAACTTTTCACTATAATTATTACAGATTGTTGTTACTGAATCTACCCTTGTACCATTTGAACGTACCTAAAATTCCCTAAACTACTGGGTTTTATCTGTATTTATTTGAAATGAAAAATATTAGGTTTCAAATTATATCAATTTAATTGGTATCTCAAGAATTTTTTAATTAAAATAAAAAAATAAAATAAAATAAAATGGTAATGTGTACAGTTATGCTACATTTCTTTTGTTCAGCTACACACATGTTCACCTTCTCTATCTACATTTGCTATATTGAACGTTATTACATGTTCTTTACCACAAAATAAAAAAAAAAATCATCTTTACAAAAGTTCGCTTTCAAATCTTAAAAAAAAAAAATCCAAATTGTTACTACATCGTCCCGGTTACTTATTAGAATCGTCATGAATCACAGCATTCATTTATATTTTATATATACTGCAGGGAATTAAACATCCTGCCCCTTCAGGTTTTGTGTGCTATATTACTTATTTTGTCATAAATTATTCATTACAAATTATTCAAGCAGGAATATTCAACTGCTATCACAACATTCATTAAATTTGCACACATCAAACATTGCATTCTTACCCTAACTTAACCTAAACTTAACCTACGCACAAGTACATACATAAACAAAACACAAAATATCACACTATATAGATATATATGCACATATTAAGTATAGGGACGTGCCAGAAAGCGAAAACGGATATCTTTAATTTCCATCATTTTATGCCTGAATTTAGCGTTTAAAAAAAAAAATCTTTCAAGGTGAACAGCAAACTGATGTTTTAAATAAAAGTATCGAAGACGGGATACGAACTTCGTACCATCAGTGACGTGGTGCAGCTGTACACATAATAAATTTTCCATTTCTTTCGAGAGTGTATGAAATAGTACTACACTATAGATATTTCGGAACGCGTTACTACCAAATTCTCAAATTTTTCCTTGTATGAATCATTACGGTACTACCTAATTAATTTGGTACAGGATTATATTAAGTAAATTTTGTTATGCAAGCCTAAAGAGATATCGAAATTTCTATGGATTTAGTTACCTTCTACATTACATACGAAAATAAGAGACTGTATGTTACGTACATTTTCCATAACCCCCCCCCCCCCCTTTTCCAAAGAGAAATTGTTTGCTTACATGTGAATGATCGAAAAGTAGCTCTGTAGGGAACGAAGTTCTCTACTTAGACATATTGTAAATGGATGTCATTTTAAAACCAAATGCACTACACCAAACACGATTCTTTAACACAACTTATGAAGTTGGAGAAACTTACATCAGTCACAATCCTGCCTTTCTATCTCCGACACAAAATTTATACTTACAGCACCAAAATCCAGATTTTTGGATGAAGGGGTCCGTAGCTATCTAACTTACTTGAGGTACATTGCTTCAATTCTCGCGCTATGCAGATCGGTTTCAAAGGACGAACGAATCATTAATTTCACTCCGATTTCTAAGCATAATTTTTTTTATGTATCACAGCTTCATGTCCAGCTTTACTTCCCAATATCCCACAAACTTTGCCACTCTTATCCTTAAGAGTGCTAGGCAATCTCAAAAATTTTCATTGTACGAAACTATCGTACACATCACTTTGCGCCATGTTGCGTAATACATTACAGTACACCTTTCAATTTTGTTTCTTTTCGTTCCGTCACTAGGCTTTCCTTTTTAGATTTTTTATAACCAACTTGAACGTTCACCACTTTGGCTCCCCTTTCAAAACTAATTTTCCACTTAAAATAATCCAAAACCTTTGTATTCCGCCGAAAATTATTCACCATCATAAAATCCGTACCATCCACTATGGATGCTACTCTTCAAAGCGTCTGTCTCACAAAGATGATTACGGGGATTGGCTGATGAATCTCGACAACAATAGGATGAACAAATCGTGATTTAAGATGAAAAATACCGACCAATTGACTTTTGACACCTGATAATTCTTCGTTTACGTCAGATGATGCATGTAGAAGAAAGTAATGTTCTATTTAAAGGACTTTTTAAGAATTTATGTTAAGATGGCCGAAAATATAGAAACCAGAAATTATCAAAATTTACGTAGAAAATTATGAAACTTTTATAGATGACTCCTAACTTCAGAATTCGATAGGAAAATGTTCTGAAGACATGAAAAACACTGAAATATGAAGTTTTTACCACAAAAAATCATAAAACACAAGAAAATACAAAATGACACAAAAATCAATATACTACAATTCTACCAACTAAACTAATCTAACCAAGACACCATTTTTCCTAATGACACGAAATACGAACAAAATAAAATTTTCATACCATTAAATACATGTCTATCTACAAAACCTAATTTATTTATATATAGGGTGTTCCAAATTTTTCCGTCACATGATACCTATCATGTTGGGAGGTATCACGGGTTCGATTCTCGGCGAGAGTTCATGTGGTTCGGATTCCACGTCTCATATAGTGTCCTTACTGAACGGGACGTTAAACTCAAAATTGAGTCATGAATCGATAGATAGTGACTCGACAGTAATTGGCTCATGAGGCTTTAGGTCTACTTAAACGTTAATCTTTCCAAATATAGCACTTCTAGTATGCGTCAACGACATCAGTAGTTAAATTGAGGAATTAAAACAGCTGATCTCTATCTATTCACCAAATGCTGTCAGTTTACAGGAAAATAATTTTGAGCCAACACGGTTATATGTTGTAGCAATCTATACAGATACCCTCCCCGCCTGTCGAGTGACTAGCGTGTATGCCTGTAGTGCATGTGTTCCCACTTTCGATTCCCGGTGGGATATCACAAAAGATTTAATTTTACAATCCTTCATTTTCATTAATCATCCGTCTCTTTAGCATAACAGCCTTAATCGTGGGATGTTAAACTAAAATTTTATTTAATTTCACAGACGTCATAAACACACTGTTGGTCGTTTGTAGCGGCGTAACCATCGCTGTACTTGTTGACTTCCGTTTTCGGTGTATTAATATAAACTCTCAATTCTTCCTTCGATCGATCACTGTCTGTTCATTGTACTTTTTTTCCTGCTGAAGCCTTTTCGACGGCTTTACGATCGATTAGAGTCACCGGTGATGACTGTCGTGCGTACTATCGCCTATGAGGGTCGATCCGCACTGATAATCGTGGCTGTTAGTGGAATACCCATGCATTGATCTCTTCCTGTGTAATGTTTCCATTGCGGCTTCCGTCACATGCAGAGTACATTCAGATCACAATGGCAGTGATCATTGACGGTTTGCCTGTTTTAATTCATGTAAGTTTCGATTCTTGAGCTCGAAGCGTGCTGATTGGCCGAGTTTTCAGGAAGTTAGTTTTATCCCCTTACAAGTTTCCGTATGTGCTACTGTAGGTTTGTTCACATGAAGATGTTCATGTGTTTTGTAGATGCACGTGGTTTTCGTTTATTTTGTGATGAGGAGGAGGATGTTGGAGATAAAAGTTTATTTCCTTGTAGGTTAAAAGTGGAGCAGAATATGGTTACACACACACACATATATATATATACTCTTCTAGAAGTATTATGTGGAATATTTAATGTGTCAGCCATTAGCTTTATTCTGACAGGGACAGATAGCCTCGCTGCTGATGTCTCCATTAAACTACAACAAATCAAACAATCAAACTTCCCTGTTTTTTTCGGGTACAAAAAAGCTATTTAATTGTGTATATAAACGTTGAGAACGCTCTCCAGGATAATAGTTTTTCTTGTAACAACTTAAGGAACTAAACTGACACACAATTACAGATATTCACGTGAATTACAGATATTACAGATATTAATCTTGGTATATGTCTGTCATATACAGGGTGTCCACATTTTGGAAAATCGGGGAAAGGTCAGGGAAGTAAAAGTATGTCAGAGAAATGACAAATTGGTCAGGGAAAAATCGGTTTAGGTCCATTGTTCAGTTATTGAATTTATGAAATAGTGAATGTAGTATCGGCCTAATGCATATGTTTGTAAATTTACATTCTTTTGAAATAAAGAAAAATGTAAAAAAGAAAGAAACAAAAGCGGAGAGAGAACAAGGCCAACAATAGGGAGGTTAAAGGCTGGGGTTTCTTCCTTTTTTTCTATATTTTTAAATTATTCAGTTGCAGGGTGGATTGGTTTAAATCAGTCTGATTTAAATTGAGATTTAAATACATGATTTTTTAAAAATAAAAATCGTTGATTTAAATCAAATTCCGAAATAAATTAATTTAAAGTGAAAATATGTAAAATCCAGCCTCTGTTGTGTTATTTCAATTATGGAAGATAATCATAATACAATAAGATGCAAATATATGTACAGCACAGTATGAAAACGAGTGTTTCATGCTGAGGATGATTAGGGAAGATCCCGTCTTGAACGGGTAACGTAGGAATTCTGCTTTCTTATCTTCGTAACATAAGGTTTTTAAGTCGTTAACTATTCCAACGAGAAATTCACCATGGACATTTAAGACGAAAATTCTTTTGTGTACGCGTCTGTTTTGTTTGTTCCCAGATAATAGGGGCGTGTTTATAAAGGGGTCCGATTCCCCCTCCGAAACTTAAATCTTTGTTAGATTTTATAACTTTAGGCGAAATTTGCTTATTTTAGGGCTATATGTATTTCGTGCCGCAAGCTGGTTCCAATTTTTTTTTTTTTTTTTTTTTTTTTTTTTTTTTTTTTTTTTTTTTAGGTATGCCCCTGCCAAATATGAGTAACTTTTGTGAAAAAAAAAAAGTATTATGTTGATAAACGTCGCCGTACTTATTCCTTAGTGCTTAAGAAACATTGTTTGGGATTAGAGATGCAAAGTGGCCGGCTTCTGTGAATTGATTTTTTTTTTTTTTTATACATAAAAAGCCGTCTTTTTAGGGAAAAATCGGAAAGTTTGGCTTTTTTCATTTTCATGATTTTTCTATCTAAATAGCTTTCTTATAGTATACTGTATAGTTAAACAAGATTTCATGACCTAAATGTCATATTTCCCTCTAGAATTCACCATCATGATGGATGGAGCACATGTTTTATGAATTAAACATTAACAGGGTGTCTATTGGTCACGCAAGTCACGAAATCAGAAAACAGTCATGAAAGTCACGAAATTTAGCTTTGGGGTCACGATTTTCTTTTAAACTGTACAAATGTAAGTGCAGGTTGGAAAACTTTGTTTTATAAAACGTCAAAATTCACCACCAAAGATGTCTATGGTAGGGTTTAGAGGCTACCAAATCGCAAGCAAAGTACGTTTCTATCGCATGGATGAAAATTCGGCCTAATTCGCACCCAAATTTCCTCTTGAAAATGTTAGGAAATTTTATGATTTGGTAAAGAGAAGGTCACGAAAAAGTCACGAAATTTAATTTTGGAATTTAGTAGACATCCTGATTAAGTATGTAGTATTTGAGAGCAATTTTAGAGGCTATATAACTGTATTTTAACTTCTGAGTTATCGACATTTATTTCTTTAGATCATTTCATTTTTAGTTATTCGTGTTTCATTTCTTAGAGCTGAGTACTCTAATTTTTAGCACATAGTTAAACTTGTGTTTTTCAATATATCCGTCAGAGCATACTTTCACATTTCTGTTATACTGTAGCTATGTAATGATGTAGCAATAATCTTTTGGATGCAACCTTGAATACAATTTTATACAAATAATCAGTACGGATTTAGAAAAGTGTTTTGGGAGGGTTTTTTTTTCTTATTAATAGTTAGTTTTTTCTAAAAATGCCTGATTTTCACTTGAGGGGAGCTTGAAGTTTATGAGTAAAGGCACAACTAAAATTTCGTTTGTTTTAGAAATTCCGTAATTTCGGAGAACAGGCTTCAGTCCAAAATACACCCCCACCCTAACCCCTTTCGCAAATCCGTCATTGCTGGTAATTATTAATAACAACAATTTAAAACATAAGAAATGAAATCAGTGAGGAATCACAGTACACGCACTATCTCTACATTCACAGATGGAATTAAGAACTTTTGTCGGAATGATCGAATGCAGGACTGAATCTCGGATTTTCCAATAGAAGGGGAAAAGCTAACCACTCACTCATGTTTGTTGTGCTTGGCTTAAATGTATTTCGAGTTTTTTTTTTTTTTTTTGGGGGGGGGGGAGTTCCGTAACGACATGTTGAATTCTTGTTAAAAATTCAGAAACCTTCAGGACTGGGTAAACCGTGGTGGTGGTTATATATTCCAGAGCCTTGGAAACCAAATGCTGAGATGAACAGTATTACGCATATGATCCATGAACAGAAAATTCAGTAATTTCCTGACTAAACAAGCTTAAGGAACAGTCAGTGCATTACAGAATTTGGGACTTTACCGATTTTGCAGGTCCGAAGCACCTGATAGGTGGTAACAGATTATTACGTATGTAATAAATGAATAGAAAATACATTTTCAACATTTATGTTCCATTTCAAAGAAGTTTCTGTAGGGGTAGCAAAGGCGGAAGCAATAGGTGCATTAACAAAGTAGGTAATTTTTGAGCGTCCCATACAAAGATTGCATTTTTTCAGTCTTTTAAAGTAATACGTTGAATTGTAATAAAACAATGATTATTTTTCATTGTTACTCTAGTACGAGTGTTTATGAAAGTCTCGGAAGTCAGACACAATAAACTTAAGGCCATAACAGATTGACGAGGGAATGATATTTAATTATTTAACAATCACCACATGCAGCTCAGAGGCTATTTTATACTGGATATCGAACAACATGGAAAGGATTTGGGAAGGTACCATCCCGGCATTTTTCTGGTAGGACTGAGGGAAACACTGGAAAACCCCAGTCAGGATGGTCAGCAGCGGGAATCGAACCCATGACCTCCCGAATGCGAGGCCAACGTTCAACCACTTGAGCCACTTGATATACGTAATGAACAAAGAGAAGACCGTTATTTTTGAGAAGGCTACGGCGTCGAAACTTAAATTTGTTTTGTACATTTGTTCAGTAAATATATTATTATCTTCCCGGATATTATTATCTAGATATATCTTATCTATTATTATTAACAGTAAATATGTTATTTGTTTGAACTTACACACATAGTACAATAAATTCTGTATGTCATGTGACAGTTTTTCCTGGTTTTTGTATTTTTAATTCACAATAAAAATATTGCTTATAATGCATATGAAAGTTAAAACTTAACTGCAACTTATTATATACATGGATTAATTTTTTGGGATTCATAATAAAACGGTGCTAAGAATTAAAATTGTTTGAAATGTTTTCGAAATTCATGTTTATTTTCGAGCTTTTGTATTAGTATCTGCATCCACTACTACTTAAATGAGTTTTGTATTGTAGAGAAGCGAAACAAAACCTGCTTTATCAATTTAAAGCAGAATTTAGAAAAAAAGCCCAAAATTTCCCAACCAAAAAAGCGAAGCAGAAAAAACCTAGTCCCCCCCTGCCCCCCTCCCCCCCAAAAAAAGACTTTTTCTTCCGAACCCTTGCATCTCTATTGGGGATTGAAATAAGTTAACGACTGGCAATCAATTCAAAATTCAAGCCCAATACTTTCACTTAAATGGCATAATTAACATTTAATATTAATTCCTAATGTTTTATCTTCAGTTCGTGACTTGTATTACGCGAGAAGAAAGATTTGATTTAAATGAAAAGTATCGATTTAAATCAGAAAAATCAACAAAAATATTTTTTTAAAAAAAGTAATGTTGTTTTTTCACCCTGTTCAGTAGTCAGAAAAATCTGGAACTTTTGTCGTGGAAAGTCAGGTCATCATTTTCAGCGGGTCTTTGGTAAGACATCAAATGAAATGATTTTTTTTCTTTTTTTTTTTTTTTAAGTTTAACGTCCTCTGTTTCTCTGTTATGCCCTTTAGGCTAAAAGAGATGGATGATTAATGAAAGTGGATGATTGCGAATTAGATTTTCGTGCTTCCCACAGGGAATGGAACCCGAGACCACGTGCACTAAAGGCATACGCACTAGACGTTAGTCCAGCGAGGAGAGCCTTCTTAAATTATCAACAACAAATTTATTACATCACATGACATTCATTGTTGAGGTACAGAAGTGTCAAAACAAAATGTTTCTTCCAGTAATAAAAACGTGTACGAATAACTCGGTATTTTTAACAAGAAAAACTGCACTTTATTTTTTTTCTTTCCTTTAGACCCACTGTAATGACACTTTTCGTGATGTTTGTGTTCCTCTTATGAATAATGTGATGCGATCAATAGATCTCCTACTGCTTACTGTCATAGTATCTACAACTTCTACTTCTTTTTGTGCTTTCAATACTTCAAACTGTATTCGATCTGATCTTGTTAAGCGTTTTGTGGATAATCTGGAACTACAATGCATATCTCATATTACAGAGATATCGTCGTCTGAGATTCAATACCGCGTATCTCCAATTTTGGCGAATTTGAGTTTCTGTCACCATTAGAATCAGTATAGGATGGCGCACAATCTGGTTAAGTAGTGCATCTATAACACGACAAACGGCTCTATTATTCCCTCAAAGTAATACCACGTATAATGAGGCTTAAGCAGTAGTACTGGTCCCCGTATGTCCAGCTGAGTCGCCAAAAATTTTTTTGTGACGTCATAGGTGAAAGATTAATGACGTTCGCCCGAGGTCAATGACCTAGGGGTACTTAGGACCACCCCCTCTAGATTTTGGCAGGGGTACATAGGACCACACCCCTTAAATTTTGGAAATTGGCAAATCTAAAAATTGGGTATGGTAGCCTAGGACCATAGTATGTACATCTATTAGTATTGAGGGTCAAACTCGTTCCCTTTCATGGGTAAAAAATTGCCAACAATTTAAGTTTCGGTTGTTTTTGGCCTAATTTATCCCCTTTGGTGAGGTCTTATTACCCTATATGGTTATATGGGCGTATACAGGGGTCTATTCCCTTTCATAAGATATGGGTATATTAATGCACCCCTTTAAAATTTTGGGAGGGGCACCTTGACCCACCCCTTCAGTTATGGAAATTGCCCAATTCAAACATTTGGTATAATAGTTCAGGAACTTACTATGCATTATGATAAATTTGGGTGGTCCACCTCGTTCCCTTTTAGGAGAACAAAATTGTCAAAATATAAACGTAAGCAATACGTTGTACCACGTATTTCGTTTTTGGCCCAATTTACACCCTTGGATGAGTTCCTATTACCTTATATGATTATATGGATATGTATAGGGGTCGATTTTTTTTTTTTTTTACATAAGATATGGTTACATTGGTGCACCCCCTTTAAAAATTTGGGAGGGTTACCTTGGCCCATTCCTTCAATTTTGGAAATTGTTTAATTTAAACATTTGCTATAATAGTACTGGACCCTAATATGTATCACTATTAATTTAGGTGGTCTACCTCGTTCCCTTTCATGGGTAAAAAATTGCCAACATATAAACGTAAGCAATACGTTGTACCACGTGTTTGGTTTTGACCTAAGTTATCCTTTTTTATGTGGTCCTATTATCTTATATGATTATATGGGTATGTATAGGGGTCAATTATCTTACATAAGACATAGGTATATTAGTGCTCCGGGAGGGGTACCATGGCCCACCCCTTCAGTTTTGGAAATTGTTTAATTTAAAAATTTGGTATCATAGTATAGGACCCCAATATGTATTACTATAAATTTTGCTGATCCATCACGTTCCCTTTCATGGGTAAAAAAAAAAAAAATGCTAAAAAAATCAAATTTCGGAGGTTATTGACCCCTTTGGTGCGGTTTTATAACCTTATATGAATATATGAATGGGTTCAGGGGTTTATTTTCTTTTATAAGGCATGAGTACATTCATGCTTTCATCTTAAAAATTTGGTAGAGGCCCACTCATGTTCCAAATTATTGTCGCATGTATATAAATATGTGTTTGTAGGAATGTAATTTGATAACGAATTCGCCCCGTATTTCTTATAATGTTAGTATGTGTATAATTGGCAAAGACGTGTATGTGGCAAATTTCATGTCAAAAGAGCAGTAAATAAGAACAATAAAACGAAAATAAAACTTGATTGTCCATTTAGCAACATTTTGTTTTACTCATTCTAATTTTCGTATTTATAATTCTTTTCCTATGAAATTTACCACAAATATACATTTCCCAATTATACATATAGTATTAGTATTAAAAGTACCCTGCAAAATCACTATCAAATTATATTCTTACAAGAAGACAGTTATAGATATGCGACAATAATTTTGGACATGAGTGTACATTTGCTCACCCTTGATGTTAGGAAATTGCCCAATTTGGTATAATAATATAGGTTCTTAATATATACCATTATAAATCTCGTTTCCTTTCATGGGTAAAAATTAACAGAAATTAGTATGATCACGTGTTCGATTATTGACTCAATTTATTCCCTTTGATAACGATTTAGCGCGTTATATGGGTATATACTGAGGTTTATTACCTTTATATTTTTATGTTTCCTTTTAAATTTTGTTGGGTACACAGAACCATTCCTTAAATTTGGGAATTATCAAATAACAAAATTTGGTAAACGTTTTCTAGGACCCATTGTAAATGTTGGTGTCCCTCTTATGGCCAAATATTCAAATTTTAAAGGTTATTGACTTATTTATTTTTTTTGATACGAGTTTATTATTGAATGAGTACAAGATTTATTACTTTTTCATAAGACACAGGTGTATTTGTGTATCAATCTTAAATTGGAAGGAGTACATTTCTTATTGTTAAATCAATAATTGGTAATTGTTCTTAGAATTGGGTGGTATCTCATTCTTTGGGTAAATCATTGTCAAATATTAGTATGGTCACGTGATCAGTTATTAACCTATGATATGATTATGGGTCCAGGATATTGGTACATTTAAACTTCGTAGGATAATTTGAGAATTGTCAAAATGAAATATGGGCCAAAATATAAACGTAAGCAATACGTTGTACCACGTGATTGTCCTTGAAGTAGTGTACAGCAAAACCGTTTATTTATTAATCAAATAGTTAAAAACCGGATAGTTTGACGGATAACCGTGAAATTTTTGTTTGAAAATTTTGTTTTTAAAAATTTGTTTGGAGAATTTTTTTTATTTTTTTTGAAAATTTTGAAAATTTTTGCTTGAATTTTTTTCAATTTTTTTTTAAATTTTTCGTTTGAAATTTTTGTTTGAAAATTTTTCGTTTAAAAATTTTGAAAATTTTTAGTTTGAAAAATTTTGTTCGAAAGTTTTTTGTTTGAATAGTTTTTGGTTGAAAATTTTGTCCTAAAACTTTTGTTTAATAATTATTTGTTTAAAATTTTAGTTTGGAAAATTTTGGTTTGAAATTTTTTCAAGTTTGTACGCTCATTTGTAAAGAACCGGAACTGTTTACAACAAAAACATCTGGCAACATTGTTTATCATGATGCAATAGTACACGTCAGAACATGAACATGCTTGAAATGAAAAACAAATTATTGAAATGGTTCATTGTATTACACTGCACTCGTTAATCACATACATCCATACCAGATAGAAGATCTGGATATTGACGATACAATGTATTTTGAACTTCTTGCACTAGTTTATCTTTAGCGTATACTTTTAATTCCAATTGAAGTCTTCTAAGGTCTTCTGGAATATCGATATGGTTAATTCTAAGATTTATGTATATCGAGAGACGTACGTAGGATCCTTCTTTTAAATTTGGGAGTTGTGATAAGCAGAATTTTTAGTATGAGGCTCGAAGTTTGAACGTTCAATAATCAATCGATATGAAACAATACTTTGAACATTAGTCACAACTCACAGTCTTAAGATCATTGGTGGTGGTTGATTTTTACCTTGAGCTTTCAGAAATCTGATAGGTAAGCTTATTGAGTCTTATGACTCATAGACTAAAGGCAATACATGCTACAACACTTTGAAATTTAATCACAACTCACTGTCTAAGGTGTCGAAGGTGTCCCATGTTCTGACGTGTACTATTGCATCATGATAAACAATGTTGCCAGATGTTTTTGTTCTAAACAGTTCCGGTTCTTTACTAATGAGTGTACAAACTTAAAAAAATTCCAAACTATAATTTTAAACAAAAAATTTTCAAAAAAAGATTTTAGGACAAAAATTTTCAACCAAAAACTTTTTAAACAAATTTTGAAACGAAAAATATTTTCAAACAAAAAAATTTCGAAACAAAAGATTTCAAACGAAAAAATTTTCAAACAATTTTGGAAAAAAATCCAACCAAAAATTTTCATACAATCTTGAAACAAAAAAAATTTCAAATTTTTAAATACAAAATTTTCAAACTTAAAAATTTTACGGTCAACCGTCAAACTATCCGGCTTTTAACTATTCGATTAATAAATAAACGGTTTTGCTGTACACTACTTCATCAAGGACAATCACGTGGTACAACGTAATGCTTACGTTTATATTTTGGCCCATAGGCGATAATATTCAAGACCAATGACGTAATTTCATTTTGACAATTCTCAAATTATCCTACAAAGTTTAAATGTACCAATGTCCAGATCCACAATCCCATCAGACCCAACAAAATTTAAAAGGGAACATAAAAATATAAAGGTAATAAACCTCTGTACATACCCATATAACATGCTAAATCCTTACCAAAGCGGAAAAATTGAGTCAATAATCGAACACGTGGTCATACTAATTTCTGGTAATTTTTACCCATGAAAGGGAACGAGATTTATAATGGTACATATTAAGAACCTATATTATTATACAAAATTGGGCAATTTTCTAACTTTAAGTGTGAGCCAATGTACCTCTACCAAGTTTTAAGATGAAAGCATGGATGTACTCATGCCTTATAAAACAAAATAAACCCCTGAACACATTCATATATTCATATAAGGTAATAAAACCGCATCAAAGGGGTCAATAACCTCCGAAATTTGAATTTTTAACAATTTTTTATCCATAAAATGGACCACCCAAATTTATACTAATACATATTAGGGTCCAAAATTTAAGATGGGGGCCAATATACTCCTTCAAATTTTTCAACGGATACACCAATGTACAGATGGTGATCAGAAAAATGGAAACACCTGTAGTTGGCAACACGTCAGATGTATGGGTTGGCAGTGGTGTCGTGGCGCCCGCAGCACCGCTGGTGGTGGTGTGTTAGGTCGGTCTCCATACTACGTTACGCGCAGCAGAACAGCAGTGTCCAGTGGCTGCAGCAGACGAAGGTAGTGTAAAATGGGAGACCTCTCAGATTTTCAAAGAGAGCAAATTGTTGGTGCGCGGTTATGTGGAGTGAGTATGACGGCAGTGGCTACTGTGTTAGGTGTGTCGCGTGAGACAGTGTCGAAGGTGATGACGGCCTACACAACACACGGGAAAACCACATCGGGGAAGCGAAACAGTGGGCGGAAGAAAATCATAAGTGACAGGTCACGCCGGGTATTAAAGCGCATTGGCTTGCAGAACCGTCGTGCCACTGCGGAGCAAGTGACGGAGGAACTCAATCAGCAACTCCCCCACCTTGTTTCGACAATCGCAGTCCGCCGCGAATTACATGACATGAATTTACGGGGTCGTGTTGCACGGGCCAAACCGCTCATTAGGGACCATAACGCTTTCGCACGCCGCAAATGGTGCCGCGGCCATGCAACTTGGACCGTTGAGAACTGGAAACGTGTGATATGGTCGGATGAGTCATCCTTCACCCTATTCCCAACCACGGGCCGTGTTTCCGTGTTTATGTGTGGAGAACGCCCAAAGAAGCTTCTGATCTACAGTGTCTCCGCCCAGTTGTGAAACATGGCGGCGGCTCGGTGATGCTGTGGGCCGCCATATCATGGTTTTCATTGGGACCCATGGTTTTCATTGGGTCACACTTAACGGACGAATCATTTCCAACGATTATGTCGCAATTTTAGGAGACCACTTGCATCCTATGGTCCGGGTGTTGTTCCCGGACAATAACGTCATCTTCCAGGATGATAATGCACCCATTCACACAGCTGGCGTTGTTGCAGCGTGGTTTGAGGAACATCGGGATGAAGTTCAACAACTCCCCTGGCCCGCTCAATCCCCAGATCTCAACGTAACTGAACATCTGTGGTCCGTCTTGGAAACACGACTGCGGCGACGATTTCCACCTCCATCCTCTCTCACAGAACTGGCCGATGCCCTGCACGAGGAATGGTGTAAAATTCCACTTGCTACCATCCACGACCTCTATGTCTCCATCCCACGTCGCATCAAGGCTGTTCTGAAGGCGAAAGGTGGCCCGACACCATATTAATCTGGTAAGTTGCAATTTCGTTCAGGTGTTTCCATTTTTCTGATCACCATCTGTATCTATATCTTAAGAAATAAAATAGACCCCAATACATGCCCATATAATCATATAAGGTAATAAGACCTCATCAAAGTTGGGTTAATAACCTCCGAAATTTGATTTTTTAGCAATTTTTTACCCATGAAAGGGAACGTGATGGATCAACAAAATTTATAGTAATACATATAGGGGTACTATACTATGATACCAAATTTTTAAATTAAACAATTTCCAAAATTGAAGGGGTGAGCCATGGTACTCCTCCCGGAGCACTAATATACCTATGTCTTATGTAAGATAATTGACCCCTATACATACCCATATAATCATATAAGAAAATAGGACCACATAAAAGGGGATAACTTAGGTCAAAACCAAACACGTGGTACAACGTATTGCTTACGTTTATATGTTGGCAATTTTTTACCCATGAAAGGGAACGAGGTGGACCACCTAAATTAATAGTGATACATATCAGGGTCCAGTACTATTATACCAAATGCCAAAATTAAACAATTTCCAAAATTGAAGGGGTAGGCCAAGGTACCCCTCCCAAATTTTTAAAGGGGTGCACCAATGTAACCATATCTTATGTAAAAAAAAATCGACCCCTATACATATCCATATAATCATATAAGGTAATAGGAACTCATCCAAGGGGGTAAATTGGGCCAAAAACCAAACTACTAATTTTCGGCAATTTTGTAACCATGAAAGGGAATGAGAGGGACGACACAAATTATTATGATACATATTAAGGTCCTGTACTATTATACCAAATGCTTAAATTGGTCAATTTCCAAAATTGATGGGGTGGGCCAAGGTACTACTCCCAAAATTTTAAAGGGGTGCATTGATATACCCATGTCTTATGAAAGGGAATATACCCGTGTATACGCCCATGTAACCATAGGGTAATAATACCTCATCAAGGGGGATAAATTAGGTCAAAACCCCCCGAAATTTAAATTGTTGGCAATTTTTTACCCATGAAAGGGAACGAGGTGGACCCTCATCACTGATCATAGGTACATACTATGGTCCTAGCCTACCATACCCAATTTTTAGATTTGGCAATTTCCAAAATTTAAGGGGAGTGGTCCTAAGTACCCCTAGGTCATTGACCTCGGGCGAAGGTCATTAACCTTTGACCTATGACGTCACAAAATTTTTTGCTGGCTCGCTGGACATATGGGGACCAGTACTACTGAAGCTTACATACAGTTTTTTGTGTGTCCTGTAAAATTGGTGAAATGTTACTACGCGGTATCCAATCTCAGACGACGGTTTATTATTTTATGGCCCAAAGCAAACCGAATGTCAGTTATATATTACAACAGAGTAGTTACTAGGGAAATAATGCTACTTCGCTGTCTTGGCTGTTCAATAATAATCCTTTCATGTAAATGTATAATAATTTCTGTTCTGATGTGAGATGCATATAGTAATTTTTATATTTATTACTTCTATTGTGTTTCAGATTGCGTGGTCATTGTGTATTTTAAAACGGATCTCTTTGATATATTATCGTTTCTATATGATGAAGAATTATGTAGATACTTAATAATTGTGACTGAGCAACTTAAATACCAAAGATATAATTTAATAATAGTGAATTTTGGATTGCATTTATCTGGTAAGTATTTGTTACCATCAATAAGTTCGTCATAAGTTTGGTTATTGTGATGTTATTTCATTTAATTGTTATTAATTGGATTTTTAATTTAAGAAGGACAAGTTTAAAATTACTTAGTAAACGTAAGGAATACATTCTTAAATTAAATTTATTACATCAATGTTCCTGAGAATATTTGTTAAAGAAATGATTTTATGTTCGCTATATTATGAGGTTCATGGAAAAAAACCTCTTAGTATAAGTAGCTAGTTTATATTATAAAACATTATTTCCACTATTTGTTTCTATATACTCACAAACAATCATGTTTTAGATCTTGCAAGTATCCTTACTTTATACGAGGTTCTATCAATAACTAATGCACAAATTTTTACGCGATTTTGTGCTGTTCAGGACACTGTACTCGGCAGTTGTTTGATCAGGTGTATCTCTAGCGATAGAAGCGTGAACTAGTGGGTAAAAATGGTGCATATTACCGTTGTCTACTTGTATAGAGCAGAGGAGTATAGTTCTTTGTGAGCAAAGGACAAAATCCGAGTGAAATTGACAAGGAAAATATGGTGCGCGTGTGGGGAAGATTATATGTGGACGGTACTAACTCCCCAAGTGGTATAAAGTCTTCGAAGAAGGCCGTGTGAACCTTTTTCATTTACCTCGTGCTGGTTGTCAAGTAACAGTGTGTCACAGGTATTAAAGAGGTAATTCATAGTGATCCGCATACGATGTGGTGGATGACAAACTGAAATTTCGTTAAGTGAGAGCTAGTTGGATTCCCAAGAATTTCACAGATGTCCATCAGTTGTAGCGAATAATGACCTGAACTACCTGGCATGGTGTGCTGAAGGAGAACATACGTTTCTGGAAGATGTCAATATACGCAGCGAGTCCTCGGCGTACAACTACACGCCTAAAACAAAGCAGGTATCCATGGAATGGAAACATATCGATTCCCCATCAAAGAAGAAATTCAGCGAAAAAGGTGCTGTTGACTGTGTTGTGTGATATGCAAGGGATTTTTCTGTGCATGAATAAAACAACATGAATAAAGTTGCGTATTAAGCATATGAGATAACTGATCGCTCTGTCCATACTCTGATTATGTAGAGGTAGATAAATGGATCTGCATTTGGGCTGAACGCCAATACATGTATACGGATAATGTTCAATCGCTCGCAGTATTAAGGAGAAATTCTGACATTCGCGTAATATGGAAATAAAACACTGCAAGCGACGGGCCATGCTCAGAATGCATTAAGGAAATCATTTTATAGGGCTCATAGTACACTATTTAATGTTGATACCGTTTTAAGTGTGAAGCGAGACTTTCGGTATTTAGATAAGAGTAGGTAGGACATTGATATTACAAATTAACGATTAAATTCATGTATATGTTCAGTCAGTGTACAAGTATAAATTTACTTTTTTATGTATTGTTTTACAGTGAACTAAGCAGTATGAAACCGCAAATCTTGATACGAATGATATGAAACATTATGCGCGAGTCGCATGCTAGTCCTCTTCTCTTTTCTAAAGGAGTTGCTGTCTGATTATCATCATCACAGCAGTATCTAATGACAACATCACCACGAGATAGCAGTTCCTACTGATGAGTTAAGTGTGGTAAGTAACAGTAATTTCTTATATCATGCTTGTCGTTCATTAAATAGCTCAATAGCTACGTATATTTGCTCTTCATTGATTAATGTAGTTACAACTTAATGGATATACAAGGCTAGCATAAATGATTAATTCATTTTGAAAAGGCTGTATTTTCAAAAGTATTATACGTACACGCATGAAAGATATATGAAAAGAACCACAACTCACCACCCTCTACAAATATTCGGTATGTGCTCCTTTGGTGACATGACACACGAATGGACGATACTCGAGCTCATTCCGTATATTTTGTTGCATAGTCCTGTCAATTGTCTGCACTGCAACACTGATGCGTTCTTAAAGCCGACTAAGGATTGCGGTAGTTGGGGTACGTAAACAAGGTCCTTAACGTACCACCACAGAAAGAAGTAATAGCACAAATCAGGAGATCTGGGAGGCCAGGGGAATAAAGCTAGATCATTCTCACCAATACGCCCAATTCAGCGATGCGCAAGTTCATCGTTTAGTCACGAACTGGAATAGATAATGGACTTGTCGTGCCACCTGGAATACACATTACAAACTTCATGTGTTTGTGATTCTTTTCATTTATCTTTCATGTGTGTACGTGTAATATTTTTGAAAATGAAAATATAGTCTTTTCAAAACGAATAATTTATGTTAACCCTGTACTATGTATGCTTACCCGTCATTGATTCACGTAATAGCCACTTAACGGGGACGCTATGTATGCAAGATTATTTTGATGTCAGAAAGGTGTAGCTGTCAAAATTTATTGAATTTGTATGTAAATTGCGTTGAATATACGGAGTTTGCTAACATAAGAATAAGTTTTTTTTTTTTTCTGTAGAATATAACGCTCAGTGATGTAAACGTAGAACAGATTCCAGTTCAAGAAATTTAAATATATATTTTAGGAATCAAAAAACTACACTGTCCTGTTATTCTGGCGGTTTATTAAAGGTTTATGTGTCGGCTATAAAACAGTCTATTTTTTCGCATTAAATATATACTTGAAGATGCTATAAGATATATATTGGATAATAAAAATAATTTCTTACTTTAAGTATCCAATCCAAAGGTTTACTACTACTATGTCATTTCAACGCTCACTCGTGTCTGCATCAGTAATCCATATCCCGACTAAGTGATGTGAAATATGAACAATTCAATAAGTGCTTTACTACAGGAATTGATTATAGTAATGTTGTGTACATTTATTTTTCGATGATTCACGTCCCATTAACTCCTTCATGACACAAGCAGATCTTTGTTCAAAGAGTGAGGCATGCAAGGATTTATGCAAGGACGAAGACATCACGAAAAATGAAATGAAATCTTTAAGCTATACGTCCCACATTAATGCCGGTTAGGCTAAAGGAAACTGTGATGAAAAATGAAGGAAATGGCTGAATGAAGAAAGTGGGAGGAAACAGGAGAATCCCAACAAAACGGTGTTTGTCCACCACAAAGTTCAGTTGGTGCGAGCTGAGATCGAACCAAGGACCCCATGCACCAAAGGTGAACGCTCTACCACTGAGCCACTGCGGCCCCAATACATCACGAGTATAGAAATGATATAATAATAAATCTTCGGACTCGATACGTAAGGTAGGAAGTTAATTTCATTTCAAATATATAATATAACTATATATATCAAATGTTCACTCTCGGAACTAGGGTAATTAACTACACTCGATGAAATAAAAGTTTGCTATATCCATGCATTAATTGAGATTTGGAATAAATTACATGTTGATGGTTATGAGAATTAAAATAGTTTTGCATTGGATTGGTATCATTTTTGACGCGTAAAACGTTGGATTCGTTCAATATAGTAACAAAAGTCAAGAATTAACAATAAAAATGTACATCCTGTATTGACAGCGTAAATAAATTTGCACAATTAACAACGAATTATAAAAGTTCGTAACAATGTGTGGTCGTTATCTTTTCTTTCCATGCTACACGCTGTTCATTACATGATTTTTGTAACTCTTAGATTTAAATGTGTTCTGATGGTGACAATGAATTCAGCTGGAGACTCGACGTTGACCATGAATTCAGCTGGTGAATCTACATTAACAATGAACTCTGCCGGGGACTCTACTTTAACTATTGCTGCCGGTTCCATTAATTCAGGGATGAATCATTTGACGCATTCTGAGGAAGAAGACCAATGTCCCTCGACGCCCAACTCCCCGGCGTACGAAGGCGATCTGATGTCGGCTGCAATGGGCGACGAAGTGACAGCTCAGTTGGCTGCTGCAGGTTGGCAAAAAGACCATGGTGATTGGAATTTTGCTTTGTTTTTTTCATTTTTTTAGTTTTTAGTTCCTTTTTGATTTTATGATTTTCTTCTATTAAGTTTTATTAACATGAGTTGCTGAGTGTTTTGGAATAATATTAGTGTGTTCATATTGTGTTACGTTTTATATATTTTTATATTAAACTCTTAATTTAAAGGTTCATCGATTTAATTTTCAATTACTATACGTTTCACATTTTCCTGTTTTGAACTGCATGTGTTTATAATTCACATTTTTCGGCACAATCATTTTTTTTTTCTCTTTTAATTGAATTGACTTGTGTGTTCACCTTATTCATAAATGCTAGTTATTTATATGGTACAAGCAAAAAATGAGGTGTTAAAGCAATACAAAGTGACTACCAGTTGTGTGTGTTACGTGTGTGTTAATTTAACACCAAAGACATCACCTTTCGAGCATATCAGAAGTAACTAATAATTGTCAGCGAAAATTTGAATAGGTTTCTATTGTTTGTAATAAGCAAAGCTTTAGGCAATATATTTGGCATTTATTCCAAGTAACGAGTAACGTAATATGTTTTGCTGTAATTTGTCACGAAAGTAGTTTTGTAAGCCTGTGAATTGCATGACAATAGTTACATGAGTAGCAGTGCAGCCATCTGTTGTTCTTATCTTCTAGCACGTGAGAAAAACAGATAAGAACAACAGATGGCAGAGTTGCTCTTCCATTACGTTATTCGCTACTTGGCATAGATGCCAAATATACTGCGTAAAGGTTTGATTATAGCAAAGAGTAAAATCCAATGTAAATTCTCATTAACAGTTACTTGTTATTTCTGATATGCTTGGAAGGCGATGTTCTTAACACACAAGTAACACACTAAAGTGATAATCATTTGGTGTTGTTTTAACACCTCGTTTTTTTGCTGGATTCAAAAGGCAACAAGACCAGGTTTTTAGGGAAATAATAAAACTTGTTTGTTTTACATGAATATTGTGGATGAAAAATAGGGTAAAGGACCGAATTTTTTTACTACACCTATTTTCCCGTATGTCAGAATCGAATAATGTCATTAATGATGTTGTATATAATTGAATTTGTACTTTTACAGGAATTGGTGTTGTATAAAAAGCGGCTGTTTTCTTCATTTATCATATATATGAGGTTAATTCAAATAAAAATCTTTATTTTATATTGGAATTTAAGAAATGAATAAAATGACAGCTTGATAGTAAATTTTAATGCACAGGTTTTGAGAAAAACTCATTTCTATGACGCTAAAGTATATCGTAACAAAAAAGTTTAATATATATCACCTTTCACTGTAATCCCCATGATATGCAATTTACATAGGGGAAGTCGGAAAATGTTGACTCCTTTTTCATCGAGAAATTATCAAGCAGTGGGGCAAAAAAAAAAAAAAAAAAAAATGTGAGATCCATCGATTCGGCATTTGGTCTACGAGCAGACTTACCAACTACTCGACGAAGATCATCGAAGATGACCACTGAACTATCTCTCAAGTTTTTATGTTTCTTCGCCACCTTCGTGTCCTACCCGGATTGTGATTGTCGTAGTATTTATACTTAACACTATTCTTGCATCCTCCTATGTTTGTGTCCCCTATCTGTTGTGACTAAACGCATTTTTCGTTTCTAGCTTAATTGACAATCCTGACAAGTATTCTTTTGTGTGTCATACAAATATGTTCCTTTCTTTACCCTTGGCGCGTAGTCCCAGCAAAGGGAAAATTAATATCGCATTCTATAACAAAATTTTACCCAAGTGCTTCTATCACTATGTTTCATGTTTTCTAACGTGTATTTTCTTTCATGGCAGACTTGTTACTGAATCTTAGACATTGACGGGTGCAAAATGACCTTTGCAGTATAACACACTCACTCCCTATCTCTTACTCTTACGTCATTTGGTAAAGTACGATGAATATACTGCAGTTGGTGCTATCGCAGTGCTAGTAGAAAGTTCGGATAAGCGGGCTATCCTGTGCTCGATCAGTATGGAGATTGCAACAGTCAGTTCTCAATGGTATTGCCAGACATTTACAAAACTGAAGTGTGTTATGGCAGAAAGTGGTCTGGGGGCTGCGGTGACTTGTTGATATGGCGCTTGCCTCCGTTATGTGGGGTCTCTAGTTCGATTACAGATCACGTCAAGTAGGCTTTTTGTAGACTATGCGTAGGTTTTCTCGGGCTTCTCCCGTTTCTTCCCACGTAGAACGTTTATCTTAAGAAGAAAAAGGGCTGGCATCTGTTGTTCTTCTTTTGGACGGAAACAGAAGGCCACATTCGGCGGCTGCAGCACAAAACTATCTTCCCACCCTCGATTGCGAGCACCCTATCCACGTGTGGTCCCAACTTCGCGTTCTTGTTTCCTTCAGTGTTACGAATATATTTTCACTATTTCCTTGTAATTCATTAACTAACTATCTCACCTACCGTATATATGTAGCAGAGTAGAGCAATAAATTAATATCAAGGTTTATAACGCTGCTCGTATTTCGCACAGAAATCTTAAAAGCGTAACATATTAAATTGCATGTCATGGGATATTGATTTTTGCTTCAGATCTGTTAACGTAGGCCGAATGAACACGCTCTACTATTAACATAGGCCAGTCCCGGTCGTGGTTCGGAGATCACATTGATAGTAGATCTTGTCCATATCCTTAATGTTGTGTAAGAAGAAAAACACAGAAATTCAAACTAGCAGTTTTATTTTTGTATTTCTGGTGTAAAAATTCATCTGAATACCGCTCATTCTAGCTTTGGAACTATTTTGCCTTAAGTAATTACGAGGGTCATTTCAAAAGTCATGCATTCAGCGCATGCGCGATCGTTTGAGTGCTGTGATCAAGTTCAATTTTATCTCAGTTGTGATTCAGAGTTTGGACTTGACGGTTGTGTCTGTGTTTGCTGGTTCGCCTGGCATTGTTGTGAGAAGTGTTACATGGAAGGTAAACCCGACTCAGGTTGGATTACACATAGTGACAGCGTTCTTATATCAGAATCGAAACTACGTGGCAAGAATCCAACTGAAATTTACAGTGCCTTGCGAGAGGCTTGTGAAAATAGTGTAGTGGATAGTAGCACTGTATCACAGTGGTCAGCTCGTTTCCCTGAAGGCCAAGTAAGTACTGCAGTAAACCCAGGAAGTGGTAGACCATCAACAGCAACGGACTACACCTCTGAGATTATTATGAATGACATTTTCAGAGAGAATCGACCCAAAACATCTGAGGAAATTGCATGTGAGGCCAGAATGTCTGTGAGTTCAGTTTACAGAATGATTACTGAAAAGTTAAGAATGAGAAAAATCGCTGCCAGATGGGTTCCGCATGATCTCAATGAAGAGCAGAAAGCAAGACCGCGTACTGCCCTACAAGTGAGAGAAACACTCGACAAGTATGGATGGGAAATCTCCCCCATCCACCATATAATCCTGATATGAGCCGAGTGATTTGTTTCCCAAATTGAAGGAACGACTCCGTGGAAAACATTTCGATAGAATTGACGAAGATTCTATTGAGGTGACCCGAGTGATCAGACAGCTCAACAATGAAGGTATCCTATTCGGAATACAGAATTTACCAAAACGTTGCGAAGCTGTCATAAGCAAAATTGGAGACCTGTAAAGGTATTTTGTACAATAAAATATTTATTTCCATAATATCTTTCAGTGTGCAGAACTTTTGAAATGACCCTCCTATAAAGCAAATCAATAAATAATAGTGTTGAAAGTGACTCGCTAGGTTCAGATTGTATTTTTATTTAGTAATATTTTTCTTCAAATCCTTTAAATAATTGTTTAAGGAGAATCATACAATGTAGCAGGGGACTGAAATCATAAATAAAATTTCCCTAGTTGAACTTATGTATTTATGGTATGACAGGAAAAGGAAAAGAAAGGAGGTATCTAAGTGACAGCAGATAGCTTCTTAAGAGAAGATAATGTGTATGATGAAGGCAATGATAGCATTGCCGAAACTGTAACACTTAATATTTATTAAACTTAATAATAATAATAATAATAATAATAATAATTTATTATTATTATTATTATTATTATTATTATTATTATTATTATTATTATTATTATTATTATTATTATTATTTGGTCGTGATGCTTTTTAAGTTAGGTTCGTGTCGTCTTGCGAGGAGAAATCTTCCAATTACTGTACGTTCGTTTTTACAAGGGGCGTAAATGGGCATCCGGTATATCAATACTTCAAATGAAAAGCGAAAAGAAAAGAAAGAGTAAGATGAGTATATTTTTCCATATTTTCGGCACTGAAGAATGCCGTCACTGTTTCAGTGATCTGATGTACGCACTTCTGCGTTTTACTGATCTTATCCAAGCCCCATTCATGCTACACCATATATCGGCTAGGTCCAATATAGTTTGTACTTGTTTTCTCTGCTGCCAATGCGCGTTTTTTTCAAGGGACTTTCATTTTATTATTACACACTAAGAAACAAGGGTAGGATGACCCGAAACCTGAGGAGGTCTGGAGAGTGACCCATTAGCAACAAATCGACAAAGAGAAGAAAGACAGAGTGGAAAACTGTTTTGTAACCCAAAATCGAGGCATTTTTTATTGCAGCAACCGACTTTTCAAATAAAAGTTTTTTTGAAATAATAGTAATAATTTGACAGCCTGCTCCTTATTTGAGCTTCCGTGGTAATAATGAAAGATGCAAAGATGCATCGCAAACTGCTATGTGATACCGCTTTAAAAAAACGCTGATATATATATATATAGTTGTAAGTTAAAAGTCTGAGAATGGAAGAGTGGCAGGATGACAGATAATGTAAATAATTATGATGTAGAATATTATGATGTTATTATGATGTTAAAGTGAGAATAAGAAAACTAATTGAAATAAATAATAATGTACGGGAATCAGTAGGTGTCATGAGGCAGGGTATTACAGTTAGTTAAAACCAGGTAAGCGCTTTGCAAACAGGATCATAATGCCAATGTCTCGCCAGAACTTGAGAGGATATGGAGGAATGATTTTAAGGATATTTACACCGAAATGTGGTCAAATGTATTGTTCTGATTGATGGGTTGTGTGCTCCGGGACAGATAGATAGGTAAGTTGAGCGCTATAGGAATATCGCTAATGGTTTGTGTAAATCGAAGTAAGCATTTCGTCAATGTAGAAGGTTAGAAAGTGTGTGTGATACTCTTTGTTTTGCATGCTTTAATTATGGACAAAAATTTGAGAAGTATACTACAGTTTTCAGAAGATTTCTAACTTCATTTTGCGTAAACAAAAACGTCTACTCAGGTATATAAATTTTCTCATGGGAGTTCTTGCTCAGTGACTTACCCGCGGTGTTCCTTTCTTTCGTGGCAACTGATTATATGATTTCCAGCCAACTAGAACATCCTCGGTGTAGTCATCCTTTCGTCTGCTTGGCTATGACGTTCTGAGCATGCGCAAGAGGTCAATATCTGTGTTCGTGCTAACGTCACCAACGATGGACAGAACACGGCACGAATAACACGTAGAAAGGAAAACTTGCTCCTTCACTTTTTTCTTTTAAAGAAGTTATTTTATACTTGTGTGACAATATCTAAATAGACTATGATTGTGTTAAAGGAGTACCAGAGGTAAGCCTAGAGATGTAGATACAATCATGCCTCATTAAAATATTTGTTTGTTAATTTGAGTGACTTGTTTGCGTTGTTATGTATAATTTTTATGCATGGCCATAATACGCTTGTACTCGGGATTCGTACATGTGAAAATAGTCCCATGTATGTGCATGTGTGTGTGTGTGTGTGTGTGTGTGTGTGTTGTATGTGTAAAAGTGAATCGAATCAATCTTCTTTATTTTAAATGCTGGATATTTCGAATGGATATTATTGCAGGTTGTGGAGACTGAGATGTTAGGCTGAGTGTTAAATGAAATAACACAAACAGGCCTACATCCGGAAGAGGGATACGCAATATTAATAAAGGTCTCCCCCACACCAATATAAATCAAGTCTGTCCAATGAAAATATATTTAAAAATTTAGCAATAAATGGGTTATTACTCTGAAATAAGTTATATGAGGTTTGAATATAATTTTGACTTAAATGATAATTTCAAACTTACTACAAATATGTGCGAGGCATATATTTGAAACAAATTTTCCAACAAAATTAGCGATACAAAAACTAATAACAATCCAGCTATAATTATAAGTACAGCAAAATGCTCTACATCGAAGATACGCTGCCAGAATAGCATTATATTAACTTTACAGAATCTTCATTGGTCAAATTCGCTCGTACTTCGATAGGTCACCAGCACGGATTATAAACCAGAAATGCCTCGTGATACAACAGACCAAAGAAAGTACATAATGTATAGCAAAATTAAATTTTAAAAATCAATTAAGCAAGCAAAATATGACTAATGAGAGCATCTAGTTAAATTATAGAAGACTAGGAAAAATGCAATACTTACGTTTCCTGTTGGATCACGTAGGGCGTATGGTTGATAAATCCGTCTAATGCCGACACAAAGTTACAATTATCAAACCAACACTCTTAATAATGCTTTCGACTAAATATTTTCAGTGGAGCATCATATTAAATAATGAATTACTGTATATCACTTTCACCCAAAATATAGCACTAACAAACAACACCCTTACTAGGCGCTGCTAATGAAGAAGAAAAAATTGCTCCCGTAGGTCAAGTAGATTTCATGGCTTCTAACCTGGTCATCGATGACAAGGGCCAGAAGCCATGAAAATTCCCACCAGAGGGCAATACAATAGAAGCTTACGTAGATAGATATATATTCCAAGTACACGAAAGAGCAAAAGTTCATACATTCCATTTTAACTTGTTTACCAACATTTAAATAAAAATTACAATGTAATAAATTAATTTTAGAAAACAGACTTAGCTAAGTTTAATAACGTAAAGATGGAAGATCATACGTTACAAGACACACAATGAAGCATTCTCCGTACTTTAATTACTAATAGTGCGTAGTAGGATTAGGAATTAGATTACTGGACTTTCGGTATTTGTGGTAGCCCGTCACATACGAGGAATAACGTCTCTAGTTGATCACATTACGCGGCGAATTGGGATGAAAGGAAGGAAGCGCCCTGGGACCATCATGTTAGGTTCCATCCCGGCATTTGCTTGGTGTGAATGAGAAAAGCATCACGCAGAAGGCTGACCTGAAAAAGCTGTTCACACTGAGAATCGAACCCGGGATCGTTCGCGTTAAAGGTGATTAGCACAAAGTACATAAAACATTTTTTAGTTGGTGGCCTATGTAGTGTGCTTGCGTATACAATATCAACCATCGCCAGCGAAAGAACGTGGATGCAAAACCCCGTTTGCTGAAAAGTGCTACTACTGGGTGGGTGCATGTAAAGATGTAAATTAGGTTGGAAGAATCGCAACTACCGGAATAGTAGAAAATGTATGCTCGTGATGGTGTGTTCGGAGGTTCAACTGGTAAACGACTACCTGACATTTTTTATATTGAATATCTGGCATTTCTTCAGTAGGGATAGGGGGTCTTTTAAAGATCCAGTTCTCGTAATTACGATGTGGAATTTTAGGGGAGTTTCAGTGTACCATTTCAGGGCGTTTAGTTTGCGCGTTACGGAAGATTCCGTTTTATACAAAGCATTTCTAAAGAAATTGCCGTAAGAGCTGCCGGAGGTGTGAAAAGTTTCCGTTCTAGACAGATCTCCGCCTTATGCAAGTTCTGGTTTAAACAAGTTTCACTGTATAATTATTATTAGTGTTCTGTCTGGTTGTAACTCTTTCTCTTGCATATGCGTTACATTTTTTGATTATCTGTTGCCGTAATTACGTTTTTCGTTTGCTGCCCCACTGTAAGTTAGAAACTTCTTAATTTCTCTTCTCACATTTTCTCTGACAGAAGCTATCCAACATGTGTTTAAATGTTCTTCCCACTTAATGTTTCGTGGCCGTGTTTTCTGTGCTATGTCCCGAAGTATGTATGTGGACTATTCCGAAATATATCTCAGTTACAATCAGGAGTACCCACAGGCCAGTTTTAGGGTGGTGGCTGGGCTCACGAGATTTTTTGTGTTTAGTATGTGTGTTTGTGTCGTTAGGGAGGGGGGGGGGGAGTTTTTAAAATTGAAAACAGCATAGTGCTTTATAACCATACCAATGCTTTTAAGAATGCAAAATTGAATAAAACAGTCTACAAAACAAGTTATCTAGGTTTTGGTCTTGTCACAACCAACTCTGGTCCCTTGTACTATTTTTGGGGGGAGGGGAAATTGCGCCCAAGCATTTAAAGGGGAGGGATGGACACCGCTAGTTACGGTTATCACTTGTAATGGTATTTCGTAACGATTCGTGAGTTTTTTACGTCCCACGGTTATGCCGGTTAGGCTAAAGGAGGTAACGATTCGTGATTGAAGATAAACAAATTATGGTGAATATTCATTTGCACTGTATGCTGTGTGTAAAGATTATGCGGTTGACGAAAGCATGTTTGTTGCACAGTAACACTATAGCATAACTTTTTCCACGAGTAATGATAAGCCTTATGTGATGGAGAAAAATGAAATATGTTTTTGAAAATTGCAAATCGAAATTGTTCGAATTCTCCTGTTTTAAAACAACCCGGACACAAGAAAATTTGCATACATGTGTAGTAATCATAATTTCAGTCAAATATTTCCATCATTTATGTATTTAGATTGTTGTTTCAATAGTTGTTTAAGGGATGGTGTAGTTGGTAATCAGTTGTTTGTATTAAGCTGTGAGAGATAATGATAATAATGAAAATTTCTGTGTATTTAAAAGGTATTAGTAATGATAAAGAAAGGACTTGTGTGCAAATACATATTCAAAATGGATAGTTCAAACTCACAAGTAAAGGTTCTCTCCCAAGAATCGGGGATCCGAAAACTGTGCATATATTTAGATAGAGGAGGGCCACGAAGGAATACTGGTGAAATAAGCCGGGCCGACAGCAAAGGATAAATCCAATATGGCCGCCCGAAGGTCATGCCAATCGACTTTTGCAAGCAACCTCTCATCCACTTCTCATGGGCAGTTTGACTTAATGTTTCGCAGGTTGATATATGTATGAACACTACACATCTATTGGTTTGAAATTTCGCGGACATTGACGTATTGAAGCCAATATGGCCGATCAAAATGTCAATGTGTCACTGACTCGTGTCTGGAAAACGAATTGTACTATGGAAGTACAGTATCACTAGACGTGTACGAAAAACATTAAACGGTTCAAAATATCGCTATCTGAAAACTGATATGGCCGAACAAAATCCTGAACCAAACAGCTCTTACTACAAAAACGAAATTTTTTTTGTAAAGGTCCATTACCACTAGTAGGTGAGGAAAATAATACAAATGGATCACAATTTCTACATCGTGTATCCAATATAGCCGCGAAATACGCATATAAAATATACACTGTAAACAGCCCAGGTGGTTTCGCATGAAAATCACCTACAATTCACTGGAATAGAAATGCTAGTAAGTTAAAAATGTTGCCAGTGCCACGGTGCGAGTGTTGGCAAGAGCGATTTTTGTTATATGATATGGTTTGCAAACTTTAAGACGCGTATTCTAGGACGTTTGTGGCTAGTGCGTTCTAGACCTTCCCAAAGAAACAGTATATGTTTGCGTGTAACACTTCAAACAGATAACACAGGCACTGGCAACATTTTTAACTTACTGGCATTTCACCTGCAAAATCTGCGAAACCACCTGAACTGTTTACAATGTATATTTTATATGCGTATTTCGCGACAATATTGGATACACAATGTAGAAATTGTGATCCATTTGTATTATTTTCCTCACCTACTAGTGGTAATGGAACTTTACATCAAATTTTCGTTTTTGTAGTACGAGCTGTTTGGTTCAGGATTTTGTTCGGCCATATTGGTTTTCAGGTGGCGATATTTTGAACCGTTTAATGCTTTTCGTACACGTCTAGTGATACTGTACTTCCATAGTACAATTCGTTTTCCAGACACGAGTCATTGACACATTGACATTTTGATCGACCATATTGGGTTCAATACGTCAACGACCGCGAAATTTCAAACCAATAGATGTGTAGTGTTCATACATATATCAATCTGCGAAACATTAAGTCAGTCTGCCCATGAGAAGTGGATGAGAGGTTGCTTGCAAAAGTCGATTGGCATGACCTTCGGGCGGCCATATTGGATTTATCCTTTGCTGTCGGCCCGGCATATTTCACCAGTATTCCTTCGTGACCCTCCTCTATCTAAATATATGCGCAGTTTCCGGATTCCCGATTCTTAGGAGAGAACCTTTACTTGTCAGGTAATAATCTTTTTGTACATATTTTATGCAAAAATCATACTTAATTAGTATTTGTTACCATATGTGTCATATTTCACCAATCTTAATGTTTCTTTTTCAGCAGTGTTTTTTACTCCTATCTTAGTCGCTAACGCTCTTGCCTTCGGCGCGAGTGGTCACGAGTTCGATTCCCAGTGGGGGCACTCGGTCGAGAAAGTGTAAAACTCCAGCCATCCTGAATGAGGTTTTCCTGGGTTTTTCCTCATTCACACCAGGCAAATGCCGGGATGGTACCTCACTTATAGGTCCCAGGCCGCTTCCTTCCTTCCCCGATCCTTTCTTCTTTCCATTTCATCGGATAGTGTGTTCGCCGAGGGACGTCATCCCTCATACGTGACGGGCTAACAAGGCCATAGATGCCGAAAGCCCAGAAATCTAAATCCTAATCTTTCCGTCTATATTATTATTATTATTATTATTATTATTATTATTATTATTATTATTATTATTATTATTATTAATGTTTCTCTGCTATAAGTTTCATACACGTGTTTCCTTGGAATTACTCACAGCTTTCCAGACTGTCCAATGAGTTTCTCTCTCGGCTCTGATTTGTTTACTTTCCATCGTCAACGTTTGTTTATATATTTCGTCCAGAGTCGTATTATAAAGATCAACACTCATATCTTTCTCTTTCATGAGAACTCATTCGTAATATTTGAGGTTTAGGAGCAGAAGTTTCTGCAAGAACTGACTGTAAGTAATTTGTGTATTTCTGTCGTCAGGTCCTATGAAATAAAAATATCTTCTTCGCCTCAAACAATTGTCGCAAAATAGGAAAACTGACGTTGGAAAATTAGGGAAAAAAAATTTGTGCCTCCTACTACTGGAACATAGATTGTATAATTTACAGTAGCGTGGTTAATTGGTAGTTAATTTTACTTTTTTAAAAGAAAACATACTTGACGTGCAAATTAAATCTAGGGAGAAGCTGTAGAAACAAAAATTAAGATTTATAAACATATTATTTATTTTATCCTACAAAGTCTGTAACTTGAAACATTATTCCTTTTTTTTTTTTTTCTTGTTGCTAAGTCAATGTACGAGGGTTATTTTTGTAGGTAACTTTGAAACTTCGTAGTAAGGTGCTTTAAATTTCGCGTACTCTTGAGAATGAGTGTGTTTGCATGCTCCGGCATCCCTTGCGTACAATCAGATTCCATGTGCATTCACGGCGTCTATCTGTACGCTTCGTATTATTCGGTTAAACTGATTAGGAAAATGAACGGTTCGCCGACTGTGAAATACGCCAGTCATCTGGTTTCTAAGCAGCAAGAAACGTGATAACTGCGAATATTCATCACTAGAAGTATATGGTGGCAATTCAGTGAGTGAAAGTAAAGTGTGAAAATAAGTCAGATTGTTCAAGGAAAGTCGGGAAAACTTCCTTGACGAATCGCACTCTGGTCGGCCATTTGTAATGACTGATGATTTGGTGCAGGCCGTTGAAGTAAAAAAGGAGATTTACGGCTTCCAAGTTGTCATCGGAATTCCCATAAATTTCAGGGTTAGTTTTGTGAATAACAGATTATCATCTCAGCTGCATAATTTTGTGAGGAGGGTATCCAAAGATACGTAACAATAAATGTTTAAGTAGATAAAGAAATTACGAAGAAAAGTGGAGAATTATATCTAAATCCAGTTTTCTTTTTTAATGAACCTTAACAAATAACCGTTGTATATAATGCTTACTGTTGTAAGATTTAAAAAAAAAAAAAAAAAGGATATATAATTTAAATGAAGCCCTACTTAATTTAAAGGTTGCCCATGCTTAGTTCGTCTAATTTGGCGGAAGAACGTGTACAGTATTAAGAACCCGGCCTTTTCCCGTAATTTCCTCAGTATGGTCTTGAAAGATCGCGAGAACCTTTTCCGCAATAATAAGCAACAGTGTAACTTGGTGCCTCTAGTTTCTTTATAATTACAAGCGAAAGTCAAAAAGTAAAGGGACTTCTGAGAAAAGGTAAATTTATTCTAATGATAGAAAACTGAAACATACATTATTTCTTTATATCATCTTCCTCTACAGTTCAACGGACTTTTCCCAATGTTTCACAAGTTTTTTTGATTTCGTCGGGAAAAAAAGTTTTTTGGTTTCATCTGAACCAATTTTGCACCGCATCAATAACTTCCGCATCTGTTGCAAATCATCTTCCACTGAGCGCTTCCTTCAATGTAAGATGGAATACGCTGAGCCATGACTGATATGTAAAGTATTGGCGATTTCTTCCACTGTGATTTGTCTGTTTTCCTTTACCATATCTTCAACGATTTTTAAATTGTCCTCAGTCGTTGATGTCAATGGCCTATCTGATCTTTCTTCGTCACATAAAGAAGTTGCTCACTGTTTGAAACGCTCTATCCATTCGTAGATCTTACTTTGTGTGACCTTCCCCAAATAAAAAACGAATCACTGCCCTCATTTCCTCCTTGGTGCAGATCGACAATGGAGCTGCCGTGTTTAACGGTCTGCTATACTCCAGCAACTAACGCGGGAATAAGAGTGACACCTTACATAGAAGTGTTGCAGACAACACTAATTCAGCACTGGATACTAGCAGTGTTACCAAACCCTAGTGCGAGAAATTGCAAAAATCCCGTTACTTTTTGACTTCCCCTCTTTTCATCTATTTATTTTAATAAAAAAATACGCCCCTGTCAATACACTAAATCTACTTGGATCAGTTATAGATCGCTTATAGTCGTAGACTGATGTAAGTTTGGATCCAAAAATTTTGGATCTAGCGACTTGAACTTAGAGATGGATGGACAGAGAACTTTGCTGCTTCCTTCCATTTTATGATCATCATTCATTGTTATTCTCATATTATTCTATACTTTGTAAGATGTAATTTGGGCTGTAAAAGTATTATTCGTCCTCTTGTTTGTATGTGTACGTAAAAAAAAAAAAACATTTTTTCTAACAAAGCAAAACTCTAATATTACCATGTATGTTGTGTGAACTACTACTAAGATGACGCATGGATTGGAGAGGAGAAGGGGAGGAGATTATTATTCAAAGAATATGTTATTCCACGTCAAATAATTACTGATCTTACACCAACCCTCTTTAATTTCTGTAAAACTTTATTTGTTTGTCCTCTATGTAAGTGTTTTATTGTAATGCATTGAAAAGTGTTCGAAAATCAGTCCCTGCGGACTGCATTAAAAGAAACCAATCACTTTATTTCATGAGAGATGTGGAATATATCATTATTGCGCGAATATAGGCCGCACTTTTTCCCTAAATTTTGGCTTGAAAAATCATGTGGCTTACAATTGAGGTATTGTTCCTCAGATCATAAATCATCAATTTCAAAGTGACATGTACACGTATCTTGTAGGTTGAAATTAATACCATTACAAGTTACTGCAGTTACTTTTGTAAACCTTCAAAAACTTAAGAAGAAAATAGCCGAAAAACATATCTTGTTTGCAAAAATTGCCACCTTCATTGGGTATTGGTAACACCTTACACTGGCATAAAAATCATTTGTACGCGTAATACTTTTATTAACAGGAATACGTATCTTTGTTATACCGTATATATAATATATACGGGTATTTATATACATTACCTGTTCTTGAAAACAGAAAAGCAACTTTGTTTCGCAAAACTGTGTCAGCTTGTTTGTACCCATCTATATCAAGCACAATCACTTCCCACCGTCTCAGCATCACCAGCGTCTGATTCTTTCACCCTTACTAGATGAGCCAGAATGCTGCTCAGAGTCACTATCACAAAGAATGTCATGTTCGTGAGTCATCATTAGTTTTGCGGGAGTTAAAGAAAGGGAGGGAGAGAGATGTATCTCAAAGTATTGTCTTATTGAACTTTCTCGTAAATTTAGTACTGCGGCCTACACTTGAGATTTACTTCTTTCTATAATCTCATGTCAAAAGTTAAGGTGCGGTCTATGTTCGCACGCGGCTTATATTCACACCCATATGGTAGTTACCAAACGGTGATAAAGCAGTGTTTAATTAAGGTCCCCATATCTCCGTAAGACAAGTTCTCCATTAAGATTTTTTTTTAACCATTTAATACATTTATAGTACAGCAGCGTTCTCTCTTTCGTTGCGGAAAACTCAGATAATATTGAGAGTTAATATAATTCGGATTCAATGTCATAAATATATGCTCACGTTTCGTAGCTCCGGTGTTGAAAAGGGACGTTATACTTCCGGCAGCTAGTCAAAACCTTTACTTATATGTACATGAACACGATTCCAGGAAAATAATATTTTTATATTGTGTACAGGAAACCTTCCATTTTGTTTATTGGGTGGATGGAATAAAAAGTTGTTTTGACTTGAATATGAATTAGTCAAGATATATTCGTAAAAATTGGTGTGTACTTCTTTATGTATACACCCAGCAAAATATTACACTTCATCCAAACCTTAGAATACTCTTAAAACTCTTTATTTTAAGCCAGAGCTTCTTCATGGCTAAGCGGGTTAGCATACGCGCCTTTGGCGTTGAAAACCCGGGTTCGATTGTCAACGGAAGCTCATGTAGTTCGAATTCCACGTTAATCAGTAGGTCCCTTCTGATATAGCCTCACTGCTGAAAGGGGCGTTAAACTCAACTCTTCCTTTTAAGCCCAAACGAGTTCAGAAATTAAGTCTGGTTTCTAAAATTATTTCTCCAACGCTTCAGGGTCTTACGAAATGCGAAAATCCTTATAAACTACGTACTTCTAACAGGGATTGCTTCACGAATTTGCCTTGCAGGTGCAGGTGCAGGAACTTGTGCTACGAGCGTCCGTTGTATTTATCATGACATCAATTCCTTTTTTCAAATGACACTTCGCACGATTCATTTGCGAACGAGAAATATTGTAACAAATAATGTCTTTACAATGGTACATAGCACTGTCATCTACTTTACAATTTCTGAATGAAGTGCAGAACTTTATGACCGACCATCGTATATTTCTAATACTTTGAGAAGGACGATTTAGTACTTCCACATCTTTCGTGATAACTCGGTTATTGTCTTTACATTCAAATGTCCTGTTCACATCGCGAAGAAATTGTATTTAAGCGAAATTTGGCTTTAAATAAGTGAAGAAGTAGAATAATAATTATTTCTTAGTTTTTTTTAGATGGTATAAATTTATCTTCTCCGTTCCTCCTTCAGTTGTATTCCTGAAAATGTATTCGTGAATGAATATTTCTTAAATACGAGGTGTGATCAAAAAATACAGTGAATCATTTTATTAGAAACAAAGTAATAAGCTTACATGGAATTTGGTTTAATCTCCTTCAAAGTACTGGCCTTGGCTAGCAATGCACTATCTCAATGTTGAATCTGTGACTGGAAGCATTTCTGGAAGTCTTCTTTTGGAAGGGCGTTTAGCTTCTCTGTTGTGGCTCTCTTAATGTTAGGAATGGTATCAAAACTTTAAAGCATGGTTTTAATTTGTGGAAATAGCCAGAAGTCACGTAATGAATATGGACAGACAGGATTTTTTTTTTTTTTTTTTTCAAAAAACTCGCGGATTAAAGGAAAGGCATGGCAAATCGCGTTTTAGTGGTGAAGAAGGAAGACATTTGCCCATTTAGTCGGCGGTTAAAATGCTTTTTCACTAACCCATATGAGATGTTTTGTTCTTCGGAAAGGTCTCGAATAGTCTTTCACCTGTTTGAACAAATCATTTATGCCACTTTTTGCACGTTTTCATCTGTTTTTTGACGTCGAACAACGTTTCAATCTTTGCTCGTTTTCAGCCAACTCCTGACCGCTTTCGAATCGCTCATACCACCTGTAAACAATCCCCAATGCCACCGCTTCATACGCGGATTTTGACATTTCATGAGGTTCTTTGCTTTCTTTCCTTTTTTTTTATTTTCTTTTTCCCTTTTTTTAAGGCTTAGAACAAAACTTGATGTTGACGCGCGACAGAGATTCTTAACTCATCCTCGCTCTTCTGTCCCTTTAAGGAACTAACATGTCACAACTCTTTCAAACTCAACACTGACTGTACCAAAGGTTTTGACTGCCGCGCTTACTAGTTGAAATGAATACAACATCGATAGATGGCACTGTATAACCATATTCATCGTACTTTTTGATTACACCTTGTAAAAATAAAGTGTGACTGGAAAACGAACGAAAATAAAATCTAAAATTTTGGATTTTAAGCTGAGTCAGGAGACACACTAAATGAGACAAGTTTGAAAGGAATCCAAGAGGGTTTTTATAAGATCACTTCTTGACGTGGATTGACTTAAAAATATTAAGTAGTAAGAATGTTTCAAACTATGTTCCAGGTCCTGTAGGCGTTGCGGCGGCAGCGGCAATAGTCTCAGCTAAAAAGAGAAAGAGGCCGCATTCATTTGAAACTAACCCGTCGATACGAAAGCGGCAACAAAATCGGTTGCTGCGAAAATTGAGGGTAAGATTCTAGATTTTAAAATGTTCTTGGTTAAGTCTGTCTTTTTTTTTTTTCTTTCTTTATTTTCTTGCTTTTTAAAGTACGTATAATGTATTATTTGTTTGGTAAAAAAAAAAAAAAAAATGCAAACGATAAGTAATGGAAATAAAGACATGCTGGTAAGATTTTTAAAAAAATTTTAATGTATACCTCTGTGAAATTTTAATGAACATGAAATAAAAGCAAGGATAGGAATGGCAAAAGAAACCTTTAGGAGGAAGAAAAGTCTATTTTGTGGGATCTTGAATAAAGAGTTAAGAAAAAGACTTGGAAAATGCTTTGTGTGGAGTATTGTGCTGTATAGGCCAGAAACATGGTCATTATACAAAAATGATGAGGAACGACTGGAAACTTTGGAAATGTGGGTGTAAAGAAGAATGGAAAGAATTAGCTGGGTCTAGCGGGAAACGAATGAGAAGTTGTTAGAAATGGTGGGGGAGAAAAGAACAATTTTAGATATTATTAAGAAGAGGAAGAGAAATGGTTGGGATATTGACTAAGAAGGAACTGTATCATGAGTGACGTGATAAGAGGGTATGGTGGCAGGAAAGAGAGGGAGAGGAGACTGCAATTAATAGACGATATCTATCAAAACGGAGAAATCTTACATGAAGACGAAGAGATTAGCGGAAGACCGTGTAGCATGGAAGCTTCTCAGTTGCAGCAAGTGGCGAGCCAATAATGGCAGAATACCTATGATGAGGATGATGGTTTAATGTACCGAACAATAGATTTATAAATTCGTAAAATTGATTACCGGTGAGAGTTTACGTTATGTCTTGCTCCAGGTTAAACTGTGGATCCAAACCTTATTAATATCGCTCCAAGAAAGCTTTTAAAACTTCCATACGCTATCTACTACATCCCCACTGCTTGAATTTAAAATCAATCTCGAATTTTACGAGACGCTTACAACATATTATGCACTAACACCTTCAATATTAATGGGTATTGTAAGTTCATGAAAAAGATATTTTCTAAAGGTCATCACTTTTCAGTGTAATTGTACAAGTAATTTAAATGTTTTTTAACATGTGAAATGAAATGAAATCAAATCTTTGAGTTTTACGTCCCACGGTTATGCCGGTCAGGCTAAAGGAGACGGTGATGATGAGTAATGAATGGAATGGTGGAATGAAGAAAGTGGGAGGAAACGGGAGAACCCCGAGAAAACCCACGCACACGCTGTTTGTCCACCACAAAGTTCACTTGGCGGGGGTTGGGATCGAACCCGGGACCCCAAGCACCAGAGCTACCGCTGGGCCACCGCGGCCCCCCTTTTTTTAACATGTATATTCATGATTTGTAACATTTGCTTCCAGAATATGTCTTTATCTTGAACTTCTACATGAGGATGAATTAAAACTGATTTCAATAAAGGTGTTGTGTTTTAGAAAGCATTGACTATATGACAGATTTATTTAAAATTTCTTTTTGTAGTGATTTGTTAGTGCTTTTTACGTTTTGGTATTACCTAAATTACAAGTAAAATATTTCATTAATTACATAACTCTCTTCTTTTGTTGCAGCTAACAATTGATGAATTCGCGACGAGAGTAGGTCAGCAAGCGGTTGTAGTAGTTGCAACGCCGTGTAAGCCTCAAAATAGCTTTAAAGTCTTTGGGGCGAAACCCTTGGAAGATGTGGTAAGTTTCAGAGATTTTTTTTTTTTTTTTTTAATCTATAATACGCATCAGTAACAAAGTCCGTATCCTCACAAACATTGTTAAATACACTTGTTGCGGTGTAACCAGATGTAGCTTTGTGAACGTTATCACTGGCCCTCGCAGTACACTCTTGACACGTAGCAGCATTCATGAGGCGTATCATCACTACCACATTATTATTATTATTATTATTATTATTATTATTATTATTATTATTATTATTATTATCATTTGATATAATAGTCGTTGTTAGTAAGTTAGTTTGTTTCTCCCTTCCGTCACGTACTGCCACTTATCGGCAGTCGAGTGTACTAGTTACCAGTTGTGATAATGCCAGCCACGTGAGAGCAAATACACATCTGTGCTTATTTGGCATCAAGTTTCGTAGACATGTTGAGGTATTTGAGAGAATATAATATAAATTATTTAATAATAGTTAATAATATTGCTAGGGTTTCGTAATCAAATAGTTAGAGCATTAGACTTAACTTTCGCATGGTCTCGGGTTCGATTCTCGGCCGATGCGTCCACCCAGCATCGTAAAGAAAACCGGGAAATCACGTGAATAAATGACGTGACGGTCACTAGGTCCACAAAGCTCGAGCTACACCTGTTAGTAATAGAACGACGCAACCACTGACCACGAGCTCGACGCTAGGCTGGAATGTTGTTCAGGTAGTCGCTAACAGATGGCGTTGGAGCGCCTCACGAAGAGTTGTCACACCAGTGTTCAGTCTGTTTTAATAGTATTGCCAGATGTGTTATTTAATAACAGTTAATAATATTGATTGAATGACACGATGATCCAAAAATTTTCGTCTTCACTGTATGTCATTACGTATATTTATCAAAAGTTGTCTCAAGAAGTTCACATATCTTTAATTAAACTAGTACCGTAAGACGAGGTTATTTTGCACTTCATTGGTAACTTTGCACAAGATATGAAAAGATTTGCACAGTCCCCTGTCGGCAAAACTATAAACTGTAAAGAGAAAGTTTCAACTGCCATCGTAAGATAGAACATCTACTGTAACTGTATTTTGGCTATAATGTTGGGGGTTAACCTTAGTTCTAACTACCCGGAGGGTTTGTTTTGTAGATGTTTGGAAAGCAGTCATCGTAAAGGTCGACAAAATTTGAAAGATATCACGTAGAAGAATTTCCCTCCAAGTTAAGTGAGTTTCGTAGAATACCACTGTGTATAATGGAACTTTGAAACAATAGTTGAAATTAAAGTGTGGAACGTTTTGAACTTATAAAAAAAAAAAAAAAAATAAAATTGGGAGAAGACGATGTCAGCCTCTAATCGGAGTTACTTTGCACCGGTCCAAAGTAACCCTTTAGATAGGAAATTATTACTGCTGGTACCTCCTGCTTTCTAATTTTAGGTAAATTTCCTATTTAAGTAGATGCCTTAGTGGATTTCTTGTTCGAAAATAATTTGAGAGGGGCTTCACTCAAAAAGGCTTCCTTTTCTTTAGAAATCACTAGACTTAAGGGAAGGGGGAGAGGATTGAAGCTTATACGCATAGGAATGAATGTAATTTGGGTGGATTTCAGCCTGAAAGTCCCAAACACCGTAAATCTTCCACTGATTACGGTTGGGATGATATTCTTGGACATACGTAATAACCAAGGCAAATCAGTTCACGGGGGATTTTTTAATTTCTGTTCCAAAGTTGGCATTTTTGTATGTAAACTGTTAGAATGTGGGTCCTGTGCCGGTACCAGAAAATACATAATTTTCTTTACAAATATCGATAAGTCACAGTAAGTACTGACACCGGTACCATCATTCTAATATCAATATTCGTAGGTTGCATTCAGTTTTGTATAGAAAGTAAAATGTATAAATACTGAAGGGAAAACATCGCACAGAAACGTTATGTTCGTATGTTGAACATACTTTTTTTGTATGTGGTGCAAAGTATCCTCACCTATAGGGGTTACTTTGCACCAAATTATATTCCAATAACTATGGTCACACTGAATGTTTACTAATGCACTTGCACGATTGTTTTTTTTTTTTATATATATATATATCTAGCTAGTATATATTTCATAACTATTCTACATCATTACGTTTGTAAGTTACATGAGATTTTCTTTAAAATTGCTTAAATCTTGTGCAAACTAACCCCGTCTTACGTACATCTTTCAGATCTCACTTCGTACGAAACAATGGTTCGTTATCGAATTATCACAGTATTGCGAACAGTGATAATATTTAGCAAGAAATATAAGCGAAAGGCTAGTACTTAGCGCAGGAAACCAAAATGTTATTCTAGGGAGCGCTTTCTATTCTATCTTCAAGCCTAGACAAAGATGGAGGAGGATTTTAAAACATGGGAGAGAAATGGATAGGTAGAATAATGGATAGGTAAAATAAATAAATAAAAAATGGTTAAAGATTTAAAAAAATGCAAAACACAGGTCTTCTTGTCGGAAATGAACTAATATTAATGGCCACTCACTTTTCACTGTACAGTGTTTTTCACTGTTTGTTTATTACCCTCCAGACGGCAGAAATAAGTAGTAAAAAGACTGCTCCAAATCGCATTTATGTCTTCTGTACTCTGGAAGGTAATAATAATAAGAAGAAGAAGAAGAAGAAACAGTGAACAACAGTGACAAGTGAGTGGTCATTAATATTAGTTCATTTCCGACATAAACATTTGTGCGTCGCATTTTATAAATCCTTTTAATCATTTTTCTCCCATATTTCATATTTCCCCTCCATTTTTTTAAAATCCTCTTCGAACTGCGTCGAGGCTGAAGATTGAATGGAGCTTTCTGAAAGCACTCCCTAGAATAGTACAGTGTAGCCCGCTTGTAACGAACTCGAAAATAACAAATTGTTGGATATTACGAACATAAATGTGGTTCCTGTCACACCGCCTATTTAAAACAATGAAGAAATGACCGTATATTGCGAACAATATTTTCCGTAAAGACCGCTTATAGCGAAGTTTACAGAACGGGGTCATGTTTTCTTTTCTTGTGCTTGTGGATAACTCAGGTACCGCAAAACTGATTTTCATAGCTGTTGTCGCTGTGCAAGCCAGGCATGACTCACTTCTTCCGCTCCCACTCGGATGACGGCAGAAATCGCGTAAGGGAGGCTACGAAGGAAGATGACCCAGACAGAAAATGCAGATGGTTTACAGGCGCCTGTGAAACATGCATAAACAGGCATATTTTTTACAGGTGCCTGTACATGCGCCTGAAAATGCAGCACTTTTAAACGCATGAGACAGGTATCGATTTTTTTCACGATCATTGCATGTTCATTTCACGGAAACAGATAGTTTTCATGTTGATGGGGTTGCAACCTTGCAACGTGAAAAATGCGTGTAAACAACATATATAGAGTGGAAAGACATGTACGTAACCGGCATATTCCTTGTAGTTGACATATACGTTACCTCATGAAGATCTGACAACAGCTGCTTTTGATTTGATAAAAATCTAATTGACATGTTAAATACATGTGAAATACAGGTGTTAGCGAATTAGTGGGCGTGTTAGCGGAATATACATGTAAAGTACCTCGCATTAAGTAGTATACATGTGTCAGGATCTTGCATATGTGCAAGACAAACTGGAGACTTGGTGCCTGAATATTACTTGTTTCCTGCACCTGTAACATTAATGATTCACTCCAATCAAACTTGTTCATTACATGCACCTGTTTAACCCATTTATTGGTAATCATGATCATTGCATTTTCCGTTTACCTGCACATTGCCTGTAGATTGCATATAGGTGGGTTCATACTTCGCATGTACATGGAGATAATACAGGCAATGTATTCAGTTGTAATCTCATGTATTATACATGTGTTACGACCTTGCATAGCGAATGTCGAAGTGGAGACTTGTGCCTGAATATTGCGTGTCTCTTATGCCTATAACGTGAATGTTTAGCTCCAATCCACCTTGTTCACCACACGTATCTGTTTAATCCATTCATTGGCAATCATAATCATTGCATGTTCCCGTTCACCTGTACATTGCCTGTTCATTGCACTTACGGGAGTTACACACTTCGCATGTACACGAAAATAATAAATGTAAAATAACATTCCACATCATGCGTTTTCCATGCTACACGCTAATACATGGTATTTACATGTAATGCGAATGTCATACATGTATATTACATGTTGATAAACAGGCACCTTCCTTGTACTTTTCATTCTTACTGTATTGCGAATGTTATTTACAATCCATTCATGGTACTTTACATGCACATATTTCCTCCATTTACTTGCATGTGAGTGACAACGTGTACATTGCATGTTCTCATTTTAATGTACAGGCTCTGTACAATGCGTGTTTCCGTGCAAAATTTCCAACAGAAGTTGAATACTTTTTCGACATGCATATCACCTGAAGACTTGTGCCTGTAATATTTTATTTTACATGTGTTTTCGCCGAAACAGGCGCCTGTATAATGCCTGTCAAAATCTGACAGATTTTTACAGGCAGTTCTATGTACAAAACATTGCATGTTTCCTGAAAAATTTTCATAATAGGAAGCAGATCCCTATGATGAGGGAGAAGTGGAAAATGTGAAGCAACCCGTGAGTTCCAAAGAAGCGATCCAAAGTTTGGAAAACTTGCAACGCTGTCTTCTCGAATGCAGCAACACGGTGCCGGACAATGCATTTCGGGCATTTGAGGAAGTGGACGCGGCGGTGTAACGAACAGCGGCAGCAGACACGGTTCACAAGAAAATTACAGATTTGTTCAAGCGTGCTTGAACAGGTAGCAATAACCGCAATATGTACGATAAACTAGATAACAGCCCAATTCATAAAATTATCTTCAGATGTAATGCTATACTTCTGTATATTCTTTTTTAAGCGTATCTGCTAGTTATCTAATCCTTTGTTTTAAACGAGTTTGTTTATAACGAAGTTCGGATATAAAGAACTCATTATGTTGGTTCCTTGAAATTCGTTATAAGTGGGCTGCATTATACTTGGGTTTCTTGCGGTGAGTACTAGCCTTTTGTTCATTCATCATAATTAGTTTATTATTTAGTACGCAAATCTGTCACAGATAAGTGAATTTGTTGTATTCAAAAATAAAGTGAAGAGAATAACGAACATATTATGAAAAATGTTTTGTTATGTAAAGTTGTACTGTATAATGTTTTTAATGATATATTTCAGGTGAAAAATCTCCGTAGTGTAATCATGCAAGAGTTAGAATCTGCGTTAGCGCAACAAGCCCCTCCACCTCCTCAAGAGGACCCAACGTTATATGAATTGCCACCACTTATCATTGATGGTATTCCTACACCTGTCGAGAAAATGACGCAAGCACAGTTACGAGCATTTATACCTCTAATGTTAAAGTACTCAACAGGTATGTCCTCATTAACTGCTCTCCTTATTTATGAAAGCTTTGCAAGTACTTGATAACATTGTTTGGAAATTTTGTTTTTGAGAAAATGTTCTCGTATTCTGTAAATGTTTGTTTTCAGGATTATGTTTTCATATTGATCTTATTCTAAGAAGAATATGTTTTCTGTTTCAATTAAGGAACAGAAGTCATAGTTTTAACATATGAAACCTAGTTTTTCTATAGAATGGACATCATGTGTGAGAAATCATTAAAAAAAAAAAAAAAAAAAAAAAAAAAATGGAACAATAAATGAAAGGTCTTGATGAGAGTTCACTTTCGAAGGTTTTTTTTTTTTTTCTTTACCTCTCATCTTTGTACAACTAGTCTGTCCTTAGTGAAATACTAATCTTGAACTGCGCTTAACTTAGTAGGTCTTAATAAAAGTATGTACTTCGTTATTTTGAAGATATGCTGAAAACTAGTAATAGAATTATCCGAGGCTATGAATGCTAAGGTGGCAGTTTACCGAATGTTAGAACGGGTGGCTGCCTTGAACCAAGTATCTCTTTGGACTATTTTGGCACCTACGATACTCTGTAAGAGGTATGCTAGTCTTAAAACTACTAGCTGATCTTAAATTTTCTAAGAATAACAGTTTTCTGTTTCCTATTTCAATTAAGGAACAGAAATCATAATTCTAACATGCAAAACATAGTTTTTCTATAGAATTCCATTGCTTTGGGACATTATATGTGAGAAATTATTTTAAAAAATATATACATTTGGAACGAAAAATGGAAGGTGTTGAGAGTTCAGTTTCGAAGGCAGATTTTTTATTTACCTCTTTCTCTTTCGGTCTAGTCTATCTCTTTAATAATGAAATACTAACCTCGAACTACGCTCTTTATTAAGTAATATATTTATTTATTTATGTATTTATTATTATTATTATTATTATTATTATTATTATTATTATTATTATTATTATTATTATTATTATTATTATTATTATTATTATTATTAACTTAGTATGTCTTTAATAAGCGTATGTGCTTTGTTATTTTGAAAATTTACTGAAAATTAAAAACAGAATTATCTGAGGCTGTGACTACCAAGGTAGCAGCTTACCGAATGTTAGGACGAGTGCCTGCCCTGAGCCGAATATCTCTTTGGGCTATTTTGGCACCTACCATATTCAAAAGAATTTCAATATTTGTGCGAAGCATCCTAGTCTTTAAAACTACTAGCATTCTCAGTTCGAATTCAGCCAAAATTTCGTTACTACAGTATGAACTAATTTGAAGCACACCCTTCCTTTCTTTCTTTCTTACTTTCTTGCTCTCTCTCTCTCTCTCTCTCTCATATCTCCAAAAGAATGTTAACCCAAAACCATGACCAAATCCTCCTTATTGACATTTTGTTCTCGTTTGAAGCCGAATAGAAAGAAATTGTTATTTCTTTGCATCCTTAATGTAGACGCGAAGATGATGTTACAAGTGAGTTGACAGTAGATCAGTTGAGATAATTTGAATGTACTCAAGAAAACCAAGTAAAAGTTTTCTAATTTCATAATTGAAAAACTATTCAATATAGTGCTTATATGTGTTGCACATACAATCATAATGATGTTTTACTGGAAACAAGTCTAAATGGATCAAGGGGACACGGCAGCAGAGGGATAGAGCGTTCATGTCTGATGGGATAGGAACTCAGTATGTGTGCTTATTCTGTAGAAAATACGAGAAGTCGATTTAGAGGCCGTTCAAAAATTTTGTGGACCCTGATCCAGAAAGTAAATATTAGCCAAGATCGCAATCTTGTGATCCGTTTTTGGATCATTTTCCTAAAATTGTTGTTTACATTATATGTAGACCTGGAAAACCTGGAGACGTCAAGGAATTCATCATCAAATAAGTAAACGTGGGAATTCATCCCTGTGGGAACGTCCCATTGACATGATGATGATAGCAGAGAAGAAGATTGTGGAATGTAGAAAGTGGGAGGGAAGAGAGAACCCCAAGAAAATTATACAAACGGTGTTTCTCTACTACAAAGGCCACTTTGCGGGAGCTGAAGTCGAACCGGGATCCCCACGCACCAGCGGTAATCGCGCTACTACTGAGGCTCCCCAATCTCACTCTGTGGTTAAGTTTGGGTCATACCTGTTTCTAGTGGACAAGGTCATGTCTGGAAAAATGTAGATCTCCAGTTTACTCATTTCTTCATTACATCATTTTTTTTTCTTTTTTAAATCATATTTCCTATAGCCTACAGGATATAATTGTGGGATGTTAAATTGAATGTTTCTTTTAATTTTAAAGTTATTTCTTCACTATTATGACATCATGAATAAAGTTTTAACTGAACCAACGTGGAAGGAAAAATTTATTTTTGAATATGTATGTTATTTGGTAAGAAGTTATGAACCTCTGCCTACCTCGTGTCTTTACTTCTAATGCATGTTATCCAATATGGTACATGAAACTATTTAAGTTTTTCAACTTCTGTGTTTTTTGTACGTTCTCTTTTCTGTCCTCATGACCTGAGAAAGATTTTGACAATCGAAAAGCTCCTTGACAACTCGTTGTAAGCTTCCTAATTGCGTAGGAACAGTGTATATAGTAGTGTATGCTGGTCAATTTTTATGTTCATGAAACATTCTATTGTTTGTAGGTCGAGGAAAGCCAGGTTGGGGGAGAGAATCGACGAGACCGCCCTGGTGGCCGAAAGAGTTACCGTGGGCGAATGTCCGAATGGATGCTCGATCGGAAGAAGAAAAACAAAAGGTAATTTTAAATTGTTGATGGTGTGCAAGAATTAAAATTGCAGATGGTGGTCGTGGTGATTTGCTGTATATGTCTCCAGTATATAATTTATATCTCATTTCGTAGGCTTAATTGGAATTTAAGATTTTTTTTTCTATAAATATATTCATTTCTATTCTTTTTTTTTTTTTTTTTTTTTTTTTTCAGATCTCGTGGACGCACGCCCTTAGGCAAATAGTAATTAATTGTTACAAGTACCATGGAAGAGAAGACTTGCTCCCTGCATTTAACGAAGAAGAGGAGAATAAAAATAACGTAGCCACAGCTATCAAGACCCACAAATCAAATCAACAGGTGACCACCACAGCCACTACAGCCCAGGTAGCTCAATTTATTCACCCTCTGTGTGTTGAGCGTAGAAAACAGAGGACTCAGTGATTGCTTTGCCTGGCCTGTGTGTGTTTTATTTTATTTCTTATATATTTTCATGAGTTGACTCATGTAAGTTATAATTTTGTGAGTTTCTTTTATTACTATTATTATTAGCGATATTCTGCACTCTCTGCTTTCGAAGATTAGGAAAACTGACCGATTGACATAGGTGGTTAGCAACTAATTTAACAATAAAGAGCATCCGGGTTTGAATCTCGCGACCTCCGACTTAAGTGATTACTGGAATGCATGTTGACCTTTATCATCTCTTATAATTATTGCCTCCAGTGTCAAGTGTTGTGATCGATTACGGAGCATTGTTAATAAGATTTAGCACATCGCATTATCCAGGGCTTTAGGAATAAAAGTAGGAAGGTCAAGATTTTTTGAACAACAATTCAGAATTTCGATATTGTGCAGGCGAATAGTTGTTCAATACGGGAAGTAGAACACTAGGAACATATTACGAAATAAATACACCTTATTAGTTTATGGTGGAGAACATGGTGCCCGTTAGTTTTCTCAGGGTTCGTCCGTTTCTTTCCACCATTATTTTCATAGTCATTCACTTTTATTAATCTTCTTTAGCCTAAAGGGCATATCCATAGGAAGTTGAATGAAAATTAATTAATTAATGAAAATCAATTTTCAGTTTCAGAAAGTCTTGTTAATTTTCAGTTCAGTGGACTCTTGTCCATTATCGGAGCATGTTTTACGGTGGAATGACGAACACAGTTATTGAATTATACGAACAGAAATCGGATGGAAAACTAATCAGTTAAATAAAAAAACGATATTAAAATACTATTAAAGGAAAGATAAAAAGAAAATGGAAATAGTTTTATTTTGAAGTTGTACAAAACATCCAGACGAAACCTGCCCGGGTGCACTGTGCACTCTTAAGCATCGAGTAAAGTATGTGTTGGGCGAGTGACACGACAGATAGTAGTAAACGTGCATGAACATGAGACCAGCTGTTAATGCATAACGTGTGACTGTAGTGATACATAAAAGATATGGTGGCGACTTCAAACCCGTTTCGCGTTGATCAACGCGCTGTTTTCGTGAATTGTTTTCAGCAGAAGCATGTCAGCCTAGTGAAATTCACAGGAGAGTGAGTGTTATTTATGGGGAAAAAGTGTGTATGGAAAACAACTATTAAAAGCATTTGAGGACAAATGTTCCAGAAAGGTTAGGACCACATAACATACTCTCGGCGTCCAGGCCAGGCACAAATGTTCTCGATCTTTCAGGAACATTCTTGCCCAGTTCTTTACAATTGTTTACGATATACACTTCTCCCCATAAATTTACACTTACTCTCCTATGATTTTCACGACAGACATCCCTCTGCTGCAAACAATTGAATAACAACGCGTTGATCAACGCAGCACGGACTTGTAACCGCCGTCATACCTGTTCCGTCCCCTCCACAGTCAAACGCCACGCCAATCTGTTATGCATGCAGGTTTATTACTAACTCTTGTGTAACTCGTCCAATACACAGTTTTCTCGATTCTCAGTATAGTGCGCAGGTCTCCAGGCAGGTTTCATTTGGACGCGCTTTGTATATATATTTTTTCGAAAGGCTTTATTGTGAAAAAATTGTTAAACAAGTATCATATCTAGTTACTTGTGTGTTTTGCAATGGATGTGTAAATTATTTTGCCGTTTACAGCACTTCGATATCTCAAACCGTTCCAGAGATATGATAAACATTGCTGAAGTTTCCAACACTGCGCAAATCATGTAATAGCAAGGACTTGTAATTACACCTACCAAAAGCTATTCCTGGAATGCTATAAAAGAGAAGGAAAACAACAATCAATTTAAATATTGTCCAGAAATACGCCATTTCGAGCAGTGTTACGAACTTTATGAATGTTTATCATATCTTCTTAATGGTTTAAGATATCGAAGTGCTGTAAGCGGCAAAATGATTTGTTTGCCAATTGCAAACCAAACAGGTAATTAGATATGACATTTACCTAAGCAAGTTTTCGAAATAAAGCCTTTCAAAAAAATTCAAATTTTCAAGCTCTTGTAACTTCGTTGCTATTAATTCAAAACAAGTCATACCATTACCATAGTATCCAACGCTAAGGTATTTCCTATGTGCATTATCTTGTCCATCTCCGTTGTGCTGTCTTTGTGATAGAGGCTTCCAAACTTTGGATGTTTGTGATATTATAGTTTGCAACACTGAATAATAAATGTGGAATTTTAGGTTTTCGTTTAACATGATGATTTGAAATATGTATTAATCTGATGCAGTGCCATTTGAAAAAATTAACTGTATACTGAGATGGTAACACTGTTCATTGGATGGTGGTGTTTAATACGTAAAACAGTGTCACCCTCCTTATAGTTGCTTCGTGCAAAGTTTCGCTGTTCTCCCTCTTCTAGTTCCTCCGTTATCACAGATGTTCCAGATAAATTGTCTACCCTGTGTATATATATACGAGGGCCATTTAACTCGAAGTGGCAACATAGTTGTGAAATAGAATGTTGTGAATCACTCACCTGAAGAAGCTTACAGTCCTTCGATGTAGTCTCCGCCAGCTTGTTGAACCCTTCGCCAGATGCCTGGTAGCCGTTGAATACCTATCAAAGCCCTACTTTGTGAGAGGGTGTTGACAGTGCGCCCTCTCCGAACGAACAGTGCTCGGAATGTCACTGAAACGTTTGTCCTGAGAGGTTCTTTCATTTCTGGGAAAAGATCAAAATCGCAGGGGCTCATATCTGGGGAGTATGGCGGGTGCTCCAGTACCTAACCCATCGTCGTAACGGAGTCTGAACTGGATTGGCTGTGTGGCATCTGGCATTGTCGTGTAGGAGAATTGGTCCATATTCTAGGAGGTGTGGACGTTTTCGCCGCAGTGCTGGTCGCAAATGGTGACTGAGGTATGAAGCATTAACGGTAACGCCCTGTGGAATTTGATGTGACAGGATAATGCCTTCGTAGTCGTATGACATTATCATCATCACCTTCACGTGTGCTGGCTCTTGCGTAAGCTTTTTCGGTCGTGGAGATTCTGGGTGGTGCCATTCACTCGACTGACGTTTCAATTCAGGCTTGTAGGATCTTTCCCACGTTTCGTTACTTCTAATAATGCGGTGCAAGAAGTCATAACCTTCCTCATTGTAACGTTAAAGGTGTAGGCGCGCACATTTCCACCTATGCCATTTTTGAACCTCGGTCAGAGCATAGGGTACCTATCTGGCTGCAATTTTCTGCATGCCAAGACGTTGTGCTAGCATGCGGAACACTGATCCGGAAGAAATGTCCAGTTGCTTGCGCCTATTCACTACAAGTTCAGCGCCGATCACCGTCAAGCAGTGTCCGTACTCTTGCAAGATGAATTTCGTGCGTAGTCGTTCGCATATATCCTCCACCTTGCATTTTGTCTGATGACTCGTCCCGCCTGAAATGCTGCAACTCATCTCGCCACTGTCCGATATGGTACAGCAGCTTCACCTCAGGCCTCTACTAATCCTCTGTGAATCGTCCTAGCATTTCGCCCTCGTGCCACTTGGAATTTCATAAACATACGCTGTTCTGCACGCGTGAACATCGTGTTAGGGCGGTATTTCATACAACAATCACTTTAACAATGTCTACTCGCCACACACACCGTAATGTGGAACCACAGCAGCGTTCAACCGACTCATACACACCCACGGAACACACTACGTTCGTCATTTGTTTCCTGCCCACACGACATTCCAATCGTAGCAGCAGTGTTGCCAGTTCGAGTTGAATGACCCTCGTAAGATAAAAAAATATTCTATGATGCAGGGGAAAAAACTCATGTAGTTTAATAAGAGAATAAAGGCAACTGAAAACGTTAATTGTAGAATGTTGATAGTAGAGCTATCTGTTTTTAATGTTTCCAGTTGTAGAGTGCAGAATACTCGTAAGAACATGTCCCTCCCCCCACATTATACTCTTTTTATTTGCAGTATTTACGTTTGTGTCCGTAATTTCCCTTTTAATTGCTTCAGCATGCGATGAGAGTATTGTAACTCACAGTATTTTATTTGTTAACGTCGTTTTATAGTTTGGTAGCAAACTTCTAACCTTAAGTTAATTAATATACAATATAATTTCTTTACAGTTTTGATTTTTGTAAATTTGCGTGATTTACTGAAGTGTGGTTAGGTATTAGTTCTTCCATCTGTTATAGTGCGTTTATGTCGATTGTTTTTTTCTTGCACTTAAATATTATTCTTCCATTATCTCAATGGCAGGGCACGAAATTTCAGGTCTGATTCCAGTAACCTGATCAGAGAGTTTGATCATCATTTGTTCTTCGCAATTTGAAGGCAAACAAAATAATGGCCAAATGCCTAACGCCAAACCAAAATATTTGGTCGCCAATGGCGACCTTACTACCAGAAATTTATTGCCCTGCCAATCGTATTAATGCGCGTAATTTTACATCTAAATCGCAGTAGAGTACAAAACTTTCGGTATTAACCCATGATATATAATGTTGAACTAAAAGTCATAAGGTCTTTACTATTGCTTCATACTAATTAACAATTGAAAATTTAAATTCAATATACACTGAACTTGAGCTTATTTTTCGAATCAAAGTTTTGTAGATTACTCAAAAAATTTCCGTTTAATTGTACAAAAGGATTGACGTAGGAACATGCATGAACTTGTAGTGGACAGCAGCATATCCGTGAATTTTCACAATGTTCTCCCTTACCTGTTACTTTGATCATTTCCTCATATCACCATTCGTTTGCATTCATATATTTTGTTTACGTGTCAAATTTATTATAGCGCCAGCCACAGTAAATTAAAAATAAAAAAAAAAAAAAAAAAGAAAAGAAAGATACATCTATTTCGTTCTAAAGGCGTTAATTGAGAAAAATCTTACGAAGTCGAATTTCTTAATTTCATTTATCCAGAAGGATCTACGCTGTAAAACAATATAAAATTCGTTTCCAACCTGTTTATACATTGAGAGTTACTGAAGATAACGGAACGTATAAATAATAGGACATCTCAAGTAAATTTAGACTTGCATGATTCATTGTTTCCATCTGTGTTGTGCATGGTGTTTGTTTCAGGTTTGGGTCCTCTTAGAAGTTTGAATTAGCATGTTTGAGTGGATTAGATTATTTCAGATATTCATAATTTTCCGTTCACGGGGCAAATATTGTCATGCTTTTAGTACATTCTGCTACAAGATATATTTTTTAAATTCGTTTACAAATAGCGTAAATAGAATTATGGTGTCTGTGGTGTGGTAGAATATTGCTCAGCTGTGCAATATTCTGTAGCACTATCGAGTAAAACTAATGTTGGTGAGCTGAGCAGACAGAACATTTTAGGATCCATATGTGCTTTTTCGGAGCTGTACTACAGGGCGGGCGAAAAGTAACTCCCTAGTTAAAAATGTTTGTATATCAAGTTGAAGCTAGAAACTTACATAAAGGAAACCAAGAAAGTTCTGCCGCTTTTTGTGGAGGTCTGTGTTTCATTGGCCCTCACACCGTGAGTTGAATGTGAATGGAGATAAGACGAAGGTCAGTTGTTCTTGTGGATATATCCGGCATACTACCTGGTTGTGGCAGTTCAGTTACACCATATAACGTACCGGTTTTCCCGGTAACGCTACATTGGTTTTGTTATGTATGTTGTTATGATTTATTGGTGTCCGTATTGTTAGGTTGTGCGACACCCTTGTGTGTTGGTTTGCGTGTAGGTGTACAATTGAGTGCTTTATCCTGTGCTTGTTTTCATTGGTTTGCGTTTGTATTATAATACGGATGACATTCACTATAGTATACATATTCTCAATGTGTATGCTACATATTTACCGTTCGTGTTTAATTTGTTATTTTGACTACGTGTCAGTGGATTTATAATTATTTTTATACGATGCGTCTTTCATAATTCAATGATCAATAAATGGGATAAGTACCGGTATAATTTTGTAGGCCTATACTTAACCTGTACGTATATATATTAACAAAGCTTGTCTCAAAAAGTTTACGTATTTGTAATTAAACTACTACATCGAAAATTTTGGATTCAAATCTTACTTCGAACGAAATGATTGTTCATCATGATAGTTATCACAATATTGCGAGCGGTGATAATATGTAGGAGAGGCTAGTACTCACTGCATGAAACCAAAGTATTATTCTAGAAAGCGCTTTCGGAAAACTCTATTCCATCTTCAGCCTAGACACAGTTCGAGAAGGATTTTAAAACGGGGGGAAATGTAGATAGGTTTAAAAAAATGGTTAAAAGGATTTTAAAAATACAAAACACAAATCTTTTTGTCGGAAATGAATTAATATTAATGGCCACTCACTTGTCATTGTTCACTGTTGTTCACTGTTTATTTTATTACCTTCCAGACGGCGGAAACAAGTAGTAAAAAGACTGCTCCAAATCGCATTTATGTCTTCTTTAGCTAATAAAGATCTGGAAGGTAGTAATAATAATAATAATAATAATAAAAAGTGAACAGTGACAAGTGAGTGGCCACTAATATTAGTTAAACAGTCTTCACAAATTTTGCACGATATTAGAGGTCATCAAAAGGGAGATTTGTACGCGAGATCTTTAGAATCAACCTTGTGGTTGGGGGAATGATTGCCATAAAACTATCACATCTACTTAACATTAGAATGTACGCATTTCAAACTTTGTTAAAGCACTTATCAGTTACATTTAACATTTTGCCACCAGAGGTAGCCGTACAGGGGCACTGTAGCTTAGTGGCTTAGCGCCCATTTCCAGGCGAATGTTTCGTTGTTAGATCCTAGACCATATAAGTCTGTCGTGAACATAATCGTATCATGGGTTTTATCGGGGTTCTCTCATTTCTTGACACACTTGGATCCCAGCTCGACCAAATGGGCTTTGTGGTGTACAACCACCGTGTGCGTGGGTTTTCTTGTGGTTCTCCCATTTCCTCCCACTTTCTTCATACCACCATTTCATTCATTTCTCATCATGACCGTCTCCTCTAGGCTGCATGTCATATCTGTGGGACGTAAAACTAAAAGGTTTCATTTCATTTTCCAGTAGTTGTTCAACTTGGGGGATACGGTGGGTCAGTGGTACAGCGCGTACCTCTGGCGCATGGGGACCTTGGTTCGATCACCGGCCAAGTAAGTTTGTGGTGGACAGCATCGTGTTCATGGGTTTTGTTGGAGTACTTTTGTTTCCTTCCACTTTCTCATTTTACCAATTCTTCCATCATCATTCACTTATTTTAATTATCGTCTCCTTTAGCCTAAAGGGTATATAGTCGTTGGATTTTAAACTTAAAAGATTCCATGTTTTCTTTCATAATCACTTTCATTAATCATCTATTTCCTCTAGCCTAAAGGGTATTACCATGGGACATTAAACTAAAAAATACCATGTAATTTCCTTTTGGCACATGAGAATATCACTTGCAGCATTCAGGGATGCCTGGCAAATAATTTTGAACTTCGTATACTAGACGTACATATCGTGGTATCATTGATAAAGTGCATTTTCGAATCGTTATGTACTGTGTTGCGTTAATACTTGGTTTTAATATTTCAGCAATGTTTAGTACAGAATTCAAAAATACAAACGGTCTATTTGTTGTAGCTAACGTCGAATACCATCAATAACTCAGATGGTAGTAAAACTTACGAAGCAGGTTTATAAACATAATATTAAGGACTACTAGTTCTTTTATGAAGACTTAATGCGCTTCAGATGGTTTAGTAGTAGAACAGTCATCTCTGGTATATTAGGTTACTGGTCCGATCCTAGCTGCTGCCAAGTTTGCTTTCTAGCGGACAAACGCCGTATGCGTGGATGTTTTTGGGGGGAGGGTGTCCCCCATTTTCATCATTCCACCAATACTACCTATTTCGTTAGCCGTCACCCTTAGCTGGGTATATAATCATGGGACGTTAAAGAGATACCAAAAGTTGACTGTTTTAGTGGACTGGAGGTTGGTGATTTGTTTCCGTGTAGATTCAATTAAAAATATTACTGAACTGCAATTTGTGTATTGTGTACGCGATGTTCATAAGCTCGTAGACCTCAGGACTATTCAAATGTGTTATGAAAATGATAATTTTAAAAGTAGTAGGTTCAAAATCGAAATATTTCTGGATGTATTGACTATAGAAAAAAACAGACACACGGTCAAATTGATAAGGGTACGTATGTAAATATATATATATATATATATATATATATATATATATATATATATATATATATATATATATATATATACCTGGGTATATATACACGCTACAATAAATGTATTACTGATATCTAAATTGGAACGAAACGTACGGGTAGGACGTGGTTCGCATGGAGATCTTCGTGTAAGTTGAGGTGATCTACGTAATAAACACACAAAAATAAAATGACTGAATGTTATATGTGGTAGGTATTTATAATCCTGATTAGATTTAATTGGCACAACATTGTCAGGCTTCCTGCAGAGATAAGCTTTTTTGTTTTGTAAGTCGTGAAGTGAGTTTTGGCTACAGAAAAATGAAAAAAAAACTGAACATCCTAACAGTATCATACATGTAGTATACAATCTTCACCTCTACACTATACTAACATTAATGATCGAACCCCCGTAAGAATATGGTAATCTGTAGCTGGTATGGTGTCATTAACGAGGTAGATTCGCCATTCGCCGGTATCACAGCTTCCATCTGTTGTGGAAGACATCCTATAAAATGCGATAAACGTCGACAGATATTGCCGTCCATTCCTTTTGTTAAATTGCAAACAGCATAGTTGTGGTGTAGGCGAATTTTGGACCACAATTGGAAGTAATTCATCCCACACATGGTCAGTGGGATTGAGATGTGGATTTTAAAATGGATAGTCAAATTCGTTCACTCTCATTTCATCAGCCACTCGGCTATGACCTTTGTTTAATGGATAGCCATGTTGTCATGCTGGAAATGAAAAGGCTTACTGCCGAACTGTTATCACAAACCAGGTAGCAAAGAGAGTTTTATAATATTGCTTGATATGTATTGTCTCAGCGTTGTAGGTGTAAAATCAATGGACCGAGGCTAGACCACAAAAAATGGGGTAATACCATTATTTCACCGTCGAATTTCATGTTACGGGCAAGACACTTCAGTAGCTACAGCTCTTTTGGCGTTCTCCACACCGATACACGTCAATCAGATCGCCACAAAACGGAGCATGTGATTCATTATTCTAGTCTGTTTTCTTTCGTTGTTCTAGTGTCCATTGGTGACGTACATTTCTGTATCATAATCGACAACAGCGTTCCGGATTGTAATAAGTGGCTTATGTGCTGCAAATCTCGGATGGAATCCCAGGGCAAACAGCTCTTGGCGATTGGTACGTGTAGTGACGTCATTTCCTGATTCTATTCTAAATTATGTGGCCATAGCGAGTAACAACGACTGCCAATTTGACTTCACAACACGTCAGAGAAATTGTCGATTCCGATCGGTCTGTTTTGTCTACTTTCTGGACGGAGTTGTTCCCATTCCACCCACTGCATCATTGATTGTTGTACGTGGAATCTGAAGCTTGTCCGAAGTCTCCCGAACAGGATGATCGAATTGATGAGTCAAGCATCTTCTACCTCACTTAGGTCACGTCGTTATTCGACCAGTGAGAGGGTTGATGTTACTAGTGCACATGTTTACTAAGTGTTTGCGATCCTCTTAGTGGAATGTCGCGTGTATTGATGACTTAGGAAGATCTTTCAATCTGAGTGTCCGATCATTAATGACAATATGGTGTATTGCCGATATTCTATTAATTGAAGTCACGAAGAATTACGTGCTAAACAGATATGTTAAGGAAGTATTCTCAACGATAAAATACGTTATGAAAAATGTTGGAAAGCAATAACTTCTAAAAGCTAATATCCGTATTTATTATTTTTTTTTTTTCAATTATAACAATAATTTAGAACTTTGTAGAAACCTGAGATTTGTACGGTCTTCAATAAAAAGCCTGTAATCTTTCTTTTCTATTAATTCCATTTATCTCATTTGACTAGTGTATTGGCTTCACATTCCGATTTCTCGTGGAACATAGATCTACCGTACTTGTTCAGTATCATGAATTGAGCAGTAGCTTCCAAAAGGGCAGAAATATGGTAATGGAAGCCAATGTGTTGACGACACCTTGAACTAAACGCTGTTTGGCCGATCATAATCCTTCGTGGATTCTAACCAAGGAATTTAATTTAACTTGCATTGTATTGTGTTTACTTCGTTGAGTTAAAACATTGTTTTAAAACTTCATTTGCAGGTAACGGCCCAATATGCTTCTGCTGTGTTACAAACGATAAGTAACCCTGACGGCACGGTTTCCATAATTCAAGTGGATCCTAACAACCCAATTATTACGCTTCCTGACGGGACGACAGCACAAGTCCAAGGAGTGGCGACGGTAAGTAACCAAAATTTAATACTATTCTATGTTCCTGACTTTCTTGCGTAAAAGTATACGTAAAATATGTTTGAGTTACTACCAGTTGGCTTAATTTATTGCAAATAATCAGTTATAAATTTTCATATGCATAGATGTCGCATTGTAGCTTGTGTGATTTTGTTCTTATGTAATAAAAGTTGAAATTATATGTACATAAGCATCCAAATTATAAAACGACAATTTTCGCTACGCTTTCATGGCCATATGTGTGTTTTCTTATTAAGAAATTATGCTCCTTGTAGAAGTACATATTTTAATCATTTCGTCTATTGTAGACAACTCATATTATTATGGGTCAATCCATGCGAAGTGGTCCAGAGCAGTTGCTCGACCATCTCCGAAAATTATAAAAATTGGAATGTGATGAACCTTGTGAATGAGAAGGTCAATAACACTTTTCAGATTGTCGCATGTCCAAAATGATTGTCGCATATCTATAACTGTCTTCTTGTAAGAATATGATGTGATAATGATTTTGCAGGGTACTTTTAATGCTGATACTATGTGTATAATCGGGAAATGTATATTTGTGGTAAATTTCATAGGAAAAGAATTATAAATACGAAAATTGGAATGAGTAAACCAAAATGTTGCTAAATGTACAAGAAAATTTTATTTTCATTTTATTGTTCTTATTTACTGCTCTTTCGACTTGAAATTTGCTACATACATGGCGTTGCCGATTATACACATGGTAACATTGTAAGAAATATCGGGCGAATTCGTTATCAAATTATATTCCTATAACAACATATGTATAGACATGCGACAATAATTTTGGACATGAGTGTAGAAGTGTTCCTGAATGGCTGCCATCTTGATTGTCGGTGGAGTGTCATTTTTTGCATTTGTCAGCTTGTACATAAACTACAGTACAGAGAGACTGAGATACACGGATGATATATACTCTTGCTTCTAAATAAATATGCAGGGTTGCAAACCCATATATAAAATCACCAGAAAAAGTACACTTTTAAAGGGGCTGTATGTTGAAATGACATAAAGTGTGTGGGGGGGGGAGGTCATAAGTTTTGTGCTGAATACTATAGCATGTAAAGAGTCTGCAGAAATATCCACAGCTAGGACACTATTAGCATCGTAGATTTATGGGGGTCCAAAAGTTGAAGTTTGTGATTTTTATGCCATTTTTGGGGCGTAATATCTCAGGAGGACAAAGTGGTGGAAATTTTTGCTTAGGCCACAAAATAATTCTGTATGTAAATAAAGTATTGCAAAAAAAATGATATTACATAGAGAGAAAAAGGGAGGACATGGTAAAAACGCGAAGAAAGCACGTGCGTGACGATGGTCGTAGCCTGGAAAAATTTAAATGTTTGGATATGTTTCATGCTAGATCTCAAAAACGACGCATAGTTCAGCAATTAGGCCTGCTTTTTTTTATGTTCGGTTGTGCAGAAGTTTGCAAGTGACATTTGCTCGTCTTGCTAGCTTCATAGTCATTGCCACTCTATATGCCCCCTTGCACCCACGACACCCATAGTTGAACTGAACCGCTTTATTAAGGCACTCAATGTATCAGCAAAGTGTAATTGAAATCCAATCCCAGTTATGGAATTTAATATGTTCACAAAGTTGCGTTACATCTATCTATGCTATATAACGTTACATACATCTAAGCTAAACATTCAATACTATCTATTTTTATTATAAATCAAATACACTGAATAAAATGTAATACAATTCATATAAACAGCAATATGACATAAATGGAAAGCATACCTATTTACTTAGGATCCTCTTAAATGCGGGTTTTTGACAAGAACATTGTTAACTTGCTTGGCTTGGATTGGATTTTGAGTTTAGCGCCCCTTTCAGCAGCGAAGCTATATGAGGCGTGGACCTACTGATTAACGTGGAATCTCAGTGTGTCTGTCGGTCACGAAAGTCATGAGAAAGTCACGAAATCAGAAAACGGTCATGAAAGTGAAGAAAAAGTCACGAAATTTAGCTTTAGAGCCACTTTTTTTTTTTTTTTTTTTTTTTTTTTTTTTTTTTTTTTTTTTTATCTATACGGATATAAATACAAACTGGAAAATTTTATTGTATAAAACGTCAAATTTCACTGCCAAAAATGTCTGTTGTTGGCTTTAGACTCTACGAAATCGCAAGCAAAGCACGCTTCTGTCGTATGCATGAAAATTCGGCCTAATTCACATTCAAACTCGCTCTTAAGATTGTCCTTCAGCTGGTATCATTGAGCAGTGGCGTTGCAAATCGCATCGCATCTAACCAGTTTATTCAACTGTGAGAAGATACCAACCTTTTAGCAGTCCAAGGAACAGCCTTTGAAAGTAGAGATAAGATAAAGATAAGTGCTGAAGAATATAGGTACTGTTAATAAGTTTTTGAATGTTACGAAATTTTATATGGTTTGGTAAGGAAAAGGTCACGAAAAACTCACTAAATTTCATTTTGGAATTTTAGTAGACACCCTGAATCCGAACCACATGAGCTCTCGCTGGGAATCGAACGCGGTTCTCCGCGTACGCTAACCGCTTAGCCACGAGGGAGCTCATTGCTAACTTGGCAATACCATAGTTGTCAGTTTTAGAAAAAATCCTTTTGTTTTTCCTAACTCATAAGACGTAAGCGTCTTAACTCAGAACGGAAAGCTGAAATGAAGATAAAAGATTCTCCGGAAAGAAGAGTAAGCCATCTCACACACATTTTCATAAAATCGGATTAGCACTTCATATTTATTGTAAGGTTTTAAAGCAGATAAAATAATTTACGAAACTCAATTTTCTTCTGATGTAAATAATTAATAGTATTTAGAAGAATTATCACTAAAATCCATGACTTTTCACGAATATGCTCATTTTCATCTGCCATCCGCACAGGATGTAAAAATGTATCCGCAGTGTGGTATAATAATGTGAAAATCCGCATGGACGTGTGAAGTGGCAAGCTTTAGTTTCTGCGATTATGAATTTTCTAGTAGTTATTATATAAAATTTATCTCTGTACTTAGTATGGTTGTGCCTTTCACGTTTCTATTTTCGTTTGCAGATACACACAGGTCATGGTGACGGCACTCCTACTGTTCACGCTGTTCAGACTCTAGCTGAAGTGGCGTCAGCACAAGGGGAAGGTGGAGTTGCGGTAGACCTCAATAATGTTGCAGAAGCGACGTTAAATCAAGAGGGGCAAATTATACTTACGGGTGAAGATGGTCACGGTAAGCCATGATTTTTCGTTGGATAAGGTACAGTTGTAGTGGAAAAAGTAATTAACTATTTTGTACAATGTATGAATATAACTATTTAAAAACCTTTAGCAACGTGTTTGTGAAACTTCTGTCATGTTGTCAGGTAACTTGCAATAAACAAGCAGTACGTATTTTCTGTTAACCAACGTAGGAACAACTCCTTATCAGCAAACCTTCCTAGTCTAATTAAATTAGCGAGACAAACGAAATCTGTAAGTCCCAACTGTTATGCCGGCTAGGCTAAAGGAGGCTGTGATGATGAGAAATGAATAAAATGGTGGAATAAAGAAAGTGGGATGAAGCGGGAGAACCCCGAGAAAAACAATGTCCGCGGTGTTTGTCTACCACGAAGTTCACTTGGCGCGAGCTGAGATCGAACCAAGGACCCATACATCAGGGGTGAACGCTCTACCATTGAGCCGCCGTGGCCCGTAGATTAGTGAGACATGTGTCAACTGTAAGTAACTTCAAGGCCCTATTTGGTACACATTAAGCGTCTCTGGATAAGGCGCACATTCAGTGGAGTACGCATGGTAGCAATGTTTTTCTTCACTAAAGCTACGATAACAGTCGCAGTAGGGAAGAAGATGATATGACGTGTTTTTTACATGTTGAATTTTTACCAAAAAAAAACTGTTTGTACTGTATGTAAACAGAGAATAACGTATCACATTTGAATGTGTTTTACCAGTTTTTTCAGCGAAAAAGAAAAGAAAAAGATTTGTGGCAGTATGTTCTGTTCATGTATGGTTTCACATGGTAAAATGAGTCAGAAAAACGTAAAACTTACGGGACAAATATGAGATCTGGCAGCTCTAATGTCTTTATACTTTTGCCACTTGTTCCTTTTAAGTAATTTGTATCTGCACTGAATTAATTTTATACTTTATCAGCAGAGTTTTGAATATTATAAGACGTAACCCGCTTTCTCATAGTCCGAGCGATCACCAGGAATCAAAAGCCCCCAAATTCGAATAAACGATGCATTATAGTTGGTGCATTCATACTCTTCAGATTTGAAGAAAACTTATGGCGTCTAAAACTTTCAGGTCGTGACGTTTGATCTCTTAACACGCTGTAGTGAGTAGTGGATATCTTCGTATGACTCAATTGTTTAGTTGTCTATTAGATACTGAAATTTCCGGAAAATTTCAGCAATAGAAGATTTGGATACTGGTATGAATAATTTGTGTGGGACAGAAATGGCTCTGATTGACCACATACTTCGGTAGATTAGTAGTTTAGATGAAAAGGCTGCGTTATAGAAAGGATTTCAATTAATATCTGATAGTTCAAGTCAGAATGTTGAAGCATTGGTTGTAGACTATTGTTGTAAGTGTGTAAGATTATGTCAGAAGTAATAGGAAGTTGTAGTCCATGCTCAGAAGTTGTTTGTAGTATTGTGGTAGGATAGAAGGCAAGGTAATAAAGCAGAAAAGAAGTCAAGTGCCTAATGCTTCCTAGTGGTTAATTGTAATGATAGCTGCGTAGTCTTGTGTACCATTTTCCCTACACTTTGCTTAGAATCTCGCCTATTGGAATAACTATTCATAATATACGTACGCAATCGTCTAGTCATATCTTATAGTCTCAGATTTACTAAACAACAGATACGAAACAAATTTGTAAATATATGTGAAAGACAACATAGGGAGATATTTGTTGGTGCGTTTACATAGCCGGAGACGTGTGAAAGCGGTCTAATGTTTTACAAGTTTTATTTGTCTTATAGGCTGGTAGACGTCCTTAAATCTCTTTGGAGCAAGCATGAAACTACTGTTTGCTTCTGTGCGCTGAAAGTTAAAAAAAATCTTCCTAATAAACTGTTTTTCCTTTATTCCAATACTGCAACAGCATTTTGTATTTTTTTTTTTTTTTTTTTTTTCCTCATAGGTTATCCAGTGTCTGTGTCAGGAATGATCACAGTTCCAGTACCTGCATCAATGTACCAGATTGCAAATATTCAACAAATCCATAATCAAGGAGATGGCACAACGATGCAGGTAAGTGTTTTTCCCTTCATTAGTTATATATACGAGGAGTATAGGTTTGGGAAAAAACAAAAGAAGAACGAGAGACGAAAGGATCATTCTTTATTCGTAAATATAAACCGGTTTTAAATCTGGATTCTGGCAACATTGATAAGATCTTTGATGTGCGGTTTTGTTTTGGCAACAGTGACGTAGCAGAGAGACTACGCTTCTTTCAAACTCTTTCTTTCTTTCACTGTGCTCTGCTCGTTCTATGCTGTACCTATTTTATACGTTACGTTCATTTGGTGGTATGTATTCCTGTTCATATACCATATTTCTCTTTGTCGTTTTTTTTATCCTTGTTATCTTACCATTGAAGACGGAACTAGCTTGTTGTTCGATCCCAGGGAAGGATATATATTGGTAAGTAACCAATTTGTTGTTAATGTGGATGTATTGTTCAATGTCGATCACAACTGAATGAAAAGACATAAGTGTGATTATACTTACAGAAGCTCATGTAAAGTGTGATTGTGTTGTACCATTTATAGTACAACATATTCAATATGTTTGTCCCGAAAGGAAACGATTTTACACAATCGACACTACTGCGGGAGGAACATCTAGTGCAGTTGCAAATATTTCATGTTTAATAGCGGTCTTGAGCTCATCCAATGATTTGGGACTCTTCCTATACACTTTATCTTTGATGTAACCCCATGATAAGAAACTTAAGAAAATTTAAATCCAGTGAGTACGAAGACCAGTCGAATCCGTTGCAGATTTCAACTGTCGTGTGATCCCTAATTTCTTGCCACGTGTGCTGAGTCGACTTTTTCTGCTTCTTTCAAATGTTACACGTGCCTTTTCAACATTCTTTGTTGTTTTTGCAGTTATGGGCGTTCCTCAGTGAGCGTGGTTATCCAAGACTGATCCTGTCATTGGATTTTTTTTTCTTTTCTTCAAGTTTGCTATTATGCCTCTATCAGGTCCACATTTGACACCAAAGTTAACTGAAATGCTGTTCTGACTGTGGACTGTTCAGTGGTGCAGGTAGCCATTTTCACAAATCTGCAAGGACACAAAAGATATTATATTTATGTATGCGTTATAAACGCCAGGTGCACAGAATATGTTACTCAAGCTTTGTAACATTTCACCATATCATTGCAAAGATAACTTCTGTGTAAACTTAGTGTGTGTGTGTGTATAGATAATGGACGAAAAGAAGTTTTTTTTTATTGACAAATGACTAATATCCTTGCCCATTGTTTACCTGGTCCTTGTTACAATCTACAGTGTTGATGCTAGCCTCTGATACAAACTCGAGTTATAGTTCGGATCTCACTTTAAGAAGTAAGTCCCGTCTCGTATAGTTTAGGTGCTGAAAACTGATGTTAAACTCCAAGCAATGCACAAAAAGGAAAGAAAAAAATATTGTTTTACAGTGTGAAACTGAAAGTAGTACATGTATAACTTCTATTTGCAATAGAGAAATAAGATCAAAGATAGTACCTATTCATCGGATGCTGAATCCGCATTCAAAATGTATCTTACTCTTTTTGTTCTATTGTGATAAAGGTTGAAACCGGAAATCGTTAATTTGAACCACTTCCGGATTGGATAGACGGTTATGGGAGAAGATAGAACTTACTCTTTGAAAGTTGAGTCAATTGCAAAAAACTACATCTCGATATCTCTTGCTGTTCTTGCTCGATGGAGATACATGTTGAAACCGAAAGTTGTAGTTCCAACCTAAACGTTGAGAGGTTTAAAGTGTTCAAGGTTTTCGCACCACTAGATTCACTTGAGGAGTACAATGTTGTTGAAGTGTGTAAGGGCTATATTTGAAATAAATAAACCAAACATTCAACAATTCTAGCTGTCAGTTGGGAATAAACCTGGGTGGCCTATCTTATATATTTCTATTTGTAATTGATTATTTCCACGTTTGTACAGTCCAATTTTAATTGGTTAGTCATTTGAATTAATATATTTGCATAAGTAATAACAGATGATCAAGCGGTATTATTGTACAGAAGCGTGTAATAATCGTTAATCTTATTTCGCGAACTTGATAATAGAAGACAGCACAAAGCCTTTCGAAGGCGAATTGCGTGACTACCTGTTTTATGAATGTTAGAGACGTAGCAACATAACGTATATTGTCAGTTCAGTTTGTCTTATGTGAGAAGGATAAGGTAAACACAATTCACATGTCAAATAGTTGTGGTAATAATATTTTGATCTACGCGTATGTGTTTTAACGTGTAAAAGGAAGAAAAATATTTTTGAAGACCTATTTGTTTGTTTGATATGGTTCATCCATTATCATTAAGATTATGCCTAGTTAATGCTTATTTAGTGATAAGTTATTACCACAACTACACGGTTAACAATAGGGTAAAAGTATATCATGTTCCATTCTTTTTTCGTGCGGGATTCCAGTTGCATGTATTAGCTCTAGAATTACCACAGTTATCCAAGTGGGATAGGTACGATCTAAGGAACCATAACTGATTTAATGAGGGATTTGCGGTTTTACCTTGTTTTGGCTTGCACTGAGACATGCATAGCTTAATCTTTGAGACAAGGATTTTTTTTTTTCTGTGTATGTATATTTTAAAATCGTAAGTTGTTATTACATACCGTTTTATGTAATTGATTGTGCAGCTTGTCAACACTTCGAGAGCCGAAATATTGAACGTTGTTAGATTTCATCTACAAATTGCTAGCAGACTTAAGACATTAGAGGTATGAGGAACAAAGGCCCAGAGAAACAGAACGGCAGTCGTAATTATGGTAGACCATTCACCTGGGATGTGGGAGATCACAATTTGAATTCCAACCAGTCCAGTGGCTATATTTGGCAGTTCATTTCATGTTTTATTTATTTATTTATTTTTATTTTTAATATGACATAGATAACAGTTCAATGTTCTCCTTTCGAAGTCAGGAATTTCTGTTACTGTTTTTCATTGATTTTTTCCCTGAATAACCAGTGACACTATATATAGTACGGTTCATCCGAACTCATCCGATGTGAATCAAACTTGGGTTGATAGTAGGCTTTGATCTGCTATACAAGCGTGAGAAATATTACGGAGACCAGGTTCTTCTTTCGAGATAGTTACTATACTGTACTCTTGGGTACGTAGTTTAAAATTCAAGATTTTAACCTTGTACACCCCGAACAACCATCTGCGTTTAAGTTACCATCCCACATAATACTTTTCATTTTCGCCGGAACCACTGCCAAGCTCTAGCGTGTCACAAGCTGGAATCCATCCATATTTACATTAGTGTGTCCCCTCAAACCGACAACTAGGAAAACCGGCACCGACCACTCAATTTCACACTTGTGTGAATTCCATCCACCACCTCTGAACTTAAATATAAACAAACCTGCGACCCTAACTTTATCATTCACCTCTTTATGTCCCGTCGCTGCTCTCTGACCAAATTCTTTCCACAGCTTGCAAAGTTGTAGAACAAGCAACACTCATCCGTTGTGCACTCAGATCGTTAAAATGACAATTGAATCAATATTCCTATAAACAACATCCATACTTTAGCACACACTCCCCACAATAAAAGTCTTGCGCCAGTTGATTTGAACCCTGGCACTCCCGCTTCTGCCCCGTTTTGCATTTCGTCCCATAGTGATTGCATCAATTCAAGTTCCCTTTTCTTAATTCGAGAAAACTTCCTTCCAAACTCCGAGCTTCTTCGTGTTTATGAAAATCAATGCGATGCGTATCGCCCCTAGTATTTGCCTGTTAGAACACCCTTACACTTGAAAAACTAAAATGCACTTTCACGTTCCACCAACGATCAAGGCTCCCATCATCCAGGTTCAGCTCCGGCCCCCTGCTCAGGCGAAGAAAGACTCAAAATCACTCCCATCCATGCTGCCCGAGCACGAGTGTAGGACCTTGGCCCTGTTCACTTCACCCTGTACCCCCATGCGCCGCTCAATCCTAGTTTTTTTTTCTTTCTTGCCTATGCAGTACTTGTCGCAAGAGCATTAGGCCACGCAAATCCTTGCGAAAGACGCCCTATCCTCTAATAACTTCTGCAAGCCGAACATAAGCTTTTAAAACCTGCCCCAGACTCTAATAAAAATTTTGTGGCAAAACCACCACCCATTTTCCCTATTCCTTTAAGAATTCCCGGCCAAAGAGGTAAGGAAACCCTCTCGTATTCCGTTTTATACCTGCTCTCCCGTCCTACATGCCGTTTCAAAGCCGCTTTTCCATTTATTGGAAGGGCAACTGACGAATCCGTTTTTCCTTCCCAGGTGAAGCAAGTGATGTAAATGGCCCTCCAAGTCTGTTTCATTCCTGTTCAACATAATCAGGGGGAAAATGTAATACCTTGAAACTATGCAATAAATCGTTATGCCATGTGTGGTACTCAGTATCAAAAAGCAAGAAAACCCAATTCCAAGCTAAGAACATTAGGAATATATTCCAAAAGCGTACTCGTACAAATCTTTCGCGGGCAATAATACCCACAAAGAGGGGTTACAAAGTAAGATTGGGAGACTTTTACTTGTATCCTATGTAGGTTACTATACTGAGGTTTATCCAGCATTTTTCTGTCTCACCATAGACAAACGGTTGAGTGGTATCTTTAAATAGAGGCCCTAGTGTGCTTACAGTTCTTTCCTATATTTTATGTTATGTTAATAAATAAATTCGAGAAACAGTTTTTTTTTTTTTTTTTTTTTTTAAGTGTTTTTAAAAATAATTATTTATTTCCAGGTCGTGACCCCAGTTGTACAGGTACCAAAGGTAGAACCTCAGAGTAGCTCTGATGGTGTCGATACAATAACGATTACGCCAGTCACCGTGGGAACGGCGCATTCGGTAGTTGCAGTTGGCCAGGAAGCTCAAGTGCTACAAGTGAGTTTTACTGATTTGCATAAAATTCTTTCTTTGTTGGCATTATATTGTCACATTTGAAGACCGTTAAGATCTGAAAAGCCTTAGAATGGAATTTAATTACGAAAAAGTTTCGTTATCCAACTTAACCAAACGTTAATTCGACAACATATGTACTGATGGATTTTGTTCGAAAGCTCATATTACACTTTATTTTGTCAATCAAAATGTTATTAAGGGAAGAAATGTATTACCTTTCAAGGTATTTTCTATTAAGTAATTTATTTTTTAAAAAAATGTTAGTTAAATAAGTCTACCAAAATTAAAAATAAATGTTTTATTTATAAATATATACACTGATGTGCAAAAGTTAAAGATCAGTTAAGTTTTCATTTGTAATTCTCACTGAAAGCTGCTTTCTGATACGGTGTGGTAAAGAAAGATGCATCATCCAACAACAGTTCCACAAATTACAAAGTAACTTTATTTAAGAATGATGTCACAGTATTAGCCATGAACGGTTGGATCACTAGCAAAGGTAGAATAATAGATATTATTATCGGAAGGGGTGCCACACATTTTTTATCCCTTTCTCCACATGTGAAGCGAGTTTCGTTAACTGTTTTTGTAGTAATGTCGTACATTCAGCGGTCAGTGTTGTTTTTAGCGTTTGAAGATTTTCCAGTGGGGTGCCGCAATACATTTGCGCACATTGTTCCATTTGGGGTAGGTAGAACCTGTTTTGATTGATTGTTTCAAGCCCTTGAGATGTGTAGCAGCAGATAGTCAACATCGGTTTTTGGTTTACGTGGTCACTGGTCCATCGAAAAGTTATATGCCTGTACCAGCAAAAAATGTAGAATCACTTGTTCCATTTGTTATGTCACGTATTTTGGTAGGCGCACTATGTGCAACCACTTTGTAATAACGTCCTTTATATGATCGGATATCAGTTGTTGAATGCGTTGTTCTGTTCGATGTTCCGCGATTTTTTCTTTAAAGAACTTTCTCGTACGTTCAAGCCGCACATGTGAGAATTACAGGCGAAAAGTTGAGTGATCCGTCAGTTTTGCACATCATTGTATTATTACATTGTATTTTAACGTAGTAAAGCTCGTTCGTTGATCAGGGTTTGGAACATGCAGCTGTCCTTACATCACGGACCGAGAGGAATCACTCGTGGAAGAAAAACAGCATTGAGTACATAAAGAAGGAATATGAAGTACGTAGTAGTTCTAACTAAAATGGAAAGAAGTTTAAAATAGCAATATGATAATTCATATACAGGACTTTCTTCTTAAAAGTAAATATTTTTAACATATTCACATTTCGGAAAAAGTGCATTTCTTATTATAATTTCTTAAGAAACAGACAGTATTCTTTGTACGAAAAAGAACCCTTGTGATTTGCAAGACAGGAAAAAAATTCTTCGAAATTCTATAACTCTTATACTCAGTTTTAGAGGTAATATTATTTTGCTAATACGAGGCACATGTCAAAGAAAAGGGCTGGTAATTTTCTTACACAGGATTGGCAATATTGAAATTCAGCATGCCCTGATATTCTGTGCTTGCATCAGAGATAAAATCGTACGAATAGAGTTGGGTACTGCGAGTGGCAGTAAGGTGAAATTACTGCCGTTATACAAAATCCCGCTAAATGTGAAGTGAGATCCGTTATACGATTTCGGAACGCCAAAGAACAAAATGCAGCTGACATTTTGCCATTTACGGACCGAAGGAATGAAGGAAAGGGAAAGCAATGGTGCAGATAGTTTGTGAAAAAGCTTTCAAATGTTCATGACGATGAGCGTAGCGGAAGGCCTAATGTTCAGATGGACGATCTGGTCTGACGCGTTTCAGTCGCTGGCTTACAATAACTGAGCTCGCCAAAGAAGTATCTGAGAAAACAGTGTGCCTAATTGTGGCTAACAAGCTACTTTATCACAAACTGTGTGCAAAGTGGGTGTCAATAATGCTGACAGATGCTCACTAAGAGCAAAGAATGACAGCTGCATGTGATTTTTTGGCCCTCTGCGGAGAGGATGGGAGTGAAACCCGAATGCTGCCACTGAGGAGTCGAAACTGCAGTCAATGCAGTTGCAGCACTGTGGTTCTCCTAAAGTCAAGAAATTCAAACAAATACTGCCAGTTCGCAAAATCATAACAACTGTGTTTTGGGTCCAGAAGAATGCGATTCTTGTGGAATTCTTGAAACCAGAACGAACCATTACAGCAAATGTGTATTGCCAAACACTGAATAATGCCGTTCAAAATCGACTGTGAAGAATTCTACTGTGTGGAATTATTCTGATCCATCACAACGCCCGCTCTTACATAGCTGATCGTACTGTTGAGATAATTCAAAGATTTCTATTAAAACTATTCAATCATCCTCCTAACAGCCCCGACGTTGCGCCAGCAATTTCTTCTTCTTCACCTGAAAAGTGGCTTTCGTCGAAGCGTTTCAACGACAGTGAAGTGCACAAGACATAAGTTCTGGACTGGCTGCACTCTCAGACCGTGGATATTTACACATAGGATATACGGAAGCGTATGCCACACTACGAGAAATGTCTGGAGGTTCATGGTGACTGCGTCGAAGAATAGTACTTGTATATCAATTACAATAATTTCTTTTATAATTTTTTTTTTTTTAAATATCGGCACTTTTTTATTTGACATGCGCCTTGTACATGCCATGATAGATAGAAGCTATTAAAAAGAGTCATATTCTTTTGTGACTTTGACACAGTTCTCTGTAAGATTTGTAAGAAAATTTCTATAAATTTTCTTCTTACAACCTAAAATCACTGCAAACCTCACCTTATCCTAATATAATGAAACCTTTGAATAACAGACACTGGTGAGATAATTATAAATGTAAATACAGGCTAATATCGAAACACTTCACTGCTACATCGAAGCTGCGATAAGTCCACATATTTGCTCGAGTTAAACTGTTTGAGAGGTGGTCTTGCCATCCAGATGAACATCAATACAAAATTTGTGCGTACAAACCGAGATGACCTAAATGAAATTATTCTAAATTCCCTCAGAGGAACCCTCTTTCACATTCGGTGAAAATATTGCAATTGTGGCCAAAATATGCCTTAGAGGAAATAGTATGTCCGGAACTTCATTTTCCTAAAAGTAATTACGGAGACCACGAACTGCACCTCGTTCATTTAAACGAAATTCTAGCAGCTGCGAAGGCGAGTGGCAAAATCTAAACATGTGGGAACAATTAGCAGGTGTTATAAATTATTTATCGTATTGTCTTTTAAATGCACATGTTGGTCCAGTGTTCAAATTGATTTAAATTTAAAAAATAGTTTTTCAAATTCAAAATACATATACAGGGTGTTTCAAAACCACCGATAATGTTTGGGAGGCGATTCCTCACACTAAGATAAGACAAAAAGTATAGATCAACTTGGGTGCACAAATGCTTGTTTTCGGAATTATAATCTGCCGAAAACATGTAAAAATAAACTTTAAAAGTCCATAGCTCCGAAACTATGGACCTACCGTAGTCGGGTCAAGACTTCACTTAGGAACTAATATGTGCGCTATCCAAAAGTACATGTTTCAGAATCCTAGGGTGCTCATGTAACAATTTTTTTTTTTTTAGAGAATTTGGCTCCGGGCATATAATTTGAATTACTCATCTACTACCTCTATAAAAAATGTTGCAGAAGTACTGCAGGATTCTGAAACATGTATTTTTGGATAGTTCCTAAATGAAGTCTTGATCCGACTACAGTAGGTTCCATAATATTGGACCTTTAAAGTTATTTTTTTCATGTTTTCAGTAGCCTATAACTCCGAAAGGAAGCATTTATGTACCTAGGTTAATCTATACTCTTCGTGTTATCTTGATGTCAAAAATCCCTCCCAAACGTTGTCGGTGTTGTTTTGAAACAACCTGTATAGGAAATATAGCTTTGTGAAACACCCCCTCCTCTGACATATTTCCATCCTAAGCAATAGGAACTTTTTAAAAGGATTGCTCTCACCACCTATTATTTTGTAAATAATAATAATAACGAACACTAACAAGCTTTGGAAAGTGACCATTTCATTCTTTCAAAATCTTCGAAATCAACCTGGAGGCACTGACTGTGGTTTATTGGTAGAGCTTATCTGCGGTGCAAGTAGTCCTGTTCGATCCTAGGTCATGTGTTTGTTGTGGCCTGCATCGTGTCTATAGGTTTTCTTTGAATTACTCTTTCTTCCTTTTCCTCCAACATTGTCACTCCATTAGTTCCTTTCATAACCATTCATTTTCCTTAATCATAAGTATCCTTTAACCTACAGGATACTAAGCGGTACGAGGTTTATCCGGAAAGTAAATACTGTTTTGACGAAAATAAATAAATAAATAACATGTTTAGACAAGCCAAACTCATTTTCACATGAAAGAGCACACCTTAAACTATTTTTCGACATAGTTTCCACCAATGTTCAAACGTTTGTCAGAGCGGGCGTCCAATTTATCCAAACCTTCCTCAATGAAACATCTCGCCAATACCCGGTAAGTATGCACCGTTTCGTCACTGAGAAAACTTCGGCGTGCAGTCTAAAGCAAATGGAGTTTAAAGGAGTTGTGTTGTTCCACGGTAATGCGGGCCTTCATACTGCTGGTGCCACCCAAACGTTAATACGGCAGTTCGATTGGGAGCAGTTTGACCACCTGCCGTACAATTCCGACTTGGTGCCGTCTGAGTGCCACTTGTTCGTGCACCTGAAGCTCGAACTCGGAAATAAACGCTTTGAAAATGTTGACGAAAAAAAAAAAAAAAAAAACTGTGGAGTTAGGGATGTCTTCACTGGCGGGATGTTTCTTTGAGGAAGATCTAGACAAGTCTATCATCCGTTATAACCAATGTTTGAACATTGGTGGAAACTTCCTAGGTATGTCGCAAAATAGTTTGTGTACTTCTTCATGTAAAAATAAATTTGGCTTGAACAGACTTGTTTTAGTATTTCTTTTCAAAACGGTGCTTACTTTTCGAACACACCTCGTACCATTTTTTTAAAAAAAAAAATCAACTTATTATTGTTTTCAGGTCCTTTCATACACTATAAAAGTTTGAATGCCTGACAATTAGGATATCATAAACTGCGCCCACATTTTTCTGGCTTATAAAAAAAATATCAGAAAAGATTGAATAATTTCTCATTTTGTCAATAATTTATGGCTTTCTTTATAATTGTATATTCTTGATTGTTTTTAAGTTCTGTACCACACACCTGTTTTATGAAAATATGAGAATTGTTATGAATTTTATCTTGAATTAAATTTTAAGATTAGGACTAATTTTACCCATTCTTGTTAATGATTTCAACCTCAGACAATTTGATCTTAATAGATAAATAAAACTATAAGTTATGCAATTAAAATCTAGATTCAAAATAAATAAAGGCAATAATTTGTCATATATTGGCATTTTAGCCTTTTGTAGTTGAATTGTCTTGGAACCTTTTAGGTCATCTTTTACCCGAAAAATAAAATTGTTACACTGCTGAATGCAGGTATTCACTTTTAGAGCTGACTGTACAAATTCATATTTTATTTACACACACACACACACACACACGCGCGCGCGCAAGTTTCGTAACTTCCGTCCTTTAATTTGAACACTTTTTTATGCTTACAGGTCACCGCAGCACCTGCGGCATCTAGCGAAGGAACAGAACCACATACTCCAACGAGTTCTGAATGAAACTAGAGACCATAATATAATCAAGAGTTGTATGTGTTTTCTGTTGATATATTTATGGTGTGTATGTGGATTTTGAAGTGAGTCACAATACCAAATCACGTACAGAAAGGAAAGGCGGTGCGGGAAGATGGTCGAAAGCGTCAATGATGAGTGGGCACGAAAAGCATGAAGCTTGTATGAAGTACCAAAGGGAAGGTTAACTTCCAGTCTGCGAGCGGATTCTGTAGTGCCATTGTTAGCTGTGTAACCAAGGATCATGAAAATGTATGTGTTCTCAAAGGGGAAGATATCAGTGCCAAACGTGACGGGTACCCGGGCTGTCACTCTTTTTTTTCTTCTTTCTTTTTTGCTGTATAGTTTCTGTACAGTCTTGTTGTAATGTTGATACAAGTTTACTGAAATAAACAATCGTGCAGTGAACTTTTTTTTTTTTTTTTCAGAATGATTGTTACCTTATTTTATTTTTTTTTTTATTTATTTATATTTAAGTCAAAAGTTTGTATCACGTGGAAAGTATGGACGGATCATTTATGATTTGAACTGCACAGCATAGATAACGATTATATGATTTTTTTTTTTTTTTTTTTCGACACATGGAACAAGTTTTAAAACGCAAGAAGTACCATATATACATATATTTCAGGGTGGTGCAATCTTAGATGCTGTTAGATTTAATGTGAATTGTGTCTTTATACATTCTTTTGTTGGCAATTTGAGAAAGAAAAAATAAATATATATATATACATACAGTAATTATGAATTGAAAAAGAATTTTATTGTGTAGGAATACATCTGGTAAGTGTACGTGCAGTGTTTATGAACTATAATTAACTCTTTTCAGAACTATTTCTTATTCGATAATTATATGAATTTATCAGCAGAGAAAGAGAAAAATAAAATTTAAATTTAGTAAATGCGATTGTCTTATATGAAAACTAGAATCAGTGTCCAGTGCATGTTATATATATATTTTTAACTTTGTCTGTGTATAGACAAAGGTTATTTTGCTGACTGAATCAGGTAGTGAGTGTGTATAATTATCTGTACCATGGTGTTAACATACATGTACCTTTAATAGTATCAGTTTTACTTCTCACCTAGTAACAATAATCATTGTTACTGGCAGAATTTATTCATTACTGTTGTAATGTAAATGAAAACAAAAAGTAAAAAAATGAAAAAAAATATGCAAAGCAACCAAAAAAAAATTATGTTAATGCCTGCACCTGTTGTTAAATAACTCGAAGCGTGTTGTAATATTCCATCAAAAGTCGTGTCAATCAATGTTTATGTATTAAAAGAAAAATATTTGTACACTAAAAAAAAAGAAGAAAAAACAATTCAACAGTTTATTTGCATTTTTCTTTCTTCCTGTTCGTAGTTTTCCTTTAGTTGTGGCTCGTAATCAAATTTATTGATTGGGGTGGTTTGGGAAATTCGTGGCTTGACTTACAAAATTAGAAAATATTTTGATTAGTTATGTTCTATTTTTCCACGTAACTCCCTGTACCGAGATATGTTTACGCCATCTCTCCGGTTAACGCTCCTATACCACTTTTAAAAAATGATTGCATTTTTTACCTCTACATCCGAAGAAAATCGCTGACCCCTCCCCCATAAAAAAAAAGTTTTTCACGTTTCTAAACAAGTGAAAGTCCGAGGGGCCAGATCAGGCGAATAGGGCGGGACGGCAACATTTCGAACTCTCAAGAATGAATTTCTGCCATGGATGCAAGGGTCGTGTGAACGCGCGCATTGTCCTGGTGAAACCACACCTTTCTTTGCAGCATTCCTGGCCTTTTAATTCTGATTTCCTCACGCAAACGTCGCAGAAGGGCACAGTAGTATTCAGATTTGACGGTCTTCCTTTTCCAAGAAATCAATCTGGATAATGCTGCTAGCATCCCAAAAAATTGATGGCATAAGCTTGTTTACTGACAAAATTTGTTTTGACTTTCTTTGGGATAGGAGATCCAGGTCGTTTCCATTGCTTCGATTGTTGTTTTGATTTCGGTATGATGGTGTACCCATGTGTGATCCATAATCACAAATCTGCCTAGAAACTCCGAATCACTTTCAAACAGTTCCAAACAATCACGTGAAAGGGGAAGTCGATTACGTTTGTGTTCAACTGAAGCAACTTGGTTACCCATCTCGTGGTCACCTTAGAAAACCCTAATTCGTTTACGATAATGTTTTGTGCTCGCTTACAGGAAATACCCACAATCTCAGCTCTCTCTCAGATTTTGAGTCTGTGGTCATTCCAAATCAGGTCACAAATTTTATTGACATTTTCTGTAATGGTCGACCTTGAAGTCCACTGCTGGAGTCATCTTCAATGCTGTTCTTCCTACGCTTAAATTCAGCTACCCACTTTTTATCATGGAATACGAGGACGTGAAGTCTCCTAGTGTGTCTGTCATGTCCATATGAATTTCCTGTGCTGTTAAGCCTTTTTTTATGCAGGTACCTAATAACAGCTCGATACTCGATTTCCTCCATGTCACTTCCGCTGACAACGTCTTATAAACCCCTCACCTGAAACAATAGAAAAATGAAATATTACACAGTGGCTACCAATGGATATACAGCTAATGTATACAAACATAAAATAATTGCTTCCTTAGTTAGGCTACAATCCACTTCCTTATTATACAATTAAACTCAGGAAAATGCAAATAATTAAGAAACTTAAGAACATATAGTGATAACATTAGTGTCAGAGAAATATGGGTGGGGCATTAAGAAGAGGGGAGGAGGGATATTCCTGCTGTCCTTTGGATGTTGACTGATATTTGATCCTATGTCAGGTACTCCCGTGTGTACATTGCTCTGCCATAGTGTTGCGTGGTGGTAAAGGAGAATGGTGTACATAACAGATGCGTGTGTATTTATCGTTTTTAAATACTGATTGACAGACTCCTTTAAACAGTGTTAGCTGTCATTTTCGAGGAAATACGAAGGTAGGAAGGCACTAGCAAAACAGATAATTGCAAAGTTGGTGAAGAAGTTAGAGACAACAGGAAATGTTCTGATTGCCATATAGAGATGCAAGGGCTCGGAAAAAGCTCGTTTTTTTCTGCTTCGCTTTTTTGCTTGGGAAATTTTGGGCCTTTTTGAAAATTTTGCTTTAAACTGATAAAGCAGACTTTGTTTCGCTTCTCTACAACAAAAAACTCATTTAATTAATGTTTGGTGCAGATAATAATATGAAACCTCGAAAATGAGCCATGAGTTTCAGAATTTTTTTTTTTTTTTTAATTCTTAACATATTTACATTATGAATTCCAAAGGATTAACCAATATATGTAATAATATTTTAACCTCTTTTATACAATAAGTACTTTAAAAAAATGATACACAAATAACTAGCGAAATTGTATGTAGTATTTTTACTTAAAAGTATTATACACCCTCTTTTTGAAGCAAAATAAAGAAAAATATGAGAGAAATCTACACATCAAGAGGTTCGTTTCGGGTGGTTCTGTACATTCTTGAAATTTTTCAGTTAAGTTTTAACTTTTCATATACATTGTATGAACATTTCGAACAAATTTTTCACTGATTGATCACATACGTAATAATCTGTTGCCACCTATCATGTGCTTCGGATCTGCAAAATCGGTAAAGCTCCAAATTCTGTAATGCACTGACTGTTCCTTAAGCTTGTTCAGAATAGGGAAAGTATCGAATTTTCTGTTCATGGATCATATACATAATAGACGGTTCATCTGAGCGTATGGTTTCCTAGGTTGTAAAATATATAACCACCATCACGGTTTACCTAGTCCTGAAGGTTTCTGAATTTTTAACAAGAAAATTCAACATATCGTTAGGAAACATTTTTTTTTAATAGAAAAGAAAAACTATGGAATACATTTAAAAAGAGTGGAAGAATTAATCACTGTTCCAATTCACAAGAAAGACAACAAAACTGATTGTAATAATTATCGAGGCATTTCTCTTAATATTCTATTAATTAGATTGACCCCATACAGATGAAATTATTGGAGATTATCAGTGTGGATTTAGTCGAAATCGACCAGATATTTACCATTCGACAAATACTCGAAAAGAAATGAGAATATATTACTCAGTACATCAATTGTTTATTGATTTTAGAAAGGCTTACAACTAGGATAAATAGCTTCTACAATTGTCCTCAAATACTACGTACTTTATGTTCACTTTAATTCATAACCCATGCTCCAGCCATCATGATGGTGAATTCCAGAGCGAAATATGGCATTTAGGTCATGGAATCTTATTTAACTTTAGAGTATACTATAAGAAAGGTATTTAAACAGAAAAATCATGAAAATGAAAAAAGCCAAAATTTCCAAAATTCTCGTTTTTTCTTTAAAAAAAAGCCGGCTTTTTATGTGCAAAAAACCATCGATTCAAAAAAGGCGGCTTTTTTGCATCTCTATTCCCATACAGGTGTCAACCTGGAGAGTGATGCTGAACATAATTAGAATCTCCTCATGTATGTACAGCCAGCAACAAAACGTTCTTTCCGTTTGGTAAAATTTATTTTGAGAATAACGATCGTAAGGCTGGAACGTACAGAAAATTGCATTTTTTAAAATTTACTGAAAACTACCCAAATTATCCTTCCAATCTGGAATTATTTACGAAATAAGTTTCACAAAACGAAAAGAACTTCTGTCATTAACTGTACATGCTTCTTACGGAACAAGGTAAGTAGTTATATTTGCATGCTCAAAATCTAATGAATAGTCTTCGAGATATTCGCATTTTCTTGGGTTTAATACCGAAAGAATCACCCTGTACTTCCAAACTATGGTATCCATAAGCAGGGGTGCCCATCCCCCCCAAAGCTGATGGCGCACTCCCCCCCAAAACTAGTAATCTCTTCCCTCCTCAAAACTCAAATCCTCTAAAAACAATTGCCTAGTGTAGCAGTAGTTTTTATAGTACTAGTAATTGTTATTTTTGTTGTTGTTTTTATTTCCTGTAGTAGTATTATAGAATGCTTGTAGTAGTAGTAGGGGCAGTAGTAATTATAAAAATGGCATTACTTTTATTAGTAGTCTTGGTAGTGTACTATGTGTGTGAATGTGTGATTACATTTTCCAGGATCTGCGTAAAACGAACAACTGCCTAGCTGGCTTCACTCTGTACAATATATGGAGCTGAATATATAGAATACTACTGGAGCGACCTCTCGCGGAAAGTCTCTATTGTACACAGTGATGCCACTTTTGAGCTGGTTTTCAGTTTCCCGCAGGCCCTGGAAAATGTAATCGCACAAACAGAAAACTATACAAAATATTATCATTAATTCATTTATTATACATCATGTAGCAATTGAACAGCATTACTTATTAAGTGTCGTACATGGTATAAATAAGAAATAAATAAATGCTCCCAGCAGAAAATGGGTAAATTACCTACACAAAGCGATAAACCGACCAGCCCATCCTTTCATATAGCAACTTGCGCGGTACTTCATTCATAGAGTTTCTAAGCAGGGGGTCGGGGGATTCATTCTCGAGATTAAAAAAAATCGCATCGTGTTCCAATGTTATTCTGACGACAGAAAAATTACTTATTCGACATTAGAGTAAAATTCTTCCTCAATTTTTTTATTCCCCCCAATTTTTTTCTCGATGGCACAACTTGCGCCATTCATCCCTCCTGTGGGCGGCCCTTCTCTCTTAAAACGAACCAACCTTTCCTTTCATACGGCTACTTGCGCGGTACTTCATTCATCGAGTATCGAAGCAGGGGGTACGGGGGTTCACTCCGGAAAATTTTTGAAAATTAGCTTCTCAAAATCGTGTTTTAATGCTATTCCGACAGTAAAATTGCTAGTTCGAAAGTAGAGTAAAATCCCCCCCAAAATTTTTCTCAATGGCGCAACTTGCGCCATACATCCCCCCTGTGGGCGGCCCTGTCCATAAGTATGAGCAACCTCACAAAACGAATAGTGGTTCGCCTTCCATTTTAAACAATCGATACTGTCTTATATAGCCTCAATACCGAAAAGTAGCGTTAAATCAATCCAAATCCAGTTTTGCGGAACGACCTGGTCCTTCCGTTCGTCCTTTCATCTGTAGACAGTAAAAGATAGTGAAGATGATGTAAATTTTTAATAATAATTTTAAATGCGGATTTATCTTCTCAAAAATAGCTCCAATCGACATCCTTATTCTCTGGATTTATCATTTCGTTCCAATATTCAATGTTCACTAGTCTATTAGTTTTACAGTGAAAAACGAAATATTATTATTAAATGTGCTCAGGCTTTTGCCTTTGACGAAATCGTACCATTAACCCTCGGACTACCAAAGGGGGGGGGGTACTTTTTACAAAATTACATATACAGTATATCTTTTGTGAATATATATGTTATTGCTCAACATTTTTAGCTAAAGCGTATACCGTACCTTACGGTGGTGCAAATTGAACAATTTTAAGTTGGTGGACACAAAGTACCCCGCTCCCTTGGTAGTCCGCGTTACAAAAAAAAAAAAAAAAAAAAAAATGCCTAGGTAGTGGAAGAATTAATAGCTGACACCGAAAACGGAAGGGATATGACCAAAGATACGGAGTATTACATGTGAATTTTTTGCCTATTTCAGGGGAAGAAACTAGTGTTTCAAAATATATATCGTTAAGGTGCTGTGTAAGTAAAATTGATACAGTTTAGGTGATCCTTGTAAATAATATTATAAATTTAAATTTGGAGAAAGGAATTTTTGTACAATTGAGAAAGTACAAAATAGGATGTTATAATCTAAAATGTGCAGTGTGAAATTTGCCATGATAACATTGAGTGTTTATGAGCAGTGGTGCTATTCTAATCTTTTAACAACCGGTTCTCTCTCTCCATATATATATATAGAGTGTCCCACCAGGAAAGTGCCATATTTTGAGGAATGATAGTATTGGCCATGACAAGTAATCGATCGAGAAATCGATGAAAAGACTACTTTATTCTGTATACATTGCTTCGAAGGTACATATCTCGAGAACTAATGAAGACATTGGAGCATTCAAAAACGTGTTGTAGACAGATAGCACACGTAATAGGCAATTTAGGCATTAGGGACCGTTCACATATTACGTAACGCTGTTTTTGACCTATTTTACCCCCTTCTTCCTTGTCACACGTCGTAATGCAAGGCAGAACCACTTCCCTTTTGTTACGTAAAGTTTTTTTATTTTTGTTTTTTCACCAATTTTGCTTATTTTGGGGGTGATCACAAAAAAAAAAAAAAAATAATGGCAGAACTTTTCATTACAAAATGCTTGTATTTTGAATATATTTACAGTGTTTTTCCCCAACAAATCAAAGTATTAGAAAATCATAGTACCGTAATAATAATTTAACCCGATTAACCAGTCTTAATTCTACGAAATTCCATACTGTCGTTTTCCCAAGGAGATCGCACCCAACCTCTTAGGCCACCGATGATTGGCAAGGAGGAAATGCTGCAGGAAGACGCAGGTGAAACAGGATCTAGAGAATTGATATTGACCTCTTTTTTCTGGAATCCAGGATGCTTCCTCTATTTGAAGTTTCCCCGTGTCGACGATACAAAGAAGTTCTCTTCCCCGTAGATCACAGATTCAACGTGGCTTTACATGTGAAGGAGCAGGGACATCTCATTTGTGAACAAGCTTTCGGCCATCTTCTTTGGACTTCAGTTTCCCCCTTTTCTAATTCTTGTCCTAAATCGGTGCCAAAATGCGAATAAACTCGATTTCTCTTGGAAAAATTAAATCTAAAGATTAAAAAAATTCAGTATAAGATGAATATCCGACGAATTCGGTTTTAATATCTTATTTTACTTGGATCGTTATGTTGCGAAAAATATTATTTCACGAAAAAGAGTTTCTTCTGTTTCACATGCGAAATCCCTTGGAAGAATAGAGTGGGTAATGATTCAAATCAAAAGTTTTAAAGCTATTCTCAGAAACAGCGATACGAGTGGGAACGCGAGAGCATTTTCAAGCGGTAGTTACAATCGCTAACAACTAACTCCAGAAAAGCGTGTACCGTAAATGCATTGCGACGATAGCCACAGAACAGAGCTTTATTGTATTGTAATACACGAAGTTTTCGTCACCAGTCATGCTGGTGTCAAGTAGCGTTTTCAAATCCCTTCTGCAAGATTCAATTTATACAGGCAGTATTTTCTCAATTTTCCAAAAGAATATAATTATTTATAGAAATGAAAAGAACTAAATAAAATTATTTGTTTAAAAGATTGCATATAAATATGAGAATAAAAATAAAGATTACAGAAAAAACACGTTACGTAACGAAGACGTTAACTCCCTCCTCCCTCGTGATATACTTCGTAACGCAAGACCGAACCTCTTCTACCCCTGTGCCGCGTTACGTAATATGTGGACGACCCCTTTTATATCGATCATTTTTAACATATTTTTATGCCCCCTCCCACCAATCCCCTGTGACGATAGGGATTAAAGTGAACTTCAACGCGGTCGGGAATATTACTACTTATCTCAGCAACCCTGAAAACTATGCATTTGACGCTAATATTCATCGTTAAAATTATAGGGCAGATTGTCCAAGTGCCGGACACCGAAGTATTTTTCATTATTTCTCACAATTCTCTCAGCAAATAATGATAATAAAAAAACTTACAATGTACGTAAAGGGTAGAGTTAATAGTAGCATACTCTAAAATGAAATCCAAGACTACTTTGTTTCCTGAGTTATTTATGAATTTCCAAAAGTGACTTTTATGATGATAACCGAAACACTGTTCCCAGTACCGGACACACAATTCTCCGCGTAACAGTAGGCTTAGTAAATAGAATAAACTTACCAAGTTTAGTTAGTAAGGAATACATTCTTAGTCATGGCTTACAATGTTCACATACAAAATACGCCACAGTATCCCTATGAGCACATGCAATGTGAACCCAACCACTACATATACAACATTGTATCCAGTCTTCTTCTAATATCTCCCCACAGATAAGGCATGTTGTCTCCTTTGATTTGGTTTCTTCATCCTCATATTAGTTTTCTTCATCTTTGTTCTTTTATGTCATGTCATTTCGGAATTGAACTTTTCTTGTAAGGAAGATCTGTGTTGTATTCTTCCCAGGATGTTTTACTCCTCTTCTTTTTCCTTCTTCCTTTTCGAGACGTTTCTTATAAGGCGCTGATGTCAAATTTTCACTTTCTTCTTATCCTTTTTTTTTTTTGTAGCAATCTTTCTCTGCGTATTAGTGGCTACAGGGAAAATCTGTTCTATGGCATTTTGAAAGGCTTGTGACGTTGAAGAAACAGTTGGATTCAGTGGATTGAAGTCCTAAAACATTGTAGAAGTTGCCAAAGGGTTCACATTCGACGCATTTGGTTGACAATCAATTATCAATTCTGGCCTTTCTGATAATATTTTTGCTTGATGCAGAGAGGAAACCTATTTATTTGAAAATGTCTTTATTAAAGGGGTATATCCAGTACACACACACATCCGGATTGTATCAAATCCATCCTACAAATTTTTGGAGAAGGCACTTGCAACCAAACTACAGATATCTTTGTCAATTACGTAATTTAAAACCTAATTTTTCATATTTGCCCATCATACACCACATGCTGAATTCAATGCCAGTTTAAACAGTTTCATAATTGTTCTGTCCAATAGTCGAAGGTTATGAGTACTGTGAGGAGGAAAGCTCAACATGAAAATATGATGTGGTTTTGCATACAGAATGACCTGAAGATCTTTGTGCGTGCTATGGTCATCTAAAATTAGAAGAATCGGACTTTGTTCAGATGGATTAACTTTTTCAGCAAATGATTTTAACCATTTCAAAAACTCTGACTCTTAAATCCAACCACTCCGTTGAACATCGAATATGCTTCTGCCTAATGTATCTTCCGTAAACAGCGAATCCGTACGGATTCTAGGAAACATAAAGAGAGATGGAATGATCTGGTCTCCTGCAGTATTTGTACAAAGCATCACTGTAATATTCCTCACGTCCTGTTGTGAGCTTACTGATCTGTTTCTTCAGTCCCCCTTCCGCCACAATAATTTCAAAGAGTTGGAATGGATCACACTAACGCTACTTTCATCACAGATAAAGGACCTGTTTGGAGGAAATGAATGCTTCTTCAATAATTATTCTAATTTAGGGGCACTTTGGTCACAAGGAGGCACATGAGGTTTTCAGTTTCGATTTGCTTAGGTATGCGTGAATAGGTATAACCTTTAAAAATATATTAATAAAAAGGAATTCGCACCAACAAAGTTTGTAATCCATAACCCAAAAAAAAAATTAAAAAATTGATGAAATATTGTCAATTTGTTCTCACACTAGATATAAAGTTCCTTGCGCCATTTTGTTGTATTCTTCTAATATCAATATTTGACTCTACTTTCTGTTTAAGAATAACATATTTCTGGTTCATACTTATGCTATCCTTTCGAAGTGCTCGTGTTTCACGAGCCTATAAGTAGAATGTATGTATTTGAAAAATTATCCTTCTCTCCCTAGGCAAACTTGTGGTTGTGATCAAACTCCTTGCGTATTATGCTTTCCCAAAGGAAAAATAAATAAATAAATAACATGCTTAAAAGTTTTTTTTTTTTTTTTAAACTTAACTACAGTTATTAGCCATCGATTGGTTTGGAAACAATCTTTACAATTTCAATGCTTGTATTCAACACTATAGTGTGTTGACTAGTAATATGTAATATGTCTCCGCTATATCAAAAGATAGTACTGGTACAGTAATTATAGAATTTTTCCTGTGCTACCTCTGTCACATGAAAAATAAATTATTTTTAGGAGTAATAGGAGTCTAGGCAGATATTTGGAGGTGCTGAGAGAGGAATAGCTTCTATTTCTTATCAAACTGGTCTTCCGTTATACATAAATTTATCTTCTCAAGGCCGAGAGTGTAGCGCATAATCAGCAAGTGTTGTAGGAATTAGCTAAGGGAGCAACCCAGTTAGGATTAGCAAAATATAACCTTGGAAATGCGATACATAATGCTTTTCTTAATAAAGAAAAAAAGTACAGTGGAACTTAGATAATTCGAACCTTAAGGGACCAGTAGAAAAATTTGAATTGTACAAAAATCCGAATTAGAAAAGTTTTTGTAAATGGTTGAAATAAACAAGCAAACTTCAGGTTTTAACATAAAGACCATTATTGGAGCTAATAATAAGTATTTTAAGTACCATACACTCATTGTAAAACTAGAAAAAACATAGGTTAATACAATATGAAGTAAAATATTGTACTGTAATACGTACGTACATACACTAGCACTGTATTATGCATGAACATTGAAAAAATCATAAAAACAGAAAAAAATATTACTGTATTAATAGACAAATAACTGTCATGAGACTCAAAAAAAAATCAACATTTTTCAAAAAATGCTGAGATCTTTGCTTGTTTCCTAGAATTTAGTTTCTCGGTCATTACAAACGAATCTAACAAATTCAAGGAACGGAATAGTTCATCACTTACTTCATTTTTGCTTTCCAAAAACCGTCTGAGTTGCGTGATGTGCTTCGCTGCCTCGGCCGGGGTGGGTGCGATGACCTTTAAGCTGAGTAGAATGTGGGCGGGGCGGAAAGCGTGCTACAGTACGTATCTTCATCCGTTTCTTGGAAAATCCGATCCGATGACTTGACCTCCTTTTAGATTTATACGGCAAAAACTTCCAATTATCCAGATTATAATTCGAATTAACCATGATTTGTATATAAAATTCTAGGGACCAAGAGAAAAATTCGAAATAAAGAAGTTTTCGAATTACGGAAGTTCGAATTATCCAGGTTCCACTGTATAATGAGTTATAAATACGAGCATTATTTACTTTTTCTATTCTATTGGCGATTAATTCATATGCTGCGTACAATGCCTATACAGAAGTTACACTCAAAATTAATAGACTCACTGCAATCGCGTTCGAAAAACAGCGACAACATTTGAATGAAAGAGAAACTTATTGTACCTGACATTACTTGCTTTAATCAGGGTCTGGAAATGCCTACGTATGTGAACATAAATTAACCACTCAAATAGACTAATTATTATCGAAAATAGTCACTCAAGTGTTACTATCAAATCAATGAAAAATCACGAGTTTCTTTAAGTGAAAACAGATAATTAAGATTGTTAATCGTATACGTGGTTCTGTTTGTTAATTCAGTGTATTTGATATAGTGCTTATGATTCTATAGTGATAACTTAAGAACGAAGAAGAATATAAAAAATGTACAAAGTAAGCCAGGTAGTATCTACAAACGCTATTAAATAAATAATAACCCTTGAGCCAGGTAGTATCTACAAAATGTTATTAAATAAACTAATAGCCGTTGAGCCAGGCAGTATGTACAAAATACTATTAAATAAACTAATAACCGTTTAGCCGGCTAGTATCTACAAAATGCTAATAAGTAAGCTAATAACCGTTTAACCAGGTCTATCTGCAAACACTATTAAATAAACTAACAACCCTTTGCAAATCTTTTTTTTATAGACAGAGATTTGGGTGCTCAGTTTATGACGTTGGGCACTTAAATTTATATACAAGGCTCTACGAAAGGGTCTTGAAAAGTATTATTATTTCATATGATGGTATTTTGTACTCTTTTCTACATTTAATATATTCTTCTTGTCCATAAGTTATTCACTATATTTTTAAGTGGAGTTCAGCTTAGCGGAGAGCTTTATGTGTATTTTCCGTGGCATGTGCGCAGGGCTGGCCTTAGATGGTGCGGGGCCCCAGGTTCACAAGTAACTTTCACCAAGAAGGTTCTGTAGCACTTGATAAATTTCGTACTTTTCTTCTCTTACAAGTAAACCTATCAATGTCGAAATCTACTTTCTTGACCAAATTTGGCAGAAAGTGTGGAATATCAAGAAACGAGCATAAGCAAAATTTAAAGTGCTTCCGTTCCGTCATTTCAGAGTTGGCGTGGGTCAATGAAAACTTGACCCACGACCCACTGACCCACCATGACCCACGACCCACCGTGACCCACTCTGACCCACTACCACCATGACCCACCATCCACCGTGACCCACCACCCACGGCGACCCACTCTCATCCACTTTGACCTACTCTAACTCACCAAAACCCATTGTCAACAACTTTGAACACGATCCACGGCCTCTTCTGAACTGACTAAAGAGTTTACACTTGTAATAAAACAAGACTGTGAAATTGTCACTAATCGGAGTTTGAATTTCTAGTCAATCGCTCAAGCACCACTCTGTTATAATAACGGTGGGTCTGACCTTTACGATATAAAATGGTAAAGTGTTTGCTAGTGAGGAAATTGAAATAGTTCGAGGTGGGTGGAAATTAGTGTGTGCCTAAAATATACTAAAAGAGTATTCTTGCAAGTGTTAATTTCTGAACGCATTCCAAAAGAAACTTCTATTTGCAGGAAAATATCCCTGTACAATATGGAAAAGGTTATGGTTTCTCAGTTCACAGTATTTTTCTCACAAAAGACTTGAAAAATCAGTTTTTCATAGTGTATAAAGGTGCTCGGGTACCCTATGTGAGAGCATCTCCATAAAGTATGCTCATAATTGTAATTTGTGTAATCACTAAAACACCATGTTAAATTTAAGTTACAAATATGCATAATTACAATTATTTTGAATATTTATTCAAAGTAGTTTACGTAAAGCAAAGAAGAGACTTACTAAAAATTAGGTACAAAGTTGAATAACACAAATAAGCCATTAGTAATACAAGTATACATTTTCCGTAACTCGTAATTTTCCACCTTAAAACAAATCTGAAATCGGATTTATTTCCTGTTGGTAACTTTTTGGCGGTAAATCATCCGCAGTGGAATGATGTCCATCCTTCAGCCAAGAAATAACTAGCTCGTGTACTTTGAGTTTGTCTAGCGGTGGGCTATTAACATTGATGAACAACAAGTTAGAGAATGTTTGAGCACTTAATCTATTTCTAATATCAATCATCTGTAAATTCATAAGGGGAAATCCTCGTTCTTACTCTGTCGTGGAAATTGGTAATACTTCTACCCGATTTCTGCAACTTCTCATCGACAATCTACTTGTTAGACTTAAATCTGATAACGATTTTTCTTGGCCAGTTTTGAAATACTCAGCAAGAAGTATCATCTCTCTATCACCATACAACATCTTTTCCATATCGACCATGTCAGTTGGCAATGTCGACCCATGTAGAACAGAAACTTCATCTACCACGCCTTTGATAGGGAATCTTGTGAATAAATTATCAATTAAAGCCTGATAAACTGATGATTTCTTATTTGTTTATAAATTTAATTTTTGTAATTACACATGAAGGTTTGATACCATTACCAAGTTCCCTTCCCCGTCTAGAAAGCGAAAGCGAACGAGGCTTCTGGAAAGTATTCAGAGGTGAATGGGAATTTCCCTCCTTCTTCAACTTCAATTACCACACTGCTGTTTGCCATGTGCCAAATTACAACGAATTTCAATTAAAGTATCATAGTATAATTATTTCCTTGTTGAATTATCAATACTTTTCAGTGGAAAAAGGATGAAATTTCAAAGTTCCAAATCAAAGTAAATAGACTAACGTAAAGGGGAAAAAAGTGTAAAATTTTCCATACAATTATGCGTACAATCCAAACTTCAAATTTCCGTGTAGTTAAGCTTACAGTACAAATTTTATGCCTATTTTTCCCACAACTTTATGGGTTGATTGCCCTGTGCTGTGAACGCTCCATATAATAAACATAAGCTTCAGCAATTATTATAACAGAAAGCAATGGATATATGGAGCCAAGTACTGTATTTTTGGTTTCTGATTTTCTTTTTCTTAAATAACATCGATCGTTTTCGAGCATTTTTACAAACCAACTCACTACCAATTTTCCATATATAGAAAGTGCCCCACCCCCCACATAAAGGAGAATTTTAAAAATGATAGGACACATTCTGTTTATTTTCAAAAAACAGTTAATACACTGAATTTCAGCTCCGTAAGTTTAACGGCTTGCGAGATACTCATTTTTTTTTTCGCAAAAATTCGGATCCTCACTACCTCCTTAGGATATTATGCATTATAATAAAAGCAATATAACATCCCAATTTGGATTAAGGCGTAACTATATACCAAAAGTAATTTCATTTGACTTTGCAATTTGACCGTGATGATCAGGCACACATAGTTAAATTCAATTTTTTATAAATAATTTATATATTACAGTGATTCAAAAATGTATTTTTTTTCAGTAGTTAGCTCTAAAAACCCACAGGTCTCGAAAGCCAAGTTGTAGTGTAAGTCCTATTGCTATTACTACTATTAAAAATATCAATATCCAAGAGTGCCTGAAGTTTTTTTTTTTTTTTCACTTGGTTAGATATACTCACCTCAGGTAAGTAGACAGAAACAAGTGGAAAAGGGAAATGAAGGTCTAGAAAGTAAAACGGTGATAAATTTAAAACGGGTCTTCAGAAGATACTCTCTACAATGCAGTGAGCAGAGAGGGTCGGTAGATCATACTGAGTCGGAGGGTCGTAGTGGGTGGTAGGTCGCAGTGGGTCACGGTGGGTGGTGGGTCACTGTGGGTGGTAGGTCACAGTGGGTCATGGTGGGTGGTGGGTCACAGTGGGTCACGGTGGGTTGACCTACGACCCACTGACCCATTCCATCTCTGCATTCCATGTGAAATCAACCAAGCCCAAAACCTCATGGTGTCAGATTTCGATGAAACTTGGTATACATGTAGGTCCCTAAGAGAGATAATCATGCACCAAATTGTAAACCTGCACACAATTAGGGATGGTATCGAGACGAGACGAGACTTTGTACAGTCTCGGTCTCGTCTCGGTTTAAAAATAGCTGTCTCGGTCTCGTCTCGAATCAAAAATCGCAATCTCGGTCAACAAATGCTTGTCTCGATCTCGGTCTCGGTCTCGTCTCGGTCTCGTCTCGAAAGTCTCGAAATAAATGGGTGAAATTAAAATTGTAAAAATATTATTATTGTAAAGTCTGTCGTTTCTGCTTTTTATTTTTGACCTTATTCTTGACTTAGAATTATAGGATGGTGTACTTCTTCAGAGCTAATTTGCTAGCGCTGATGCCTTCCATGCGTGTGTTCCAGTTTCAATCATAGGGCTTTCGATAAAAGAAGAGAATTAGCTGGGTTGAATGGAAAATGAATGAGAAGGTGTTAGAAATAGTAGCAGTAGGGGAGAAAAGAAGAATTTTAGATGTAATTAAGAGGAGGAAAAGGAACTGCTTGGGACATTGGCTGAGGAGGAACTTTATTATGAGAGACATGCTAGATGATATGGTGGAAAGAAAGAGAGGGAGGGGTAAAGGAGACTGTAGTTAAAGGAAGGCATTAAAACGGAAAATTGCTAAGTCAAGACGAAGAGACTAGCTGTGGACCACCGTATATCGAAGTTTCTGAGTTGCAACAAGTGACCTGCCAATAATGGCAGAATAGTTATGATGATATGTTAGCAATATTGACCAGAAAAATGAGAGAAAAATTAAAATAATAACGATTATAATCAAACCTCTTAATATTTTAATATAATTTGAGTAAAAACTGTAAATGATTCAACTGTCCATGTCTTTTGTCTAATCTCAATTTATACAAATATTTTTGACCTACTGTACAAAAGCATCAAACTCCAACTTATTTGAAATAACAGTACAAAATCATTCACTTGTGAATACAGATTATTAATAATATGATGTTTTATAATGTTATATTGCTCAATCCTCGTGTGTCATATGCCTGAGGAGGCTAAAAGTTATATTAATAAAAAATATTCAACGTATAAGCACCCGCCCATGAAATCGAATTTGTGGTCACATACACAAGTTTTTTGTCAGTCATGAAAATGTTAATACGATATTAATTTTTTGAGCACACATTAAAAATTTCTAACGGATGCTTGATCCTTGGAGCCAAGGCCATACCCTTGTACTCGGCACCTATGGTGTACGGAATTATCGATGTTCAATACTACATTTCTGTTTAGTTATAGAAAAAGAACACTACTAATATGTTTCGAAATGATGTAGTATCTAGTTTTACCGCCACGATTATGCACCGAGGCTAAGAGAGATGATGATGATGAGAAATGGATGAAATTGTGGAATGAAGAAAGTAGGAGGTAGGGATGGTACCGGGACCGAGACGGAGTTTTATATACCGAGACGAGACCGAGACGGACTTTTAAATACCGAGACGAGACCGAGACAGGCCTCTATAACTCGAGACGAGACCGAGACGAGATTTAGGTCAGTCTCGGTTTCGTCTCGAATATTGATATTGATAGATACTTAAATTACCTTCACTCAAAATTTATTTCGTTGCTGTGTTAGATAATATGAGAACGGTTGACTCATGTACAGTGGCGTATTTAGGGGGTGGTTATCGGGCTCAAACCCCTCCCAAAATTGGTCGCGTTGCCACCCAGGTCGGCCCTGCACGGGTTCCCGTGACCCAACTTTAATTTTAAATGGAAGCAAGAGGTGAAATGAAATGAAATGTTTGAGTTTAACGTCCCACGGTTATGCCGGTTAGGCTAAAGGAGACGGTGATTTTGAGTGATGAATGAAATGGTGGAATGAAGAAAGTGGGAGGAAACGGGAGAGCCCCGAGAAAACCCACGCACACGGTGTTTGTCCACCACAAAGTTCACTTGGCGGGGGCTGGGATCGAACCCGGGACCCCAAGCACCAGAGGTGAACGCTCTACCACTGAGCCACCGCGGCCCCTGAAGCAAGAGGTGAGTGGTACCTCGTTCGATAGATCTTGAAAAAACTAAAAAGCGTTGTGGTAAAAGATCTTTCATATCGAGCACTGTATTCAAAATGGCCGCCAAGATATGTTGTCTATATCAGATACAGTAAAATGTGCAGTGCCACTAATATGAAAACGGTTGAACATAAATGAATCGAGCAAAAACTCAAATAGAAAATGTCATGTGGCACATCGATTGATATTGTCGCGGAGCCCAGGGGCCCAGGGCGCAACTTCAAAGTTGTAAATGGAAACATGGGGTGAGTGATACCTCGTTCGACATATCTTTGAAAATAAAGAGTGCTGTTGCAAAAGATTGTTCATATGGGTCACCGTTTTCAAAATGACCACCAAGACATGGTATCTGCATCAGGTAAAACGTCCAGTATCGCTAATATGAAAACACCACAACAAATATTCGAATAGAAAATCACAGAGGGTATTTATCATTCTATAGCTCGGGAATGTTGCAACAGTCGAAAAGATTATTAGAGTGAAAGTGCCATAATGGAAAGGAAGAAATCTAACTCCTAGAAAATTATCGCTCCAACCTCACTCCGTACGTGAGTGAAGTGGGAAGGATCGATGAAATTGCAAATGAGAGCCTTAGTTTTTGCAAATTGTATCTACGAAACAAAGTTATTTGAAATGTGTTTTTATAAGAGATAAATGTCTCTGTAATGGGATAAAGTATGTAAAATTCTTGTTAAATGGTACCTTCCATTTTGATTGCGGGCAATGGTTTGATGTAAAACTGAATCAACTAAAATGCGAAACAAATAAGTCGAACAATGCAATTTTAGAACAATGTTTACGAACGTTGGTTTTGTTCAACACTCCTATGCTTGATATTGGTTCGCTTCTTTTCCTTCTAAATTCTTGAATGTGATAAGTTTCACTGAGATGTCCACAGCTACATTCCGAATAACTTTCAACGGTAATTTCAGTTGTGATCCTTAGTAACGAAACGGTACATACTGATGCAGATATGTCCCAAAAATCTTGCACGCAATGCGTTAAATTATCAGGGGAGAAGAGGCGGGTAAAATGTAGTTAAACTTGAATTTCACCTTATTTTTATTCACCTTATTTCACTTTATTTTCATTCATTATAGTACCAGTCATTTGTACACACAAACGTTTCAGACAAACCATATCTATTTCAAATAAAGGTGAGGTTCTCATTTGAGATTTTACCATTCATTCCCGCTTCACCTACTTACGGACTGAGATCGGAAAGATAATTTTCTATCATTTTCTCTTTTGCATCATGTCAATTATATTTTAATCATCTTTTTCTCCGTTTCATTATACTCGAGCTGTGGAATGATAAATACCCTCTGTGCTTTCCTATACGAGTTTTATTCTGTTCATTTATCTCCAACTATTTTCATATTAGAGGTCTAGTGGTACTGGACGTTTTATCTGATACAGGCACCATGTCTTGGCGGCCATTTTGAAAACGGTGACCCATATGAAAAATCTTTTGCCACAACACTGTTTAGTGTTTCAAGATTTATCCAACGACGTATCACTTGACCCATATTTCGGTTTAAAATTTCTAAGTTTGGCCCCCTTGAAAGGCAGCCCTGGGAGTACTGCGAGAATATTATTCGACGCGCCCCATGCCTTTCCTGTTTCACTTTTTGACTGTTCGTTTATCTCCAACTGTTTTCATATTAGTGGTACTGGACGTTTTATCAGATACAAGCACCATGTCTTGGCGGCCATCTTGAATACGGTGACCGATATGAAAAATCTTTTGCCACAACGCTTTTTGCTTTTTAAATATCTATGGAACGAGGTATTACTCGCCCCATGTTTCCATTTAAAATTTTAAAGTTTGGCCCTGGTATTCCATGAAAGGCGGCCGTAGGAAGCCCCGCGACACCATTCAGTATGCCCCATGGCATTTCCTATTTGAGTTTTTATGCGGTTCATTTATGTTCAACCGTTTTCGAGATATCTCTGTGCAAAAATTAAAATGGGCCATCCTGGATATATATAGCCACGGATCCAGTATATGATCAAGGGAGGCGCTAAACCATGGTTTGCCGCTTTATCCAGTGAAGCCCATTTTATCCAGTGCATAACGTTCAGGGGGCTATAGTCCCTAGAGCCCTCCCCTAGGATCTACGATATATATACATACAGTATATATATATATATACTGAAATTTTGTACCAAGTTGGGAAATTTTTCTTGATACTCTGCAATATCATTAGATAAACAAGCAATGTTGCTAAAACAAAATAAAGTTGTATTTTCTCAAATTTTCTTACGTAAAGTATTACATATTTCTAATTTAGTTATTTAACAAAACCACAATAGCCCATACATTATTTAGTGTAGCTTGGAAACAGTGTTGCCACACTTGGTACAATTGTACCAAATTCAGCCCTTTTTGTCATTCATCGGCCCGTTGGTACCACGCTGGCATTTTCAGCCCCTTTTGTGAAAAAGTTGGTACAATTCTACCCAATTCAGCACCATTTAAGAAATACTTGTCACATTTTCAAAAATGTCAGTAAGACTTTTCCTACATTTCACTTTACTCATGCTGTGTGTTGGACTCTTTAAAAAATGCTGTTGAACATTCATTCAGTGACGTTGTACCGCATAACGCTACGAACTTTGTTTTGAATATTTGTAACTCAAACTACACTGGGAAACAACGCTAGATGGGAGCATCCGCGCCGCGCATGAAGACGAGAAATTTTAGCTTGAAATCTTAAAAAAAAAAAGGAAGAAAAACACATACACGTTGAATCAAGTGTTGAATATTCTGAAGAAGACCAGGGGTGTTCTAGTAAGTATAATTTATGTGTCGTTGCAAAGATTCTATACCAAGTTTGTTCGGGTCCTTCTATTTGGATGTTTTTAAAAAGTAATTTTTAAAAAGAGCACTTTCTTGATTTAGACTCTTGGGAGAGGGAGGGGGGAGTATTCTAGAATTTTACCTCTTTTAGTTTCGTGTTATAGAGCCATATATCACACTGGTATAAAATAATGAATTCGGCCCTTTTTGTTTCAATTTGGTACTATTTTTCAGCCCACTTCAGAGCTAGGACTGTGGCAACGCTGCTTGGAAATCTTTACCTTCCAACGGCATGGACGGTGCAATGCGCATCAACTGTACCTTAGCGTCAAATACTGTGATCATGGCATAATATATTTCGAATGAATGAAGGAACAAAGCTACAAGAAACGGAAAATTTAAATGTTTCTAAAGACTTTCCTTCGAAAACGCGCTGACATATCACGCCTCATCATGCAGATGCTTCCAAAATACTTAAATGCTTATAACGCCATTTACAACAACTGTTATTTCAAATCGTTTCAGAGATACCAAACACATTGGTAGAGATTGTTATACTGCTTAAAATGACGTATTTGTATTAATTTTTTATAATGATTATTGCTTTCCTTTTGTAACAACAACGTATGGCTTCTATAACATTACAACAATAGTTTTTGATGGTTTTAATTACAAGAAGTCGCAGTTACATTATTTTAAGCAGTGTTGCTCACTTAAATAAATTGCTAAATCTTATTCTAAATATGTGCAAATAGATAAACTGCAAAATATTTTAAAATTACTCGTAATTTGTTTCATGGTGCAAGAATGCTTTAAAGAGACGACGTTTTTCATAGTCTTTGGGCTACTTATAATGTTAATGTTTAAGTCTTCGTTCCAGCAATACCTGTAAATGCAAATTGTAACTGAAATTAAATGTAGGCCTAACTGATATATTTTCAGTAACACTAGTTGTTCCCCCTAAAGCCCGTTATAGACGAACAAATATTCCATCATATATTGTATCAAATATTTCATCAAAGTGGAATTTGAACATGTATGATATCAACTTGTATGCAACTTTTGGGTTGGTTACAACATTTGATACAACTGTTCTAAATTAGAACTTGTTCTATTTCTATCCAACATTGTATCAAAGAAAACAAACGAAAATCGCTATGCGGTGGCACTAAAATCGAGTATGTGGACACGGAAAGCAGCTGACATTCTTTTGATGCATACTAGCAGTAATCTGTTTTGTATAACTATAAAATTAAAGAATATTAGGGCTAAGTACCACAGGCGACTTCCCAAAATTGGTGTAGATTGAGAATAATATGTGATTTTTTTTTAAAAAAAAGCAAACCTTTTTTTTTCACTTTTCTTGATTTAAATGATTTCTTAAGACGTTCTGGCATGTTATTACTTTGGCGCATTCTCAGATTATTGCGTACAGATTGACAATATGCCTGTATATGATGTGTCTGGAATGATCATGTGCTATCTTATTATATGTAGTTATTTCTTCACGAAATTAATTCGTAATGCCTTAAAAATTGTTTCTCAAGGTAGGAGTTGCATTCATGAGTGCAGATTCACTTTACGAGGACTTTCTTTAAGGGTCTTCCCTTCAGCGAAATTAAACTACCGCTAATTTTAGTTTTTCTGTAATATCTTCAAAACTAATAAAAATATTCGAAAAGCAGAAAATTAGTGAACTAGACAATACAATTCTGCATGTGATACTTTTACTACAATTCGCCTATCTGCTTTTGGTATGCCGCTTTTTACAGAACACGCAAAAACTGTTAAATCTACCTACAGTTGCAAATCGAAAGCAGATAAATGAGTTGTGATAACGGTATCACACGCAAAATCGTATTGTTTAGTTCACTACGTTTCTGCTTTTCGGATATTTTTATTTGTTTTGAGAATATTGCAGAAAAACTCTAAAATTAGCGGTAGTTTAATTACGCAGTAGTGAAGACCTTTATGGTATAAATACGCATCGAACAAATATCATTTAAAAAGAGACTGTAGGAAAAGCAACTTATGATTGGTGTCCATTAAAAGCGAGGACGATATTTAACCGATTCAGAGCAGGAGCACAGCATGGGACCCACAAGTTAGCACAGGGTTTTGTTCGCGAGAGGCAGAGGCATCAATAACTGAAGATGAGAGCCAAAATGAAGATAGTGCAAAAAACAATGGATGTTGCATAAAATCAAAATAGGTTAGATTGCGTAATATCTTCGCATTTCTAAATATAAATTAGTAGTTTCACACACTGAAAAATTCCTTCGGAATTTAATATCCTACAGAACCTTCGTTAATATGTACTCTCTCATTTTAACTGTAAAACCTAACATTTGGTAACTGTTTAGTAATGGGGGAGCCAACACTAACGAAGACAGAAAACAATTTGCACTGCGAGACTCCAAACCGCCTTTACTCTATAACGCTCGCTCGGGAATACTGTGTGAATTAAATGTTATTAAAATAATCTAACCGAATGTGAATAGAAAATCGCAAAATAGTCAATTAAAAACCTGGCCCCCTAAAGCTAAATAATAGCCTAACATTTTTATGACGGACTATATATTCTTAATCAGTGCTCCAAAGTTACAAAAGTTACTCGAAAATTAACTGTTTTAGACGAAATGTAAGCATCGGACCAATAAATAGAATGTAGATTCATACGTATTTACAGAACAAGAAAGGAACCATGAAAATAAGATTTATTTGGGAATAGCAATAAAGGAGAGAAATGAGACAGAAGTAACTGTGAATAGTCACTCCATTCATTTCTACAACCTTGTTCATTATAGTTACACCAGCAGGTGCCACCATAAAACTCACATACACGTTCATGTAACCTAACAACTGAATCAAGAAATATAAACAATTGAGCAATGGTATTCACCTTTATATTTGATCGTTTATAATGGGTGCGAAAGTTTTACCCAACTTATTTGACCAAATTACCATCAAAGAAAAGTTTGATACAATATTTGATGGAAGAGTTTGACGATGTATAATTGGCTTAAGCCTTAGGCCTGGTGTACACTTTAGATTAAGAGTGTGCTTAATTAAAAGTTCTAATTACACCCAAATTACATTTCACTTGCTTTAGTTTGACCACTGACCACCTGAAACTCGATCTATACTATATAGCTATATGCAATTATTCAACGACTTACACAGTGGTGCCCCCCCTCATGTCCATGACGCACCTTCCCTCAATTATCTATCCGTAGGTGTTCTTCCATGAAAAAAAGAACTTTTCGATTAATTTTTACACCCTCTCAAACACATTTATATAGATTTTTACCCCCCCAAATATTTCAATGACGCAGTTTGCATCATAGCCCCTCCTTGTGGGCACCCCTGACAGTTAGCAATACACAGTGTTCACTTTTGTTTTGTTTTGTTTAAGTTTAACGTCCCACAGTTATGCTAGGGCGTCTAAAGGAGACGTGGAGCTAATGATTATAGAGGAATCCGAACCACTTCGGTCGTTCAACTTTACCCCTACCGGAAATCGAACTCGGGACCACGCAAACCGAAATCAAGAGTGCTATCCGCTAGACCAAATGAGGATCCTCACATTGTGTTGATTTAAATCATTCAGTCAGTGTTGCCAGATCTGAAGATTAAAAAGTAGCGTGTCTGTACTCCGAAAGCAGCGAATTCGAACTATTTGTAGCCCAAATATATAGAAATGAATACTGATGGTGCTAATGAAATAATTTAATATGAGCTGGAAAGTGTGCTGGACGTATTGCAAGAAGAAATTATGATAGACGGACGAAAACAATTCTAGACTGGATACCACGAGACAAAACCAGCCTAGGAAACCTCCTCATACAAGGTGTAACGAAATCAAGAGCCACAAAGGAGTAACCTGGAAAAGAATTGCCCAAGTTAGATAGTTGTGGAGAAGAATTGGAAGGACCTTCATCTAGCAATGGATTGATAATGGTTAATTATGATGATGGTGATCATTTTATTATATCTGGACCCCCGGAGGTAAACTAAACCAAGTCATAATTTCGTAATTTTACAGATGCGAAAAACCGGTTCCTCAACTAAGACTAAATATTTACTTTTACTAGGTAAGGTAGGGTAAAAATGGATCCAAAACTTAATGAAAATCATAGAGCGAAAAACATATTTTTGACTATTCAATCCATCATGTTGCAGCAAAACTACGAAAATTAATACCAAAGAAAACTAGAAAGTTAAGAATGACTTGTTTTGGCGAGGGAGAAAAAATAGATACAGATAACTCGAATTACCTATATACCATGTTTCGCAAGTAATTTTTAATCAATATAAAATTTCAACGTAATGAAGCAAGATTAGTTTTCTGGAATAAAGGTTGCATTCACCGTTGAGAGCTCAGGAATAAGAGTAATCTATGTTACGGCACTGGATATGTGCTTACGTAATGCATTACAACCTTATGAACTTGTATAAGAAACAGAATACACTTAAAAGGAGACGCAAACTATGCGAAACATCGGACTTCGAATCTAACTTGTTTTGTGATCCAACTCGAGACCTCAGATAGCAAAGATGAGTGTAGTAGCTCCCACCACAAGGTTCAGGACGTTCGTGTTATAAAGTGTCAATTAAACACGGAGATGTGAAACGGTAATTAAGCATTTCATCAATTTCAAACAAAATACGTATATTGTAGTAATAATTTACCCTATTTGTTAAGATAATGAACGTTATATTTTGTTTTTAAAATGACAGTCAAAGCAGAATGTATTGAATAATAATTGAGAAATTGTAAAGTTTCAATTTCGGTACGATTAAATACATTCGTGCTGCTATGTGTTGCGTTACCCGTTAGGAGGTATTGAACAATTCTGATTCAAAGGAAGGAAATAAATTACTGTATAGTACTGGAGTTAATTTAATAGAGTTTAATTGTATGCAGTTCTGAGGCTATATGAGACAGTCTATTGCTCAAAGTGAAATATGGGTTCTATTAGGGTTTTAGCGTGATATATCCACTGATCATTGAACCTGGAATACGCGCATGGAAAGTATTAGCACTAGTAAATTAGCTACGAAGAGGTACACGATACCATAATTCTAAGTCAAAATGAAAGGAAAAAATAAGCGGAAACGACAGACTGTACGAGAATAATAGTTTCACTATTTTAATTTCACACTATTTATTTCGAGACTTTCGAGACGAGACCGAGATTAGGTACTCGAGACCGAGACCGAGATCGAGACAAGCATCTGTTGACCGAGACGAGACCGAGACTGTGATTTTTTACTCGAGACGAGACCGAGACCGTTATTTATCAACCGAGACGAGACCGAGACTGCACAAAGTCTCGTCTCGTCTCGTCTCGATACCATCCCTAGTAGGAGGTAACGGGAAAACCCCGATAAAACTAAGTACACAGTCTCTATCCACCAAAAGAGCTCACATGGTGCAAGCTGGGATCGAAGCAGGGACCCCAGCACCAAAGCTGAACGCTCTACCACTGAGCTGGTACTTGTGCAAGACTCTTGGTCTTGGTCTTCGTCTTGTAGGTATGGTCTTGGTCTTGGTATTGTAGTCCTTAGTCTTGGTCTTGGTTTTGCATGCAAGACTCTTTCAAAAATTGCAAGACCAAGACTCTTCTACTCATCACTACCTGTATTACAGCCACCTTAACGGTACCATAGCTATTTACTTGGCTAGGACCCCCCAAATGTATTAATTACATGTATTAGGAGCAAAATTTAGTAATAGCGACTACAACACATCTGTTTTCCCTCGGGCCTAATATGCTGTTAAAGCGGTACTGGAAAGTAAATTTGACGGCATTAGCGTGGTGCCCCTTAGGCGGGGGCCTGATTGGGAGCAATCGGCTTAAGGCCGGCCCTGTATGTGCGCCTTAATTTATGTGGCGAGTAAATGTTGAACAATATATTCCCGTACAGATAAAGTCTTCTGCATATTAATGTTTTTCATATAGGTACAGTAATTCTGTTCGGTTGATTTTTAGGTATTTAACAATGCATAATTACTCCTGAAAATTGGAACTTTTTCCCTCTCCCCTTTGATTTTGAATTAAAACACTCCACTGTATTTCAGAACTGATTGAAATTACGCTTAATCACTTGTGCTAGATTGTGCTGAATTGTGTCATTGGGATTTTTTTTAACCTTTCTTACCGGTAAGACTATGGTGATAAAAAAAAAAAATAATTGGTTATACTTGCTTGACGTTAATGAAAAATTGCCATTAGACCCTACTTGAAACTTGTTCTGTCAGGTCTTCGGCTCGCTGTATACTTTAGGTTAAAATCATCTTTCATTTAAAACTTCTAATTGATTACATTTAACTTCTTTTTGAAAGTTTGCCCACCAATGACTTGCAATTACACCTTAATGCTCAAATCTAAGTATGGTTACGGCCTTTGTCTTAATAATAAACAGCGAAGCACGTTCATATTTAGCATAATCAATATCTGTGGCAAGCAATTAAACTGAAACAATGGAGTTAAGGTTGCAATTAAACCGTCACAATCACGTCACAATATATTGCTTTAGAACAGTGTTTCTCAACTTGGGGGTTGTGACCCTAGGGGGTCGCGAGAGGGTTTCATAGAGGTCGCGAAGATAAGCGAAAGAGATAAATATAATCAGAATCTAATAGCACAATCGTATCGAAATAACTTGGATACTTTGGGATATATTTAGCTGACAGCGATTTTCACTTGATGCAGACGACCATCGGCACTTTCCTTCCCCATATCGGCACTTTTATCATTCAGCTTACTCAAAGAGAGATAAGAGGCCTTATGCAGAGTCGTTTTGACGCATGATTAGTGCCATACTAAAGAGTTCGACTAACATAAATTTCTTGCAGTAGTCAGATTTTTAGCATGATGCTAATCTTACGTCAAAACGACTCTGCATAAGGTGGAAGAATTCTAACTGCACAATCCAGCGCAAACGTAAGTGAAATTTGAAATCAATTTTGAATTGTTTTAAATTATTGCGATTTTCATTTGACTGTCAAGCCAGTATTATCACTTTATTTCGTTTATTATTTATTTCGATTATTAGCACAAATGAAAACTTCTACAGTAGAATCCAGTACAAATGTAGCACAACCGTTTCGAAGTGATTTGAAACGTTTTGAGATATATTTTATGTAACGGTGATTTTTAGCCTACTTGATGTCATCATCTAATTTTCGATTATCATTCAGCTTACTGATAAGACAGATAAGAAATCTGAACGGCAAACTCCAGTACATACGTAGCATAACTCATTTAAGCGTAATTTGAAATTAGATTTTCAGTATATTAAAGGATGGCAATTTTCACTTGACTGGCTAATCAGCATTGCCATTTTATTTTGTTTATTATTTTTTCCGGTTGATAGCATAAACGAATATTTCAATCAGTGGCGTATTTACGATTTTGTTTCGGGGAGGGCTTTGCTAACTTTCGGGGGGGGATTTGCTTGAAAATGTGAAAATTCTGCAAGATATTTCATATACTTTACTATAGTAAGTAAGATTTCGAGGGGGCTTAAGCCCGGAATCCCCCCTAAATACGCCACTGATTTCAACGGCATTATCTAGTAGTACAAATGATTGAGTCTATTTTCGATGTAATTATTACAGTAGCTATTTTGTCTTGACATATATCCAAGAGTAGACTTTTTGACTTATGTTTAATAGAACTTTATTTATTTTTTTTTTTTATAAGGGATTAGCTCCCGAAGGTTAATAATCGAGATTTTCAATATTAATGATACCACTGGGCTCATTCCACGTTGGTCTTCGCAGTTTTTGCAAATCGAAACACAACTAAAATAAGACAATAAGAAAATGTAAGTACAGTACTATGGCATTGTTGGATAGTAAATGCGTGCAGTTTTACTATACGCATCCATAGTATAAGTAAGGGTAGGAGTAGGAGTAGGGGTAGCAGTAGGAGTAGGAACGGGTTAGAAGCCCCGTATGGGTTATATTGGGTTCTGTTCTCGACATAAAATGGGCAAATTAAAGACTTCTCCACATTTTTCTGTGCATGTTACAATCTGTGAATCCGTATAGTAAAACTGTACAAGTAAATGCATATTTTGCTTGTTTTGACTTAAACCATTTCAGTCTTTGTACCAAAGTTTCGTGTATGTTGAGGAAAATTTGGTGTAGTACTAAAAAAAACCTTGAGCTTTTTGCGAGTCTTCGTGCGATATAAACGAACATCAATGGCGGATTGGCTGGGAGTAGTCTGTGTGTGTATCTGGAAGAGTTATGTTTGGTGCCTGAAGGAGAGTGAGAGCTGAGGACGATTTGAGTTTGTTGTTTTGTAAGAAGATTACATTCAATATTTAGAATGTTTTTATCAAGAGCGTAAGTCCGTTTTTAATGTTTTCTGGATTGTAGATGAAAGATCAAGGACCAATGGATCACCGAGCACGAAAAAGAATTCGAGAAGTGAAAAAGAAAGCTCGACCAGGTGAGCTAACAAACGGGAATTTTTGAAAAAATGTCAGTAAGAAATTATTCAATTATTAACTTTACAATAACGTAATGTAGCTTAAGTGTAGTTTTTAGACATACTGAAAGGCATGAAACAATCTAGTTTTCGATGTAAGTATACGTGAAAGTTTCTTCTAACGCTATTTTTCGATGTTAAGTATATGTGAAAGTTTCTTTGAACGCGTGTAGGTGTTCCAAAATTTTTGTTTATTCTGAAAATATGTATGCAGGTGCTTGTTTTAGTGGTTGATTTGGCAAATCTTTATGCAGGCAGCAGAATTTAGGTAATGCAGTTTTGTTTTATTCGTACCAGTACTTTAATTTGAGCATAAATCGTGGGTCAAGGGCTAATATTGATTTCTTTAAGGCGTTAAGTTCCGAATTAAAATCATACTGTGTGCTAGTACTGATGCATGCTATATATAACGGTATATCGTTTACTGGGACTTTCACAAAAGTTGGAGTTGTATTATAAAATACTATTGAAAAGTAATAATCTTATCCACATTGCAGGTCGTTTCCGACGCAATCTAGGCGAATATAAGTGAAGCTACGTCAAAAACGGTATACATTTTTGCAAAGTTTGAGTGGCTAACGCTTTTGCAGTTGGTGGGAGCGGTTGGGTTCTATTCCCGTTTTCTTCGTTCACATCAGGCAAATGTCGGAATAACACTTCGCATAATATCCCAGACTGTTCGTTCCCTCGTCATTCCTTTCTTCTCACTTCTCCGGGCAGTGTGATCACCGAGGGACGTTTTCCCTCGTATGTGATGGTCTAACATGGCCACAGGTTCTGAAGCTCAGAAATCTCATTCTAATCCGTATCTTTTGAGTATTGAAATGATTTCTGTTCTTTCCATAAAGTAAACCTGTGCGCAGGTGATATTTGTGTAAGGATTTAATTCAGATGTAGGGCCTACATATCTTTGCAGCGTATAAGTGCATGGATGAAAGAATGATTAGAAATGAACGAATGAGAGTGAAAACGCAGTTTATGGCCCAATGCATAAATTCATGGGTTATATACTTCTTCCATGAGGAAATCGACCTATGTACACCTGCAGGTATGTTCGGAGTACTTGTTACTTTCCTACAATTCAACCCTGTGGTAAGCTTGCGCGAAGTAGTTCCTTCCGCTTGTCAAATAGTCCTATGTTTATAATCGCTTATGAAAAATAAACACAACTTCAGCTCTCCTTACTATTATCAATCACACAAACGAGCAAATTATTATTTTTTTTTCACGGTAAATTTTCAAAATTTCGCTAGAAACGGACGACCAACTTTGGAACTTAACCCGTTTCGTGTGGATGGTTGCATTCGTAGGGGCAGATTCACGTTAGAAACGCTTAACCGGAAATACAGCGTGCTGATTTCCGTCTTGGGTATCGCGACACCTTAGAGTATTGCATGATAGCATCAAGAGTGATGCTACGACGTTTGATTAGGAGCAATGGGTTGACACATAAATAGAAACGCAATTGTGTTTTATTAAGGCTGTACTTACCAAAAAACACCAAAATTATAGTTCAACTGAAAACGTTTTGACAGTAATTTGTCATCCTCAACACAGACTCTTGCAGAAATCTAACATTGCAAACTATATTACGTTGACTGTTCTTTCTGTATATCATAGCTCATGCAATTCCTGTAGTCTTTTAGCGCAAGTACCTTGTACCTATATACTTCTCTTTTTATTCTCTATGTGAGTAGTATACAGCTACAAGAAAACTTAACGTAAGAATTCTACAGGAGGTACATATCGTGATGTACAAGAGGGATAAATGGGATGTACACTTCTCTCTACAAGCAACATTAGTTTTCTGAAAGAATCTGCTGAGGATGGCAGTAAAGTTTTACCGAAATAGTCACAGTTGAAGTTGAATTTTAATTAATACTGAAAGTGAAAGTGCATCATATTAGATGAATCGGTCATTTCGAAAAGACCATATATTCACCAAAGTAAGTTGGTGAGGAGAAAGAAAAAAAAAACTTTGGATTGCATACTCGACCTGTACAATCGCATCGATGATATTGAGGCAATAGTGTAGGATATGTAACATAATGTGACAAGGCAATTGATCTTTTCACAGGAGATGCGCGTTTCTTCGCGTACGTCTCGACTTTGCACTAAAATGAAAATGTGGTGGGGATGGACATACGGCCGATTCGCAATGATTGATTCAAATCCGGTAGCAATTAGCATAACTTACTTGTACTAGTAGTCGCTTAATCTTATAATACAAACATTGAATCACTGTAAGTCCCCGTTTAATGGAAGTATTTCAGTGATTTACAGTTTATGAAGTTACACATTTGATATATTACATAAATTAGTTCCTTGTATTCAGTTATTTCTTCAGGTGAGATGATAATTGAGCATTAACTTATACAACAGCGAAAATTATTTTCTAAGGTATTGAGGATGGAGACACTGTGTGAAATTTCCTTTAAATGGAGGTTTAAGGTGAATCTTAAGTTGTACTGGTAATCGTTTGTTAATTATTTTAATGTTCCCTTCAAAACTTGTTTTAACTATGAAACTAATCTTCTGTTGTTCTTGTTAGAGCTCAATCAGAAGAATGCGTGGTCAGAGCTAGGATATGCAAATAAGTTCGACCTGTTCACTTCAGTTCAAGACAATGTAGAACGTATTCATGTGAACGATGTGTCGCCAGAGAAGTTTATTGAACACTTTGAGAAACCGTACAAACCTGTTGTGATATGTGGAGTTCAAGACCATTGGAGAGCTAAACATAAGTGGACCTTAGAGGTAAGTATGTCTTACGTTTAATCCCTTACCAAATACTGTTATATCAGTGAGGGAAACCAATACTTTAGCTTAACCTTTTCAGGACGGGCAGGGATTTCAAGAAAATCGTAGACCTTTACTTTGGCGGCCCTAGCACCCCTCCTAATTCTTCCATGGGTATGAATTATACCTTGTTGGAAAGCTTATGAAACAAAGATTCTAGTAAGATAACCTTTGAGGCTACCGTACCCAACCCGTAGAAGAAGAAGAAGAAAGAGAAAAAGTGAAAAAAATATTTTTTTTTTCGAAATTTGTGAGAGTCTGGCAACACTGTTTCTAGTCGTACGCTAGAAAAAATATTCTGGCCTGTAGGCCAGACATTGATAATTATACCAAAAAATGAAGGGCAAAGGTACAATAGATAGGTAAAAAAAGAAATCGGAAGATAGAATCTAGGTGAATCACCCTGTTCCTATTTTCCCGAGAAATTTTCGTCTACCCTTACGTTGGCAGGCTTGGCGACGCCCCTAAATGTCACACATAAACAAACCATACCTCGTTGGAAACCTTATAGAACAGACATTTCAGCAAAGTAACTTTCGTGTCTCTCGGACCAAATTAGTAAAAGAAGAAGAAGACGAAATTTTTTTTTTTCAAAAATACAATTCTTCAGATTTTGTCAGACTGTGGCAACGCTGATATATACCGTACGCAAGCAAAAAAAAAAAAAAAAGTCTCAGATTTACGCCAGACAATGGAAACAATGATATCAAAAAATGAAGGGTTTAGATTCAATAGGAATGGAGGGAAAAATTCTGAACACCGAGCCTACGTAAATCATCCTGTATTTTTTCGATAGATTATGGTATACGCTAACATTGGCAAGTCTGGTGATGCCCCTAATTGTCACAAGCATATCAGCTATACCTCGTTGGAAACCTTATGAGACACCCATTTCAACAGGGTAACTTTCGTGTCTCTCGGACCAAACTAGTAAAAGAAGAAGAAGACGAAAGTCAAAATTTTTGCGCAAAAATCTATTTTTTCCAAATTTGTCCGACTATGGTAACACTGGTATTTGTCGTACGCAAGGAAAAAAATTCTCACATTTACTCCCGTTATTGTGAACAATTGTGCAAAAAATAAATCGGGTAAGTGCAGTAGGAATGCACTCTTACTAACGGCAGAGAATAAACTCGCATTGGTTCACCTAACATTGTTCGTCGCAAGATCATTGCTTTTCTTTCCTTTTACTTCGTCAGGAAGATTTTTTTCTAAAACTAAATAACTTGTCAAAGGAGGGAGTTGAAAGACCCTTAGATTCAACTGATAGCTGACTTTGACCAGGCTAAAAATAGAACGGTGCGTTCTGAGGTGATAACTGTTTTCCTTTCGCTCTCTCTCTCTCTCTCTCTCTCTCTCTCTCTCTCTCTCTCTCTCTCTCTCTCTCTCTCTCTCTCTCTCTCTCTCTCTCTCTCTCTCTCTCTCTTTTTCTGTGTGTGTGTGTCTGTCTGTTCAATAAGTTATCTTGTTGGAATGTCTGTTCTATAAGCTTTTCAACGAGGTATAGCTGATATGTTTTTGACAATTAGGAGCGTGGCCAAGTCTGCCAATGTTAGCTTATACCACAATCTCTCGAAAACATACAGGATGATTCACGTAGGTCGGCGTTCCGAATTTTTTTTCTTCACTCCTATTCCACCTAAACCCTTCATTTTTCTACATCGTTGTTTCCAATGTCTGGCGCAAATGTGAGAATTATTTTCCTTGCGTACGACAAATAACAGCGTTGCGAAAGCCCGACAAATTTCGAAAAATTTGATTTTCCACCCAAAATTTTGACTTTCGTCGTCGTCGTCTTTTACTGGTTTGGCCCAAGACACACAAAAGTTACCTTGTTCAAATGTTTGTTCCATAAGCTTTCCAACGAGGCATAGCTGATATGCCTGTGACAATTAGGAGCGTGGCCAAGCCTGCCGATATTAGCGTATACCACAATCTATCGAAAAAAATAGAGGATGATTCACGTAGGTTCGAAGTTCCGAATTTTTTTCTTCACTCCTATTGTACTTACACCATTCATTTTTTTATATCGTCGTTCCCAATGTCTGGCGTAAATGTGAGATTTTTTTTTCCTTGCGTACGAAAAATAACAGCGTTGCCATAGTCCGAAAAATTTGATTTTCCACCCAAAATTTTGACTTTCGTCGTCTTCTTTTACTGGTTTGGCTCGAGACACACAAAAGTTACATTGCTGGAATGGCTGATCTATAAGGTTTTCAACGAGGTATTGTTTGTGTGTCTGTGATAATTAGGAATGTCGCTAGGGCTGTCAACGTTAGAGTACATTACAGTGGATATTGAATAAAATACAGGATGTGTCACGTAGGTGTGGGGTTCTGAATTTCTTTTTCCATTTGTATTGAACCGATGGGTTTGACTTTTGTGTATCATTGTCCCAAATATCTGTCGTAAATGTGAGAGTTTTTTTTCTTGCGTACGATGAATAACAATGTTGCCAGAGTTCCTCAAATTTGAAATATATTTTTTTTGTCTTTATAAGAAAATATACAATAAGGAAAAGGGAAATTCACTACCCCTCCTATTCACCCCTCTCAAGCCCAAAAGTCATGGACTGGGTATGGCTAGTTAGTATGTTCATTTGTCTCTATGGATGCCATTTTTTATCCTTGTAGCTCCATCAGGGGGGATACCTCCCCCCAAATTCTGAAGGGAGAGAGGGAAAACTATAAACACCCAACTTTGCCCCCCTCCCCCTTCACGGCGGGACCCATTACATGAATGATATACACAGGATTAGAAAGTCCCATCCTTTCTGAAGAGATACATATCAAAATCATATCTCTAGGTTTATTAGGAGCTGAGCTAGAGAGGTTTGAATTGCTGGCTCAAGGGTTGAGCCGTTCGTCCTGAAAAGGTTAAGGTCAATCATCATTCATTACTGGTTACTGAGTTTTGTGAATAATGCGTAGACATGAGAAAAACAAAGGAAAATAGTGAAGTAAGTTGGCAATATTTAAAATATGTTATTAGATAAACGAATAGATATAGATAATTTCAGATCTTTTTTAGAGGCCAGAAATTGAGAGTACTCTGACATCGTAACTCTCAAGTCCTGAAATTTCAATGGTATATGGAAGATCTTAAAAATAGCTCTTATCTCCGGGTATATTAGCATCAAATATAAACAAATATACTTATTCTAAAATTAAGTGGCATAATTGTGTTTTTGAAATTGAAAAGGCGCAAAGAGAAGTAGTTTGTTATTTTTAAAAGAAATATTGTATGTTTTAGTGGTGATGAAGAGAAAACAGGTAAATTTTAAGAAAAAATTACTTTATACAAAATATATTTCGATTGATGTTTGTCCTTAACGCCAGTTTTCAAATCGGTTGATAATGATTGTGGATTTATACTGGTGTATGATTATCAAGGGAGCGGTACCTTACTTTTCTGAGCTAGTGGTTCCAGGTTCAATTTCCGCTCTGAGATCATTAAAATTTGAATACATTACGGTACGTAGTTCGGATTCCAACTTCAACAAACAAACGAACTAAGAGAACAATGGAGTATACTTGTTTATATCAGGTATTGTGATTCTTAGAGTGGATCGCATGTAGTTAATTTAATAGTATTTTAACCAAGTATTTAACAGTCTATTTTCTAAAGTTGTAAGATCGTTATTTCTTTACTAACAAAAAATTTAGATGAAAATGGATAGCCAGCGTAACAAAGTCTTATAGAACTCGATGGTTCAGCGGAGCGGACACAAAAGTATCAGCATTTAGTCGAGTCTAAGGTTTTCTTTATGTTACCCTTACATTCGAGCTATGACGACTTGTGTCAAAACCTATTTCGATCTCTGGCCACGCATGTTTGTGGTGGGCAGCATAATTTCCGTAAGTTTTCTTGGGTTCTCCCGTTTCCTCCCCCATTTTTATTCTATCAGTTATTTCATAATCATTTGCTTTCGTGGGGGACATGGTGGCTCAATGGTAGAGCGCTTACCTCTGGCCCATGGGGTCCTTGGTTCGATCCCCGTCCAAGTAAGTTTGTGGTGGACAGCGTCGTGCTCGTGGGTTTTCTCGGAATACTCCCACTTCCTTATTCCATCATCATTCACTTCCTTTAATCGCAGGGTGTCTACTGATACTGGAAATACTGGAAAAATCATGATATTTGCCAACAATACTTTTTTGTAATTATTTTAATAGTCTTAGAAACAATTTTGTATCCATTAAAATTGTAAATTTTTCCAAAGCATAATTGGGCCGCGATGGCTCAGTGGTACAGCGTTCACGTCTGGTGCTTGGGGGTCCCGGGGTCGATCTCAGCCCCAACCAAGTGAACTTTGTGGTGGACAAACACCGTGCGCGTGGGTTTTTTCGGGGTTCTCCCGTTTCCTCCCACTTTCTTCATTCCACCATTTCATTCATCACTCATCATCACCGTCTGCTTTAGCCTCACCGGCATAACCGTGGGACGTAAAACTCAAAGATTTCATTTCATTTTCCAAAGCATAGTTGTACACATTAGAAATTAGACATTTAAAGCAATGGGTCGATTGAAGAGCTGTGAGGGGAGTTGGGAGGCTATTTAAAAAACGTTAAAAAATCATTGTATTTAAAAAATAAAGGCTAACTAAATTTATTAAAAATAAAATGGATTTCTTTTGATGGTAAAACAATTAGAAACCTGAAATTATCAAGAGTGTGATTATTCCTAAAGAACTTTAAAAAATCATTATATTAGGTACTGGAATTTTGCTGATAGTTATACAGAATATACTAGAAATTTGAAAATGAAACTCAGTAGACACCCTGAATCGTCTCCCTTAGGATAAAGGGCATAATCGTAGAATGTCAAACTTCAGGATTTCATTTTATTCACTTCTATTAATCGGTACTTAGTGGCTGTGTGATAGTGTTCACATCTGTTGCGTTGGGATCCTAGTTCAGTCTCAGCCAAGTAGGTTTTCTAGTGGGCGAATACCAATGGGTGTTTTCTCGGAGTTCTCCCGTTTCCTCTGAATTTCTTCATTCCATCATTTCATTCATTTTCATCATTGCCGTCTCCCTCAGCCTCCTTGCATAGCGTGGGACGTTAAACTAAATTTAAAAGAGCTGTAACTAGTCATCCTCTTCTGTAGTCTAAATGGTATAACCGTGGGATATAAAACTAAAAAAAAAAAAAAATATTTGATTCATTTCGTGATATAAGTACAGGGAAAATTATTGATAACGAATTGGAGCAGACTTGGACCACTATTCCCAGTTTCCTGGGCGGTTTCTCGCGTATTCAACCACCAGCGTCATGCCAGTTTTTCTTGTTTGATGCTTTATTTCTCAGATTTCTAGTCGTTTGTGTCCCGGTTAGTCCAACGTCTAGATTTTTCTGTATAGTTATATCGTTGTATTGTGTAATCACAATTAAAAATGTTTGTACATATCGTACAGAATAATAGCCACTAACTTTTATACATGCCGTATGTCAAACATCCTTTGTTAAAATACGTATGCTACTTAGTATATTCTATCTTGGGTATCCAGCTAAGTGATTATAAGTAAATATACATCATCATGTCAATAATTTGCGAACGAGTTGAGCAATTCGAGTACAGTTTTCAGCATTTAACAAAGAACTAAGTTTTCTATTCTACATTTTGCTACTCCACTAAAAAATAAAATAACCCTCCGTGGTCACACTGGGGTCTGACAGACCCCAGAGAAATTACTTTTAGTTCTGATTCTTTTTCCTGTTGTTTTTTGAAACCTTTCTCGTCCATGTACATTCAATTGACAACACGACCTGTTGTTACGGCTGGTACGCTGCGTCTATCACAGAATAGTAAAAAGAAAGAAAAAAATATTTAAAACATTAAATAAGACGAAAAAGTTTCTGGGGTCCGTTGGACACCAGTATGACTTCCGTGTCACTTAAAATAAGTGTGACTACGGAAGGATAATAGTGAAAAAATGTATTAACGTTTTTATTTATTAGTATAATTATTTAATTACCTTGTATTCTAACCTCTAGTAAACACCTATCCTACTTAAGTTTTGACTGTCGACAGCTGTCAGCGAAAATTCGATTTTCAGTAAGGTTTTTTGCACAGTCTGTAGTAATTAGGAGAAAGTGAGTACCCATTGAGTTTGTTGGTAAAGTTTGCTCTTGAATCTATATAATAATTTGGAGAAGAGGAGTACACACTACACAGTGAGTTTATTGATAAATATTGCTCTTCAAACAGTGTACATTATAATGTGTTTTCTCCATTTTATATTTCCAGAGGCTAGCGAAGAAATATCGGAATCAGAAGTTCAAATGCGGAGAGGACAACGAAGGATACAGTGTCAAAATGAAAATGAAGTATTATATTCAGTATATGATGACTACACAAGATGATAGTCCCCTGTATATATTTGACAGCAGTTTTGGTGAGGTACTTTCGTGGTCATACGACAGTCCTATGTATAACCTAAGTTACTGTATTCATATATTTAGTTTGCAGTAAAATTACTCGACAGATATATATATGTGATGCATTTGTGAATGCAGGGCTATGGACAAGTAGTATAGTGAACTTGCGAGAAGTGGATTTCGTGATGTATATTTTAGATGGTAACGTTGTAAGTGAGTTGACTGGGTTAGTTTTTGGAATACAATTGACTTAACATTTTTTTGTATAGAAATAGGAAAATCCGCATCCAGCTATCAGGACGTGGGTTTCACTCGACTTCATCAATCGAACACTGGGATGGGTATTTTTAAGATACAAACTCCAACCTAGTTACATCATACCAACTGTACCTGGACCTTAGTAAATGAATCAAAGAAAACAAGATGTAGGACACATTCATTTGATTTCTTTATCACGTTGGAGAGCAGGTAATACTTTCACTTACTTCGTGTATTCTGTTACTCATGTACGTATACTAATGATTACCATGCACCGGCCGCAGCGTTATCAAGACTATGGAAGATGTCAAATATACAGTAAACAAGAAAAAACTATGCATAGAAAGAGGATTTGTCCTAATTCAACAGAAATCTATATTTATAATTTATTTTACAGTAGAATGAAGAATATTTCTTGATTCTCATAGTTGTCTGATTTTTACATACTATATTTGGTGTATTTCGTCGTCTTGAAAATTTTGCTTTGTTTGGCGAAAATTCCACAAGAAAGTGTTTTTGTATCTGAATGACAAAGCGCATGAGTAGTAATGATAAATACAATCTTGAACTGTATGGAAGAATTCAGATTATGTTTAAGGGGATGGAGATAATTTGGGTGAGAAGAATGTGAAACCGTAAATATGGCAACGTGTGGATGAAATCTTGAACTTAAGAATTTTGTACCTTTGTCTGTGCATAAAGAAAATTGATTCTGTGACATGATTAGATTAGATAAGATACCTTAGTGAAAGATTTCGCATGAAGACGAGAAAATCACTTGTGAGGTCGTTGTTTAAATCTTCGATAAGAGTAAACTTAGATTGGTTGGAAGAATTCCTTGTAAACTTTTGGACAAAGTTAAAGGTCTTCTTCCCATTACCCCTATAACCCTCGGCTAGTCCTCGGGAGCATGTGTGTCATCATCTTTCTCTATGTTGTTGTTGTTCTGTTCATACAGATACTGTCACACAATACGTCTCACGAAAACTGATCTTAACCTAACATTTTTTCTGTCGAGGTCCTCTTTTCGTAGGCTTTGTGGATCTCTGTACAAAGTGCATAGCAGCAGTACTGGTCTGATCCTCCCTGTACCCACACTATCTGTTAGGCATTTCCCTATCCGCCTGGAGAGGTGCGTAATGGGAACCGAGCACATTTCACAGGGCACATTGGGCCTTATGTAGTCATTTTGACGTATGATTAGCGTCATACTAAAGGCCTCAAACATGTTAATCGAACTCTTTAGTATGGCACCTATCACGCGTCAGAACAACTGTGCATATGGCCCATTATGTTTAACTGTGTCTAATAATCTCAACATAAAATTTTACTTAGCTCTCTACCATAAAATTTTACATATACTCTCTACCATAAAATTTTACATATACTCTCTACCACATATACTTTCATCATTTTTTTGCAAAACGTCTGACATATTGGTAAATTTCTTTAACGGCCTTCCTCATAGCTAAATATTAGTGTTTTTACGTCTGGTGTGGGAAGTTCTAGATAGTTCTGGTGAAGGTGTATGTGGTTCGAATCTATGATAAACGTATCTCGTATAGACTCCGTTCTTAAAGGGAACGTCAAAAATATACTTTCAAGTTCTTTGAAATTAACCTTATTCTTTAAAGCCCCTTAGAAAGGACGCAGTCACGTGGATTTAACCAGAAAAAGATATAGGTATCCTTCATGAAACCTAGGCGAACATTTCAGACTCGCATTCCCGAAGAGCACCTTCGAAGGCATGTGTTAGCGTACGCACCTTTGGCGTGGGAGACCCGGCGGATCCCACGTTAAGCTGTAGGTTCATGTCTCATACAGTCCTGCTGCTCAAAAGGACAGCAAACTCAAATTCTAACCAAACCAGTCGTATTTATGAATAACCTATTGGATGTATTGAGGTGACTGTATAAACCGACCACCTATAGCATCCTGTAAAATCTGTATAATGTTAATCTTTAAGCATCCACGCGTTGTTGCAATGGAAGCATTCTTAACTCCATGTTGACTAGTCCACAATATTGCCGAGGGAGCAAAATATACTGTAGGGTTGCCAAAGAACTAATAAACTGTGCGGGGAAGAACGTTAAATAAATAAAAAAAAAAGCTGTTCATACGTGGGAAAAAGATGAATTATAATAAGGCTCACTAGGGTGGTCTAGCGATGTATTTTTACTAAGAGAAAGTTTTTTTTTTTTTTTTTTTTTTTTTTTGGTAGACTTAAACATCCTGTGTGTAAATCACGCCAGGTACACTATACGTTTAAAGCTGTTTTTCTGTCTTGTAGCATCCAAGGCGAAAAAAGCTGCTCGAAGACTACGAAATTCCTACCTACTTCAGAGATGATCTGTTTAAGTATGCAGGCGAAGAGCGACGTCCTCCGTATAGATGGTTTGTAATGGGACCAGCACGAAGTGGTACAGGGATTCATATAGACCCGCTTGGAACAAGTGCCTGGAATGCCCTCATATCAGGACATAAAAGGTATACGGTCAAATATAACTTCAATCTTTAAATATGATTTAATCATCGTATTACTAAACTTCTACTATTTAGGATTGTATTAAGCTGAATGGGTACAATGTTTGCAGAGGAATTGTGTTTATTATTATTATTACTCATAAGTACAAATTAACAATACATTTGCAAATTCAAATTTTTAAAAATAACAAAATAAAAGGAGTAAATAGTAGGTATACATTTAGATTGAAATTCTATATAAGTCTTATCGATAGATATTTCAAATGAAATCATTTACGTCTCACGCTTATGCCCTTTAGGCTAACGAGGAAGGCGATTCAAGTGTGACACGTAATTATGAACGATTTTATGCGCAAACGAAGTGTTTTCGTGTACAATAAATTCCACTAGAGGAAAAAGCCCTCGATCTCAACCGTTCCGGAGATATAGAGGAATAAGGGGAAGACTGGTGGTCCGAAATTTTGCTAAGTTTTGAATATGTAACAATAGTACAAGTAAAATAGATTTTTTAAAATGAAGAATTCCTTCATCTACTAAACTTTAGTAATATGTTGTATTAGACATGAGGGTTACAAACCGGAAGGGTATATAAAAATTCTATGGGTAGAATGTTTTGGAAGGGAAGGCGAAAATAACTGAGTTCAATTGTTGTCTGAAATAGGCGTGTAAGGTGTCTATGTTTAGGTTTCTTCGTACGCCGAATCGAAATTAATATAGAATCATCAGTCAAATAAGATGAAAAATATCAAAAATGGTGGACGTTTGCAACAATATGTGTTTATGTTTCATACTATTTGATTTGTACTTCTATAGCGCTTTTGCACAGAATATGATATTGTATTCTCTTCACATAATAACATCTCAGTTCCTTTGGCAATATAATTAATACATTTTCATATAACTTTTCTTATTTTCTACGTACTAAAGACATGATATATTAGCAGCTAATACCATACAGTTTTGTTTTTCGTATCAGTGGCGTTATTACTCGACCTCGGGTAAAGCTACGCCACTCACCTCAACATTCAACACAATTTTCATTTGCTGTGGTGCATCTTTCTTAACGTTTAAATGCAATTTTCAAACATATTAACTTGCAACATAACCGAAAATCTACAAAATTTCAGAGCACCAGCTTTCCCCTTTCCCCTCTATATCTCCGGAACGGTTGAGATCGAGGGTTTTTTCCTCTAATGGAATTCATTGTTCACTAAAACACTTCGATTCCACATAAACTCGTCCACAATTTCATGTCACACTTGAATCGGTTTCCTCGTAAGGGAGACGATGATAAGGCAAATGATGAAGAAATGAGAAAGTGAAAGGAAACGGGAATACCCCAATGAAACTAAGGGATATAATTTTGTTCACCTTTAAGTTACTTGGTCGGGGATCGAATCAGGAACCTCATGTACTAGAGGCAAGTGCTCTACCACTGAGCCACCGTATCCTCGAAAAGGCTAATCGAGTATTAGCTTATAAATGACAATAGTAACTACAGTCGAAGAATGAGGAAACGGTGGTTCAGTGGTAGAGGGCTAACTCATGCGGCGAGTCCCTGGTTCGATCTCATTCCATGTGAATATGTTGGACAACGTAATATGTTGTCTTTTTTTCGGGATTCTCCCGTTTCCTTCAACATTCTCATTCCATTAATTCCTTTCATAATTACTCGCTCTGATTAGTCATCCATGTGCTTTAGCGTACAGGGCATAATCGTGGGTCGTAAAACTAAAAGATTTATTTTTTTAATTGCAATTAACGAAATAGAACCCCTCTCTTTTTTTAAAAATTTTTTTATACAAGTTTTATATGTTACAGAAGATTTTCTGTATTATTTAGTTTATAATAAATTTTTAATTTCTTTTCATTCTGATTGTTTGATGAACAAATTCAATGAAAATCCATTGTAAATAGAACTCAAAGAACACTGCGCGGACGTTTCTTACGATCAGTTAACTGTGTAATGCAAGGTATTCCTCTATTTTCTATTTGAAACTCACCTTTCGTATTGAAACACAATATCTGATCGCTAGACTGGTGGAAACTCAATTTTCTATATTGTGTGTGCTGGAGGAATGATTTGTTAATTGAGCTACCAGCTATACGATCGGTTTTATAATCTTTAATGATTTATTTCTTAATCTCGGATTAAGAGACCATCTGTTGGCAATTTGTAAAAGCAACATTAAACAGTAGTTATTTTGGCCAAAAATTTCTTCAGTTTTGTGTAAAAATAATAAAAATTTATACCAATCAGTTTTTACCAATAACGTTATATCACAATTTATTCGTTTTGTGAACAAAGAGGACTCAGTGGCTTTGTGGTAGAGGTGATTTTATGTAGTAGTTACGTTCTTTCTTTTCAGATGGTGCCTCTTTCCTACGCACACTCCCAAAGAGTTAATTAAAGTTACCCCTGACGAAGGTGGGAAGCAGCAAGATGAAGCTATTACGTGGTTCAAGCTTATCTATCCTCGTACTCAGCAACCGTCATGGCCAGAGAACTGCAAACCGGTGAGTTATATCTTTAAGGTATTTTCCAGTGTGTTCAGAATAAAATTAAGATATTTCATAATAGGAATTAAGTATGTACCATTATTACTTATACTGTCAGATACCTATTCAAATATAACCTTCAGCATATACTTAAATTCTGTAGTTTTCCTTAAATAAGTGACCCTGTGTCGCGTAGTCGCTAACGCTCTCGCCTTTGGTGCGAGCGGTCCCAAGCTCGACTCCCGGTGGGAACACTCGGTCGAGAAAGAGTAACAGCTTTTTCAGGCCAGCTATCTTGAGTAAGGTTTTTCTTGGGTTTCCTTCATTCACACCAGGCAAATGCCGGGACTGTACCTAACAATAGTCTTAAGCCGCTTCCTTCCTTCCCTTTCATCGGATAGTGTGCTCGCCGAGGCACGTCATCCCTCAAATACATGAAGTATTAAATGGCCTTAAGTACCGACAGACCAGAAATCTAATTCCTAATCCTAACCACTTTAAATAATTCTGAGTGGCACGGTGGTTTAGTGGATTCTGGTGGGCAGGATCGTTGATTTGATGCTAGGCTTTGTATTATCCTGCAAGGCCATAATCATAGAACGTAGAATTATAAGATTTCATTTGTTTTCTTAATAGTTCTGTGTGCTGACTGGCATGACACACTTGAGACGGTCTTCAGGTTTGTCCTCGATATGGGTACTTAACCCGATTTCGTCTCGTGTAGCCTCTGTACTGAAAAGGACTCTCAAATCTAATATTCTCAATACTTGAATCTAATACAGTCTAGCCAGTTTCACAATAAAACTATATAAATATTCGTAGTATCTTCAAAATCTTCCTTTCTTCCACGATCCTCTATTAGTTTGTTCTTTTTGAGCTTTATGGTTCCGACAACTTAAATTTAGTTGGTAATCTCGCAAAAGCTTAAAAGCCTTAGTGGATGGTATAGAAAATTAACCTATTAGCCTTCTTGTCCCACTACATGATAGTGAAACAGATATTTTCTCCTAAATCTGGTGTTACCAAGAAATTCAAACTGTTTGATAGTTCTCGGCCAGATTAGGGGGTGAGTAAAAGCTGATCTTCTGTCACTTGAGAAAAGACGTAATGTCTTAAATGTTTTAGCAAAGAAAAAAGTAGCCTGGAAACTCGAATGGTTTGTGTTGTTTTGTTATTTGGCACTTCCAGCAGAAGAAGTTTCTTGTTCCGTTGAGAAGGAATGAAGCATACACAGCAGTTGGTCAGTGTGTTCATTTTCGGAGCATCTGCCTTTTGTTGGCAAGAGAGGAAAAAGCATAGTGACCTCCCAAGCCCACATGTGTAAGTCATTAATCGCAGTTAAAAGGGGACCAAAAATATGGCCACGTCTTTGGACACACGTTAAATTTCAGTGTTACTAGTAAGAGGATACAAATGTTTGGAGTTCCGAATACCATCCACTGAGATCCATTTTGTTGTTGCGAGAACTTTATATGGCATGTATGCATCCTGCAGTTGATTGAATATATAGTTACCACTCAGTGGTGATTTGATTTCTTATACATTTTAACTTTATTTGATTAAAATTTCCTTTTTGCTTCACAAGGAGCCAAACATGTCTTGAAAAGGAATTAGTGTAAGGAGCTTGAAGAATTTTCTTGTAAAGAAACTCGAAGAAGACCTCAACTTTTTTTTTTTTCTTAGCGTATTATTAATTTGTTGAATAACAGTCAATCCGAATTTTCGATGCCTTTGCTGGCATCACTGTCATGACATGGATAAACAAAGTGAAGAAGTTGCGGATTGAGTTGGATGAATGGGAGTTAATTCATCAACTACGTACACTCATGCCCAAAATTATTGTCGCATGTCTATAAATATGTTGTTGTAGGAATATAATTTGATAACGAATTCGCCCGGTATTTTTTATAATGTTAGTATGTGTATAATCGGCAAAGACATGTATGTGGCAAATTTCATGTCAAAGAAGTAGTAAATAAGAACAATAAAACGAAAATAAAACTTTCTTGTTCATTTTAGCAACATTTTGTTTTACTCATTCTAATTTTCGTATTTATAATTCTTTTCCTATGAAAATTACCACAAATATATATTTCCCGATTGTACACACAGTATCAGTAATAAAAATATCCTGCAAAATCATTATAAAAATTATACTTACAAGAAGACAGTTATAGATATCCGACAATCATTTTGGACATGAGTGTACACTAACGACGACGAAGGCTTCAGTAATGATATTCGAGCTTGTCAAGATTTCCCGTTCAGAAATTTAATTTTGATTCTTTCGTTTGAGTGAGAAGAGTTTTGAATGTCTACTTTTCTATCAACGATGAAAACTTTATGATAAGTTACGCTTAGTTGATGTTCTGTTTTATATCTTGTTGATCTAGTGGGAAAATAGTTGTTTTTGGTGTCACATCGTGCGTATCTAAATGTCACGGCAAGTGCATACGACTTATAGAGATCTGCAGAATCCAGGTTATTAGTGAAGAAGCGTTTGAATCTTATTAAAGTTTTCTCTTTGTTTTGGGGGGCTACCATGAAAATTTTGCTTTCTGCAAACTTTTTATAATTTCTGCCATCTCATTGTCATTATATGGTAATTGTTACTTGTTTTAGCTGCGATAAAGTACTTTTGACAGATCTGTACTTCATATTCTCAGCCTTGATTTCTTCACACAGGTGTATGGTGGCTCAATGGTAGATCGCTTACCGCTGACATGTGGGGTCTGGTTCTATCCCCGGCCAAGTAAGTTTGTGGTGGACAACATCGAATCCATGGGTTTTCTCGGGGTACTCCCCTTTACTCTTACTTTCTCATTCTGTCAATTGTTCCGTCAGCGTTCACTTGCCTTAATCATCGTCTCCCTTAGTCTAAAGGACATAATTGTGGGACGTTAAACTGAAAGGAAAGGTTTGATTTGTTCACATCCAGTAATGCACCTTAAGAGACCCCATCGCTGCGAAATTAAAATACCGCTAATTTTACAGTAATTATGTGATATCTTCAAATAGATAAAAGATAATCGAAAAGTGGAACAAGACCTCCCTAGACAATATTATATTACGTGAGATACTGTTATCACGACTCACTTATCTGTTTTCGATTTCCAGCCATTTAGAAAATTGGCTTTTATTTTCGCGCTTCTAAATAACTGGAAACGGAAAGCTAGTAGGTGACTCGTGATGATGGTACATTGTGCAAAATAACATTGTCTAGGGAGGTCTTGTTCCACTTTTCGATTATCTTGTATCTATTTGAAGATATCACATAATTACTTTAAAATTAGCGGTATTTTAATTTCGCAGTGATAAGGCCTTTTAAAGCTCTTAATGTTATGTATAAACTCCCTATACGGGGAGCTAAAAAAGCTGTGCAACGCTATAGCTGGTTGCGAAATTAATAAATGTATTAAATTTGAAATATTATCTACTCATGGTATTATTATTTTTCAGTTGGAAATCCTACAGAAGCCAGGGGAAACAGTGTTTGTGCCTGGAGGTTGGTGGCATGTTGTGCTTAATCTAGATGTGACAATTGCTGTGACTCAAAACTTTTGTAGCCGAACAAATTTTCCCGTAGTGTGGCATAAAACAGTTCGAGGACGGCCAAAACTATCCAAGAAGTGGTATAAAATTCTAAAGGTAAAAATGCACTGTAGAATTTTAGGCAGAAATGTGAAAAAAATGTCTTTATCGATGTAAATATAAAGTTATCTTTTTGTTCGTGAATTTTCTCGAGTGTTAAAGTTTCGTCGAAGAATAGTGAAGTTGTTAACGAGAAAATCAGTTTTTGAGTGTATTGATACAGTCGTAAACTACATAATTAGAAAAAAGCAACAACACAAGAAGTTGACGATGGAACTGCTGCTGCTGGTGGAAAGGAGAAAGAAGAAACTTTAAATAGTTACATGTCTTTTTCCTTCTTCATTTCGCACAAGGCTTTCTCAAATTAATCGATACTGTCGCAAATCCTTGCTCATTCTCGGTTACGTAGATTTTGTTTTCAGTACGTAAATAACCAGTTTATTCCTGCTCTCATACGAGGGCCATTGCAAAAAACATGGCAACTATTTTTTTTAAAAAAAGTGGTAAAGAATTTAAAAAATTCTGAAATACGCAAATGGAGGGTTAGTTCATATGTAAACATTACATGTAGGGAGATGGGTGAACATGCACATTACGACAAAGGTATAGCACGAGAAAAAAGACGAAAAAAATTGTGTCGTTTCAAACGTTTTACTGTCAATTGCAACGGTACACAATAATACAGGGCAGAAACATGTGCCTCTGACATCTTAGTGTCCCTGTTATTCTGTGTATTCTTGGGAAGACTCCTGATGTCATGGAATGCATGTAGTTTGTAATGGACTATATTTGCAATTGACAAACTTTTGGAACGACAAAACTTTTTTTTTTTTTTTCTCGTGCTATATCTTTATGGTGCTGTGTGTGTTCATCCATCTCCTTACATGTAATGTTTACATATGAACTAACCTTCCATTTACATATTTCAGAATTTTTTAATTCTTTACCATTTTCGAGAGAAAAAAAAAATAGTTGCCATGACTTCTGCAATGGCCCTCGTATATGCAGGATGGTCAATTTATCTTGATCACCCGCTTTAACGGAGAAACCAAAAGAGAGAGAAAAGCGAAATTTTGCACGAAGCAACTGTAAGTAGGGGGGGGGGGGGCATGTATCAAACAGAAACACTCAACAGTCTTGCCAACCCAGTTATGTTTTTTTCAAATGGCACTACGTTAGATTATTACACATCACAAGTCAACATGTCAAACGAAAACTTAAAATACCATATTTATTATTCAATGTTGCAAACTAAGAATGCTATAGTATCAGAAACATCCAAAGTTTGGAAGCCTCTACCACACACACAACATAACAGAGATGGATAGGATCAAAAGTACCTTAGTTTGGATACCATGATCTTGCTATGAATTTTTGCGAATGAATAGGAACGAAGTTACCAGGGCTTGTAAATTTGAGTTTTTTTGACAGTCTTTATTTTGAAAAAATGCTTAGTTAAGTATCATATCTCGTTACAGATATGGTTTTCAATGAGCGCACAAATTATTTTGCCGTTTACATTACTTCGATATCTCAAACCGTTCCGGAGATATGATAAACATTGATAAAGTTCGTAATGGCGTATTTGTGGAAAATATTTGAAATGATTGTTGTTCTCCTTCTCGTTTATAGGATTACAGTAATAATTTTTAGTAGCTGTAATTGCAAGTTCTCGCAATTACACAATTTAAGCAGAGTTGCAAACTTCAGCAATGTTTATCATATCTCCGGAACGGTGTGAGATATCGAAGTGCTGTAAACGGCAATATAATTTACACATCAATTGCAAACCACATAAGTAATTAGATATGATACTTATCTAAGCATTTTTTCGAAATAAACCCTTTCCAAAAAATTGAATTTTCAAGCCCTGGTAACTTTGTTCCTATTCATTCGAAAAAAGTCATACCATGAACATGGATGGTATGCAACACTTAGGTACTTTCGATGTGCATTATCCTGTTCATCTCCGTTATGTTGTAGATAGAGGCTTCCAAACTTTGGATGTTTGTGCTACTATAATGTCCTTTAGTGTGCAACACTAAATAATAAATGAATTTTTAAGTTTTCGTTTAACATGCTGATTTGAAATATGTAATAATCTGACGTAGTAACATTTTCGATTTCCAGCCATTTAGAAAATTGGCTTTTATTTTCGCGTTTCTAAATAACCGGAAACGGAAATCTACTAGGTGACTCGTGATAATGGTACATTATACAAAATAACATTGTCTAGGGAGGTGTTGTTCCACTTTTCGATTATCTTGTATCTATTTGAAGATATCACATAATTACTTTAAAATTAGCGGTATTTTAATTTCGCAGTGATAAGGCCTCTTAAAGCTCTTACTGTTATGTATAAACTTCCTATACGGGGAGGTAAAAAGTATAAAGCTGTGCTACGCTATTAGCTGGTTGCGAAATTAATAAATGTATTAAAATTATTAATACATAAATGTATTAAATGTATTAAACTGTATATTGGGTTGACAACACTGTTTGTTGGGTGTTTCTGTTTAATACATGCAAAGATGTCCTCCTACTTATAGTTGCTTCGTGCAAAGTTTCGGTTTCCTCTTTCTTTTGGTTTCGTCGTCAATAGCGGATGATCAAGGTAACTTGTCCACCATGTATTTATATAAATATATATACACATACAATGTACACAGGGTGTTTCAAAACAACCCCGACAACGTTTGGGAAGTGATTGCTGACACCAAGATAAGACAATAAAAATATAGATCAAACTGGGTGTATAAATGCTCCGTTTCAGAGTTAAAGGGTTGAAAACATGAAAAAATGAACGTTGAAGGTCCATAGCTCCGCTGCCAAAAACATTAAAAGTATGTACTTTAAAGGTCCCTAGCACCAAAACTATGGGACATACCGTGGTCGGGTCAAGACTTCACTTAGGAACTAGTATGCGCCCTATCAAAATATCCAAGTTTCACAATCCTGCAGTACTTCCGCGACAATTTTTATAGAGGTAGTTGGTGACTACTTAAAATTATATGCCCGTAGCCAAACTCCCTCTATAAAAATTGTTGTGTGAGTGCCTTCGGACTGTGAAACATGTGTTTTTGGATAGCGCACGTATTAATTCTTAAGTGAAGTCTTGACCCGACTACGGTAGGTTCCATAGTTTTGGAGCTAAGGACCTTTAAAGTTCATTTTTCTTGTTTTCGGTAGCCCATAACTCTGAAAGGAAGCATTTGTGCACCCAGGTTGGCCTATACTTTTTGTCTTATATTATTGGTATCAGAAATCACCTCCCAAACGTTGTCGGTGTTGTTTTGAAACACCCTATATATATATATATATATATATATATATATATATATATATATATAATCTCAAAAGACCATTGCTTCAAACTGTATTTCGCTCATTGAAAGGCATATCCATCTAGTTACTATATTGCCATAGTAGTTCTTAGTTGTTTCTGTTCTGTGTCCATTGAATTTACCTTCATATATAGAATTCAAATTTTCCTATCTATTTAAATTCATCTTTGTCATCACATTTACGTCTGTTGTAGAGAAGGTATATCAGTTTATATCTGATCGATTTGGCAACGCTACTGTCGACTGTGTAGTTGCACCAGAACCACGATACCGGCGGCATCAATGTGGTTTCTCAGCTTGCAGTCCCGGAGTGTCGTATTGGTGCTAGTGAAATGCCTAGAAAGTGAACCATCTTGGCTCTTATCCACGCACATTTTTCGTACAACCGAACAGTGGAACAGTGTCGGGAAAATAGTTAACCATCGAAGTGACCACAGCTATATGTACCGCGACGAAGTTACCAGCAAAAGGTTTCGTGGAATTCGTCGCATGGCAGGTCTTAACATGGCGCAAACAGATTATGTCTCGCACTACGAGCTACGTCTTTGCTTTTCATCTTGACCTGCGGTACGTACATAAGGATCGTGTTTATTACCTCCTCTTGCGCCACATTCTTGAACATAAGACAGACTCCTGCAAACTGTACAAAAGACACTTGGCGGGGTCAAAATGTAAGACGGTTGTCTCATTAGGTAAGGCCTACATTTACCTTACATTGAAGTTCACTTTCGTTGCTTTGTGCGTTCAATTACGGGAATTTCCCGAGCACTTGTTGCAAGACGGTTCTTTCCTGAAAATTAATTTAAAACAATTAACAAAGATAGACCTAGAATTCATATTTTATAAAGTACATGTTTCAACATATTATAAATGAAATTAAATATCTTCCAGCGTAAAATAAATAATTTTATTGTTGAAGTATTCACTTTCGATACCTTGTGGGTTCAATTGCGGAAATTTCCCGAACACTTCTTTCACGACGGGTTTTCCTTGAAAATCCAGCTTGCTTTACATCGAAACTTCCGTTAATACTGAAATTTGAATTCAGTACTTAAAATAGTAAGCGTTATGTAGTCTTGGGAGCTCTGAGCATTAAGCTTCTTAATTTTGACAAGAATTTTTACGCTATTGCTGGTGTTGATTCTACAGAATGCTTATTTGAAGGGTAGCAACAAATGACTGAACTGAACTGTTGTTGGGAAATCAAATTTTACTGAATACTTTTGTTACCGTGAAAGGTAAGAAGTAATACTAATAGTTTTACTAATGTATTTAGATATTTACTGTTAGTACCGGCACCTATGATCTTAAACCTGTCAACGTATGAGGGATAACGTCCCTCAGCGGCGCTGAGTCAGGAAGCACACTATTCACGGAAAGTATTTTTTAAAATACAAAATTGCTTATTTTACTTCAAATAGGCTATAAGCATAATCCACACATTAATTTGTTCTATAATTATCTCAAGTTGATTTTTTAAAATTCATTCATTCAATGCATTCAGAACTTTATAAAGGTCTTATGTTGAATGCTGTTGACTACCTTAACATGAAAGCATATAATTCACCCAAAGAAAGTTCAAAATCTGATAAAAATAACTTTCAATGTAATCACCTTAGTTGTACCAATAATATACTAACAGAGAGGTCAAAAACCCAGGTGAGTTTTTTCAGGTGGGTCCAACCCGAAAAAACCCGCGGGCTGGGCACACTTGGACAAACCCTGTTCAGTATAATGTTTCGAAGCTTGTCCTGCACCAAAAGATAATTTAGTTTATATTTCTGTTCATCCAATAGAGATTCGGACTTCCTGCTAGGTTAATTGAATGACATACTTCGTTTCATAAAAGAGTTGTGTCGAGACGAATCTATATTTCCTTTCTCATCTGTTTTCTTTTCCATAAACCATATGTACTATTTATATTGCTTCGTGCACTTTCCCCACTAAAAGTACAATTATACCCTTAGAAAGAGATCTAAGACCCTTAGAAGATTACCATCTTAACCGGGCTAACCACCCACTAGAATATCACCCATAAAACTTTATCACGAGTACGGTCAGTACTTTCCCCATATACTTTTTTTATCTTTCCCAATTTCTTTTTATGTTTTAGTATTATTTTTCTACATTTCACTTGGCATTATTTTTATTTTCCTTATATAAATCAATCTCTTCATTAATTTAAATTTTTATGTTCAATTCTTTTTCCCTCCATGTTTTCAGTATACAATCTGTTCCCTTTATTTATTATTCCGTAGTTCTTCGCTCTTCTGCAGTCTTATCTACCGCCAGCCCTATTAGTTTTGTTTAGCGCAATCAAATTTCCTATTTTTTACCTTCCCACGTAGCGTAGTCGCCACTCTCTCGTCTTTGGTGCGAGCGGTTCCGGATTCGATTCCCGGTAGGGACACTTGGTCGAAAAAGTGTAAAAGGTTTTTGAGGTCATTCATCCTGAGTGAGGTTTTTCTCATTCACATCAGGCAAATACCGAGATGGTACCTAACAATGAACCCATGCAGCTTCCTTCCTTCCCCTTCCTCGGATAGTGTGATCGCCGAGGGGCGTCATGCCCCCACACGAGACAGGCTAACATGGCCTTAGATACTCACAGCCCAGAAATCTAATTCCTAAGCCTAATTCTGATTCTTACCTTCATTTGAGTTTTCCCATTAAAAAAAAAAAAAAAAAAATCACAAGGATTCATTGTACTAGTTTATCTGAACTTACCTATTCTGGATTAAATTTGACGTGGTGTGCAGACCTTCGGCTCGTAAGTTACGCACAATCAATGTTTTAAATCAGTTCATTGGGCATAATGTTGTAGTGTTTAAGATTTTGTAAAGATCAGTTGAATTATTTTGTATGCATAAAAAAGAAAAGAAAAAAAGAGAATTGAATTGGTGGTATTATATTGTAGTTGGATACACTGAGTGTAAAAAGTTAGTTCAATAAGTCAGTTGAAAAGGTACGATCCTAGTGTTAAGACGTCCGTGCAACATTGTAACAATTGTAATAGCTAATGCCAAAATATACTTATTCAATATATTAATAAGCAATAATTTAACATATAAACGTATTAACCCGTCTATGCGAGCTTTTATTATAGTGTGCTATCGAAAAAGATTTATGTAAAAAAGTTTAGTGGAGTCAAATTACAAAGGACATTATCCTTTCAGTAATAATAATAATAATAATAATAATAATAATAATAATAATAACATTACCATGTCAACATCTCTTTTTCACTCGTGAATTATTACAGACAAATTTAATACTACCCTAATTCGAGTTAAAGTCGAACAATTTTTGCTGATTAGCATGTCCCGAATGATTTGCGTACTATTTACCTAATTTCTTACAACGGAGGATATGCTACAGCTATCATATGCCAATAAACTGAGTATTACAACATAGTCGACAACCAGTCGAGGAATCAGTTTGGTTATAAGTTTATCTGAAAAGTTCAGTAAAGGTCACAGTACTGGCCAGGCTTGTTGTATAGAAGAAGTTTTAACTTTCAATTCCTTGTGAATATCATTCTCCACAATACCATTGCAGGTAAATGATTCAAATTCATTCAAATGGAAATCATATACAGTCGTTATCTAAGGTTATGATAACGTATAAAATAAAAACCGTATAAAGGACAATTTTTTTACTACTATGCGCAATCCACTTGTCAGTCTGCCAAACTTTCATGTTATCCTGCATTCTAGTGTGTCACTCCCTGAACACTTCTAAACTACTCTTTATTCTTTAATTCCATTTTTTTAAAAATCCGTCCTTATTTGTTGAAATGTTTAGCGATAGCGCTTGTAATATACCTTCATTAGTGTGCGTGAGATTATCACTATTTTCAAGTACCAGTGTATTATGTCTATAAATTACTTACCTAAGTAATTCACAGATACAGCAAAGCCTCGATTATCCGCGGAATTGGGTGGAAGGGCACTGCGGATAGTGAAAATCGCGGAGAACTCGAAGAAAAAAACTAAAAATGAGGAGCAAACACGAAAAAAAAAAAAAAAACACCAGCATAAAAACTGTTTTATTGTTTGTATTGCTCGGGTCGTAAGGTCAGGGATCAGAGAATGTGAAATTATGACTAAAACAAGATCCTGCCACTGGTCCATAAATTCCGAAAAGGCCTATAGGTTTATGATGCACAATAAAGCTGTCAGTAATTTTCGACCTTCACACTGTAGGGCCTATTGTATTTTCCCGATTTTTTCTTCACACACCGCAGTGAATAATGAATGTATTTAGTTCGTTCAATAATGATTGGCACTTCCCCTTATAACTGGTGCCATGTAGCAGTTTGAAATGTTTGTTGATGTATGCAAGGCTATGGTACTATCAAACCCCACTAAATGGTTTTGTTTCTTTCCGTAGGTAGCACATTGTAGCAGTAGTTGTTCCAACTTGCCAGGACGCTGGTAGATAGCGAAAAGACAACATGGAAGCAGACACATGGGCAAAGGGGGACAGTGTGGTTTCTCTGGAGGGAAGGAGTGAATACTTCAGACATTCACAACAGATTATTAGCTGTATGTGGGGACACAGCACCAAGTCGCAGATCCGTGTTTCGTTGGGTATCCGAATTCAAAGAAGTCAAAGACAGTGCTGCAAAAAACAAAAGCACTGGGCGGCCTGCAACTGCACGCAGACCAATCAATGCCGCGCGAGTGAATGATTTGATAATGGAGCACAGGAGAATCACGTTTGATGAACTAGAGAAAGAAACAGGTCTATCACGGGGTTCCCTCTACACTATCATTCATGAGGATTTTAAGCTGCACAAGGTGTGTGCACAATGGGTGCCTCATGATCTCACCGTTGCACAGAAACAAAAGCGTGTGGAGATTTGCCAGCAGTTGATGCAGCAGTACAGTGTAAATCCGACCGAGGTTCTTTTAGCGTCTGTTTACCCTCGACGAAACTTGGTTCCTCTACGAGACTCCAGAAAAGAAACGCCAGTCCATGAAATGGAGGCATACTGAAAGCCTTCGTCCCAAGAAGGCACGGATGGGACTATTTGTGCGGAAACAAATGGCGACCCTTTTCTGGGATCAGGAAGGGATACAGCTGGTGGAATGCTTCCTCCCAATACGTCCATCGACAGTGAGAGCTATTGCAGTTCGCTGCATAAAAGACTCCGCCGACGCATCCAACAACGCCGACAAAGAAAATGGTGCCGTGGCGTTCTTCTCCAATACGGCAATGCATGGCCACATGTCAGTCGCCAGACAATTGCCACAGTGCTTGAACTAGGGTTTAGTGTACTGCCGCATCCCCCGTATTCGCCGGATCTGGCTCCTAGCGACTATGATTTATTCGACAATAAAAGAGGGCATGAGAAGTAAAAAGTTCAACACAAATGATGAACTCCAGCATTTGTCCGCCAGTGGCAGAGAGATACCCCCAAAGAATGGTTTGCTGAATTTCTGAACGCCCCAACTAATTTACTACCACGCAAATCTCTCTTCCCAATTCCTTGAGCTCCTCCGTGGCTAAGCGGTTAGCGTACGCGCCTTTGGCGTGGGAGACCCGGGTTCGATTCCCGGCGGGAGCTCATGTGGTTCGGATTCCACGTTAATCAGTAGGTCCACGTCTCATATAGCCTCGCTGCTGAACGGAACGTTAAACTCAAAATCAACTCAACTCTTCCCAATTCCTTCTTTTTATACCTTACAACAATCGGTGCTGCTAATCAGAGTAGAGTTACACTTCGAAACGTGCACTATTTTTGGAAATATTGATTTTTACAATACAATATATTTTTATGTTTTAGAACATAGAGTACTTATTTGCATGCGGAGTGTCAGTCCGCAGCGACTACTTATGAAAAATAAATTGAGCGTTACTGCAGCAGAGTAAAAATGGTTTCGTGACACTCGCGGATAATCAGGGCTTTACTGTACATACCTAGGTATAATCACTTTAGTTTTGTAAATAACATAGAAACTTTATTAATGTAAAGATTTAAAATATATAATTACTTTACACAGGAACGGGAGCCGGAACTAGCCGAAATAGCGGATAAAATAGACACGAGCTCAAGTACCGGCGTAGCGTCCGATAGTTCCAGTGGTTCCAGTTCCAGTTCTACCGATTCTGAATCGAGTTGCTGTTCATCCTCGTCAGATAGCGACAATGACGATAGTGGACAAGAGTCACTTCCTGAACACAAGAAAAAGAGGTAGGAGTATGTAAATAATAGTTTTAGTAAATAATTTCGAAACGTTTAAGTTAATAATGATGATGATATAGGATATAATAGTTGGGCTTAATTGTAACAAATAAGAATTTAATTAGGAGGTACTCATAGAATGTGTGATATTATTCTGTACGAAATCTTTTATTGATGCTGTTATCAAAGAAGTTAAAATACAGGGTTAGCATAAATGATCCATTCATTTTAAAAAGGCTATATTTTCAAAAGAACTACAAACTCACCAAGTTTATACACCCTCTACAAATGTTCAATATGTGCTCCTTTCGTGACAGGACACACGTCCAGACGACGTCTTTTTTCTTGCTTTCCCTCCATTTTCGACAGGTATTAACCTCATACTGCCACACTGCCACACCTGACTGGAAAGATAATAGATTCGTGCTGCCACACAATACAAACTTGGTGAGTTTGTGGTTCTTTTCATACAGCTTTCGGGGGCCGCGGTGGCTCAGTGGTAGAGCGTTCACCTCTGTGCATGGGGTCCCGGGTTCAAACCCTGCTCCCGCCAAGTGAACTTTGTGGTGGACAAACACCGTGTGCGTGGGTTTTCTCGGGGTTCTCCCGTTTCCTCCCGCTTTCTTCATTCCACCATTTCATTCATTTCTCATAATCACCGTCTCCTTTAGCCTAACCGGCATAACCGTGGGACGTAAAACTTAAAGATTTCATTTCATTTCATTTTCATTCATATAGCTTTCATGTGTGTACGTGTAATACGTCCGAAAACATGGCCTTTTCAAAACGAATCATTTATGCTAGCCCTGTATAAAGTACGTCCGGATATGCAGAAACCTAGATAATTGGGGAAATCATAAAGAAAAAAGTTGTAAAATAAAAAATAATCTTTAAAATCACTTCTGTTTAATAAAAAGGGAGGCCTCGTATATGTTGAAAGTAAGATCAGTTATAAAATTTACGATACACACAATCTTAACACTACATTCCACAGGGTTCATACACTACCTGGATAACCTGGAAATCTCAATGTCAGTGAAATTGATTTTGGAAGAAAAAATCCTGGAAATTCAGGAAGTTCAGGGAAATCGATCATATCTAGTAAAAAACCTGGAAATATCAGTGAAATTGAGTTTAATATTTTTGTATGAACCCTGTCTTTAATAATAATAATAATAATAATAATAATAATAATAATAATAATAATATTTATTTATTTATTTATTTATTGTGTGTGGGGGGGATATCAGTCAGTCAATCATCAACTCTGTGTATAGAAAAGAGCATCCTACAGCAACCACATTTTCTACACAGATAAACCTTTATTAGATCTAATCACGTACAAAAACGGGTATTTTTCTGCTTGAGGGAGGTAAAATGTTACGCATGTTTTGGTTATTTCTAAGAATGCCTTGCATGTATACGCTTCTGTTCTTTTCCACTGGGAATAAAATCCTGGACCCCGTGCACCAAACGCGTACGCGTTAACCACTACACCGCGGAAAGAGCTGAAAAAAGACCTTGTGATAGGGCGAGAAAAGAGTTGTGAGGGTCGAACCGAACCATCACATAAAGCAAGATCTGAAGTATTTGGTAATGACAGCCGTGACGTATTAGATTCAGAACAAAGGAGTCCATTGTCGGATTTTGGTCTGATCAGTGTTTTCCATGTGGTTATCTTAAAGCAGAGCTCGTTCATTTGTGTTGGTAATGATCTGTAAGTAGCTTTTGGAGCAAGCTGTAAGTAGCTAAAGTATTTTCTGTTATTTGTGTAGCATAGCTCTGGGAATCTTTTCGGAGTATTTGTCTTAGTCATTTACGACCTCTTCATTACGATTTTATGATCATATTTCTAGTTTATTGGAAGCCATTGTCTGTGTGATATTTTTTGTTCATAAGTGTCTTTGATAGTATAATTTAATCTAATACTGTGTTAGCATCCATTGATTGAAATGTAGCCGACTTATAACTGAAAGTTACTGCAAATGAAATAATCACTTTTAAACATTGTATTGTACAGTGTGATAAAAATATCAAGCAACCCTGGAGGTACTACAAAAGCAGTTGGAAATGGCCATCATTTACTATTACACATGTATGCACTCTTCTTCTTATGTTCTTGAAACGGTCTGGTGCGTTGCAAGTGAAATGTTGTCCACAGTTTGGTGAATGTGATCTGCAGATCTTCCAAAGTATACGGATGAGTTGTGCAAGCTGTTGACTTCGGATTTCTCCGTAAGAAAAAGTCTGCGGGAATGAGGTCGGAAGACCGAGGTGGCCACAATCGCTTGGAAGTGATATGCCCTGTTAACAGGATTGGCAAAATCTATGGTTTTTATTGGGAAAAAAAAGTTTTTGTTGTTTAAACCAGGTTTTTTTGGTTTAAATAATTTGCTCTATGTATTTATATCACATGTGGACTGAAATAAGTTTGTTTCGCCTTGGTGTTATTATGGAACAACCGGGTTACGCTGGAAGGGATCACATAATCTTAAAGCGGAATCTAAACCGCTTCTCGGCTTACATCCGAGAGAAATCGTCCTCCATTTGAACTCAAAACCGGAACTAATTGGCCACAAATGCGATACATCTGCCGACTCACTCACGAAGGACTCCTGATAAAAATGTGTTTTACTGATGTATTCATACGTGTTAATATAATTGTTAAGAGTCATTTCAGAAGGACAAAAAGATAAACAGTTGCACAAGGGAAACCATTATACAGAATTACGTATGGACGATTTCAAAATACTGCAGAGTACTAATGTAGTCCAAGTTAGTTCGCTACGACTTTTATTAGTCCAAGTTAAAGAAATACAAGAACTTAATTTGCATATTAGTAAGAAACGTTAATAAAGATACGAATTATTTGAGTCCACTTTGGCTCTGACCCATTTATACATAAATAGATACCAAAGGTACTTCTGATTTCAATAAATGCCTCTCGTGGGGTTTGTATGACCCCTCCCCCTAAAAATTTGGCATTTCGATGTATTTAATCAATAGTAAACATTACACAGCACATAGCGAGTCACTTTTTTTTAACTAAAAGTTAACTTTTTTCAAGTTGGTCACTAAAAGTTACTTTTTTTTTTTTTTTTTTTCAAATTTGTCACTAAAAGTTACTTTTTGGGGAGGTAAAGTGACTTTTTCGTGTAATTTATGTTATTGGCAGTTTTCTAAGAAAAATATAAAAATAAATGGAAAAAGGCAGAAATTTGTTACTCATTACTCTTTTGAATGCTTCAGTACTTGCTGCCACATGTAAAACAGTCAGCTTTATTCTCACTTTAGCTTTTATTCTTTCTAAAGCACAGTGGATGGATGGTTTAAGCTCTCAAAATGGGGTTGAGAATCCTTCTGTGTCTATTCTTTCTTCTGTCGTAATAGTCTTTTAGTTTTCTCTCGTAATAGTTAACACTCTGCTCAACGTTGTGTGTGTGTGTGTTTGTGTGGTTCATAATGTTCGTCTTGTGTTATGCTTCTTGTATTTTCTTAAGAGTAGGTGATGAATTTGAATATTTCATGGCTTTGAGAACTCTCAATGCTAAGTTAAATATAATGTCTCGAATGAAAAAATTCGGAAATAGGCCAGAACTGGTTCAGCTTCTTACATATGCTAAGTCTGCTTACCGTAACTACAAAGCATACTTAGAAAACCTAAGAAAGGAGGAAGCTCAAAAAGAAGAAGTAAAGAAGAAAAAATGGAACTAAACAACAAACAAAGAGAGATGATGGAGAAATTGACAAAGGAAAAATAAGGCATGATGAGATTTTGGTCACTTTTTGGTCATTTTTCGTGTGATTTTGGTCACTTTTCAACTATTTACAAGAGACCAGACCACTATGAGCCCTGACATTATTAAAATGAAACAATATTTAGAATTTTTCTTTGATTGCAGTTGCATAACAATAATAAACTACAAAAAAATAACAAAAGAAATATTTATAAACTTATAAAAAAACAAAAGTTGCTTTTGTAGTATAACCCTTTGAGTAATGAATTGGGAATGTAGGTCTAAGTATAATACGAATAATATACTGGAGTGAAACGTGATAACCTACAAATGTGTGTTCATCAAGATTTTACGAACACTTACACTTTTTACGAACATTTTTTGCTTTTTGGTTTCAACCATGGTTTAAACGACCTTGGTTTAAAGCAGCCAACCCTGCCTGTTAAAACTCATGCAACGAAATATATATATATATATATATATATATATGTTTGCTCCATAAGTTGGCTGACTTCTTGATCAGTCGATATAAAATCGTCACGTAGACCTCGAGTATTTGTAGAAGTGAAGTGCTTCGATGAAAGTTACACGATGGCAGTTCGTTGCAATGTCGGAGTGGGTGGTTGTGTTACGTGATTGCCGATCCTGTTGAAAAACCTTACTATGTAATTGAACTAATGAAAAGAATATCTTACTCTCGCTTGGTGAGGTTTTAGAGATATGCTGTTGATAGCGTTATATATATATACGCACCGAATTTACAACAAATTCACCAATCATGTTGATGTTGGTTGTATTACAAACTGTGTATATATAGTATATCGTTAACTTGATGATATACAAGGATATTCCCTACAAAATAATTTAAAATGCTACTCTGTCAGTTTGTGTGTAAAATTTAGAAGTTTTATTAAACTGTGAGACAAGTACCCACCGTTCTAATTCAATTAATTAGTTCGTTTAAAAGTTCAATTCATTTTGTTCCTGTAGTTCGCGAGCGAGAAACAGCTATCATCCTGGGTGTTCGATTCAAAGCTAAATTGCAATGTCTTTATTTCATTTGTAGTAACTTTGTTATATAGACCATTAGCTCTTGATGCTTTATTAGGTGATTTAAGCTGTTGTTTGTTTCTTTTTGTAGGAGGAAGCTGACCCATTCTCCACCACGGGAATACACGTAATACTAGTAGAATTTTAGGTAAGTTGTGGATATCACTTTCATGCTATTGTTCATGTGTAATACGCTAGAAAGCTATAAAATATTTAATTTGTAAACGTAAACATTATTAGTCGAAATGTGGGTATAGCGAAAGATACAGAAAACCAGCTAATAGAAAGTAGAAGAAATTAAAAGAGTTTTGGATAGCAAAAGTCGGTGAAATAGTGTTAGTGGTGAAATTGAACGAGTTACTTCTTGGCAGTGTCTTCGCTGTTAATTTTCTTGAAATATCTCAAAATCCACTGTTCCCTTCATTAGTTAAACGGGAAGTAGCCACATATCGATGTATTCACATTTTACAATCACACATCCTCTTCTAACAAAAATATAAATCTTGAGTCACTTTATCACTAAGCGGCAAGCCCCGTGATCAGAGGTTTTATTCTGGGGCTAGCAGCGTTCGCTGGTCTGTTGAATAATACGTGAAGTATGCATAATATATGCACATGTCCCTCAGTAATAGACCAAGTGTGCATAAAATTATGGTGCCTAAAGTGTAATATTGCTGTCCAGCTTTACGTCTATTCAAGAAAATTCATACTATTTGGTTGTAAAGGGTTAATACATTGATACTTACCTTTATTCCTCAACATTTAACTGACTGTTTAACTAAATGTGTGCTAAATATATTTTTTTACAAGTAATATGTTCATTACTATTAGGAAGAGGGCCAGATCCAGGATTTTCTGACAAAGGTGTACCAATAACTACCACTTCATTTGAATTATATTTGAATTTTTTAAATGATTTGAATTAAATTGTATTTTTTTAAAATGCCTTTAGGCATCTGTGGTGTGAATTAGGAGTATTGTTTTGCTCTGTGAATCCTTTTCTTTCAACCTTCAGAAAGTCGACTTAAAATATTGCTTTGCAAAATTCCGCTTTCTGTCAAGTCCCAAACGGAAACATGAGGGCAGAAAAATTTCGGAAAGTGTTGCTATTTTCACTGCTAGCTTCTCATTTTAGATAGTGTTTTATTTACAATCAAATTTCGCGGACACTCTCCTCATGCCCAAATTCTCGTTCAAGATTGAATGTACCGATCCGATTGAATGATTGCTTGAATATCGCCAAGCTTTTGGCAAACTTTGATGCAATATCTGTGCCCATTACCAGTAACTGACGGTTTCTGCAGGAGGAAATTTACGACTACGCATTTGTGTCTCCTCCAGAGATGTTCACCCTCGCGAGGGTGGCCATCTGGAGGACATCCTTTCCCTCAAATTTCCCTCGCCCACAATAACACGAGGGCGAGGGTGCGCGAGGGTGATGGACAGTTCCCTTTGCGAGGGCTAGGGCCATTTGCCAGTTCGAGGGCGAGGGTGAGTGAGGTCGGTGTAAAACGAACATCTATGCCTCCTCTACATCTACATTGAAGACAGACTCCCGCGTTTCATTGATTTAGCGAAAAAAAAAAAAAAAAAAAAAGGTTCGATACTTTTTGAATACACTTTGTATCTCTGGATTTTCTTTTTTGTTAAACTCTAAAACTAGTGTAGAATTTAAGTAATAGCATTATATCTGTGAAGCAGATAGGTTGCCTCAATTTGTAGGTTATTTTGTAAGAATAATTCTTTACGTCCTTACTAACTTAGCCCAACTCAATCTTGTTCTTTGATAAAATGCATTTAATACATTATGTCTTCACCATGAAAGATATGAAAATTTTGGAAGTTTTAACGTTTACATGTGCATATTCGTCAATGTGATGTTATTTGGTTTTATTTTCAGTGGTTCGTCTGTTTCTGATGTCAACATTTAAGGCTGAATGTCAATCTTACAAAACAAGATTATTCCGAAAGAGTTCCAACTTTTGTATGACTGAGAGGAACTTTTTCAGCGGAATTCTTCTGTCATTGCTTAGTTTTCAGAAGCAAAGAAGAAACTATTTTTGTTATTGAAACATTTCTTGAGTATCCATAGAACATTTGAATACTATTATATCTTGTATAATCTGAACTGTGATGTGTTTATAATTTTGAGAGAGAAACGTTTTGAAACTAGTTTGTTAAAACGAATGCTGTGTGCTTGTGATTCATTTTAATTTTTATTTCCTAATGTTGTCTAGTGAAATGCTCAGGATTGGCAATGGTCCACTTTTCAAAATACAGAACGTTATATATATATATTATATAGTGAGTTAAGCTAATAATTTATGTGAAGTCAATATTGTGACATATATATGCATATACATACAAACATATACTTAATATATTTCGTTATTTTGAGATAACTAAAAAAAATGTTCCATTGAAATTTGTATGTATAATTTGCAATTTATACCATGTGCCACACAACAGTCATTGTAGGACTGGTATTTGTAAATTGAATGGCTTAGTGAAAGAATGATCACATGAAGTTGGCAATTTAATTCTTGAAATGCACGCTTGAAAAAAGTTACGGAAGTAGTAGCCAGAATCAACCCGTAAAGATCTGACTTGTCATATACGGATGTTTCCCCAGTAACATAACAGTTTTCTTGCCGAACATTTTCACCTTTTGGTCATCTGTTATTTAGTATTTCGGAAAGAATAACTGTAGATAGCTCAGTGATAGAGCTCACAACGTAAATGCGTTAACCATACTTGATACATTTGAAAGAACGAAGAAAAACCGTCAGGTTCAGTTATTACAGGGAAGAGCGTATAACAATACTTTCGGGATTAGGAACGAGACAGGGTCATTTTTGGGCGTTTTCGTAGATTTTCAGTTAATGAATTATAAATCAGACTATTTATTCGATTGATGTGGTTAAGACCTTGTTTTCTAGGAGGAGGATGTGGCAATTTTATGGCGTTAAGTTTGATTACAGTGTTGGCAATGGGAGAAAAATTCACAAAAACTTCCCTAACCGAATTTTAAGATTTTTTTTTTTTTTTTGGAGCTGGCGCCACTGTTGCCGCATGGGTTCAAGTCACATCAAAAGGAAGTTATACTAAAATAAAAAATAATATCCGAAATTCGAAAATTCTCGAATTTTTGACTTTGGACTTAAATTTGAGAGGGGAAATTCGACACACACACACACACAAAATTACCATAAGGATAAACTATGGTCCAACCGTATTTGACATAGAAAAAATCATCCCGATATCTCAATTAGTGTTCACGCTGGAGAGGATTAAGTAAGTGTCACTACCGTTAGTGACACTTTGGCCACGCTGTGTCAAAAGGGTTAGAAATAAGTACGGATTGCAGAATTCCAAAAGCAAATAGCACTTTCAAAAAATCACCATCAATATTTACAAACTGCCAAATCCAAATCAGATGAATTGATTGTAAGACTGAAGAGTTATTAATTCTAAGCAGTTTTCGAAATGAGATCGTTACTGTATAACCTAATATGCCATATAGCTCAATTATGACTTGATCGCTGACGAAGTCGGGAGCATAAGCTAAAAGTATGGTAACAAGTCTTTTGAGCTAGAAATGGTTTATTCTAGATAAACTGTTGAAAATAAGTGTCATATGATGTTGTGTCTGGTTATTATTACCAGACAGTAATATTAGCGTTTCAGACGTCAAGTCATTACAATTCGGATATATCCGGTTATTCCAGTTATGTACCAGTTATTATTGTTACAGTTTGTTTTTCCGGCGGTTGAAAGCATAATAACTACTAAATACGTAGTTCTGTGACTGTAGGATTGCAGAAAACACTCTCTTTTAGTTACATTTTGAATTTTTCAGTTCGAGAACTTTATAAGCAACATTTCCTCTAACATTTATCTTAAGTAATAAAAACACACTTCACAATTTTTAAGGTCCGGTCTCGATTCCTCTGAGCGGCCCTCTCTCGCTACACTATTAGTTTAATACTTTTCGGTTCTGACCATTATTGTATTTGAAATAGTTCCGTTGTGCATAAGTTTAGTGTTTTCATCTCTGGAAACGGCTTTGTTTGAAATTGCTTTTCCGTAACATTCTTTTTGAATTACTTTATCAGATGATGCTGGATATCAACAATGTCACAGATTCGTCGTTCTTTTAGCGCAATCGTTGAGACTAACCATGTATGACAGGGGTCAAAGTAGCATTAATTTTGCAATCTATTTTTCGGTCAAACTCTCTTGCGTTCACTTATTTGTTGACCAAAGTTCATACACAGATCTCTGTTGGTTTCGCTGTTGTAAGCACAAGTAATAGCTCTTAAGAAAATACGCTTGATTTGTTAATTCACGAACGTGAATACAAACACGATTACTCACAACTTTAACCAAATAATCTCACTAGCGATATTACGTCACCATTTCGAGAATTAAATTGTTCCAACTTATTGATAATGCTTACTGATAAAACTTGGTATTTGTGTAGTACAGTATTATGAGCTGTTTATGTTAGTTTTCAGGGAAATATTCATAGTAATTTTTTTTAATAATCTGTGAGCAGTTCGGTAACCAAAGTTCATAATGACTTCAATATTTGTTCTTTTCTCAGTAACTTCGAAATGAATGGATCACATTGTGTAAATTTACATTCAACTTACAGAGAAATATTATTATCTCTGCATCAAAGAAAATTATTCTGAAAATAAGACATTTGTTTCGAACTTACTGAGAAAACAAGTATCGTGGATGTGTTCTCTTCTGGTGGCAATAGTACAACGTGCTAAACATAAGTTTTGACCCGCTGTTATGATCTTTTTCATTATTATGATGATGATGATGATGAAACAGAGGGTACTCAGTGTAAACCAGTAATTTCCAGAAAGGTCGAAAATTGATACGAGAAAGTGAAAATGAAACTAATTTTGATTTACGCTGATTTCGTCCACTTGTACAATAATTCACAAAATTAGATAGCCCTGTACATTTTTGCACAATATGCTGTGAGGAAAAGAACAATGTCAATACAGCATCTTCTGAGATGTGATTTTGTGTAAACTTGATAATAGGCAAATCAACTCACTTCACTTATTACAAAGGTATGGGCAAAACAAATTTATAGTGAGGGATGGTGCCCAAATTCCAGAGAGTATTTTAAAGTAGTTATTTTACAATATATAAATTGTATGTGATCAGCTATGCTGTTACTACAGTAGCTACTATTTGTATTTTTGAGACACTTTAAGTATTTGAATACACTCATACAATACAACAATAAGTACACAGAAAACTGGACTGGTGATGAATCGAACCGCAGTCTGCCGACTGACGAACGAGAGAGAGCTTATGAATAAATGTTAACGTTTCCTATCGTTTCCTATAATGAATCGTTTGCTTCGTTATAATAACTTAGTGAGTCCATGAAAACGAAATAATTTTTAAATGCACAATCAATTCATTTACTCAACTTTAAAGCTTGCACTGTTGTCACGTTATTTAGTGATCCCTCTGAGTTATTGTGGAACCTATATATGTAATGAGAATTTATTTGAAAACGTATTTACTTAATATTAGAGTAAAACTACAATTCAACGTAATGTTCCAACAGACCTTTTCATACAGTTATTACAACATGTGGGCAGTGCTTTCTGTTTTTTAAGTAAGAGTTTTGTGTGGATATCGATTGTGTTTTATATTTTTTTAAACTCCTATTTAATATAGAACCAACTGTGCCACTGTATGTGGAAATAATTATTTCCTTGTGACTACTGGATAATTAAGAGTATCATTCTTTTAGTATAATTTTGTTTTTTCTGTGCTTTACTGGACGGGGCGGTCTTAATTATTGGGAATTTTCTTTGAATGCCAATTTCATAGCTGAATTGTTTGTAAATAAGAATTTCCGTTAATTCGCATGTGGAGGAAATTCTTATCTTGATAGTATAGTACATACATTTATTTATTTATTTAGCATAATATAGGTGTGGAGAACTCGAATTGAGCTGTGTGCTAACATAGAAACAAGAGTTCGTTTTTTTGGGTGCATACAATTGCAGTGATCTTGTAATAAACTTCGTGACTACGGTGCTGCCTAATTCGTGTGGCTGTGTACGAACCAAAACCTCACGTGGGCATCATCAGCCAGCACATATTACGAAGGAAATGATACAGAGAAGTAGTTGTACTGTATTGTTGGTATAAAGACGTTAAATGTAGTTTTTCTTATTTTCTGTATGCTTGTTTGTGTATGTGTGCATGTGTATTAGTTATTATACAGTATTGAAATGGGACGAAGGCGCATGTACATCATAAGCAGGCCAGAAGTGCTGTGTATTGTATATACTAGTGGTTCCGTGCACAGCAGAACCGAGCGTAGGAGATATATATGTATTCAAGAACGTTAGCATTTTGCGACTTTATCATCTTACCTTTGATCGACTTTATTAGGGGGTGCTGTGCTAGAGGTAGGTCTAAAGAAAAATACAGTGCATATTTTCGTTAAGTTCAGAAAGTTTGTTACTGAAAACATACACACACAGATGTATTTTTGTCGTGTATGTCAAATGATAGAAGCTTGTTTTAAAATTTTTTTTTTAAAGCGCGAAGTAGGCACTGGAATAGTTATAAGGATGTTGCATTGTCTAGGAACTAAACTGTGGGAGTGTTTCTAGTGCTTGCTAAGTTAAATCTCACAGTGTATAAACATTGTGTGCTGATATTCCATTTATGGCACGTATACTTTAGGAACAATGAAAGAAAACACCTATTCTAGAGGAATTCGAAAATAAATAAATGTATCATTATTCATTTTCCAGAAACTATAAGAATAGTATGAAGTGTAATAGCAATGGAAAACAGATGAACAGCGTCGACATCCTCAATGTACATGTTTCTCTGAGTTTTCCCCCAACATATTCCACTCCGTTAACAATGATCCAAAGTACCTGTTTCAGTGTTGTTATTGTCTCTTGGAGATGGAAGTGGTCTGAGAATATGAATCTCTCCTGTTAGAATTTTCCACATGCGAAAATCTTAACAGGTTAAGCTCAGGTAACTATGATGACCATTCCAGAGGCTTTCTTCTTACAATCTAGCGGCTGGAAGAATCATCTAACTGCCATTGATTTCATACTTTATAGCTACCCCAAGTTTTCGTGTAGACGGAGACACTAGTGGCTACGAAATCAGTATTGTGAACCTCAAGTATTTTTCGATATTTAGTAAACCGTGATCTAATTCACAGTTTTAAGTTTGGTTCAGATATACTGATAAATATGTGAACAAACAGAAACGTCAGTCGGAAGTCGGAGTATAGCCTACATTTCTCTAGTAGTTTCTGACTTACTATATCGGCTGGCAGTTTTGTTCAAAAAACTGTAGAAGTTGCAGACGAAGGTGGTGTTCAATGTTTAAATTATTGTACCATTCCGTAAGGTTATTATACCCTGCAGTTCGCTTAGATGTAACGGGAGTGGAAATTTATGGGTTCAACATATTGTACAAGATCTAGCCATAGGTTTCGGATATATATATATATATACACGTGCGTGAGGACTGTGATCTCTGTAGAATTAATAGTCAGTTTCTTGCCTATAAGCTCAGGTATAGTTATTTGATGCTTCTGAGTAAATGGTTGGTATTTTACAGCCTGGCATATTCACTGGATTTTTAAACATTATATTCTTGGGACTGAAATAATAATAAAAAATACTTTTCTAGAGTACAGCTATATTGTAACAATAATGAAGAAGCTAGCGAAATCTACTAACGCTGAGAAAGAGTTCTTACAGAGTATATATAATAGTTTTTTTTCTCCCTCCTGAATTGTTACGAAATAATCTTGATTCTTTGGGGAGACTATGGACTTCCGACTTCGAGCGAGACTATTACTTACAATGCAGATTCGGGCTTCAAGAGTACATAGTGTATTTGACATGTATCACCGTACTAGTTTATCTTGTATATATGATCGAGAAGTACATTGAAACGGACTAATAGATTATTAATGTAAAAGAATTTTTCCCTGAAAATTTTGGTGTATTAGCTCAATTTCCAGTTCTCTATTGGTTATAACGTATTTTTAGTGTGAAATATGAAAATTTGGTAAGAATACCGTATTTCCCATCATATAAGACACATCTTTTTTCTTTGAAAATAAGTGATAAAAATGGGTTGCGTCTTGTATTTCGATACAGAGATTTCTTCATTGTTTCCGTACGATGTACAGCAGCATTCTAGTTACTTACAGGGCCACAATAGCTGAATGCTAGAGCGCTCAACTCTGGCGCGTGGGATCCCTGATACAGTCCCAACTCAGACCAAGTGAATTTTGTGCTGGACAAACACCATGTACTTGGGTTTCCTCGTGATATTCCTCTTTCCTTCCACTTCCTTGATTCCATTATTTCGTTCAGTATTATTATCGTCTTCCTTATTCTCGGAGCATTATCATGGGACTTTCGAAAAAAAAAAAAAAAAATCCAATTACGTTCAGTTCAGTGACAGTAAATGTAATTTGGATATAATCACTTTATTTATCTATTCAGTGTGGTGTATTCTTTTGGCAGAACGTACATGCACTATAGACATTCCCAGATTTTACATTTAGTTACGTGTATTGGTAACTCTCAGTAGCGTATTTAGGGGGGACTATCAGGCTCAAGCTCCCCTGAAATAAGTTTGTTAGTTTTTCGCATTCACGTACAGCAGTAATCCTTCTGACCATTTCTAAGAATTTAATTAACTTTCCATTTTCTTATGGTCTTTGCTCAGAAATAATACTGTATTTGTAAAATTTCATTTCATTTAAGAACTGCGAACTTTTCTTTTTCTTTCTTTATTTCGTCCATTCTGCCCTTTGTTTCTTTTTCTTAGTTGTTACTTTATTTTATTTCTCCTATCATACTTTCGACCGTTGTTAGTTGTGATTCAAGTCGGCCGTCGTCAGTAACATAAAGTCTCCCCCGAAGGAAAATCCTAAATACGCCACTGGTAATTCCACATATGCTCCTTACTAAAATATAATTTTATAATAAAAGAAAATATTCAGTGAAAGTATTGTTCTCAAAAGCGAATACAGAAAATGTGGTGTGTCTTATACAATGGCAAATACAGTAATTTCAATATGGATCTGAAATGCTTTTCAAAAGCAGATATCTTTTGTAATTTCTCTGTTTCAAAGAACGTATTGTATACAATTTTATGAAGGGGACAATTCGTATTTCTTTCACTAAGCCATTCAGTTGTTGGATTTGATAGTATAATTGTCAACAATGTATTTGTTTTCCATAGATAAAATAATAAGAAAAGTGTTGACCTATTTCCTATTTTTAAAATACAAAAAGAATCTGAAGAATAAAGAGAGAAAAAATAATTGATAGTCATATTTTTACATAACTATTGAACTGTGTGATAAGTGCTTCCACATAAGTTCAATCAAGTGAACAAAATGAGAAAATAAGTGATCGTTATTATGGTCATTGTATATTGTTACCATTGTAATTTAATCACAAATAAATTATCCTTATTTAACAGCTTTTAACATTAATTGCTGTGTCGTTGTATTGAGTTAAAACAGAATATCAGTGGGCAATTGCAATAATGGGGGGTCCAAAAGTGAAGAAATATCCGAATAAAATCATGGTTTTAAAAGAATTGCCAAAGTAATACTGTAGGTTAGTAGTACAGGTAGGGAAAGAACTTTTAGGACATATGACGTTGATGGTAACTATTTTGAAATATTTTTCACTTCCTTATATGAACTGGGTTCGATTCCCGTTGGCGTCACTCGGTCGAAAAAGTGTGAAAAGCTTTTTCAGGCAGCCATCCGGAAAGAGGTTTTCCTTATTCACATCAGGCAAATGCCGGGGTGGTACCTAACATGTAAGTCCCACGCCGCTTCCTTCCTTCCCTTTCCCCGGATAGTTTGCTCGCCTAGAGACGTCATCCCTCATACGTGATGGGCTAACATGGCCATAGATGCCGAAAGCCCAGAAATGTAAATCCTGATCACTTCCTCCAGCCCCCGCCAAGTGAACTTTGTGGTGGACAAACACCGTGTGCGTGGGTTTTCTCGGGGTTCTCCCGTTTCCTCCCACTTTCTTCATTCCACCATTTCATTCATTACTCATCATCACCGTCTCCTTTAGCCAAACCGGCATAACCGTGGGACGTAAAACTCAAAGATTTCATTTCATTTTTTTCCTAATCACTTCCTTATATGGGAACTATATGCTGTGTGTGATACCTTGTTCTCTCTGTAATTTTCTCAGGAATTCAATGTTGTGTAGTTTTTGCTTTATCATGTACCATAATGAAGTTATAATTTTTTTTCACATCACTGACGTGCCGTACATTTCTCCTGATTAAAGGATGTTTTTACCATTTATCCAAAACCATGCTTAAAGCCCTTTCAGGTATGCTTGCACACGTGTTTGTTATAGTTCCTTTAGGTGGTCGATATCTCGAATTTTCATTGAATACACAATGGAGTTAAGGCGTCCCCAAAGATAAAAATCTCGGGGAGTGAGGTTAGGGGAACGTGGTGGCCACTCCACAGTACCACGCCTACTGTTCCACGATTGATAAACTGCTTATTCAAATATTCACGAACACAAATTTCCGTAATACAGAGGGCATCATCGTGTTGGTAGAAGATAGGAAATATTCCATCTTCAGATAAGAGAGCGGGCAAGACATCTTCCAACATTCGACGATACTCAATTGCTGTTAAGGTACTATTGATCACAACACGAGTCCGTCCCCACACCAAACCTTCACTTCTCCAGGGATGCCAGCGGATGCTTCACACCAATGGGGAGGTGTTTAACCAGTAGCGAATATTGTTTGTTCATCTAACCAGAAACGTAAAAGTTGGTCTCATATGTGAATAAGACGACGTAGGCGAAACGAGAATTTTGGCGTATATGCTCTGTTGCCCATTCCGCAAATTCCAAATGCCAATCGGGGTCATTCTCTCTAACAGATGTTGATGCACTTGTAGCTTGTAAGGCCTCAGTTATGCAGGGGCAAAGTACACGTGATGGATTTGTGAATAACAACTTTCCTGGGAAAAACGACAAGTGTTTCGATTCGGACTCTTAATAAATGCTGCCAACATTGCTTCGTCTGTCGCTGTGCATGGCCTGCCTGATTTTGGTTTGTTGGCCACGGATCCTGTTTCCTGAATTTCTTGTAGGGCTAATGGGTGCCCTATCTGGGTGATGGTTGTTAAAATAATTAGCAACGACCCTCGTGCTTCGCTCTCTTAACATCAAAACCATCTCAATGTGTTCTGCCTGTGTCACAGCCATGATGCCTCCTGAAACGATACCAAGAAAGCCGAAAACAGTCATAACTTCGTGATGGTAAGTGATTCCTAAGAACATTTCAGATGAGAAGGTATCACAACATACGGTTTTTATTTAAGAAGATGAAAGTGAATTAAAAATGGCGGATTTCAAGATAGCGGCCATCGACATCACATATACATAAAAGTTTTCCCCTTGTACTACTAACCTACGGTGTTGGTGTTACTTTTGCAATTCGTTAAAATCCTGCCGTTTATTTAGGTGTTTCCACACTTATAGATCATCCTGTTGTAAGAACGATTTCGTCAGGTGGTGCAATCTGACTTTGAACGTAGCCTGATACCGTATCTGTTATCAATGGTGCAAGTTAAATAAAATAAGTGGACTCATAAAGCAGCTATAATTCGGAGGTTTTCTCAAATGCTGAGCTCGACTTATGATTAGAGACGAATTAAACCATGGAAAATAGGCAAGTAAGCATTTACAATTCAAGTATTTAAGCAGTAAATAAGCATAACTCCCGCTCCAGGGTTTAATTTACTACTTACTTTTTCCATGGCCTGTGGAACTCGGCGATTCAATGCCGTATTCACAAAAGCTATCCATTGTTTTTGTCCTTAGCCAACTAGATCCAGTTTCTATTTCTATTCCTGTTTCTGCGAGATCCATTTTAATATTATCCTTTATGGGCCTAAGTCTTCCTAACCCTTTGGGGATCTTATGGTACATTTTGTACCATACGCATTTTTCATGGTACATTGCGTTATTTCTCTTCTATTTGAGCTTTTTCGTCCGGGCTTTTTTTTGTTGTTTTTCAAGTCCAGAGACATTGTAGAAGACATTACGTATGGTTTCAGACCGTCCTGCGTCCAGACATAGGAGGTGATGACGTCATAATTTTGAAATAGAAATTTTCCCTTATGAAGCCTATGTTCATTGGGCTTGTTCATTTTTGGTGGGCATATTTTTTCACGTAGAAGATTGAAATTTTGCACAAACATTCAGTCCACCGAGTAGTATTTACCAGATTTTTTGTTCCGATGTCAGTGCTAAAACAGGGGGGAACCAGAGGGGCAAAGGGGTGAAAAAAGGGATATTTTTACCCCCCAAATCCCGTTTTTCGTCATTTTCCCGCCTCACATACATGATGGGGACACTTGAGTCATACCGTCTGAAAGGCAGTTCCATTCTGAAGAGAATGACGGTCGAATCATTATCCTAGGGTAATTAGGAACGTCTCAGGGATTTTTTGAAAAATATACTTCTATATAGGGAAAAATGGGACATGTTGGGTATATTTTTTTTTGGCGGGCTTACTTTTGCACCTAGAAGATTGAAATTGTGAACAAACATTCAGCCCACCTAGTAGTATTTCTCAGATTTTTTTCAGATCTCTACATTAAAACAGGGGGGGGTCCAGAAGGGGAAAAAATTGAAAAAAGGGATTTTTACACAAAAAATCCCGTTTTTCATGAATTTCCCGCCTCACATACATGATGGAGACACGTGAGTCATACCGTCTAAAAGGCAGTTCCATTCTGAAGAGAATGACGGTCGAATTATTATTCAAGGGTAATTAGGGACGTCTCAGTGATTTATTTTTTCAAAATATACTTCTGTATAGGGTAACATGGGGAATTTTCTGAATTTTTTTGGCGGGCTTATTTTTGCACCTAGAAGATTGAAATTGTGCACAAACATTCATTCCACCGAGTAGCATTTAACAGATTTTTTTTTGAGATTTCTGCGTTAAAACAGGGGGGTCCAGACGGGCTAAAAGTTGAAAAAAGGGAAATTTAGACAAAAAATCCCTTTTTCTGGAATTATTCGCCTTAGATACATGATTGAGACATGTGAATGGTACCGCCTGAAAGGCAGTTTATTCAGAAGAGAATATGGGCGACAGATGTCCCTAGGGTAATTAGGGATGTCTCAGGACATTTTTTCCCTGAGATCATAGTGTTTTGTTGTAATTTGGGGCATTGTGGGAATTTTTGATAAAATTTCTCCCGCCCTTACTATTCAAGATAGAAACTTGAAATTTGGCACACACATTCAGTACCAAGTACTATTTATCAGATTTTTTTTTAGATGGCTACGTTCACACAAGGGGGGTCCAGGGGAGGCAAAGTTCGAGGAAAAAAAATTTCCCTCCGAAATTTTCACTTTGATATTTTTTCCCGCTTCTGGTATATGGTATGAACATGCAAGTGGTACCATTTGAAATCCAGCTCTATTCTGAAGAGAATGAGGTATGAACCATGATCCTAGGATAAATAGTGACGATGCAGTAGCTGCTTGACTGAAAGTCTAAAAAATAACCCAAAAACACAAGATCCCAATTCCTAATGGTTCTTTTCCGATTGAGTTTCCAGTTAAAATTTTAAAAGTTTTCTTTCATTCTTGTTAGGTGAGCTGCTCACCGGAGCCTCCTAGATTCAATGAGTCTCACAATGGGCATTTATGGCCATGTAACCCGTCACGTTTGAGAGATGATGTCCCTCGGTAATCACATTATCCGGGGAAAAGGAAGCTGCCTGGGATCTATAAGTTAGGTACCACCACGGCATTTGCCTGGTGTGAATGAGGAAAACCTCACTCAGGAAGGCTGGCCTGAAAAGGCTCTTTACACTTTCGACCGAGTGCCCCCACTGCGAATCGAACCTTTGACCGCTCGTCTGACAATGTTAGGTAAACCGTTTAAGGTGGATCACCACCCGGAAGTCAATACATATTTTACCTCATTTCCTTTAATTACTGAGCAATGAAACGTTACATATTGTAAATATTGTACTATAAGATACAGTTATGTTTCAGCTACAACACAATACACTGATTCATTTGATTGTGTCTTCTGATGTCGAAAAAGGTGACAAATAAAAGAAAATATTTGATTCGTTTTACAATGAACACACAAGATGGCACTTGCTGTTAGATCTTACTAGAAGTGCTCAATTTTATGAAATGTTTATTTGTGTGTGTAAAGTTTTTTTAAAAATAATATTCTCATTATGAAATAGATATATTATTTGACCATTTTTCGTGTTATGTTTCACATTTTATTTGAATATTAATCTATATTTAAGGAAATAGATTTTACAAAGAAACTTGCGCCGAACGCCATAATGCATTGTTGCAAAATTTGTACGTTTATTGTGGTAGTCACAATAAGAAAATTCCTGGATTCTAGTGTTGCAGTTCGAGAAGCTGAACTCAGCTGTGAATTGCGATAAGAGTCGAAAACTAATTTATCCAGTAAGTATTCAAGCAGAATTCCATGATTACCTCCTTTATTATCTGGCATCAGTAAACACTCAACACTATCTGGCAACGCCGGACTATTCAAGCAGCGTTCAGCATAGCACCGAGAACACCCAGTGATCCACCTTAAATTATGCAGTTCCTCATACGAAGTTTCCGCTATTTTCCATTTGCGTCCCACTTGGGTCCGAATGTTCGCCTCAGAATTCTATTCGTAAAAACTTCGTTTCCGTTTTTCCCTCAAAGTAAGCGACCATGTTATGCAATCACAGTGGCGTAACTAAGAATGCATGGGCCTCCGCAAAAATGTTAAAACTAACCTCCTCTTTCCACGTTCATGAAGAAATGTAAATTTTATAAAGAATATATCCACCTTGGATGTTCCATCTAGTCAGTCACTAAAAACGCATAATATAATTGTTATTTGAAGCAATTGTATGGGACTTAGCGTTTGGCATGGGAGATCTGGGTTCGATTCACGGCGGGAACTCATGTGGTTCGGATTCCATGTTAATCAGTAGGTCACGTCTTATATAGTCTCACTGCTGAAAGGGACGTTAAACTCAAAATCAACTCAATTAAAAAGTTTCTTAAGAGAACCGTCTTAAATACATTAATAAAATACTCACAACTAATGTTGAAAAATCACCAAAACATCTCGATGCTGCTCACAACTTTCCAAACGGGGGTGAACCATTTGGAAGAGGAATTCGTTGATTCATTTGTCAACGTTAGCATGGTGATTGTCTTGATTTTGAATGCTCAAGATGGAGGAAAATTAAATCTCTTGTATATCTAGTCACCTAAGATCATTGCACAGATCTGGTAAAAGACATCAGTGACGACGCTAGAGGGGTGGAGAAGAATAAAATGAAATTATTTTACGTCTCACGATTATCCCAGCTAGGCTAAAGAAGATGGTGATTATGAGAAATGAAGGAAGTGGGAAGAAACGGGTAAACCACAAGAAAACCCACTCACACGGTTTTTGTACACCAAAGTTAACTTGGCGTGAGCAGGGATCGAACCAGGGACCTCATGCACCAGAGGTGAACGCTCTACCACTGAGCCAGAGAGAGGGGTTAAGATCAAGAGGAGGGAAGCCCCGCGCTGGCATCGTCCGCTTCTGACAAACCCCAGATGATGTAAGAAGTGCTAGTACTATAAAACTTATTATTTTCAATGCCCATCGAAAATTTCTCTCCCACTTCCTCCCCCCTTCCAAAGAAATTAAAGCTGGCGTCATAGCTGCGGATGCAGTAATAATTGTCATATACAAAAGACCTATATTCGTAATCCGTACATAGCTTATGCCAACAAGTTGACACACACTCTCTGGAGCCTGTAATTATCAAAGGACTCTCCATGACCGGTACAGAGAGTTCGTTCATTTGCTGTTCTTTTAAAATGGAAGGAGATAGATAATCTGGAGGAGGTTCCATGATTGCTGATGATTTTCCTTTGAAAATGAAATGCAATGAAATCTTATAGTTTTACGTTCTACGTGTTATGCCGGCTAGGCTAAAGAAGGCGGTGATTATTGAGAAATGAATGCAATGGTGGAATGAATAAAGTGGGAGGAAACGGCAGAATCCCGAGAAAATCCACGAACACAGTGTTTGTCCACCACAAAAGTTCACTTGGTGTGAGCTGGGATCAAACCACAGACCCCAGACACCACAGGTGAACGTTCTACCACTTAGCCACCGTGGTCACTGATTTTCCTTTGATATGTCTTTTATATCTACTGTTGATCTTTCTCTCTCTCTCTCTCTCTCTCTCTCTCTCTCTGTATCAATTAATTTTTATTATATGATGACACAGCAAAAATTTCTGATGCTCCCGCAACCATAGTTTAGTCGGTTTAGCTGCAGCAGAAACCTATATTACAGCAGAAACCCCGCAGGCTCATTGTCTTTCTTTATTGAAAATTTTATAAATATGTGTACAACGTTGCTGTTGAGCAATATTAAACAATAGGTACTTTTATATCGGTTGCCAAGGATTGGCTACAACAGGAGTGTGTTACGTACTCTCAGGTGCAACAGACATGCAAACTCTTGCCTTTCCTTTATACTATCGGGACCGCGGTGGCTCAGTGGTAGAGCGTTCACGCATTCACCTCTGTTGCATGGGGTTCTCAGTTCGATTCCAGCTCGCGCCAAGTTAGCTTTGTGGTGGACAAACACAGAGTGTGTGGGTTTCCTCGGGGTTACCCGTTTCCTCCCACTCTTCATTCCACCATTTTCATTAATTTCTCATCATCACCGTCTCCTTTAGCCTATCCAGCATAATCATGGGACGTAAAACTTAAAACATTTCATTCCTCTCTTTTTTAATACTAGCAAACATTTCAGCCGGTATAAGGAAGTAGTTGATAGATACCTTTAGCACAGCATAGTCGTACGTGTAGTTACCTGACAAGAACCACTCTTTATTGCAGTGGTTCGGAAACTTTCCGATAACGCGGACCTCCTGTGCATTCGGAAAGTGATCCGCGGACCCCTTTGCAATGCTGTCTGAAATTTCACATGGTATTAAAAACTATACTGATTAGAATTGCCACTGACAAGAACAAGATCAAGAAAAATATTGCAATAAGTAATTTATTCTAAAGATACATGATTGCTTTCTACTGAACGAAATTTCAATTGAAAATACTGTAACTTTCAAGACTAAAAATCAATATTTTTTTTTTTTTTAAAGGAAATTCACTTGATAAACAATCTTCTCAAATGTGGGGTAGGGTGTCCCTTATTTTCGAAAATTGGAAAATTTAGCGTGCCACCCGTTATTTCTTTTCTTTTTCGTTAGAATAGCTTACACATCAAAAATTTCTTTAATATTCAAATATTTACTGGTCGCTCAAGCCTTTTGAAATCAGGTATACAGAATGTTGCTATTCGTATATACTTCAAGAGATGCCCAACAAATAGCAGCACTATTGTAACAAAAGAAAAGAGCTATTGACAATAATTTCTTGTGCAATGTGCACAGAATTGCCTTGCTGTTTAACGTCCTGTTAATCTGTGTGCAGGATTTTGTTCCAATTTATATTTAAAGATCAATTTTAAAGGCTTTATCTTATTAAATAACCAAACTACCGTTGTCGCTTACGTGCAAACTGGAAATTTAAACTTGGTTAAGGAAGCTTTGGCTCACTTTACTGTATCTCGTACGCTAGTAGATCGTGGTGTTTGGTGTACCATCAATCAGTAAGACGTTTGAGAGGATCTCGTGCATTAATTTTGAGTGAGAAATGGAACGGAAAAAGAAATCCTCCTACTCGACTAGGAATAATAGTAAAATTTACTTGCTGGGCAACACAGACCATGTGATACTAGGCAGCAAACTCCCTTCCAATAAACAGGTCCTGAAATTGTTTCTCCATCATCACCTATCGTTGAAACAGACTGCACGAGAAAATTCACACTGGGTAATGCAAGAAGTTAAGGAATTTTGGGAAAGAGCATGCATTCCAATTCGTGCGAGAAAGCACACGGTCACCGAAGTTGAACAGTTATTTGAGAAGTGGTGCAAATTAAAGAAAAATGCCAGTAGGAAAACTAATACACAAGTGAATAATGAAAAACAGTTTGTGGGTGAATTAGAAAAAAATGTTTGATTCGCTTGTGCTAATGCTTTGGATTTAGTGAAGAATAAAGGAGACAAAGACTTTCTCATAGCGCAACGACAATCTGGCCGTCCAGGAACATTGGGTGGTGTGGATAAAACACTTGCCGTGAGATCTAGAGAGAGACAGGAAAGATTTTAAAAAATGAAACAGAAAGAACTGGAACGTGAAAGCAAGGAAACAGTGGTGACTTTGGATGCAAGTATTTGTTCTGATGAAATCGAAGGTGATGACTCAAATGCAATTTCTAATGACACTTTTACTCACAACTTTCAACCAACTCTACAAAAGGTAACACCAAAGAAACGAGCAAGACAGAGTGTGTTTACTTCTGAATTGTGTGCAACATGAGATAGAACTAAAGTGAGCGTTAGGAAAGCAACGTATTTAATAACTGCTACTGCACAGAGCTTAGGACATGATACAACTAAACTAGCTATAAACCGCTCAACAGTTTCACGTAGTCGGCAACATCATCGTAAAGCATCAGCGGAAATGTTGAAAGCCAAATTTTAACCCGAGGGCCACTTCAGTTCAGTGGGACAGCAAACTAATGGATGACGAGTACAACAATAAGAAAACAGAACGTTTACCTGTGGTTGTTAGCTGGTCTTGTCTGGTAAAACTGAAGACAAAGTGCTAGGAGCAGCAAAAATTAGAAAGAACCACTGGTCTTGCACAAGCTACAGCAGTTGTTGAATTGTTAAAGGACTGGAAAATAGCCGACAGAGTAGCTGCACTGTGTTTTGACACAACTGCGAGTAATACAGGAAACGTATCGGGTACCTGCACGCACTTACAGCGTCTTTTATAGAAAAACTTCTTAACTTTCCATGTCGTCAACACATTTCGGAATTAATGCTTGCTAATGCATTTAAAATTTGCGTTTGTGGTAGTGTTACGACTGGGCCCAAAGTCGCATTGTTCGAGACATTACAACAATTTTGGGACAAACTCGATCTCACCAAATATGAGCCCGGTATCTTAAACAAAGTTATATCTGATTTATTGGGAAACAACGTAGAATCTGTTCTGGATTTTTTACAACGTCAATTGTAGTCAGATCATTAGAGATGAATATCTGGAACTTCTAGAATTAACAGTAATTTTCCTTGGACAGCAACCACAGAGAGGAGATCACATCAGAAGACCAGGTGCGATTCATCATGCCAGATGGTTATCGAAGACACTATACAGCATCAAAATTTACATGCTTAATTCTCAGCTTCGATTAACCAAACAGGAAGAGAAGGAAATCCAAGAAGTCTGCATTTTTTGACTGTGTTTTATGTTAAAGCATGGTTTACAGCAACGCATGCTGAACTTGCTCCCGCTTGTGATCTGGACCTACTTCAAGGACTTATTCAATTCAAGAGCAAGATCCCACGTGTTGCAGAGGCTGCGCTTCAGAAGCTGATGAGACATTTGTGGTATTTGAGTGAGGTGCTGGTCGCTTTGGCTTTTTTGACCAAACGTTGTCGCTCGAGTGTAAATGAAGAATGGTAAAGGCTCTGAAAGAACGTGAAGGGGAAAATACTCCGTTTCAACGCAAGATTATTGATAAACCAAGCAAATACTTAAATGCTGAAATTGATTCATTTGTGACCAAAAAATCGATTCTGTTTTTTCAGTGGCTTGGCATACCTAGAAACTTTCTGCAGAGTGATCCAAGTACGTGGGTTGAAAGAGAAGACTTTAAAATGGGACTGGCAATTGTTCGGCGCTTGAACGCTGTGAATGATAGTGCTGAAAGAGCAGTTGCTCTAACACAAGAATTTAACAGAGCGATTGTTTGTGATGAATCTCAAAGACAGTTTTTGCTGCAAGTTGTCCAAGAGCACAGACGAAATTTCTCCAACTGCAAGAAAGAAACTCTTAGTAAAGAAAATCACTAGGGATGTATGGGTGTGTGTAATTATGTATTGTATATAATGTGTATATGTATAAAGAGTGGTATTTACACCAAATGTGTTACGAACAAAATGTTTTCTTCCATTCGGTTACGTAGACCTGCGCAGGTAAGGCTCTCTTGTAATTGTATGAATGGCTTATAACAGAAAAAACTTAATAAAATTTGTTGAGCTTGAGCGACCTCTAATTATTATCGTATCAAACTGAAATTTTGCTCAAATTCATTTTATATGGAAAGGAAAAAATATAAGAGGTGGCCCAGTGATTATCTCGAATTTCGTTTTTTTGGGTGTAGATAAGGGACACCCTAATGTGGGGTCACTAATGTGAGGAATGAAATTCTTTCTCTTTTTCCATAATTGCACTGAAATCCGGAATAATTTTTGTCACCATTAATCTAGATCCGATTTCACATTAAGACGATTTCGCTTTCAGGCTTTAATACTGCAAAGAGCAGAAATGGTCTGTTCACGTAAGTAAGTGGTAGGGAAAGGCATCAAATGTTTCAATGCCTTTTTAGACAACTCTTCATGCTCACAGGGCAGAAATTTAGTAAAGAAAAAAAAATTAAATTTACAAACGTAAGTATAATTTCTAATTGCTTTCTTTTTAGTAATCGAAAAGAATACTTCTTGCATAGCAGCTGTGAGTTACATTTTATTATAACACATTTCAATTTTTAGGCGTCGCGAACCTCCTGGTTAAGTCCCACGGACCTCAGGGGTTCCGCGTACCCCACTTTGAGAACCACTGCTTTATTGCATTCAGTATAACTCAATTGAAACGTCGTAGTTTAGTTGCTTCTTAGGTTATTCTCACAAAACATTATACTATATATATATACTTTTATATCTATAATAACTATCCGAAATGGAATTACGATGTTATATGTTGTGGCTTCTCAAAATGTCGTAGACTTCTCTTGTGATGAGCTGATAAGCGCATTCAGTGTTGTCAGCTATTGGAAACAGGCAATAAGTCTCTTAGCCGTCCGCGTATTCTTAGCTCCTTTTACCCTATGTTAGGTTGGTTTATTAGTGTATCTTGAGCAAGAAGGAACCGATAAGCAGCCAAAATATAAAGGAACTGAAATGTAACATTATCTAAATTAAGACCATCTAGAGATAGTTCACTATAATCATCAAAATAAAATAGTCTACCTTTTCATGCATAGTATAGCTATTCTTAATAAATGCTATTCATGGCCCAGTTATGCTTCTCTGGTTTTTAGCTAGTGGCACTATTTCCTATTTCCAATCAAATTTCCGGAACTATTACAACAGAGCTATCTAGATTAAAAAAAAAAAAAAAATCACTGACCCATTTTTTCTATACATTGCAAGTATACCGTATTCTTCCTACTATTTTTGTGGTTCGGCGTAGCGTAGTCGCTAATAATCTCGTCTTTGGTACGAATGGTCTCGGGTTCGATTCCTCAGTCTGGGAACACTGGATCGAAAAGGTGTAACAACTTATTTCCAAGTAAGTCATCCTAAGTGAATTTTTTTCTTGAGTTTCTTTAATACTAGGCAAATCCCAGGACATAATGGTACGAGACGGTTCCCTACCCATTCCTTTCTTCCTCCACAATTTTACCAGGCAGTGTAATCGCTGAGGGACGTCATCCCTCATATGTGTGACGAGCTAACATGGCCATAGATGCCGAAAGCACAGAAATCTAAATCCTAATCCTATTTCTCTCCCTCTTTTTTCTTATACATTTTTCTGTGGAAAGAAACAACACCAAATATAACAGAAGATAGGCGGGTACTCATGTAAGATACATGCTGTCATTGTCTCCAATAAAAACAGCATATTTATATGCAGGCACGTAGCCAAGGTGGGGGGGGGCGGACTCCCCCCTTCGAGACCAGAAATGAAAAATTAAGGAAGAATGAAACAAAATGAAATGAGAAAAATGAAGATCAGCCTTAAAAAAAAATACAGGAATCTTTTGGTTACTCTGTCTTATGAGGAGATTTGTATTATTTGAATGAAATACATGGTGGCGAGGTGAGTGTGATATCCTGGAAGAGTCAAGGAATTTGAAATTTTTTGAAAAGTTACGGAATTCTCAGAATTTCTGCTGCTAGTCCGGGAGATTTCAAGCGTCCGAAAGCATAGTGCCGTTGTGTAACAGCGTGGACATTTTTTTATCATAATTTTTCATCATCGCATCCTTGCAGTTAAACATGTTATTTGAAAAACAATTTTCTATTGCTCCTTTATTAACCTGTCATTCGGAACAGACAGTAGTTGACGGAATAATAATAATAATAATAAAAAATATGTGGAAAGAAAGTTCTGTTAACATTTGATTCAACATAGAAAGGAACGCAGATATTGTAAAATATTTTACAAGACATTATTGAGTAGGGCCTATATACTTTTCATAATAGTTGATGTCATAATGAAAGGAAAATTGTTACATTTGAATGAACAGATGAACAACTTAAATATTGTAAAATCTTCTTCAATACTTTTTTTTCTTCTTTCACTCGAGATTTCTTCATAGTTTGCTATTAAAATACTTACCAACCTATCCTCATTTTATTGTTCTAACAAACCAATATATGTTGATAGGAAAATAGTTTAGATTGATCGAGCTCCTGGGCCTTCAGAATTTCATGTCACGCCTCCCCTCCCCCCGTTACGAAATCCTGGCTAAAAGAGCCAATATGTTCCAGTAAAATAGTTTAGAATAGTTGAGTCCCTCGTGTGGTGACCACAGTATTTCATGACACGGACCCCCCCCCTTCCCTTCACGAAATCCTGGCTACGTGCCTGTTATATGGCATTCCGGTTACGAGACCCTGAAACAAAGTCCATAGTCTTGTCATCCATGGTTATGACTATATTAGCAAGATTTATAAAATAATTGTACTCGGAGAACCTTCGCGATAGACTATAATTCCTTACTTATCAGGCCCGTATCTACGGGGGGCAGGGGTCCGCCCCCTAAACTTTGGCTGGCCCCCATAAAATTTCACGGTAGTCTTGCAAATGAACTATAATATGATGATGAAGTATAATATGATTGGGTCGGCCCCCCTAACTTCTACCGGCCTCCCCCCTAAATTTTTGAGCTGGCTGCGGGCCTGTTACTTATGTAATATTGTTATGAAGTTTTCTGTGGCCCCAGCAATGTGAGGTTTCTTATTGCCGCCAGTATTGAACACACGAATATTTTGGTAAAGATGGCAAAAGAAGTCAACTGCAATTATATTTCCGTTTTACTCAGTATTATGCTATATTCTGACAAGCAAATTTAGCAGTGAATATGTACGTAAGTCTCTCGACTGCATGACTCCACTTTAAATCCATCTATAACTGTGAAAATATATGTTCTAAGAAAAACAGAACAAGAAATATATATATGTATGTTGGACTTCTGAGAAGAAAAAAAAATTTGAATTCAGCGAACCGTGAAACAGAGCTCGTGAGGACATCTGTTGGCTGAAACAGTTGTTCAAAATAGCCAAAAGTTATTAGGGTTATCTAACTTTATCACATCTCTACGGAGATGGCTTGGCTTTCTGCTTGCATGTGATTTAAAAATGTTCTTCCCACTTGTGAGTATATATATGTGTGTGTGTGATTGGGCTAAAGGTATCGAATTTTACAGTCCAATCATTTCTCGGAATTTAATATCCTCTTCTGGAAATTTACGATTATGGCGGTCTCTAACGATCACAAAGTGACTGCTGTACGTTTTACGTGAGATATAGTAGAGTTCATCCAATTTTCTTTGCAGTAAGTTTAACAGACTGGAATAAAGATGGTTCGGCAGGGTTCTCTATGAAATGTCTTGAATGATTATGGTAATTTTTATAAATGATAATTTTTCCGCTTTTGAAAGGAATTTGCTGTTATGGCTCATTTCAACTTCATCTACGAAGATCAGAAAGTTTGACATACTTTCACAAACTTCAAGGCTTGCAGCACGATGCTCAAGGTTAGGGAAAATTTAATAAACCGAGAAGAGATATTACAATAATCTAACACGTTTATTCAAGCTGATAATATTATCTCGTGATTTACTGTTAATTCAGCTACGAAGTTATATTTCTTTTCTGTGCATATATATATATATATATATATATTATATGTGTATGTGTGTTTGTTTGTTTGTTGATTTCTGAGAGACAAGGCACATTAATGCCCTAGAGTTGTTTATTTTAAAGCATAAACTTGAAGATTCAATTCAAGACGTCCCCGAACTTTGCTGGGCAAATATATAAGGAGCATTCTAAAAGTTATTTATTTGTTATATTATTAGCATTTTTCTTTGTAAATCTCTGAAAAACATCACAGATATTATATAACACATTAATTCAACTTCAGTTCTCAAATGTAGTGTTAGTTGGATTGATTTTTTTTCTTTCAAATAACTGTTGGAACTATAAAGCTGCAAACTCGGCCTGGAAAATGTTAAAATCTGTAATTTTTCGTTAACTATACAGGGTGTCTCAAAAGCAACCACAGATTCCTGGCATCAAACAACCAAAAAAGTTTATATGACATATAGTCCGGAAGTGGATAGGAACGGAGCTAGGCAGAGGAGAAAGGAACTTCACACCTGCCTACCGGGATAATGATAGGAGCTGATAGACCACAGTGGCCTTATAGCTTGGTCTTCCAAATCACTGGATTTGAATCCTCTTAATTTTTGTGTTTGTTGACACCTCCAAAATGATGTTTACAACTCTCCTATTAACACACTTGCTGACCTACAAAACTGCATTGAAGAGGTTTGTGAACAGTTACGCAACACCGGGAGTGATGGAACTTATTCGAAACTCACTGCAGCTACGATTAGCACGTTGCATAGATGTGGGAGGACAGCACTTTGAACATCTTCTGTAGGTACGTTTATTGTCAGCACTATGTCGTAGTAATTAGTAGTGCTATTCTGTGTAAGATACTACGTTACAAAAATATACTACGTCGTTATGGATTCTGTCTGTTATTTCATTACATGACACGACTAGTTATATTTGTTCTTATTTCTACCATCTCTCTGCAAATTTCTATCTGGTATACCACTTTCCATTGCCCTCTGAGAATATGCAACCATGCTAAGTGATCTTTGCTTTGACTCCTATTCTACATGTGCGTGCAATCGTTCCATGGATAACGACTTTTTTCTGTATGGTTTCTATCGCACCGTTTCATTATCTCTGCTGTGTAGACATTCGTTGAATCTGTATGGAGAATCTCTCGCAGTTATGTATTACCTGACCAGGATATTAGTGCCGTTTTTGGAGGATGGCGCTGCTGATGTGTTTACAACAGTTTCTCGGTAAGCGCGGCGGGACAGGGGAGCGGAGAGCGTCACTCTGCAGTGTATCCAACGATTTTTGAAAGTTGCAGTTTACATATTATTAAGTATCCCATTTCTTCGCGCTTAATAAAGAACGCCATAAACTATATAGTAGTTATTGAATGCAGGAATGGTTCAACATTCCTGTAGTAATGCAGATGTATTATGTATAATGACATATGCACGGAGATTAAGAATTTAAAAACAATGTAGCACGCAAATTGACGTGCATAAAATTGATTACGTTTTATTCGATTTCATTATAGAACAGGTGCAACCTGTAAAACTCAGGAATGACGATGCCAATGACTAAAACATTAATGTAGGATTTCCGCAATACCTTGTAACTGTAATTTTAAATCAAGTTAAGGCTCGCGATTGTTATGTTTGTTTTAAGTGCACGTTTATCGGTTGACAAATAAATTATTTTCTCGAGTTTAACCAAGGAAGAATTCCGATAAGTTTCCACTCGAGAACTGTGAAAGTCCTCCTCGTTGGTCTATTGGCTAGCGCATGTGCCTTTGCTGTATGTTGTTCTAGGTTGAAATCCCAATGAGAGCCCAAAAATTAATTTTGTAATCCACTTTCATCAGTCATCTGTCTCCTTTAGCATAAAGAGCATAATCATGGGACGTTAAACTAACGAAATTTAATTTAATTTCATTTTTTTAATGAATATAAACTCTTTGGGGGAAAAGGAGGTGAAGAAGAATTTTTCCTTCATTTTCTTTAACCCTTTCACAGAGGAAGTCGACTTTTGTCGACAGAACCAAATTTCCTTAACATGCGAATGTCGACTATAGTCGACGTGTTAAAATTCGTTTGTCCGTATCTTGGCTTTGTCGAGAGTAGTCGCCAAAGTTGTACCGTTCATTTTTGTTTGTGTTCTATTGTTTTCGATAAACAATAGAAATCACACAGAAAATCTTTGGCGACTACAATCGACACAACCAAGATACAGACAAATTTTAACACGTCGACTATAATCGACATTCGCAGGTTAGGGAAATTTTTTTCCGTCGCCTTCCACAGTGAAAGGGTTAAAGGGATATTGGATAGCTTGCCTTTCGGAATTGACTTGTAAAATCTGATTACAACGCATCTTTTTTTTTTTTTTATTATTATTATCGAAATCCAGCCTTTTGGTAAATATGGAATAAAAGTATTGATAAAACATCAGCGTATGAGTAATGTAAGCATAAGTATCATTGCTTCAACCCATAATAAATTCACAACTTTTATTTATGAATACATAAATTTCCCTTGAAGTCCGTCTGAATTTCTTTCAGACTTTGTTTCAGGTGACAAAGAATTAACAAGACCAGGAAGGTAAGGAGAACAAGACCAATAAAGATGAGTTCAAGTTGATGCATTTTAATTAAAGTCTGATGTTTGTAAAGGTAGTCTTCTAAGAATTACAGCGTGCAATTTGTGTGTGTGTGTGTGTGTGTGAGTGTGTATGTGTGTACAGTAGTATCAAGAACCTTCCTCAAAGTTTCTTCACTTATTCACTTCTTGTTTATAGAACATGTTGAACATGTTTACAAGAGTAGCTGCATATGAGGATGTTGATTTTGTTTTTGTTGCTTTTAACGAAACTTTCTTGTTGCAATTTATTGATAAAGGGGGATATTTTTTCTTTTTCTTTCTCTTTTTACTTTTTTGAGCATATACTAATAAGAACTCAAATATTGCATACCTTTACAATATTACTACACTTTCAAACTATGCTATGGACAGGGTTGCCAACTTTTGAAAATGGAAATATCGGACACCCTCCTGGAGTACATATACTCTTAACTATTGTTACGTCATTGCTCATCAAAAATGTGGGCAATCTGAAAGTGGTTACTTCACATAAAATTGAGCGATTCGGAGTTCGAATTTAATAACTTTAGTTACGAATTGGTCCATATTAGTTTTGTTATCGTATATGACTTGAAATACAAATCACCGAACAAAAAACGTTTATTTTAAAATAATAACTGTATAAGTGTTTCTCCAATTAACTGAACATATTAGCTTCATCACACACTGATCATAAAGTAGTAAATTATATAGTATAAGAGGTTACAGCTGCTCTTCCCGCTGAAACTGTGGAGACTGTGGCGCCGCCATTCAAGGAAGTTGGGTACTACGAACTACTAAAAAGCAAGAACGAATCAAATCATTCAGAGCGCGTGAGTCTGATAGAATTAGCCAATGATACACTTAGCTACTGCTAGTAGCAGACGATGGAATTAGTCATAGAGTAAGGATATAGTACAAGAGGATTCAGCTGCTCTTTCCGCTGAAACTGTGGAGACTGTGGCGCCGCCATTCAAGGAAGTTGGGTACTACGAACTACTAAAAAGCAAGAACGAATCAAATCATTCAGAGCGCGTGAGTCTGATAGAATTAGCCAATGATACACTTAGCTACTGCTAGTAGCAGACGATGGAATTAGTCATAGAGTAAGGATATAGTACAAGAGGATTCAGCTGCTCTTTCCGCTGAAACTGTGGAGACTGTGGCGCCGCCATTCAAGGAAGTTGGGTACTACGAACTACTAAAAAGCAAGAACGAATCAAATCATTCAGAGCGCGTGAGTCTGATAGAATTAGCCAATGATACACTTAGCTACTGCTAGTAGCAGACGATGGAATTAGTCATAGAGTAAGGATATAGTACAAGAGGATTCAGCTGCTCTTTCCGCTGAAACTGTGGAGACTGTGGCGCCGCCATTCAAGGAAGTTGGGTACTACGAACTACTAAAAAGCAAGAACGAATCAAATCATTCAGAGCGCGTGAGTCTGATAGAATTAGCCAATGATACACTTAGCTACTGCTAGTAGCAGACGATGGAATTAGTCATAGAGTAAGGATATAGTACAAGAGGATTCAGCTGCTCTTTCCGCTGAAACTGTGGAGACTGTGGCGCCGCCATTCAAGGAAGTTGGGTACTACGAACTACTAAAAAGCAAGAACGAATCAAATCATTCAGAGCGCGTGAGTCTGATAGAATTAGCCAATGATACACTTATCTACTGCTAGTAGCAGACGATGGAATTAGTCATAGAGTAAGGATATAGTACAAGAGGATTCAGCTGCTCTTTCCGCTGAAACTGTGGAGACTGTGGCGCCGCCATTCAAGGAAGTTGGGTACTACGAACTACTAAAAAGCAAGAACGAATCAAATCATTCAGAGCGCGTGAGTCTGATAGAATTAGCCAATGATACACTTAGCTACTGCTAGTAGCAGACGATGGAATTAGTCATAGAGTAAGGATATAGTACAAGAGGATTCAGCTGCTCTTTCCGCTGAAACTGTGGAGACTGTGGCGCCGCCATTCAAGGAAGTTGGGTTCTACGAACTACTAAAAAGCAAGAACGAATCAAATCATTCAGAGCGCGTGAGTCTGATAGAATTAGCCAATGATACACTTAGCTACTGCTAGTAGCAGACGATGGAATTAGTCATAGAGTAAGGATATAGTACAAGAGGATTCAGCTGCTCTTTCCGCTGAAACTGTGGAGACTGTGGCGCCGCCATTCAAGGAAGTTGGGTACTACGAACTACTAAAAAGCAAGAACGAATCAAATCATTCAGAGCGCGTGAGTCTGATAGAATTAGCCAATGATACACTTAGCTACTGCTAGTAGCAGACGATGGAATTAGTCATAGAGTAAGGATATAGTACAAGAGGATTCAGCTGCTCTTTCCGCTGAAACTGTGGAGACTGTGGCGCCGCCATTCAAGGAAGTTGGGTACTACGAACTACTAAAAAGCAAGAACGAATCAAATCATTCAGAGCGCGTGAGTCTGATAGAATTAGCCAATGATACACTTATCTACTGCTAGTAGCAGACGATGGAATTAGTCATAGAGTAAGGATATAGTACAAGAGGATTCAGCTGCTCTTTCCGCTGAAACTGTGGAGACTGTGGCGCCGCCACTCAAGGAAGTTGGGTACTACGAACTACTAAAAAGCAAGAACGAATCAGATCATTCAGAGCGCGTGAGTATGATAAAATTAGCCAATGATACACTTAGCTACTGCTAGTAGCAGACGATGGAATTAGTCATAGAGTAAGGATATAGTACAAGAGGATTCAGCTGCTCTTTCCGCTGAAACTGTGGAGACTGTGGCGCCGCCATTCAAGGAAGTTGGGTACTACGAACTACTAAAAAGCAAGAACGAATCAGATCATTCAGAGCGCGTGAGTATGATAAAATTAGCCAATGATACACTTAGCTACTGCTAGTAGCAGACGATGGAATTAGTCATAGAGTAAGGATATAGTACAAGAGGATTCAGCTGCTCTTTCCGCTGAAACTGTGGAGACTGTGGCGCCGCCATTCAAGGAAGTTGGGTACTACGAACTACTAAAAAGCAAGAACGAATCAGATCATTCAGAGCGCGTGAGTATGATAAAATTAGCCAATGATACACTTAGCTACTGCTAGTAGCAGACGATGGAATTAGTCATAGAGTAAGGATATAGTACAAGAGGATTCAGCTGCTCTTTCCGCTGAAACTGTGGAGACTGTGGCGCCGCCATTCAAGGAAGTTGGGTACTACGAACTACTAAAAGCAAGAACGAATCAGATCATTCAGAGCGCGTGAGTATGATAAAATTAGCCAATGATACACTTAGCTACTGCTAGTAGCAGACGATGGAATTAGTCATAGAGTAAGGATATAGTACAAGAGGATTCAGCTGCTCTTTCCGCTGAAACTGTGGAGACTGTGGCGCCGCCATTCAAGGAAGTTGGGTACTACGAACTACTAAAAGCAAGAACGAATCAGATCACTCAGAGCGCGTGAGTCTGATAGAATTAGCCAATGATACACTTAGCTACTGCTAGTAGCAGACGATGGAATTAGTCATAGAGTAAGGATATAGTACAAGAGGATTCAGCTGCTCTTTCCGCTGAAACTGTGGAGACTGTGGCGCCGCCACTCAAGGAAGTTGGGTACTACGAACTACTAAAAACAAGAACGAATCAGATCACTCAGAGCGCGTGAGTATGATAGAATTAGCCAATGATACACTTAGCTACTGCTAGTAGCAGACGATGGAATTAGTCATAGAGTAAGGATATAGTACAAGAGGATTCAGCTGCTCTTTCCGCTGAAACTGTGGAGACTGTGGCGCCGCCATTCAAGGAAGTTGGGTACTACGAACTATTAAAAAGCAAGAACGAAAAGAACGAGTCTGATAGAATTAGCCAATGATACACTTAGCTACTGCCAATAGCAGACAATGCAATTAGTTACAACTCTAACCGGTAGTGTCGCAGAGTCAATTTCGTTGCATTGTGGGAACGATTTGGATTTCCATTAGGAATATAGGGAGTTTTTCATCAGGGTAATCAGTAACACTGATAGTCTTGAGAAATCAATTAATACAATTGTTTGTAATGAAAGATAGGCTTGTTTTTAAAGTTGACCTTTATTTCCAAAGAAAAAAAGTATTTTTAGAAACATTTTGAAAATTTCAGTTAACGAAGTGAAAATCCCTCATCTGTAAGAACAGGGATGAATTCAGGGGGTAGCCCGGGGGAATCTCCCCCCCGAAGAAAGTTCATTCCCCCCCGAAGAAACTAAAAAAATTTCAGTCACAAAATGTAGAAATTACCTCACCCAATTATTTGCTTTTTTCCGTGCACGTGCAGATGAAATCCGATCTCTCAACATACATATAAATGACGCAGACCTATTCTATATAAATATTAAACATGTAACATCTAAGATAGAATACCAAATAGTCAATAAAACCTGTATTTCTTAACGCTATGACCGAGTTTGGCAGAACATGAAATTGTCAACTGTCGAAGAAAGCTTTGTATTTTAGTAGGTACTATACTCTCACCCTATATTATATATTAGTAGGTAGCACTAGCACAGATTGAGATAGGAAAGGAAAGATAGGGAAGATCTTTCAATAATTCCACATGATCTCTGATATCAGCAGACTTCAGTTCTTGAAACTGTACAGTTCTTGCCAGTGGCGGCGATTGGCCCTTAAAAGTGGGGGGGCAAGATATGATCTGAATATGTGTATATCAATGTTAGTGTTCCTGGTTGTTTCTAACACTTTGTTTGACGAAAGGTTGTATAACTAATAGGATACTATATTTTTTAGTTAAAATACCGTATATCGTGTTTCATATTTAATTAAGTAAATTGACAAGAATAATTTACTTAATTGCTCATGATTCCTTGTTCATGAACATCTTAAAATTCTGTCTGGAAAATTGTGTGATCAGATTATTTAATAACATATTTGTAAAACAAATAAATAGAAAGGATATTATTAATCATACTAATGAATAATGAGGCTTGTTTTGTAGAAGTCATATTGAAACTGGGGATTAATGAACAACTTACATTTTTAATTCCATACTTGCCATTAAATGTATGTTATTACTTTTAGAAAATGAAAGACAGTAAATACTACAAGCATATGCTACGTCGCAATTGTAATATTAATTCCTTTGAATTGCAATTAAAACGCAATTCCTGTAGCTGTCTTAACTCCACGGGAAGACAAATAACCAATACACTCTTACGCAACGACAAATATTATATGGTACCATTTTTTCTATGAACCAGTAATATATGCAAAAACTTTACATTTCCAAATGCAACTATATACCCTATACATTAACCATTTTAAATTATGGCTTTTTAAAGGTAAATTATTGAATTTCAGTCAATCAGCTACAGTATCATCCCTATCTATCCTAGGATCATGGTTAGTACCTCATTCTTTTCAGAATAGAACAATCTTTCAAACGGTTCCATTTACGTTTTCCTATCATGTCGCTAAGGCGGAAAATTTTGAGGGAAATCTGGATTTTTTCTTATTTTTTCATACTTTGATTCCATCTGGACCTCCTTTGTTAACGCACAGATCTCAAAATCAACTGAAAAATACGAAGGGGTGTACTAAATGTGTATAAAAAATTCAAGCTTTTATCTTGAAAACTAAGTGCGGGAAAATGTTTACCAATGAGCTAAGAACATTCCCACAATGCCCCAGATGACCCGTATGTAATATAAAATTTTCCTGAGACATCCCTATTTATACTATGATCATTGTTCGTACATCATTCCCTTCAGAATAGAACATACTTTCAAACGGTACCACTCACATGTCTCCATTATTTACCTGAGGTGGGAAAATCATGAAAAAATTGATTATTTGTTTAAAAAAATATTCCTTCTTTGTACTTTTTTTTGCCTCTCTGTACCCTCTGTTTTAACGCAGAGATCTGAAGCAAATCTGAAAAATACTACGGGGTGTATTAAATGTATGTGCAAAATTTAAATCTTCTAGGTGCAAAAGTAAGCCCGCCAAAAATAATATTTCTACAATAATCCAGATTCCCATATAAAAAAGGATTTCAGGTAAAAATTCCATGAGACATCCCTATTTATACTAGGATCATGGTTCGTACATCATTCTTTTTAGAAGAGAACAGCCTTCCAAACGGTACTATTCACATGTCTCCATCATGTATCTGAGGAGGAAAAATCGCGAAAAAAGGGATTTGTTAAAAAACATATCCTTTTTTTTTTTACCTGTTTGCCCCACTGGACCCCACTGTTTTATCGCAAAAATCTGAAAATAATCTGGAAAATATTAAGGGGTGCACTGAATGTGTGTGCAAAATTTCAACCTTCTAAGTGCAAAAGTAAACCGTGCAAAAAGTAATAAAAAAGTCATAATTTTTTTTAGTTATGACGTCATCACACTACGTCTCGACGCAGAAAGGCGTGAAAGCATATGTAACATGTTCTACAATGCCTTCAGGGTTGAGGAAAAAAACAAGTAAAAAGCTTTTTTGGTACTTTTTTAAATCGAATAATGAAAATTCTAGCCTATCACCGAAAAATATTTGGTCTAGGAATTAATTCGTGCGGTTTGTACGCACACATTGAAGCTGTAGTACAAACACAAAATACATAAATACCTTAAGAAAAATATTGTCCATCGCTAGCCACCACTTTCGCCCATCTGTCAGGCAATGTACGGATTCCGTGGCGAAAGAAGTCCTCATCCTTGGAAGCGATCCAGTCAGAGACCCATGTTTCGATATCTTCTGAAGAAGTAAACCGCTGTCCAATCAAATCGTTGTTCATGCAATCGAACAAGTAGTAGTCCGAAGGAGCAACGTCTGGTGAATACGGCGGGTGGGGTAAAACTTCCCATCCGACATTTTCTAAATAGGTTTTGACCGGTTTTGCGACATGTGGGCGAGCGTTATCATGTTGAACAATAAGTTTATCATGTCTGTTCTCCCATTCTGGTCGTTCTGGCCAGAGCTTGCTTCAAACGCATTAATTGTCGTCGATAACGTTCTCCATTCATAGTTTCACCCGGTTGCAGCAGCTCATAGTACACCACACCTTTCATATCCCACCATATGCACAGCATAACCTTTGCACAGTGAATATCTCGTTTTGGTTGTGATGGACCTGGTTCACCTGGTTTCACCCAGGCCTTTTTTCGTTTAGGGTTCTCGTAATGGATCCACTTCTCATCACCCGTAATAATTCGATGCAGAAACCCCTTTCTGCTCTGTCGTTGAAGCAGCAATTCGCAAATGGTTTTTCGTCTTTCAACGTCTCTGTCTTTCAATTCATGTGGAACCCAATGTGACATCTTTTGAATCATTCCCATGGCTTTCAAGCGTTTGGAGACTGTTGTTTGATCAACGCCTAATGCTGCTGCAAGTTGTTCCTGCGTTTGACACGAATCCTGCTCGAGCAATGCTGTCAATTCTTCGTCTTGAAATTTTTTTGGCTGTCCAGCTCGCTCTTGGTCTGCCAAGCCGAAATCACCACTTCTAAACCGTGCAAACCACTTCTGACACGTTCGCTCAGCTAGAGCATGGTCACCATACACTTCCACCAAAATACGATGACTTTCAGTCGCACTTTTCTGCATGTTAAAGTAATGCAGCAGGACACCCCGCAAAAACACTTTATCAGGCACAAATTGCGCCATGTTCACTTAACTACAAACTGGTGTTGTTGACGCTTTAATTCACTGCCCTATACTACGAACGATACGCGATGACAGGGGTTTGCAACACATGTGTGGATACACGGAACTGTGGGACGCTCCGTTCGTTGCGCCATCTCTTGTCCACCCGCACGAATTAATTCCTAGACCAAATAGATGATATAATTTAAATGAGTTAAGTGGTCACTTCAAAAAAGTGTGTGTGGGGGGGCAACTAACCCCTCTTGCCCCCCCTAATCGCCGCCCATGGTTCTTGCATTATTTGAAATAGAGCGCCTAAATCCCATTTCTCGCATCGGAAGTCTGTTACGTAAATGTGTTTTACGATTGTTAAAGTAAACAACTTTTCTTTAATTAAAAATAAGTCAGTTAAAGGGTGAGATTCAGAGGGCGTCATTTAGGGGGATCAGGGAGGACCAGTTATCTATCCCTCATGGGTTAGAGATTTATATAGAATTTATGAATATAATAGTAGTATATAAGTGAAAGATTGCTATTAAAAGTGATGAAGATCCTGCTCAGTGCGGTGCAATGGGGGAGGGGCAAGCGAGGGACGGTCCCGCTTGCCGAAGTAAGGGGCGCAAAATTCGGGAGGGAAAAAGAAAAGAAAAAAAAGAGGAATGAAACACATGTGCACATGTGGGCATGTGCACATATATAAAATGAAAGGAAAAAAGTAATAAAAAGTGCTCAAAATCAAGGAAAAGCAGGGTTTACTTTTTAAAATTTTCTCACCTTTCGCGACTGGTTTATCGACCTCACTCATATATACGGGGTGCCGTCGTATACTCTCGCACCAAGCGCTGATTTCCCACAACACGGCACCAATCCTACTTAAGATTTCGTAAACTAAACTATTGATGTGTATGCAGCGAAGAAACCAAGGCTAATAAGCTTGATTTAGAATCAGAAGTGTGAGAAAGAATGATAACTTTTTGTTAAGATATTCCTATATATGTTTGTTTTAAGACAAAAAATATTTGAGTTAATTTAAATCTTTTTGAAAACTTCTACATTAGTAACAAACAATAACTACTGAATATAGGAAATAATAACAAAAATAGCTACTGTAAATAGCAGTTAAAGTTTACTCTAAAATATTTTTGCCAGTTTTTTTTAATGTTTTAGATAAAATTAAATGATTGTTTTTTAATTATAATCTCACATTGAATATTTATCAGCAATTAGTCTCAATGTTAGGTAAGATGTGTATGTGAAAGGAATTGTTAAATGTGCTGCTTTCTTGCAAAAATACAGAAAAACAACCCTCCCCCCCGAGGAGTTGACATTCCCCCCTGGTGAAAATGTCTGAATTCAACACTGTGTAAGAAGCATTCGAATTATGGAAAGGCATCTATAATAATACCATTCCGGAGGCCAAGGAATCACAAAGAAAATAGGATGAAATCCTACTAAATGAGATAGCTGGGGAGGTAGTTTTTAGAAATCATTTAATGAAAAATAAAAAAGGTCAAAAATTGCAAATTTCATAAAATATTTAGTAGATTTGATTAGATTTGTATGGCTAAATGCCTCTCTAAATATGCTAGATTTAGCCAAAAATAGACCAAATTATCATTACTACCACCTTGTGAACGATAACATCACTGCGACTGAACAACAAATTCGTTACCAAATGGAATTGCGCTATGGCCGTGATCAGCTGGTTGTCAAATGCGGTTCATTTTAGAATTCAGATTCAACTAAATATATTTTCCACTGATTTTTTTTTTTTAATTTTTAAATTTGACTAGGACTAGTAAGAGGAAAAATGACCGGATATTTAACGTCCGGTTTTGAGGTGGGACCAGACACCGAATAAGGAGGTGAAAAACCGAACTGTCCGGTAAAATACCAGACAGTTGGCGACTTCCTATAGATAAGTAGGAATTTTGCTAGAACTGCTATGTCTGGTAAGAGCCTAACAGGTAACGAGAAATGGCATTTTGAAAAGAATTCAGCGTCGAAAAATACATTTCTTCTTCAATTCTATCCCTCTATTCAAAACTGAAAGAAGTTGAAATCTGCGATTTCTGTTTTCAATCCTAATCATGGAAAGTATGAAGAAAGAAAGAAAGAAAGAAAGAAAAAAGAAAATATGAAAATTAAAACACCAAAATATAAGAACAAAGTTATGAAAATTTAATAAAGTATTTTATAAAGATCAATTTTAAATGCGTATCACCATATTTACATCACGTTTTCATTAATCTTTTCATACTAACGAGACATGTATTGACAGAAACATTTATTGGACCGTAAATTCTGTAATATTAATGTTATTTGTCTGAAATTGATATCGGCCATAAATTACACCTTCGTACAGAACTTGTAACTGCTTCTTTCGTTTCAGGCCAATAGAAGTACAGATAGTAAACATATACGAGGGAAGTCATCAATTCCTTCTCCAGGAGCCATGTATGTACAAGGCACATAGTCGACTCCGAAACGTGTATAAGGAGGCCATTGGACGAAAACAATATTCGAAGATCGGTTCGACTCTGTTATGTTGTGATCATACCATTCAGCTCGGTCCCTTGCGATGTCGGAATGTTTTCTGGAAACAAAAAGAGAAAATGTTAGCTTAACTTAAAACTCTCCGATACAAATATTGGATATGCTGGTAGATTGCCATTCGTTAAGAGAGTTTCCCTCCACCAGTAGATATAACTAGGAGGTGGACTTCAGTTGTTGGTATCAGTCGTTTTTTTTTTTTTTTCAGAGAAAGTGTTTCGGGGGGCGCCCACTTAGTATTCTGGGGGACACTGCTGGTACTTTTCTATTTATTATTATAATGTAGACGTATTATTTTTGTCTCCTCCGGAGGGGCACTCTCAGAGCTCCGGGGGGCAGTGCCCCCCCAAAAAACAGGTCTGGAAGAAACACTGGTTGGTATCACGAGAAACGAACTTCTCGTTCTACATGGGCGTGGGGGAAGTGTACCTAATCTTAAAGGCGATTCAATTTCTGGGTTCAACAAATTTGGAAATTCAATTTAGGCATACGACAGATACAAAATATGAAAAAATATTTAGATTTTTTACCAAAATATTATGACATATGATTATTATAGCACGTTATTTTGATTTGGTATACAGTAGAGTTCCGAAAACTCGACCTAGTATGGGTTGAAGGGTGGCCGAATTTGTGAAAATGCCGGGTTATCGGGAATGGGGTTTAAAAAGAATAAGTACGAGTGTTTCCTCAGAAAATACAATACTGTTCTTGTATGTAATGGTTGTTTGAGAATACAACAGAGAATAAACTGCCCAGTTATGCTTAAACAAAGGAGAAGTACGTATTTTATGAAGGCATAGACCTTAAAGTCGGGTTATTGAGTGCCGACTTTTCGGGACTCTGACCGGGTTATCGAGTGCCGAGTTTACGGAACTCTACTTATCAGGAAACATTAAGATCCTTTTTCCATTGTCCTGAGGTATGGTTTAAAACATGAAATTTCATGTTTCGCCTCTGTTTATTGATCATTATAAAGAGAAACGGTAACAGATAACAAGAAGCGGGTTTTTAAGTATCTATTCAATGTCACAAGGGTACGGTATACCAGAGATATTGACCCTCGTGAGGATCGCTCTCTCGAGGGCATCCTCACCCTTAAATTCCCTCGTTCATAATGACGCAAGGGCAGGGGTGCGTGATGGCGAGCACAAGTTTCCAGTACAGGGCGAGGATGCGCGAGGGTGATGGACAACTCCCTTCGCGAGGGCGAGGATAAACGAGTGCGAGGGCCAACTTTCACTGCGAGTGCAAGGGTGCGCGAGGGTGATGAACAACTCCCTTCGCGAGGGCGAGGGTAAACGAGGGTGAGGGCCAACTGCCACTGCGAGAGCGAGGGTGAATGAGGTCGGAGTAAAATGAACATCTTTGTAGTATACCGGTATTTGTGCTCTCATCTTTGTCGAAAAAATTGAAAACTGTAGAAATCTGCACAACTTCCTGTTTCAAATTTGATCTTCTTATAGCAAGAACGCCAACAGAAATTGTACTGAAAAGTTCCTTTTAAATATACTTTTAGAATCACGATAACAGATTTTGTCCCTGAGCCTATCCCGCTACCATAACCCGAAGTGATAGATTTATGTTTTTTGGTTTCGATATTAATTCTCCGTTGTTTAGTACTGCTTGGATTTGATTTTCAGTTTAGCGTCCCTTTCAGCAACGAGGCTATGTGAGACGTGTACATACGAGCTTAACGTGGGGTCCGAACCACATGTGCTCCCGCCGAGAATCAATCTCGGCTCTCCCTCGCCAAAGGTGCGTATGCTAACCGCTTTGCCACAAGGGAGTTTGTTCAGTACAGCGATGGCAAATTTCTAACACCGCGGGCCACATCAAAAGAAAGATCAAATTTGAAGACCAATTTCCTTTCGCCTTGCACTGGCCTGGGTTTGCTGAATGTGCATCAGTCATACATTTTCTGAATCTTTGTTGTATTCTCTGCACTCCACTTCTCGTTTCAACTGTCAAAGACAGTACTTTTCAACCATTCGCTTATGGCGACACCCTATTTTTACACGATACTCACTCACTGATACATAGATTGCACTGTAACTAGAATGGTTTATTTTTTTTAAATGTCAATTTTTATAGATTTCCTGAGTATAAATACCTTTTTCACAGTTACAAAATTTTACGTTTACATTTACAATAATATTGAGAACTTCTATTATCATGTGATAGTTCAATGCCCTACATTGTCTTGGAGATCGTTACAATCACACACTCTTTAGGCTTGCTGGGGTGTCAAGATTCGAGAAGTTAAAATATGAACCGATTGGTAGCGCTAATATACAGCATTAAGAACAGACGTATCTTTAGCACTGTTCTTAGTTTGAAGGAAATTTCCCAAATCTAGGGAAATTTCATAGGTAAATTTAGCAGAGGGAAAAAAGGGATTTTTTCGATAAAACGTGAAGATCCAGGGAAATTTTTGCGCTGACTCATTGACCAATATAACAAATGCTTAAATTTTTCTTTGTTATTCAGAAACAAAGCAATACAAAAACAATAGTTTGTGTATCTGTTCAACGTGGCATAATTTGCTCCAGGCCGGTAGCCAGCCCAAAAATGTAGAGGGGGCCGGTAGAAGTTAGGGGAGCCCCGACCCACCCATATTATAGTTCCTTTGCAAGCCTACCATGACAATTTTAGGGGGAGGGCAGTGAAAATTTAGGGGCACCCTAGCACCTGGATACGGGCCTGATTTGCACCCATTGTTGACTAGATGTATTTCTGCGTATTTTTTGTCTAAAGAAGTGAAGGAAAAAGTTTAAAAAATAGAAGGGTAAATCAAATGAATGAAACAAGTGTTGTTGGCACTTCATTTAATATAGCTAAATTAATCATATTATATAACTTATGTCATTGGAATTGGACACTCAACAAACTAGGGAAAATTTGATTAAAAAAGGGAAATTTTTGAGTCAGTCGAGGGAAATTTTCTTAAGGAACCTACGAACACTGATCTACAGTGACCACAACAACTCGTGAAGCGGAGTTCGACAGTGGCTGTTATGGCGAGTGCCTCGTGTGTGGTGGTACTCTATGAGGAAAAGAGTTGAGTGGGAATTCCTATACACCTACACTGCACTTACACTTTCTTTTACATTTACACGTACATACATCCCCTTCCTTTATGTACTTTTTCTTTTTTCATTTACACTTCCCACTTTTCTCTAACTTTTTGCCCTGTTCAACTTGGCTTTCAGCCCTCTTTCACTGTCTGAACTTCTTTCCCGATTTTGATCTTTTCCTGACTTTGACCTTTTACTCGATTGTGTCCTTTTTTCCCCAAGTGTGTCCTGTATTCTATTCAATTTTGCTCCTGAATCACAAATCCTCCGTGTGAGGTACACATAAGACAATTTTGCAATCGTAGCACACATGATTAGTGAGCTGGTGCACCTACGTACCTATTTGACCGATAATGGTCTACCACAAGACAAGACAACTCGTGAAGCCTGGGACATACGCCAATCAGAACTGTTTCGCCCTACGTGTGTTGCACCGGAGCTGCATTCCGAACGCATAGCCGAGAAAATGTCAAACGTCAGAAGTGTACCAACAACGTTGCCACATTTTGAAGACATGGTGAACAAGCGAAAAAGGAAAGAACTTAAAGAATTACTTTCAGGATATTTTCTGTATTAAAAGATATTATGAACTACTTAACAAGTAAAGGCCCTAATGAAGTAATTAAGTTACCAAACGCACGAACGCTGAAACGCCTTACTGATAGATTACTCTTACTACAGCAGTGTTACAGAGCACTGAATGGAGATGAAATTACCTTTCCCGGCGCCATCTTGAAATCTGCAATTTTAAATTCAGCTCACATGACAACGCAGAAATTATAAAACTGAGATAAATGATGGAACAACAACTTCTTTACGGCCCTCACTTGGCCCCTTGATATGTAACCTAATGTTGATTTTAGATTATTTCTTCCCTCGAGGTGGGGCTGGAGTGGATGGAAGGATCATTTTGCGCTTAAATGGTATCGAAAGCGTCACGATTCATCTCAGCATTCCCGAAAACTAGGAATTGAACATTATTATTGATCTTTTTCAATTATTTTTACATTTGATCCCCTTCCTACTCCCATATCAATATGGACTAAACTTGGACTTAAACGGCATAGGCAGGGTCACTATTCATTCTAGTGACCCCCAAAACTATAGATTGGATACTAATATCAGTCGTTTCCGATTATTAATACACACTACTCCCTCACAGCCCTACTATTTCTTGCATCGTAGGAGTTAGCCATCAAAAATATTTTTATATGTCAACCTTTCACCCCTTCTTCTCCTTGCCAAAAATGTAATGAAAACCAAAGTTAGTCGAGGGTGCACTCATGCACCAAAAATAATCAAAAATCGGTGCTGTCATCTAGGAGGAGTTAGCGAGCAAAATATTACTGCCTTGAATTTTTATATATTCGTACGTAAAATATATGTGGGTATGCGCGCCGACTACGTGGGGACTGCGGCACCCACACAAATAATCTTGTGAGTGCGGCGCACCCACAAGATGTTTAGTTTGAACCTGGGTTTGAAGCCCTTTCTCTTGCGTTTAAGTCAGCAGTGTTACCGACTTAGCTAGGGCTGCTCCAGCTTATCCTCATAGTACCGGTATATTTTACTTTATCACAGCACAGCCTTCATTCATTACTCATCATCACCGTCTCCTTTATCCTAACTGGCATAACCGTGGGACGTAAAACTCAAAGATTTCATTTCATTTTTTCAAAGCACAGCCCTTTATGACAGTGCTCATAAAAGATGTTAATTAAAAATAAATCAATCAAATATCGAGACTTTCCTGAAAACATATAGTCTAACATGTCTCGACATTGATAAGCACCCACATAAATTTTGGAAAGTCAGCGCCGTTGTATGTGGGTAAGGGTATAGCATAAATATTGAAACTGGAGGAGCATTGAGTCTTCATTATATCTAGTTACAATAATGGGGCAGAGCGGCGTTAGTGTCATGAATTCATAATGAGCAATTACTTTTCAGAGCATAGCGATACATTCATCCATCCGTTTGTCCTGGTTTCCACGCCATTTCATAAACTTTGTTTATACTTAAGGATGCTTCGACATTTTACGACCTTCTTCAGCACATCTCTGAAGATATTTTTATAATTAATTTCAAGAGTGGGATGGAACATTCGTTCCAGAAAAAAAAAATATTACGAGAGTCGTACACACTTCGACCAATGGGGAAAGCTATCATAAATATTGACGTATTATTTTTTTTTCTCTCTCTCTCTCTCTCATTTCTGTTGGACATAGGAAAGGAAGAGAGAGATTTTTTGGAAACTCCAAACAAGATTTGGAATCTATTTTTCCACTCTCTCCTTCTCTGCTTTGCTCTATCGCCTGGAGACAAATAGGCGGCAGTTTCATCTGTCACTGGTGATGAATATATGTTCCAGAGCTCTGCTTATTGGTTTTCCTCGTCAAATCTCTCGTTCCTTTTCAGATAGATGTACTTTTTGGTCCACTGGTTATATAAAATGTGCGGTTCGCAACTTGAAAAATTGTTCATCCAATTTCATGTGACTCTTTATTTGTTTTTTTATTTTCTTAAAATTTTGCTTCTATATTTATATCAGTCAAAGTTGGGAATATTGTGGTGTTATGTAATCTATGTCTTAAACAGCAGTGAATTTTGTAGCCGTATTGGTTTACCAATTCGCGAGGTCTTCCAAGTCAAGCAGGGTGGATTTTGGGAGACTACTTGGAAGGGTGACTATTGGGGAAAACCATGTAGTGGTGTTAGTCTGACGTTCATTCTGCATCGTGGGGACAATTAAGGAGCTAATTAAATGAAATAAAAAGGGGACTCGTATCAAGAGAACATGGAACAAAGTGGTAGGAATCGAGATGTGTTGGCCACATATCCCCCTACTTTATGTCACCAGGTTGTTGGATTCAAGCCCTTCAAGGCTTTGTGCCAGAATATATAGCTTATGCCTTAAACCGGTGCTTCGCTCACTTGTTTCGATTCATTGCATCCTTCGTGTTCCACGATTTTTCGGCGAATCTAGTTAGAATACAGGCGTACGTAATATGCATACACAGTAAAAAATAGTTGTGTTAATTCAACTCAAATTTAACACAGGGCAGTGGTTCCAGCATGACCACCACTATGTGGTGTTAATACAACACAGATTCCGCGGTGTTAGCGTTTAACACAGGCGGTGTGTTACGTTTTTAACACAATCGGTCTTCAGCGGTGTTAAATTCGGATCTGTGTTAGTATTTTCAGTGTTGATTCGACACCATGTCAGGGTCGGTAGTGTGGAGAAAAGTGTTGAGTGTTACTTGTGGTGGTGTTGCACCAACACGAAAAAAGTAACACAGTGTGTAGTGTGTTAATTATTTTGTGTTAATATTACACCATGTCAAGTATTAATATATCACAGCCCTTGTGTTATATTAACATCATTTTCTTATTATTTCAACACAAAATCTGTCATAATTCAAGGTCAAAGTAACACAGTTTTGGTGTTAATTCAACACTCCCTATGTTAAAATTCAAGGTCAGATAACCAGATTAACACCGTTTTTGGTGTCAGTTCGACTCCAGTTCTGTGTTACTACGACACCTATTTCGGTGTTGACCTCCGTGTGTGGTGTTAATGGAACCATTTTTCTGTGTTAGAAGAGCTTGTGGTGTGCATCTTACGATTACCGAAGATTCTACTTTTAAAATAAGAATAGTAAACTACAGAACACTTCATTTAGAAAATCTTCATAAACTTTTTTGTCGTCCTCCTCAACACCTATTGTGAAAACACAACATTTACTAATAATTTGTTCAAGAATGATAGGACAGTGTAAGCATGGCCAGGAATAGTAGGTGGGGGATATGTCAGCAGTGTAATAATAATAATAATAATAATAATAATAATAATAATAATAATAATAATAATAATAATAATAATAATAATAATAATAATAGTGTTTGGTTGCTTGAATTGGAGATAGCGACCCTTTCAACATCGAGGATATATATGACAAGGACCCCCAATTTAAGGTGGAATCCGAACCACTGTAATGCGTTCAAATTTCAAGATTCTCCTACCAGAAATCGAACTATCAACCCCATGCACCAAATAAGGTTGCCACCATTCCAAAGCAAAATGTAGAATGCAACTAATGAGAGGGTAGAAAGAAATGTACCAGCGGTCCTTTTTCCGTGAGAATGTAATGTCTTTATAGTGAAGAGTGAATTACATTTACCTAATTGGTATAAGAAAAGTGAGATAACTTACATCATATCAGTTGTAGCCAACATGTCGAACGTGGTCTACTAGTTGATCGGAAAATCGTGATAGATAGAACTCAAAGGTTTGTGTCATACTGTCTGCATCTACCACTGTTATTGGTTTATGGTTCCCTCTAGCGGGCCAGTGAACATGTCGCCAGTGGTTTCGTAACTGAAAAGTAGCCCTCAAACCTAGAAAGGATGGCCACCCCTGTCCTATATCATGTATAATGAAAGATACTGCCCATTTAAAAAGTAGAGGCATATATGTTACGTATTTGTCGGTACGGAAATCGGTACGTGTGATAACCCATAACGCCGCACATGCTAGCTACTAGACCAGAGGGGAGGGCTTCGAATGTGTTTCGTAGTAAATAGGTTTACTTTTTATTTCTTTGACGCCGTTCCTTTCCATATAAACATGTCACCTTCCTCTTTTTAAAATTCAGATTCCAAATAGAAGATCCTGATATTCCTTTTTCCCATTATTCGTCCGCTTCAATGGAATACGTCACTTCGATTATAGTTTTCCCTCTATACATAAAATAGTAAAGTATTCGGATTTTTAGTTCCTCCCCGACTTAAAATATCTTTTGCGGATAGTATGCAACATCACTCCCCTTCTTTAATATCTACGTATTACAATCAGGGATCTCACCCGGGTCTCCCGTATACATATTGCAATTATGGTCAGATATCTTGAGTAATCGTTCATATATTTTCTTGAAACTTTGGCTGTTTCAACGATTAGATGTTCACTCAAATTGCTAGAAGTTACATGCAATTATCTTTAGTTTCAATATGTAGGTCTATAGAAAACAGCCATTCCCACCTTGACTTCTCTGGATAAGTATATACTCTAGCCCAGTTCTTTCCAAGGCATTTCTCATGGGAACACCTTATTAGTATACAGAATCTTACATGATACCCTTTCACTCAAATCTATATACTGTATAAAAAATGCATGTGTGTATGTTCAGGAATAATTCTGGGACGTAGTGCTCTCAACGGGTCGGGTCGGGTCGGGTTGAAGACCGACCCGACCCGAATTGACTGACCCGACCCGATGACCCGACCCGACCCGACTGACCCGAACCGTGATCCGACCTCATTGACTTGACCCGACAACCCGACCCGAGCTAACCCGATTGACCCGACCCGAGCTGACCCGACCCGAATAGCCTGACCCAACAACCCGACCCGAGTTGACCCGACTGACCCGACCCGACAACCCGACCCGAGTTGACCCGATCGACCTGACCCGTAACCCGATCCGTTTGAGAGCACTATGGTCACGACACTGAGTGAACGCCAAAATGCACTCCCATTGGGAATTAAACCCGGACCACGTGTACCGAAATCTTACACGTTAACCACTAGCTAGATCAAGCGGTGGATTTGTATATGCATCTTAATGAATATTTGGCACTTTTGAGGTTTGGTTATTTCCTTTTATAACTGATACCAATGTCCGACGTGGGAGAAGTTTATTTTTTTCTTGCTTTAGTTCTATGTGACGAAATTTTTATTCAAGGTCAGTGTTCTCACCTGCTTGGACGGCAGGGGGTCTTCTCGGAAGGCAATAGCAAGAGTCTCTTGGCGGAGACAAAAGGAAATCGTTTAACTACAATGATAAGTGTTGAGGAAACAGGAGAACACCTGTAATTTTTTTCCAAGCCTTCAACTTTCATTCCAAAATAGGTTCTTATGATTCCGGGACCCGTACTACTTTGATTTTTCTTTCTTGGTAATTAAAACGTATTTTACAGTATATATAGTTGCACGTAAGAAGATACGTAATATGAATTTTGTAATTTAAAATTTAAAAATACAGTATGGTATTTAATTACAAAGTACTAATTTTATTTCATCACTTTCAGCCCAACAAATGAAATTCAAACAATTCGCTCCCTGGGTCTTGGTCATCAATACTGCGTCTTATTCTTTGTCTTGCAGTCAAGTCTTGGTCCTGCATTTCGTAGTTTTGGTGGTCTTTCATGCTATACAAGAGCCAAGAATGCTCGCCTCATCGGTACAAATGAAGACCAAGTGTGATTTTGATTATGGTCTTTCATACTATACGGAAAGCAAGAAAATATGCTCATCGCTACTTGGTGATCACCAAAACAAGGCCAAGAGCAAGATTACTAGGCAATTCGTCTTGTATATCCAATCTTTATGTTGTTCTTGTATCGATGTCCTTGGGCTTTATGAAATAAAATGAAATATTCAGTTTAAGGTCCCTCGATTCTGCACCGAGGCTAAGGGATAGGGTGACCATGAGAAATGAATGAAATGGTGGAATGAAGAAAATGGGAGGAAACAGAACCCCGAGAAAACCCACTACACGGCGTTTCTCCACCACAAAGCCTACTTAGCACAAGCTGGGATCGAACCGTGGACACCATGCACCAGAGATGAACTCTCTACCACTGAGCCACCGCAGCCCTGCTTGGGCTTGGTCGTCCATATCCAATCTTTCTTTTAGCGTTGCTTAACACGTTAGCTGCCATGTGGGTCCGATCGGACCTACTGGAGTGATCTAAGAACATGTTCTTGTAGGTCCGATCGGACCCACAATTTCTAATTCGTCGAATTGACGTTAGAGTACTTGTATTGTTAAATCCTGTCTTTACTGTTATTGAACTGTAGTGTTTTTATTACACATGTAGGTTTTGGTCTTTGATATTGATTATTAACGCCGCTAGGGGGCGCTAAATACCAAGTAACAAGCATTTGTTGCTTTTGTAGACCCGATCGGACCTATGTTTTGCTTCTTCAGTGACATGTTAAAAAGTTTAACAATGGATTCATTATTTATTCTAATTTATTTTCACAAGATGTCAGTGTCCCTGTCATTTGCTGAATTTTCAGAAAAGTCTAGATCGCTACACTGCTATTACTAATGAGATCGAGTTCTGCGCATATTTCTTCGTTTTTCATTGCACAAAGATATTACTTATTAGCACTAAAAGCAAGATGAATATATCCACACTTCTCACTTCTGCACATGTAGTAATAAACAAATAACTTTCTAACAGAGTTGCCAGTTCAACTGTAATTTATCCCCTTGCCCACAAACAAAATATACACACGTAGGTCCGATCGGACCCCCAACTTTTATGCACGCGGATTCACTACCATGCCTTAGATTATGTTTCAATATTAATATTATGTTTAAAAATATGAACAAAACAAGAATAATGTAAGTAAGTACGCTTGGCACTCTATCGGTGAGCAACAAAATTCACCATTGGCAGCAACGTGTTAAACAACTTCTAGTTTTGTTCTAAATCCAGACTCCATATTGGCGTAGATATTAATATTACAGTCGATTGGTAAAATCAATCTTCCACATTTACAAATTAAAGTACACACAAGTACAAAAATAAGCATTTACCATAAAAACACTAGCTGCAAGTGTTCAAAATAGATTTATGGCTTCTATAAAATCAATTGAAAATTGCTATTTTTAATTAGGCAGCTAGTGAAAAACAGCAGGTTTCGACTCCAACTCAGTTGACCAAAGTGAGCTGACCCGACCCGATAACCCGACCCGAGCTGACCCGATTGACCCGACCCGAGCTAACCCGACTGACCCGACCCGACAACCCGATCCGAGCTGACCCGACTGACCCGACCCGACAACCCGACCCGAGTAGCCTGACCCGACAACCCGACCCGAGTAGCCTGACCCAACAACCCGACCCGAGCTGACCCGACTGACCCGACCCGACAACCTGACCCGAGTAGCCTGACCCGACAACCCGATCCGAGTAGACTGACCCAACAACCCGACCCGAGCTGACCCGACTGACCCGACCCGACAACCCGACCCGAGTAGCCTGACCCGACAACCCGACCGAGCTGACCCGACTGACCCGACCCGAGCTAACCCGACTGACCCGACCCGACAACCCGACCCGAGTAGCCTGACCCGACAACCCGACCCGAGTAGCCTGACCCAACAACCCGACCCGAGCTGACCCGACTGACCCGACCCGACAACCTGACCCGAGTAGCCTGACCCGACAACCCGATCCGAGTAGACTGACCCAACAACCCGACCCGAGCTGACCCGACTGACCCGACCCGAGTTGACCTGACCCGACCCGACCCGTAACCGACCCGAGCTGAACCGACCCGACATTGAGATTATTGTCCAATCCATAGTTTTCAGGATCGGTGAAATGGTTGGTGACACTCTCGGTAATATTTCAATCCCTTTAACATGTGCTTCATCGTTTCCGAAAATTCCAACTCTAGGAGGGAGGGGAAAGAAGGAGGTTATTTCTGAAATGTTTTGCTCATTTCGTGTTCAAAAAATGACCAAAATATCTCAACCGTTTGAAGTGAACTTTTGAACATAATTAGCACTTGGATTGACCTAGGTATTTCACTTTGATTAAAATGCGTATATTAAAAGGGGAAGGGATTCAAACTTTCCGTAAAAATTAGTTACATAAACGTATTTTTTTCGTGCGAAGAACTGTCATATCAGGTAGGTAATTATAAAAGATATTCTCTTTTGACAAAGATTGTTTTTATTAAAGAAATGTTAATTTTATAGAGAATTTCCGAATTATGACAGTGTCGTGCTCCCGCTACTCACTCAAATGTCAAGACTCGAAAAGTTGTAACATAAAAGATATATACGCCAAATCACAAATAAACATCATTAAAGGCAAACAAATACTTCAGTATACAACATAATACCAAATTAAATAATTATATACAAAATTTTCTAATGGTGTTAAAAATACAGTACAACGTGCCCGCTATTTCGTACATATTGCTTTGAAGGTGCCTATCTCCGGAACTATTGAAGATATCGGAGTCATTCATGGTTTATAAAGACTTTTCAGCTTGTCATGATCCTTAAGAGGCCCTATCACTGCGAAATTAAAATACCGGTAATTTTACAGTAATTGTGTGATATCTTCCAATAGATTAAAGATAATCGAAAAGTGGAACAAGACCTTTCTAGACAATATTATTTTACGTGAGATACCGTTATCACGACTCACTTATCTGCTTTCGATTTCCAACCATTTAGAAAATCGGCATTTATTTTCGCGTTTCTAAATAACTGCAAACGGAAAGCTACTAGGTGACTCGTGATAACGGTAACTCATCCACAATAACATTGTCTAGGGAGGTCTTGTTCCACTTTTCAATTATCTTTTATCTATTTGAAGATATCACGTAATTACTGTAAAATTAGCGGTGTTTTAATTTCGCAGTGATAAAGCCTTATAATATCATTCCTCAAAATATGGCACTTTCCTGATGGTATATCCAGTATATAGATAGATTTAATATGTTGACCGTCGACACGTGTAATAGTAAATAATATGACAGGGTCGCAAGTATTTTAGAGTATTTTCCCTATTAAAAAGTAAGCTTTCTGCCAGTTGGCGGTTGCTTGGCTTTTGACTTTCTACGCTTGCACTTGAAACGCATGCTTTCATACAATCTGCCTTTTGTTTTCCTTACAAGCGATGCTTTAGATCCTGCGCAGAGTGTCATAGAATCACTGGCCATTCATTGGCTATCGATTTGATTTATAAAACGCTTGCGTCAAGCTTGGATGAAACACTAAATGCAAGGTAGCCCCCATGTAACTTCGTAACTGGAATCCAGCTTGCGGCATGCTTGTTCGTTTTCCAATCAAGCTGGATGCAAGCTTGGCCGACTTGCAATTCAAGCTTACAACAAGCGGTCTACAAGTTGCTACTAAGGTTACATTTTAATGACTAATTAGTAAATACATGTTCAATTCGATATCAATCTGAGCAAACTGATTTATAGTCCGGCTAAAATTATATTATCATATAAAACTGAAGGAAAGGCAACTGATGGTACGTAGACACAAATGTGAAATTGCCATGACTCTTATCGGTGGGTCACGAGACCCTTAGAACAAAACTATGGTGACTCACCGATGGGTCACGCGGCAGTCAATGTATTAAGACACAGATTTACACACACACACACACACACACACACACACATATATATATATATATATATATATATATATATATATATATATATATATATATATATATATATAAAGTCTCTACATTTATAAAGCTGTGTATGTGTGTATAGGAGCCTATATATTAAAAAGTAAGAGAGTGAAGTTAACTCTCACAACAACCAAATTGTCAGCATTTGATGGCAGAAACTCGGGTAAGTTAGTGGACACATCTGTATGCATTATTAACAGATTTCCATCCCTTGATACTAATTGCTCATAAACTCTGATTACCTTCGCTAATGGGGATGTATTTAACGCACTCTCTCTTTCTCTCTCTCTCGTTGTTCTCGGCAGGTGTCGCTGATGTAGAGAGGTAGTTAGCTTCGTTGGATGTAGGTAGGTTAAGGTACATATATGTATATGATCGTGTGTCTATATGTGTGTGAAAGAACGGGTATAGGGGGAGGGGAGAGAACAGAATGGCTACATATAACTTCCCACTTCTATCAGCTACACTAATAGGTCCACAATCTTGGTAGTTTACCTCACCAGTTTAACAACATAACTTTGTCAAAGAATGGAGAAAAAAATCATGTAAAAAACCGAAGTACTTTACGCAAGTACTACACTACAGCGCATGAGTTCATACAGTGAAGGGACGGTGGTGGATAAATTGGTTTGGGATAATAGCGCTGAGAATGGATGTTTTAAAGATCATTTTATCTTCGCTTTTATCCATTGTTGGTCGTAAACATCCACGGTTAGAAAGCGGGAGATTCTTTTTTTGTTTGTTTGTTTGTTCTATACGTAGATTGTACGTAATGTAGGTAACGAACTTTACAAAGGATTTCACGGTGTGCTTTGAAGTATGAATACTTAAGAACATATACTGTATACCGGTATATATATATATACTGTATATATATGTTGTGTACTTAATACAAAAATAATTTTAACTTCTTATAGCATTAAGCCAGGGATGTAGTCAAGCGGGGAGATGGGGGTCTAACCCCCGAAACAATCTTCTTCCTCCAAATGGAATTTGTTCGTTAAGTGTTTATTAAACGTATTTAATACTTACAGAAAATGAAGAATTCTCATAATAGAATGTGAAAGAGAGATGTTTCTTTTTTCAAAAAAGTAAATCTCGTCTACACGTTGAAATAATTGAAACAACTGAAAGCGATTATCCAACTTGGTTACTCTCAATTTACCTAACTTGATGCAGACAATAGGCATTTCCTTTCTGATCAAGAGTTTCAATTTAATGATTTCATCGTGTAAAACTATCTTTAGTATAGCACATACCAAAAATCTCAGAAAAGTACATTGGAGAGATGCGCAGCTTCAAACAGTGCAAAAGTACTCTGCTTACGTTACGGGAACAGAAACAAGCTGCTCTTGTGTGATTTTAAAGCTCTTTCTTTAAGCTGTATTGAAAGTTTCAGGGAATACTTTAAAATTGCAGTTTCTTACTTATACTTACGAATAAATTTAGTTGAATAATTAAAGATAAGGGACAAAATGTGTAAAATAAGTACTGTATATAGAAATAACGTGTTAATAAGACCTATTCTTCTAGTTTAAAATACACTAAAAGTCTTCTGTAGTGCTCTAGCATTACAATGATTTCAGATGTATATCAGCAGCAGGAATATTTTATTATTGTGTTAGACTAGAAACATTAGGTGCTTTATGCAGAGTCATTTTGACGTATGATTAGCGTCATACTAAAGGGCTGGCTACTGCAGGAAACATACGTTAGTCGAACTCTTTAGTATGGCACTAATCACTCGTCAGAACGACTCTGGATAGAGCCCTAGGAGTCTAACTGCTACATAAATTGAAATTAAAAATACATTACGTGCAGATTGATAATATCCAGACCACCATTTATAGCTACAAATACAGAATTTCTTTATTTGCAAAACTTTGCTTTCAGTTTCTTTTTGGAAGTTTATATTCTATTGGCTTCTATACATTTCTTCCATTCTTAATTGTAGATATTGAATATTTGTTTGCATACATATTTTATATATTGCAAAGAGATGTGAATAAAGTACGGGACACAAGTAAACAACCAAAATAGTCATTAGTTTTAATGGCGTTTTTGATCGTTTATTTTTGTTCCGGACTTTATTTGATTTGCATCACTAGTCTGAGCAGGTATCGATTGACTATTACCGATATAATCGATAAATCAGCGAACTATTATGAAGAAAGTGTTTATTTTTGTTCTTATAATTTTAGTGTATGCATTATTTGTGGACAGTGATTAATATTCAATCGGTTATTGATCGCTTCTGGAGTACTATAAGGAGAATCAAAGATAGCAACTAGGGCATAGAGCTGGAATGGTATTCACCGGGTTAAGGTGCATGCTGGTGATCTAAATCTGATAGCGGATGGTAGAAGAACAATGGAAAGAAATGCAGAGGTTTCACTAAATGCTTGTAGGGATATGGGTTTAGAAGTGAATGCAGAAAATACTAAATACATGGAAATTCGCCGGGATAAATTATGGACACTCAAACTATCAAATGATACTTTTGACAAAATGGATAGTTTCAATTATCTAGGATCAATATTAACAGACCAAAACCATATCCACTAAGAGATTAAAGGACTGAAAGCAGGGAATTCGTGTTCTTATTCACTTCAAAATGTTGTCACCGCGAGGTTTTGTACCCAAACCTGAGCAAACATCAGTAATGAGCAGAGTGCAAATTACCGGGGGGATGAGGGGGATTTTACCCCGCAATCACATTTTGTTCCCCCCAAAGAAGTCAGCCGAAGTATCACCACCGGGGATGCTCGGTTTCCCCCAAAACTATGCTTAGTATAACGCCAAATTTCAATGATTTTTGCTATTTCTTGTAAGTTTAATTTTCTAGCTGTATTTCGAAATGAACGATGTAAGTTATTCACTTTTGATCATTTCTAATTTCCCGACTATTTTCACCGTTCTTTAGTTGAACTATATTATTAAGACTACGGTTGTTACATGCAACCGTATCTTCGTACCCTTCAGTTCGTCGTCGTTCGTAAATTTGACTTGACCTGATTGACTTGATTTTCAGTTTAACGTCCCGTTCAGCAGCGAGGCTATATGAGACGTGGACCTACTGATTAACGTGGAATCCGAACCATATGAGCTTCCGCCGGGAATCGAACCCGGGCCTCCCACACCAAGTTCGTGAATTTGAGTGTACTAATTGCGCATAAAGTCACGTATGGATTTATAAATGCTGTTAGCAGTTGGCCAAGAAGAGGTAAACAAATAGCTTCTTCCATCATACTTGGCGAAGGTCGGACATGCCATATTCATCCTCTACATTTGTATCGATTATCATCCCGTTTTAATTTTTGTTATATTTCATTTTGCAGTATATTCTGTAGTAGCGCATGATCCTCATTCCTTAGTAGTTTGCGTGTATGCAACTCAAAAGTTGCGTTTAATTTGTGGTAATTAGCATAGTAATCACTGCCTTTTACAGTTTACGGAATGAACTTTTGAGACTGTACTCAAAATTTGAGATATATTCTCTCGTGGCTATATGTTAACGTACACGCTAGGGATGCGTCCTTAGTGAGCAGACATGTTAATGAAGATGAGTAAGCGCATAATTGAAGATTCGTCTCAGCATTTGCTTATACGACCGGTTCTCCGTGTATGTATGTATAAACACTTCAACTGGAGCGGGCTTTTTAAAGTTAACACTTCATTTTTCGATCTGTCTTTTCGCTGTACAGTTTGCTGTCCATGCCAATAATGTTGTCTGGAAAACTTCAATGTAATATTTATACTTTATTTTAATAACGTAGCACATAATGAATCAACTCATTTGTAACCTAACACTCAGGGCGGATTCAGGACAGACTGCTGGGGGGAGGGGTTGTAATACTGCTACTTAGAGCTACTTTTAAGAGCTTCAAACTCTGGGACAGTGTTGCCAATTTGGGGGAAAAGTCGCTAAACCTAGGACATTCGACTTGTAAGATGGAGACGAAAAATCATTTTTGCTATTGACGACTTTTTTGGTGATTTTTAAAGGACAATTTGACAACCTTCTTACAATTCTAGCGACTATTTTGCTCCAAACAACTTGTTCTATAATCAGACACTTTTAGATTGAAACAGTTTTTTTATATATGTTTCTTTTCTCTTTTTTATTTCCTTTAATCAGCGGAAGTGAGGAGGAATTGGATAAGCATAGGATTACAACTTTATCATTCTTCCACAGTCCAGCTTTTTTGTAACCCCTTTCCCTTTTAATTCAATTTTCAACGTCCTTTAATTTACAAAGCTGTTTTTGGGAAGCACAGGTAACATACATTACCGATAGCAAGGCGATTATATGTACAGTATAAGTGCGATGTAAAGTAAAATAGGTATCAGCATGATAATATACTAATGAAAGCTAAAACTCTACTTAAATCGGTGGAGCATCCTTTCACCTCCGCCCCTCGCCTAGCAAAACATAAAATGATGCTACTGCTTCAAAATACAAATAAAAATACAGAAAATAACAGGGAATGAACTCCGAATTCAATAGTTGGTTGCGTCCTGTACACAAAGACATGCTAGTAGTAGCAGCAGCAGTAGCAGTAGTGGTTATACTAATATAGCATATTAGTAATAGTGGGCCTTATGTAAAGTCGTTCTCGTGTGTGATTAGTGGCATACTTAAGAGTTCTACTAACATATCTTTCCTGCATAGTCAGATCTTTAGTATTACGTTAATCATACATCAAAACGACTCTGCATAAGGCCCATTAGACCTTGACCTTGTGGAAAACATGATAAGCCGTATAAATTACATCTGCAAGTTTAAAGGAGTACATATAGATAAACAATTAAACACACACACACAAAAAAAAACGACTTTTCACCCTAAATTGGAGTCTTTTCATCACTCGTTTCGCGAATTTTTATGTCAACGTTTTGGTAACACTGCTCTGGGATGGGTTATATATATACAGTGGAGTCTCGTTAATTCGAACTTGGATAATTCGAAATATTGGATAATTCGAACAGAAGTCCATTCCCCTTGAAAACTGTATTGAAAACATTAGCAAAAATCGTGGATAAATCGAACTTTTGAACCTATGTTTTGGATAGTTCGAAGTAAATACAATTGAAAAATTTTAATGCTGGACAGATGTAAACAGAGAAATACAGTTTTAACGCGTTTTCAGTTATCCAGATGCAGTCATAGGGAAGAGTAATACAAAATATAAATAGAAAATCTATGTAATGATAAAGATGAAGGTGAGTTGGGGAAGAAGTCAAGATAGAGAACGTGTGCCAATTTCATCTTGTTTCAGAATTGGTTGAAAATTTAAGATGAATTATTGATAAAGACAACCAAATGTTATTCATATCGTATTCTACGCAATTCATGAAATTCAAGAGTTATTGAACATACACGAACAATCAAATTTAAGTAAATGAGGTTTAAGACTTCTTAAAAGTGAGAACCGAGTTCAAATTGTTACTGGTGTTTAATTGTTTGAGCTATTCAATATATGTTGTAGTGTTGTACGTAAATATATTTTCCATTGTACACGTAGTTTGAATTATGTGGAGTCAATGTCGTTTGTTAGTTTACGGTATTCGATCACGCAAATAATAAGCTGCTTTAAAGGTAAAGTCTACACCATATGAATATGTTTTTGATGCACAGTACTTTGGTTTGTTTGTAGTTATATATGTGAAAATGAATGTTGTTGGCTAATTCGAATTTTGGATAATTCGAAGTTTTTCGTGTCCAGTTGGACTTCGAATTAAAAAGAGTCCACTGTATATATATATAAAGAAGAAATTATCTATAAGTGTTGACTTCCTGAGCTCCGTCACGGAATCGATATTTGAAAAAAAAAAAAATGAATGAAGAGCGCGGCTTTAGCGGGGAGTAGAAGCAAGCTCGAAATTTGATTTTTTTTTTTTTAATATTCGATTTGACTTAGAAGCTAGATATCGGGACCAACAACAATCCATTTCTCGTATGATAGGCTAACAATTAGACTTTTTTTTTTTTTTTTTTTTTTTAAAGTAAGTCCGGTTAACTGATAATTTTAGTGGTTTTCATAATAGGACTGAAGTAGGTTTTCTTTTGCAGGCTGTGTGTAATAATGCGAAATGGAAGATTTCAATATGAGTGGAAAAATTAACATACACTTGTGATTATAGGTATCGCTGGGGCCGAATTATTAAGTAAATAAACCTTCGAGAGCTACGGACACAAGAGTGTGTACAACATTTAAACACGTTCAGAAAGAATAGGTGTGGTGTGTGCATGTCAGACAATATATACGTACATAGTAGATTTATTGAATAAATAAATCTCTTATTTATTATAAATGTCATATTTATTTGTGTGTGTGTGTAGGGTAAGACAATAATGTCTTACTGTCTCATTTTGAATTATTGCACCTTCAGACTTTACGACTGTTGGCCTATTTTTATCTCCTCCAATATAGATTATTTAATTCCCACACTGGTGATAAGTATGAATAACTCACAAAGGAAGTACTTGAAGTGATACGCGGCGATCTGCATGTGTTATATATCGTTGGAAAGGTCATACTGGGTACACCTCATATGTGAAATATCTCGCTTGAATGGATCCTGTAGGGGGCATGGCGACCATTTGAAGATCAGAACAAGGCACGCTCTGAAACACCAGAAAACGTAGACAAAATAGGAAGCTATGATGTAATTGTTTTCAGACGTGGTATATATGGGTTTAAAAGGTAGGTGAATAGGAATGTTTAAAAATCATTCAAATGTTTACAAATCAAAATGGCGGATTCAACATGGCGGAAACAAATTACAATATATATATATATATATATATATATATATATATATATATATATATATATATATATATATATATATATAAATAAAAAAAAATCGAGCTATGGATCTGAAATTGGGTATATTCGACGTCGCTATGTATGAATCGAATACCAAAACTGTACAATTCAAAATGGCGGACTAAATGCAAAACACTGTTATTGAACTGAAAGCGGGTAGGTAATGTTTTTCGGGGTCGCTGAGTACGAATTCAGTGTTAAAATTGCAAAATGCAATATAGTGGATTTAATGTGGCGAACAAAATGTGGGCGCGGTGGCTCAGTGGTAGAGCGTTCACTTCCGGTGCTTGGAGTCCCTGGTTCGATCCCAGCTCGCGCCCTTTGGACTTTGTGGTGGACAAACACCGTGCTCGTGGGTTTTCTCGGGGTTCTCCCGTTTCCTCCCATTTTCTTCATTCCACCATTTTATTCATCTCTCATCATCACCGCCTCCTTTGGCCTAACCGGCGTAACCGTGGGACGTAAAACTTAAGATTTCATTTCATTTCATTTCCAGATGTGCACAATTTCGTTCTATGAACTTGTGCTGTTTTCACGTAACACCATAATCCTGTTGCTACGGAACTTTTGTGGTTTCTTGTCAAAAAATTGTGACACGTAATTTTCACAGGTATCTTTTGAAGCTAGCTTAACTTCATTTAGGAAGTTCTGTAGATACTGAAACAAGTGATAGTCTGACGGTGCCTGTCCAGGCTATACTATACGGTTTATGCATTCAAACCTCCCAGACAAGTTCTCGTAATTTCTGACGGGTCTTAAAGATGCAAGCAGTCTGGCGTTGTGAGCGTGATACACGACACTCTGTCTGTTGACTAGATCTGGTCATTTCTTTTGAATTGCCAGGAGCAGTCAACAGTACAAATGCAAGTTTGGCTCTCTGCTCGGCGGTAGTTGCTCGTGATGCACAATGCCCTCCCAATCCCTCCAAACGCACAACATAACCTTCCTGGGCGTCAGTGTGAACTTTGCCACAAACTGTCGAGCTTCTCTTTTCGACCACGATATTTCCTCACATTGTTGTCCAGTGGCGGATCTAGAAAGTAAAAACTGGGGGAGAGGCAGCCAGAACCCAGACTATGATAGGTATATCATGAGCTTACTATAAACTTTCAAAAATATATAAATAATAGCTTAAATTCTTTTTGTCACTCAAAAAACTGGGTGGCCTAGGCCCCCCGACCCTGGCCTAGATCCACCATTGTTCTTGTCGTTTTATCACTCCTGATCAACAATTTCAGAAATTGCTCGATTTCGTTACATTTTAGTGGAGAGTAAATACTTTCTAGTAAGATTATGTGGAGCCCAAACATCGATTTTTTTTTTAAATCCAGCTTTCTGTAAATGGTTTAATACAGTTTGGAAATTAATCTTAGGTCACTGGCAATGTCATGGTTACATACCGCATTTGCTTGGATTTTGACAGACTATTATCCTCATTTGCTATGATTAATCGCTCACTGCGAAGAGCATTTTGAACATAGAAAATTTTACAGAACAAAACGACTGAACCTTCTTTTGACTGTTGCCTTCGATAACGTCTCTTATCCATAAACAGTATACATTTATTCACGGGCCTGCGCTAGAGACCTGCATGGGCCGAATTTTTCGGCCCGAGCCCAATCCAGGCCGAATGTATCTAGGCCCGGCCCAGCCCGGGCCCGAAATATTTTGAAGATTTTTGGCCCGAGCCTGGCCCGGCCCGATAAGTTTTTTAAAATTCTTGGCCCAAACCCGACCCGGGCCCGATAAATTTTAAAAGTTTTTGGCCCGACCCCGGTCCGATAAATTTTTTAAAAAATTAGCTCTAGCCCCAATCTTTCTCAAAATTTAGTACTAAATTTGACCTATCCATCAGAAACATTTTCTAAACTCTGGTTCACAACCTGACGCTTGCCTCCCGAATGGTACCATTGCCTCCTAGAACTTTGCCTGTCATCGAGAGAACAAAAACTCCATTCCCTGTAACAAAAATCTGATTTAATTGATTTTTAGCATAAAGTGAAGATGGCAATATTGTTTAGCGACAGGCAAAACATTCCCACCCCTTCTTGTTATATTTTGAGTTCAGTGAAGGTCAAGGTCAGAGCTCAATTTACCACATAATGCCTGCAATCCTCTATAGTGAAGTGGAGCCGCTAAGCAACACAAACTGTAAAAAGTTATTGCATTCTTTGTAATATTTTTCACACACACACACTTCTTCAACGTTTGGCTTTATTCCAATTATCGTTTAACGAAAGTCAGTAATTATTAAAGAATTGCAATTGATCGGCCCCAACCCGGCCCGACCTGAAGAGAAATCAATGTCGGCCAGCCCAAGCCCGGCCCGGCCCAAAGAAATAACAGAGTTGGCCCGCCCAAGCCTGGCCCGTGCAGATCTCTAGCCTGCGCAGCATTTACGTAGGCGAAATAAAATTGTAACATATAGTCAAATTTTTGCGTAAAGTTCCCTCATCTTTACAGCGCAATACTTTACGTCTGATTACAAGAATTTTTGTACATTTACTAGCTTCAACTTCAACGTCATCTCGTGCGAAAAAGGCTTAATACATTTTAGATTACCATATATGAAGACCACAAAGGAAAAGGGAGGCAAGTCAGTTTTTTTTAAAAAATAATTTTACACAATTGTCCTGTTTTCCACTGACTTACCTACTTCTTCCCCTGAAGACAAACTCTTTAGCATTAAATTTTTTAAGTGACTAACCACCTTCTTATCGTGGGATTTAATTCATGCAAATTACACCTTTCAGGCTACATTATTCTGCTGTTAACTCATTTTCGACCATTTCTTCATTTACTTCCTTTTCCCCCTGTGGTCTTCATACAGGGTCAGTCTCTAAAGTTGGACTGATTTTTTTCTTTTCTTTTTACAGACTGACGGCGGTTACTCCACTTGTTATTGGTTGAGGTGGGTCTAAGGAAAGAGGAAGCAGCACCAGTCGGCTGCCAGCCATAGCAGGGTAAAGATCGCTCGTCATCGTAACCTCTGCGAGTGACCCTCGTCACGCTGCGTCATGGCCAATCTTTTGGAACAGCGTTACGCCATCAAATTTTGCGTGAAGCTCGGTAAAACTGGGAAAGAGACTCATGAAATGATCAAGACGGCGTACGGTGATAACACCATTGGAAGATCGAGTGTGTTTGAGTGGCACAAGCTGTTTAGGGAGGGGAGAGAAGAAGTTGAAGACGCTGCACGGTCAGGACGACCTTCGAGCTCCAAAACGGAGGAAAATGTTGCAAGAGTGAAGAATTTGCTGGACAGTGACCGAAGATTAACTGTTCGCATGATTGCCAATGAACTTGGCATTGCTAAAACCCAAGTTCACGAAATTGTGCACGAACAATTGCAAATGAGGAAAATTTGTGCAAAGTTAGTGCCGCGAGTGCTGACAGGCGAGCAAAAGGACGTTCGCAAACGGATCTGCCAGGACCTCCTCGAAGAAGTGAGTGAAAATCCGAACTTGTTAGACAATGTGGTGACTGGGGACGAGACGTGGACGTTTGAGTATGACCCTGCGACCAAACGTCAAAGCACGGAATGACACACCCGAAATTCCCCACGCCCCAAAAAGGCGCGCATGACGAAATCAAAAGTGAAAAGAATGCTCATTTGCTTTTTCGATTCACAAAGAGTGATCCACAGGGAATTTGTTCCTCACAGACAGACTGTCAATGCAGTTTTGTTTTTATCTCTAGGTCCTGGAACGGCTGAGGAAACGCATCGTCCGCGTCCGCCCAGCCATCGCCAACTCCTGGCGACTGCATCATGACAATGCGCCGAGCCACACAGCCTTCCGAGTGGTGGCGTATCTGGCCCAACATAACATTGCAACATTGCCTCAGCCACCCTACAGTCCCGACCTTGCCCCACCAGACATTTTCCTGTTCTCCCGCCTCAAAACCACCATGAAAGGGCATCATCACGGCTCGGTGGAAGCATTACAACATGCCGTGACGAGGCAGCTGAACAGCATTCCAGTTTCCGCCTTCCAGGAAGCGTATGAAAACTGGAAATCCCGCTGGCAGCGGTGTGTGGATGTAGGAGGATCATATTTCGAAGAATATTAAGCGTAAGTGTTATTTCTGTCAATATCTTATTTTTAATTACTCAGTCCTACTACTTTAAGGACTGACCCTGTATAATAAAAATCTAGGCGTTTGGATAATTATGACCCTATTTTGTTGTTGCGAGGATTGAATTTTGTTTTGAAATGCCACCGAAAGTCAAATTACCACCTTGCCTTCTAGTGAGGATGTTCATTTTGCGTGATTTTGACAATAAGACACCTGAATGTACTGTATATTGGTGTCTAGAACCATTCGAGTCGTTGTTGTATTCCTACCAGTATCTGAACCTACTAATATCCACACCGACAGCTAGAATATAAGTGGTCCTCTGTACTACAGAACTTTTTCCATCGGGAGCAATTATAATTAATTACTATTTCCTAACACGGTAGGGTCCCACAAGTTGTCCCTAAAATCTGATTGCCACATAGCACATCTGATAGAGCATCATGAGAAACGAACATGAGCAAAATTTAAGGTGCTATGGACCAGAAGAATAGGAGCTACGGGGATTCAAATTTTGAATATCCAAATAATTATATCATGGAATTATATACGTTTAAAGTAAATATCTTGAAAACCGTTAAAGCAATCAAAACAAAAGTTCTACAATATAATGAGAACAAAATGCCCTATCGAAAACCATAAACAGTGTTGCCATAGGTGAAGCAGTGTTGCCAACTCAGCATAAATATATTTTATTTTAAACAGCATCATATATAAGTGTGCACAGATTTAAAATGCACTATTATCACTAAACATGACAGTGAAGTATAGTGGTGCAGTGTTGCACGCTATTGGAGCTACATGTGCTGAAAATGTACAATGAAGAAGGCTAGGGAACAAAGGGTAATAAAAAATGCATTAGAAAAAAGTGAGGATTTTGCAGACAACTCGGAAAAACAAAGTGATACACACGAGGAAAGAAACACGTGTTTTCTAATACTGTAAACTGATTCTCGAGGTTATCTTATCAATATTTGGAAGAGTACTTTCTTGGTTTGTGTCTTTCGTGTTAAGTAACATATTCTTTTACTTTCTCTCCTACATACCATATGATTATGGTTGTACACCGTAATATTTTCATATTCACATTGGAAATATAATTATTTTGTTATTACCTCATTTCATTTTTAGTCGGACCGGATAGCGGTGTGGTTTAGAGGGCTAGACAACCGCCAAATTAGGCATCGCGGGTTCCAATCCCGCCTCGGACATGATTTTGTTGTACTTTTCACCTTACATTTCGTTGTTATCTTTCTCTTTCGTAGTGATTCGGATCCCACTTCGCACTCCTATATAGCTTCGAAGCTGACACAGGACCTAAAATTGCATTACTCAATTTCATTTTTCAAATGCATCAATATTTTGTGACATTGCTGACATTTTGCCGTGTTATACTATCTGTGTTATGCATTTGAACTAAATTCATAGTATGAGCCCAGATTCCTTTATTACCATCTGTTGACACATATCAGACTTCTCCATTGTACATTTTCAGCACACATAGCTCCAATAGTGTGCAACACTGTACCACTACACTTCACTGTCATGTTTAGTAATAATAGTGCATTTTAAATCTGTGCACACTTGTATAAGATGCTATTTAACATAAAATATATTTATGCTGAGTTGGCAACACTGCTTCGCCTATGGCAACACTGTTTATGGTTTTCGATAGGGCATTTTGTTCTCATTATATTGTAGAACTTTTGTTTTTATTGCTTTAACGGTTTTCAAGATATTTACTTTAAACATATATAATTCCATGATATAATTATTTGGATATTCAAAATTTGAATCCCCGTAGCTCCTATTCTTCTGGTCCATAGCACCTTAAATTTTGCTCATGTTCGTTTCTCATGATGCTCTATCAGATGTGCTATGTGGCAATCAGATTTTAGCAACAACTTATGGAACCCTCCCGTGTAAGCACAATTTGAAATAGTTGTAAGATCTACCATCGTTTTAAAAGAAATTCTCTACTTTGATACTTTTCATCTACCCAATCTCTACTTTATTATCTTTCAGAATAGTTGCTATGAAGGTATTGACTAGAGAGAGACTAATCCGTTAGGATCACTTATCTTCTAATACAAAAAAAACGTACGCACTAAAACCATTGTGTGCAACGGTAAACCTATTTACTCCTGAATAGCTACCGATATAATTTCAATTTACGATCTAACTGTAATTAGCGTTGCTAATTAATCCATGAATTTAGTTTATCAGTTGCACAGGTTCCTCTGTAGATGAGGCCATGTGTACCGTTTGAATATAATTAGCAAGGAGATATTAGTACCACATTCATTAGTTAATATATCATAATTTAACCACATCACGGATTATCTATATGTAGTTATGTTACAATAATACATTCTTCTTTATAGTCATAAAGGGTCCTAACTAAAAGAAACATTTTCTTTATGCTATGAGTTTTCAGGACACAAAATGGAGGCGTCTTGTTTTTGTGTCATTGGAAACATAAGTTCTATTTATTTATTTATTTATTCATTCATTCATTTATCTATCTATCTATTCACTTCTAGCTTGACACAGTGTTTGCAGATCTGAGGATTAAAAAGTAGTGAGGTCCTGCTATAAAAATAGCGGATTGACTATTTGTAACCCAAACATAAAAATTAATTCTTTTATATATATATATATATATATATATATATATATATATATATATATATATATATATATATATATATATATATATATATAAAATTGAAACACTTGGAGTTGGAAATACATCAGATGTCTGGGTTGGCAACAGTCAGATGGGGACGGCAATTTCAGACTGTTTGGCAGTTGTGTACTAGGCAAACTTCATACTGCGTCAGAAGCAGTAAAACTGCAGTGTGCAATGAACTGGGCAGACAGTAATAGTATAAAATGGGCTACTTTTCTGATTTCCAATGAGACATGATGTTCACGTTTACTACAACTATTAGCCCTAAGCACTCACTGAGATAGGAAAACGATCAGTGGTACTGCAACAGTGCAAACTTAAACAAAAGTCTAGTGTTGTCAGATCTGAAGATTTAAAGGTACTAAAACAAGAATTGAATTACGTAATATCGAACATATTAGTTTTAGTAAAACTATTGTTCATTGTAAATAGAATACTCAACAAACAAAACTTTTATTGTATTATACAAAACTAACAATCAGTGATTTCATTTGTGAAAATAAGGAAGTAGCACATTCTTAAAGAGTTATAGCCTGCAGATAATTAAACATTGCCCAAAAAAGTAGATTGAAGCCCAATTTGAAATTTTAGTAGCGAATCACTTAAGGATTCGCTCAATCCGCTACTTGTAGCTCAATCTGGCAACACTGGCTTGACATACTTTCATGGTAAGTGTAGACGAGGCTATTTAGAAATTTTCAAATGCGCATCGTTAAGGAGTTTCAGAATTTATAAAATACTAGGTGAATTGTCCGTTCTTCGTATGGGGATAATGGGTTTATTGATACTATTTGAACACCCCTTTAGATACACATTTTAATGAAGTTGTAGTGTTAAAAATCCATTAAATATTCTATTTTTCGCAGAAATTTCTATCCCCTATGCCCCTTAGGGCCCAGCTTGAAATCAAAGGGATAGTTCAATATAGATTCTAACTATATTTCAAAATTCATTTGAAAGAAGTGAGACATGTTCTCGATCGCAAACAACAGACAACGTCAATTTCAATGCGAAAAAAGACATTATTAAAACACCCACCTAAAAACCGAAAATTTCAAAAACTGTGGAACCCGTATCGCCTTATTTTAAATGAGGAGTTTACATACCGAGTTACATCTTCCGAACTTGACGGGCTCGTGAAATAGTGTATTTTACATAAATTTTCAACCCCGTCTACCATCCTCAGACGCGCCCTTTAATCAATGCAAAATCAAGTAAATCAAACACCCTTTTTAGAGCAAATTTTATCATGAGTTTTTACTCTTCACCATGTTTCTGCACCACACAGCCAGATGCACCATTTACTTACAATCTCCGTTAACGACGAGGGTTCTTCTGAAGACACATCGGGCTTTGAAGATGCTTCCAACATGTCAACCACTAGCTTTGAAAAGTAGGAGGTTCTAAGTTCCAGCATAATGCTATCTTCCAACCTTGTCCGCTAAATACAGGAAGCTATACAGTAGTGTTCACTACAAGAAGGGTAACTAGCTTATTTCAGTAGCCATACATATAGTAAAAAAATCATTCATAAAGCAAAATAGCTGGATGGCTAGAGCTACCTCGCATCTTTCGGGGAGTGAAAATTGACGAATTTCGGTTCGATTCGGACGATAGTAACTATGTTCGAATTACATTTCAACTGCTCAACCGCTTTCCTATGTTGCGATCACAAGCAGCAGGCAATATCGCTTTGAATGTGAAGAAAGAAATTTTAAAAAGTATCCACCTTTCCCCTTTAAAATGGGAATTCTCAAAAACGCTGGGACACGGGTCTACTCATTCCTAAATAGACACATCGGAAGAAACTCAGTTTATCATATAAAATTTGATCTTTCACTCCCCTACTTAGGATACGCATTTTGATGAAAGTAACACGGATAAAACCCCAGTTCAAGGTAGGTGGTATATACAATATCTAAGAATTTATTTCAATCGGTTCAACTGTTTTCTGATGATGCGATCAGAAAAAATATTTGCTTTTATAGATAAGACCTCAGAAGGCCTTAGAGTTTAGACAACCCAAATAACTTTACTATATTTCAGGTTGTATACTGATCAGGCACTTCTGTTCGTTTTTTCTATGGGGGTCTATCCATTCTAAGTGATCAAGCATGTGCAGCTCGACCATCTAATTTTTTCATGAATCTACAGATCTGTAAATTTTTGTATATTAACTTATGTCCCCGGACTACATGTACACACAAATTCAGACCTCTACGTTAGGTGTTTCTTCTTCCGAAACATGTTTTCAATGTCCAAAAAAGATTTTATGAACAAAACACCTCCTAGAGTATGACGTCATTACTTAATACTTTGACCCTCTTCTGCTCAAAAACACAAAACTTACTTTGTTGTGTGTTATGGTATACTAAAGGACTAAATATTCCCAAAATTTAAGATTTTTTAAAATCCAGGCCCATTGGAGATATTGGACAGCGAAATGTGCTAAATTGGCATAATTCCCCAACTTTACAACTTTTTTCCATGCCTTTGGGAGCAGCTACAGATCTGTAAATTTTTGTGTATCAACTTATGACCCCAAAGTGCGTGCAAACACTAATTTAGACCTCTACGTCACTTGTTTTCTCTTCCGAAACTTGTTTTGAATGCCCAAAAATGTTGCTACTACAGACCCTGATTCCACCCCCTTCAAGTGGTTTTAGGAAAAAATGTTAAGAGATCAAAGTGTTAGCTCTGCACGAGTTGGAGACGTCCAGCAATTTTCAATTTGGTAGGACAAATACATGCTGAGATATCCAAAACAACATAAACGCCTAAAATCGATAAAACGCAAAATGAGGGCAGCCGTTGCGGCGCCATGGGATGTTGTAAAAAATTGTGGTTTTGAAGTATCCTGATATAGGTAAACATTTATGAAAAAAATAGATTTTTTTGGAGATTTTCGAGCGCCAATTTTCCTTTTTTCTCGATCATTATCTTTACATGGATTGGCACTTGACCCATAAATGAAACTGAAAGTCGCTTTATTTCTGCCACATCACGCTAAGACTATTGAACAAACGTCGTTTTTTTTAAAAACATAATCCTTCACTTACCCCTCTTTCAGCCATTTTCATTCGTGCTATAAGTACAGTGAATGGTGTTGTAGTTCATATTAACTTACTATATCAATTTTTTTAAACAATGAAAATGCAATAGATGGCACCACGTGAGACAATCAAAGTATAATATTCGTATATAGAGTCTTTTGAACTTCCAACTTTGCTATGCATAAGGTATGGGAAATCCTACACAACGAGCATGTTCGTTCTGACAAAAGATATCGGAGCAAAAACTGTAAAAGATAACAAGAAATACCTCGTGTCCATAAATTATCTTTACTTCTTTAATAACTTTGAAACTATATTAGGTAATAACAAACTTGTTTCAACATGTGACAACATAACTCATGACATCTTGTTTTCCCTCACACATCATACTGGCTATTCATGAATATCAATATGTGAATCTCTAGTTGCATGGACAATGTCCAGTCGGTATTCAATTTCTCTCCATGTACGCTCTAAGAACCCCACGGCGACATGATCAAATGCATTGTGAATTCCTGGCTCCAAGTCCTATCAGTCTGTAACCTTGGTTTGTTACAATCTGATCCTTTACAAAACTCCAAAAGAAAAATTCTAATGGGTGAGGTCAGGTGACTGTTGCTACCACCAAATCGGACCATCTCGCCTAATCTATCTATCCGGAAACTTTTAAATCAGAAATTATCGTAATTTAGGGACCAGTGAGGTGATGCTCCATCTTGCTGGAATGTGACGTCAGGTTGCAGGTTTTTCAATTGTGACACAGCAAACTTGCAGCCTGTTCAGGTAAACATTACTGTTGACTGTAAACTCGCTGAAAAAGAATAGATCACTGATGTAATTGTGTATACGTCCGTAACACACATTAACTTTGGGACTATCCTTTTTAATTTCACGTGTAACTTGAAAACAGTCTAATCTCCATGTACAAATGTTGTGGCGGGTCCGCGATGGCTCAGTGGTAGAGCTTTCACCTCTGGTGCATGGGGTCCTTGGTTCGATCCCAGCTCGCGCCAAGTGTGAGCTTTGTGGTGGACAAATACCGTGTGCGTTGGTTTTCTCGGGATTTTCCCGTTTCCTCCCACTTTCTTCATTCCACCCTTTCATTCATTTCTCATCATCAGCGTCTCCTTTAACCAAACCGCCGTAAAACTTAAAGATTTCATTACGTTTTCATTTACAAACGTTATGACAATTCTGTTTGTCGAATACATGAAAAGATGACTCAATGGATAAATAAATTTTTTCCAAAAAATTATCGTTTGCGTCATTCTTGGCTAGTATATCTACTGCGAACTGTTGGCACTGAGGTTCACCCGTAGGCATTAGTGACTGAAGCAGCTACCATGTAAGCTTAAAGACGTAACTTCTTATACAAGCCTTTGTGCTCTTTGTCCACGTTGGCGTATGAAATAGATGAGCGACCCGCCCTTGTTTATGGAGAACGCTACCTGTTTCCAAGAAAGACGGATGCCAAATCCGAATAGTTGGTCGGAACGGTGAGTCACTTCCATATTGTGTCCGAAAGTTTCATTGCGCTTGGTTATCGGAATTCATTTTTATGAACAGCCTACACACTGAGCTTTCCCCTGTGGCGTCCACATTTTTCATCAAATCTGCGTCACCTTGAAAATAAAAGAGAGAAACATTACAAGTTATCTTGTCCCATGTTGAAAACCATTTGTAATTATCTAGTACAGTTTTAAAGTTATTAAAGTAAAAATTGTTAAGGTAATTTGTGGACACCCGATAGTATTTTGATATGAATTCAGTGTTCCAAGAATAAGACTTATTTTTCTATTGAAGCCGAAAATGGTAGAAATTACCTTTTCTAATATCAATACCATTTCTATTTTCATATTTTAAATACTCAGCAACTAGATCTTTGTTACTCAGTCCCAGTCTCAGCAATTGCTGTCTCAGCAACTGCCCTCATTTGCACACCCTAGCCTTTACTAACTTCTCGTCATCTCTGCTGCAAGAGGTTTTAGTTCGATTCCAAGCCACTTGATCTTGTGATGGATAATATTGTTCCAGGTTTTTCTGTCGCTTCTCTCCTCTTTCCTTTCACATTATCATTCCACCAATTCTAACATAATCAGTGGCGGATCTAGGCTGAGATTGGGTGGCGTAGGCCTTCCCAATACTGAAGATATTATTTATATATTTTTTTGTAAGTTTATAGTCAACTCATAATATACTTATCGTACTGTGCGTTCTGGCTGCCAGCCCCCAGTTTTCACTTTCTAGATCCGGCACTGGTCATAATCATTCGCCTTCTTTTAGCCTACAGTCCATAGACCTGCAACATAAAACTTCATAATCATTCGCCTTCTTTTAGCCTACAGTCCATAGACCTGCAACATAAAACTTCATAATCATTCGCCTTCTTTTAGCCTACAGTCCATAGACCTGCAACATAAAACTTCATAATCATTCGCCTTCTTTTAGCCTACAGTCCATAGACCTGCAACATAAAACTTCATAATTATTCGCCTCCTTTTAGCCTACAGTCCATAGACCTGCAACATAAAACTTCATAATTATTCGCCTCCTTTTAGCCTACAGTCCATAGACCTGCAACATAAAACTTCATAATCATTCGCTTTCTTTTAGCCTACAGTCCATAGACCTGCAACATAAAACTTCATAATCATTCGCCTCCTTTTAGCCTACAGTCCATAGACCTGCAACATAAAACTTCATAATCATTCGCCTCCTTTTAGCCTACAGTCCATAGACCTGCAACATAAAACTTCATAATCATTCGCCTTCTTCTAGCCTACAGTCCATAGACCTGCAACATAAAACTTCATAATCATTCGGCTTCTTTTAGCCTACAGTCCATAGACCTGCAACATAAAACTTCATAATCATTCGGCTTCTTTTAGCCTACAGTCCATAGACCTGCAACATAAAACTTCATAATCATTCGCCTTCTTTTAGCCTACAGTCCATAGACCTGCAACATAAAACTTCATAATCATTCGCTTTCTTTTAGCCTACAGTCCATAGACCTGCAACATAAAACTTCATAATCATTCGCCTTCTTTTAGCCTACAGTCCATAGACCTGCAACATAAAACTTCATAATCATTCGCCTCCTTTTAGCCTACAGTCCATAGACCTGCAACATAAAACTTCATAATCATTCGCTTTCTTTTAGCCTACAGTCCATAGACCTGCAACATAAAACTTCATAATCATTCGCTTTTTTTTAGCCTACAGTCCATAGACCTGCAACATAAAACTTCATAATCATTCGCTTTCTTTTAGCCTACAGTCCATAGACCTGCAACATAAAACTTCATAATCATTCGCTTTCTTTTAGCCTACAGTCCATAGACCTGCAACATAAAACTTCATAATCATTCGCTTTCTTTTAGCCTACAGTCCATAGACCTGCAACATAAAACTTCATAATTATTCGCCTCCTTTTAGCCTACAGTCCATAGACCTGCAACATAAAACTTCATAATTATTCGCCTCCTTTTAGCCTACAGTCCATAGACCTGCAACATAAAACTTCATAATCATTCGCTTTCTTTTAGCCTACAGTCCATAGACCTGCAACATAGAACTTCATAATCATTCGCTTTCTTTTAGCCTACAGTCCATAGACCTGCAACATAAAACTTCATAATCATTCGCTTTCTTTTAGCCTACAGTCCATAGACCTGCGCCATAAAACTTCATAATCATTCGCTTTCTTTTAGCCTACAGTCCATAGACCTGCAACATAAAACTTCATAATCATTCGCTTTCTTTTAGCCTACAGTCCATAGACCTGCAACATAAAACTTCATAATCATTCGCCTTCTTTTAGCCTACAGTCCATAGACCTGCAACATAAAACTTCATAATTATTCGCCTCCTTTTAGCCTACAGTCCATAGACCTGCAACATAAAACTTCATAATTATTCGCCTCCTTTTAGCCTACAGTCCATAGACCTGCAACATAAAACTTCATAATCATTCGCTTTCTTTTAGCCTACAGTCCATAGACCTGCAACATAAAACTTCATAATTATTCGCCTCCTTTTAGCCTACAGTCCATAGACCTGCGCCATAAAACTTCAGATTTCAATTCATTTCATTTAGCAACTTTTCTTATCCCCTCCAGCAGCAAATCCTTAAAGCCTTATCATCAACAAATTCTCTTGTCCTTGTGACTTACTAATACTATCTCGCAATTCTTTATCTTCTCTCCTTTCACTCACTTCTGTAATTGCTCTCGCCCTTACCCTTACTGAACCTAAATTTCAGTAACTTCTCTTATTCCGCACACTCCTTCCCAAACTTCCTTGGCTAGTGAAAGTGGAGACTACTCTCTTGACGGTCCCATTTTTTGTTTTGTTTTATCATCCACGTGTGGATCTAACCAACTTCAAATATACCCTAAAGTTATTATAAAGTATTTAATGCTACTTCTGTTATGATAGGGTATTTGATTATTCTAATCTCTTCTCTTCAAAATTATTTAGCAATGGACTGAGCTATTCACTTGAAATTCCGAGAAATTTACAGGTAATTTGATCGTAAGATGTACTCTAATTTACCGAAAACGCCATCCTATAGCTATCTGAGAGAGCAACCACATAAACGAAAACCAAGTCACAGAGTGGATACCTCGTACTTTGTTCCTTGTTTTAAGCCAAACAATACATCATTAAAGTCCAAATGACTCGAATGTTGCATTGTTTATAGACCATTTGGAGCTGCAGACTTCAAAATGCGCCTTGTTTCCCTCGGTTGGGTTGGATTGTCAGTGTTTTTGCAACGAGACTGGGAAGAGGTTAGAGAGGTTGGTTTGTGAAGGGTGGGGGAACTCAGAGAAGGGGGATAGTAGAACGACTATTTCTCTCTAAAACTAACCGGTAAAACTTTCTCTTGCTTTCGTGTCTAACGTCGTTAGCAAGTTGTAGCCGAGTTTCGATATCCCTTAATATTTTCGACCATGATGTCAGTGCGGCTCTACTAAAATCCACCGCCTCATCCTTTTCCTCATTTTCTCTCCCCCCTGCCTCCAGACCGCTCGACCGAGACTACCATATTTCCAGGCAGTAATCCGTTGGTTGTCGTGTCATTCTTACCCACTAATTACAGATCCCAAACCTACCACAACAGTGTTGCCACATGCCATAACGTTCCTGTCTTACTTGTTTCCAGCTTAATTCCTTCCATATATTTCATTGTAAAATATTTTTCTGTCATAATGAACGAAAAGAAAGGAAAAGAAACTGAGTATGTTAAACATTATTTTTGGAAATGTGTAATGGTGCATAGAGAAGAATTTATTTTCCATGTCGAGTACCATTGAATTTTCATGTTCCGCCATTAAAGACACGGAAAACCAGTGACCTCTATTACTGTAAAAAAATTAAAAGCTAATATATTAAGGAAACCACCAATCTTAAGAACAACAGCTTTGTGTAATAGAATGTCTGTAAATAATAATGAATTAGATATATGTGATATGTTTCCCAAGAATTAGAAATGCCGTTATCAAGAGTTACGAACATACAATTCAACACTGTAATTGGGCGATTGCCTGTTGTGTTGACAATAAATAAATAAATATTTGCTTCATGTGTTGTAAAAATAAATTTGTTTACTTTTAATTGATATATAAATCCTTCTGTACAAATCATTTTTAAAATATGCTAAGAATCGCTTTCGATAAATTAGTTTTTAAATTAATACATTATGCGCTATACAGAAATAAAGTATCCTTGTGCTATGCAACCCATTTGTTATATTTGTCGAAAGTGTTGCATACACGCACGGCTCATATTCTTTTAGTACATTCAAGCAGTAACACAAGGCAAGTAATTAACTTCAAGAAAAATAAAAGGCGTGCACTTAATTTTCTCGTTACACTTTCGTAAACTAAATCATGTTATTGCTGCAGTTATTAACGAAACATGTTCTTGTGAAATACCATCAAAATTATGTCACTTTTGAAAAATTTCTCTTTTAAGAAAACTCATTCCTAAAAGTCAACTACCCCTTTGTATGAAATGTTTTATGCCGTATTTAATATTGTGAAGATATGTGTATTTAGACAGATGAGAATATTTTATTTTGAACTATGGGACATTTTATTTTAAAAACCATTAGTATACAGTGAAAAGGATAATCATTCATTTAATGTTAATTTACTTTTCGACTTTTTTTAAAAGTTAATTTGCCTTTCCTACTAGGAAGTCTTATTGCTGTCTGTTATTTCCTTCTTACACTTGTAATTTCTCAATTAATAAGAACAACAGATTGCTTCCCCATCCGCATTCGTACCATCACCTTACCTTGGTTAATCTACGAGCACGTACTTTTTCATCACGACGGAAAATATAGTTTATGACCGAGGATATGAATCTGGAAGGGACGCTAAACAAAAACGATTGAGAGACTTTTGGAAGGGACAGTCGATATGGAATTAGAAATGAGTTAAGATGTAGACCGCGAGCTTCATTTTCAAGTTTACGACAAATTTAGCCTTGCTCTGTCCTAAAGAGCACATTTGTATCAGCTTACGTTACATAGCTGTTAATGACGGTGAATTGTTTACTAAAAAGTAGTTTCGACTCTGACTGAACTTACGATCTTCGTAAAGTTGGTTTTCCTGTCCGGGTTTCGCTAACTCTTAATCTTCGACTACTTGGACGACCAGCCAGCCAAAAAGAGAGATGGACGGACGTCAGCCCACTGGAAGAATCGTAAGTTCAGTCAGAGTCGAAACTACTCTTTAGTAAACAATTCATCGTTGTTAACAGCTATGTAACGTAAGCTGATACAAATGTGCTGCACAATATGTTAGGGTTATTAATAAAATACACGATTCGTACCTGAAAAAACTTAAAAAAAAAAGCCTTAACCCTTAGAGTATTTATATGTTGTGGATGCTTTTATAAGATGTAAATTACACAATATTATAGTGTGCTAATGAAATTATTATTTATGATGTATAAACAAAATCGTCTGAATCGTTTCCGACAAAACTGTCCGAAAATAACTCACCTCCAAGAATATACAACCTCTCGTGGACTTTTTGAAACAAATGAGTTATAGTCTATTGGCAGATTATAAATGAAATGTCTTTTTAAAATAAAATATAACCAAAATTACCTGAGTTCTTTTTGGAAAAATCGCCCGGAAATAACTCATCCCCAAGAACGGGATAAATAAGTTTTACTGTATTGTCAAGTTTGTTGTTCGCCGCTATTCTTAATCTGCCGGGATCGCACTTATAGTACACATGCTAATGCAAATATTTATTTTCGACATTTACTTATTTATTTTTCCTGTAATCAATATTACCTATATTATCTGTATCAATTTCAATTTGTTTTTATTATGTAGAGTTAAAAAATGATAGATGACATGTGTAGACAACTGCATCTGAAAATTCAAAATGCTAGAAAACAAGAAAAGATGTAAAATTCTAACATTAGTATATATAAGAAATTAGGGAGAAATGTCACCAGGTTTGGACGACGTATCTCTAACTTCAATTTAGTGCAATCATTTCATTTATGTCAGAAGGGCCTGGACAAAAGGGCGATGAGAGAAAGTCCCGCGTCATAAGGATTCCGCGACTAAAGGGTCCCGCGTCAAAAGGGCCAGGTTCCAAAGGGGCCCGCGTGAAGAGGGACCTAGTCAAAAGGATCCGGGTAAATACAGCCCAACGGCCACAGATATGTCCCAGAGATGACTCTGTACGTTCATTGCATGATACTTTCTACTGTTGTTCATTTGCATTCCAGAAGTTTCCAGATTACCGTAGCGCACTACCACATTACAGGAGATTTTTTCTCTTCATATACCTTAGCTGTAATTTAGTATAGAGGGCTGGCATCCAGGGGTTCTTAGATTTGAGTTGTAGTCAATTAGGTTGTGGTCATACCATGTAATTCATTACTTCGCAAGGTCGTTACCAAAAGGGGAATGCGAGTTTGGCTTTAAATGCTCTAAAGTCGTCATGAAGATGCCGACACACTCCCATTCCCTAGGAGAGTTCCCTCCACCAGTAAGTATAACTGGAAAATGGTCAATCTATCACGCTAAATAGGCATAACCCATTTTTCTTCGGAAAGGCTTTAGAGTATTGCATGGTGAATTTTGAATTAAACACTACGGGCCGGATTCAAACATTAACAAGCTGATATTTAAGATAGAATACATATCACCATAGGAACACAGATTACATAAAAATTAAACACAAATTTTGAATTCAACAATATATGAAAGAACATAAAGAAAATACCTATTTTGAGAATACTAACTTAAGATCATTTTAGATTTTCGTAATTAGTCGCTTACTGCATATCTCTAATCTTGGAACCAAATTGGAAATGACCACCTTATTGCCCGTTTCCAAAAGTTCCACGGCACCATTTTAATTTGAACAAGACACACCAGAGTGCATCCGCGCACCGTTAGAGAAGTCTTGCTTAAGAAAAGCGTATAACATTGAAGTTAAACTTTATATAATTTTTCATGAAACGCCCTGTATAGCTTTCCCCAATATCAATGAACAGATCAGTACATACGAAAGAATTACATAGCTCTTCATACCGACATAATTTGCTTACAAATAGCGCCCTTTCACTTCATGTGTACGCCTATTCAAGCTTCTCTATGATAAAATATTTCTTGTGAATTGACGTGCGGGATATCTACTTTAAAGGATAAACAAGCAAGTTACCTTACAAAACCTGATACTTAGAGCTTTATTACCCAAGACGCTGGAATAGCGGCCGTAACTTTATAGAAGCTTTTACGTCACTTGCGACGAGTGGTGATCAGTAATAACGTAGAACGACAGGGGTTGAAGGAGAACATGAAAATAGTATCTTCTCGCCCTCGTTCTTCTCTCTTGTTCTCTCAGCTCCGCAAATTTGTGAAGAGAACGTTCTCATGTTTTGGGATCAGTGTGCGTTGCGTGAATGTGTTGACAAACAGTACAGGGTTAAACAGAGGGCGTCTTTCTCTCGTAAAAATCTCCTATAAAATCTTCGTCGATCTGTTTTTACTGTGCAATAACAATCAATAAACATTGATCACAATCTTCTGTCTTCGTATTACAAAATGATTACTTCTTTAACGTTCACACACACTCTTAAATGTCATTTGATTACATTGTCAAAAAATGTCGTAAGCTATTTGTAATTAAATGTAGAAAATCATTTCTGTATCATCGTCCTCATCATAGGTATTCTGCCATAAACGTTGCCGAAAAGACGAGACGAGAAGAGAAACAAAGTTCTTTCGTCTCGTTCCGTACTTTGTTTTATAAAGTTGTCGTCTCGTTTCGGTTCTTGAAAAACTTTTGTTCGTGTCGTGACTTTTATACAAGTTTTGTCTCGTTTTGGAAATTTAGGTACAAAATTTATGACCTAAATTTGTCTTAATTTCATCTAGATGTCAGAATCCTTCCATATTACGCGAAGTCCATAAGAACATTTAAACTATATATCTATATATCTATATCTATATCTATATCTATCTATCTATCTATCTATCTATCTATCTATCTATCTATCTATCTATCTATATATATATATATATATATATATATATATATATATATATATATATATATATATATATATATATATATATAAATTGGAGTATATTATACAGAGTGGGCCAAAAAGTCACGAAGGGGTTATAATTGTGAATACAGTAGATTACCGAGTATCTGGACTAATGTGGCGGTAGGGCAGGTCGGATAACAACAAAGCCGAATAGGCCGGAGTTCTATGAACTCATTTCTTTATGAATGTTAAGTATACCCCAAGAAAATTTAAGAGTACAGTACTGTACGTACTGTACAGTTATAATCAGGAATAGCGGCAAGCGTACTATCTTGAGGTCCGTTACACACTGACGAAACAATGTACAAGGTGCAGAACACTGCTTTTTTCCTGTCACAACTTGTATTTTGCACACTACACGTAGAAGGATCGTTGCAGACGCCCGCTTCCAATGCCTCGGCAATGTTGCCAATGCAACGCCTTGCCTTTTTCATTTAATTAAGATAAAAGAAAACTAGATCGGATACTCGGGAGTCTACTGTAACTTTGGGACAGCGGTAGATCTGTAGTAAAGCGCTCACTTCTGGTGCACGGTGTCTTTGGTTCGATCCCAGCTTGCGCCAAGTGAACTTTGTGGTGAACAATCACCACTTGCGTCGTTTTTCGGGGTTCTCCCATTTCCTCCCACTTTCTTCATTCCACAATTTTATTCATTTCTCATCATCACCATCTCCTTTAGCCTAACCAGCATAACCGTGGGACGTAGAACTGAAGGATTTAACAATGATAAAGATTTTTAATTTATCATTACTTTCTATTGGTATTTCACAATCTTAAAGACCAGGTAGATTTCCACCGTTACGGGCCTCAAAATTACGAACCCTATGTAACACATCATTTATGACAGGGACCAACACTTCTGGTCCGAGTGCCCATATTTCCGCACGAATATTGCTGTCTTGTTTGTGGTTTGTTCAGCTACACTTTGTTCTTCAGATAGCCTAAAAAAAAAAACGATTATTGCGCCATATTTCTTTAAAGATGATGAAGACAATGCAATAACGGTTACTGATGATCGATATCGAAACATGGTTGAGACTGTTGTGCATACTGCAGTGGGCAACATACCTGAGATGTGGTTTCAAGAACATGAGGCTACGGCACACACGGGAAGGGACTCAATTGGGTTCCTCAGTATCATTTTCGGCCATCGCATCATCTCGAGAAACACTCACATAAACTATTCCTTCCGTACACCTGACCTCACTCCGATTGATTATTTCCTTTGGGGGGTATTTTAAGAACAAAGTGAATGTGAACAACCCACAAACAGATTAGGGACCAGAAGTGTTGAACCCTGTCATGCATCACGTGCTACAATGGGTCCGTATCTGTGTGGTCCATAATGTCGGACACCTACCTGAGACTATATTCCTCACATAAGTATAAACAAACTACCATTCTTGGTCTTTAACTCTGTGACATATCAATGGAAACTAATGATAAATAAAATAAGTTATTCACAACTTTTATAACTTTTTCGTGACTTTTGGTCCACCCTGTATAATGACTTCGAATATCTAAACGTTGATAAATGCTTTTCATTTTGTTCGTAAATTACTTTATCAATTTGTAGTTTTATACTATGAATCATATAAGACTAAAACGATGCTTGAGATCTAAAATTTGGGTAAACTAGTGTCGAATACCAGACTCCATAAAATTCTCGTCTCCTTTCGATAACAAAACGAGAATTGTAATACTTCTCATCTCGTCTCGTGGGTAATACTAATAAATTGAGAAGCGATGCACTATTGAAGGTTCAACGGCTGTGGTAAAGGGTCATACTTTTTTTTGACTTCGGTTACTTCATGTGCCATTTTAAAGAAACCGGGTGAACCTCAGAGCCGCATTGGAATGAGGGTATAACGGGAAATGTTTTCGTCCTCATCAGAAATCGAACTCTTCCACCCAGTTGACACGTAGATATCTTCCGTACAGCAGCTCTTTGTTTTTATTAGGTCCTGTTTATAAACCAAAAATAACCCATTTCACTAGTCAGTCTGTAACGCTAATATCCTGGAATGTTATACAACCCTTGTTAAAATATGTGTAACGCTGGTTGTAGAACTACAGGGGCAAATTAAGAAATTTTAAAAATAATAAACGCCAACGTTCCAGTGTAATACGTTAATTCCTAATGCTCAGAGCTTGTAAAATCAAGTCGTCTGCTCGCCAGTGGCGAATACTTTTCTACATTTGGCAAGTAAAGACCGGTCAATCAAAAACATGTTTTGTTCCACACTACGAACAAAAAATGCATGAGGGTGAACTGGTTGAGGATAGTTTAAGCGAGTGGTACACATTGAAAAAAAAAAAAAAACTGTGTTCTGCCAGTTTGCTCCAGTTGTTATACTATAGGTGGGTTGGTGGAAAACAGAAGGTGGTCACTCAAACATAAAGCAAAAATATTAGAATTTGAATATTTTCGACGGTTTATTTTCTAGAAATTTGAAAGGAGAAATGCATTGTTTCTTGTTTTGGGTAAGGCCGTTCATATTCATATTTTGTTTCATCCTCGTAACTTAAGTCGTTTCCCAGATATGAACAATTTTTGATTTTCGAATTTTCAACAATAACTTCGAAATTCGAAGGAATTTGAAGTTGATTTTCTGGACAACGTTATCTTTGGATATGAGGTTCCTTTGGTATTAATATAACTGCAATCGGTTTAAGGGAACTTTTCACCGCCTTATCCGGCTATAAACTTTATTTATAGCAACAATAAATAGTTGTTTCCTTGTCACGTGTAAATACTTCCCTATATAACACATACGTATACGAAATTACAAATCTTCCTAACAATACATTATTTTCTAAGAATTATCCATTTCGTCTTCCTAGGTAATTTATGAAGAAATTACAATGAAAAATACATATTAATACATTTCCAAGTTTTCTTCCCCCCACTTCATAGCCCATTAAATTAGCAACACAAGTGGTTCAATAATCAATAAGCAGCGTACCGAGGTTTGTAGATACAGGGGAGCTTTGGATTGTTAAGAGGATTTATTTAGAAGAAGTCGATCTAGTTATTGCATTTTTTTCTCTTGCAAATATAATGTAAACAAGTTATGAATTTTCATTAAATAAGGATTTTCATACTTATTTTGTTCTACATTTTTTCCTCGTTTCCTTCTTCCTCTTTTTTTATTTTTCTTTAATTTCTGAGAATTTTATATAGCTTGCTTCCGCAAGGCTTTTTTAAAATATCAATTTCTCGAAGAAAATTGATTGTACGTGTTACCACGTAATATCGTTGTACTCTAGATGACACGGGGTGGTTCATAAGTAATAGACTATACTTTTATGGGCCGTAACTTCTAACGAAGTCGGCATAAAAAAGAAACAGATGGATTATTTTATAACACAAATACTGTTATATACTGTCTATATATATACTAGGAATGCAATGTATATACCCGATTGCAATGAAATGAGCTGAGCGAGCTTAAACTACGTAATCAGGAAGCGTTTTTCGGTGATTATTCCTCGATGGTACATCGGATTTTTGATTTCGACCTATGTTGTCACTCAGCACGACATACTCTATCAGCGTGCTAAGTTTGGTTTAGATCGGCCAAACGGTCTAGGAGTAAGCGTTTTTCGGTGATTATCCCTCGATGGTACATCGGATTTTTGATTTCGACCTATGTTGTCACTCAGCACGACATACTCTATCAGCGTGCTAAGTTTGGTTTAGATCGGCCAAACGGTCTAGGAGTAAGCGTTTTTCGGTGATTATTCCTCGATGGTATATCGGATTTTTGATTTCGACCTATGTTGTCACTCAGCACGACATACTCTATCAGCGTCCTAAGTTTGGTTGAGATCGGCCAAACGGTCTAGGAGGAGTTCGCGGACAACCAAACGGCTAACCCGAGTATAAGAGCTTCGCTTCGCTCAGCTCAATAACTTGTATATACAGACAGCATCAGTGACGATTTTGCATACAGCTCATGAACAGTAGTACATTTCTCAGTAATAATATCCTTCAGGTGCTGTAGGGTGTTCATGTTTCCGAAATATTATTTTCCCTTTAAATATCCCCACAAGAGAAATGTTTGGTGGTGTGAGGTCGGGAAAGGGGGCCGGTCATTCAATTGGCCGGCGAAGTTCCATCCAATGCACGAGAAATGTCTGGTACATCCAATTTCATGCTGTTGTGGAATAACGAGAGGGCTTCATCTTGCTGCTACCACAGGACGGAATTGGTCTCTCTGTTGGAGTAAAGGTTAAACAGTGTACCTAATGAGATTGAAGTAATTCTCATCTTGGACATTATCTTCAAACAAGAAAGGATCAATGACACCTTGGTACATAACACCATCTCAGACTATGACCCCAGGTCTTTTGTCATCGCACTCGAATACCACATTTGAATTAGACTCATGTTCGTAAACACAATTATGTATGTTTACACTACCGGACAGTTAAAAGTTGGATTCATCGGTCGATATCACATTCTCTTCAAACTGTAGAGTCCTCTTCCAACTTGGTGAGCCATTCTTCACCAGATTACAGACAATTATTAGGATTATCTTTGTTTAACCGTTGATGAGTCTCGAATGATATTGTTTTAATTTCAGATCTTTGACCATTCGGTGTACTGATGTTTTGGGAATTTTTACAATGATATGCAGAGTTGGCGTGTTGATTTAGATTTGCGGGATTATCATGCTAATATCTGCTACAACTGCTCCTTGCTTTCGGCCGTACTGATAGGTTTTGGTGCTCCTGCAAGCAGCATATCCAATACAGTCCAGTTGGATCGAAGTGTTTGTTTAAACGTGCAAAGATCTTCGACTTTGGTGCATCATGTCCATATTCAAGACACATAGAGTGATAAATTCCCTTCATGTTGTCGGTTACGGAGCACTGGTATACTCACAGAATTCGTTGCTCCAGAGAAATCCTACTAGTCGCCATTTCAGAAGTTCAAACTGAAAAAAAACATAGCACTTGAGAACATTGCAATATGACACTTCTGCTACAGGTTACAAATTGAACTTGTCCGAAAATGCACTTCCGCTAGAAGTTAAGACTATTCAAACTGTGATCTACTATCAAGGGTCATCCGATTTATATATCTCGCAGCGAAATTTTGCTTGCGGAGAGCAAGACCTACTGATATAATAGATTGAAACCTGTTTCATTGGTATATTATTATCTTATCGATTAACATGTATATAAATCACGAACTCGGGGGTGGGAGTAATGGAGCCCCAAACGAAAACCTTGACTGGAATGGATTACAACTTCGGTGTGGCATGTACCGTAAGTACTTTTCAATATATCGTGTTTATATATTTCTTTCAAAAAAACCCGGCGCAATACAGACGAGTCCAAAAAAGTGTAGCTACTCACTGTTTCCTAGTCCATATCTCGTGGCAAATTTGACTTGACGTGACAATTTTTAGCATTCAGAGAAAGTTATGATATGTGTTTGAAATGACTATCAGCAACTTGTATAAAACGCCCATAGCGCCGAACTGCACAGCGAGCTACGGCTGTTAGTGTATCTTGCACAATAGCAGCACATGGCTCTATGATTTTTTCACCTAACCAGTCGATTGCTGGTGGTGTTTTATCAATGCATATCACTCTTGACGGTCCCTCAGAGGTAGAAGTGCAAAGGTTTCAAATCTGGAGAATGAGGTGAGTACTCAACAGGACCTCTTCGACCAACTCACCGTCCGGGTAGAGTTTTATCAAGGTACAACCTGATTTTGATGGCCCGTTTTGTTGCATGTAAAACAAAGTTCATCACTATACAAAATTTTGATGGCAGAAAGAATCCTTGTCTGAAGCATATCAAGATACGCCTCATCATACCCCAAAGAAGAAGGGACTAATCATACCACGCACTGATAGTTCACACCACACAGCAACAACTGGCAGATTCGCTGTCCTGTCCATATTCAGGAGCCTAGTAGATCGTTTACAGTATCATTAAATTTGAAGTGCTCCTTGTCAATCTACACAATTTCCCTGTGAATTCCGCATCATCGCCAACCATGTGCTGAAATCATTCACAGTACTTCGTCCTTTTGATATGGATAATCCTCATTCACCGCATGCAGTAGTCTTGGAATGTACAATTTCATCTTTGTCTCTTTCCTCTGCCTTCACAATGCGTATTACACTTTTACCGGCTTCCCCATTTTCGCGCGCTGTCTGCTTCACTGATATTTGCGGTGATCGGGTGACCTTTCAGTAGCATTTCAGTAGAAACACGCGTTCAACAAACGATAAACAAACATCAGCCATTGTTGCTTCTCGATTGTCTTCTGATATCGCTGTGGCTTAGTGGTAGAGCGTTCACCTCTGGTGGATGGGGTCCTTGGTTCAATTCCAACTCGCACCCAGCTAACTTTGTGTGAAAAAACACAGTGTGTGTGGGGGGGTTTCTCGGGACTCTTACGTTTCCTCCCACTTTCTTCATTCCACCATCTTGTCCACAAATACTAGCAAATTGCTACAATTTTGACCCATTCAACAGCAATAATTACAATGTAATCTGCTATGTAGTGTTGCCCACGAAATAAAATTTCTCATCGCGTTTGACGAGACAAGATATTTCCGAAGTTTCGTGGGCAAGTCTTTCTTGTAGATCTCAAACACTGTCTTAGTGTTACAAAATTCATAGTGTGAAAACTATAAATAAATAAAGTGATTATACAAACACAATGAAGATCATTTATCAACGTTCAGAAACGAAATGAAATCCTTTAATTTACTATCCCACGATTATATCCATTAGGCTAAGAGAGACGGATGATTAAGGAAAATAAACAAGGAAGGTGAAACGAGAATCTGGGAGGAAACAGGAGTACCCTGAGAAAACCCATGGACACGGTGTTGTCCACCACAAATTTACTTGACAAGAAATCAAACCAAGGACCCCACGCACCAGAGGTAAGCACCCTGCCACTAAGCAACCATGCCCGCATTAAAGATACGCAATTCTTTAAACAGTACTCTTCAATAATCAAGGGGTCCGCGATGGTTCAGTGGTAGAGCATTTATCTTTGGTGCATGGAGTCCTTGGTTCGATCCCAATTTGCGCAAAGTGAACTTTGTGGTGGACAAACACCGTGTGCATAGGTTTCCTAGGGGTTCTCCCGTTTCCTGCCAGTTTCTTCATTCCACCATTTCATTCATTTTTCATTTTTACCGTCTCCTTTTAGCCTAGCCGGTATAACCATGGGACGTAAAGCTTAAAAGATTTCATTTCATTCCATTTCCAATTATCATTATGGTTTAAGTGTCATTATATCACACTCTTCGTGGACCTCTTGTGAAGAGAAAGGATTCTGATAACTTGTAGGTGAAATTAAGATAAAAAAATCAAGATATAAATTTTGTACATTTAAAAAATCGAGACGAGACTTCTACAAAACTTACGAGACAAGACGAGACAATAAAACCTATTTCTCGTCTCGTCTCGTCTCATGAGAAACACTACTGTTACGACCCACCATTCCGACATTCGCGTAGTGGAAGTAACCCACGTGAAAGAAAACTGAAAGCACTGTATACAACCAGGACCAAGATTCAAAACAGCGATTGGGAACCCTCAGATAACTACCTGGTTTCTTAAATAGCAACATGGCAACTCTGAAAGAACAAAATAGCAACGGTTGTGGTTTCATTTGTAGATGAATGTAAATAATGCAGTCGGTGGAAGTTCAAATAAATTAATTTTTAATTGCTCTGCTCATAAATCAAACGGAATCCTCACAAAATGCCAGCACGCTCTTTTATTTACTCTCTAAATCAATTTATTAATTATTGCATACCGTACATATCCGTTGTCTGTCATGTATGCGGCAAACCTATTTGTTGTACCTTGCTCATATTATATAACTCATCCCTACGCTGCTGAAAATTTTACGATTCTTGGATTATTTGTGTTAAAACGATAAAGTGGATGTACCATTTGAATTCCAGTCATTGTTCCATCTATCTATTCAAGTAAATTTTTCCTAAACAAAATTCTGATTTCCAAACATTTATTTGTTATATTGTGGATGAGGTAAGGTTAGCAACCTTTTCTGTACTCGGCTAATGAAAGACGTCAACAATTTTCTACACTATTTTGACAATAGTCAAGGGTCGGAAAGGATTAATACATCAACAAATGCAAGAATAAAAAGAAGCGCTTGTCTTTAGTACTAAATGTCTTTGATTCGACCTACTGTATAAGCTCGGTGCCCGCCAATCTGTTAAGGAATGTAAGTATGTATCTTGGTTAAATATCTGAGATTTAATGGATGCTAAATTGTTTTCAAGTAATGCAAAATATATTTATTTATTTCCTCCAACAGAGATCTATCCAATTATAGGAGGTGTACACAATTGATTACATTATTATTATATATAATAATAATAATAATAAGTAAAACAGAAATTTATAAATGAAAATATTAAAAATGAAAATATTAAGAATATTAAGCTAGCAATAAGCAAATACAATATATAACTTTGTATACGGATATTCCACAGATCAATGCATACATTTTATGAAGCACGAACTCATGCTCTCATTCTAGAAATAGGCATACATACATAATACATATATACACTTACATATACATACACCAATATTTATACATGCAAATATATATTGACGAACACACATACATATCTCGCACATTTCACATGCACACATTCATGTGCTCACCATTGATATTGTACATTACAATAACATGAAAATAGAAAATAATCAAATGTTATTATCGTAGTTAATATAGTAATATCCAATATTAATTACGTTTTCCATTTAATTTAATTTCGCACAAATATTTGTTCAATATTTTTTTAAAATATTTTTTCTTTCAAACTTAAGTCAATGTCATCGACACTCTTAGTTATATTATTATATAATGAACATAATCTCATTAAAGGTGAGTTGTTGTACGTGTTGGTTTTCGCAGTTGCATACCATAATAATTTCCTCGTTCTTAAAGTTCTTGATTTTATATTGAATTTTATATACTGCAAAAACTCACTGTTATCGAATTTACCATTTACTATTTTAAATAAACACATTTCTTGTAGAATAACACATCTATCCGAAAAAGTTGCGTAATTGAATTCACCTAGTGATCTGGAATACGAAATTTTATTAGTAATTGCAGATTGTCCAGTTTTCTTGTAGTATAGATACCTTAAAAACCTTTTCTGAATTGCTTCTAATTGATTGTTTTGAGTTACGTATTTCGTAGTCCAGATCACCAAGGCGTACTCCATCTTTGATCTTACAATACTTTTAAAAATAGTTCCTATAACATCAATGTTTGTAAACATTTTCGTGTTTCTTATTATAAATCTTAATTGCTTAAAAGCGTTATGTGTTAGCAACAATGTATGTTTATTAAAAGACATATCACAACTGAAAGTAATACCCAAATCTTTATATGTATATACACGTTCTAATACTTTGTTATCTATCTTGTAGGGATTAATTTTAGTTAACCTTCTTTGCTTTGAAAATATCATGAATTTACACTTGTTAGTATTAAAATATAATTTATTTTCTATACTCCACTGATATATATTATTTAGATCCTCATTCAGTTTCAATACATCCTGATTTTCCTGTATATCTTTGTATAATTTTAAATTGTCAGCATATAATACACATTTGGAATATTTTACGTATTTTGGGAGGTCATTTATAAAAAGTAGAAACAATAAGGGTTCTAAGTTTGAGCCCTGCGGGACACCGGAATTAATATTATATTTGAATGATCTTGTGTGATTGAAACATACATACTGTTTTCTCTTATACAGGTAACATTTAAACAATTTTAGTAAATTTGATGAGAATCCAAATCTTGAGAGTTTTCTAAGTAGTATGTCATGATTAATTGTGTCAAATGTCTTTGCAAAATCAATATATATTGTGTCTACTCGTTTGCGATCATGAATAGCTTCATGAACGAATTGAGTGAAATTAAGCAAATTTGTTACCGTCGATCGTCCAGGGTAAAATCCATGCTGGTTTTCACAAATATAGTTCTTTACATGGTTAAAAACACGATCATATAATATTTGTTCGAAAACTTTTACTGGTGCACAAATTATGGCTATCGGTCTATAATGTTCTATTTTACTCTTATCCCCATTTTTAAAGATTGGTGATACTTTAGTAATTTTCCAGATTTCAGGAAACATTTGGGTTTTAAGTATTAAATTGAAAAGTATAGACAGTGGTTCTAGTAGTATTTCCGAGCATGCTTTTATCACATATGGAGGAATACCATCTGGTCCACATGCTTTTTTAGGTTTTAACTTCTTAATAGCTTTCCTATGCTCTTCATTCGACACTCTATCAATTTCTAAACAGTTGCTTACCTTCATATGTTCTTCCTCAGGAGGGTTATATGATGATATATTTTAATCATATGCTGATTTAAAATAATTTGCAAAACCATCAACAATTAGTTTGTTTTTGTTCAATGTATTACCGTTTAACGTCATACTACCACTTTCACTATTATTATTCTTCTGTTTACATTTTATATATGACCAGAAAGATTTTACATCCTTTTTAACCTCAATTTCGCTTTCCCTAATATAATGTTCATACGCCTTATGAATAATTTTCTTTGTATCCTTTCTCATCTCCTTATACATATGTTTATTATATTCTGAGTCTTTCATGTGCTTCCTATAATGTTCTTTTAATTTTAACTTGTTTATTATATCTTTTGTAAACCAGCACGGATATTTTCTCATACTACATTTTCGCGTTTTAGGTACTGTATCAATGATTATTTTATTTATTATATCATAAAATGCGTTAGTTGCATCATCAACATTACTAAATTGTTTTAAACCCGACCAGTCAACTTCTCGAATTAATTGATATATTTTTAAAAATTAGCTTTCTGGAAGTTGAATACAATTTTTGTTTCATTTTTTAGTGGATAATTTTGCCCTTTAAACGGAATAGTGATTTCTAGTGCAGGGTGATGGTTATCTTCATTTATAATCGGCAATTCACTTCTTTGTACAACAACACCATTCGAAATATTACTAAACAGTAAGTCTAAAGTTCTACAAAAATAGTTTTTTATATTATTTGAAGAATGAAGATTTTGTAGGCTCAAAAAATTAGCTAATGAGCGATAGCATTCACCACCGTTCAATAAATTATAGTCTGTACTTATAACTAGTGGTAGATTAAAGTCTCCAGCCACTAATACGTTATTTTCCTCAAACAAGTCATTTTCTTCAAATATTTGAAAGAAATTTAGATAATGATTTAAACATGAAACAGGGGGGAATTATACAGTTACAAAATAAAATGTTTTACAATATGCAACTACCTTAACACACAAATTCTCAAGCTCATTACGTATCTCAATATTAGTGGCTGCAAACTTGTTTTTAATTGCTATGAGTACTCCACCACCTTTTTTATATAGTCTATCCTTCCTATACACTTTATAATTATAATCAAACATTTTTGAGTCGACAATATCAGGTTTAAGCCAAGTTTCTGTTAATAAAATTATATCATAATCACATTGTGCAGTATTTAGATATAGATCGTTTGTTTTTCTCCTTAATCCTCTAACATTTTGATAGTAGATATTTAAGGTACTTCTGTCAGGACTAACTATCAGTTTCTATGTACTTCATAAAAATATTTTACGACAATGCGATTACATCTTCTAATGTTTTTAACTATATCACAGAATCACCTTGACTTTTTCTCAAGAATATTCGTCCTACATTATCTACCCATAAGAAAGCATAACTTTTCTCGCGTTTCAATTTTCTCGCGTTTCCAAAGATTTTTCTCCGGTATGCTGTTAAACTCTGGTTGATATAGACAATACCTTGATTCATATAGCCCAGTTGATTTATACTTAGATTTATTTTTACTTTTCTTTTAGCTAAAAATTTGTCTTTTTCTTCTCTTCTTACAAATTTGACAATAATGCCACTATCTGTTTGATGCGGAAGTTTCTTTAGTCTGTGACAAACATCAATAGATTCCCGTGCAATATCAATATCTAACACCCTACCTACATTTTTTACAATTTCGTATGTATCTTCGTTCTGTTTTTCCGGAATACCATATATTTCGATAGTATTTCTTCGATAGTATATTCATTCTGTATTGACGTTATGAAACTAATTTAAAAAATACGAGAATAATATATTTGTATGTATTCCTCATTTATCTTGTTTTGTCTTGAACGAGGAGCCTCACTTTCTTGGAATTAATTTTACCTCCATTATTATCAAAGACTCACATCATCTAAGGCTAAGACAACTTGCTAAAACCCACTTTATTTCATTCTCACTAAACTCACTAAGCCTTACTCAATCTTAAGCTCACACAATTTCCCAAGTCTTAAAATATCTTAGGCTCACACGACTTGCTAAAACTCACTTCATCTCATTCTCACACAACTCACTAAGCCTTAGTCAATCTTAGGCTCACACAATTTTTCAAGCATTAATATGTCGTAGGCTCAAACGACTTGTTAAAACTCACTTCATCTCATTCTCACACAACTCACTAAGCCTTAGTCAATCTTAGGCTCACACAATTTTCCAAGCATTAATATGTCGTAGGCTCACACGACTTGCTGTAACTCACTTCATCTCACTCTCACACAACTCACTAAGCCTTAGTCAATCTTAGGCTCACACAATTTTCCAAACATTACTATATCGTACGCTCACACGACTTATTAAAACTCACTTCATCTCATTCTCACACAACTCACTAAGCCTTAGTCAATCTTAGGCTCACACAATTTTCCAAGCCTTAATATGTCGTAGGCTCACACGACTTATTAAATCTCACTTCATCTCATTCTCACACAACTCACTAAGCCTTAGTCAATCTTAGGCTCACACAATTTTCCAAGCATTACTATATCGTAGGCTCACACGACTTATTAAAACTCACTTCATCTCATTCTCACACAACTCACTAAGCCTTAGTCAATCTTAGGCTCACACAATTTTCCAAGCCTTAATATGTCGTAGGCTCAAACGACTTGTTAAAACTCACTTCATCTCATTCTCACACAACTCACTAAGCCTTAGTCAATCTTAGGCTCACACAATTTTCCAAACATTACTATATCGTACACTCACACGACTTGCTGTAACTCACTTCATCTCACTCTCACACAACTCACTAAGCCTTAGTCAATCTTAGGCTCACACAATTTTCGAAGCATTACTATATCGTACGCTCACACAACTTATTAAAACTCACTTCATCTCGTTCTCACACAACTCACTAAGCCTTAGTCAATCTTAGGCTCACACAATTTTCCAAGCATTAACATGTCATAGGCTCACACGACTTATTAAAACTCACTTTATCTCATTCTCACACAACACACTAAGCCTTAGTCAATCTTAGGCTCACACAATTTTCCAAGCCTTAATATGTCGTAGGCTCACACGACTTATTAAATCTCACTTCATCTCATTCTCACACAGCTCACAAAGCCTTAGTCAATCTTAGGCTCACACAATTTTCCAAGCCTTAATATATCGTAGGCTCACACGACTTGCTAAACCTAACTTCATCTCATTCTCACACAACTCACTAAGCCTTTCTGAATCTTTGGTTCACACGGCTTGGTAATATATATAGTTAATTCTTGCTTATCCTCCAAAATAAAAAAAAAGTAAATATTGGCGGTTTTACGCTGTCTTACGTCAGAATGCCGTTGTGTTACGACATGGATGGTGGTCGTACCGATGTTTGTGACTCTTAAGATACTTAAGACTTCAAAGTAACTGTGTACAGATACTCTACCATAACTAACACTATACTGTTGAAACTAAAAGGGAGTACGCCTACTTCCGGACCACCCTGTACATTGAAGTTATTTCAACAGTCAGTCTGAGTTAGATATCCGTCGACAGTATACGTGATTTACCGTGCTCTTGAAGACTTAATCACCTTGTGTCCTTGATAGTCAAGGAAAATGAAATTACTCGTAACAATCCGTATATACAGTAGAGTTTGGATCGTTTCGAAACCAGATAGAAGACCATGGCAGACCATGTACAAGCTATTGTAAATGCCCCCTTCGCTTTGGATCAAGAACTTTGTATTGAAAGAGAAGTGGCGAGGATAAGGGCCTTACTGCTCATTGAAACAGTACAGAAAACCAAACAATGAACTTTTCTCAAGAAGACAAGCAATCCGGACTTAAATAAAGAATAATAATTTAGATATACCTACTTCTACTATACATGCGAACCATACAAAGAAGTCTGTTGCTACGTCACAGCAGAAGACATACTTCAAAGAGGGTTTCAACCAACAGTTCTCAAGTAAACATGGAGATTCCTCGAAAACCATTGTAAATTGAATTTATGACTGTGTGTATCCTTGACATGTGTATAAAAATAACGTTTATTACTAAATAGTTTATCAGGGTGTTTAATACCAGTAAACTTAGTAAGGGGGAAATGTAAGTTATCTGTTCTTGGCTGTTCTAACAAGCGTATTAGTCCTAGGTACTTCCTATTGAAACTGATTTTCTATTTGAATTAAATACGAACGAAACCGGTTATAACGACTCCGAACGGACAGCAAATTTACGGTCGTTATAGCCGATAATCGCACAAACCGTGTTTTCCTTTTCTTGCTCAGAAGTCCGTATCTATGTTTTATCTTGTACACTTATATGGTCAATTAACAGAATAAAACTAGAACAAAAACTGAAATACAGTACATACAATACAATATTTGTGGAATGGGACTGAAGAGGGTTTTTTCTTCTAATGTTTATACAGTACGTACAGCAATAATACTATATGACAATAAAATATAAAAACTTATAGTAAGTAAGGAAAAAGTAACAACAGTGTACATTGTTCAATAATGTTGTACACGGTCTTGGCTAATGAATCAGGTAAAATGTTGAGCATGTTTTAAACTTACTATATGTGTTGTATAGTATAAGCACAACTAGCGTTTCAAAATAAGCCTTACATTGTTGTCAGCAATCTCCAAACACGTAACAAACAAAAATAAACATTGAACTCTGTAGCCGATACATTTCTCCGATAATATGATAAAAGTAAGTCGTTTTATACGATATGTCGTACTTAGCGATTTTTAAAATACAGTTTATATATAAGGTTTAGACGAGACCGTTAGATTTCGCCGTTATACCCAATACTTTCTTAAAAGCGATGTTGTTTGTTGTTATAATCGGTTTTGACTGTAATTGTTTATTCTACATCCAGAGATTGTAGTAGTTCTATCTCCCTATTTATACAACCTCTGCAGAACTTGTTGAATAAGTCTCGATCTTTTAAAAAAGAGGTAAAACGAAACTTTATTCATCTTATTGCCTTAGAAAGACAAATTTTAATTCTCTGTTAACATGTTCCTTTTGTAACAATACCACAGAAATTGGCCTGATTATTGTTAAGAGACCGTCGGTAGATGAACCAGAAACGGATTTAAACTCTCAACTCCTCTAATTCTGCTCTCTCTCTTTCTCTCTTACTCTCACACTCCTTGCGTTCGCGTTCCTTCGTTTAGCAAAGGTTGAGGAGATGAGCTGAATTGTGGGTTATCGAGAGATGCGAATGATAAACCTCAACACAAACTTCTCTAGATCTGCGGTCTCTAGATGTCACGTCTGTCTTTACCTCTCCTACTTCTTCCCCCCCCACCTCCGCCTCACCATTAGCATCTCTTTCTTTCTCTCTCTCTAAAAACCGACCATTCTGAACGCCGGAATACTGTGACACCGTTATCTACCGATTTCTGCACCAGCAGACTTGTATATCTGGACCACAAAAGCACATTTGCAAACACATATTTGCAACGTTGTCTCAAGTAACGTGCTTGATTTCCTCTTTTTGGATTTCCTCGCCTTGGTAAATTCTGCGTGTCTCTGTGTGCTTTTCAACCACTAATCGATTATAATGAAGTAAATTTTGTAGCTCTAACAGTGGCCTAAATAAGTTTGAAAGTTATATTGTGTGTCTATTCTTCGAAATATTGTACTCTTCTATTTTAAATATGTTGTAACCAATCAACATGTCTTAATGCTTAAGAAAGTATTAAAATAAGGTTGGCAATAACATGAAAGGTCTTCGCCAGACGCATTTCCATTTATTTTAAATTTTAAGGAAAAATTTACAGAGAGCGAACCTTAGAGGGAAATAGAAAGCAAGCCAGTTACTGTAGACAAAATACTATTAAATGAACTTAAAGCTGTTTTCAGGACTTTTCCAATTTTTGGCGTCGTGGGGCAAACTGGGGAGTCACGTGAATGAAAGACATGACGGCTACTAGCTCTAGAAAACTCCCGATAGTGACAAAGTGACAGAACGCCCTGACCATGTGCTCGCCGCTACCCTCGACGTAATTCAGCCGGTTGCTGACAGATGGCGTTGGAGCGGCTCAGTCCCTCTAATGGCCTCTTATGCCAAGTGGCTTGGTTTTGTTTTTGGATACAATGGAAAACAATTATGAATGTATCATAGTTATGACGTAATAAAACTTTGCACCCAATTTTCCGGACTATGAGAAAATGCCTCGAAACATTGCAATTAGTTTGTGTTTATCTCTTAGAATTATGTCGGTCACTATTAGGACTGTGTGTCATTATTCGTAGAAAAACTACAATATATACTGCAATGTTCTGGTTGGTAGAGTCTAAAATAACGTACTCAGGAATTGAACCCTTCACCTTTTTTTATTATAAAAAGAATGTCTTATAAACGTTTTTACAAAATTTTTGTAAATCTCTCTTCAAGTCTATTTGGATGGAAAACAGAAACCTCTCGGCTCGCGATGTGGCTCCGAGAAAAGGATATTTGTCTTAGCCCACAGCGGCCTCAGACGGAGATCGATTAAACTCCGTTTCTCATGTCAGCCGCAGGAGTTTGGTATTAGAGGATATCTCCGTCGCTCAAAGCAGCCTCAGGAGTAAGTATTAGAGGAAGTCTCTGTAGCCCATGACGGCCTCTGGAGAAGGTAATGTAGGTGAGGTGATCAGTATTGGCACTGATAATTTTCTATTCCTGTGGTTCTCTTTTGTAGCCATCTTCTTGGAGGGAGGGCCCAGAGAGAGGGGTAGTCGGTCTTCTTCGTAGCTCCTCGAGTGGTCTTCGTATCTTCCTGGTTGCGTGATCTCTTTATGTCGTCTGTCGCTGTTTGTTTTTAATTGTACAAACACGTGTTTGTAGTATAAACATGCAGTTTTTAGTATGTGTGGGTATGCGGATTCTTATACCCTTCACACTGAGATAAAAATAATCGCAAGATTATTTTTTGAAAATACACACACGGAGGAGTATCGTGTTGTAACAAAGCTTGTGCGAATATCACAAGCACACTATATATCCTAATCACCAAACACTGTAGGCACTAAAAATAATAATAAAAAAATCACTGAAGACACTGTAGCGAATACACACAAAAATAATGAAAATATCACTGTGAGTCCATCCTAGCTGAACAGGATTTAGCCAGAAAATTTCATCTCCCCCAAAGTGGGCAGGAAAGTTAATGAAATTTAATAAATACAGACTAAGTCACTAGTTGTGTTTTCAGTAGTTGTTTCTTGTATATTAAGGGCACGCGCCGACGAAACTGTCGTTTCCAATGTCGTCTTTACGAATTGAGGGAGGCTCACTATTAGGACTAATTTGACCTTATAATATCATCTGCTTCTTATTACCTGACAGAATGGCAATGCCGATTTTGGCTGGGAGCGCCAATATTGTCTTTACCACTGTTATTTGGCAAGTGCAGTAGGACAGGAGAGGGAAAAGTCTCACTTCTACAGTGTATTCAACAGGTTTTCAAAGTTGCAATTTAGAAGTTATAAATTGTCTGATTTGTTTTCGCTTTATAAAGAACGCCATACATTATATAGTTGTTTCTGACTATACGATTGGTTAACCATTCTTGCAGTGATGAAGGTGTATTGTGGATATGCATGGAAATTACCAGCTCAAGATCAACACAGCACAATCGAAAATCCAGTGAGTTTCTACGGTGCATTAAGCAGATTGTATAAAAATCAGTTACTTTTTATTCGATTCCATCATAAAACAGGAACAACTTAGAAAAGGTAGAAATGACGATGTCAATGACCAGAGGATTTCTGATTACTTTAGCATTGGCAGTTTAGAGCAGAAATTTTCAACTTGGGTATCGAGTGGTGGCATCCAGGGTGTTGAAAGATAATTTTGTTAAAAAAATTAGAATTTTAAAGAAAAAAAAAATAACTTGATTTAAAACAATACTAATTTGTTGTCCTGTGCTCTGAATAAACGATATGGAATTGTAGTCAAAAGGCTTCCTACTAATCTCCAACATTTTTTTTATCTCATAATATTTGGAATTAGAAATTATAGTTCTGGGTTTTAGGCATCTATGGGCATTTTAGCTCGGCACGTATTGTATGAGGGATGACGTTCCTTGATGATCACACTACTCGGGGAAGAAATGGGGAAGGAAATATGGTAAAGAATAGGGAGGAAGGAAGCAATCTGTGAACAATTTTATTAGATTTGCTATACGGTATAGAACGAATAAATTCCCCGGAAGAACACAAAAAGTAACTCCGAGACAAGACAAATACTTAGTTTGGAAGCAGAGTGATGGATTAACATCTGTACAGTTGTTACGAGACACTTACATCCGTATGTGCGTTAATCTATGCTTCCAAGACATGAGAGACCCTGCAAAAGACTCCGATGTAGGAAGTAGAAACGACAGTCACGACTTTGCGCTCGAAATAAGGATCAATCTGTGTTCTGAGCCAAAACATATTATCTAATCTAAGCGACAAGGGGGTACTCGATAAAGAGGGGCTTTAATTATAATAGCACAACGAACCTCGCCTTGCCTGCGTGTTGTGTGACTTCAGCCACGAATCAAGTAGTATTAACAGACAATGTGTTGTAATATACCACGTAAAGTGCAGTACAGAGTGCATGTTGTAATAGGGTCAGGAGTAAAAGTGAGGGGGAACGCGGGGGGACGTTGTCTTCCCACTTCCATAAAATATATCGATAGCGTCTTCCCATTTTATACAAAATGATAATGGGCAAAGATAGGTAAGGGGGATGGCCTGACGTTATGCGTCCCCGTAATCTTTCAGATCCACTTTTACCCCTGAATAGGGTAAGGCCAGTATCAACGTTAAGCGAACACTGGAGACTCTGAAGAAGGGCTTACTTGTCCTGATGCTATTCCGATATAAATCCGACGAAAACCCTGTTGGATACTTTGTGCCGTTCAGAAATGCAAATGGCACACAGTACAGAAACGTTCGTCACACGTAACATGGGATCGAATATCCGTAAACCTATTGCAAATACTGATAAATGGCATGTTTGATCGAGTATTTCAGGTTATGTTACGCCATGACTCTATCATTGGCTATTGAGAGTGATATTTTACAACAGTGCATGTTGCGTTTTTATGTTACTATCTTCATAGCACTTTACCTTTCCTTGTATTTTGTCAATCATCTGCGGTAACACTTGTCTTTTCTATGCGTCCCTGCATATTGTGTATTCGTTGGATTCTGCATATTTAGTAAAGATATTCAACATATTTGCAGCTTACTGGTCATTTTACAACGCTTCTTATAATTTAGTTTCTATACATATTCACGTAAAACTCTTTTCTTTTAAATGATTTCGGATTATTTTAACGAGGTTAGAAAGGACGCTCCCACTGTATAAATTTATTTTCACTTCTGATCTAATTTTGAATATACAGGCTGTTTCAAAACAACACCGACAACGTTTGGGAGCTGATTCCTGACACCAAATAAAACAAAAAGTATAGACAAACTGCCTCCTTTCGGAGTGCACAAATGCTTCCTTTCGGAGTTACAAGCTGCCGAAAACGTATAAAATGAATTTTAAAGACCCATAGCTCCAATATTATGGGACTTACCGTAGTCGGATTAAGACTTCACTTAGGAACTTGTATGTGCTCTATCCAAATATCTAAGTTTCACTATCCTGCTCTACTTCCGCAACAATTTTTATAGAGATAGTTGGTGAGCACTTCCAATTATATGCCCGTAGCCGAACTCCCTCTATAAAAATTGTTGCGTGAGTACTTTAGGATTCTGAAACAGGTATTTTGAATAGCGCAATATTAATTTCTAAATGAAGTCATGATCCAACTACGTTTGGAGCTATAGTTCATTTTTACATGTTTTCCGCAGCCTATAACTCCGAAAAGAAGCATTTATGCACCTTAGTTGGTCTATAGTTTTTGTCTTATCTTGGTGTCATTAATCACCTCCCAAACGTTGTCGGTGTTGTTTTGAAATACCCTGTATATCGTAATAACAGTAGGAAAATTTGCGTGTAGTTTCCCCTTTATATTTTAAAGTTGTTTTATGATGTTCTATGCATGCATATATGTATGTGATTCTGACGATGAGTAACAACTGGAACAAAGCTTCTCCCGTGACCAATATCTATCTACTGTGACATGAACGTCGCGGGAAATCTTCATCACAGGATAAAAAGAAGAAAAAGCAATATTGGAATGGCGGGAAATATACCACCTGCTGCACTGCTTTGGAGGGAAAATAACTCTAAACGAAAGGGAAAGAGAGTGTGGAAATCAGGATTAAAGATTATTTTTTGTTAGTTTTATGCCTGAAATTATTATCCGAGGAACCACTAAGATTGAGAATTAATTTATATGTTATGTTGAATGGTGAATTTGAAATCGTTATGAGGTGCTGGAATTGAAATTTTGTAATTGTACGATAAAGATGGAGTCATTATCATGAAAATGGGATAATTTCTTTGAAAGAAATGCTGAATTTTTAAATTACATCTGATTAATTCCACACACCCGGCATCTCGTACCATGATATATATATATATATATATATATATATATATATATATATATATATATATATATATATATATATATATCCTACAAACTTGAGTTTTGCAATATAAAACTAAATTCATATCATACAGAGACTTTAGGTACATGAATGAAGTAGACCTGAACATCGACGCTGCCTGCTTGCCGGGGCACTCAATAAACTGCCTCCCTACAGTTGCAGGTAAATATTCTAAATTCTTAAATAATAAATTTGTATGATAGACACGCCCCGTAGTTAAGAAACGCCTTTCGCGACCTCCATTACCATGGTTAACAGATCAATTTCATTCGTTAATGGCGTGGAGAGTTAAACCTTATAGAGCATACAGGAGACATGTTAAAAATAGTGATCCTTCCAATGATAGCACAATAAATCCCAATACAAAATTCGAAAATGTAGAATATTAAGAAACCATTGCACTCAAGAAGTAAGGATGGCAAAACGGCGCTTTGCCTATGAAATCCTTGAATTCGAAAATAATGGAGCAGTTCTTTGGAATCGGCTAAATGTATTAGGTGTTGGGAGAAACATAGCCAAGAACGTAGTTAACTATACGCCAGATGAATTGAACATTTTTTTCTGTCAAAGCCGTATGATACCAGCCTCCATGAAACTGCAAACAATGAATAATATTGTAGCTTCGGAAATTAACCCTCTGTTCTCGTTTTCTCACGTACAGCCTGCATATGTACTAAAAGCGATCCAAAGAATTAAATCTCAAGCCACTGGTACAGATGATATTTCAATAACCATGATCAGGAAAACCCTACCGCATGTACTTAATCCTATCACTGACATATTTAATTACTCTCTTTTCACAGGTACTTTTCCCATAGTATGGAAACTCGCTAAGGTCCGCCCACTTCCAAAAAAGAACAACGCTGACAATATCGCAGACTATCGTCCTATCAATGTCCTTCCCGTGTTTTCAAAAGTTTTTGAATATATTGTAAATGATTAAATTCGAGAATACTTAACAACAAATAATTTATTGGATACATTTCAATCTGGTTTTCGAAGTAATCATAGCACATGCACTGCACTAGTAAACGTAACGGAGGATATAAGATAGGCTATTGATAACAGAAAACTGACGCTCCTTACTCTACTTGACTATAGTAAGGCATTTCAAACGATTGATTTTGACATATTACTTCAGAAATTATCATTATTGTTTAATTTTTCTGAACCAGTGGTTAAATGGTTTCATTCTTATCTTCACAAACGTAAACAAAGAGTAGTGATCAATCAGGATCACATATCGACGTGGCATTGTATCAATAGTGGAGTGCCGCAGGGTAGCGTACTAGGTCCCCTTCTCTTTGACCTTTACATTAATGATCTCCCTAAAATTCTCACATATTGTAAATACCATATTTACGCTGATGATTTCCAGTTATATGCTTCTTTTCCCCAACAAGATATTAATAATGCGATTGAGAAAATAAATACTGAGTTAAACAAAATCAGCGACTGGTCTACGGCTCATGGGTTAAAGTTAAATGCAACAAAATCGCAGTGCATCTTAATTGGCTCCCCAAGAATTCTCTCTTCTATTAATATCTATCAGCTCCCAAATATAAAATTGTCCAATACTGTTATTCCATTTTCTACAACTGTCAAAAATTTGGAAGTGATACTAAATCAAAATCTCTCCTGGTCAGATCAAATAAATGGAGTTTGTAAGAGAGCATTTGGCTGCCCTGCATACGTTAAATCGACTAAGAAATTTCTTACCAATATCTCTGAAGATCAAACTTGTCAAGGTACTGGTCTTGCCACATCTTGACTATTGCGACTTAGTCTATTCTGATCTAACAGAAAATCAATCAAAGCGCTTGCAAAGAGTGCAAAATGCCTGCATTAGATTTATTTTCAATATAACTTACAGGGAACATCTCACATCTTTTTATAAAAAACTGTCATGGCTGACGTTAGTTGAAAGAAGAAATTTACATAATCTTACCCTATTGTACAAAATACTTACTACGTCAGAACCATCGTACCTAGCCCGTAGATTTTTATATTTATCAAACTTTCATACTAGAAGCACAAGATCACAAGATAATTTCTTGCTCTCCATACCCAGTCACAATTCTGATTCATATTTAAAATCCTTCACAGTAAGTACTACACGCCTCTGGAACAGTTTACCTCAATCAATACACAACGTTTCCGCAGTTGCCAAATTTTAAAAAATCTGTAAATTTCCTTCTCTTAAGTAAAGCTAAGGATACTGGTAGCACATGGGGCATCCTCGTTTTGCCAGATTATTAATAACCCACATATGAACACACAACCAATAGGTAACCTACAGTATGTTAATTTGTACAGCTTATATATTCATACTTCTAGTTCCGCTATATGCAATTTAGGTTTCTCCATGTTATTTTGTTTCCTCTATTGTATATTATTTTCAATTTTTGTTTTTGAAGTGTTTAACTATTTTTTTTACTGAAGTAGTACAAGTTTGTCCCAAAAGTTCGTAAACACTTGCTAACAATTGACATTTTATTCGCCAAGTATTTACATATCAAACATTATTCCTCAAAATAAAGACCATTATGTTCTAAGACTTTCTGTCATCGAACTGCAAGCATTCGGATCTGGTCCAAGGACCATTCAGCCGGCTTCGAATTAAAGAATTCTTGACACGCTTCCGCGACTTCATCAAACGATTCGAATCGGCGGCCCTTCAGAAAGTGTTGCATTTAACGGAAAAGGCGGTAATCTGATGGAGCACAGTCCGGACTGTATGCAGAATGTGGCAAAACTTCAACGCCGTCCAGCTCTGCAAACTTGTCCTTGGTCTTCCTGGCGGTATGTGGCTTTGCATTGTCCTGCTGCATCAACGCACACTATCGGTTGATCAGAGTCGGGTACTTTTGCTTCAACTCGTCGTAGACCCGCTCCAGTTGCTGACAGTAAAGTTCGGCATTGACGGCACGACCATTCGGAACCAACTCAAAATGCACGATTCCTTCAAAGTTCCACAACACGCACAACATGACTTTCTTGCCGAAGCGATCTTGTTTTGTAACTGACGGTGTTTCTTGCCCTTTCTTAACCCATCGCTTGTCTCGATTGTACTGGACCAGATAGACCCATTTCTCGTCCGATGTCACAACACGCTTCCAAAAACGGTCGTCCAATGGATTACTAAGCAATTGACGGCAAATTTCAACTCGTTTGATGGCTTGTTCTTCGGTGAGTTCGTGCGGATCTTGGCGCAGCTTTTTGTGAACAAAATCAAGTTGCTTCAAGTGTCAGTGAATTGTCGATTTGCCAACTCGAAGCTCAGCAGCCAATTCCCGAGTGGTAACTGAAGGCGCAATGTCTAACCCGGTTTGCAAGTCTCCATCATCCAACTTTAACATCCGTCCGGAACGAGGCTTATCTTCAAGACTTATGTTGCCTGACTCCAAATGCTTATACCACTTTGAGATCGCAGTATATGTAATTGTTCCTTCACCTTCGCAGCACAAATCTCTTCTGCAGCTTTTCTGGTTGAGAGTCCTCGCTTCCAGCAGTAGCGAATCAAAACTCGCAGCTCCATTTTATCAATTGCCATCTGGAATACACAAATGAAGAGCATCACTATCACGCTATAAACACACAAAACACTTAACAATTGCATAAACTGTCAAGTTTTTGCATGTGTTTAGAAACTTTTGGGACAACCTTGTATATTGTTTTTTATGTGGTTCAATACTTTTCTTTTGTAATTGTTAATATTTTCTATGTATTGGTGCGTTTTTTAAATAGAAAAGAATGTATGCACGTGGTTAAGTGCTCAGAGAAGGCTGCACAGCCTTAACTTCGCCACGTAAAAGAAATCATAAATAAATAAATAAATAAAAAATTCACGACCCACAAATAATACAGTTGATTTTAAGCCTCTAAGTAAACACAGAGAGTGTGTTCCGCAAGAAGAAGACTTCTAAAAATGAAAGTGACCATGTGATTTCTCGTGATTTCTTACCTATGGAACCATCCGACCGATCTCGATCAAATTTTAAACATGGATGAAATTCGGGCCTGGGAGTGTTTTTGTCATTTCACTTTTACGGTACAACATTGAGAAGAGGAGGGGGAGATATATAAGGATAAATAAAACTTAATAACTCTTGAACCACGAGCCAATCTCGGTCAAATTTGCCACATAGATGAGGTTCTGGCCTGGGATTTTTATATATATAATTTCACCTTGATGATGCAACTTAGGAGAAGCGAAGGGGGGAGATATATAAAAATGATCGAAAATGATCAATATTAGTGCCGAACTCTAAGTTTTCGAGATCGCTGAGATGAACAGTGACACGTTAGATGCCGCTTAAATCCGAATTCAGGCCCGCAACTTGGGGGAGCGGAAGATATATAGAAATGATCGAAAATGACCGATATTAGTGTCAGTCCATAGTTTTCAGAGTAACTGAGACGAACAGTGACACTTCCGATGCCGTATAAATCCAAATTCACCCATGTATGTCCAAAATGTTACGTATTCTCCCCCTGTGAAGACCACCTATTCCGCTAGTACAAAATATAACATAGTACTTATTCTGTTGACATCAAGTGTAAATTCACCCGATCATTCTTGACCGATAACAACCCCTAAACAGTCAGAATGGTTGCCAATCCTCAAGGAAAATATATATTCTATATCGCATCTGAATCGAATATTATTTACGAAACAAATAGTGGAAAATTATCTTGAATTCATTTTGTGTAAATGATGACCCTTCCAAGTTGAGAATTAATGTATCCTCTTTAACCTCCTCTTGTTCTTGATTAATTTTAACACTGAAGAAAATTGTATCGAACTCAAATAGTTTTAAGAAGTAAGGCTGCCTTCACACTAGGATCTTGTGAGCCACTCGCGCGAGCCGTTCATGTGAACCTGTACCGTGAAGGCACTGAATACTTTTGAGCCACTCAAAAGATCATGATACCAAAATGCCAGCTATGCTAGAGCCAAAAGAAGCTGCAGCTTTAATCTTGGCGATAAATTGCAAGAGAAAAAGGAAAAGAAGATACAGAGCAATGTGTATTCATCCTATAAATCGATCAAGACTGAAAGAATGTTCTTTTTACAGTCTGTTTCCTAAGCTGAGAAGATGAAAGAAAGATTTTCAATTACTTCAAGAAGTCTATATCTTCGTTTGACAATCTGTATAATAGTATAAAATGTGCATTTCATCACAGTGACACCAAAATGAAAGAAAATGCATTCCTTCAATAGAAAGACTAGCTGTGATATTAAGGTAAGAAGAATGAAAATAGGTTATTTATAATATTTATTGGGAAGTGCTATAATTAGCAGATGCTATGATGTATATATCTGATAGCTCATGATTGTGATGCATAAAATTTTCAACAGCAAATATTTGTACACTTTTCTCCATTCGAACTGAGTTCCGCTCACGTGTAAAGGGTTCTCATGAGACTTCGTGTTATTTTCTTTCCAGTTCGAAACGAATGAATGAATCATTTATGTTATCCCAGTATAATTGAAGCGCTTAAAGGATAAAAATGCTAGGTTACATTTTTTGAAACGTTGAACTCTGGCGGTTCATGCACGTGTTAATTGTTAGTCATGGTACGTAACACATCATTTAGTGAGTCCTCGTCTGAGTGCAGAGATTTAGAAAAGGTGAAACCAGTAGGTTAATGAACAAAGTTGTGAAAGTCACTTTTCCCGAAATGTATAATTTGTTACATACCACTTTCATCCTTTAACAGCTTCAATTATTATACAAAATCTCAATTAAAAATCTTCTCCAAGTCTGTAATTACTTTAAAATAAGTGTTTTTAATATGGATAAAGAGAGCCCCCCTGAGCATACTGTTCTAGCCCAAAGCGGCCTCGGAAATAGGTATTGGAGGTTATGATCGGTACAGGGAACTAATGATTTCTTGGTCTTGGCGTGCTCTTTTATAGCCATCCTTTGGAGGGAGAACCGGTGGAGGGGTTGTCGGAGTCCTTCGTGCTTCTCCGTGTTCTCTTCGTCTCTTCCAGTAGGTCTGGTTTTCTTCTGTCGTCTGCCACTATTTATTTAAAAATCGTGACATGTGTTCATGGCTCAGTGGCAGAGCGTTCACCTCTGGTGCATGGGGTCCTGAGTTCGACCCCGGCTCCCGCCAAGTGAGTTTTGTGGTGGACAAACACCGTGTGCGTGGTTTTCCTCGGTGTTCTCCCGTTTCCTCCCATTTTCTTCATTCCACCATTCCATTCATTTCTCATCATCACCGTCTCCTTTAGCCTAGATGGCATAACCGTGGGATGTAAAACTCAAAGATTTAATTTCATTTCATTTCAACATGTGTTCATAGTATGTATGGGTGTACGGAATCTTATAATATCTAGCAATTTTTGCTTAAATTTTATCTCATTACCTTTGAGTCATTTTAACCTAAACAATAGAGAATTTTAAGAAGCCGCAAGTCCGCATTTGTTTTGTTTATAAAAGGATGATTTTTGCAAAATTCAGTGCCAAATATCTTCTTTTATTATTCATTTTTGATCGATTTTAAGCCCCAAGTAATGAGTGTGATTGATAAGTCTCAAAAAACATACACGCTACATTTATAACATCGAATAAATGTTACGGAAGGTATAGTTTAAAATTATTTTCGAATTCATTTGTTTAGAAATTTTCAAGTCGTAAGTATGATCGAGAATCTAAAAGAAAATATTCACTATACTGCATGAGAATAGAATAGTTTTTATCAAAAATTACGCTAGAGTATCGTTTTGTTCTCACGTTATTTATAGATATATGCAAACTTGCAACCTGAGATAGCTTTCTCATACTTATTCTTTACTAGACTTTAATTACAAAGAACAGGCCTTCAAATGGGTTTCGTAGGCTCGTTATTACATCACTCAGCTCTGGTGCAAGGAAATCCTGCTTTGATTTCCGGCCATGTAGGATTGCCAACCGTCCGGTGTATTACCGGACAGTTCCGTTTTTTTTTTAACTCCTGGTCCGGTGTCCTGCACAACCTCAAAACCGGACGTTAAATGTTTCCTCTTAACAGTCCGATATCTGTTCTTTTCAGATTACTTTGGAGTGACGAAAGGAAACGTTTGTCGATGAACATGGTTAAAGCAGAGCTTATAATTTACTTTGATATAGTTCTGTCGTGTGCGGAATTTACTGAAGCGTTGAAGGCAGGAAAATTTACTGAACTTATCAAAACTTCTAAAGGTCAATACAAGTAATGTACTTTTCACATTGCTTCATCTTCAGCTACATCTTCCAATTAAATAATGCATCCAAATCCAGTTAAAGTATGAAGGCATTGCAAGAAATTACCAGCCTCAGTGAAGCTGATAAGATTTGTTTTTTCAGGTATATTTTGTGCATGCGATTATTATATTGTTAGTGCTTTTCTGTTTTAAATATTTATTTATTTATTTCGGAAAAACAACAGGCAAATGCCTAATTACAGTTTTCCCTTATTGTAAAGTGTATTTAATACACTTTAAAATACACATATCATAACATACTAATATGACCTCAATTCTATCGTAATACACTCTAAAATACACATATAATAAAATAATAATATAAAAGCAAAATATACATTAAAATACAGATAGCACGATATACAGAGTACAACAAATTTATGTAGAATGAAAATTTTGTTTGCAACTAAAAATACCTATATCTGGGTGTTCTTGTGACATCTTATTATACAACATACACATTTTTCTGACAGGCGATACATCTAATGCATTAGTCCTTTGCGCTGAGAGATGGAATATGTCATTATGGGGTCTCGTTGCTCTATGTGGGACGCGAATTTTGATTTCTGATAACAAATATTCTGAATCTATTGCACCATGAATTATTTTCTGTAAGAAAGATAATATGAAATTACTTCTTCTGCTTTCAAGAGATTGTAATAAATATTTGTTTCAAAGACCTTCGTAGTACTCAAATTTTGGATATATACCTGTTTCTTTATATGTCAAAAAGCGCACAAATTTATTTTAAATGTTTTAGATTTTATTTATATATTTCTTACTATTAGAACCCCATATTATCGCTGCATATTCCACCTTAGACCGTAGGCAGTGTATAATGTTTTGAGAGCATTAGTATTAGAAAAATCACCTCCTAATCTCATCACAAAGCCAAGATTCCTAAAGGCCTCACCAATTACTCTGTTGACATGAATATCGAATGATAGATTTGACTGCACAGTGACTCCAAGATCAGTAACATAATCCACTCTCTCAATTGGCATTTGATTAATAGTATACACATTGCGTACATAGTTTATTTTCCTGGTGTATGATACTACTTTACATTTTCTAATATTTAGTAGCAACTTGTTTGATTCACACCATTGGGAAATAGCATTAATGTCATTTTGCAAAGAAATTGCGTCTAATTCCGTGGAGATACTGCGATAGATTTTTAGATCGTCAGCAAACAAAAGTTTGTGGGAAGATGTTATTACAGGTGGTAAATCGTTAACAATTATTGTAAATAACAGAGGTCCTAAGTTCGATCCCTGAGGCACACCAGAGTCTACGACAGATTCCTTAGTTTAAAATATTCTTGTATCGAACGCGATGTTTCCGTTGGTAAAGATAGGATGCTATAAGTTGTTGAAGATTTTGTGAAAAATTGAATGTCACAAGTTTGCTTAGAAGTATATCGTGTTTAATTACGTCGAACGCCTTGGAGAAATCTGTATAAATTATGATGTATTATTGATGGTAGACTATACATGCCGACTCAAGGAAAACTGGAATAAGTAACTTTAGTAAATGCTTCAAAAGTAACTAAAGTTATTAAATTCAAACTCCGAATCGCTCAATTTTATGTGAAATAACCACTTTCAGGTTGTTGACATTTTTGACGAGCGATGATGTCACAGTCCTAAGAGTATAGGTACTCCAGAAGGGTGTCCAGTATTTCCATTTTCAAAAGTTGGCAGCCCTGCAACCACGTGAGTTTGTCGATGGACGTGTCCTTGAGTTTTCTCAGGGATTCATCATTCCACCCACACAATCATTCAACCAATTTGTTCATAATAATTAACCTTCCATTAATCACTTCTTTCTTTAGTCTAAAGAGCGTAACCGTGAAGCGTTAATCTAGAAATATGGTTTCATTTCAATAGATTTTCCGTTTCATTTATATTAACTAAATTTTTACGAAAGTTATTGTCGAGCAGATGCCAGTTGAGTCGAAAGATACGTGCTCGGTCATTCTTGCTTCAATAAAGAAGAGAAGAGGTCTCACAATTAAGGATCATTTTAGTAACAAAAGAAAGCTAGGTAGTTACATTGTAAGATTCTTCAGTAAAGTTAGAATTAAGAAGATTACCATAAAGTTATCATTTTAAAATATTTTTAACATCAGAATTAGTTGATTAAAATTTATAATGATTTATTGTGGTCATGCTATGAAAGTTTGATCCTAATTCCTCCATTTGTCTTTCTTTTGTTGTTATGCTGTTGTGGTCATGCTATGAAAGTTTGATCCTAATTCCTCCATTTGTCTTCCTTTTGTTGTTATGCTGTTGTGGTCATGCTATGAAAGTTTGATCCTAATTCCTCCATTTGTCTTCCTTTTGTTGTTATGCTGTTGTGGTCATGCTATGAAAGTTTGATCCTAATTCCTCCATTTGTCTTTCTTTTGTTGCGGATAGATCATGGCCGCTCTATTAGAAGTTTGCACCAAAGAAGAACGACGAGCAGTGATCCGGTTTTTGCGGTCGGAAGGTGTAGAGGCGTTGCAATCCATCCCATCAAACAGTTTCGGCACAATACGGGAACATTGTCTTACCGCAATGGAATGTCTACGAATGGATTCAAAACTGGTCGCACAAGTGTTATGCATGAGGAAAGAGCCGGACTGACATCTACGGTCACAAATGACGATGACATTGAGCGTGCGCATGACATAGTTCTGTTAGACCAGCGTTTCCCAACCTTTTTCAACTTGCGGCACACTACGGGTGTAACTTGGATTCTCGCGGCACACTTATATATATTATTATTTGTAAATATAAAAAACAGTGGTATTTTTTTCTCTGATTACTGATCTTTACACAGAGAAGAAAATTCGATCACTGGGTTTTCCCCGTGATAAATCAATTGCAATGAAATATTGGACTCAGGTTTTTAAAAATACGCTTTCTTTTTCGAAAACTGTATCCAACCTTTTACTAAGAAGGAAGATCACTAAATAACGAACGAACAAACAAATCTCTTTTACTTTTAAAACACAAATGTAGGTAATTTGTAGAAAGGATTGAGTGATATTTTAAACTTTCAAGTTACGAAATAGTCTGGCAACAATAAAGAAGCAATAATGGTTATAACAATAACAAATGCTTTTTTCAACATTAGAAAAGTACAGAAAAGTAACACGGTATGAAACTTAAAATTGTAAATTTCCAGTAGAGGTTCATAGTATTGTGCAATACAAATATACATTTTCCCCTATGTCTTGCAATTTGATGCTATAGAATTAATAATTTTGTTTCTATTTCCTCGCGGCACACCAGCGGCCCATTCACGGCACACCGGTTGGGAAACGCTATGTTAGATAGACGAGTGACTATTGATGAAGTGGTACATCGTCTGGAAATTAGTCATGGTTCCTGATACACCTTCCGACCACAAAAACTGGATCACGGCTCGTTGTTCCTCTTTGGTGCAAAGTTCTAATGGAGCGGCAATAATCTATCTGCAACAAAAGGAAGACAAATGGAGGAATTAGGATCAAACTTTCATAGCGTGACCACAACAGCATAACAATAAAACAAAAGGAAGACAAATGGAGGAATTAGGATCAAACTTTCATAGCGTGACCACAACAGCATAACAATAAAACAAAAGGAAGACAAATGGAGGAATTAGGATCAAACTTTCATAGCATGACCACAGCAGCATAATAATATTAATAAAATAAACTAGAAGAAAGATCAGCATGAGCAATGTAAGAAAAGTTTAGCTATTGCGCATAATTTTTGAGTTATCCTCGTATATTTTTATTATTTTTATATCGAACCTATTCCTCGTATTATACATGATTATAATCTAAGAAAATTTTTGTAGTAGTGATTTGTTCTAATTTCATTTAAAAATCTTGCATGGTAAATATCTTATTTCTTTTTTTTTAAATGAAATTTTTTACCTTTTAGTTTTTGTTCACAGTCAAGTGGTTTCATTTTTCTTTGATAAATGGTTATTTCTAAAGAATTAATTCAAAATAAAATGTAAATTTATTACTAGTTACTAAACTTTCTCTTGTAGACTTCAAATGAATGAAAAAAAAGACGGAAACGCGTTGATTTTTTTTCATGGCATGAAACTACCCATGAAGAAAAGAGAGATCCCCTTTTTCTATTTAAAAAAAAATGAGAAGTTAAAATATACTTTTAAAAGGCAAATTGGTTATCTAAACTTTTCGCTCATTTCACTTCCTTTTTTCAGTTTTTTTTCCTCCTGAAAGACATGTTCTATCAGCGAAACTGACAGAAGTTAGCGCGTAGTTATCTGTTGCGGTTTCGCGGTAGAATGTTAAGCATGTTACATATATATATATTTCCCGTTTGTGGATGTGATGAGAATGCGCTTAAGGCAGGATTGACTAAAGTAGATATTTGCTTTGCAACATCTCTTCTCACCACATGGAATTTATTGTTATTATTACTATTATTTCTAAAATATTTAAACTGCAATTAAAAATATACAGAAGAAATGCGCCGTTCAGAACTAGATTAAGTTTGTACAAAAAATATTTTGTTTTCCATCTCATTTATATATTACACTTACAATAGTAAGACGTGACTATTTCATACGCATTTCAGTTCAAATAATTCCTCTTCTTTCAAGCGCCAAAACGCAATGCAAAAAACGTTGCCACTATCTTGAAGAAAACTTATCGGAATTTTCAAACACAAGACCATACAAATTAACGCCATAAAATACAACTTAACACCATAAAATACAATTTAAGGTCATACAACTTAATGCAATACAATTTAACAACATAAACTACAACCTAATTACAAGCAATTTAAGGCCATAAAATACAATTTAACACCATAAAAATAGTCTCTTGATTTTCAGAAAAATACTACACATGATAATTCACCTTCAAATATCTAATTTTGTTCATCCCTGTATAATCCACAGGGTGATCCAAAAGTACGTATACAGTATTAGACTGATCAGCTCATTGCATTTTATATCATTTTTTATTGTTATCCATCAGGTAGGCTTAGTTTTTTATTATTTGTTCTTAATGTGTTTTTACTTACATTTAATGCTCGGAACAGAAGAAGCAAATAAACTCATAAACTAGAATGTTATACTTAATGAATACAGGGGTGTATACCTACTTTTGGGCCACCCTGTATAATTTGTTACTTCAATTTTCTTCAAAACTACGCCTGATATTTTACGCTATCGTTAATACAATTTTGTTCTACTCAGTTGAGATCTATCGAATTCAATATGTCTAATCTTTGCACAACACTTCTTCCCTCTTAAATGCTAATAAAATTTTAAATTTTTATTCTACATTCTTCTTCAGCACAGAAAATCACCTTAACACGTATATATATATATATATATATATATATATATATATATATATATATATATATATATATATATATATATATATATATATATATATATATATATATATATATATACCAGGGTATGGTACCATGTTCCTATCGCTAGCGAATTCATATTAATTTCAATAGGAATATAATTTCCAGTTTTTCGAACAATGTTACGGAACGGTTTAAGTTCGTGACTCGTGGGTCCACTTGCATGTGACTATGAAAATATTTTTATGAACAGCTACCGTTCCCAGAAGACATCGGGGTTCAGTGGTTCAGAGCGCGCACCTCTGGTGCTAGAGGTACCTGGTTTGATCCCAGACCATGTGAATTTATGGAGACTTTAATGCCCGTGGCAGACGTGCACCGAGATGTTTTTTTTTTGTTGGGAGGGGTCTAAAAGTTCTTCTGGGGAGAATGGAGATCCAATACTTTTATGAAGTATTAAACCTGTGTTATTCTGTACCCCAAAAGCAGGCATGTAGCCGGGATTTCCTGAAGGGGGGGGTTCATGATATGAAATACTGTGGTCATCACACCAGGGGTTCGATTATTCTAAACTATTTTACTAGAACATATATTAGTTCGTTTAGCCAGGATATCGTGACGGCGGAAAGGGAGGGGGGGAGATGCAAAAATTCTGAAGGCCAAGGAGCTCGATCAATCTAAACTACTTTACTATCAACATATATTGGTTTGTTAGGACCATAAAATTAGGATATGTTGGTAAGAATTTTAATAACAAACTATGATTAAATCTCGAGTAAAATAATAATAAAACGCATTGAAAAAGATTATACAATATTTACGTCCTTTCTCTGTTTATTCAAATATAACAACTTTCCTTTCATTATGACCTCAACTATTATAAAGAGTACATACTCAATAATGTCTTGTAAAATATTTTACAATATCTGAGTTCTTCTATCTGTTGAACCAAATATTAACAGAACTTTCTTTCGACATAAATCTTTGTTTTGTTATTCCGTCAACTACTGTCTGTTCCAAATGACAGGTTAAAGGAGCAGTAGAAAATTGTTTTTGAAATAACATGTTTAATACTGCAGGGATGCGATGGCGAAAAATTATGATAAAAAATGTACACGCTTTGCTTACAACGACACTATGCTTTCGGCAGCTTGAAATCTCCCTGACTAGTAGCAGAAATTCTGAGAATTCCGTGACTTTTCTAGAAATTTCAAATTCCCTGACTTTTCCAGAATATCTCACTCACCTCGCCACCATGTATTGCAAGTAATACAAATCTCCTCATAAGAAAGAGTAGCCAAAAGCTTCCTGTAGTTTATTTTTAACGCTGATCCTTATTTTCCTCATGTCATTTTGTTTCATCCTTCCTTAATTTTCTTTCATTTCTGATCTCGAAGTGGGAGGGGGGTCCGGACCCCCCAAACCCCCCCTTGGCTATGTGCCTGCCAAAAGGCGATAAGTAATTGTTGATTATTGTCATCTATATTCTCAGAACATCTGATAGAACTAAATTATTATTTATAAGGAAAGAAAGAGTATAAATAAGGCGTGAAATCAAATCTTTAGTACAAGTGTTAGTCGAGCTACGAAGTTTTGTGAAGGCGGTGAACCCCCTCCGTGGATACGCCCCTGGCTCATGAGTTCTTTCGGGATTTTCCTGCTTTCATTCTACCGTTTCTTACATAATAATTCACTATCATTAATTATTAATCGCGTTTAACAAACTAAAACCATATTCACGAAGAAATTAAATGTCGACTAAAAGCAGAGAGCTCGTGTTATTACTCAGTTCAATGTATTTTGTCATCGCGAATTCCGTTGAGGAATTTGAAGCTTAAAATATATATAACGATAACCATCCCTGTTGTTCTGTATGGTTGCGAAATATGGTCGCTTACTACAAGGAAAGGAACGTAGACTAATAGTATGCGAGAACAAGATCCTGAGACGAATATTCAGATCTTAGAGGAACAAGAATGGGGAATGGCGAAAATTTCGTAACGAGGAACTACATAATTTATACGGTTTACTAAACCTTGTTAGGGCCATCAAATCTATGAGTCTTAGGTGGGCAGGTCATGTAGCTAGGATGGATGGAAGAAAGTAGTAACGCTTTCAAAGTTTTAACTGGAAGTCCAATCGGAAAACGACCATTAGAAGATCTAGGTGCAAATGGGAGGACAATATTAAAATAGATCTTGCAAGAAATGGGAATAATACAAAACAGAAACTGGATCCAGTTGGCTAACGATAGAAGTCAATGGAAAGCTTTTGCGAACGTGGCATTGAACCTTCGGGTTCCATAGGCCAAAAAATGAATGAAATTTTTGAGTTTTACGTCCCACAGTTATGCCAGCTAGCCTAAAGGAGACGGTGATGATGAGAAATGAAGGAAATGGTGGAATGAAGAAAGTGAGAGGAAATAGGAGAACCCCGAGGAAACCCACGCACACGGTATTTGTCCACCACAAAGTTCATTTGGCGGGAGCAGGATTTCAGCCCGTGACCCCATGCACCAGAATTGAACTCTCTACCACTAAGCCATCGCGGCCCCTCCATAGGCCATAGAGTTAGTTGGTTAGCTTGCAGGGCATATCGTCGCTTATATGACATACAGACGTAAGCGCCAAAATTGTAAAAAATGAGATATTTCAACTGGGGACTCTTGAAACCCTACTCTATCATCTGACGAAGTGGCTTAACTCTATCTCTAATAGTTTTTCTCCAGTAAGAAATGTTCAACTGTCGTAAACGACACTCATGTTTTGTTTGATATTTTACGTTAAAACGTAAGCGCCATTGGTGTCGCTTACCCCTTTCCGTCATGTAAAATATGTAATATAATTGGTCGTTACTTTTCCTGGCACTATACAATAAATGGGGCCTTATTCAGTGACAATGCCGCTTTTTGTGCAGTATCATTTGGAAGTTCCTATTAAAATTTTGTAAAGCCGAATTTGATTGTTCGGAACAATCAACGGTTATATTTTCGCTATTACAGACAAAAGAAATAATGATAAAATAATCCTGGAACACTTGCTGTCAGAGCATTAACACAATCGAGCAGAGACAGTCGAGAATTATCCACGCGTTGTTTTTCTCTGTTGGTTACTAGATAATAATCATGAATGTGTTAGTGAAGTGGGAAGATGCCTCTTTGATGTTGATAACAATGCATTATGCAAAAGAGTTAAGTTGAATTGTATTGGCTGTCAGAAAGAAAATATGTTACTGTGGAACTGTGATTGAAACTGAATATTCAGCACAGGATCCTGCATCCCTGCATCAGAATAATCCGAGTCAGAATCTATAGATGACCCTCTAATTTGAAGAAAACGGACGTAGGCCCTACTAAAGAAATCAACACACAAATATGATAACAAACAACGCATATAGAAACTTAGGTTTAATGTACAGAATAGGGCAAGACTTTTTCAGTGAGACAACGCTAGCTAGTGCTCTCAACGGGTCGGGTCGGGTCGGGTTGAAGACCGACCCGACCCGACCCGTGACCCGAATTGACTGATCCGACCCGATGACCCGACCCGACCCGACTGACCCGAACCGTGATCCGATCTGATTGACCTGACCCGATAACCCAACCCGAGCTGACCCGGTTGACCCAACCCGACAACCCGACCCGAATAACCCGACCCGACAACCCGACCCGAGCTGACCCGATTGACCCGACCCGACAACCCGATCCGATAACCCGACCCGAGCTGACCCGAGCAGATCCTTACTGTTACAACATTTTTGTTCCACCAAGGAAAGCCACCGAAGTAAATTAATTAGGAAATCAGTGAAACACCACGGGACTCTCCTCCGTTATATATAGTGGTGAAGAAGTAAGTGGCTTAGTATAAACGTAGCAATTTCTCAACAAATTATGCTTTACATCCAGGATGATTAAAAGCAATGACTCTTCCTGGAATCATGGATGCAATTTGTGACATTATTCTTGAAAATTGCAGCATTTCAGCCAGTGGTGGATATAGCCCGGGGCCGGAGGGCCTAGGCCACCCCAGTTTTTGTGTGACAAAAATAATTTAAGCTATTTATATTTATTATAGTCTGAGGTCTGCACCCCGCTTTCTCAGTTTTTACCTTTTCAGCAAAACTTATGTCAGGGATTCTGGGCATTTCTTTGGAACTCGTCGGTAGCATAATTCAGAATGGCTTGGGTATGCGCAAGTTCTCGGCATAATGGGTTCAAAATATATGTCAGGAGAATAAAAGGGTAACGGCATTAAGAGAAGTATTCTTCCAATTTGACCGTAATGCTGATCAATTTCGCTGACGAATAGTAACCATAGATGAAATATGGTTGTACCACTATGATCCTGAATCGGAACAACAGTCAATGGAGTAGTAGCACTCATTTCTCCATCGCCCCAAGAAGTTCAAGACACAGAAGTAGATTGAGAAACTGTTTGGAATATTCTTCTGGTATAAGTATGGAGTGGTAGACTACCTCCTCAATGGTCAGATATTTAATCCAGAATCTCTACATTACTTACAAAACTGAAAGAAAAATTCAAAGTTCAACGCTGCGGAAAATGAAAAGAAAGGAATTCTGTTCCTTCAGGAGAATACACCTGTCCATCAAGCCCCTGCGAACATAACTGACATTGCATAATCTAGGATTTCAATGTCTAGATCATCATTCTTATTCCGCAGATTTAGCTCCGTCTAACTATTACGTGTACTTATTTCCCAAACTTAAATAACACTTGAAAGACGCCATTTTAGATCTGATAGGGGTAGTGCTACGAACAGTGGTGCGAGGAAATCTAGATATTTTTAACTTTTCTGCAAAAGCTGTAGCACTGTACAAGGTAGTATATTGACTCTCGGGGGAAGAGAAGAAGAAGTAAAACTTCACCAATCCACGTGCACTCCTTCTGGGTTGGGCTACGAATTTTTCAGCAGTTCCTAGTCAATATGGTAGACGTCACATCAGTACTTTGAAACAAAATAAGTAAAGGAGCACTAGTATAAACCAATTACTAACTAAAGATTAGCACTCTAACAATACATTTTATTGGGAATCAATTTCATTCCATAAGTTTATTATTATCATTTGCAGGAAGGGAAAACACAACTCTTTTTATCTCCTTCAAAAAATTAAGGCCTGGTGGTTGCAAACTAAGCTGTTATAAGCACATCCTCTGAATATTGGAAGCCGAGAATAATGTTTCAGAAAAAAGAAGTTTTAAAGAAAACAAAATATGAAACTGAAAACTTCAAACCTGGACAAATACAAACAAGTTACGTAACTGGTTTTACCTTTCTTTTGTTTCCAATCGAAGTTGATCCAATACGAAGAAAACAAGTCGACCAAATCTACTATTGTTCGCTAGGCACAATTATTAAAAATCATAAGAAAGAAGTATAACTAAAATTTACCTCAAAATGGGCTAAATTAGAAAACAGAAATATGCGTGCATACCCAGACGCTCAAAGAAGAAAGCTTGAGGATTAATCTGCCACATAGTAAATTCATGGAAAGTAGACTACAATTTATCAATGAGATTGGTTATGATACTGATATATAATACTACATGAAAAATGTTTAAAGATTGTACGAGTCTGGGGGGCAGTCTAGGTAGCAGTCAGGGGGCAGAAGTAGCTACTAGGGGGCGCTCGCCCCCCTTGCCCCCCTCTGGCGTCATCACTGTATTGTTATGTTTACTTTTTGAACTTAAGCACTTTCTGTACTTTTTGGTGGCATCTTTTACTTTCCCTTTCTGTATATATGTACCTGTAAGGCGCACACAAATGATAGAAAAAATTTATTCGAGCAAAGCACATCTCTTTACAATGAATTAAGTAGAAAGTTCATTAAATATGAGAGAAACTAGTTGCAAAAAATATCAATAAATAGATCAAGATATTTAGAATATTTGATGTATAATAAATATACATTATACACGATTAATGTAAAATAATCATTGAAATTAACAATAAAGCATAATTTAAAAAAAGCATAATTAAACAAGAAATAAACCATAATGTGGGTTGCTCTAACAATTAAGTTGTATGAAGACGAGAAAAAAATGAAAGCTGATTCCTTAACGAATTTCGTTGATCTTCTTTGTGTCTACAAAAACGCATTCCTAGAAACCTACAAGCTAGGTATCATCTCTGTGATTATATCAGTTTCTAGTGCTACATGTGAAAGGTCATTCTCTTCTTTGAAAAGATTAAAGACTTGTATACGCAAGTCAATGACTCATGAGGTTGAATAACTTAGTGTTACTTTATATTGAGAAGAAAATTGCTAAATCGTTAGATCTTTAACAAGTTGTGGATATGTTTGCTGCTGCCCACACGAATAGAAAGATCCTCGTCAAGTAGAGGCATGAACCTATAAGTTATTTTCTTTACCTGTAAAAGTGTATTTGCTTCCACTTAAGTCAACCAGCTACACATATTTTAAACGCCATGATTAAATAACTATTTACTTATATTAGAAATCAATTGCATTAATGAATCCTAGTTGTTTGAGGTACTAAATTCTTATATTTTCACTGTTTTCCAAAGAGTAAAATCATGAACAATAAAGATGGAAACATTCACCTTGAATACACACACACACACACACACACACACATATATATATATATATATATATATATATATATATATATATATATATATATATATATATATATATATATATATATATATTAGAGATGTCCCCCTCAAAATCCTCTTGGGCCCTTCATTGCCCCCCCCTGAAAAAAACTCTAGCTACGCTACTGGACACCATGCACCAGAGATGAATTCTCGACTGAGCCACCGCGGCCCTGCTTGGGCTTGGTCGTCCCTATCCAATCTCTCTTTTGGCGTTGCTTAAACAATTTCTAGTTTTGTTCTAAATCCAGACTCCATATTGGCGTAGATATTAATATTACAGTCGATTGGTAAAATCAATCTTCCACATTTAAAAATTAAAGTACACACAAGTAGAAAAATAAGCATTTATCATAAAAACACTAGCTGCAAGTGTTCAAAATAGATTTATGGTTTCTATAAAATGAATTGAAAATTGCTATTTTTAATTAGGCAGCTAGTGAAAAACAGCAGCTTTCTACTCCAGCCGAGTTTAAACTCAACCTAAACTCAGTTGACCAAAGTGAACTGACCCGACTGACCCGACCCGACAACCCGACCTGAGCTGACCCGACCCGACAACCCGACCCGAATAGCCCGACCCGACAACCCGACCCGAGCTGACCCGACTGACCTGACCCGACCCGTTTGAGAGCACTAACGCTAGCAACACTTTATTTTACATATGTTAGATCAAAATTAGAATATTGTTCTACTATATGGACTCCCAATAATAAAAAATACTCTCAAGAAATAGAAAGCATTCAAACGAAATTCTTGAAAATACTTACATACAAAAAAAAAAAAAAAAAACAAGTTTTTATCCCAAATATTTTTCCTACAATGATCTAGTAAAAAATTTTAATTTTCAAACTCTGGAAAAAAGAAGATGGATGTTGGACTTGTTATTCTTATACAAATTATTAATTAATAAGATTGACTGTATGGAGTTGGTCTCGAAAATATCACTGCGGATCCCCACTTGCAAAACCAGAGTAGAGAATACAGGGACATTTTATTGTGCAAAAGCCAGGAGCAATATATTATATAAATCCCCTATGTGGAGCTGTGTACGTTATATAATTTCATTGTAAATAAGTGTGATAAAGTGGATGTATTTAGTTTATCAGAAAACAGGTTCCGATCATATGCAAAACAAGAAATTTTCTATAGAAATAATTAAGAATTTTATGTATGTAACATTTACTGTATGTACACAACACTATAATTGGGCACTAAGCCTGTTTGTGTTGTATATTAAATAAAGAAAGAAAGAAAGAAAGAAGGACTCTGAAAATAAGAAGGAAATTGATAGTCAGAGTGAAAAAGATGAACGGGAAAGTGTTCAATTACCTGATAGTGATGATTCTGATCGTGGCCCACCATACATACAGAAGTGTAAATACTTAAACTAGAAACGTGAATATTCCAATACTTATCCTCTATGTAAATGTTTATTGTGCTCCAAGCATGTTGACAGCATTGACGACTGCAGAGACCATCCATCAGCTTCTACTGAAAGGGAATTAGAAATCATACCTTCTCCATGTAAGACGCTTGTACAGGATGTTAATTGTGGCGAATTGGCGTTCCAAGTATATCTACTATTCAAACAATTTCTAGTTGATTTATAGTGGATGGAGAAAGAAGAGAAGTACCAATGGAGAAGATATGTCGAGAGAACAAAAAGAAGGGCTCGCAAACTATGGAATTAAGGTAAATCATACTTCATTCCGAATGCAAGAAAGTTCATCCCTGCTCGTTCAATGAAGCCACGATGCAATGGTTCTACGTGTAGAAAGCAGTGTAGACTAATAACAGATAAAGAGAGGCAAAATATATTTTAAAATTTCTATGGAACAAGTAATTTGCAACGAGAATTTATTATTCAATATGTGAAAAAGAGTCCAGTTGAAAGAAGAATAACAAAGAGCAAAAATCAAGATCAGTTACTCACCTATACCTTCACCACGACAAAAATGTTATTTCCGTCCGTAAAGCAGTGTTCTTAAATACTTTTAGCATTTCAAGAACAGTAATGCGTACCAACTTAGCCAAAATTACTCCTCAAGGTGTACCGGTACTTGCTCTTGATAAAAGAGATAGTCGGCATGACCACTTAAAAGTAAAAGACAAAATATTGATCGATTCTATAGTCGCTCACATCAACAGATTCCCACGAATGGAGTCGTATTACTGTCGTAAATCATCTTCGAGAGACTATCTTCACTCAGATCTCACTACAGCAAAAATGTACGAATTGTACTGCCAAGAATCAGATAAACAGTCGAATGCTAGCTATCAGACATACTCTAAGGTTTTCAAATCAATGAATCTCTCATTTCACCACTCGAAGAAAGATCAATGTAGTCTGTGTTGCACTTACCTAGAAGCTAACGAAATAACAAGAAAGAAGATGCAAGATAGGTATTTATAATGAACGCATAATCGAGAAAAATACCGTAAGAGAAAAAAGAAGAGCAGACCAAGATTTTAGCTACACAATATCCAGACAAGGTTACATCAACAGGCAGTTTCCCACCACCACCGCCTATCAACATACAATTTCACTATATTGTAAAATTTCTTGGGTAGAGCAATAAAATGTACTCGGGATTTGGACTTTCCCTTCACCATTTTATTATAGACACAATTATATACACAATTCTTATATACACAATTATAATAAGTAATTCCTCTAATATCTACTTAGGTAAGATTAAGATAGGAACCCGGCGACCAAGCGTCGTGGGCATTGAGGTGAGGTACTCTCGGTGACCGTGCGTCGTGAGAGGGGTGTAGATTAGGTATCTCTCTCTCGGTGACCGTGCGTCGTGAGAAAGAGGAAAGACACCCGGTGGCCAAGCGTCGTGGGTATAAGGATGGGTACCGGTACCTCTCGGTGACCAAGCGTCGTGAGAGGGGTTTTAGGTGTTTCGATCAATCCGGGAAGAATGATGTTGGTCGAGGCGTGCAGGTCCCTTTTATCCTGTATTGTCGGCTTCCTTCGTTGATTCTCGTTCTTCCGACTGTTGGCGATGGTGAGCGACTCCTCTTCGGGCCCCTTCATCTGTTTGTTTTTATTTACTATTAACACATATAGTTCACACGTGGTTATTGCATGACGTGTAGACATGCGGAACCTTACAATATACAATATTGGAAACAAAGACTGTCATTGCTTCTTATGGCACGAAGATGTCAGCAAGAGATGATCTTCCGAAATAGTTTCATGTGTAGGCAACTATCTTCAACAATTTGATACTCAAGACACGGAGAATATCAAACTTTTTTGCTGATGGTTTCAGTGGCCAAAACAAAAATACGATTGTAGTCATCATGCTGCTGTACACATTAGCAAATGCTATAAGTCTGAAAAATATTAGTTTGTGTGTTTTTATCAATTCATGGACAGAATTAGGAAGATTATTCTCACAGCACAATTTCGACAGCTTTTGCACATCTGAAGACATGTAATCGGTAACACAATCCATTGGTCACCGGTCATCCGTCACAACTAATGTCAATTTTTTTTTATCAAGACGCTCCACACTTATAAAAGAAGGCAGCTGGTCAATATTTCAGCATTATTATTTTCATTTAAAAGTTTTCAAAACTATTAATAAAATTTGTAATACACTTATTTAAAAAAAAAACTGTCATAACTGAATTTGTACTTTGATTACATAATCAAGACGTATTATTTGCAGTTGTGTTAACAATGTCAACCCTTATTTTACATGAATTCTTAATTTACTTTATATCGGCAATTTGTACGAGTATCTAATAAATAAATAAATAAATAAATAAATAAATAAATGAATAAATAAATAAACTTAAAAGATTTATAAAAAGGAACGTTGAAATAAGAAACTTCAGTCATGTATTAGTAGATCCAATGAGTTAGTGCGCTCGCCTTATGAGAGCGGGGTTACGGGTTCAGTTCTCGCCGGAGCCTATTGAATAGAGTAATTCAGAGCTCACTTTACCAAATACTGTATGACCCGTCTTTTCAAGCTCACCAGTTCATTTAGGATGAAAAGAACAATTCAGTGATTCATTCATATATTAATAAAGTTACAAGCAATTAAGGTGTATGTGCCAAATGCATTAGATTGCATATATGACGAACAGGCGTATATCCATGTAAGGCATATTTCTAGCGTGATGACTTCATATTAAATGAGCCCGCTACAGGTGTTCGAAAGAGTCATCATATTACATTTACACAGAGTTATTATTTTGAAGCTATAGTTTTTAGTTGTGTGTAGAACGGTTCAATTATACACAAATTTCTTTAAATGCCTCTCCTGTAAAATTATACTTTTGGCGCTTACGTTTGTACGTCATGGAAGCGACGATATATGTGAGACGTAAAGCTAAAAGGGCAAACTGACATCCCGGATATGCGTATTGTATTCACCGATGGAATTTCGTCCACTCAAACATGCCTTAAAACCTGACAAAATATTACAAATGAATTCATGTTTAATTAAGTAATTAATTAAAAGTTATTAATACTTGATGAACCAGCGATCTATTCAATACGGCATCGTTGACTTTCTATTTTCATTCTTCAACTCCTCGCCGCTAGGAGAAGAGGAATGAGTAACGAAACGAGAGAAGAAGCAAGACAAGTTAAAATTGATGCAAAAGAAAGATAAAAGCGATATTTCTGACGCAGAAAATGAAAAGAAAGAGAAAAAAGCGAAATAAATATTCTCCAATTTCACCTAATTAAATTAAAGAAGAAAGACGAAACGCGCCAGTCCCTCTCTCTCTTTCCCTTTCATTATCGTCACTTACCGGGCCTTTTTGGTTCTCGAACGAAAGGGGGGCAAGTAATTTGATTCTTAGCAGCGATGATGCAACAGAAAGCTGCAAGTAATATTGTTAGCTTCTTCACAGACTGACTGGAAAAGAGGTAGAGGTGGTGGGAGGGAAACGGGTTGAGAAGCAAGACGCTCCTCTCCAGTTTCACGTTTAAAAAATTAAAAAAAAAAATGAAGAGAACCCCCCTTCTCTCCCCCGGTCTGTTTTTCTGACAAGGGGAAGAACGTCAAGAAGAGGTCATGCTGGGGTTACTGGTAGCTTCGAGTGGAATATAAAGGAAGTTAAATTGGAAAAGCAACGGCATGTGAATAAAAGAGAAGAAATTTGAAGATGAACGCAAATTGAAAAGCAGGATCTGAGTGGAATCAATATCTCTCATCATCGTGTCAAAAAACGTGTGACACAACAGTGAAAGACCAGAAGAACGGACAAATGATAAACTTCTGTTTTATACTGTCTTCTACTAAAGGTAAAAATATTACTTACACGAAGAGATTTCATCTCTAAGTAACACCTACTTACTTCCGTTTTACAACTCAGTAACTCACTGGTATCTCATCTTATTAATAATGCATTTTCTCATCACATTCTTAAATCTTATCTCACTTTTCCCTAAAGGAAGAGATATATTTCCTTTTTAAATTTAGTAATATTTATTACAAAACTCTTTCTAAGAATTTAAAGACGATTTCATTTGTAATTACAAGCAGTGTTTCTTCCAGACATATTTTTTTATGGGGTGGCACTGCCGCCCCCCCGGAGCTCAGGGAGTGCCCCCCGGAGGAGACCGATAATAATACGTCTATAATATAATAATAAATAGAATAGTACCAGCAGTGTCCCCCTTAGTAGTAAGTGTGCCCCCCTTGAACATTTCTTTCTGAAAGGACGACTGATTACAAGTTGTGACTTGAAAGAAAGGTGAAGTCTTGACTGAGACAATGTCTTTCTGTTTCACTGAATGCCTTAGGCTACTCAGTTATTGCACACCTTGCCAGTCAGCCATGTACAGAGAAACAGAAATTCCTGTTTCGCCGAAAACTAATTGTACGGAATTTATATTAAAAAAAAAATAAATTTAATCTTTCAGTTTTACGTTTCACACTTATGTCGGCTTGACTAAAGAAGACGGTGATGATGAGAAATGAATGCAATGTTGGAATGAATAAAGTGAGTGGAAACGGCAGAATCGCGAGGAAACCCACGAATACGCTATTTGTCCACCACAAAGTTCACTTGGAGCGAGCTGGGATCGAACCAGGGACCCCAAGCACCGGAGGTATACACTCTACCACTGACTCGGAGGTTCACGGAAGTGTAACTCACCAATTTGCATACTTGTAGAACATCGAAAAATAATCGACACGTATTTTTTTTTTATTTTGACAATGGTGAGGGTTTAAGGGTAGAAATCACCTTTTGAATGTTAGGGGTGGTCTCCAAGCATAGACAGAAAACAATAATTTAATGTAGAAGAAAACATACTGCCCGGAGGAGGGGTAGGACAGCTGACTCAGAATCTGACGTCAAAATTACAAAATTCAAAATGGAGGATCCAATATGATGATTACAATTTAAAAAAGTCTTCTGGTTTGAAACGCTTTGCAGTTAGCCAAGAACAATTATAGTAGGCAGGGGTTACTGCGAAGAGGTTCCAGACCGATTTAAAATCTTTTCCTGTACTTAACGGAATGCTTAATTAGAATGAGTCTACACCTCTCACTATAGCTTTTACAGGGACACAAACAGTAGAAAGTGTGGCATAGCCAATAAATTCAATGGCTCATAGCTACACCATAAGCCGCAATTTTGAATTTTGTAATTTTGACGTCAGATTCTGAATCAGCTGTGCTAACCCCCTCCCTCCTGGCAGTATGTTTTCTTCTATATTAAATGATTATTTTCTTGGGGACCACCCCTAAAGTTCAAAGAGTGGTGGTTTCTACTCTTAAACTCACGCCATTGCCGAAATAATAATAAAAAAAAATACGTGTCGATTATTTTTCGATGTTCTACAAGTATGCATAGCTTCATTCAAATACGTGAGTTACACTTCTGTTAGTCTGCTTCCGAGCCACCATGTCCCCAATTTATATTAAGAAAAGGATTTTCCAACTGAAGTCTCCATTTTTGGCAGTTTGATTTGTACGGTATTGTCAACGCAGGGTTATGCTAACTATAAACTTAGCCTTACTTGTTAATTATGGATATTTTTTTGTTCTTTCCCACAAAATTCTAAATTAAAGATACCAACTTTTGATTGATTACTATCCCGCATTAAGTTTCGAGTATCTCATCACCAGTGTTTCTTTCAGAAGCAATGTTCCGAGGGGGCACACTTACTATTCCGGGGAACACTGCTGATCTATTCTATTTATTACTATATTACAGACATATTATGTTGGTCTCTCCGGTGGGGGGGGGGCGGGCACTCTCAGAGCTTTGGGGAGGCAGTGCTCTCCCAAAATCATGTTTGGAATTTCACATGATTCCATTCCCAGAATGGAATTCACGTTTTTATCACATTCACGTTTTTATCACATTCACGTTTTTATTTTCCCCAGTTCCCAATTCAAAAATAATTTCTGTGGGTAAAATCGTTGAGTCGAGAATGATTCAATTTATTTACACTATTTTTGGGCATCCCTGGTATCTTTGACCTTAATCCTGTACGTAGAAAGGATGACGTCCACCGGTTAGCACACTATTCAGGGAAGGGGGAAGGAAAGAAGTGATCTGGGACTTGTATGTTAGATACCATCCCAGCATTAGGCTGGTGTCAATGAGGAAAATCCAGGAATAAATTAACAGGATGGTTTGGTCTGAGAAAGCTGTTTCACCTTTCCAAAAGAGGAAAAAAAGATTCAAATAAGAAATAAACGAAAACGAGGAGTTTTTCGTATATAAATTCACCAAGAAACCTTCGCTATCTAACTTCTGTTCAAAATGTGAATGGTCTGTCAACTTTTTGTTATTTGGTGGGACATCGTTCCATCTGTCATGAATCAGATCCATCTTTCCTAACGGAATATTTAGACTTCCCATTTCCTGTGGAGGACTCCCTTGCGTTGCCATTGAACGATTCGGAATCATGCATTTTTGGATATAGCAGTCTAAGACAATAATATGCCGCCCCAATGGCTAATAGTTATATCGCCCTTTCCACGATTTTGATCAGGCAGTTTTGAAACTATGCACTTGTGATCACAGATCCATATGAACTATTTTCCTTGTTTTGATGTGAGGAATCACCTGTTTCACTTTGTCGGTCTAGTTCATTACAAAACAACGACACAGGGTATTTCAAAACAACGACAACGTATGGGAGGTGATTCTGACAAGATAAGACGAAAAGTATAGACCATCCTGAAGTGCACAAATGCTTCCTTTCGGAGTTATAGCCTGCTGAAAGCATGAAAAAATGACCTTTAAAGGTCCATAGATCCAAAACTATGGGACCTGCCGTAGTTGGATCAAGACTTCATTTAGGAACTAGATGTGCCGTATCCAAATATCCAAGTTTGAGAATCCTGCGATACCTCCACAACAATTTTTATAAAGGTAGTTAGTGAGTACTTTATACTATATGCCTGTAGCCAAACTCTCTCTATAAAAAAATCTTGCGTGAGTACCTTAGGATTTTAAAACATGTATTTTTGGATAGCGCACATATTAGTTCCTAAGTAAAGTCTTGACCCGACTATGGTAGGCCCCATAGTTTTAGAGCTATATAGACCTTTAAAGTTAACTTTTTTCTATTTTCGGCAGCCTATAACTCCGAAAGGAAGCATTTGTGCACCAAGATTGGTCTATACTTTTTGCCGAGGAATCACTTCCCAAATGTTGTCGGTGTTATTTTGAAACACCTTGTATTATATTAATTATATTCATTTCGGCTTTATCTTACGCGAGAAATTACTCTTTCGTAAAGTAAACAAGAAAAACACATTCCTAAGTACAACACTAATTCAGTTATAAATTTGCTTTGTGATCATTTATAATTTAGCGCCCTTTAATATCTGTTATTCCAACAATCCAACATGTAATTCGTAATTTGTAGCCCTTTCATTACCCAGCATTCAATCGATCTACAAATGTATACAAAACTAGCAGCGTTCACCCCGCTTCGCTGCGGTCACCCCGGAACGCAATAAACTTTGTTACTTAGATAATTTTTACTTTTTCGCTTTCAAGTGATTTATAGCGCCTGTTAGTTATGTTAACCCGCCGAGTCACAGGGTCATGCGGGTTGCATATAAATACGTTTATTTTTATACCTATGATGAACTAATAACAAAGGATTTCTACGTATGGACACCTGAATGATCAATTATCTCAAGACACTGGTAATTGAAAATTAAAGTGATATGATAAAAATCATCTAGGGTCCACATCCTAACAACCCCCCAAAAATGAAAGAAATCGGTTCAGCCGTATTAGCGTGATGAGCGGACAAAGGATTTTTTGTACGTATTGACACCTGATTGGTCAATTATCTCAAGACACTGGTAATTGAAAATTAAAGTGATATGATAAAAACCATCTAGGGTCCAAATCCTAACAACCCCCCAAAAATGAAAGAAATCGGTTCAGCCGTATTAGCGTGATGAGCGGACAAAGGATTTTGTGCGTTCTCTTTTATATATATAGATAACAGATATTTATGGTAAAACCTATTGAACAAGTCGTTGTACTGTATCATAAACGGTACATGAATTCTAATTCTCTTTAAATTACACAATATTAATTCTCTTTACCATAATACAACTTTACACATGATCATTTGCATAAGGCATTGATTTTCCTATCCCTTTCATTAACGTTATTACTACAGTAAACTATACGCACAGTAAGCCTCAGAGACAATAGTGCATTTTCATAACTTTAACCAGACTGAGCTTCGAATTGCACGTTTGTGACGAATGGCTAACACTAGTGAGTGATATATATATATATAAGGTATAAACCTCATATAGCGGCATTTCATAAAGTTTAATACTGGAAACTTCCATACAACTGTAAATTTCTAAGAACCTCATAAACTGGCATGTTTTTCCCATTATAAGCCCAACAATGGAAACTTCGCAGTTAAAATACGTTTAGTTACGACGAAGGTGATAGAGTCCTGTGTTGAGTGAGACGATAAACACAGGATTTACCAGAAAAATACTCTCTTCTTGACTGTACGTTGGTTAATGTTCGTGGTTCAATAACCGGAGACTTTTTCTTTTCTGCTCAAGACACGTTGGCGTCACAAGTATATTGCATTGCATATATTTAAGTTTTAAGGAATCTGTCTTTCATATCAATTTCTTATTCTTATTGTCATTATTACAAATGGTTTGTAGCAATGAGTTGTTTTTCGAGTACACATTGTTTTTTTTTAAATAAAGATGTTTTATTCCATAATTATGAAAATAGAGTGTCTCGTATTTTTTTTAATGTACTCGTACTTTCACCACCCGAAAGTCAGTCCATATTTTAGCTCATTTCCTTAACTACTGCGCAATGAAACGTTAGGGTATTTGGGGGCAAAGATCCGCGGAGGGCAAAGATCCGCAGGGCGTTTGCAGGTTAGTTTAGAATTGAACTGGCACCACTGCTTTTCAGATCACGAGTTATCATCAAGGAGAGGTGACATACGAAGTCTTGTTGCTTTACAACTAAAACCTTTAAAGCTATGAGGTAAGTTACGTTTTCGCATAGTTTGATGTAATTTAGAATAAACAATGCACTTCTTTGACGCCGGTGTTATTATAGATTTATGTATTATTATGTTTCTTTTGATATACCTAAAGATTTATTATTTTTTTAATGGAGGCAGTTCATCGAGCTCTATTGTTGTTTGGCGGGAATTAGCAGAGTTTTCCACAATGGCAAAATGGGGTAAAAATCCGCGGAGAGAGTGGGGTAAAAATCCGCTGCGGACCTTTACCCCGTTCGAACGTTTTTTAAATAAAAAGTTATATATTCTTCGAAAAATCTACCTTACTACCTATATACATAGGCCATATCGATACATATGTCGGTGACTATGCTGTGCAAGTGCTGTGTAAAAGAAGACTAATATTCGAGGCTACAGACTAACGGACTAAGTTAAATCAATACCAAATTTGGCTTGTGGTTGGGGATTCATATTGAATTACTAAATAATTTCTTCTGTTCAAAAATTAATTCTGTCTTAGGCATACTTTATAATTGCATATAGGCTATATCAGACTTTATATACTTCATTAAGTGGGTGTCTATTAAGAGAGCGACACTCAAAACACCGATATAGCGAAAATCTTATTTCTAAGGAAGTCTAACCTAACATGACGTTAGCTGAATTTTGGAAGTGTCAATGTTTTAAATTTTGGTAGTTTCCTGTGTTTTGAATATCGATGTATTGAATACAACCTCTATTATGTTTTTAAAATTTTCCTGTTTGTTCCTTTGTCGAATCGTGTGAAACTAAAAGGAAATTTAGACCTTTTATGTTGATACCTTCTGAATTAATTATAGTACTGAACTAAAATAGAGCATAGTGTAGACCTACTTTTCAGCCATAAAATTTTGATCTAACAGTAATATGTAATTAGTGTTGCCAGGAAACGAGACATTTTTCGTCTCCTGTCTCGTCTCGAAAACGAGACGAGACAGTGTTTTCATAAGAAGAGACGACACAGCTTTAAACTCTCGTCTCGACTGGTAGGGTATTTGGGGGCAAAGATCCGCGGAGGGCAAAGATCCGCAGGGCGTTTGCAGGTTAGTTTAGAATTGAACTGGCACCACTGCTTTTCAGATCACGAGTTATCATCAAGGAGAGGTGACATACGAAGTCTTGTTGCTTTACAACTAAAACCTTTAAAGCTATGAGGTAAGTTACGTTTTCGCATAGTTTGATGTAATTTAGAATAAACAATGCACTTCTTTGACGCCGGTGTTATTATAGATTTATGTATTATTATGTTTCTTTTGATATACCTAAAGATTTATTATTTTTTTAATGGAGGCAGTTCATCGAGCTCTATTGTTGTTTGGCGGGAATTAGCAGAGTTTTCCACAATGGCAAAATGGGGTAAAAATCCGCGGAGAGAGTGGGGTAAAAATCCGCTGCGGACCTTTACCCCGTTCGAACGTTTTTTAAATAAAAAGTTATATATTCTTCGAAAAATCTACCTTACTACCTATATACATAGGCCATATCGATACATATGTCGGTGACTATGCTGTGCAAGTGCTGTGTAAAAGAAGACTAATATTCGAGGCTACAGACTAACGGACTAAGTTAAATCAATACCAAATTTGGCTTGTGGTTGGGGATTCATATTGAATTACTAAATAATTTCTTCTGTTCAAAAATTAATTCTGTCTTAGGCATACTTTATAATTGCATATAGGCTATATCAGACTTTATATACTTCATTAAGTGGGTGTCTATTAAGAGAGCGACACTCAAAACACCGATATAGCGAAAATCTTATTTCTAAGGAAGTCTAACCTAACATGACGTTAGCTGAATTTTGGAAGTGTCAATGTTTTAAATTTTGGTAGTTTCCTGTGTTTTGAATATCGATGTATTGAATACAACCTCTATTATGTTTTTAAAATTTTCCTGTTTGTTCCTTTGTCGAATCGTGTGAAACTAAAAGGAAATTTAGACCTTTTATGTTGATACCTTCTGAATTAATTATAGTACTGAACTAAAATAGAGCATAGTGTAGACCTACTTTTCAGCCATAAAATTTTGATCTAACAGTAATATGTAATTAGTGTTGCCAGGAAACGAGACATTTTTCGTCTCCTGTCTCGTCTCGAAAACGAGACGAGACAGTGTTTTCATAAGAAGAGACGACACAGCTTTAAACTCTCGTCTCGACTGGTATCATATATGCTTTAATATTGCCACGAGACGAGACTTTTTCGTGTCTCGTCTCATCTTGATCAAAAACGAGAAGAGACGGGCCAATTATTTTTGAGACGAGACACGAGACGATACAGCGTTTTGACGAGACGAGACAGCCTCAAAGTCTCTTCTCGTATCGTCTCTTGGCAACACCGCATGCAATCGTGAGAATACACTGAACTATTGTCAAATGTTTATAATATCTCTGAAAAAGAATATTTTCTAATGCTAGAAATTCTCATACAAATTTCACGTTCTCGTTGCAGGAACTACAAAAGAAAGAGACAAGATTTAAGACCGCTGACCGATGCTCTTCTTCAACAAGCGCAGCAAATGAAAGCAGATGGTATGTCTGTAAGAGAAATCGGCAGAGTTCTGGGATTTGATGAGTCAACAGTTCGTAAAAGATTAAAAGTTGGTAACGGAGTTAAGTCACTTGGACGTTTCAAACGTGTGTTCACCCCAGAGCAAGAAAAGGAAATAGTGCAACATCTTAAAGATTTAGATGCCCGTTTTTATGGACTTACATTGAAGTCTCTACGGTTCCTTGCTTACGAATATGCAGAAAGAAATGGAATCACACATTCCTTCTCAAAGGAATCGAAGTTAGCTGGCAGGGACTGGACAAGGGAGTTTATGAAGAGGAATCATCTCTCTCTGCGGACTCCGAGAAAGACAAGTGTTGCTAGAACAATGGGATTCAACAGGCAACAGATGACTCAGTATTTTCAAAATTTGGTACAAATTCAGGAGAAGTATCACTTCCCGCCAAATCGTATCTATAACATGGACGAAAGTGGTTTCCAAACCGTCCCGAATAAATTACCTAAACATGTTGCTCCAAAAGGTAAACGAGAAGTGTCAAAAAATGTGTCTGCTGACAAAGGAAAAACAGTGACAGTTGCTTGTGCGATGAGTGCTACAGGACATTATGTTCCACCTTTTTTCATATTTTCACGAAAAAGGAACAATCCACTTCTTCTGAAAGATGGGCCAATCGGTTCTGCAATGGCTGTGACCGACTCTGGTTACATGAATGTGGAGACATTTTTAGTTTATCTAGATCATTTCAAAAAACACACTCAACCTTCTGCAGAAAGCCCAGTTTTGCTTATTTTAGATAATCATATATCGCATGTTTCACTCCAGGCTATTACTTTGGCCAAGAAAAACAACATACACATGGTTAGTATTCCTCCTCATAGCAGTCACCGAACCCAACCTTTGGACCGTGCTTTCTTTAGACCATTGAAAGCTTATTATGATGATTTGTGCGACAATTGGATCACATCAAATCCTGGTCAAGTATTGACGGAGTATTATGTAGCAGGTATATTTAGTCGAGCGTTCGAGAAGACAGCCACAGTAGAGAAAGCTACTCATGGATTTCGAGTAACGGGAATTCATCCGCTGGATATCAATATTTTCACTGATGAAGACTTTTTACCAGCTTCAGTAACAGAACAAGAAATTGAAATTGACACGGTTGATCTTGAAGATCCTGACCTGCGTGGAATAATCTGTTTTGAAGACAGATCGCTGGAAAACTTTCAACTTCCTCTTTCAGAAACAATGGGTAATGAAGCCACCAACGCAACTATTCCAGGAAATCCTAATCCTGTCTCTTCCAGCTCCTCAGATGGAATACGTTCCACGGCTCCTTTGAAACATCCTACAACTCTGCTTTCCGCTTCTTCTGATGGAAGCATACAAAAGTCTGCCCTGGACAATGCAACATTTGAGGCTTCAACTTCCGATAAGGTGACTGCTCCCGGTAATTCTATCCCTGGACCATCTTCCGTTGATAGAACAAGTAACAGAGCTGCACTGCAACACTTTGAGCCTGGAACTTCTAATTCTGATCAGTCACCCGTGTCTCCCTATGATATTATTCCACTTCCGAAAATAGGCCTAAGTGTTAAAAGAAACCGTACAGGAAGAAGTCTAAAATCGACTCTTCTCACTTCAACACCACACAAGGAACGACTTGAAGAACTACGACAGAGGAAGGTAGATCAAGAGAAAAATGTCTACAAACCAAAACAATCCAAAAAGAGACTCTTTCAAAATACTGGTAATCCGAAAAAGAAAATTGGTGAAGAACTGTCATCATCTGAATCAGAATCTCAATTTTCTCTTCACGAGAGCAGTGACGACTATGAATTTTCACTAACCCTATCCAGTGGTGAATCGGAAATTGAGAACGACAATATTCCAGCTGAGCTTGCAGTCGGTGACTTTGTTGTGGTCAAAGTGTATGGAAAAGCGAAATCATTCCGTTTATACGTGGCTAAAATAATAGAAGTTGACGTTGATGGCTACATAGGTGTCTTCTATAAAAGGGTTTCTCGCACCATGCGATTCAAGGAAACGGTTGAACAATCATTCTTTCATAAAGACGACGTTGTGAGGAAATTGTCCAAACCGATTGAAAGCACTTCAACTCGTTTCAAAGATATGATAGGTTTTAAGACTGATCTGAGTGATTTGTTTCTGTTCTAAAGTTTTTTGTTCAATTTCTAATGTTATTTAAGTATCGAGACCTACTTGTCAATTTAAAATACACGAATAAAACTATTTTATGTATTATGGTAACTATAACACAGTTTAATACAGTAAAAATACCAAAAAGTTTTGTAACAATTTTGTTTTTTCTGTGTGGGGAAACAATCCGCATTATAATTCACTTGCGGATTTTTACCCCATGCAATGGGGCAAAGGTCCGAAATTGCATGGGTCCATAAAATCAAATTCCCACTCAAACACAGTAACTTTGCAGGTTCTAAAATTGATGTTCAATGTAGCTGAATAAATAAAGTATCAATTTGTGGCATTTCGAGTTTCGAAATTAAAGACCATAAATCGAGAAAAGAAAAAACGTGAAAACTGCGGATCTTTGCCCCCACCTACCCTACATATTATAAATATTGTACTATAAGATAGAGTTATGTTTAAGTTACAACACAGAACACTGATTCATTTGATTGAGTCTTCTGATATCGAAAAAGGTAACAAATAAAAGAAAATATTAAATTTGTTTTACAATGAACACACAAGATGGCACTTGCTGTTAGATCTTACTAGAAGTGCTCATTTTAATGAAATGTTCATTTGTATATGTAAAGTATGCTAAAGTAACAATCTTATTACGAAATAGATATATTGTTTGACTGTTTCTCGTGTTATGTTTCGCATTTTATTTAAATATTATTTTACATTTAAGGAAATAGATTTTGAGAAGAAACTTGAACAGAACGCCATAATGCGTTGTTGCCAAATTTGTTCGTTTACTGTGATAGTCACAGTAAGAAAATTCCTGGATTCTAGAATTGCTGCTCGAGAAGCGAAACTTAGCTGTGAATTCCGGTAAGGGTTGAAAATTAATTTCTCCAGTAAGTATCCAAGCAGAATTCCATGATAATTTATTTTATTATCTGGCATAAGTAAACACTCGACACTATCTGGCAACGCTACACTATACAAGCAGCGTTTAGCATATCACCGAGAACACCTAGTGATCCACCTTAAATTTTTCCTTAGGAAATAATCAAAGGTGGCTGGCTTAGCCATCTACTGAGGGAATTTATCTGCATTTAGGGTTTGCTCCGAGAATAGTAGGACTGAATTAAAAAATATATATTATCAATTTTGACACATTGACTTAATAGTTTTCAAAATATGATCCTTCTGCATCAAGACAGCGTTTCCAACGACTCTGCCACTCACTGAAGGCTCTTTGGAACCCATAATTTGGAATACTCTTCAGTTCCCTAGTTACGACTTCTTGAATGACCTGGACCAAGCTGTAGTGCCCTTTCATGATCCTTTTCAGTCGGGAGGAAGAAGTCTGCAGGAGCGACATCTGGGCTGTAGGGTGGCTGGGAAAGCTGTATGATGCCATGTTTATTCAGAAAGTCCATGACAACAAAGACGGTGTGGCTTGGCACATTGACGTGTTGAACCTTCCATGATCCATCGGTTGCTAGACGGACGCGGAGACTCGTGTTCTGAGTCTTTCAAGTACCTCTACGATGAATGCAGAATTTACAATACTGCTACTTACGAGGAAGGTCCATAAACTGTCAGAGTGGAATTTTGATGAAAATTTGTGACAAGCTTCAGTTCGAGTTGCTAAGTAACGTAGTAATAGTCACTCGATGCGCAAATGCTTCGTTGAGCTGCTACACCGACGCCATCTTGAGATCCGGTAGGCAATGTCCAAGAATACCCTTTTGACACAAAAATGAAAATGCTTTTGAAATATCTGACTTCAGTATTGTAAACAAAGATAGAGCATCTATATGTGGAAGTACTTTCAATGCATGATCGCCATTTTGAAAGGCGCCATATTGAATCGCGGTCAAATATGATAAATAGTAAGGGGGTCATGTGGGGTATCAAATAGTACTGAAACTTACTCCTGAATCCATTTCCATAACCAAAGTTTACATATCTGTTTTCACTTCAGAGTTAGGAGCTCTCTCGCTCACAGGAACATATAAAAACTGTGTGAGTTAGACTTGTGTTATGAAATACAGTCGTGCGAACACTTGCAGGGTTTTAAGTAATGCAGTTGTTTATGCACTACAATAGCCACTATACCAATCAGATCTTGAGACTAGTGAGAGAAATCGTTAATTAAATCGAAATGCCTGTAGTAAAAAATGTAATAGCAGCATGCTACAAGTTATACCTATTTCAAAGTGCGATGGAATAGACTGCTCGTCGATGAAACACATGTCTAATAGTACTGACGAGAAGAGAATACCAAAGGAATTGTTCGGATATATATTAGAAAAATGATATAAACTGGTGAATATTAGTTGAACGACCAAAATGGTTCGGATTCCACTATAATCAGTAGGTCCACGTCTTCTTTAACGTAGCAGGCATAAGTGTGGGACGTTGGACTGAATCAAACCAAAAATCTATTTTAGGCTCCGTTATAGTGTGTTAAGTTTTCTTCTCCAATCTTGAAACCTTAGGCAAAGTCACTCATTGTTGCAGAATATTGCGTTCTTTTCCAATACTCATAGTTGACAACCTATAATTTACCGTGCATATTATGAAGTTAAAATACTTTAATGTATTTATTGCCAGTTTGTCTAAATACAATCGATTTATTGCTGCCGCATTGAACAATGAAGTGGATTTAAATTATCAGTTTACAGCCAATTCTTAGAAGAAGATATACCTGGAAATTTAGAATTCACTTTTCTTGTATCTGTTCTGCTATTAGTGATAATAGAATGCATACACACCTGCTAAGAATAGATGGCAATAAAGATTATTACAAGATTCAATATCAAGTTGCAATCCATAAAACAAGCCTCTTTCTTGCTTTTTCTTTCAATATTAAATAAATAAATATCTGCAACTTTCCACCTTCAACGATAAAACACTTGCTTATAAAAAGGGCAAGACTAATTTTCATATCAAAACTGTGATAAATAACTAATTGTAGCAGGTGTTCACTTGTTCGGTGTGCAAGTTATGTGGCAGAATTTTCATATTGAAAATGCATTCTGTTTTGTATCATCAATTTTGTGCGCCAGTCCTAAAGGACATGCTTGCATATGCATGGCAGAAATGTGGGTACGTCACAGGAGCAATAGTTGGTTCATTTACAAATGTTCTGGAGCAGTGCCGGATTTACGTATAAGCTAAACAAGCTATAGCTTAGGGCCCCATACTCATGGTGGCTCAAAAAATTCAAGGAAAAAATTGAATGTACATTTTCAAAATATAAGAAAAACAATAAATGAAGTAACATCTACATATAGCAACAGTGCTTCGTTTGTGTAGGCCCCTATGAAGTAAGTAATGGGGCCCCTTCTGCTAGTCTGCTTCATAAAATATCACTGGTTTCTTCATTTCTGTATATAGGGTCCTACGTTCATCTGGATACATAAAGGGTCCCATTATCTTCAGTAGCTTAGGGCCCGACCAAACCTAAATCCAGCTCCGTTCTGGAGACTAGTAGAAAATAGTGTCTGTGGTCATGAAGATTATGACGAAAGTGCATTTGTTAAGTGTTTGTACCGTGTGCTAATAATTTCGTTTTGGATCTCAATCATCCTTGCTGCAAAAGGTTAGTAGGTTAAAATTTGCTTATGAGCATCAGTTTATATTATTTTTCTATTAATTTTCTAATAACTTCAAGATATATCCTTATAAAGTCATATGTGCCGTTGCACCTAACTTATATTAAAGCATTTAAATGCTATGCATAATCGCAACACACATAGACTCATATATATATAGCACACTTTGAAATAGGTATAATTTGTTACAGTGCTGCTATTCCATTTTCCACTACAGGAATTTTCATTTAATAAACGATTTCTCTCACTAGTCTCAAGATCTGATTGGTATAATGGCTATTGTATATCAAGTGACTACTACTGTATTAGTTAAAATCCTGCAAGTGCTCGCACGACTGTATTTCATAACACAAGTCTAACTCACACAGTTTTTATATGTTCCTGTGAGCGAGAGAGCTCTAACTCTGAAGTGAAAACAGATATGTAAGCTTTGGTTACGAAAATGGATTCAGGAGTAAATTTCAGTGCTATTTGATACCCCACATGACCCCCTTACTATTTATCATATTTGACCGCGATTCAATATGGCGCCTTTCAAAATGGCGATCATGCATTGGAAGTACTTCCACATATAGATGCTCTATCTTTGTTTACAATACTGAAGTCAGATCTTTCAAAAGCATTTTCATTTTTGTGTCAAAAGGGTATTCTTGGACATTGCCTGCTGGATTTCAAGATGGCGTCGGTGTAGCAGCTCAACGAAGCATCGAGTGACTATTACTACGTTACTTAGCAACTCGAACTGAAGCTTGTCACAAATTTTCATCAAAATTCCACTCTGACGGTTTATGGGCCTTCCTCGTTAGAGCTACTTTTAAGAGATCCAAACTCTGGGATGGGTTTTATTTATATATAAAATAAAGAAAACATTCCTCTTCCGGGAGGCAATCGCCGCTATCGCCCCGATCGCCCCCTGGATCCGCTACTGCTGTAAACCATTCTTTTGTAGTTAAAAAAGATGATCAACATCAATCCCCCGAAACAATTTGTGCTACTCGAAAACACTTGATCCACCCACGGCATCACTCGCATGAGCAATCTTGATTATGTCATGCATGGGTTTCACTCGAAGTTTTACCCAATTTTACGCAAAACTTCACCGCGTAATGTTGCTCTAACAAAACGATTCATTGTGGAAATGAGACGAAAGGAGTTCACCTTAAATTCGATCTACACTTCGTGAAGGCTTGGAGACAACTGGCGACTGGTGCACTGGTAGCTAAGACCCTCCACCACGCAACCAGTGCAGTAACATCCCCCGACATTACCTCGTTTTGGCGGAAAAAGTCAGTCCTACTACTTCCCGGACAAACTGTATAATAAAAAAGTAATATCCTTAATACAAAATATTGTTAAATCATAGATTATAGAGTAGACATAATTAAGGCTTTCATTGAACCTTTTTTCCTGGGTGAAGCATTAAATTGTTGATACAGTCAAAACATATTTTACTGGCAATAGAGGTTTTCTCAAAATAATGTGATGAAAATGAAGAAAAGAACAGAATTCTTTTTGTTTGATTTGATTTGAATTTCCTGTCGCTTTCAGCAGCGAGGCTATATGAGATGTGGACCTAGGGTTGCCAGCTTTTGAAAATGGAAATACCGGACACCCTCCTGGAGTACGTATACTCTTAGGATTGTGGCATTATCGCTCGTCAAAAATGTGAACTGCCTGAAAGTGGTTACTTCACATAAAATTGAGTGATTCGGAGTTCGAATTTAATAACTTTAGTTACTTTTGAAGCATTTACTTACTTTTACTTTTGAAGCATTTACTTACTTTTACTTTTCAAGCATTTACTTTTGAAGCATTTACTTACTTTTACTTTTGAAGCATTTACTTACTTTTACTTTTGAAGCATTTACTTACTTTTACTTTTGAAGCATTTACTTTTGAAGCATTTACTTACTTTTACATTTGAAGCATTTACTTTTGAAGCATTTACTTACTTTTACTTTTGAAGCATTTACTTACTTTTATTTTTGAAGCATTTACTTACTTTTACTTTTGAAGCAGTTACTTACAGTTTTGGTTGAGTTGACACATGTAATTTTTGTAGTCTACCAGCAATAATACACCGTATTTAAAAGAGGAAAAACACATATAATTTGCAATATAATTATGGCATGCATAAAATATACTTGAAAAATAAGTCTTTAAGCTTATTACAAGCTTCGTTGGGGGCTAATAAGTCTCATAATGCTTACAAACTTTACTGGATCTTAATTAGAAGATGTAGCTGAAGGTGAAACAGTTCTAGCTACTCTCTTGAAAATGTACTTTTATTGATCTTTGGTAGTTTTGATAAGTTCAGTAAATTTCCTGCCTTCCGCGCAAGACAGGTCAATATCAAAGCGAATTATAAGCTCTGCTTTAACCATGTTAATGAACAAACGATTCCTTTCGTCCTCCAAAATAATCTGAATAGAACAGAGAATAGGACTATTGAGAGAAAAAAAACGGGCCATTTAAACGTCTGGTTTTGAGGTCGTACCGGACACCGGACAAGGAGGTCAAAAACTGAATTGTCCGGTGAAATATAGGACGGTTGGCAACCGTAGTACGAGGACTCAGACAAGCCTGTACCCACAATTCTACGTGCGTAGTAGTACTTTTACACGTTTGCCGTAAACAATTTTGTCAGAGTGCTGAGACCAAAAGCTACTTTTTTTTTAATAAAGTTTTCAGCTCCAATACAGTTTTGTTTAATTTCATTTTGTGTTACTATTTATCTTTTAAAAACGCTAATGCTATTTTCGTTCTATAGGCATTATTAATTACAGGGAATGATTAAAAATATTTTAAAAAATCCATACGGTACTGGGTTTCGGCGGCTAGAACGAATTAATTTCTCAATTCGAAAGTCATTCCGATACGGGAATATTTCAGCGTTACGTAACGGATTAAGTTCGTAGTCCAGGGATTCCACTGTATAAAGGAAGGAATATTTTTTTTATAACCCTGGCTTATAGGATAAAGAAGACCGTAATAAATGTAAATACAGAAGTGATTGAAGGATTGGTTACAATAAGAAAGCGGAAGAGAATATTTCAACACACAAACATGATGGTTTACCATCACAGTATCACAAAGCTTGGGTTCAAACCAGAGATCTTTGGTGAATGCTTTATCACTATGCTACCACACTCTTATTAGTAGTATTTTGTAAATGGTGTTATGAATGTTTTCGGAGAGATTAAAATCTAGCAATTTGTTCATTTCTGTTATTCTGCCCTCTTCCATATCTAAATCTGTAACTTTTCACTCTCTCTGTATATAGGTACGGTATGTAAATATGTAGTTAGCTTGTTTTTCATCAACGTATCTATCAGTATGTTTGTGTGTGTGTGTTTTTTTCTAAAAGAAGAAAAAAATCCATGTTAATCCTTTGTGTATATATCTGTCCAAACCTCTTATCTGCTTGCACTGTTTTCCACGCTTTTACAGCAACGACCAATACCAAAACACGTTTTGTCGGACACGGGCTTTATCAACGCAATTCGATTGCTTGACTGGTGGAGAGGGTGCTATCCAAATTGAGCTCGCTGGGGGGATTGGTTGATTGGCGAGCAGCGATTTCGCTTGATAAGTATTAAACCGCGCGCGACCTACTAACTAATCATAGCAAAAATTCCAAATGAACTGATCAGATTGTTTCATGTTTCCTGAAATTGGTTGTATCACTTGCATCTAGGTTCAGTAATAGGAAAAATCACAATGGTGCTTTGTAGCGTTATGTATTTCTAAGCTTTAGCTAACAAAAGGCTTCTTAACATTGAAATAAATCAGGAAGAAACAAAATTATATGGAGAAAGCAATTTTCCTCATGTAACGATATCGTATACATTTTCTGCTGCAACATTACGTACATACAGTGTCAGTAGCGTAACGTAAAAATGTCAGGCCCCCCGCAGGATTATTTTTGGGTTCCCTTCCCATGCCCATTAACTTCCCACTATATTATGACCCTGTAGAAGACAATGGTTAATAAATCCATGGAATATAATAAAATTACAATTAAAATTAATACTCACCGAAAAAGGCAAAAATTATTTTCCCTTAACCTTCGAGTGCCAAGATGATTTCTTAAACTAATGTTGGTAGAATGGGTGAATTTTCACCCAGAGCATATTTTTCTTTTTTAAAGTAAATAATGTTGTTCAGGGAAATGGATATTCCGTATTCAGCTCACTTTTTGTAGCCTATAGTTCTTGGAATTTTGCTTCGCGACGGGCCCCCAAACCCTGCGGGCCTCCCCGCACTGCGGGGCCCTGAGTTACTCCACTGTACAGTGTTCCCAACGAAGGGTTTTCACGCTTTTAAAAATTTCATACGATGCTTAGGATATAGCCATTTGGTGACGTTAATAATTCACGACTATGCTTTTAGCAAATCTAAGGGAATCTCGGTTATGTTCGTAATATTGAGGTTTTTTAAAGCCTACCACGACATAGAAAGGAAACGTAGAAGTACATACGTTGGATTTCAATACGAATTTAGTTGAATACATGATATAAAGTACAGAGTTCACCGAGGTTCTAAAAATGCCGCTCACTGAAAATAGAGCGCTATTCTTCAGGTCAAAATAAAGCGAAAATGCTATATAATGGTAGAGCGTTCGGGACCTTCTTAAGCAGCTATGGGGGAATCAAAAATTTCACTATGTGGCAACGTTGTAGATTAACTTGGAATCATGAGCGTTGCTCTACGAATCCATCAAGCAATGACCTAGATTGTTACACTAATAAGTGGTGCTAGCGTCAACGCCTATCAACTTTAACTGTTACCTGGGAAGAAGGTATAGAATAGGGTGGCCAAGAAGGCAATAATTAAAAAGCCGGACACATTGACTTAGAAAGCCGGACTTTATGATTTTGCAAACTTTTTCCTCACATATGACAATTCAATTCATTAATTGTGTTTAAGCACCTCTGGCTTAAGCAAACTGGGAAAGCTATATTTACAAATAGCTACATTTAATGTTAAAATTCTTACCTCATTCATATTTCTCTATTCCCCGAGAGGCTTTCAATAGACGCTTGTTCTCCAAGAATTCTTTAAATATGTCACTGCACGTTCCATTCTCACCTTTTTCTTCAAAATTGAAACAAACGTGAAGTTCGAACTTAATTGTGGAGATATTAAGTCGATTGCGTTCCTTTTTCCAAGCAGCATTCATTAATGAAAATACCAGTTTGCAGCAAGCATTACTCCTTTGTATGGAAAGAATATATGAACAGACTTTTTTCAAATTCTCAAAACCTTTTCTGCTTGGTGTTTTCGCACGTTCGAAAAGTTTTAAATGCCTTTCTCCAATGGTTGTACAATTCTTGAACATATCTGAACATATCAGTTGTGCTACCTCTTGAAATACCTTAAATTCTTCGTAAAGTCCATCCGTATCAATGGATTCGATATTGCACACCTCAACAGGACTAACAAAATCTTCAAAAGAACACTCGGGATTTCCAAGCGAAAGCAACGAGAGTCTCTTATGTAAACTTGTTTGACTAAAATCATACCACTCGCGAATGTATTGACGAGCCCGTTCATAAAAATTCAAAAAATCAGATTCGCACTTTGTTTTATCACAAGGAACTAATAGTTTCAGCTTAGAACTAACAACATATCCAAAGAATTTGTCTGTTATTCTATCCGAAAGCTTTTTATCTAGACCTTTCAACATCGAATAAAGTGTTGTAACAGTGCAAGTATCACTTTCGAGAGTTTTGATGACAGGGGAAAATAATTTGAGAGCCATCGGCCCATCAGAATAATGGAAAATTTATAATGAGACAACTGAAAAACAGGACAAATAGGCGTTCGGCTCTACTACTAAGCCGTACGCGGGGCAGGACCTCCAAAAGCCGGACTGTTCGGCCAAAAGCAGGATATCTGGCCACCCTAGTATAGAATTATATACATTTTCGCTTTATTTTTACTTGTAGAATCTGTAGTCCGTGGGCGCCGTTTTACGAACACCCTATCTATCTATCTATCTATCTATCTATCTATCTATCTATCTATCTATCTATCTATCTATCTATCTATCTATCTATCTATCTATCTATCTATCTATCTATCTACCTACCTATCTATCTATGTGTGAGCGGATTACTTCTAGTCTAATTGCAAAAAACATTCTTTCAAATGACACTTGAATGTATTATGTTTTGAAAGTCAATCACATCATGTGAGTGACAGAAGTCTTCTATTTTCTGTTGTAATATTGATTGTTATAGTGGAAAACCATATTTGTTCTTATCCATCTACTAAAACCGGAAATAATGCAAAATACTACAATTTTCAGTTTCAATATTGATCCCCATAGAGAAAAAATAGTTTCTTTTATATAATTTTAGTGTTTATTTCCTTAACGGGAGCCACGAAGACTTAAAGATGTTTTGTCGTAAACGAGATTTTAGAAACTATTAGCCGTACAACATGGAAATATTGCATAAATATTCTTCTATCGATAAATGGAATTTTACGAAATGAGACTCTAAAGAGAGGGAAGAGGTACTTGAGAGATTTTTGTTGTTCGTTCAGATATCCAAAACTATGTTAAGCATATAACCTTCAAATTTTTTATTAAGATTTTCCATTTATCCCAGGTTGACGAAAAAGTGGAGTTCTAAGAAACCTGACAACTAAACGGAAAAAGATGCTTGACATTTTTGCGATTCATCAAATCTTTCAAATTATTAGTCATAATCATTATCATCATCATCATCATCATAGGTATTCTGCCATTAATGGCAGAATACTTGTTGCAACTGAGAAGCTTCCATGCTCCACGGTCTTCCGTTAACCTCTTAGTCTTCAGATACGATTTCTCTGTTTTGATATCGTCCATTAATTGTAGTCTCCTTCGGCCCCTCCCTCTCTTTCCTGCCGCCATACCCTCGAAAACATTACTCATGATATAGTTCTTTCTTATCCAGTGTTAAAACCAGTTTCTCTTCCTCTTCTTAATAATATCTAAAATTGATATTTTATCACCTACCCAATTGTTAGTTTTCCACTCGACCTAGCTAATTTGCTCCATTCTTCTCCACACCCACATTTCGAAAGTTTCCAGTTGATTCTTATCAGTTTTGCGTAATGTCCATGTTTCTGACCCATACAGTATAATACTCCACACCAAGCATTTCATTTGTCTTTTTCTCAACTCTTTATTAGGCATAGGTCAATCCAAATGAAATCGACCAACGATGGTTGCTGACAAAATTGAGTTTTTTATTAATTTGTTTTTTTACCTAAGTTTGTACCACATTTAGGGAGTTGAAAACGGGTATTCATTTATTTTTTTTAGCCGCTTAGGTCTTGTCATAGCGGCCATTTTGCATAGGTGCCTGAGCTTATTTTGAACTTTTTAGTGCATTCCGTTAAACGCTGTAACGTTTTAGGTTTTAAAGATAATGAGTTCAAACAAAAAACATATGAAAGATAATGGAATGGACACCATTCTACGTTCTGTGCACATTGAGACGTTCTTCAGAACGTTCAGAAAAGTAGCTTTGAGCAATGAGTTTGGAAACCTAAAAATTTCTATTTTGGAATGTACATTTTGAAACGAAATAAATCAGACTAACCTTCAATTCTTTGTCTACATAGAGACTAGATAATACACAACTTCCTAAACAAGTTTCAGATCTGAGAACTATATACTTGATTTTTTGGAAATTTTAAAACATTGCTAATTTTCGAAAATCGTGTATTTTCACCATCAAATATCTCAGGAAGGACAGAAGTAAAACAAATCCCAAATTTGCACAAAATAGACGATAATTGTACAGTAACAAGTGAGTAAAATTTGCTTTACTGAGACTAGAGCAGTTTCTGAGTTATAAGGTTTTTCTTTACTGGGACTTAATATCATGAAGTGTCATTGGAATGAATATAAACTTTGTAGCAAAAGTCAAAATAATACGATAGTAATGTTAAATGGGTAAAGTATGCTTAATTTATGAATCATATACAAAAAACGGAAGTTGTTTGTTATTTCTTTTCTGCCTACAGCGCTGCTGTTAAGACATGAGTGAGGTAAACAGTTGACTAATTTGTGTACAGAGTTTGGCACAAGTACGACCTGTAGGAGTTGTAAACTCTGTGGGTGTGAGTTTTCGGCGAACCTTAATGATTGGCACCCACACTTTGTGATTCGTACATAGTTTAATAGACGTTCTTGGGCTATAGAGATGGAAAAAGTGATCGAAAAGATCGTTATTTTCCTGACTGATATCTTCAATTCCCCCAATCCACCATTTCTGTCATAAAAACAGGCTACGGTATCATTAGGTGCAAATAACAATAAGCTATGACAATATGCTATGTTCTGGAAGTACTGAAGTACTGCAATCAGTACATTCATCTGATTGTGAGTATTCATAACATCTGATTTGTGTTTTCGTCGAAGGTACAAATCGATGATATGATCTGGTATTAATAATTCTTTTACAAGAACCAAATCTCCCATTTCTTCCTGTTTGACTGCACTTCTGATGAAACATAGATAAATTGTATGCCTGAGATACTACCTAGGTATATCAACACAAAACCCGCACATCTGTTCAGTTTTTTAAAATCGTGAATTTCACATCACTGCAACAACTTATAACTCAGAAACTTCAAGTCACAGTGATGCAATTTTACTCACTTGTTACTGCACAACTATCGTCTATTTTGTGCAAATGTGGGATATTTCACTTCTGTACTCCCTGAGATATTTGATGGTGAAAATACACGATTTTCAAAAATTCGCTAAGTTTAAAAATTTCCAAAAAGTCAAGTATACGGTTCTCAGATCTGAAACTTGTTTGGGACGTTGTTTACTATCTAGTCTCTAAGTAGACAAAGAATTGAAGGTGAGTCTTATTTATTTCGTTTCAAAATGTACATTCCAAAACGGCCATTTATAGGTTTCCAACCTCAATGTTCAGAGCTTCTTTCCTCGACGTTCTAAAGTAAGTCTCAATGTCCACTGGACACAGAATGTTGTCCATTCCATTATCTTTCATATAATTTTGGTTTGAACTCATTACCTTTAAAACCGAAAATATTACAGCGTTTAACGGAATCCTCTGAAAAGTGTAAAATATGTTCAGTCACCTATACAAAATGGCCGACAGAAACAAACCTGAGCGGCTCAAAAATAAATGAATACCCGTTTTCAACTTCCTGAATGTGATACAATCTTAGGTAAAAAAAAATGTAGAAAATAAATAAATTTTGTCAGCAACGTTGGACATGGAAATTGGTCGATTTCATTTGGATTGCCGCGCATAGAACTTTTAAACGTTGTATAAATAATCTTATACGCTAGGTTGCAGGTAAGATAGGATTTTGCAAGACGCGAACCCTAAAGGAAAAAGGATGCTTGACAGTTTTTTTTATCACTCTCCAGATCTCCGAATCCATTTGACTTCGAACATTAGAATTTTGTATAAATGACGCAGCCAGACAAAAAAATTAAAAGTGCTATGCACCGGACCCCAGGTATGGATTCGATGTATTTTGGTACACAGAATACAAATTTCGAAACCCCAGGATCGTGTCAAATTTATTTTATGGGCGAAAAACGTATGTATCTTACGCACCAAAATTCACTAAAGTTTTTCGCCAATAAAAAAATTGACTCGGTCGATCGTTTTGGGGTTTCGAAATTTGGATTCTGTATAACAAAATACTTCGAATCCATACCCTGGGTCCAATGCACAGAGATTCTGTGTAAAAAATTACATCGAAACCATACCCTGGGGTCCAATGCACAGAGATTCTGTATAACAAAATACACCGAATCTATACTCTGGGGTCCAATGCACAGAGATTCTGAATAACAAAATACACCGAATCCATACTCTGGGGTCCAATGCACAGAGATTCTGTATAACAAAATACATCGAAACCATACCCTGGGGTCCAATGCACAGAGATTCTGTATAACAAAATACATCGAATCCATACCCTGGGGTCCAATGCACAGATATTCTGTATAACAAAATACACCGAATCCATACTCTGGGGTCCAATGCACAGAGATTCTGTATAACAAAATACACCGAATCCATACTCTGGGGTCCAATGCACAGAGATTCTGTATAACATAATACACCGAATCCATACTCTGGGGTCCAATGCACAGAGATTCTGTATAAGAAAATACACCGAACCCATACTCTGGGGTCCAATGCACAGTCATTCTGTATAACAAAATACACCGAATCCATACTCTGGGGTCCAATGCACAGAGATTCTGTATAAGAAAATACATCGAAACCATACCCTGGGGTCCAATGCACAGAGATTCTGTATAACAAAATACACCGAATCCATACTCTGGGGTCGAATGCACAGAGATTCTGTATAACAAAATACACCGAATCCATACCCTGGGGTCCAATGCACAGAGATTCTTTATAACAAAATACACCGAATCCATACTCTGGGGTCCGATGCACAGAGATTCTGTATAACAAAATACTTCGAATCCATACCCTGGGGTCCGATGCACAGAGATTCTTTATAACAAAATACACCGAATCCATACTCTGGGGTCCAATACACAGAGATTCTTTATAACAAAATACACCGAATCCATACTCTGGGGTCCAATGCACAGAGATTCTGTATAACAAAATACACCGAATCCATACTCTGGGGTCCAGTGCACAGTCATTCTGTATAACAAAATACATCGAAACCATACCCTGGGGTCCAATGCACAGAGATTCTTTATAACAAAATACACCGAATCCATACTCTGGGGTCCGATGCACAGAGATTCTGTATAACAAAATACATCGAATCCATACCCTGGGGTCCGATGCACAGAGATACTGTATAACAAAATACATCGAATCCATACCCTGGGGTCCAAGCACAGAGATTCTGTATAACAAAATACATCGAATCCATACCCTGGGGTCCAATGCACAGAGATTCTGTATAACAAAATACATCGAATCCATACCCTGGGGTCCAATGCACAGTGATTCTGTATAACAAAATACATCGAATCCATACCCTGGGGTCCAATGCACAGAGATTCTGTATAACAAAATACATCGAATCCATACTCTGGGGTCCGATGCACAGAGATTTTGTATAACAAAATACATCGAATCCATACCCTGGGGTCCAATGCACAGAGATTCTGTATAACCAAATACATCGAATCCATACCCTGGGGTCCGATGCACAGAGATTTTGTATAACAAAATACATCGAATCCATACCCTGGGGTCCGATGCACAGAGATTCTGTATAACAAAATACATCGAATCCATACCCTGGGGTCCAATGCACAGAGATTCTGTATAACAAAATACATCGAATCCATACCCTGGGGTCCGATGCACAGAGATTTTGTATAACAAAATACATCGAATCCATACCCTGGGGTCCAATGCACAGAGATTCTGTATAACAAAATACATCGAATCCATACTCTGGGGTCCGATGCACAGAGATTTTGTATAACAAAATACATCGAATCCATACCCTGGGGTCCGATGCACAGAGATTCTGTATAACAAAATACTTCGAATCCATACCCTGGGGTCCAATGCACAGAACTTTTAATTTTTTGCGTGTGCCTGTGTAATCAATGTGTGTTTTAGGCTAACGATAAGATGAAGGCTTATGAATTGTGACCCCTAAAGCAGGAAACAATGGTGAGCGTTTAGAGAAACTTCAATGTAATCCAACTTTCATCAACAAGTATTTTGAAACGTGCAGGATATTGTGTGTAATCTCTCAAATGTTTTCCACAAATTTTATTCTTCCCGTACAAGAACGGGCATTTTGTTAGTTTGATAAATTTTAAAGGCGAGGTATATAGATGATGAAAGTGTAAATCCACCCTAAGCTATGTCTTTTGGTTGAAGTTTTTTTTGCTAACTATGCATCAATCTTTCAACGTCCACAAGAGAATGTGTACGTAAGAGAAAGAGAAGAAAAACGATCATTTGATAGGATTCTCGTGTTGAGACGAATGTGACAGGGATATAACCAATCTGTGTCTGTACCACGAAAAGGTTGTCACTCAGTTTTTTTTTCTGTTCTTTATCTCCGTGTTACGATGACAGGATGCAGCCACACTGACACACCACGTACACTAGAGATATACATCTTCCCACGATCGATTGGCATTCCCACAAAAGAATTCACTCTCAAAACCAAACGCTTTATTATCACCGATCTCAACTGCATAGAAAATGTGTATGTGTTTTAAAAGTAATACACGAATATAATTTGTTCTTATGGAATTTTGTAATAAATTTAATACGATCATGAAAATGGAACTTACAGTATTGTAATATTAGGATTTCGTTCGTCCATTACTCCACACGATAACTCTTGCATGGAAGCAAAATTTTCGATTCTTTTTTTCAACGGATAGCTAGAGTAAACATATTGATCGAGTTCAACAATTGATTCAATCCGTTAAAATTATAACCAATAACGGTGAGTTACGCTTATCCATTACTCTGTACCACAACACTGGAATGAAAGTCATTTTTTTTAGTTTTTTACAATAGATAGCTAGAGTCACTATCCTGATCAAGTTCAATAATGGAATCAATCCGTTAAAATAATAATGAATAACGGTAAGTTACGTCTATCCACTACTTTGTACCGTAACTCTTGAATGAAAGTCAATTTTCGATTTTTTTAAAATAAATAGCTAGAGTAATTATCTTGGTTGGGTTCAGTAATGGAGTTAATCCGTTAAAACCATAGTGGATAACGGTGAGTAACGTCTATCTATCACTTCGTATCATAACACTGGAATGAAAGTAAATTTTTGAATCTTTTTTCAATAGCATCTTTTTGTACTTATTGGAAAACAGGATCGACAACATGTTACATCGATTCTTGAATAATTTTGGAGGCAAACTTCCGTCGAATAATCCCAGCATTGAAGATTTGTCGAAAACGATAGAAACAAAAATTCCCTCGCTACAGTGATTATCTTGATCAAGTTCAATAAGGGAATCAATCCGTTAAAATCATAACGGGTAACGATTACTAATGTTTATCCATTACTCCATACTATAACTCTTGAATGAAAGTCAATTTTTGAATTCTTGTAAATACAAAGATTATATATTTATATATATTAAATACAAAGATTATACAAAGTGATTATCTTGATCAGTTCAATAATGGATTCAACCGGTAAAATTATAACGAATAACGGTGAGTTACGCTTATCCATTACTCTATACCATAACACTGGAATGAAAGTCAATTTTTTTAGTTTTTTTCCATAGATAGGTAGAGTGATTATCTTGATCAGTTCAATAATGGATTCAATCCGTTAAAATTATAACGAATAACGGTGAGTTACGCTTATCCATTACTCTATACCATAACACTGGAATGAAAGTCAATTTTTTAGTTTTTTTCAATAGATAGGTAGAGTGATTATCTTGATCAGTTCAACAATGGATTCAATCCCTTAAAATTATAACGAATAACGGTGAGTTACGCTTATCCATTACTCTATACCATAACACTGGAATGAAAGTCAATTTTTTTAGTTTTTTTCCATAGATAGGTAGAGTGATTATCTTGATCAGTTCAATAATGGATTCAATCCGTTAAAATTATAACGAATAACGATGAGTTACGCTTATCCATTACTCTATACCAGAACACTGGAATGAAAGTCAATTCTTTATTTTTTTTTCAATAGATGGGTAGAGTGATTATCTTGATCAGTTCAATAATGGATTCAATCCGTTAAAATTATAACGAATAACGGTGAGTTACGCTTATCCATTACTCTATACCATAACACTGGAATGAAAGTAAATTTTTTAGTTTTTTTTCCATAGATAGGTAGAGTGATTATCTTGATCAGTTCAATAATGGATTCAATCCGTTAAAATTATAACGAATAACGGTGAGTTACGCTTATCCATTACTCTATACCATAACACTGGAATGAAAGTCAATTTTTTTAGTTTTTTTCAATAGATAGGTAGAGTGATTATCTTGATCAGTTCAATAATGGATTCAATCCGTTAAAATTATAACGAATAACGGTGAGTTACGCTTATCCATTACTCTATACCATAACACTGGAATGAAAGTAAATTTTTTAGTTTTTTTCCATAGATAGGTAGAGTGATTATCTTGATCAGTTCAATAATGGATTCAATCCGTTAAAATTATAACGAATAACGGTGAGTTACGCTTATCCATTACTCTATACCATAACACTGGAATGAAAGTCAATTTTTTTAGTTTTTTTCCATAGATAGGTAGAGTGATTATCTTGATCAGTTCAATAATGGATTCAATCCGTTAAAATTATAACGAATAACGGCGAGTTACGCTTATCCATTACTCTATACCAGAACACTGGAATGAAAGTCAATTTTTTTATTTTTTTTCAATAGATGGGTAGAGTGATTATCTTGATCAGTTCAATAATGGATTCAATCCGTTAAAATTATAACGAATAACGGTGAGTTACGCTTATCCATTACTCTATACCAGAACACTGGAATGAAAGTCAATTCTTTATTTTTTTCAATAGATGGGTAGAGTGATTATCTTGATCAGTTCAATAATGGATTCAATCCGTTAAAATTATAACGAATAACGGTGAGTTACGCTTATCCATTACTCTATACCATAACACTGGAATGAAAGTCAATTTTTTTAGTTTTTTTCCATAGATAGGTAGAGTGATTATCTTGATCAGTTCAATAATGGATTCAATCCGTTAAAATTATAACGAATAACGGTGAGTTACGCTTATCCATTACTCTATACCATAACACTGGAATGAAAGTCAATTTTTTTAGTTTTTTTCCATAGATAGGTAGAGTGATTATCTTGATCAGTTCAATAATGGATTCAATCCGTTAAAATTATAACGAATAACGGTGAGTTACGCTTATCCATTACTCTATACCATAACACTGGAATGAAAGTCAATTTTTTTATTTTTTTTCAATAGATGGGTAGAGTGATTATCTTGATCAGTTCAATAATGGATTCAATCCGTTAAAATTATAACGAATAACGGTGAGTTACGCTTATCCATTACTCTATACCATAACACTGGAATGAAAGTAAATTTTTTAGTTTTTTTCAATAGATAGGTAGAGTGATTATCTTGATCAGTTCAATAATGGATTCAATCCGTTAAAATTATAACGAATAACGGTGAGTTACGCTTATCCATTACTCTATACCATAACACTGGAATGAAAGTCAATTTTTTAATTTTTAAATAGATAGGTAGAGTGATTATCTTGATCGAGTTTAATAATGGAGTTAATCCGTTAAAACATAACGGATAACTGTGACTTACGTGTATTCATTACTCCGTACGATAACTCTTGAAAGAAAGGCAATTTTGTTTTTTTCAATAGGTAGCTAGAGCAATTATCTCAATGGAGCTTATAAATGGAGTTAAGTCGTTAAAATATTGTAATGGGTAACGGATACTTAACATTCGTCCATTATCTCGCAGGATAACTCTTGAACGAAAATGAAATTCTAAATTCTGTTTTTTTTAATAAACAGCCTGAAATCTCGACCGGATTCGTTAATGGAATCAATAAGTTATTATCTTAATGGATAACGGCGTCTTTAATGATAGTTATTCGTATCCTGTTTTGTCATAATGAAACAAAGCTGGTAGAAGTTGCACATAACGACGTTAAATGTCAGCAAATATCTTCAAACAGTTGAATCTTCTGGAAAAATTAAATTCCTAGTGCGTAATCCTGTTTACTGTCTCTCTGAGTTTATCTTATTTTTTTAAAAAAAAAAACTATCTTGAGTACAACATGGAAATTCTTTATTGCATTGTTGTAACCGCTGTAATCTTACAGTGGATGTGAACACCTCTACAATATGTAGTGTGAAATAAAGGGATTAGCAAAATCAATTAACATGTTTCCTAGCAGCACAGATAGTAGGTTCAACGGTTGAGAGCGGCAGGCTAGTGGTTGGTCCCTACATTGTAATTGGCCAGTTTACCAACCATTTGCCAACCAACTCAATCGCCAATGTAGTAACAATACTAAGTAAATAATATTGCATAAAAACCAGTAATATTGCAGAAAAATAAGGAATATTACAAAAATAAGTAATATTGCATAAAATAAGTAATATTGCATAAAATAAGTAATATTATATAAAAATAAATAATATTGCATAAAATAAGGAATATTACAAAAATTGCGTAATGTTACATAAATAAGTAATATTGCATAAAATAAGTAATATTACATAAAAATAAATAATATTCCATAAAAGAAGTAATATTGCATAAAATAAATAATATTGCATAAAATAAGTAATATTTTATAAAAATAAATAATATTGCATAAAATAAGGAATATTGCATAAAATAAGTAATATTATATAAAAATAAATAATATTGCATAAAATAAGGAATATTACAAAAATTGCGTAATGTTACATAAATAAGTAATATTGCATAAAATAAGTAATATTACATACAAATAAATAATATTCCATAAAAGAAGTAATATTGCATAAAATAAATAATATTGCATAAAATAAGTAATATTTTATAAAAATAAATAATATTGCATGAAAGCACTAATATTGCATAAAAATTAGGAATATTACAAAATAAGTAATATTGCATAAAATATGTAATAGCGCATAAAAAGAAGTAATATTGCATAAAAATAAGTAATTTTGGTTAAAAATAAATAATTTTGCTTAAAAATAAGTAATATTCCAATTAAAAGCTGTTGGTAGCCAACCTATAGTTTAAACTGTGTTAGCCCAAAGTTGGGAACGGGTCAGGAACTTTCCGACCCAAAAGCAGTCAGACCAGTCTCCAACCAGACCCTCTAAACCGGAAAAGCCGTCAATTGGAGTGATCTGGACTAACCCAGTGTGACCAGGAGACAACAGAATATCGTCATATACATAAAGAGGATGTATGAGCTAACTAATGTAATTTTCACCATAACAATTCTCTCCTCTCTCTCTCTCTCTTTTTTCTTAGTAACCCTATCATTATGCATATTGGATATACAAAATATTACAAACAAGAAATGATTCTGATATCAGATACATTTTAGAAGTAGATTTAGGGTATCCGATCTAATTTCATCATAAACATTTGAACTTAATCACAAAAGCACCAAACAATTATATGAATAATAGGAAACTTCCAAAATTATTAACATCACTTTATGATAAAGAAATTTATATATTGTATTATCAAAATCTAAAATTATGTTTATCGCAAGCAGAGACGAATCTAACCCGTGGCCGGGGGTCTAAGTCCCCGATTTTTTTGAGTGACAAAAATAACTTAAGTAATTACTTATAGTTTTTTGAAGTTTATAGTAAATTCATGATACATATATCATAGTCTGGGTTCTGATTGGCCCCCTCAGTTTTTACCTTCTGGATTTGCATCTGATCTCAAGTTTTTAAACTTGACTAATACATAGACTTAATATATCAGATATATAGACTTTAATCACAAGCAAAGAATGAATTAAAAAAAAGATTTTTCTAAACTTACAAATAATGCTGTGTTTGGAAAAAGCTATGGAAAACATAAGAAAGACATTAGATATAAAACTTACACATAATAAAAAAAAACTAGTTGAAAAAGTTATTACCAAATCTACTTTTAAAGATCGAACACCATTGTCTGAAAATCTTGCCACTTTTCATATGTGTAAACCTAAAATTACTTTGAATAAACCTACATATGTTGGAATGTCTGTTCTAGGTATATCTAAAATTTATTTATATGGTCTCTATAACAATGTTTTAAAGAAAAAGATACGGTGATATAGTGTATTGTTAATAGCACATGTAGAAACTCAAAATTTATTGTGAAATTTCTTGGTAGATAGAGCTAGGTAATAAAACAAGGTTTGAAATTGACATCAACTACCGGTTTATTTTATTAAAAAATCAGTTTATAACAGTATTTACAGAAAATACTACAAAAGTGCTTTCTTCTAATGTATCAGGTAGTTTTTGACCGTGTGGTTGAGGATAGGACCTCCACAGAGCCTCGAAGTAGGCTAAGCAGAGTAGCGAAGGAAAACCCCAATGCTCCGAAGCAAGCAGCGAGGGAGGTTAGAAGTTACAGAGCCCCGAAGTAGGCTAAGCAGAGGAGCGAAGGAAACCCTAATGCTCCGAAGCAAGCAGTGAGGAAAGTTACAAGTTATAGAGCCCCGAAGTAGGCTAAGCAGAGTAGCGAAGGAAACCCCAATGCTCCGAAGCAAGCAGTGTGGGAGGTTACAAGTTACAGAGCTCCGACGTAGGCTAAGCAGAGTAGCGAAGGAAATCCCCAATGCTTCGAAGCAAGCAGTGAGGGAGGTTACAATTTACAGAGCTCCGACGTAGGCTAAGCAGAGTAGCGAAGGAAACCCCTAATGCTCCGAAGCAAGCAGTGAGGGAGGTTACAAGTTACACAGCCCCGAAGTAGGTTAAGGAACTATGGTAGGATTTTTAACAGAGCCCCGAAGGAAGCTAAACCAGGAGGAAAGGAAATGCCAAGAGCCCCGAAACAGGTTAGAAGCTTTGGGGTTAGGTTTTCTTAATACTCCGAAGCAAGCAGTAGGAGGGACATCAGAGAACTGGTGCTGATTTGCTAGTTGCTGTTGAATTTATATGCCTCCAACGTGGCGGTGGCGGTCCTGTCGTCACGTGGTTCGTAGGAGGTGCGAGTGATCCTTCGTCTGCTGCTAGTAGTACTCCCACGTGGTAGGTAGTAAATTCATGTGGTGATGTTTACAAACAAAAGCACACGGTATTGTCTGTATATATAAGCACGCGGTACATTACAATATATATGAAGAATGAAAGATATGTACGAGCGTTTAGGTATATGTGATTATAAACATAATAAATATGGTTGCAATTGATTAACAAGTTGTTGATAAAATTTTAAGATCAACTTAAAGATGTTATAATAGAAGAAATTGTAGATTTTAAATAATAAAAAAACGTATGCTATTAACACAAGGGATGATGAAGAAATGTAAATACAAAGAAAGAATAAATAAGAAAATCCAAAGAAATAAGGTCAAACTTTCAAAGGTTATGAAAATTGTATTTTAGAAGATAATAAATCGAATAAAATACAAAATGCTATTCGAAGTAAAAATCAAAATGTATTTTCAGTGAAAGAAAATAAATTATCATCACGCGCATACGATGATAAAAGATGTTATTAGAAGATCGAATAAAAATTGTAGCTTGGGGACTTTAAAAAATATATTTAAAATAAGAAGAATTTATAATCAAATTAAAAGATTTCCAAAATCACTCTAACACAAAAAGGCAAGAAAAATAAAAGAGAAAATAGAAAATTTTTAAAAAGTATTGCTAGGTTTAAGTTTAGATTAAGTAATTAAATAAAGTTGTTTTTAAGGATATGTCCATAAAAGCTTATGAATTTAATTCTTCACAAATATTACACGTTTTCATTTATTACACATAGTCTAGCCATAAATACTGTTACAAACATAAAACTCTACATCAGTAATAAGAGAAAAAGGAATTTAATATGCATATAGTATGTGGAGTATAAATAGTCTGACAATAGTTTGCACCAATCATATTTCAAAATGTCCGCCGTTAGCACGCACGCAGGCTCGAAGTCTGGTGGACCACTCGTCTATGACAGCAGGGGAATTTACGCCACTGCAGTCAGTAAAGAGCGCTTCAAACTGGTAACTGTGAGATGACGCTTCTTGCAGGCGATGTCCTCAAACACTGTCCACAGTTTGTAATCCAGGGAATTAAGGTCAGAACTGCATGAGGGCCAGTCCTCAGTGGATAGGAAGTCAGGTACATGGGCACCAGCAACTCCTGGGTTGATTTTGCCTTGTGAGCAGGAACCGAGTCTTGCTTGAAAGTCCATGTGGATGTTCTGAAGAGGGTGGTGGTCAAGTCCTTTACTATAGGCTTCAGTACAGTGTTTTGGTACACCCGGATACTAGTTTTCACTTCTTTCTCACAAAAATGAAGACGTAAGGTGCCAGCATAGCTCACTCTCCACCAGAACATGACGGACGCGGGATAATGGGTTCTCTGGATTTTCTGAACTTTGTCCCTGGCTTCCTGAGCTGATGACGCATTCAACGTATCATTTTAGCGATTGAAATACTCTTTGATAGCGAACAATTTCTCATCGGTGAACAGAATCTTGTACTCCAACTTTGTGTAGCGCTATCACTCCCACCCTATTTTCGTGCTCACCCCATACCATCCTGCTTATAAGGGTTACGTGTATCCCTTTCTACAGCAGCACTCGCAACGTATGATCGCACTTTAAATCACAAGGTTCGTTCTTTCTACTCACAACAAACAGTGTTGCAGTCTCTCGTACTTTTGTAACAGTATTTATAGCTAGTTGAAAATGTTTCATCCAAAATCAAGAAACTAAAATATATTTATATATAGAAATTATTTGGCTCAAAAATCTTGGTCGATCTGATTTGGAGCAATATTTTTCGTAAAATTGCTATGTTTACGTTATTTTTACGTGTAAAATCATTTCTAAAACGGGGGTGAGCCAGGAATGATATTAATTATAATACTCAAGTGAAAATCAACAAGATGTTAGAAAACTTGAAGAAGAGCTGTGAAGAATATGGGATGAAAATAAATGTTAGAAAGACAAAAACCATACTGATTGTAATGAAGGGGTTGGAGTCAAATATAGAAATAGGTGTGGAGAAAATAGAACAGGTGACTACTTTTCGATACCTAGGTAGTATTATTAATAATGATATGAAATGTGAAGGTGAAATAAAACCAAGGATAGGAATGGCGAAAGAAGCCTTTAGGAGGAAGAGGAAACTATTTTGTGGGACCTTGAATAAAGAGTTGAGAAAAAAAAAACTCACAAAATGCTTCGTGTGGAGTATTGTACTGTATGGGTTAGAAATGTGGATATTACGCAAAAAAGACTTAAAATGATTGGAAGCTTTAGAAATGTGGATGTGGAGAAGAATGGAGCAAATTAGCTGGGTCGAGTGAAAGACGAATGAGAGGATGTTAGAAATGATGGGAAGAAAAGGACAACTTTAGATATTATGAAGAAGAGGAAGAGAAACTGGTTGGAACATTGGAATAAGAAGGAACTGTATTATGAGGGACGTGCTAACGGGTAAGGGAAGAGAGGGCAGGGAAGAGAGGGAGGGGGCGAAGGAGACTAAAATTAATGGATGATATAAAAACAGGAAGATCATAAGTGAAGACGAAGATGTTAGAGGAAGACAGTGGAGCATGGAAACTTTTCAGTTGCAGCAAATGATCTGCCAATAATGGCAGAATACCAACGATGATGATGATGACTCAAGTGAAAAAATAGTAAAACAAAGAACCCTCACATATGCAATAAATAGGATAAGTTATTATTATCACTCTGTTATGTTAATCTCGAACTCGAATCATAACATTACCATAATACGAGAAAATTGTAATATATGAACAGAGACCAGTGATATTAGTAAATATATTCAACAGGTACTCTTTTAATATTGAAATACTACATTAATTTATGCTAGTTATCAATTGTATAAAATTACATGCAACTGACATTTTAAGGTTTATATGTGATCTCAAGTATCATCAATAATACAAATATCTGATTTCAGGATACAAAACGGACCTAATTAACATCCTGTAAATTGAAGACATTTAAATGCAGTAGATATTTTCATAACAAACAATCATCACATACAAGCTGTATAAATTTCAGTTCAATTTGAACAAGTAATTAGCTTTTACAGACAGTGATCCCCCTCTCTCTCTCCATATATATATGTATGAATGTATGTATGTGTGTGTGTGTGTGTGTGTTTGTGAACTTCAATAAATAATTGCTGTATCTATCTCAATTTATGATTCGATTTTTCCTATAAACGAGTAAATATAAAACCAGGTAGGTTGGTCTCCCGGTGCACCTTTCCGTTTATGACACTGCCAAAAATATCTATTGAATAACAAACATAAAAAGAATAAATTTTCCTAAAATATTTACGCATTTTTCCCCGGAATAACAGCCTCCTCAGAAATATGTCGACTTTCCCATGAATCTTCGCTGGAAATAATTTTCAAGGCGTGTGTCAGGTTATCTCAATATAAAATTATTGCCTGAGCGTAACAACAGTCTTGTGTAATTAACCCTTATATTTCCCTTCAAACCTACACCACACGCCCGTCCTGGGGATCTATTTAACCCCAATTATTTAATTTCTTTTAAAGGTATGCAAACATGAAAGAGAGACTAAATAATAGTTAATTTAGTGTCTTGAGGTGTCTTAATAATAACAATAATAATAATAGTAGTAATATTAATAATGGATAATAGCAACATTATAATATTAGACATTGGGGTCAATATGATCCCAAGGTCTGATGTGTTACCATTTTATTTATCAACGTTACTTAAAATAATTAACTTTTAATATTTGGATTATATATATAAAAAACTAGACTAGCTTGAGGAATACAAAAATAATGAGTAACCGCAAACATTGTGCAAAATTAAAATATAAGAATAGGAAATATAAAATATTAGACATTGGGGTCAATATGACCCCAAGGTCTGATGTGTTACCTTTTTATTTAACAACGTAATTTAAAATAATTAACTTTTAATTTTTGGGTTATGTAAACAACTAGGCTAGGTCGAGGCATACTAAAATAATCAGTAACCAAAAACAAAATACAAACAAATTATTTAAGGAATATGTATCCCTTGGGGTCATATTGACCTCAAGGCCATAGGAGGGTTAAATATGGAACTAAAACAGCATTTTTGTTTGAAATATCTGTATTTAGAAATTAGAGATTACAGTTAGAATTATATCTAGTAGTGGTCATAGAATGAGATGACAACTTGTAAATGAAAATTATATTCTTCTATTCGATTAACTGTTATGGCGCTCTCTAAGTATCTGTAGCATCACCCTTTTCTTGGAGCTAGTCATCTCTCCAATATCTACAAAAATGAAATGAAATCTTTGAGTTTTACGTCCCACGCTTTTGCCGGTTAGGCTAAAGGAAACGGTGATGGTGAGAAATGAATGAAATGGTAGAATGAAGAAAGTGCGAGAAAACCCACGAGCACGGTGTTTGTCCACCACAAAGTCTACACGGCACGAGCTGGAATCGAACCAAGGACCCCAAACACCGGAGGTGAAAGCTCTAACACTGAACCACTGCGCCCCCTTCCCATATCTATATCAATTCAACTTGCCAGTCCACCTTTGCACAGCTTCTTTCATTCGTAATTTTTATAGTTCTATAATTCGGATGTTAATTTATATTATTACTCGAGGCTTTTTATAAACATGTTCTACAACGGGAAAATACTTGTAGTAGATACTTGCTCGGAGATCGAACCATTGACTCCATGCACCAGAGGTAAGCACTGTACTACTGAGCTATCATGTCCCCTTCAAATATAATATCAAAGATTGAGCTAGTATTAATCATAAAGATCAATAAGTGATAACAACTATTAAGTAAGCATTTGGACAAATGAAACGAATAAGCAGCGAACACATAAACGATGCAATAAAATTAATAATGACCATAGAGGTATGGTGGCTCAGTGATAGAGTGATCACCTCTGATGCAAGGGGTCCCTGTTTAATTTCAGTTCATGTGGATTATATAGTGTCCGTGGGAGTTCTTTCGTTTCTTCCCATATTATTATTTCACTAATTATTTCGAAACTGTTCACTTTCATTAATAATCCGTTCATTAATTAATAATATATATACAGGATGTTAGTGAACTATATCGACAAACTTTAAGAGTTGATTCCTCGCATAAAAATAAGAGAAAAAGTTCATATGGACCAATGGCGAAAAGTGCATAGTTTCAGAGCTAAGGCTGTCCAAAATCGCGAATAAGCGAAATTTCAAGAGGCCTTATTTCGAATTCGAGAGACTGTGGATAGTGTTTCTTATCAGCGTAATGGAAGCCAGGCATACACAATCAAAAAGTGCATACTTCATCAATTGCCAATAGGTGTAAAGTGTATTCTCTACAGGGTGTAATTCTCAGATATGTTTTCAATAGAGTTAAGATATACCTTGATTTCAAGAAGGGTCCAAAGTAGGCAAACGACAAGCCTTGATAGCAGTGAACACGGAATCCTTTAGCGCGCGATGTCGGAAGTGTTAAGGATTGTCAACAGCTCGGTCTCTCGTACTCGGGAAAACGCATAGTACGATGTTTTCTTTCACGCTTATAAGTGAAGAAAACGTGAAATATACTGTGACGAAATACATATTATCACACGTTATTGCGAACACTAAGAAACATGCAGCTGCCGGTTCCTAACACTTCCACCTTCCCTCCGAAGCATTGGATGTCCATTGTTGTCAAAGTTTACCTTCTGCCTACTTTGGACCCTTGTTGAAATCAAGGTATATCTGAAAACTTTATTGAAAACATATCTGAGAATTACACCCTGTAGGGAATACACTTTACACCTATTGGCAATTGATGAAGTATGCACTTTTGGATTGTGTATGCCTGGCTTCCATTACGCTGATAAGGAACACCATCCACAGTCTCTCGAATTCGAAATAAGGCCTCTTGAAATTTGGCTTATTCGCGATTTTGGACAGCCCTAGATCTGAAACTATGCACTTTACGCCATAGGTCCATATGAACTTTTTCTCTTATTTTGATGTGAGGAATCACTTCTTAAAGTAAGCAGATGATTTTCCTCCCTCCCCCTGTAAGCAATCATAAGCAAATTTTATTTTTAATTTAATAAATCTGCCCAAAATAATTTTTAAAAATACGTTTCCCCTACCTGATAAACTTCTATTTTTTTTTAAAAAAAAAGAATACTCCAACATTTTTCCATTGTTATCTATTCAGTATTTTTCTTCTTGAATGGTCAGCGGAAAATTACCAAAAATATCGGTCAGGGATTATTGATTAAAATATTTCAGAAGGAAGATGCATATTAAAACAGAATACTAAAGATAACAATATGGTTGTGCAGTAAAACTTTTTGTCCCTTTCCCAATGAAACGAATGCTTCGATCATGTCAAAACAGTTAAATCGTGAACTTAATTAAATCCATGTTATATGTATTCAAGTTTGCTTTTTCAACTTTTGAACTGCCATAAAGTTGACGTTGTAGAGAGTAATTATATACCTAATCCTGTGACAAAAGCAAACTTTAATATTAACTTCCTTCTGTCTTCGCTGAAATCCGGGACATTTAAGCGTCCCGAAAAATATTTTCGGTTCTCCAGAACGCAGATCTCGGTTCCGTGACGGTCCCAGATTTTCCGGGACAAATGACAACCGTATACTATAAAAAATCGTTGTGTTATTTCAACGACATGGCTATGTGTGAACACGATTGTGTTAAAATATAACACAAACAGGTGGTTAGAACAACTCACTCTCCATTTGGAGGTGTGTGCCAAGTGCCGGTAGTTGAGATAACACACAACTTGTATGTTAAATTAACACAAGTATAGAATCTTCGGTGTTGTTTTCTGCGTGATTGCCAAATATGTTTGGCATCTAATTATAAAGGAAGCTAAAGACAAACACAGTAGAAAGAAATGCTTAAACAAATCCAGGTATTCGCAAAATTTCAACATGCAAACTGCGCGATACGTTCTCAATTCTTTTACATAATGTTTCTGAAGAAATATGTCAACAGCGAGAAACAACATCGTATTACTGTGTCACTTCTACACTGCACTAGAGCTCACCACTGAACACCGGGGACTGAGTTTCAAAAATGGCAGAAAACAAGTAGAAGCTTGATTAAGAGCTAAACATATTATAAGGATATAGGTAAAAGGTTCCTATCATTCTTGAACAATATGTTGGTGAAGGTTCTGTTTCGCACCATCAAGAAATACTTCACAATAAATGTTGGAAAGGACGACAAAAATTTTTATGAAGATTTTCTAAATGAAGTGTTCTGTAGTTTACTACTCTTATTTTAAAATTAGAATCTTCGGTAAGCGTAAGCATGCACATCACAAGCTTTTCCAACACAGTAAAATGATTACATCAACACCACACACGGAGTTATTTCAACACCGAAATTGGTGTCGTAGTAACACAGAAATGGAGTCGAACTAACACCCAAAACGGTGTAAATTTGGTATTATGACCTTGAATTTTGACACAGGGGTGTTGAATTAACACCAAAACCGTGTTACTTACACGACTTTGACCTTGAATTATGACACAGATAGTGTGTTGAAATAATAAGAAAATGATGATATAACACAGGGACTGTGTCATATTGATACTTGATATGGTGTAATATTAACACAAAATAATTAACAAACACACACTGTGTTACTTACTTCATGTTGGTGCAACACCACCACAAGTAACACTCAACACTTTTCCCCACACTACCGACCCTGACATGGTGTCGACAGAGATCCGAATTTAACACCGCGCAACATCGGTTGTGTGTTAAAAATGTAACACACCCCTGTGTTAAACCCCAACACCGCAAGGTCTGTGTTGAAACAATACCGCATAGTGGTGTCATGCTGAAACCACTGCCCTGTGTTAAAATTGAGTTGAATTAACATAACCATTTTTTACTGTGTAGATATGTAGGAATGTCTATTACCAAAATTAGAAATTGATACGTACTTATATAATAATGAAGGTTATCGTTAATGTGTATGATTACTAGAGCAAAATAATCGATACTGCACATTATTTTTCTAGACATCCAAACTATGCTATCAATAAATGTCGAAAGGCTTATACAATGGATTGGTCTCTCCGTTCGTCTGTCAACAGGCATCAGAGCAAAAACGGTGAAAGATATGGAGAAGTATTTTTTAATCGATTTAACGTCCAAAGAATAGATTCCATCTCTTTTATTAACTCTCCACTCGAACCGAAAATAGTACAAATAAGCCATTTTCGGTTTTAACTTTTATCGCCGTAGAATAAAAGCAGAAACTGATATCGAGAAACAGTTATTATTATTATTATTATTATTATTATTATTATTATTATTATTATTATTATTATTATTATTATTATTATTATTATTATAATTTATTTTATTTATTTATTTATTTATTTTTTATTTTTTTATTTTTTTGCAAACGGTTCAGCGTATCGCAACAACATATCACGACTATCCACAACACTCTACCAAAAACGGAAGTGTTTGACATAAACGATTTTTGGTTACAAGCTTTTATCACCATGAAACATAAACAGTAAGGGACAGGGGTGGGTCCAGGATGGATTTCTGGGGACGGGGGGGCAGTGAGTTGTAATACTGCTACTTAGAACTACTTTTAAGAGCTCCAAACTCTGCGATGGGTTTTATTTATATTTAAAATAGGAAAATTTCCTCTTCTGGGGGGGAAGGGGGTGCGATGATCGTCCCCTGGTTCAGGCCCTGGTAAGGGATAGCGAGGAATGACTTTTTGGTGTGGATTCAGCGTCCAAGGAATACCGTATGTTCTATCTTTGATCTTGTTATTCTGTGCAGTAGTTATCAAACTTATGAAGCTTCCGAGCTATGTACCGTTTTTAAATCCTATCGTGAGCTACCAAAAAAAGGAACTACCAACTTTTTTAAAAAAATAAAAATCTTACATTTATTTATTGCCTATAAACTTACATTTCTAGTAAATATGAAATCCAAACTGTCCAAGTTAGCAAATGTCTAACATACGAAAAACATAGCAAATGTCTAATATACACACGAAAAACATAGCAAATGTCTAATATACACACGAAAAACATAGCAAATGTCTAATATACACGCGAAAAACATAGCAAATGTCTAATATACACACGAAAAACATAGCAAATGTCTAACATGCACACGAAAAACATAACGTGCATAACCCCACGTGTATACACTAAAAAGAAATCCCTTCTTCTGACAGCGGTATAGTGTACAAATATATGGAATCCTCTTGCTTACTACAGAAATCAGAACGGAACATACGTTATCGGTATGCTACATAGGTACTGCCCTTAGATGTTACATCATGCCGTTGCAGGATGTCTGATATCTAACAGTCTTCCTTATCTATATATATAAAAGAGAACGTACAAAATCCTTTGTCCGCTCATCACGCTAATACGGCTGAACCAATTTCTTTCATTTTTGGGGGGTTATTAGGATTTGGACCCTAGATGGTTTTTATCATATCACTTTAATTTTTAATTACCAGTGTCTTGAGATAATTGACCATTCAAGTGTCCATAACGTACAAATCCTTTGTTATTAGTTCATCATAGGTAAAAATAAACGTATTTATATGCAACCCGCATGACCGTGTCACTCGGCGGGTTAACATAAATGACAGGCGATATACAGCGGAAAATAGCTTGAATCTTCTGTTTAAAATTTTTTAATTGATTTGCTTATTTTTACAGACACTTTTACAATATGCCAGCACCGGGATGACCGCAGCGAAGCGGGGCGGGTTAACATAAATGACAGGCGATATAATGTTAAGATTTACTGCAATCTTCTATGGTTTTTATCATATCACTTGAAAGCGAAAAAGTAAAAATTATCTAAGTAACAAAGTTTATTGCGTTCCGGGGTGACCGCAGCGAAGCGGGGTGAACGCTGCTAGTATTACATACATATATGTATATTACCTTCGACAGGTATATGTTATATACGTTCATTGGTATGTGAGATCCTGACCGCCTATGTTGTTTCATACTGAAAGTACGTACAGATAGAACATTTATACAGAAAGTATTATAAATCATGCATTTTCAGTTATACGTTTGCTGCACGTTAAGTCCAAAAACTACAGGGTTTACAAATGTAACATACGATTTTACGTACGCCACATATTTTTTTCTCAGTGTACAATCAACTAAGAGAGGTGGCAATGACAATTGCAAGGGAGAAAACAAGCAGTTGCTGTCGTTAGCGCACCTCGTCGTTAGCGTCAGCTCAGTGGAGGAAGCAAGGTTAGCCATCCGGAAAGCGTTAACGCGATTTATCGATAATGTTCCCGCGTGCTACTAGTAGCTCGCAGTCGACGGTTTGGCGACCACTGCTTTATTGCAACCAGTACTTATAGATGCACTACTTCAAATTTGAGTATGGAATTCGCATAGTTTGGAAGTCTTAGTTTCATAGTGTGAAACGATATTTACTTGTTTTGTTACTATAATACCCAAATCACAATAGGTTCTGATGCAAAGAAAACATCGAATAAACATCATAACTGTGTTTTGCTTCAACATTTTTGCAGTATTTCCAATGGAAGGTTCTCGTTGCACTTTTTTCTCAATATTATCTTTATGACATTCTAGAACCTTTTTCTTGACTCCTTTGATGCATTTTACTCCTATAATAGTTAAACAAGAAACACCGAATGTGTGCTGCGTGACACTTTTGTTTAACTGCAGTTCCTTTAAGTGTAAAACTCTTGAATAGGAAGTAAAGGAAGATAAAAATATCAAACGTTTCATTGAAGCGTTTTACATTATCCAGTTTGACATTCTCCTCGACTCATGACTTTAATAACATTGTGTTCTGGGATTTGTTTTAGGTCGACCTTTCGCTACACAAGTGAATTTAGACTCCATATATATGTTAAAAAATGAAATGAAATCTTTGAGTTTTACGTCCCACGCTTATGCCGGCTAGTCTAAAGGAGACGGTGATGATGAGAAATGAATGAAATGGTGGAATGAAGAAAGTTGAAGGAAACGGGAGATCCCCGAGGAAACCCATGCACACAGTGTTTGTCCACCAGAAGGCTCATTTGGAGGGAGCTGGGATTGAACCCGGGACGCCATGTGTGAAAGCTCTACTACAGAGCCAACGGGGTTCCACTATATATATATATATATATATATATATATTTAGTTTTGCTACTATAGTGCGTCCGTACATTACGAAGATTGCATTACATGTGGCGTCCACGTACATATGACGTCCGTATACCGGACGCCAGATGACGATCCTCAATAATTTTCTTCCTGTGTGTGTTTCATGGAAAATGATGCTTTTTCTGACTGTTGGTTGGAAAAAGTAATATATTTTATTTACCGAAAATGTTCTTCGACGAGTAATAACTTCGATATTTAAAGTTCGTCGGACGTCGAATGGATAGCATATTGTAAACCTATATTCTGCTTTTAGTTCGGCCGTTTACCACCTTGGCGCTCGAGTCACAAAGTTTGTATATTTTATTTGTATACTTCCTTTGAAATTACTGACTATATGGCGTCCGAAGTGTGGCAACAGCGCAAAGTGCCTGAAAGCTTGTATCTCCTGCGTTTACATGCATTCCTTTGTAACGCTCTGGCGCTTGGGAGTGGAAATGACGGTTTAAAAGTTTGGTAGCCGTTTCAACAACTGTCTTGAGTTGCGTTTTATAATCTTTCTTTGAATTGCAATAAACAAAACCTTAAAATTTGTTTTTCGTAAATAGATAATGCTTTGATAATTTCTGATAGAAAATAGGAAACAAGTTTATGATTTCACTGCCCATAACTCGTGTTTGTTATTTGGTCCCCCACGATTTTCTCTTATACTTTCGAAGCGATTTTGATATGTCAGATCAGATAGATGGATCGATATAGGCTTGTCGTTTTGTACTTTTTTAAACTTTCAGTTTCTGAAAACAAAGTGACGATCATAAAAGCTTCCAAATTTACTAACGCATAGGTTCCTTTCTCTTCGAGTAACTTCTTTGCATCTCAATCAATTTTATCGAAACTTGCACGATAGCTACATAAATTAAAATCCTTTTGTATGAATGTCGTCCCATTAATATGACTTTGAAACAGAACGACAATTGTTAGAAAATTAAATGTTAATAATTGTCCTGCAGAAACTAATTATCCTACCGGACTAATTTCGTACCAAAACAAGTCTTTCAGATTATATGTAAATCTATATTTGTCATAAATACTAAAAGTTTGTTTGACATTTAAATGTCAGTCGTGTTGTTCACTATTTTGATTCAAAACCGTGAATAGCATTTTCTATCGTTTTTCAGGTCTACTGTGCGAATTGAATGAAATTTTTAGAATATGTCCAGAAATTTGGAAAATAACGTAATATGCACAGGTACATAACAGAGATATGAGTAGGCTGGGGCAATCGGGGTAGTGTCCCTGGGCTCACTAGTTGAATCCCGAATAAGTGCAAATCATAATTATATAATCTACAGTTTAATGTGTTTAGAGGCTCAATTCAACTTCTGCTCGGTTCCCTGCTGGGCCTAGTTATGCCATTGTCACAATTATCATTCTCTATGGGTTCTTAAACCAAAATGGTGGTTATCATAATATCATAAATATTCACTATTGTATATCCCGTAACTCGGATAATAATTGTTATATGAAAATCAAATTGCAGAATGTATACAGATAGATGAAATAACCTATAGCAATGTCAGTGTTGTTCGTCATTTTGATTAAAAATGGTAAACAGATTTTCTGTCATAATTGATTAGTGATTAAGATCCAATTGAAATCAACTTTTTAGAACATGTGCACCATTTCATTTTAAGTTTTATAAGTATTGATGCGCACGAGTCGAGACATGTCTCGAATCTCAACTCAACTCGACTGGAATTCGAGTCGAGATTCGAGTCTAGGCACATTTTGTAAAATTCAAGATGAGTCGAGACAAATTTATTTCTTGACTCCAATTTCGAGTAGATACTGATCGTAAACATCTCGACTCGACTCGAATGTCCCGTAAATCTTTAATATTATTTTTAATATTATTTTGAAGAAAGTATGTGTATGCAATTAATTCTTCGTAAGTAAATACAACTATATAGTATCTGAAAGGGCTTGAGTTGCATTGAAAGAAAAAGTGGACATGTATTTGAACTGCGCCATGTATTGTTAATTATCGTGAATTGGAAAAAGTTAGAAAAGAAAATGAAAGCGGGGCTGATTAGCACCAAACAAGGCATGAAATATTTGTTGACGTCAAAGCCGCACATGTCAAAAACCTGAAAAATGATTGCCTCATCAATTATTCTTGTCTTGTCCAAGTCAGTGGCTTGTTGCCATAACTTGTGAAATTTCCTGCAAGTTAGTCAGAATGTTGAAAATTTCCTACATTTTAAATTTATTTCTTATACTCCAGCCGGAACATTATGATCATCTACCTACTATCGATATAAACCCATTCAGGCGATAGCAGCGTCACCTACCGAGGAATGCCTGCTAGTCAGACACACGTACAGTGCATGCAGTATCAGTGCGAGCGCTGGCCGTTTGTAGAATGGGAAAGGCGTGCAATCTATCTTAGTTTGAATGAGAGCAGATTGTAACGACCCGAAGACTCGGCACGATTATTTTGGAACTGCAGGATTTGTCGGGTGTTCGAGGAGTGCTGTGGTGAGTGCCTTCAACAAGTTGCGATACCAAGGGGAAACAACATCCAAACGTCGAGGAGTTGGGCGCCACACTTCAATACAGATGTCGGACGTCGTAAGTTAGGCAGACTTTTAAAACAGGCCAGGCAGTGAACTGTGACGGAACTAACATCAGACTTTAATGCTGGGCAAAGTACAAGTGTGTCTGAAAAAACAATGCACCGAACACTCCTAATGATGAACCTCCGCAGCCGACGACACATCATGTGCAAATGTCAACACCACACATTGGCAACTACGAATGAAATGAACACATTGCAATCGCCAAAGGACCTTGGTGCAGTGGCAGAGCGATGCGTTGTCTAATGAATCCCGATACCTTCTTCATCATGATAATGGAAGGGTGCGAATCCGTCGTGATTCAAGGGAACAGCTCCTTGACACCTGTACTGCGGGACGGAGGCAAGCTGGCAGCATTTATTTATGCTCTGGGGAACAATCATGTAAGCATCCATGTGTCCAGTGTAGGGATGCGTACGAGTCGAGTCGAGTCGAGATTTAAGCCTGTCTCGACTTGTCTCGAGAAAATGTCTCGACTCGAAAATATGTTTCTCTCTTGACTCGATAATTTTTGTTTCGACCCGACTCGAATTCGGGAGAAGACGTGTCGAAATTCGAGTCGAGACAAAGTATACGAGTTAAAATATACGTACACATCAGCCAGAAATTTATGTCTACCTACCTAATTGTCAGTATGTCCACCTTTGGCACGGATAAGAAAGGAGACGCGTCTTGACAGGAATGCAGTGATCTTTGGTAGGTCGCTGGAGAGATTTTTCACCACATGTGCACACAGAGATCACCTAAATCCCGTAAATTCCGGGGTGGGGATCGATGCGCTCTGATGTCATGTTCAATCACATCCCAGACTTGTTAGATTGAGTTCAAATCCAGCGAGTTGGGGGGCCAGCACATCACTTGGAACTCGCCCCTGTGTTCCTCGAACCACTCCATCACACTCCTGGCCTTGTGACATGGTGCATTATCTTGTCGGAGATTGACACTACTGTTGGGAAACATTGCCGTCATGCTCACGTGAAAGTTCCCCAGTGCATAATTAAGCCGCCAACAGCTTGTCTCGGTCCTTCACAGTACAGGAGTCAAAGTGCTGTTCCCTTGTAACACGATGGATTCGCACCCTCCCATCTTCATGATGAACAAAGTATCGGGATTCATCAAACAATGCAACACTCCGACACTGCGTCAAGGTTCAGTGGCGATGGTCACGTGCTCATTTCATTCGTAGTTGTGGATGTCGTGATCTTAACATTCGCACATGGATGGGTCGTCGGCTGCGTAAGCCCATCTTTAGGAGTGTTTGGTGCACTGTGTGTTCAGACACACTTGTACTTTGCCCAGCATTAATTCTGAATTATAGAAAGATTTTCGAGACATTCGAGTCGAGTGCAGATTTTTACGAGCAGTCTCAAATCGACTCGTATCCAGAGATGGAGTGGGTCAGTGGGTAAAGTGGGTCAAGTTTTCTGCGTGGGTCAGTGGATCGTGGGTCAACATGTGACCCACTGTGACCCACCACCGACCATGATCCACTGCGACCCACCACCCACGATGACCCATTGCGACCCACCACCCACCATGACACACGGCTACCCACCACCCATCGTGACCCACTCTGACCCACGACCCACCACCCACCGTGACCCACTCTGACCTACCACCCACCATGACCCACTGTGACCCACCATGACCCACCACCCACGGTGACCCACCCACCATCCACCATGAACCACTCTCATCCACATTGACCTACTCTGACTCACCAAAAGCCATCGTCATCAACTCTGAACAAGATCCACGGCCTCTTCTCAACTGACTAAAGAGTGTACACTTGTAATAAAACAAGACTGTGAAATTGTCACTAATCGGAGTTTGAATTTCTAGTCAATCGCTCAAGCACCACTCAGTTACAATAACGGTGGATCTGATCTTTACGATATAAAATGGTAAAGTGTTTGTCAGTGGGGAAATTGAAACAGTTCGAGGCGGGGGAAATTAGTGTGTGCCTAAAATATACTTGTACTAAGAGAGTATTCTTTCAAGTGTTAATTTCTGAATGCATTCCACAAGAAACTTCTATTCGCAGGAAAATACCCCTGTACAATATGGAAAAGGTTATGGTTTCTCAGTTCACAGTATTTCTCTCATAAAAGACTTGAAAAATCAGTTGTTCATAGCATATAAAGGTGCTCGGGTACCCTCTGTAAGAGCATCTACATAAAGTATGCTCGTAATTGTAATTTGTGTAATCACTAAAACACCACGTTAAAAATAAGTTGCAAATATGCATAATTGCAATTATTATGAATATTTATTCAAAGTAGTTTACCTAAAGCAAAGAAGAGATTTACTAAAAATTAGATAAAAAGTTGAATAACTCAAATAAGCCATTAGTAATACAAGTATACATTTTCCGTAACTCGTAATTGTCCACCTCAAAACAAACCTGAAATCGGATTTATTTCCTGTTGGTAACTTTTTGGCGGCAAATCATCCGCAGGGGAATGATGTCCATCCTCCAGCCAAGAAATAACTAGCTCGTCTACTTTGAGCTTGTCTAGCGGTGGTCCATTAACATTGATGAGCAACAAGTTAACAATGTTTGAGCACTTAGTGTATTTCTAATATTAGTCATCTGTAAATTCATAAGGTGAAATCCCTGTTCGCACTCTGTCGTGGAAATTTATAATATTTCTACCCGATTTCTGTAACTTCTCATCGACAATCTACTTGCTAGACTTAAGTCTGATAACGATTTTTCTTGGTCAGGTTTGAAATACTCAGCAAGGAGTATCATCTCTCTATCACCATACAACATTTTTTCCATATCCATCATGTCAGTTGGCAATGTCGACCCATGTAGAAAAGAAACTTCATCTACCACGCCTTTGATAGGGAATCTTGTGAATAAATTATCAATTAAAGCCTGATAAACTGATGATTTCTCATTTGTTTATAAATTTAATTTTTGTAATTACACATGGAGGTTTGATACCATTACGAAGTTCCCTCCCCCGTCTAGAAAGCGAAAGGGAACGAGGTTCCTGGAAAGTGTTTAAAGGTAAATGGGAATGTCCTTCCTTCTTCAACTTCGATTACCACACTGCTGTTTGCCATGTGCCAAATTACGATGAATTTCAATTAAATTACCATAGTATAATTATTTCCTTGTTGAATTATCAATACTTTTCAGTGGAAAAAAGGATGAAATTTCAAAGTTTCAAACCAAAGTAAGTAGACCAACGTAAAGGGAGAAAAAGTGTACAATCCAAACTTCAAATTTCCCTGTAATTAAGCTTACGGTACAAATTTTATGCCTATTTTTCTCACAACTTTATGGGTTGATTGCCCTGTGCTGTAAGCGCTCCATATAATAAACATAAGCTTCAGCAATTATTATAGCAGAAAGCAATGGATATATGAAACAAGCACTGTATTTTTTGTTTCTATTTTTTTCTTAAATAATATCGATCGTTATCGTTTTCGATCATTTTTACAAACAAACTGACTACCAATTTTCCATATATAGAAAGTGCCCTCCCCCCACATAAAGGAGAATTTAAAAAAATGTTAGGACATACTCTGTTTATTTTCAATAAAGAGTTAATACACTGAATTTCATCTCCGTAAGTTTAACGGCTTGCGAGATACTCATTTTTTCGCAAAAATTCGGATCCTCACTACCTCCTTAGGATATTATGCATTATAATAAAAGCAATATAACATCCCAATTTGGATAAGGGCCAAATTATTAATATATACCAAAAGTAATTTCATTTGACTTTGCAATTTGACCGTGATGATCAGGCACACATAGTTACTTTCAATTTTTTTATAATAATTTATAAATTACAGTGATTCAAAAATGTATTTTTTCCAGTAGTTAGCTCTAAAAACTCACAGGTCTCGAAAGCCAAGTAGTAGTGTAAGTCCTATTGCTATTATTACTATTAAAAATATCAATATCCAAAAGTGCCTGAAGTTCTTTTTTCACTTGGTTAGATATACTCACCTCAGGTAAGTAGAAAGAAACAAGTGAAAAAGAAAGGGAAATGAAGGTCTTGAAAGTAAAACGGAGACAAATTTACCAGTCCTCAGAAGATTTTGTCTACAATGCAGTGAGCAGATAGGGTCGGTAGATCATACTGAGTCGGTGGGTCGCAGTGGGGCGTGGTGGGTGGTGGGTCGCAGTGGGTCACGGTGGTTGGTTGGTCACAGTGGGTCACATGCTGTTCGACCCACGACCCACTGACCCACCCAGAAAACTTGACCCACTTGACCCACTGACCCACCGACCCACTGACCCACTCCATCTCTGACTGCGACCCACCACCCACCGTGACCCACTGCGACCCACCGACTCAGTATGATCTATCGACCCTGTTTGCTCACTGCAAGCTCTGAAAAATGCGTATGAAAGATGATGTCTACCAATGTCTTTGTATTAGTACACTGCAGACGAGCGTCTGATACAGGGAGTGATGATAGTGAGTTTGATCAAATAAGGGGGCAGGTAATCCAGGGTTTAGTAGAAGAAGTGGAAAGAAGTTTTCCTTCTAATGATGTCCTAAAGTGCTTTTCAGTGTTTGAAAATAAAGATCGTGATAACATGAGTGGTTTATACGGTAATGTAGACGTATATAAAGAAGCTCAATTGTTTGGATTAAATCCTGCAGTGTTAGATGGCTTGGTTTGATTTAGTTTAACGTCCCACGGTTATGCCTGCTAGGCTAAAGGAGACGTGGACCTACTGATTATAATGGAATCCGACCACTTTGGTCGTTCAACTGTATACCACCGGGAATCGAACCAGGGACCACGTTAACCGAAATCAAGCGTGCTAGCCACTAGACCAAACGGGGGTTCTACAGTGTCAGAATGGAGAGAGTACAAGTCACGTTCTAAGTCGGTAAGTGATTTTCAAGTTCTTAAAGACCGTTCGCGGAAAGTTCGTTCTGTGCCATTATCAACTGCTGCCTGTGAACGTGGATTCAGTGTTGTTCATATTAAAAGTTTCGAAAGAAACCTATGTTGGCGAGTACCTTTCAATCTTTATTAACAATTAAACTCAGTGGATCTCCTTTAAAATTATGGGATGCTGTTACTGTGCTCATACGTGGGTTTCTTCTGGCCGTCACATGTTCAACTCTCGTTACACACGGAAAGAAAGTGAAGTTTAATCTTAAACTTTTTCTCTAAGGTAAGATACGTTATTGCAAACTATATTTGGTCTATAAAAACAGTAACACAATCATTCATTACTCGTATTATTGTGGCTCTCTCCGCTGGTCTACTGACTAGCATTCGCGCACCATCTTCGGTGCAACCGGGGTCCGGGGTTCCGGGTTCGATTCCCGGTGGAAGCGCCTTACAAAAATTTGAACGATTACCGTGGTTCGGATTCCACCTTAAACTGTAAGTCCACATCTCATAGCTTCGCTGTTGAAAAGGGACACTAAATTTAAATAAGCAAATCAATCGTATTGTTGTATTTGTGCTTTCATTTTTTAAGGTTTAACGTCCTACAAATATTCAGTAAAACTAAGGAAGACGGTCATGATGAGATAGATAATAATGATGGATTAAGATAGTGGAAGGAGGCGGGAGGACCCCGAAAAAACCTACACACAATTGTTTGTATACCACAAGCAGAATTTTGCGCGAGCTAGGATCCAGCCAGAGATTCCACACACCTGAGGTGAGCGCTCAACCACTGAGGCAGCACGGCTTTTTGTTGTCTATCAAGTATTTGTATTGAAATCATATCTGTTATTTATAATATATTCTTGCTAATAATACAATATAAATACATAGTATTATTTAGACTTCCATATAAGTGACCGGATATCTGAGCGCCAAACTAAAATACTAAATACTTAGCGAAGAAACGGGAATTTCATAAATAATAAAATCTATGCTCTGACTCTACTGCTCATGGAGATCTATGGCTGGCCAGGTGAAGCGCTTCGAGTTAGTAGTTCTAATGCTTGGTTAGAACATTGGTTCTCGGGGACTATTATTTCTGACTTATAGATCTCTACCGCACCATTTTCAAATGATTTCGCACCCTGCTTGGCTGTCTATTTTCATCTCATTATTTTCCTGAAGTTCACGTTGTAAAAAAATCAAAGTTGTATAGTAGTATTTATGAGTAAAACGTGGAAGCAATGCCTATGATAAAAGTAACTAGTTATTTTATAGATTCTAATGCTTTGCCAATAAAAATTACTATGTTACTTCTCAAGACTGATGAAATGTGAATGTAATTACCATTTCACCAATTTTTCATCATCTAATTTTCTGTCACTTAGTTTTCTTGTAGTCTTTGTCACCTAATTTCCAGTGTAGTGACACTGACAATTTATTTGTATGTACACTTTGAACAGAATCTGTTTGATGGAAGGGTGGAATCGATTTCAAGGAAAAGAGGTTATACTCCGTGAAGTTTGTCCCTCGTGAAGTGCGAACCCAAATATATTTTATTATTGTTTTGTCACGGACAATGACGTCTTTGGCGTGGGAGACTCGGGTTCGATCCCCAACGAAAGCTCATGTGGTTCAGATTACACGTTAATCCTTAGATTCACGTCTCATATAGCCTAGCTGTTGAAAGGACGTTAAACTCAAATCAACTTAACTCGTCGACAATGAACTTGTGTGCAAATTTTAAACAAAATCGATTTGATGGAACTGAGTAAAACCAATTGTTAGAAAGGATGATAACAAACAATTTAACTTAAGCAAAAGCATTCAAATAGTAAAAGAATAAATATATTGGACATAAAATATACTGTTAAACTGGCGGGAGAAAACTGAGATTATGACAAAACTACAATCTCAAACGAAACCAATGTGCTCTCAAGTTTCTTTGTTTATATATTACGGGACGTTTTCGTCTACTATTTGTGCAACAACAGCTTTCTTCCGATAATTCGAGAGCTCGTTGGGTAAGCAGCTTCAATATTTTTATTCATCTAATGGAAAGACATCGCAATGTTTCTAATACTGATAAGAAGTGAGCATTCGAAATCTTTTTTTTAAAATTAAAATCCTATTTTCTCCACCTACTAAAAAGTTTTTTCATTAAACTTTTACGAAGTTAGGCTACTTATCCAATGGCTTTCCTAAGATATAGTAAGTTATTGCTTGCATATACTTCGAATACAAATTCCTGTTGTGCTAACAGGCAATTAAAAAAAGTCTTTATCTTTAGAGTAACTGGAAGACAGGCATCAGGACAGAAAATTATCAACATTAAATGCTTTACTGGGCTTGGTTTCTGCTTATACTTTCAAAACTTTAAATAACTGTTTTTCTTTATCATTTTCGTGATTGTTTATCCTCCGTGCACGGGCCTATAGCCAAGTAAAACCTTGAGATTTGAAAGGAAATAGTGTTGCCCAGGAGACGATACGAGAAATGAGGTTTTCTCGTCTCGTACCGTAATTATTTGTTGCCTTTAGTCTTCGTGATCTAAGCAGAAGATAGATCGGTATGAAGCCCTCACATGCCAGCAAGCAACAAAGTCAAACTACTTTCTATACCAATCGAAATATTGTAGTTTTAGGTGTCGAGTCAGCCCATCATTAGCTGTATGAATGAATACCATTGATCCATGTTCCGTTACTATTTTCTCGGGTTCGATATTTGCCATTTTCCTCAAATGGCGCACAACAACTATTTTACATCATCCATCATAACAAAAATTTGACATTAATCACAATAATTTAAGTATAAAATGAATAAGTGCATAGCCACAGATCACTGCTGAGCTACATTGAGGAAATCATTACTTTCTGGATTCAAGAAATTAGTTTCACACAAAACTTAGTTTAATAAATTACTTATTGAATATATTAGTGGCTTATTGTACAACTAGATTTCTAAAAATTTAGACTAAAACACGGTAGAACGCTCATCTCTGGTGCGAAGGGTCCCTGGGTCGACTTCTGGCCAAGTAAATTTGTGCTGGACAAGATCGTGCTATCGCGTTTTCTCGGGATATTCCTGTTTATTCCCAATTTCTCATTCTACCAATTCTTCCATCATCATTCACTTGTTAATCATCGTCTCCCTTAGCCTAACAGGCAAAGCCTTGGGGCAAACTCAAACATTTCATTTTCTATAAATTTGCTCATAGATACAAATCTCATACGTGGTAATTAATATGAAAAAAAGTGTAAGCCTTACATGAAGCCAGAGATTAAGAAAAAATAATTTAATGTGTTATATAATCCGTCTTTGATGCTCTCAACTCGTCATAAATTATAAATAATTTACACATGAATATGGAAATTAAACGTGTTAGTCAGAGCTGAGGATGGTCAATGGGGGTGGAAGAAAGGAACTTGTTTTTTTTTTTTTTAAATTGCCCGAGATATTGGAGAAATGTTATGACTATTGTCTAATCAAGCATATCAGAGTATCTCAACTGAAACATTTGTTCTTTAGTCATTAAAGAGAGAGAGGAAGGGCACAGGTGCTCAACCCTAGCAGAGTGATAAGGATCAAAACATTTTGGGTGCTGAAAGTATGGTAATGTGTCGTGAGCTTAAAATACATACGCAAGCAGCACGACAAGCAAATAACAACTAATACCTGTTTCTAAAGAAAACAAGTACACTATGCGTTAAATATTTTTTTGTTTTTCTTTTGTTCGAACGGCGGATTTCGTTATACTTTTGTTACGTAAAATACACTTTGTACTGAGTAATGTAATAAATTATTGTGTATGTTAAGGTTCAATAAAGTGTTCACTGTAAGATCGAAATGTCCTGAAATACATAAACAAAGAAACATGAGAAAATATTGGTACATTTAAAATTGTATTTTTTTTTAAATAAAATATGCTATTTATATTGTGAAAGCATCGACGAAAAATCATCTTCAACAAACGAAAATCTGGGCCATTTATATGAAACATTAATTTGTACCTCCATTAATACTACTACTAGTAATAATAATAATAATAATAATAATAATATTAAATAATAATAATAATAATAATAATAATAATAATAATAATAATAATAATAATAATAATAATAATAATAATAATAATGTTAATAATAATAATAATAATAATAATCCACTAAAGAGTACGACTTCGTAACATTATTGGATGCCGTACAAGTTCTGAACAGTTTACTTATTTTCTGAAGATGCAATGACCGGGCTGAACAGAGTGATTTTCTTTGAAGAATTTTGTAGAAGTTATGTACAGCACTATTGTCTTCGTAAAAATCGCAATGTTTCTTTTTATTATAGTTGAAAAGAAGACAAATGCAAGCCTTTTCCCTTTAACTAAATTAAGGTGGAAAGGTAAACACGTACAATGAAAGTGGAGCTTGAAATATGTTGAACGAAATATATATCACTCTTTTTTGTAGTGACTACCTGGCAGATGTTCGTACATTTCTTTGCATGAATAATCAATGTTATGGCATATCAATCTGCAAGCATATAATCAATCTTTACGCCATTATTGGAGAATAGAGCACTGTACAATGCATTCGGTTATTATTTAGAAATGAAATGAAATCTTTGAGTTTTACGTCTCACAGTTATGTCGGCTAGGCTAAAAGACACGGTAATGATCAGAATGAATGAAATGGTAGAATGAAGAAAGTTTGAGCAAACAGAAAATCCCCGAGAAAATCCATACACACGTGTTTGTCCACCACAAAGCCCACTTGGTGCGATCTGGGATCGAACCGGCCACCCCACACACCAGAGGTGAGCTGTCAGAGATATCGAGTAATTTTCGGGAATTCATACAGCGTCTCAAGAATAGGTTATCTTTCTTCTGTTAACCTTGCATTCAAACCAGAAGAAATCAACCGTTTTCGGTTAACATTGATCGCCATAAAACTAAATTGGTAGTAGATAACGACAGTTATCGAAAATCGATTGAGCATCTGAAGAAAAATACCATCTTCCCCTGTATCTCTCTCCTGAAACAGGAAATAGCAAAACAATTTCACTCTTCCGGTTTCAGGCTCCATAGAGCCCCTTGGGGCTATGCGGATAGTGTATGCGTCTTGTTGCGGGAGACCCGAGTTGAATTCCCGGCGAGTTGAAGCGAGTTTGCTATTCAGTTCACTATACAGTTCAAAACTATTTTTATAAGATGAACAGTTTCCTCACTTGAAAGCAACACAGAGAGCTTTTCTGAAACTTTCGTACGCCGTTAGTTCCAATATGCTTCTACAGGTAACGATTCGCCGAGATGTTTACGCAGAATCAATGAAATCTTTGTGATCTATGAGGAGAGAGAAAACTAACTTTGCTCTTATCTGCTGTCAATCTGCATTCCATTGGTATCTTCGTCTGCGGGGACAACCCAAAGTTCACGCACGTGACCTAGCCGGGGGCAGAGAATGAAAGAAACTACCTGCTTAGCCTCCTATCTGCTGTTCTGCGTTCTTGCAACATAAAGACCATAAATTAAACAGCTTTTAAATGGAAGAAAATTAATTTTTAATTAGCGCGCTTTAATATTACCCTAGCAAAAAAAGTAAAAGTGAACATGCTTATTAATACTAACAAACATTTGGACGAATTTTGAAATGTTTAGAATAAATAGTTTTCATAATATTTTGGAAAGAAATATACTGTGTTATTATATAGGGAAATCCCATCGCATTCCGAGTGTCGAACACAGCCTTAAGTAATAGATAGCAGAATTTTCAGTTTTCTCTTTTTATACACAACAAATTACTCTTAAAAATTTCAACTAAGGAAGACAAACTTTTGGGCTCAAAGGCTTCATTCATAGGGACCGCGGTGGTTCATCAGCTCACCTCTGGTGCTTCGGGTCCCTGGTTCGATTACACTCGCGCCAAATGAACTTTGTGGTGGACAAAAACCGTGGATTTTCTCGTGTTTCTCCCGTTTCCCCCACTTTCTTCATTCCACCATTTCATTCATTTCTCACCATCACCGTCTCCTTTAGCCTAGCCGTCTTAACCTGGGACGTAAAACTTACAAATTTCATTTTTCATTTCCAAAGGCTTCATAACGCTTTGAAGAGTGCAATACGTGCTAAGTTCTGATTTTGTACCTTTCAAAATATAAATAAAACAATCTCTTTGTTGAAATAAGTGTTAAAAATATGTATGCGTTCACTGAACATTTTTTGCGGGGTGCAAAAAATACATGGGATAGATAGGGAGAATTCTGATTCCATCTGTTGATACAGGCTCCCACGTTTCGCACAGCTTCAGATTATACTAGCACTCTTTAAATAGCGTATGTTTTATACTTGGACATCTACCACTGATTAGAATTACATGATATTTTATTGTTATAAAAATAAAATCATTTCTGATAACATCGGATGTACGTTTGATTGAAAGAATGACAAGAGTCGCAGATAGAATGTTGAATAGTAAGAACAGTAGCAACTTGTGGGGACACCTTGTCATCAAATTAACACACAGGTTACCAAATACAATATTTGTGAGGTTACTATAAATTCGCAGAAATCAAACTTTACATGTCATTCAAGGAGCCAATCTTAGCCTAACATTTCACACGAAACTATATGAGATTTGATTCTAAATATAGATGTGAAATCATAATCTTATTAGCTCCCACGAAAGACAAGAATACTTATCAGTTAGTATTTCTTAGTATTGGTTTTAGTATTCTATTCATTCTATCTTAGAAAATTGCATGTATTTTTCAAATGTAATAATAATAATAATAATAATAATAATAATAATAATAATAATAATAATAATAACATGTTTCATTTCAGATAATGGTAGATTTGAAAATTTATGCAATTTAATATGAACTTGAAGTAGCACATCTATACTATAACTACTGGTTGTTTATTTATACTTTATTTATTTATACTTTGAAAGAAAAACAAAGCATGTCTTTTTGAGATTATATTTTCAAAACAATGGAGGTGGAATGGCTTTACTCATTGAAGGACCAACTAACGTAACTCCCTGGCTTTAGATAACGAAAGGGCCATCGCTGGCCACAGCTTTTTGTTGAGGAGTGTGTGTGTTCAACACATCGGCTCACTTCATCCTATTTATGCTGCTCTGTTGACCAGAGTTGTAAAGTATTTGTAGAACGATGTTCAATGATAATTGTATTAACAATAACAATTCTCGTTCCCCTTTCTAGAAGAAACACTAAGTTCTCGCTGGTAATAGATAGCACCGCAGGCAAGTTTACAATATGACCTGTTTGAGTGAATGATGTGGCATTGACACGGGTGCTTTTCCAGGAATTCAGACCTAAACATTTGTTGACTTTTCCAACCCTTCAACCTTCTTCAAATTGCTCCTTGCCAAAACATTGTACTTTCCGCATGAATAGATAAATATTTCAAGAAACAAAAGGGTGTGATTCTAACCGCTACAAAAAGGCTGAGAAGTGAAATGTTTAATAAAATGTTTAAATTCAATTAAAAGTGTTTTCTTAGTTTGGCTAGCCAAAATAAGTCATTTCATCTATCTTCGTAACCATTCGCAAAAAATGTAGAGGAGGGAAAGTTATAACTGCCAGAGATGAAAATTTTCTTCTTCAGGAAGATACATTTCCTGAATGGGGAACTTTCTAGCACCTCAATGAAGTTGCACAGTGAGGGTAACTTTGAAAAGTCAGAATTAAGTCGTTAACTTATTATCAAAACTATTCTCAGAAACGAGGAAAACGCATTTGCTCTTGACCATCTTTAGATGTTTATTGAAAATAAATAAAAACAGCGATTTGTATTATTGTTTGGAACAATTACCTCAGATTTTTTTCAATTTGTAACAGCTTCTGAAAATTGTAAATTGATTACGGCATGAATTTGTAATTCTAACAGTGAATGTAAAGAATTTGGCTGCATTTGAAAGACAAAAGCGTCTGGAACCCTCATGAAAGGAAATAAAAAATAGCAGGACATTCAAGCTAACACTATAAATGAAATGCTGTTTCCGATCAAACACATGAATTCTTTGAAAACTAGAGAAATTTTCTTCCCAAAATAGCAGTACCTCTGAAATCATCACTGAGCCAAAGAAATGAGGTGAATTCAACCCTAACTTTGGAGTTTCCGCATATAATGTGGGAACAGGTGACTTTTCTAATCGCTTTGGTAAAAAGTTTTAATTTTGATGTAACATAGTCTGAGGTTTACCTACCATTATCATTGCTTCAAGATGATTAATCATGCGCAAGAGAATTTTCCATGTTTATTTTAAATATTCTTGTAATACAGTATTGCATTTCACAAACAAGTTCACTGTGTGTTCAGACCTGTATGTTACAAACCGTGTTCTTATAGTTCTTATGTTCTTATAGTGCATTTTTTAAACTTATGTCGAGTAACATTGCTTAAATTAAATGTATTAACATATCATCAACCTGTATCTGTGTTATAAGAGAAGATCGCAAAACTATGTCAAAATACTCTTTCAGTTTTACGTCCCAATTTCGGTTTATGTTCTGTAGGTTAAAGGAGACGGATGGTTAATGGAACGAATGATTGCGTAAGAATTAGTGGAATGGCAATATTGGAGAAAAAGCAAGAACCGAGATAAAATCCACAGACAAGATTTTGTCCTCCATAAATTCATATAAACTGAGATCCAACTAGGAGGGATTCTCGTATGAACACCATATCTCTGAGCCACCATATCCCCAATACCCAGTCATTCCTACCACCAACTGTTGCTAATAGATGAGTTCATTACAAAGCTCCCTCATGACTATATGGTTATCATGGAGACCTGGGTTCGATTTTCGGTGAGTGCTCATGTAGTTCGGATCACATGTTAAGCTGTAGGCTTAAATCTTATATAGCTCCGGTGCTGAAAGGAACGCTCAACTCAAAAAAAAAAAAATAAATAAATAAATAAAAAATAAATGCCAATCTTAGCCTAACATTTCACACGAAACTATATGAGATTTGATTCTAAATATAGATGTGAAATCATAATCTTATTAGCTCCCACGAAAGACAAGAATACTTATCAGTTAGTATTTCTTAGTATTGGTTTTAGTATTCTATTCATTCTATCTTAGAAAATTGCATGTATTTTTCAAATGTAATAATAATAATAATAATAATTATTATAATAATAATAATAAAGTAACATGTTTCATTTCAGATAATGGTAGATTTGAAAATTTATGCAATTTAATATGAACTTGAAGTAGCACATCTATACTATAACTACTGGTTGTTTATTTATACTTTATTTATACTACATATTTCTGGGTACTAGGGACGACGTCCATCGGAGAGCACATTATCGGGGAAAGCAAGGAAATGTCCTGGGGCCTGTATATTAGGTACTATCCCGCTATTTGCTTAGTAGGAATGAGGAAAGCCCAAGGAAAACCTCACTTACAGTCAGGATGGCTAGTCTGAGAAACCTTTTGGACCGAGGCCCTCTACTATGAATTGAACTCGGGACCGCTCGCCCCAAAATACCAATATTAAGTTGACTGCTATCCTACGCAGGGCAATGTGCTACTGATTGTAATAGAGAAATAAGATCAAAGGTAGAATCTGTTCCTCGAACTCTGAATCTATATGGAGAAGGCCATTACCCGATATCTCTTACTATTTTTCTCTATGAAAATCAACATTTAAACCAGATGTGTTCATTGATGTTTAACACTTTCGGTGTGTGAGATATGTATATACAATCAGAAACAATATTAAGTATAAGTTGGAGCTATAAGAAATGATAGCTCCAATCTATGCCTAATATTGTTTTTGATTGTACAACGTAACTAATGAAAATAAGTGCTATAGGAGCAAAGTTATATGTAATGTTTAAAAATGCATTATATAAATGGTTTAAAAGAACGAATCGCGTTTAGACTCCAGAGCCGAAAAGAATATAGATTTAAACACTTCTGGACAGGGGCGTCATTTGGGGAGGAAAGGGGCATTTGCATCCTTCTGAGTTTGAAGAAACCATATATATTTAATCAATGCGATAAGGATTTCGGAGTGCATTTTCCAATTTACCGGATTGACGTGCTATTGCCTCCTGCAGATGATGTTAATATTTTAATGGCTGTGTAGTTCCGAGGAACTATTTTATTTATTTTATTCAGTTGATTTACAATTTTATGGGCTTGTTTTATTTAGTTGATAAACCTTAAATTATATTTGCTTTTCATGTAATGTTTATTTATCTTTTTTTCCTTAAAGACCTATACTGGTAGTCATATTCTGTTAACTATATATAGCATATAGCAGGTGCGCACACGGATTTTTTGTTCAGAGAGGTCCAGTTTTTTTTTTTTTTTACGTTTATGTAGTATTATACCTGTGGTTTTCGGCACCCGGAAAAACGATAAGTAATCGTTAATTATTGCCACCTATATTCACAGAAAATCTGATAAGACTAGATTTATTTTTACGAGGAAAGGAAGAGTACAGATGAGGAGTATAATCAAGTCATTTCTCTGTGACAAATGTGTACAAATGATAGTCGAGTTACGAAGTTTAGGTGAGAAAATGAAATGAAATCTGAGTTTTGGGATCTGGACCCGGTGGACACCATGTGGGTGCGCCCCTGGCGTAGGTCTATTGGCCTATAACCATTGAAAATCCGGTATGTTTGCAAATCTGGCACTCCAAAGATAGGAGTTTTTTTTTTTTTTTTTGCCAACCTGTACTTACAAAATGCACTAATATTTATTTCCAGGAATGCCTTATAATGTTGGAAAACTCGACAATTATGTCATGACTGGTTATCCTTATTGATGCCTATAAGAAAAGTCCTACAAATTGTGGTTCTGTGGTCTAATTCCTTATGCCCCAATTGGAAGTCCTGTCTGTCATGGTATTGAATCCCGCTCAAAGCATGTTAGCTATGTATTATCATCCTTTCCTTATTCATGTATAGTCCGTTTCGCGGACATAAGCTAACCGGCAAAAAGCTCACCGGACATAAGATCACCTATGTTAACTAATTACATTTATAGGTTAACTAATTTAATTGCAAAGGAAAATAAACCTGAATAAAATTAATACGCAACGGGAAAATGGCAAGCGGGAAATATGTCAAAAATGAAAACTAGATTTTGAATGTTAAAGTGAAGTAGATTTTGAATGTTAAAATATAAATTGAAAACAGATTTGGTCAAACAAAAGAATACTACATTCTTTTAATGAAGAGAGCAATCCAACCCCCTCCCCTGTGCTGAAACTTTCGGTGCAGGATATTTTGCAGCAAAGAAATGTGGGTAAACGAAATTTTGAGGGGAGGGTATCTCCTTGTTATTTTTTTTTTTCTCACCATGGCTGAAAGTATCTGAGATATACATTTGATTTTGCTTTAGAAAAACGTGTGATGGGTATGAAGAGGTATTAAAATTTTGATTTTGACTAGTAGTAGGCCTAATTCAGTAGAAAATAGAGCTACTAATGCTATATATCAGTTGGTAGACATCAGAAAACAATAAGAAGGATGTAGCAGGATTTAATGTGTTAAACGAGGGCAGGCTTTGAGTAACTTGTAATAAAATGCTCCGGATATTTAAATCTGGGCTTTGTCTACTAGTAAGCCTAGTTCCTCAATAGAAAATAGGCTATATGACTAATGTCATATAGGAGTTATCAGAATAAAATATTAAGAATGATGCAGAGTTTAAGTCTTAATACATCTAAGTATGATGAAATTGTAAAAAAAAAAAAAAAAAAAAAAAAAAAAAAAAAAAAAACAGAATTACCAGTCGAGTTAGCAAGAAAATTCTATTATGTAAGTATTCATGCCTAATCATGAAATTATTGTCCGGCCTATAAGAAAAATTTGATTCCAAAATTTCCAGGGCCAAAATTAGGCCTACTGCCACCTATGCTTAGCACATTAAACTTGCAACATCTCTATTTTATTCTGATATCTGATAACTGCTATACGACATTAGTAGCTCTACTTTCTACTATTATTAGGCCTACTTGTAATTTTAGTCAATGGTTAGATTTTAATATCCAGGACATTTTATTGCAAGTTCCTCAAGGTCTGCCTACGTTTAATATAGGCAGCAACGTCTTTATTATTTTTTATATATGATAAGTAATGTAAGATAGTAGCTCCATTTTCTGCTTAGGAAATAACCAAAGCCTAAATTTCAACATTCGGGGAATTTTATTACAAGTGAGCTTTTGTCTGCTCCTGTAATATAAGACTGCCAATGAGCTTTTTGCCGGTGAGCTTATGCCCGTTGAGCTTTCTGCCGGTGAGCTTATGTCCGACATCCGTATAGTCCCTTTACTGTAAAAAATCGTTTTGTTATTTTAAGGACGTGCCTATGTGTTAACATGATTGTGTTAAAATATAACAGAAACAGATGGTTAGAACAATTCACTCTCCATTCGGAGTTGTGTATCAAATGCCGATAGTTGAAATGTCACAAAGCTTGTGTGTTAAATTAACACAAATGTAGAAAATCGGTATTGTTTTCTGCGTGATTTTCCAATATGTTGAGCATCTAATTATAAAGGCTTACGCAGAAGATACAGACAAACACAGTAGAACGAAATACTTAAACAAATCCAGGTATTCGCAAAATTTCAACATGCAAACCTCGCGATGTGTTTTCAATTGTCTTACATAATGTTTCTGAAGAAATATGTCAACAGCGAGAAACAACACCATATTACTGTGTTACTTCTTCACTGCACTAGAGCTCACAAGTCAACAACGTAGACTGTGCTTCAAAAATGGAGGAAAACAAGTAGAAAAACAATTAAGAGGCAAACACATTATAAGGATATAGATAAGAGTTTCCTATCATTCTTTAACATGATGTTGTTGAAGGTTGTGTTTCGCACCATCAAGAAATTAAAAAAAAAATGAAATGAAATGTTTGAGTTGTACGTCCCATGGTTATGCCGGTTAGGCTAAAGGAGACGGTGATGATGAGAGATGAGTGAAATGGTGGAATGAAGAAAGTGGGAGGAAACGGGAGAACCCCGAGAAAACCCACGAGCACGGTGTTTGTCCACCACAAAGTTCACTTGGCAGGGGCTGGCATCGAACCCGTGACCCCAAGCACCAGAGGTGAACGCTCTACCACTGAGCCACCGCGCCCCATTCATCAAGAAATACTTCACAATAAATGTTGGGGAGGACAACAAAAAATTTTTGATGCTTTTCTGAATGAAACGTTCTGTAGTTTACTATTCTTATTTTAATATTAAAATCCTCGGTAAGCGTAAGCATGCATACCACAAGGCTTTGGTCCAACACATGGTTACATCAACACCGCACACGGAGTTATTTAAACGCCGAAATAGGTGTCATAGTAACACAGAAGTGGAGCCGAACTAACACTAAAAACGGTGTTAATCTGGTGGTCTGACTTCGAATTTTAACACAGGGAATGTTGAATTAGCACCAGAACGGTGTAACTTATATGGCTTTGACCTTGAATTATAACACAGATTGTGTATTGGAATAAGAAATTGATGTTGAAATAACACAGAGACCGTGTTATATTGATACATGACATGATGTAATATTAAAACAAAATAGTTAACACACTACACACTGTGTTATTTTCTGCGTGTTGGTGCAACACCTCCACAAGTAACACTCAAAACGTTTTCCCACACTACCTACCCTGACATGATGTTGAATCAATACCGAAAATACTAACACATCAGAGTTTAACACCGCTCAACACCGGTTGTGTGTTAAAAACGTAACACACCTCCTGTGTTAAAAGCCAACATCGCGGGCTGTGTGTTGAAGTAACATCGCATAGTGAAACCACTGCCCTGTGTTAAAATTCAGTTGAATTAACACAACCATTTTACTGTGTATAGTCTCGTTTAACCAAAAGGGAACAATCATTTAATATTATGCAAAGTTAAAAATATCGGCAGTACTTACTTACTCATTTACGTATGTATTTTCTGTTTATGATTGAATCTACATTCATTACGAACCTAGAAATTGCTTGGTTGACCAGTTTAATGCTTGTATTGTCATTAATACATTTGTTTAAATATTACTTAATTTTGCGTTTCACAATTATGCTCTGTAGGCCAAAGGAGATGGATGATTAATAAAAGTGTGAATCGTATTTTGGAAACATCTGTAGAATAATAATCTGAAAGGGAAAGGGAGAACACGCAAAAAAACATGGAAACGACGTTATCTACCACAATTTTACATTGCCTGTGATCGAACTAATTACTTTTTGCACCAGAATGACAAAAGTACGACAAAACGTAACCATTAAGAAAGGAAGAATTATAAAATACTAAATAAATGAAGATTACTCTAATTTTTCTTTATTTATCTTTGTAAGTAGGTAGGCGCTATATTCTTATAAACGGTCAGGAGTCGAAAGTACTCACTACAAATATTAGCATTATAATTCATTTAATTCCAGAAAGCATGCGGTGTCTAAACAAAGTTACTTCCTTATTATTTTTCCGCCTACGACTTAAAAAAAAAACTAACCTTCCAGCTTAAATTCGAAAGAATGAAACGCTAATAAGGCGTTTCAAACAGTTCAAATAAAACTTAGAAGTAGTTTAAAGGTTAAGGCCCAATTTAGCACAAGGGATATGTTAGACCTACAAAGATCGATAGCTTGTCATGAAATTCGAACACATGGATTCCTACCAGGAACCGAAGCCGATCTCCAGTAGGGAAGGCGCTTACGTACGTTACTATACAGCTACGAGTAACCTATGAAATAATACTTACTGTAGGAGTAATTTACCGATATTTGTCAATATAATGTTCTATGGTGAATACATCAATCAAAAAAGAAAAAGAAGAAGGAGAAGAATGAATGATAAATTAAAATTTCAAGCGTAAAGTTTGCATGGTGCTACAATTCAAGGAGTTTTGCTTCTATCTATAAGTAGTTTATCTGGAATTGAAGAGCATTGATTCATTTTGGTCTCAACAGTGTAGATCTACTGCTTAGAAGGAGATCAGATCCTAAATTTATATTTTTATTGAAGGTTTCGTATTTTCACAGATATCGGTGTGCATAAGAGTGCTTGAAGCTTTTAACTCATTTTTGACTGAGATAATATGCAAAACTAAAAATTTACCATGTTAAGATATGTTCACAAACACCTTGAATTAAAACTTGGGAGATTGAACTTTTCTTGACGAATTCCTGTGTCCGTCACTACACATGGGATCGAACCTGTAATCACACGCACAGAAACAAAAACAGCACTCATTTGATGAAGGGATATATAAACTACAACAATTCTGCAATAAAGAATAATGTAAAAGATAAGTGAAAACGACATATTATAAAAATTATACTGCTTATTCTATACATTTTTCTTTATTTCACACAAAAATTGTTTTGAGACTATCGGGACGAGACGGAGACCGAAACGGCGATTTTCGACTCGGGATGTGACAAAGACCAATACAACTATTTGTCAATTAAGACGAGAATGAGAACAAGTAGAAAAAAGACCAGAAATAACAAGTTCACCAGGTTGATATGCGATTGAAGCAGGGATTCTTTGATATGGGTAAACCTTTTACCACTTTCCCCTGATAAGGGGATCGTCTCAAAAATGGAATGTAATAAAGGGGTGGATAACTTAATTCTATCCACAATATTTGCAATTCATTGTCCGTTTCCGTTTCCTAACCCATTTCTGCACATGGTAAATAACGTTATTAGTCAGCGTAACTTCTAAAATGGTATCTCTGAATAACGTTATTCGCCGGAATATCCTTTACTTTGGTACTGTAGCTGAGTTGATTTTGAGTTTAACCTCCCTTTCAGCAGCGAGACAATATGAGATGTGTCTGTAGGTAGTCACCAAGGTAATAACGTTATGTTTAAATCTACCTGTGTCTTAATAACGTTATTTGGAAGGCTACCTGTGTCTTGCCTGTTTCAGATTATTAAGGTACCATCTCTCTCTCGAACCCAAGTTGTTTTGTTCTTTGGTTTAACGCTACGAAACGTATTGGATTTTCCAGACCATTTTTGTGTAAGCAGACATATTTTCGTTGTGATGCATACCATTTCTATTACTTTCTTTTCTTTTTCGACTACCTTTTATAAATGCATTTCTTTTTCTCCAAATTCTGATGCTCTTGGTGTTACGCTTGAATAATGTTCAAACATAAGAATCTCCATTATGATGGTAAACTCTAAGTTTTTGAGTTTGCTTTTTTCATACTGAAGGTTGAATAAGTACACTAGGACCAAGGCACATGTCCTATTCCTTTGAGAATAGAAGAGATTTTCAAACAGGTTAACAGTGAAATTTTTAATTCAAACTTGTTGATAGGACTTTTATTTCCTTCTGATGATAGTGCCGATAAGGCTTGAGTTGACTTAACACTAGGAATCGAATCCGGAACCACATACGCCAAACGCACACGCACTAGCCACTAGACAAGCGGCAAGGGCTTTTCATTTGCTTGTTCATTTGCTTGGTAGCAATTTTATTTATCTTTACAATACTGTCGATATATCAAATATGATCTACAGCTTAATGTGATATCAAAATTACGGAAACCTAACTCGCGTATCATAGTTTGAACTAGCTATTTAGTCACAAGATAGCCTTCCTCATGATTCGCATTGTTAGGTAAACTGTTCATGTAAAAAACCAAATAATTACAAACATTCTAGATGAGTGATTTCTAACCTCTAGGTGGCCAGATGTCCCGGTTTTGCCGGTACAGTCCCTTTTTTCCAACCGTTGTCCCGTTTTTTCTGATTCTCGAACGGGAGGCCTAAATGTCCCGTTTTTAAGTAAAATTGACCTAGGTGTCCCGTAATAATTATTCAAAATATAAATCGTAAATGGAAATTCTATTCTCTTCCGTACCAACATTCGTTGCCAAGGTTCAGCCGTGTCTAGAACTTCTGAATTTTCAAATGGGAATTGAGTGTTCGTGGTTCAAGTGGGAATTGAGTGGGAATTTTGAGTGTTCAACTAGTTAAAAGAATTGTTGGGTAGAACTTGCAATCGAGAACCACTATTTGTTGTGTGGTACACGTAAAGTTAAAAACGGTGTGTCTCACTCTTACTTGTGTAGTTTGTAAATTGAGAACACTGCTGAGTCCCAAAATGCAATCTAGAAGTCAGATACCCCTCCCCCCGTAGCCGATTCATATGCGTCCCGTTTTCGCAAGTGAAAATTCTGGTCACTTGTCTAACCTGGACGGCAGGAGTGTGAAAATCGATCAAGGGGATGCAAGCAAGCAATTGACAGAAATGATCTGTTAAAATACTGTATTTAAAAATATATACTGAAAAAATACATAAGCAAAATTTAAACAATTTATAACTGATTTACAAAGAGCCAAGAATGTAAATTAAAATTAAGCTGTTTCCTATGATTATTCAACTGACAAATATTACGAATGTTGTGACAAAGAGGTTTTAAATACCAAACACAAAGTAACTACTGAGTAAAAACTGTAGTTTCAACAAAGCTGGTGTATCATAATAATAATAATATTACTAATACTACTACTAATAATAATAATACTGCACTATAGTGGTATGCAGAAGTCTTTATGGAAATAAAAATAAATTGTCCAAAATGTCATTATTATTATTATTATTATTATTATTATTATTATTATTATTATTATTATTATTATTATTATTATTATTATTATTATTATTATTATTATTATTATTTAAGATTCGAGAAATCATGTTCCATCTGAAATTGTAAAATGGGTCGAACATAAACACGTATGAACAACGAGCGGGAAGAGGGTGCATAAAGTAGGCAGGATTTATTGAAGGGAACGCGAGAGTTCAAAATGAAGAACTTCGTGAATAAGAAAGGATTGTCTCTGTCAAGCTAAACTGAAGTCAGTTTTTGAGATGGAAGAATTCTTTAGTGCGATACCGCCAGACATCAGCATCAGAAGTAAAAATATTTGCAGGGAACTCTGCAGTCCATTCATAAGGGTTGAAACCGGTTGTGGAGTTGATTGGCAGGTTACAAGGTCAGCCATCCTTCTAACCACTGGAATTCTAGCAGAACTAGCAAAAATAAATTGTTTTAGAAAGATAGCCAACATCCGATGAAGACAGAAGGCATATTTTTGACAAGTTTGCATAATAAAGAAAATGTTATTGTTGCTCTAGAAGTGCTTAATAATAATAATAATAATAATAATAATAATAATAATAATAATAATAATAATAATAATAATAATAATAATAATAATAATAATAATAATAATAATAATAATAATAATAATTATTATTATTATTATTATTATTATTATTATTATTATTATTATTATTATTATTATTATTACAACCAGTAATGCTATGCTTGAAGTAGCAAGCGATACTTTTACTGCATCACACTAATTAGAACGCAAAACTATAGGAGTAAATCTTTAAGCTGGAACAAGACAAATATACATTGGGACAGAAAGAGATGGTTCTTTTTTCCAGGAATTCTGAAAACCCTGTCCACCCCTCTCAACCTTCGGCTAACTAGTCTCCGCGACACGTGGTAGAGATTTATGATCCCTTCTGGCTAAAAACCAATGTTGCCTCAATTCCTTTTTCCTAGTTGATTTTTTTTTTAATTTTTGTTTTTAACTGAGAATAGGAAGGAAAGCTTTTTCCTTATTTTGCCGGACTTTAACTACACAAGTGGATCGCAGGTAAGGCAACATTGACAGCAGTGACAGCAGTGACAGCTCTTATACCTTTTACTAGTGGTTTCTCAGTCCCCATAAGATAACATGTAAATTTTACTAAATGAATGTCTAACGAAATATGGAACGTAACAACTTAAAATCTTCCATATGAATAGAGAAAATCAATAGAAATTAATTAGTTGTTTCAATTTCACGCTTAATGACGTAGATCGCGAGTAATGAACTTTTTTTTTGGTAACATTGTAGTGGACTATATATTACATAGTGGTTGAAAGCATCTGCTCCAATTTGGTCCTCACCAACATATGTGCTGCTGACAGACAGGGATTTCCCTCCCCCTCTCAAGTCCTTTTCGAATGGGTGTGGTAGAACGCCCCGGGGTGCCACCCTCATCCTATTTGTTTCATTCGTTTCTGCAGAGCAGGTAGATTTTCTTGTAAACGCCAGAAAGAAGGAACACGACAATTTGAACTCTTTGCTTCTTACGATTTCCTGCTGCTGCATTAGTTAGTTCCAACTTTATAATAGCACTGCCTCAACTGTAAAAAATTATACTTTGTGTGGTAGGATCAACAGTTCGATACAGATCATGGCTGAAATTTAGCGTTCTTTTGCAGCACTAAGTTTGTATGAGACATTTACATTAATACAAAATACATAATTCTCTCTAGTGACTGGAATTTAAAATTCGTAGCGGGTAGTTACTTCCACTTCCTGGCAACATTATTCAAATTTTCAGGAAGTAATGAAAAATTCAACTTTACTTCAAGATCCATTCAACAGAAACGATGGACTGAAACCCATGAATCAAACTGCCTGTGAATAAACATACGTAAGTAACATTTAAAAAATACATCAGCTCTTCCCGTTGGTATAGTGCCTAACTCGCTCATTTTGGATCATGGATCTCGGGTTTGATACCCGGTGGAAGAGAATTGAAATTTCAATGCGTTACTAAGAATACGGATCCCACTGAAGTCTCCGTAATCACCAGTATCTTACGGTATCAGGTCAGATGCTCAAGTGTGTTTTGCCCAACCATTAAAATGTGGGACATTTCCTCAAGTGTCTTATCTGGCTATTGATCATGAACTGGAAATCCATCACAGGCGCGAAAATCTTTGCTAATGCCCAAAACGGGAGGTTGAGATTCTCATATCTGATAAAATATATGCAGGGTTGCCACAAGTTAGATATCATATTTTCCATATTACGAAGGCAAAACACTGTATCTGAGCAATTCAAGGTACAAACTGAATTTCTTTTATTGCTTAAAAGACTTAAGAAAAAGAGAATAATTAATTACAGACGATACACAGTATGTACGAATTCTTAAATAAATAACATTAATTTCTCAGGTTATGCACAGTATAATTCAAATGAGCTGTATTGAAGGAAATTATATTAAATGTTCCATTGTTTGAAACAAAATGTTTTATGCGTAGAGTATAAAAACGATTAAGAATAGTATTAGCCAAGAGAAGAGATTTAAGGCTGTTTCGTCTTGAAAAGGAGGCTTGAAAGTGTTGTCTTTAAAAATGAGTTTTTGAAAGAGTTCGGTGTCACCTCCAAAATTCTCTCTCGACATTATGTTGGGTAACACTAATTCCATAATCTATATAGTACTATTATATAAAAGAATGGAAGTGATTCGCTCATCATCGCCTAGATCATGCTTCTTTAGGTAAAAATAAACGTGAAATTTTTGACAGAATATTCCTCGGGTGTACTCCACTAGCGCACAAAGAAATGAAATAAAGTGCTTATGGTATCTCGAGCGCACAATATTCGATATTGCGTTGTCATGTTTAGATTTGTTTTACAAATTAGGGCTATATAAGAGATTGTTCCTGTTACATACAGAGGCAAATATCAAGAAATATAATAGACTTTATTATAACACAATTACACGATTAATTGCCACATTTTGATTTGTGAAAAATACGGGAATATGTTTTGAATGAAAAGATAAATAGCAAGAAGTATAACATATACGTAATATTATTATATAGTAAATTTTATATCCACGATATGTCTTTAATTGACATTTACCCATTTTTAGTTAGCACCTATAAAAAAGAAGAAAGTGAACATCACCAGCTAGCACAACAGTATGAGTACCGCTAAATGTGTAACTTTCGTGAAGGGGAAGATTTAAGTTTGTTTGTGTACCAGTTTTAGACAATTTAAAATAGGATTCTTGAATTTCTTTTATGCACAATTATTCTTGCTGTTTACTTTGAAAATGATACCATATGTTAATAGAGAACAGCAGTTTACTTTTTTTAAGAATATGCTGACAATATGAAAGTATAAAGACGTGACACGTAATATGTTGACCTATCTCCAAATTCTGTTTTCTTCTCCAGCGCGAAATAAATTAACTAATCTTGTGCCCAGTGATAATGCACTATTTGTTTCGACGGTGGAGGATGGTGATTTAAAAAAAAAAACAACAACACTATTGCCAAAAACTGTTTTATACAATGGAGTATCATTGCATCATATTTTGTGCACTCGAGGTTTCTTATTTATGTCATGATCGCACAGAGGCCTTTATTTGTGCACTCCCTGCCTACGGTCTATCCCTTTTATTACGGAGGCAAGAGATAAGAAAGCATTTTTGGAGCATGTATTCCAAGGAAAATAAAGAGGTTTTTAAAGGGTTTTTTTTTTTTTTTTTTAAAGAATTTAGTATCTTACACATTCATGAAATTAGAGAGATGAAACTCAGCATATAAACTCTTCTTTATAACAAGAGAATTCGTATTTTTAGCGCTTTCAAAAATGCCGCTTCTAACGGAGACATTTCTATAATATTCAAACTTCTCTTCCTTTCTTCAGAGACTGTCGAATGTGAAGATTCGCTTTAGTTGGAGATGTGGAATTCAGTACATAGATTTTTAATTAAAAATAGGGGAACACATATTTCAAGAGCAAAAAGAAGGTCATATTTATTATATTGAAAATTCCTTTTATTTATACATAAAGTGCCGAGTGTGACAATTTAAATTTCCGATATTATATTTATTACACCTTATCTTCCTGTAAGGAAAACGGAAACTTCTGCTACTGTATGCATAATCAGAATACGATAAAAATATGTATTTAATATCTAACCTTCGGTTGTCTGGGGACTTTGCCCAAAAATTGCCGTGTTTCCTCAGCCTACGGCCTCACACCTCATACCCCTGCAAGCATACCGATTTTCAGTTCAAACATCAAGTTTCATGTTTCTAACTTTCGGGATCCCTAGATATGAATGTATTATTATAATCCGTAAAGAGGATTACGTAATATTTTATCATTTAATATTGAATATGGAAGTTGTAGTATGTTGTTTTCAATTCCTGTTTGAGTAGAAAGATTAGTGTTGAAATGGAATATAGGCTATTCTTGGGACACTTAATTGATTAAAGAAAATTGCTTCTCGCTATCTATTACCATTTTTAATTTATAGTGATCAACATTATAACTGGAAGAGAGTAATTTCTACCTCCGGTTATTCTAGAATGTTACGGATGAAGATTAATGTTGTCTTTGAAACGTTTTATCGATTACGAAAACAGGTTTTCGCTATATATTACTGTTTTTGTTATATAGTGATCAACGTTAAAACAAGATGTGCCTTATTTGTACAACTTGCGGTTTCACTAGGGTGTTAAGGATGAAGATGAAGTTGTCCTTGAAATTTGTAATTGATTTCCGAAAATCGTTTATTTCTGTCTATTTCCGTTTTTCCTCTACAATGATAAATGTGGAAACCGGAAATGTCTCATTTCTACTACTTCCGGTAGGCAAATCACCTCCATCAACGAACTCCCTCGAGATAATCACTCTATCTATCTATTGCAAAAAACAGAATTTAAAAATTCGCATTTGTTCAAAAGTTATCCTGTGGAATAACGGACGTATGTACTAACATTTGTAATGTTATAAGTACCACAACGTAATCCTAATAATAGTAATACTTCGACTAGCTAGGTGTTTCGCCCTCAGACTCTTGCATTTGTTCAGCCTACTGTCTCGCACCTCATAAACGTACAAGCACACCGAATTTCAGTTCAAATACTAACTTTCATTTCTCTAACCGTCCTAAATGCCGAAATACACTGATAATTTCAAGTACCAGGGGACTTTGCCCCCAAACCTGCGTTCGATCGGCCTACGGGTTTACATCCCATGAACCTATAGAGTACCGAATTTCAGTTCAAATATCAAGTTTCATGCCTCTAATCTTCAGGGATCCAAAAAATATGAACATCTTATGGTAATTGTGATTCTCAGTTTTTTTCTTTCCTTCTAAGCCAGATGTAAAAAATACGTATAGAGTGACATCTTATTGTAGGCCTAATAATTGCATTCCCTATCTTTTCCCCCACCATTTTTCTTCCTCTTTTTACTAAAATATCAGAGGTTTCTAACCTTCAGAGATTCGAAATATCGATATATAATAATTGCAAATCCCCACTTCTTTTTCTTTTTCCATTTCTTTTTTTTTTTTTTACCCTTTTAGTAAAATATCAGAAAACGCTGAAAAAAACTATCACATTATTTTAAATGAGAAATCTCAATACCAAATTTCAAATCTGTAACTTTAAGGAATTCGGAGATTTGGCCATCTTATTAAATTAATTTCCATCCCTATTTCTCCCCCTTCCCCGTCGAATTTCCAAAAATTCTTTTTTAGTAGTACCCTATGTCATAAATATTACATATTGTCCAAATTTCAAGTTTATAGTTTGAGCAGTTTGGTCTGTGGGTTGATATATATTTGAGAAGTTTAATTGAGTGCAAACTTTTTAGTCCAGTATGTAGGGGTCTGAACTCGGAAAAAAATAATTAGTAACTTAATTAAACTTGCAGGGCAGCTTCTTTCCATCAACTATAGGCATATCCTGGAAGTGCGCTTTAAACTTCACGAAATATGGCTGCCATACCTAATTTGGCCGCCTTCGTCTATAGAAGAATGATGCTTTCCTTGATTTCTTACTTTACGTTCAATTCTAGGGTCTTGAAAGTTATAACAAAATATTTTGGAAGTAAAATTTCATTTCGTTTGATATATAATACATCTCTGTAGGTTAGGTAGATATGAAGTTACAAATGATAGAGTAGGCTTGTGTCTGTTTCTTTCAAGAGTAGTTTTCTTTTGTGCATCGTATGATGAAAACGCACTGGCTTTGTATCTATATTTCGTATACAGAAGATTTATTTCACACCAGTCACCCATTCCTCAGTTTTTACCTATAAGAGCAAGTTCGAGCAGACGACACGTATTGAAGGTGTACCACCAGGAGAAAACTTGACTAGAGCAAGATATTCCAGCAATTGATTGTAGATCGGAGGAGTAAATGAAGAATATACTCAATTACTTGTTTGGACACACCAGCACCAAACTTTTTTTTTTTTGTTTTTGAAGCTTGTGTATTGCAAGTGTAATACTCTCATGTACTTAATTCAACTATTAGGTTAGTAATCTTCGAGATTGTACATGTCGGCGTTTTATTCAGACATGTTGGCGTTATATTAGTGTTGAACTACCCTCGAACTATACGTTACTTTTATGAATCTTTAGAAGTTCCTTCTTTCTTTTTCTTTTTAATTTTTCAGAGTAATAAGTGAAGCAGAGTTTATTATATGAAACCTAAATTACTAAAATAGAAACGCTCTGTAGGGATGCGCACGAGACGAGTCGAAACAGGATTTTCCTGACAAAATTCGAGTCGAGACACGGCTCTTCCAATAGAAAAATATACATTTTTCGAGTCGAGACATCACTTTTACAGCACATTTTCGAGATGAGACAGCCAGAAATCTAGTCTCGTGCGCATCCCTAACGCTCTGCTTCAAACTCGCCGTTTCAACAACTTTTTCCATTTGAAGCAGCAGTGGGTCTGATCCAACTCAACTGTATCGCTTATGTCCCAGCAGTGCACCTTACCAGAATTGGTTAATTTATGTGTCTTTTATGTACTATAGATACTTTTATAGTTTATAAAAAACTGAATTTTGCTTTAAATAACGTTTTCTCTTCGGACTATTTGCTAAATAAGTTTATAGAAATTTTCGCGTAATACCCCATTATTTTCAAATGTACCATATTTTGTATATATAAATTCTAATTATGGCATGTTTCTTTCATTCTTTCATTCATCAATGCCTCCTATAGCCTTTGAGCGCAATTGAGAGAAGTTAAATTTGATTATAGACCTATATACTACACAGGTTTTGGTAGAAATATTCGATGGGAGGGGATATGTAATAACTGTGATAATAATAATATCTTCCTATTGTGTTTCGTAGATCGCATGTTCACTTCTCTTCCTAACACTCCCCCTCTGCACATAAATATGAAGAGTACGTGGGACGAACGATGAAAATCATATTTTCACATTTCTGAGATACCGTTTTTTTTAACTGTTTTAAATTGAAAATTGATTTTCATCATTCTTCTCGCCTACTCTTCATACGTTTTCTCCACTCCCTGATATTCAGGTCCCAAATACCAAATCCCGATATTCCCTCTCCCCATTATTTGTTTATTTAACTAAAATAAGTAAATGTGATTTTCCTTCTTTATTTATAAATAATAAAATATTTGGAATTTTGTCTTAACTCCCCCTTTCAAAAGATCTTGAGGTACACTATGCAATACAAATCCCACTCTGGAAAACATTGGGAATGCATAAAATACAATCGGGGATCTAATCCAAATCTCCTGTCCAATGCAGTTATGGTGTGGTGCTTGAAATAATCGTCTCTACAATTCCTTCACGGTTTGGTTAAAATATCCCTTTATTTGGATAAGTATATACTGTAGCCTGTTAAAAATTTTCTAAACATTTGGAAGCGATGTAACGTAATGCCTATAAATTAACCCTCCTCCACACATTAAGATTGTCGCTTTTCCAAACTTTAAGTAGTCTGAAATCCACTCTATTTAAGTAGTAATTAAAATTCAATCCAAGTCGCCCGATCCCCCGCTTCCTTGGATCCACGCTTGCCTGGATGGCCTAACCAGGATGTACGGACTTGGGATTTGAACTCGGAATCTTACGATTAGTAAGTACAGCACAAACTATGTACCAGATACTATTTTAATATTGTCTTTTCTTCTTAATTAAGATTGACGGAAATTTTGATAGAACTACTAGTAAGAGTTATGCTTAGTACGTAGGATAATAACAAAACATTTGACCAAAGAACGTAACTTTAAATTAAAATTGAACATCTCTTTCGAAACAACAACAACAACAACAACAACAACAATAATAATAATAATAATAATAATAATAATAATAATAATAATAATAATAATAATAATAATAATAAAACTGACTTATTCAGCATATATTTGAAAACTTGGTTCTAACGGCGTCAACCCTCTGGTTCGTGGGGTCCCTGGTTCAATTCCAGCCCGAGCAAAGTAGGCTTTGTTGTGAACACCGTGTGCGTTGGTTTTCTCGGATCCTACCGTTTTCTCCAACTTCCTTTATTCCAGTATTGTGATCCGTCTCATGCTTGTGTCCTTTAGCCTCGGTGCATAATCATAAGACGTTAGGCTAAAAAATAAAATAACGGCGTCAATAGAAATTCGATACTTAATCAATATAACTTCTTGTTTTTGCTTCGTTTTCACGTTGAGATAATTTAGTCAGTACTTTTAGATTGTGATTTGTTTTTAAAGAAAAGTTCAGTGAATTTATTGTAATACAAACATTTTATATTGTAGTCTTAGTTTATGCTTCTTCTTCAGTTCAACTAGTTTCAACTATGCTTAGTTTACCATATTTTTAAAAGCAACACAATTTTATGTGACACTCTGCAACCCTGTCTATCGCAGATATTTCATAATAGCCTGCAGCGAAACCACCCATCCCCTTTCTGGTATTTGCTAAGAATGCAGCAGGTGTCCCCTCGGTTTCGGTTGATGATCATCAGATTAAGAAAAAAGATAACCACTGTAGGAAATGACTCTGGTTTAGAGACTTGAGGAAATAGACACTTGGGCAAATGACCCTATTTCGTATCTTACAACATTGGTGCAGAAAGAGAAGCTAAACTCTAAACCCACAAAACCAACCAAGCTAATAAAGAACGGACTCAGTAATGTCACCATAATTTAGACTACGTGGGTGATTTTATAATGTTTCAGACTATGGTCATAAATATAAGTGGAACTAGGGTTTCGAACATTTCTAGTTCTTGTTACTGGAAAGTAAGTGTAATATATACACATGGTGTTAGGAAATAACTTTGGGAAGTGAATCCTCACACGTAAACGTGAACAAGCCTATAGACCAATCTTGTTGCACAAATGCGTTATTTCAGAGATATAGTCCGCAGAAAGTTTGTTGTAATTAAAAAAAACTAGGGAGCGAAATGTTGGACAAGTGATTATTTTCAGCCTAGATTCTAGTGGATATATTAAGTGTGAATTTTCCAGTTTTCTCCAGGAAAGGGGTTGCATTTCTTGTACCTCTAAAAATAAAAGTAGTTTCCTGAAGGGTGAAATTTAGGGAGAAAAAAGATCTCGGAAACGTCTCCAACGGATTTTGTTTGTTTCATACATCAATATTGTATTTACAAGCCTATACTGTGTTATAAGTTATTTAGGAAAAAAAAAGACGTATTAGTCTTGGGCTATTGTTTTCTGATGATAAAAAAAAAAAGCCATTCTGTTTGTAACCTGACAGTGTTCATTTGTCCTACAAAAAAGAACCCACGGGGTAGTTTACTCTTGGAAATAAGTTTCGATTTTCTAAAAATCATGACCCAGACAACTTTGTTAAATAAATATTTTATTAATAACTGCAAACCGGTCCAACTCGAGATCAAAGGTCAACTAGCTCTTTTCGCTCAGAATCAAGACTTTCGTTACAAAAATGAGCAAGCGCTTACGAATTTTATTGAAGATTATGTAACCCAATTCTTTGTCGTAGAATGTTATACCGGAAGGTTTTAAACATCCTAACTTAGCTCTAACCTAATGTATCTTAGGCTCTTATCTATTTCTTAACTGTAACTGTATGAACAAATAATCTCTCAGATGTTTACAATTTCTTATGCCTTATTACAAATCTAAAGTAGATTTAACTTCATGCAAATAATTTTATATATTAGTTTCCATAACTCACAATCCCTTCTTCAAACGCGCTAATCGGTTCGACTTAGTCAATCTTGAACAGTGCTGAATGGGCAGGCTAGTAAATAATTTCTGCTCTACTGGCAACTAGTTTACGTATGGCATCGAGTTTGACTTATTTTATGGTTTAAAAAAATAGAGGACACGATTATCCATAAGGTAAAAAAATGGTTCAAAACAAGTAGCAGTGCCACATGTACACCACGCAAAGGAGTTTGGTTTCTTTGGTAAGATATTTTCACAATTAATATTGAAACTGGAAATTGTAGTAGATTTCTACCACTTCCGGTTTTAGTAGAGAGACTAGACTAGAGACGAAATAGATTCTTGTGATGCCTAATTGATTGCAGAAAACCGCTTTTGTTGTCTATTACAGTTTTTATTCTATAGCTATCACCGTTAAAACCGGAAGTGGTTGATTTCCATCTCTTATGGTTTGAATGGAGGCTTAAGACTGAAGATAGTAGTTATTTTTAGAACGCTGAATAGAGAGTAAAAAAACCGCTTCTCGCTTTTACCATTCCTGTTCTATGGAAATCACTATTGAAACCGGAAGTGGTTAATTTCTACGACTTCTGGTTTCAATTGAAGGTCAAACGAGGAGATGAAAGGTAAACTTGAGACGCTTGAGAGCTACTCGATTGGAGGAAAGCGCTTTCATCTTTTTTTTTTTTTTTTTACCGTTTTTGCTCTACGTAGATCAATATTTATTGAAACCAGAAATTATACTTGATTTGAATCATTTTCAGTTTTAGTAGAAAGTTAATAGAGATTAAATGTGTTCTTACGAAACACAAAACCGGATCTCACTACATATTACCGTTTTCGATTTATGGTGATCAATGATCAAGCCGGAAATGGTTTATTTAAACCCTTCCGGTTTGAGTATATGGTTTCAATAACACACTCAATTCCTGACTCTTGACTATATTTTGATCAAATTTGGTGATGATCCAGGAAGTGGTTCTTTAGTTTTTTTTTTTTTTTCACACACACGGACAGACATGCATGCACGGGTATGGTAAATATATAAAGGAGTTTTGGTAAACCAAACTAGTTATTTAAAAACAAAAGGACAATTTGGTTTTTGCCACCCCTGCATACAATTAATTCGTTCTAACCGCAGGAACATTATATTGTGGTTCTCTGTGATGAATAATATAAAACGAAACGAAACCTATCCATCCAGACAACAAAACAAATGGCAAATAAGAAACATTTAGACTTTCTTTGGTTGTACCTAGAACCTAGGTATAGTACTATAGTTGTCAGTGGCAGAGGTGAAAGCCGTTTCGAGAATCTGTCCGCTTGAAGCAACAAAAGATGTAGAAAAGCAATCGGAAACATGTTCGATACTGAGGTTTCAAAGATCATTATCTTTGTTCTATAGTTGCCGTTGTAAAGTTGTAGGAACTCAGTAGGGAAGTGGGGGTAGGGGTGGGAACGAAGCTGCTCACGGCGTAAATGACTATGAAAATGGAGGTGGTGGACACGAGTTTCGCTCCTTAAATTGCCACAATGCATTCCTCCCCAGCATGAGTTCTTCAAAGAATGTCACCCGTAGTAATTTATGAAGTATGAAAGTGGTCTTTTGATCCTTTACCTGAAGTAGTGATTCCGTCATTACGGAAGTAATTATTACAATTAATCTAAGTCATTAAGTTTAGAATTGAGATAACCACCTCCTTTGTATTGGTCTTTGACATTCGTATAGAAAATTGCAAGTTAGTTTCTAAGTGCAGTATTTTGTAAGATATTTATGAATTAAATTTTACATGTTATCTTATGGAGATTCTGAAGCCCCTGATGATGGGTAGACATCCCCTTAAACGCTCGCGAGGACTAACCGAGGGTTGTGGGGGTGAAAAGATGCAGTGGTTGGGGAAAGAGCCCTTTAAAGCTGTCCCGATGTATACTATGTTTTATAAAACTCGAAGCTTTTTGCTTTCAAACAAAATTTCAGAGACGTGTTTTATTTAAAATGGCTTGCTTTATCACATAACTGATCTAGTTCCACTCTAAGCAGAAGAAATGGTTGGAATTCCTCAGAAAAAAAAATATATTCCACCAAAATAGAATGATTATGGAATATTTCAACAGGGGGCATTCAATTTAATAGTTGCAAGCACGCATGACTTTTGCGTCCATATCTTAATATAACAAATAATTATTTCTCCGTATCATCTCAAGTATTGAAGGTTAAAACCTGGCACTCTCCCTAGCATACACCACTGGTGGAATGTGTATTTTTTAATCGTACGAGTAAGGTGATAAAATTAGACCTCACTTTTGACTGACTTCCAACGTTGCGAATTTGGGAAAGCCTCATATTGTATCAAAATCAAATTGATTTTAACACGTTTTTATGTAAGATGTTTTTAAACTTGTAGTAAGAATAACTTCAGTTTCTCGCTTTCGATTGATTTTAATTGAATGATTGAAAAAAAAAAAAAAAAAGGACCCTTGTCGTTGAACAGGAATGCATGAAAGCACGCCATGGAAAGCTCATAAAAGCGACTGGTGTTTTCTTTTTAAGAGTCCAAGTTGGACCATTATTCACTTCTTGCTGCGAAATACAAACAGTGCATTTGGTCCAAGAGTGGTGACTAAACACACTATATGTTATCAGTTTGTAAAATTTCATGCCAGTGACAACATTGAAAAATGAACCCCGCATACGCTGACCAACAGCAGTTCTGATGAACTCCTTAGGAACAGTGTGAAAGCGTCCCTTGAAAACGTGTTCCTGAAATTGCAGACAAATTTGATACATGTCATGGATATCGTTCACGGCTCCACGCAATCGGGAAGCAGGAAAAGTTTGACTCATGCTATGCGAGTTGATATCGGCTAATGGGTGTCGCCAATAAAAGGTATGCGATTCTCTAAGTATATGGAATAACCGGGAAAGTTTCTTGCATTTGATTGTCACAATTATGAAAAATAGATCTGCAATTGTAAACGATAAGGACTCTAGATGACAATCGTAAACGGCCAGGACAGTACTTGCATCATGACCACTTCCAGTAGCAGTTTCCAAAATCACCATCCACTCACAGGTGATTATGTAATGGTCTGTAGTGGAGGTTGGAACGGTACACATAAAATTTTATTATTGATATTTATATGAACAATTTTCTTTTCATTTCGGAAATCCTTGAACTCGATCTACACTGCTCCATGCCACAGATTTCTCCCCGCAGGATATTCTTTTTCTTTTTCTGGTAGATTGAATTGGTAGGCAATATTGTTTTATATAATCATAAAGTTTTCTTTCGATTGCTCTTGTCCAACAACACTGTGCTTCTCACACGTATAGTTTCATTCAAGTCTAATGTCAACTTCAGGAGATTTGTTGTCTTCTCACTTAAATTTATAGAAGAATCAACTGGCTCTACACGCCAAAAGCACAACCTTTTATAAATATCACAAAAAAAAAAAAAAAAAAAAAAATACTTTCTCATCTCTTACCTGCAATTTTCGAAAGCATCTGCAGAAGCGTCGCTTCTTCTCAATCTAGACATATTCAGTTTTCTTCTAAAATCCGTCAAATTCTATAAAGCAATCCAAATTTTGAAAATAGCAGTGAGTTAAGGAAATAGCTAATCAACTTTAAAGAGCTTTGTAAAGAAACCAGAAAGGGAGGATAAGATTGTTTCCAAAATAGCTCCAGTTCCTTATATTTCAGTAGAGATGCATAGATAGAAATTCCATTGAAATGAAATGAAATGAAATCTTTGAGTTTTACGTCCCACGGTTATGCCGGTTAGGCTAAAGGAGACGGTGATGATGATTAATGAATGAAATAGTGGAATGAAGAAAGTGGGAGGAAACGGGAGAACCCCGAGAAAACTCACGCACACGGTGTTTGTCCACCACAAAGTTCACTTGGCGGGGGCTGGGATCGAACCCGGGACCCCAAGCACCAGAGGTGAACGCTCTACCACTGAGCCACCGTGGCCCCCTAAATTCGATTGAGTAAATGTTTTAAGTTAGATAATGTGGCACTCATATGTTGAGCTTCTTTCCTGTAGCCAGCTTTCTCCAAATGGTTTATCACGTTTGGTGATGAATGATTAGGTCAGGGATAATGTCATAACTTTTTACACACCAGTCTTACTTGACTTTCACCAAAAGCAGACAAGCATACATGTTTTCTTTAATTTCGCCTTCTGTGAGTGGAAATTTGGACATCAATATTCCTAGAATGAAACCACCTGAAACGTCTTTAGTTTCTTGACTTGTCATGAGCAACCGTTCGGTTGGTTTTGATAACTTATCTTACCCATGAACATACAAAATTTCTTTACAGGCCTGCGCATCATTCGCGCCTTTATTGAAACAAAATTGTAAATTGAGGCTCAGTTTTGTTGGAAGTTCATGACTTTCATGGCGCAATACCATAAATCTGATTGCAAAACACTTTTTTTTGCACTCTACTAGCATCAAATGTCACCTGTCAAATGACGTTAAGCTTAACCCGCTGCGACCCATATACTCTGGCATTTTTGGGACACTACGGTCATCTCGTGTTCAAAAAGGTTCAACATTTTGCACTAGTTGATTCCTCTATTTAGTGATAAGAAGAAACTAACTATATGTACGGTAAAAGACTGTTAGATAATAGTGTTCTTTCTAAGTAACTTAGAGAACAACGATTTGTTTCCTAGTGAAGGGCAAGTCATATCAATGTAAAGGCTAAGAAAGTTATCTATGGTAAGCTAAACATATATTGTCACTCTTTAGAAGGTTTTCTACAAACTATTTATATACTTATGTAGGAAGTTTTAAATAATAACAATTATTATTATTATTATCATTATTATTATATGTTTCAGAAGCATTAATTCTACAAGGTGAATTAGTGGAGCTATACTAACTAAGAATGAGTGTTACATTTACTACAACCTAATTTAGGAACTTCAATTTGCTTTCCACCAACGATTATTATACGCTGATTAAAATTTTAAACAAATGTGATAGTCATTTCATACAGGAAATTAAAATACTTAGGACTCTTTAACATAGATGATCAGTCAGCATTCTTGTTTCACAATTTAAAGTAGTGCCGATCGACTCCCGCACTAGTTCATCCTTACATGTTTTCCTTGGGTTTATCTTCACAAACAAAGACGAAAAAGGTGCGGATTATAATATAGAAACTGTTTGTCTATCCAAAGGAGTACGCCAGGGATGTATGGGGGTTTACATACTCCCTTGAGTGACACATTATGAAAAATAAGCATTTGTTATATTACCACATGAAATGTCCGTTTTTGACACGAGCTAAATAGATTTGGGGAAAACATTTCAGTTTCACCTCTACAATATTGTTTTTCAGATTTAAGTCATATGTACACCAAATTGGTTGAAATTGCTTCAGGTGCTTCAGAGCTATGTTGGAGCATAAACCCACAAAGCGAGACACATTCATCCACATTTTCATTTATATTGAATAATGATGGCCAGTTTCTAACGCACCATAGGTCAGGGCATAATAAGAATCAAACCTGGGGACCTTTTTGCACTTTCCTTCCATTCTGAAGCCAGAGTTCGGACAAGTGAAAATGAGCACCATCACATCAGATTAAAATAGAAGTCGAAGGGATATTCTGCAGAATATTGCTACATAAATTTCCTCATATTTCAGTCTCTCTCTTTTACTTAACTCTTGCACCAGCTACATCTTATAAGGATGCATTTTACAGCTCTATGAAGGATTCTTCTAACACTCCGGGTAGATAATTCAAGTTCAGAAGCGTGCTTGCGTGTAGAACACTTGGGGGATTGGAAGACTGAAACCGCACTCTAGCCACAATTGCTGCTGATAAAGTCCTGGTTCAGCCTGAACATTTTAAAAGGCTATGTTGAATGCAAGTAGTGCATTGTGAACTGTGTACTCTCTGCCATGTGAAAAAATGTATTTACTGACATTCTGTTGTCGTAGAATGTTTCTCACATGTTCAAGTTTTATAAGGTTGCCTACACAAGTCCACAGCAGAGCTCCTTCGTGGCTAAGCGGTTAGCGTACGCGCATTTGGCTTGGGAGACCCGCATTCAACTCCTGGTGCGAGCTCATGTGGTTCGGATTCCACGTTAATCAGAAGGTCAACGTCTCATATAACGTCGCTACTGAACGAGGCGTAAAACTCAAAACACCTTACAAGTCCACACTGTGATTAATTTAGCTCCTACGGGAGATTTTCCTTCACAAAGGATTTTTAGGAACCCGCTATACAGCTGTCCCTAATTATTATCTAGTATTATTAGTTATCAGCAATCATTGTCGTAATTAGCTTATACCATTAATCTTACATGCTCAATCCTTTCACTGGGGCGTGGCAATGGTATTTGTGGCTGTTGGTTAGAACCTATTTTCAAAATTAAGAATTATTTATGCTTAGAATGTAATGCTTTTAAAATAAATTCATGGCATAGTTGCGTACGAGGGGGAGACCGGGAAATACCACTGGAGACGACGTGGTAGGTGCTTTCGTGGGACCAGAGTAGAAAGAGATATCGAGAGGGAAAGGAAATTCTTGAAAGTTTACACTTGTACCTCGTAGTACATAGAAGAAAGAAAAAAAGCAGTTGAGAATGCTCTAAGAGCATTGCCAGAATGAACTTTAAAAAGAAACATTTGCTGTCCATGGCTAATTGCTTTTATTAAAAAAATGGTAGGCTATTAGGGAGAGTAATTGCATATGGAAAGCTGGAATACCTAAAAAGCATGTTGCTTGAACCATGAACCTGGATATTAAAACAGTAAGATATTCAATTGAACGATTCGAAGTAGAATGGGAATAGGGATTACATACTAAACAGAAGCTGAGTAGACCGCAAGCGGCAGCGGGATACGAAAATGTTTCGACTATTATTGAAGCTAACGCTTCAAGCCCGTTTGCTGCTGCAACAAACCTGAAAACAACTTTAGATCTGGAATGCAGTGCAGAGACCTGTAACTATACTCATATTATTTGTTCTGCTTTGCAGGTCAAACTAACAGATGCACATACACATGCTGACTTAGAGTTCGCAAGGACGCACATCAACAAGCAACAGGAAGTTTGTAATCGGGAGCAGTGTTGAATTCAGACATATTCACCCCGGAACGGGGGGAGGGGGAAGAACTCCTGGGAGGAGAGGAGTTTGGATGAAGTAATTTCTACATTTTGTGATTGAAATTTTGGGAGTGTCTCCGGGGGGCAATGGATTTTCTTCGGGGGAGAGATTTCCTCCGGGCTACCTCCTGAATTAATCCCTGATCGGGAGTGATAAGAAAGTGTTTAGTTTATACCAAGGATGGTAACTGTTAAGAAGTTCTACGATAAGATTGACGCAGACATGTGATCAAAATAGTGGGCTCAAAATTTAAAAATAGGCAAAATATAATCTATGACTTACGGTTCACGAGATATGGCTCCTTAAATCTCCAGAAATTGGATTTTTTCTCCCATATCTCGGAAACGGTAAGAGTGACGCTAAAAATTCCACCACTTTCTCTGATAGCTTTTGATGCTCTAACGAATAGATTGTTCAAAATTGAAAAAAATCGCAAATAACGCACACACACACACACACACACACACACACACACACACACACACACACACACACACACACACACACACACACACACACAGACACAGACACACACACACACACACACACACACACACACACACAGAGACGTGGAGAATTCAGTGACGAATTTTTCAAGTTCGTTGAAAAATAGCCAATATCGGTTGGGGGAAAAATTGCATCTACGTATGATTTTTTTCTCTAATGTCTCAATTTGTAGTATAAAAGTATATTATAAGAGGCAGAGTGTGGATGCAAGGACAGGGGGCAGATCTTGTAATCTTGTAATTGAATAAACTCGTTTTTGGCCTAAAAATAAACACAAGCTTCATACAGTCAGTGCTGTTATTAACAGGCTCAGCTCTAGGCAGTCAATTCCCTTGACACGTTGCTCCAATACAGACATCCCCACCAATAGCTGATTATTTGTAACACATTAGAAGACTGTGTGGATCTGTTGTGGTATGAGCCTGATCTTGTTACGTTATAATCAAGATGTAGCTGAGGGGGATCGAATCTATCCGAGCCTAACTATACTGTTTCAGAGTTCGTAACCTATTTAACTACATTTTGGTAAACATAAAGAAGGTTCCCATGTCAGCTTCTCCCAAACATGTTTCCCGTCACTGGATAGCACTATGAATTATGAAGCGTTATCTGTTCAAAAAGCAAAATCGAGTCAGGTGCGAATAATCTTTATAATAAAATTTGACAGAAAAAAAATACATAGTAACACGTATGTGATACTACACGTACTCCTAGACTCTATGTAGTACTGTAAGAATGTTAAAGAAATCCCTAGAAGCTTATAGATGCATGATTATCATTATTTTATATAAATTTCAATAAGTTTTCGGTAAATCAAAATATTTCAATTATGTTTACGATTCTTAACCGTTATATATTCACCAATTATCAAAAAAAAAAAAAAAACACGGATTTGGGCGATAGAGAGTTTATTATTATGCTACTCTTTATTCTTGTTAAAGATTAAAAGGAAAGCGTCAAAATACCTGTATCATTAAGCAAAAGTTATAGAATACCACCGAATATAGTTATAAAAATTTCGTTTAACAACACATTGTTTCAAACCACAAGCATTGTTAATTTAATTAATGTATTAGTAATGATTTTTTTTTTACAGAAAATGAAAATGAATTATTCCTGTCCTTTATTTTTCTGATTACTATCTGAATCCAACCAAAAGTGTCTCGAATTCTTGTTACCATGAATGTTAGCATGGAAATTAATAAAGGACAGGAATACAATTTCAACAAGTAAGCTCTCTGTGTAGCAGTCTTAAAAATAATATGCTATTTTGTTTTTTCTTCTAAAAATAACAGACATAAAGCAAATCTTAGAAATATAATAATAGCTACAAATTGGCTCTCTACATGTTAAGAATATATTATACTGTAAATAAAGTAATAGGAACATTTTACTTCATTTGGTGCATAATACATAAAATTGAAACCTAATACTATAAAATAAAACTGTCTCATGAACTTCCGAATGAAAATTAGGGATGCGCACCTGACAAGATTTGTGGCTGTCTCGTCTCAAAAATGTGTGGTAAAAGTGATGTCTCGACTCGAAAAATGTATATTTTACTATTGAAAGAGCCGTGTCTCGACACGAATTTTGTCAAAAAAATCCTGTCTCGATTCGTCTTGTGCGCATCTCTAATGAAAATTCTGAATCTCCAAAGATTTTCTTACGGATAATCCTTGGGATTCATCCCTGTTCAGTTTTTACTAATAGTATACAGTATATGTATATACAATGATGTAAGTTAATAGCATATACTGACATGCCAGAGGCTGCGGAACCGTCCGGGCTGGTAGGTTATTGCTCGGTCAATATTTAGGAAGGTATCAATTTAAAAATTCACGATGCATTCAGAATAGTAATAGGAATCATTTAATGAATAACTATTTTCAGTTTCCCGTGAAATGAATTATTGACAAGAACGTGACAATAAAATAATATTCTGTTTTTAAAGATCATATGTTTTGCTTTTGTTTTTCAGTCATCATCCCTACCTCCGAATAGTTGTCCTTTTCTTTCTTTCTTCAGTTTTACCCACTCAAAAACTGTGTAATTCTGTGAAATAAACTAGAGTAGAATTACAGAAGCATAAGCTGTGTAGTTTGGCTTTCGCTTTGTCATTTCTCTGTTCCCTCCCTTTCCCTGTTGAGCTCAGTATCCAGAGGGAGATTGACCACACATGGACACATAAATGAACAAGAAAGGAAAACTTCGGAAATAAATTCGTTCGTGAGATCATTTCAAAAATGAAAATCTTTGAGTTTTACGTCCCACTGTTATGCCGATTAGGCTAAAGGAGACGGTGATTATGAGCAATGAGTGAATTGGTGGAATGAAGAAAGTGGGAGGAAACGGGATAACCCCGAGAGAACCCACGCACACGGTGTTTGTCCACCACAAAGTTCACTTGGCGGGAGCAGGGTTTGAACCTGGGACCCCATGCACCAGAGGTGAACGCTCTACCACTGAGCCACCGCGGCCTCCGAGATCATTTCAAATAATAATAATAATAATAATAATAATAATAATAATAATAATAATAATAATAATAATAATAATAATAATAATAATAATAATAATAACGTAAATTCTACATAGTGTAGTTTACGCTTGAAATCAAAATTATTTAATACGTAATGCAAACTTAGAAATAAATTAAACACAACCCTTTTGCACTCCATTCGATAAAGTAAATAAAATATATGTAACTAAAAATAATGTGAGCATGCAAAAAAAATCTAATCTAGTCGACATAATCTTCCCAAAATTCAAATTTTAAAATAAATAATCATTAGTAAAAATTAGCTATCCTTTCCATTGAAGTTTGAAGGCGTGAAAATGATTTCGAGAAGATGGAAGTTTTTGCGATTATGTGTGCGAAAGGTTAAGTGAAGGTTAAGTCGAAATGAGATCACCGTGAGGTTGAGTGAGTTGAATTGAATGCGAATGAGTGTGATGGTGGACTAATAATATAAGCATGAGGTTGAGTAAGTGTGATATCGGACTAGTGATGCGTGGGCGTGATATATAAAAGATATTGTGAGCATGAAGTCAAGTGAGGAGAATGTTTGGTTGACGATATGAGCGTGAGGTTTAGTAAGTGTGATGTCGAAATGAATTAGTAAGTGTGAGGTCGAAATGACATAATAAGCGTGTTTGAGTTTAGTCCAAAGTGAGTATATTTGAATATGTCATATTCATGTTCTGTTAGGTATAGTTTTCCGTCTGTTCCAAATTTTGCGTTTAAGTCCTATAGTGTGAAGAAATGATACTTCTATTTTAATACTAAGTAAATAACAACAAATGTCATGTGTACACCACATGAAGAAGTGTAGACTGAATGGTGTGATAAATCTTGATTATTATTTAAACCCGAAGTGGTAGTAGATTTATATCACTTTCGGGTTTACTAGAGAGATAAGAATACACTTGGAATTTATTCTTCATAGGATTAAATGCTTGCAGAAAAACTGTTTGAATCTATCAACTATCACTTCTACTCTATAGCTATCAACGTTAAAACCGGAAGGGTTTGATTTCTGTTACTTTCGGTTTGAATAGCTATGAGTGCACATGAATCATTTTTGAAAGTAAAGTCTGTTCCTAAAACAGACTCTATAGATCAATACTTATCTATACATCTTTACTTATCTAGACATCTTTACTTATCTAGACATCTTTACTTATGTTTACTCTATAGATCAATACTGAAGCTGGAAGTTGTGGTGATTTTCTACACCTCCGGTTTTAATAGAGTGTTAATGATAGAGACAAATGGTATTTCAGGACCATTTGAAAAAGAATTCTAGAGGGGTGGAATTTTTCCTGTCAGGATTGAGAATGTTCTCCAGGAGGAACAAATTTTTGTCACAGGGTATATCACTTTTACCTTCTCCACCATTTCGTACACTGAGGCAGCTGATGGTTTACGATCAAATTAGGCTCTCTGTGTCAACCAGGCTCTGTATTATAACCTCTAACAATAGAGTTCAGCGCTCGATTTGACACTACTGTCGCAACGAAACACTGTGCACGAGTAACGACACGTGCCGCCACTGTGGACCCACCGTTGTTCAGTTGTGAGTCAACTGTGGTCTCTGTGAGGCGCGTTAACCCAAGTGGGTGTTAGTGTGTCCGGTTCCAAACTGATAACGGTAAAATGAACGAACAAAGGATCAATTTGAAGTTTTGTTTTAAAATTAGCAAGACACTGAAAGAAACCCATGATATGCTGGTACAGGTTTATGAAGATCAAGCAGTGTCCTTGAAGTGTGCTTACGAGTGGTTCGGCTGTTTTCGAAAAGGACGAGATAATGTTTCTCATAGCCCCGTAGCGGAAGGTCGTCAAGTTTGCACAGGCGAAAATATTGAAAAGGTTAGGACATTAATCACGAACGATCGCCGATTAACTGTGTGAATAATAGCTGAGGAATCGAACATTAGCCGTGAATCTGCGAGACTTAACCTCATCAACGACTTACGGGAAAGGAAAACGTGTTGTGGACTAGTGTCACATTACTTGGCTGATGACCAGAAGCACGCACGTGTTCTTGCCTCACAAGATTTTATCGCTATGGCGGATGAAAATCCAAATTTCTCCAACTGTAATGATGCTGAGCATGAATCCTGGTGTGTGAGGTACGATCCGGAACAAAACGCCAAAGCACGGAATGGGTCAAAATGACACTAGTCGCCTTTTTGACAGCAATGGCATAATCATCAATGAATTTCTACCTGAGGGAACAACATTGAATGCTGATACGTACGTTGAAAGTTTGAGACGTTTCATGTAACGTGTGCAAAGGGTACGACCCCAGTACTAAGAACAAGGTTCATGATTTCTGGTTCACGACAATGCTCACTTTCACAGAGCTAGTCTCGTCAGACAATTCATGTTCCATAAGGGGTGGTGCAAACTGACCATCCACCATTCTTGCCAAATCTGAATCCTTCCGAATTTTTCCTGTTCCCATGTCTCAAATTTGCGTTGAAAGGGTAGATATTTGACAATATTCCAGACATCCAACGAAACGTGACGAGGTTCCTGAGTACCATCTCGAAAGAAGATTTCTCAAAAAGTTTTCAGGACATGTACATCCGTGCTCAGCGTTGCATAGCTGTGAGAATAGACTACTTCGAAGAACAGTAAGGTAAGTTTCATTCATATTGTAACTACCTTTTATTTACGGGATCATTCACCGAACTTTATTGTCAGAGGTTGTATTTCAATCATTATCCAAACATAATAACTTCTCAAACAGACATCTTTTGGAAATTCATTTTGATGATAGGTATTTAACTTAACCCTCATTCGACTCCCTCAAACTCACACTGACTCGCCATGATCCTCAATAGACTCCTTCACACTCACTCGCTCTCGCACACAATCAATTCTATCACGCTCACATGCACCCGCCCTCACACTCAAATTATTGTCGATGCTCTCACCCTCTCTCACCGCCAATCAACTTCCTCGCACTCAGTCTCTCTACCAAAATTATAGTGAGTGAAGAAGAATATGGCCTTCTTGAGGACAAAAATGTGCTTTCAATCTCTAGTTAGGAGTACTATGTATTTATATTTTCACTCAATCCAAAAATCATATATTCGCTCTAGATAGAAGAGGGTTGAGTAAAGTATAATGATAATAACTAATATGCTCGCTTTTACATTAGTTGTTCCGAACATGATTCCCGATTGAAACTTATTGTCTAGGATATCAGAGCCTACATAACAAAACACAATTTTTCCCTAAACACTATATTTCCCCTGTTATCCTCTCTTTTGAATAGGCGTTATAGTTCACCTGTACTTAGCTGCCTTATTAATTGAAGTATGATATATTTCAGTTTCATAGTCATTTAAGGCTCCCATGGTTTCATATACGCAGTGGCGTATTTAAGGGGGGCTTCCGGACATGAGCCACCCCCGAAATCTTACTTAATATAGTAAAGTAAATTAAATATCTTGCAGAATTTTCGAATTTCCAGGCAAAGCCCTTTCAAAAGTTTGCAAAGCCACCCGAAACAAAATCGTAAATACGCCAGTGCGTGTGCGTATAATTGCGTTACTTCTGAGATTTGAAATGCAGGATATTTTCTCCCAATAGACTTAATCATACTATATTGCTTATTATAGATGCAGCTATTATTCATTATTAAAGTCGTATCTCGTGTCTCAAACTGCGTACATGTTTCGTTATGATAATATTGTCCCACAAAACAATTTCAGAGTTAAACGAAGATTTTCATGAGCAGGTCCGCTATATTAGCTTCGCTGACAGATCTAATGACAGATATGTATGTAACTCTCACTGCGATTATTAATTTCAAATCTTCCTTGTATTTTCTATCAATCCTTATTTATTCTTTTTCTCTACTTAACTACATTTTTCTTTGGGCCCGTTCGGCAAAATTTACAGCCCATATGAGACCTTTTGAACTTGATTTTATATAGTTTAAAGACGATTTGATTTTAACATCAATATACCAGTAACAAGAAAATAACTTTCTGCAACTTTTGTGATCATTCCATTGGCTATAGATGCAGCAATTCTTGTGTAATACAAGAGAAAGTCTTAGTGTTCCTGCTTCTGATGGCGGAGAAGAAGCAGGTGAAAAAGAAAATGCTGAACCATTATATCACCGTCACAAAATTAAGTAAATCACTGAACTTTTACCTTCAAATCCCAGTTTCAATTTAGATATTAAGTACTTTTTAGGGAATTAAAGATTTGATAGTTTCTTTAATTTTCAAGTATCCTTTTTTATTATTGAAGTGAATATTCATTGCTTATTTTAAGAATAAATAGAACTGTCAATATAATTTCTTACTGATGTCAAAATGTTTAAAGAAAACGCCTACCGGAAGATGGACGTTTTAATTAATGTATTGTTACTGTAACAGACTACAGATATCTCGTGTATAGTAGAACAGACTATCCAGTACATTCGTGTAAAATTCCCTGTAATTTCTAAATTACTAAAGCGATTACTCTATCATTATCGACATCAAAAATATGCATCATATCTACCATTACATAACATGTACATTATCTAAATAAGTTTTAAAGATAAATGTCTAATACATTCTTCATTAGAAAGTTTTTGAAGTACCCAACGATGATTATTTGGAATTGTTGGTATTCATAGCGCTTACGAAGAAATTTGACCTTAAGCATGAAAAACACTTGGAAATCACCCGTTCTCTCACTTCCTTGCACAATATTTAAAATTGATGGCAACGTTTGGAACCAGTTTATCCTAGAAAGTAATTTCTAATATGTTCTCTTAAAAGCCCTACAAGAATATAGTCGCCATCTTAAAATATATAATAGTTATAACAATTTCAAATTTAAGAGACGAATTCCGCTGGCAGCCATATTGATAACGGCATACCTGTTTCGCTAAGTGGGATTCGTTGTGACTTTTATTATGATTATTCATAAGCAGGGGTGTAGCCAGCAGGTTTGTGTAGGAGGGCCCGTCGTTTTGAAGTGAATATTCATTACAATGTACAAAGCCAAAAAAGTGTTGCTTCTAGTGTTTTTGAGGCCTGAAAGAAAGGAAAATTTTGGTTTCCTTCTGGAAAACTAAAAGCACTATTTTAGCTTCTTCTTCTTCTTCTTCTTCTTCTTCTTATTATTATTATTATTATTATTATTATTATTATTATTATTATCCATAAATTATATTCAAGATAGTTTTTGTTATGTTTAATCAAGAACTACTGTCCGGGACCAAACGCAATACTTTTGTACATAACTATAAAAGTAAGCAAGAAAGTTCAGTCCCTTTTTTTGGAGGTTTGTGTTCAATTGAACCTCACACCGTGAGTTGATGCGAGTGGAGATAAGGCGAACGTCAGTTGTTGGTGTGGGTATATCCAATATACTACCTGGTTGTGGCCATTCAGACACACCGTGAACTTGCGTAAAGACAGAGGGAACATGGGACATCCACAGAGCGTCATAAGAGCATGTATGCTGAACGAGTTCAAATGGAGGTCAAACGCCGCTGTAGCGGGACTGAAGATATGCCAGGCCTTTGGTGAGGGTGTCGTGACGACGCGAACATTGCAGCGATGGTTTAACAAGTTTAAGGACGATGACGAAACACCCGAAAGCACCACGTGCCAAAAGACCAACACATGTACAAAGAGGAACTGGGACTACAATTCAGTGTGTGGAGAAAGCATTCGGCAGCACATCCATCAACTTGTTAAGCACTACAAGTTGGGTTGATGGGTCTCTCATATTTTGACTCCGGGCTAGAAGGCAACGCGGCAGTCGCCTGTGTTTATTTACTGTTTCGGAGCCATTTCTGGACAGGGCGTTGACGTGTCATAAAAAGTGTGTCCTATTCGAAGCTCCACGGCGCCGTCATCGTTGATTAGCATCCCATGAACCCATTTCAAAACAGCCGAAACCAGCACTGTACCAGAAGAAGGTCCTTCTGTGTGTTTGGTGCATCGTGCATCGGGAACTGCTACCAGCTGGTCAGAATATCAATGCAACTGTGTAGTGTCAGCAGTTGAGCTGAACTCAACAAAAACTCAAAACTCTGGAGCCATCACTTCTGAATTGCAAGTGAGTCCTCGTTTACGGGACAACGCTAAGTCCCACATGGCTAGGATGACTCAGGACACCATTTTTCGCGTTGGATGGGAAACAATATTGCAACCACTATATTCCCCGGGTATTGAACCGTCCGATTTTCACCTGTTCCATTCTTTGGACAATCACCTTAGAGGACGCCAGTTCAAATCCCCAGTAAAAGTCCTAAATGCACCTGATACTTTCTTCTTTTCACGGCCCACCAAGGTCTACCGTGATGGATTCCATGGCGTTCCAGAACGTTTTCAGAAGGTCGTCGATGCTGATGGGGACAATTTTTGATCTTCCAGATTAGGTGACATATCGATGTGCGAAGGTGGTGGGTGAAAAAGCAACAAAACTTTTCTTGGTTACCTTTATATTTAAATTTAAGACCTTGTATACAGAACCTATCTACACAAGATTGATTTTCTTTGAAATTTCACTTAATTTCTTTACGGTTTCCTGACAAAAATATTTATATATTATTCTAGATTTAAAAAAAAGACATAATTATTTTATTACACTGAGTAGAAATAAAAGAGAGAGCGAATGAAATCCAAATTGAATAAAAACATTGTTTCTCACAAAATTTTCGATCCTCTATGTCTTTTAAAACACTTGCTAAAGCATATAAAAATATACTGTATTTATAAATCAGTTTAGTACCTTTGTTTTATGGCTGTATTTGTAGTACCTTGTTAAAACGTTTGTCTTCAAACTGTCAAATATAAATCGCAGTAAATTGTGTAATCTGCTGTCACAAAAAAGTATGCTATTTTTCAATCGGTATAAGGAAGAGATATTATACTATTATTCGATCCGTATAAGGAAAAGATACTATACTATTTTTCGATCGGTAGGGAAAAAACAATAATTCTCCATACTATTTTACCATAAATTTTGTGAATAAACTTTGTTACTTTTAAATGAATGAAGCGAGATAATTTTACTATGATGCTTTGAAAGCTGGTCATTTGGGGGGGCAGAAAACCATTTGGGGGGCCTGGCCCGATGCCCCCCTTGGCTACACCCCTGTTCATAAGTATAGTGGAATTGATACTGCAAACTTCAGTTTGTTATTCCGAATTTCCACATTTAACCACATGTGATCTAACTTTACTGGACTAATACATGGATAATACCACTGGCGGCTCAAGTATTTTCTGCCAGGGAACACAATTCATGAGTGTGCAATGCGCCCCGAACCATCATCACTTTCTTTGTTGCCGTAATCGATGTTGTACAACTTGGGGTCTTTGCGAAATACTACAATGTATATAAAAATAATATAACTTGTAAATTTTAAGAGATAGAACAATCCAACAAACAAAAACTTAAAGATTCTTCTTAGATCTACAGTTAAAATTATATTTCTCTGCTTGATCAAGATAAAAATTATTGCTCTCCTTAGATATGTATTTGATTTAGTTCCTCAAATTTTGAATATTTTACGATTTCTGCGTATAATTGGAAAGCACATTCTGAATGTAAATTAAATACATGTTAAATGAACAAACTAACACTCGTTACTATTTAGTGTAAAGGCCAGTCCAGCTCTAAGGTTCGGTAACATAAACAGCCACCTACGACTAGGCAATTCTTTAATAATGACAAAATTAGTAGCTGAGACTGAAAGATATATCCATTCTCCCTCCTATAAGGGCTCCAAGGGTTCGGTAGTTATCGACAAAGGTGGAGGAAATATTCTCAGTTCACTTTCACTTATAAACGGACGTAAGCAAAAACATTTGCAGCCTTCCCCTACAAATAAACCTGATTTGTTCCAATATAATCACGTTCAGGCAGTCTAGACAAAAACACATACTTTCTTGATTTGAAACTTACGCCACGCTCATACACGTTACACCCGAGCTGTGCATGCGTAAACATAACACAACAATTATCCAATTAAACTATTATTAGCCACCATATTAGTATTGGAGATATGTAGCTATCATCATTGGAGATTTTTCCTTTAGAGTGTTATTCGCTAATTACTGAAATTAATATTTGTAGCAAGGAATTACTTTACAGAAGCCCATTGGAGTAGGTAGGCTAAGAAGCAATGGAAATGTTATAGCTTACGTGCTTTTGTTTTCGTCCTTTTAGAGGTGAAAGTGAACAGGAAATAGGATAGTATAAACTTCTATATTCTGAAAAATTAGCACCGTTTTGGGAAGATTCGCAGATTGTAAGATTTTGAACTTTCGCCCTTGATTCAACACTTGGAGCCCCCAGTAATAACTATACTTTAAAATAGATAGATATGTAATATCATGTTATACAACTCATTTATTTAAAATAAAATGTTGCCTGTTACTTACAATATCTATTTCTGGATAGCTTTGTGATATATCATTTTGCAGTAAAGACATTCTTTCTGTTACTCAGCAACCGCATTAGTGTTTCATTTGGTATTCTATCTTTAGGCTAATTTGAAACTGCTCAGAAGTGAACCTACAGTTTAAAATTAACGAACATTCAGAATTCCTTAAACTTGAACCCGAGACCACGCTCACGAAAAGCAAGCGAATTTACTAACCAATAGGGTAAGCGTGAACCTTGACCGTATTTGTGCACTGCGTTCCCTAAGAACTACTTCCTCTCCGTATCAATGCGTATTAAAATACAAGGATGGTGGATGGCGTAGTGTTATATCAAACCCGTTGAATAATACAATAAAACTATTTCCGCCTAACTGTACAGCTAATGTGTTGATTTTGAACGAGAAGTCTAGTACAAAGTCCAGTTTTCTATTTCCATTAAGTATTCATCAAGAGCTAATTGGGATTCTAGTATAAACTGTCTAACCCCTCTTACAGGTGCTGAACGGGAGAAAAGTTAAGCTATGTTATTCATAATGGTTATTTGGATGTTTTATAAACAACATCACTTCAAATCCTTAGTCAATTCTACCCTCAGCTGCGCTTCTGACTTCATAAAAGAAACATGTACAGTATATCGTTTTACAATATAAGAACATGCGGCATCCGCTAGAAATGAAAATCTGGCAACAGCGCTGGATTCCAAATGACTTTAAATTCTACATAAATATACTCAAAAAGACGCCAAATGGTAATAAACTTATAAATGGAATATTCTCGGACGCAAGTTGACTTCAAAATGAAAAGACGCCACATGGAATGTATTATGTAAACAGCTGAATTTATTATTTTATCGAAAATCTGAGAACGGGACATGATTCTCCATACCTATAAACTATATATATACTGTAATCAAAATGTAATATACTCCAGTATTTCAAGGGGATGCCCAATGACTGCAATATGAAAAGACGCCACATGGATAGCGAGATGTATATATATATATATATATATATATATATATATATATATATATATATATACAGAGTGCTTCAAAAGTCCCTTACCATCCTTTTAAAATCCACACGGATGTAGTTTCATTGAATGTGAAATGAGTGATGTCACGCGGACTGCCGTCATCTTGTATCCGAAATTTTTATCATGAACGATAGGTGAATAGTGTAACTATTCACCAGATTAAATTACACGAAATCTGATTATATATTTGACATCCTGAGAAAATTCTATCCCGTTGTCATATATCACATTACCCTTTTATCACTCATAATAAAAATTTCAAATCCAAGATGGTGAAAGTCCTCGTGATGTACTCCCAAAAGTGTCCCCTAGGTCCAATGTGTATTGCCTAATGAAACTACATCCATGTGTATTTTAGAAAGGATGGTAAAGAACTTTTGATACACTATGGATATATATATATATATATATATATATATATATATATATATATATATATATATATATATATATATATATATATATATATATATATATATATATATATATATATATATTTTGGTGCTGTTTTTATGAGTATTTACATTTGAAATTTTCACTTTGTTTTCCAAAAGATTGTACTTCTTTAAAAACTTTTTTTTTTTTTTTTTTTTTTTTTTTTACAAAATTTTGCGCAAAATATTTTTATGCTCTGAGCATTCTTAGCCTGCACCAAAAGAGCAATTCTAACTAGCTAGTGTAAAGTTGAGAATTCAGGGAAGAGAATTTCTAATTTCTAACACCAGTCCTTTCTTAGTACAACCTTATTTTCAACCTTTGTTAACGTGAAACTAGTTCATCAAACAGGAATAGAAAAATCAAGGTGAAAATATACTAAAGGGGAATCAAACGAGGAAAAGCAATAATAATAATAATGAAGAAAGAAAGAAAGAAAGAATGTAATTAATCTGTGAAGAGCGGGAGGAAATGTTGAATAAACGCTCGCTTGTGAAGCATTTCAAACATTGCTTTTCGTGTGTAGTGTGCTGTAGATTACAACAGAAGCCTCGTAAAGCTGTCAATACGACGACCACAATAGGTTTGGTGAATTTGGTTGCAATTGATGGCACATCCCTTGTAGAAACAAAAGCGAAGCGAAAGAGTAGTGAAGCAGAGAAAGAGAAAGGGGTAATTGTTTGAAAATCCACAGCGTGTAAATATTTTGGAATAGAACAAGGCTATGAGAATCCTGTCCATGATCAAACGAGGAAAAAAAAAAAAAAAAAAGAAAACCGAAAAAAAGTTGTTTTATTACCACTGACATTTACTTTTGTTGATAGCGTTCATGTTATGTCTATACACATGTCTCTTCAATTGCACAGACAATTGTATCTATGTTACTGTGCTAGTAGGGGGATACACACACACACACACACACACACACACACACACATATATATATATATATATATATATATATATATATATATATATATATATATATATATATATATATATATATAAATACACACACATGAGCAAGTAAGCATACATGAAATCTCTGTTCTGTGTGTGAAAGCTTTAGAGCTGTCCTGAAATGAGCGCTTGTATTAGACTGTGCATTGGCCTGTTTAATAATGTGCGTTGCTTATGCCTGTGGATTTGTGCGTATTTGAGGAACAAGGATTTGGAAATCCCGAATTGAATGTAGGGCATGTTATTTGTTAATGTATATTGGTAGAAGGGTTACTGGAAGAGAAATTGTTTGTTCGCGTTATATGTCAATTCACTGACAGAGATATTCAGAGGAAAACTAAAGAAAGAAAGAAAAAAACTTTTATTGCTAAGCGAAGCACAATTGTTGCTGAATGTTTCGTAATATTTGTATTTTAACATGTATGATCACGAGTTAGATTCCGTCTATGACAGTTATTTCAACTGGCCAATGTTGACGTAAGAGCATGCTTTCACAATCAGAGAAACAGCATAGAGAAACACTAAAGCAAAGGAGCTGAAGACATGAGGCAGAGGAACGTAAAACAAACAAACAAAAAAAGTGTTGGCAGTGTTTGGGTAGTTATGAATGCACGTATAGTACGTCTGTAAAAATCACTGGCTACGTTTACAATGTTCTTGTTCACCTACAAATACTGTCGTTTTTGTTAACGTCAGATTTCCTTCTTCTTCTTTACCCTCTCCATGTGGTTTACCAAAAAGAGGAGCAACATTCTATGACGTCACAGAATATACTGTTAGAAATGACTGGTCTAGGAACAGATGGAAGCTATATCTTCAAAATTGTAACCTAGTGAATTAATAAAATAATAAATAGAAAAACGTACGCAATAAGAATGTAGGTGAAAAAAAAACCAGTGAATTTTATGTTAGTTATGATTCTAGCTCTAGAGAGTAATTTTGTTCGATCCGGCACATCGTGACTACTGAAGCTTAATACTCTGAAAATATCTACAAATATTTTTAACTCACTGTGCTGTGATCAACTAAAGGACATAAAATTCTATTTTGAAATAACTATCTTTTCTTTATATCTATACACATTTAAAAATAAAATTCACTATGTTTGTCACTTCGCACCGCTTGAAACACCGGACCGGTCTTTATTATTAAATTTTCAACATAGATGAGGTTTGGGCCTCGAAATGCTTTTATAATTTCACTTTGACGGTGCGACTTAACCCCTTCAGTGTGGGTGGCGAGTTAACTCGTGTCTTAAAAACGCACCTGCTGTGCGGACGGCGTATATATACGCTTTCATTTTGCTTTGGCTATTTTGTATTGCGTATGGCGAATATACTTGCCCATAGTATGAATAATGCTATTCCCGACAATATTTAGCGAGTTTGCGCTCACCTAGGAACCCCAAGAGACCACACAGAAAAATTGGGCTTGATCTGTTGAGGCATTCGCAAATTTTGTGTAACCTAACCATATGATGATGATGATAACCATAAATACGACAATGACAAGCAATAGTAGCTAATTAGAAGCAACAAAGATCATAATGCCGAAAATTTCATTGTGATTGCTTGAGAGGTTCAAAAGTTATTAAAAGGTAACAAATTCCAAAGTTCTAAAAAAAACTACACTTTTTACAGCGGTTCGCATCTGAAAATTACGCACCGAAGGGGTTAAGGGGATAGGGAGGGAGAAGATATATAAAAATGATCGAAAATGGCCGATATTAGTGTCGAATTCATAGTTTTCCGGGTCGCTGAGATGAACAGTGACACTTCTGATGCCGTTTAAATTCAAATTTACCTTTATGTGTCCAAAATAAAAAGTATTCTCGAGCGAAGAGCAGGTATTCTGCTAGTACTTATAAAGACAGAAGATAACCTATAATTGAAATAAAAGGAAAAAGTACCGTAGGCTTTATATAAAAAGAATATGACGTGGAGTCTGCAACCACTATTTCAAGTATGTCTTGTGGGTTGTCTGACATTCCAGGGGTTTGTGCATTTCATCACTTTACTAGCAGAAATACCAGTTCTTCACCCTGGGAGAATAAGTTATAGAAAATATTTAATGCTCCTTCTCGTACCTTGAACAAACTATAAATATAAAAAGCCACTTTTGGGATACATTTTGTACCCACCTAATCCTTTGACCACAGTAATACGCTCTTTAATCAAAGGGACATGATAAAAACACTGTTTGATTTAAGTACAAAATATGTTCTAAAATTTGATGATTTTGATTTTGAGTTTAACGTCCCGTTTCAGCAGCGAGGCTATATGAGACGTGGACCTACTGATTAAAGGGGAATCCGAACCACATGAGCTACCGCCGGGAATCGAACTCGGGTCTCCCGCGCCAAAGGCGCGTACGCTAACCGCTTAGCCACGGAGGAACTCTTGTTCTAAAATTTGTTTCAAACGGTTCAGCCATTTTCTTTTGATTTCAAACAACAGATAACGTCTATTTTAATAAAGCGGAAATAATTACATAAGTGCTCCCTCTTAAAACAGGAATTTTCCAAAATTCTGGGATCTGTCCGCTTATTGTTCTACAGAGTTTGAGTCACTTACGTTTAGCCGAATTCGAATGTAACTCTCCTAGGAAATGCCGTGTTTCCACCACTGATTGTCTTCGATTTTTCAGGCGACCTCTATTAACTATTGCCCGACATCGGAGTTTTCATTACAGGAGACTGTGTTGTAGCTGGACCATGAGTATCGTATGCCAGGGGCGCCCGAAGAAAATTTTCTAGGGGACCCATCTTCATGGTTGATACATTACGTTTGGTATTTCTGATATTTAATATACGTGGTTTGCTATATTATGTATACATTTTTGTGAGCCAGGGGGCAGACCTCTCTGACCCCCCCCCTTCGAGCGCCCATGTGGCATCCCACTTCTCTTTACAGGCTTTCCTCATGACCCCTTAATACTGCAGACTCGACAATGGGGCAGGCACCACTCTAAGGGTCAGAAAGTACAATAGTTCATTACGTTGGCATCTGGAATTTTGACAGGGATGTCAGAGAAGCAAAGTACCGAAATTTCAGTTTCCTTTCCATACGGTGGTAGAATACCAGCGATGTTTTCGCTATGTGGCTGAATGCCTTGTCTTAATGCAATTCAACCTGGTTCACATTTTTTGGGTACAATTTAATGCTAATATTTCAGTCAGGACATGAGTCGGGTAGTACGCAGCATTGATTTTGACGTTTCGCTTCATCTTTCGGAAATGAAGTTTTTCCCTTGTACTAGAAATCGACCACAATCATGAAACCTTTTGGCAAACGGTTATCTGCAGCTCCTCTCGTCGGTGTAGTGAGCCCAGGAGTCTGTGCAGCACATTCAATATAATAGATTTATAGTGGCACGAGCTTGACAAAAATTACATACTTGAAACATTTTACGAAGTGGGACGCCATGAACTTAGCGTCGGAAAGGGCTACAATGCTCCCTCCCAGAATCTGTTCGGTTTCTGCTGCATAAGACTACGCCCGACCACTCTGCTCTACTGCGTGACTAACGAAATACTATTTTTTGCTTCGTGACATCTCAAAGCGATGGATTGCGCATGCGTGGTACAGTTGCACATTGACTTCGGAGCAATATAACTGAATAACCCTCTGTACTCGACTAAATTTGGTCTTCAACTCTCACCAATCAGCTTAGTGTCTCCGAAAACTACAGATTGGACAATGATGTCGGTCATTTTAGATAGTTTGTTTTTCACTACTAATCACCCCCTAAGCCGATTGGGGATGAAATGGACTTAAACAGAATCGGAAGTGTCACTATGTATTTCAGTGACATCCAAAAACATGGGGTCGTTTTCGATTATTTTTACAAGTAACCCCGTTTCCAATCCTCTCCCTAGACGTCCTAAGGCCATCTTACTCCCACAGAATTTCCAGATTGTAAGTCATATGTATACTAAGTTCAGTTGAATTCGCTCCAGGCGTTCCAGATTTATGCTGGAACATACATACACACAGATATAAAACCAAATTATGAAAGCCTAGCTCAATCCAACAGCTAACTATACTCAAAAATTTATTCGGAACGATTAAGTCTAATATAAATAAAATAAAGAGTTTGTTTGTGTTTGTTAGTGTCTGTCTGTCTGTGTGTCTGTGTGCAGCCTGGGAACCAGACAAGTTGACCGAGAGTTACTAAATTTTGTCACGGATACTTTGGTTGAGACCCCAGACCAAGGAAAAGCGTTTTTGTTTTCAAAATTCGAACCAGGGGGTCTCAGGGGGCGTTTACCTGGACATATAAAAGTAGTAGAAAATGACCGATATTAGTATCGAATTCATAGTTTTCGCGGTCGTTGAGATCAATGGTGAAACTGATCGCATTAAGTTCCAAATTTACCCTATTGCGCTGCAGGTCGGGATCACCTGGAAGGGGAGGGGGATACCGAGACATATAAAAGTAATCCAAAATGACCGATATTAGTGTCAAATCCATAGTTTTCGCGGTCGCTGAGATCAATGGTAACACGTCCATTAGCGATGACTTGCAAATTCAGCTACCATTGTATGCGAGCTGAGGTCAGCGGAGGGAGGGGATTTTATTAATAATCGACGCATAAAAATGTCGATTTCATTTTAAAGGTAGCTCTATAAATGTCTTAGACGACGGACACATTATTCGGGTGATAATTTTACACGAGTTATATCGAGTACTAGTTTTGAAACGCGAGAAAGAGATCGAGAATTGTGGAACCGCTTGGATGCCAATTGGTACAACTTCAAAATGGAAAATTTTCAGGAGAACTTTGAAGTTCAATATCTATGAAAAATTCATATTTCGTTTATGGTTGCAGCCAAAAATATAATTGTGGAGTTTGTTTTCTAATTGCGATAGTGAATGACATTGTCTTGATGCGATGAGATGTTATAGTTAAAAATTCTCTCTTGGAAAATTTCGATTTTGTAGTTACACCATTCGGACTGTACTAACTTATCATGGGATGGGATTCAGCGGAGATTTTTTTTTTGCGGCGATAAATTTTTTCCATTTACTGTTGTGTCAACATGAAGAGAATACAAAAAAGAATAGATAAATCTCATAGTTAATAATGTACAAGGTGTTTCAAAATGAATATCGGAATTTTAAGGGTATGTAAATCCATCGCTTTGTTGCCTATTACCACTGCCTTTACGAACTTCAGGTTATCTGCTAGCCTCTTTCCCCTTTCCACCTGGTTTTCTTAGAAGAGAAGCAGTGAGCTGTGAATTGTGAATTAGGAATGACTCTTCAATACACTGAGAAAAAAAAATGTAGGTGGCATACTTAAAAACGTAGGTTACATTCGTAATTCCTGTAGTTTCTGGACTTAACGTACAACCGTATATAGCATCCTGCAGCAAACGTATAGCTGAAAAAGTATGTATTATACGCACTGTCTGCATAAGTGCAATGACTTCATTCGTGTGACGTCATCTGCAGTAACAAATATATACGGAGGTGATATCTAGCTTTGTGACGTCAGGATCGTATGTAGCATGTGGGTTAATAATGACGACACACACTGACTATCAGGACGGAGCATAATTTCAAGAAGTATGCAATATACGTTCTTTACGTATGTTTCTTTCGTTCAACCCCAAGACAGCATCTATATTGTACTTGTGCCCCGTACGTACGACTAGATACAGTATACGTATTGTACGTATGTATTATACAGATTTTCCTTATGTCGCACACAGCTTGTCCAGATACAGCATACAGAATATCCATATGCACCATACAGAGTGCACATATGTAGCTTACAGACTGTCTGCATGCAGCATATAGATTATACGTATGTCGCGTACAGGTTGGCCATATGTAATGTATGGATTGGATGTATATAGCTAATAGGTTGTCCATATGAAATATACGGATTTTACCTGTATCGCATACGTATTGCCTTCTTGTAATATATGGATTGGACATATGCAGGATCTAGATTGTACGTATAGTGCACCATTATTAAAGTGCTGCAACATACTGCAAAATGCATGATACATTCTTACTGTAATGTTGTCAAATATTGTTTTACTCTGTATGAAAACTAAATAGCTTAAAATATGTTTGATCTCCTTTGTGCCAATAATAATAAAATTAACAATCTTAGTTTGGAGCAGTGAAAGTGTCCAAAGAAATGTATTTACCTGCAGGGTGTCCTATAAGTTTGGATTTCCTGCTAATTCGTTGGGAAGCTACTGCAAAGCCAAGTGTTGAAAAGTGACACAACCGTTAATTTTAAAATTATGGGCACAAAGGAGGTTAACCATATGTTAACCCTTTGGGGATCCTGGCTTTTTGGGCTATTTTTTAGACTTTCAGTCAAGCAGCTACTGTATCGTCACTATTTATCCTAGGATCATGGTTCATACCTCATTCTCTTTAGAATAGAGCTGGCTTTCAAATGATACCACTTGCGTGCTCATACCATATACCAGAAGCGGGGAAAAAATGTCAAAGTGAAAATTTCGGAGAGAAAAATTTTTTCTCGAACTTTGGCCCCCCCTGGACCCCCCCTGTGTGATCGAAGCCATCTTAAAAAAATCTGAGAAATAGTACTTAGTATACTGAATGTGTGGGCCAAATTTCAAGTTTCTATCTTGAATAGTAAGGGCGGGAGAATTTTTATCAAAAATTCCCACAGTGCCCCAAAGTACCATAAAACACTATGATCTCAGGGAAAAAAATTCCTGAGACATCCCTAATTACCCTAGGACTATAATCCGCCAATCATTCTCTTCAGAATAGAACTGTCTTTCAGGCGGTACCATTCATATGTCTCCATCATGTATCTAAGGCGGGAAATTCCTCACAAAAGGGATTTTTGAAGGCAAAATTTCCCTTTTTTCAACTTTTGCCCCTCTGGACCCCCCCTGTTTTTACGCAGAAATCGGAAAAAAAAACTTCCGGTAAATACTACTCGGTGGACTGAATGTTTGTGCAAAATTTCAATCTTCTACGTGAAAAAATAAGCCCGCCAAAAAAAATTTCCCTACCATGCCCCAATTTTACCCTATACAGAAGTATATTTGGATAAAAATTCACTGAGACGGCCCTAATTACCCTAGAATAATAATTCGACCGTCGTTCTCTTCAGAATGGAACTGCCTTTCAGACGGTATGAATCACGTGGTCCTATCATGTATGTGAGGCGGGAAAATGACGAAAAATGGGATTTTTGGGGTAAAAAATCCCTATTTTTACCCCTTTGCCCCTCTGGTTCCCCCCCTGTTTTAGCACTGACATCGGAACAAAAAATCTGGTAAATACTACTCGGTAGACTGAATGTTTGTGCAAAATTTCAATCTTCTACGTTCAAAAATAAGCCCGCCAAAAAATATATATACCGACAATGCCCCATATTTCCCTATATAGAAGTAAATTTTTCAAAAAATCCCTGAGACGTCCCTAATTACCCTAGAATAATAATTCGACCGTCATTCTCTTCAGAATAGAACGGTCTTTCAGACGGTATGACTCACGTAGTCCTATCTTGTATGTGAGGCGGGAAAATGACGAGAAACGGGATTTTGGGGGCAAAAAATCCCTATTTTTACCCCTTTTCCCCTCTGGTTCCCCCCCTGTTTTGGCACTGACATCGGAACAAAAAATCTGGTAAATACTACTCGGTAAACTAAATGTTTGTGCAAAATTTCAATCTTCTACGTAGAAAAATAAGCCCGCCAAAAAATATTGAACATAGGCTTAGAAAATGAGAAAATAAATTTTTGACTTATGACGTCATCACCTCCTATGTCTGGACGCAAGACGGTCTGAAACCATACGTAATGTCTTCTACAAGGCCTCTGGACTTGGAAAACAAAAAAAAACCCGGACGAAAAAGCTCAAATAGAAGAGAAATAACGCAATGTACCATGAAAAGTGCATATGGTACAAATTGTACCATAGGATCCCCAAAGGGTTAAACTATTTTCGTTTTCATACAGAGTAAATCAATATGTGATATATTACTGTAAGAATTTATCATATGCTTTGTTGTTAGTTAGTTCCAGCACTTTAATAATAATGCAAAATGCACAGCCATATACAATTCTATATTCAAACTCAAACAACTTCTCTGTACATTTTAATTACCAGGTATTTTTTTTTTTTTTTTTAATGTCGCAACAATTAAAAGTATGGTGTCAGCTGAAAACGTGTTCGCTCACAAGATAATTTCTACTCAGTACTCGCCATAAAAATGCAACACCAAGAAGGAGGCTGGGTAGCTGCGCCAAAGTTCCCAGGCCGATACCTAATAGTAAGTGCAGAATACTCTTAAACGTCCGCCGTATTCGCTGTGCGACAACGTGGTGACAGCGGAGGCGTTGTGCAGCCATCGACTAAACATATTTATCCTTCCCTGCTCTAGACATTCTGCAAATTTGGATTTTCGTGGGTGCATCCTTCTTAGTGCAACATTTTAAGCAACGAGCGGATTAACAGTCTCATACATTGCTTAAAGAAAGAGCAATGATTCTCAGAATTACTCGGAAGATATTATATATATATATATATACAATAATTTAAAACTGTTATTTCAAACTTTGCAATTCAGAGCACGAAAAGAACTATAGCTAAAGGAACACTGATTTTAGCCAGATAGTAACTAGTAAACTCAATCACACTCAGTACCATTAGTTCATGGTGTTATCCGTAAGTCAGAGATCATGGTATCTCATTTCGTGTAGACTTTTGCATTTGTTTAATGCTAAAAATGTATTTTATCGCTACTTGAACCCAGTACCATATATATATATATATACCGACAGGACGTACCTTAGTCACAAGGTGACATGAGTGAAACACTAAACTATTCGATTGACACCTGCGGCCTTGTCAACACTAGAGAAAGTTACAAAGTGATTAAGTAAATACGGAACATAGTTCATACAAAGTATAGCGATGTATGAAGTCTCCGTTTCATACGACTTGGATAAAGGATACAACTGAAATTGCAACAAAAAATATATGATTTCTCTGGATAATTTGGATTAGTCCAGAATTCGAACACATATACGTTGGTAAGTCGAACTTTTTTTTTTTTTTTTTTTTTTTTTTTTTTTTTTTTTTACTTCTTCGGATTCCCAATAAAGTTGACTACTGAAAAGCTGAGTTACAGATTCTGTATTAAAACAACACCTTTGCTAGACATGTTCAGTATACACATTGTCTTACATACAGAACAATACATTAGTTATTAATGCATGTCTGAAATAATAGTGCTTCGTATAGAATTTTACTTCATTCAAACGTAATAGCACGAAGATAAAAAAATATTGCGAAAGATAATGTTCTTATTACAGAGAAAAAGAGTTGAAATGACTTAACAGTAACAAACATTTTCTTTAAACAGAGACAATATTTTATTCTAATTTATGGAAGAAAGAAATAATTTGTAGTACAGAATCTTTATTAGGGTTATATGTTCGTACAAAAGAATGTAAGTACAATTGGGTCTGTCTTCAGAAAGGACGTACTTTTAGCCACAACCTACACTGCTTCTTTTTACTGTCTTTCAAGCAGAATCCTGGTTTGATGCACGAAATACCTGAAACAAAAATCAGAAAACATTTAAAATGTTACATTCGGTGTGCTCAACTTGGTTGTACTTAACAATACAAAGTATCTTAACATTTTTGAGATTAAATGGACAAAATCTGTTCGGTCAGGTATGGACTTTTAGGTTGCACATAGAAAAATTACGAAGTGTTTATTGATGCTGAATAACAACTCAAAATGTATTACTATTCAAAAGTAAGTGGGTACCCCAATGGTGTTCGGGGTACCATGGGGTATCTAATGTCTGTATTTTTTTAGATATATGGAAATGTATGTCTCTAAAATGTAAGGAACTGACATCTGTTTACCGAAAACCTCAACTCGGTAAGCCTTATGGATATTGAGATATGGGAAAATAAAGAGCGACACCATAGAAGTGTGGGGTTTGAGTACTAGATGGTGCAGTTTCGGAAATGTAATTACGAGGGCTTACAACAACCTCAAAAGTAATTTCAATTAAATACACTACACACACGCCCTGATGGGGCTTTTCGGGTACCATGATATTCGCAGAACTCTCATTTCTAAATATTCTAAAATATGTCTTAATAACGTTTTAAAGAACGTTAGAGGTGTGTGTTTGCCGAAACTGCAAGTCGGTACGCCTAACAGTTACCGAAATATGGTGAAATAAAAAGCGACACCATAGGTACGTGGAGCTTGCATATTAGACAGTACAATTTAGAAAATTAATTAAAATATGACTATCAAGATATTGTCAAATAAAGGGAGGATCCATACAGTTATGGGATTTTCGTGTTAGGTGGTAAAGTTTCCGAAACCGGTCATGGAAAGTTAATAAGCATCAGTAGCAATTTCATCTTAAAGTAATTAGGTACTTCCATGGAGTTTAAGAACATCATGGGGTCTACCAAGGTTAAATTTTAAAAGCTTTGGAAAATATATTTTGACATTTGTAAAGAGTATTAGAAATATGTATTTACCTAAAATTTCCAGCTAGTACATCTAGCAGCTAGAGAGACACCATACAATAAAAGCGTATTAGATCTTGAAATTTCAGAAAACAATTATTGATCCAAACAAAAGTTAAATAAGATGGTACTTCTATGGGTTAAGTGACTACCTCAGACTTGTCAGTACAATTTCGATCGAAAGATTAATTCAGCTCTAAATTTTCTTTGGACAATTCCAAGCGTTCATCGGGCTCTGAAATAAGTGAACATTTTTTGTCAATATCTAATATAGCAAGCGAGATATAAGAAATTATTTTATGACGTCGTAAAAATAGAGACCCACATGGATTTGTACTTTTGAGTCTTTGCTGTAAGAAGAAATTTCAGAAAACAACCGTATATACCTTAATAGAAAATTAAATGGGCGGGAGCACGGTGGCTTAGTGGTAGAGTGCTTACCTCTGGTGTATTGGGTTCGTGGTTCGATCCGCGGCCGTCAGTTTGTAGTGCACATCGTATTCGTGGGTTTTCTAGGGGTACTACCTCTCCTCCCACCTTTGCATTCCATCAATTCTGTCAACAACATTCACTTGCTTTAATCGTAATCTCCCTGAGACTAAAATGCATAATCGTGGGTCGCTACACTGAAATATTTCCTTTTATTTAATTTTAAAATGAAATAGGGAGTTAAGTATGATCGTATCTCTATGGGATAAGTGAAAACTCCAATAGTTTCTGCAAAAGAAGACTAGTTAAAAACCCTACCACTAAGCTACTGTATCCCCGTCCATTGAATTGTCTATTAAGGTATATACAGTAGTTTCCTGAATTTTTTTCTTATGGGAAAGACCCAAAAGTACAAATCCATAAAGATCTATTTTTACGTCATAAAATATATAATTCCTTATATCTTCTCGACTATCTTAGATATTGACAGCGACTTTTCATTCTTTTGCACAGCTCGATGAACCCTTGGAATTGCCTGAAGAAAACCTAGGACTGAACTAAATTTTCGATCGAAATTGTACTAAGGTACTCATTTAACCCATAGAAGTACCCATCTGATTTAATTTTGTTGCGACCAATAATTGTTTCCGAAATTTCAAGATCTCATACGCTTTTATTTCAGTGTTTCTCCAGATGTTAGATGTACTAGCTGGAAGTTTTGGGTAAACACATATTTCAAATATTGTTTACAAATGTCAGATTATATTTTCGAAAGCTTTTAAAATTTAATTTTGGTAGACTCCATGATGTTCTAACACCCCCTGAAGATATCTAATTACTTTAAGATGAAATCGCTACTGGTGTTTATTAACTTTCTATGACCGATTTCGGAAATTTTAGCATCTAACACTAAAACCCCTTAACTGTGTTGGTCCTCCCTTTATTTGACAACATCTTGATAGCCGTTAGTCATATTTTAATTCAATTTCCGAATTCTAGCGTCAAGTATGCAAGTCCCACATACCTATAGTATCGCTCTTTATTTTCCCATATCTCGGTATCCATAAGGCTTACCGAGTTGCAGTTTTCAGTTAAAAAAAAAAAATCAGTTGTTTACATTTTAGAGACATGTATTTCCAAATATCTAAAATGCAGAAATTAGGTACCGCATTGGAACCCCATTGGAGTACTCACTTACTTTTGCATAGCAGGGTAAAAACGCCAATGGTTCTCACTTTAAGGTTGAAAACATACTATTTTGTCTCTTCTCTGAGCATCGTGAATCTGTCGGAGCTGTACCATAGTTGGAAGGACTCACTGATCCTTCCTATAATGACCATATAGTCAGAATTCAAAAAGGAGTAGCCGTTGAAGGAAAAACAATATTTTAAAATCCTTGCACCAGTAGTCGTCACCTTAAAATCAAAATGTTCCAGTAGTAGTCAGGATTTTCTACCAGTATTCGTCACTCAAATAACTTGATATAATTTATTCAAAAACGCACTGTGTATCAGTTTAGGGTTAAGAATACAATATAAAGTAGTAAGCTTAATAACTTTGCATCACTTTTAGCACTCAAGAAAGAAAATAGAAACGTTTTTACATACTTTTTAAAGCAATTTCAGAAAGAAAAATGTTAACTGAATTCAAAAGTTAACTGTATATCACTTTCACGTTAAGAGTACAATATTAAATACTATGTTTAATAACTATACATCACTTTAAACACTCAAGAATGAAAATAAACGTTTGTACATTCATTTTAAAAACAATCTGAGAAATAAAATAAGTTAACTGAATTCAAAATTTAATTATACATCACCTTAAGCTTAAGAATACACTATAAAATACTGAGATTAATAAAAAATGAAATCTTTAACGTCCCACGGTTATGCTGGTTAGGCTAAAGGAGACGGTGATAATGAGAAATGACTGAAATGGTGGAATAAAGAAAGTGGCAGGAAATGGGAGAACCCCGAGAAAACCCACGAGCACGGTGTTTGTCCACCACAAAGTCCACACGGCGCGAGCTGGGATCGAACCAGGGACCCCCTGCACCGGAGGTGAACGCTCTACCACTGAGCCACCGAAGAGTAGACGACTGAAGGCGCAAGTAGCATACAAATTTATGATGCTGAAGGCGTTATTTTTCACAGCTATGGAGGAAAGAGATAGAAACAAAAAAATAACAGGAAATCTTTGTTTTACGTCCTACGAATATGCTATGTAGGTTGACGGTCAGAATTGAGTAATGAAAATTGATGATCTTGGAATACGATTTGGCCGAATAACGAGGGAGAAAATAATCATTGATTAAATATTAAATTGAAAAGAATTAAGAACCTGACGCTTAAATACTTATCTATCCGGCACCCATCTTGATCCCCATAAAATATCATGAAGTGCTTGATTGATTCTAAACCCAATAATAGTAATAGTAATTTAACAAGAAACACAGAATATATAATTTACGCACCTTGAAATGTAGAAATTAATGATTGTAATCCCCAGCTTTCCAATAGACCTTTGATTTCTTCAAATGAAGATTCGGATATCTTGTTTCTTCTCAAGCAATAATGGGTTACAATAATCAGTTGCAGTCCAAAGCCAAGTCACTAAGTGAAGCATGAATATAAAAGAATTCATTAGTTAGATGCATACAAAATCCTACGCATGTAAATCCGAATCTACTTATATTAAATTGTAAATTTAAACAAACTAAATTATACTACAGTTATAGTGACATAAAACATACATTAAATAAGGTATACAGGGTGTCTCAAAAGTCCCCTGACATAGGGTAACTCTGTTATTATCAGAGTTACAACAAAATGTAGGAGAGGAAAGCATCTCCAAATATGATGTTTTCAATCTAAAGTGAAGGAATTTTTAAAATCGGATGATTCGTTTGCGCTGTACACTCTTTATGCGCCTAATGTGAAATGAAAATGCAACGTTGCCATTTACCTGGACCTACAACATAAGTGAATGAAGTTACTTTCTTTTGCGCTAACATTTCGATGGCCAGCCCCCGTTTCAAACAGGAACTTCATTCACTTATGTTGTGGGTCCAGGTAAATGACAACGTTGCATTTTCATTTAAATTTGGGTGCATAAAGAGTATACAGCACAAATATCTCGTCCGATTTTTTTTGAAAAAAAAAAAAAAGTGTTCACTTTAGATTGAAAACGTCATATTTCGATATGATTTTTCCTCTTACATTTTGCTGTAACTCTGATAATAACAGAGTTATCCTATGTCAGGGAACTTTTGAGACATACTGTATACATCATAAGAAGTTCCTTTCTAAATTCTACACGGATGTGGTTTCATTGAATGTGAGGTGGGTGATACACATTAGGCCTTTTGGGAGTACATCACACGGACGACCGTAATTTTGTGTTCAAAATTTTTATTATGAACTGGTGGGATATGTGATACATATGGCCACGGGCTAGAATTTTCTCAGTATGTCAAAAATGCAATCAGATTTCATGCAGCTTAATTTGGTGAAAAGCTATTGCCAATTGAACGTTACATTTACCTCTTTCTTGCAGATGTTAAACCATGCCGTTAGCACGTGAGGAATGGATCGAAATAATAAAACTGTGGGACTGGAGGAGTATATGTGCAGTGGTTGCCGATTGCAGAGTCATCCACAATGTGACTCTGTGTCACATGTTTCAGTGCTACAGTAATTAACTAAATTTGAGAAGACGAGCACATTCGTGAACATACATCGTAACGGTTCAAACTCGCGGGCCCTTTTTCCTTCCCCATTTTGAACCGGTACATGAAAATGCCATTTTCTTTATGTTTGCCTGCGCTGATTTTGAAAATTCCTTCACTAATCGATTTCTCTCGACGAGTACTACAAGAATCAGTTAAAATCGCACGGGCCCTTTTTTCTTCCCCATTTTGAACCGGTACATGAAAATGCGTTTTTCTTCATGCTTGCCTGCGCCGATTTTGAAAATTTCTTCACTAGTCGATTTCTCTCGTTGAGTACTACAAGAATCAGTTAAAATTTCGCGGCCCTTTTTCTTCCCCATTTTGATCCGGTACATGAAAATGGGTTTTTCTTCATGCTTGCCTGCGCCGATTTTGAAAATTCCCTCACTAGTCGATTTCTCTCGTTGAGTACTACAAGAATCAGTTAAAATCTCGCGGGCCCTTTTTCCTTCCCCATTTTGAACAGGTACATGAAAATATGATTTTCTCCATATTTGCCTGCGCCGATTTTGAAAATTCTTTCAGTAATCGATTTCTGTCGTCGAGTACTACAAGAATCAGTTAAAATCTCGCGGGCCCTTTTTTCTTTCCCAACCCAATATTTTTATATATTTTGAATGTATTCAAGTATGGAACAAAAGTGTTTAATTAATTCCCTTAGTAGGCTTCTCAACTTAATATTTTTCAACTTAAATTTTATTTGTTTTGATTATTTATTTTCTTGTGACTCAATATTTAATTGCAATCGTTCATTGGGGAGAAGGGTGGCCATTCTCAAATATATAAATATAGTATTCTTAAAATTTATGTCTTCTCGTATTATTAGTTTCTTCCACTAGACCTGGAAATTGCAAAATTAATACCTGGAAAACCTGGAAAATTCAGGGAAATTGAGTTCCATATTTATGTATGAACCCTGCTATTTACAATTTTTTTCGAATAGGGAGAATTGTACAAAAGGGTGTTTTGGGAATGGTATAACAGTAGGTTTCTGGGGGTGTTGTTCGAAATGAAATAAAATCTTTAAGTTTTACGTCCCACTATTATGCTTGCTAGGCTACAGATGACTTGGTGTTGTTCGGTGGGGGTCAATGTTGCCAATTTTGGGAAAAGTCACTAAATCAGGGGAATTCGACCTCAACGATAGCGTAGGGTGACCATAAAATTTTCAGTTAATAACGGGATAGGTTCTGGCTTTTAGATCTACCTTTGTTCTTACCAGTGCCTTGGGGCCGCGGTGGCTCAGTGGTAGAGCGTTCACCTCTGGTGCTTGGGGTTCCGGGTTCAAACCCTGCTCCCGCCAAGTGAACTTTGTGGTGTACAAACACCGTATGCGTGGGTTTTCTCGGGGTTCTCCCGTTTCCTCCCACTTTCTTCATTCCACCATTTCATTCATCTCTCATCATCACCGTCTCCTTTAGCCTAATCGGCATAACCGTGGGACGTAAAACTCAAAAATGTCATTTCATTTCATTTATCAGTGCCTTGATATCAGAGTTCCCCCTCTCTCTCTCTTTGTTACTGAGCGGGTACTTATGAAAAAGGAAAGACACGTTGAAGTTTGTTCAACACACAACCAACTGCTAAATCTCTGCTGTCTTTCGAGCAGTACTACGAACTATAGAGTATGTTTAATATAGGGAATTTCAGTTCAATTTTTGCCTCTTTGTTGTTATTAATACTTTTAAAAGGAGTAAAGGTACTGGGTTTGTTATTTACTTCTTTCATTTAAATAAAATGGGACGAATACTACTTTTTTCCATCTACTGACGGGAAGGCCGGGAAACGCCCCTAAAACGGGACTGTCCCGGTCAAAACGGGACGTATGGTCGCCCTACGAATAATTTTTCCGATTGGAGACTTTTATGGGTGATTTTTAAATGACGATTCAGCTACTTATACATTTAGCGACTTTTTGCTGCAAACAAAATTTTCATCTGTAGAGAAGCATTATTAGTTCAAAACAGTTTTTGAACTAATAATGCTTCTGTTTGTTCTTTTTTCTGTTTGTTTGGTTTAATCAGCGCAAGTGATGAAGAGTTTGGAAATACAGCGTACCTACTGGCCCACAATCCTGCATTGTTATGTTGCCCTTGTCCTCTAACGAAGAAGAACTACAAACTTGATGTCCTTTAGTTCGCAGTTTCCGTTGAGAGACACACGTAATACATCTTTACCGATAGCAAAAAGATTAGCTATAGATGCGTGAATAAAGGCGATGTGGATGTTTGTTATATTTGTTCTTTGGGGTCTTTTAATTATTCTGCAGTTTTTCTTTTACAAAAAATTGCTTAACGTAAGTACTGTAGTGTTAATTATTTCGGAACTATTTTGACTCCACAATATGAACAAAAGTACCCGAAACAATCTGAAATGATCCCTGAATTCAAGGATTGGTTGCGCCCTGTTTACAAAGATGTGAGTAGAACCAGCGGCGCAAATCTGTCTTCAACATTGGGGGGGAAGGGTAAGACCGTTACCATACTTTTTATTTTGCGATGTCCAAAATAGTTATGAAGTTGAAAAACAATGTTGTGGAGTATCAGAGTTGTCTTCAGCATTGGGAAGCTGCAGATTTGAGGCTTATTCTGGGAGACGTCTATTTTATCTCACGTTCCTTTGTAGCAATTGGACAAAAATCATCAAATTTCTCCCAAAAAACACATTTCAAATCGGATTATTGGGGAAAACTCCCCCTCAGTTCCAAGATTGGAGGGGACATGTATCCGTCATCCCCCCCGGGATTTGCGGCAGTGAGTAGAACATATTGTTTAGTTTACATCTACAACTTTAAAACAATGCTTATAGACAATGAATTTCTCGATTATTTTTTATAGCGACTTTTCACCCAAAATTCGAGTCGCCACCTCTCGTTTCGCAAACTTATTGTCAACATTTTGGCAACACTGGTTGCGGGGAGAGCTACAATGGAAATGAAAATGAAATGAAATCTTTGAGTTTTATGTCTCACGGTTATGCCGGTTAGGCTAAAGGAGACGGTGATGATGAGCAATGAATGAAATGGTGGAATGAAGAAAGTGGGAGGAAACGGGAAAATCCCGAGGAAACCCACGCACGCGGTGTTTGTTCACCACAAAGTTCATTTGGCGGGAGCTGGGATCGAACCCGGGACCCCAAGCACCAGAGGTGAACGCTCTACCATTGAGCCACCGCGGCCCTAAGAGATTGAGAGTCATAAACTTAGTCACTTTCAATTTTGTAATATATATATATATATACTGTATATATATATTACAGTATATATTACTGTATATATATATTACATCACTGACTGATAACTAAAATGCTTGGATTGTATATATAAAAGTCACCCCCTGCCCGTAAAAAGCTCCATTCAAACTCGGAATCGAACAATTGCATCTGTAAAGCAGTGCTGAGTTGATTTTAACGTTCCTTTCAGCAGCAAGGCTGTATGAGACATGGACTTACAGATTAACGTGAAATCCGAACCACATAAGCTCCGGCCGGGAATCGAACCCGGGTGTCCCACGCCAAAGGCGTGTACACTAACCACTTAGCCACGAGGGAACCCATCTGGGTAATAGTTAAGAACAGGTACTTCTCATCTCCCGTGCACGAGGATACATCTTATTGTTGCACTACCTAAACACCCTAAGTACAAGGGCAAGAACTCAGTCTATTACCTGCTTTTTAACATCCTAGATCAGCGTTTCCTAACCTTTTTCAACTTGCGGCACACTACGGATGTAACTTGAATTCTCGCGGCGCACTCATAGATATTATTATTTGTAAATATAAAACTAGTATTTTTTCTGCGATTATTGATCTCCTTTTCACAGAGAAGAAAGCTCAATCACTGTTTTTTTCCCCGTGGTAAATTATTATGCTTATTTTTCATTCTAATTTAAAAATATAAAACAATTGCAATGAAATATTGGACTCAGGTTTTTAAAACTAAGCTTTCTTGTTCGAAAACTGTATCCAACCTTTCACTAAGAAGTAAGATCACTAAATAACAAACGAACAAACAAATCTTTTTTACTTTTAAAATACAAATGTATTTAATTTGTCGAAAGGATTGAATGTTATTTTAAATTTTCAAGTTACAAAATAGTCTGCAACAATAAAGAAGCAATAATAGTCACAACAATGATAACCAATATATATTTTCAACATTAAAAATGCACAGAAAAGTAACACGGTATGAAACTTAAAGTTGTAGATTCATAGTAGAGGTTCATAGTAATGTGAAATAAAAATATACATTTTTCCTTCGTCTTGCAATTTGATTGCTATAGAATTAATAATTTGCTTCGACTTCCTCGCGGCACACTAGCGGCCCATTCACGGCACACCAGTGTGCCGCGGCGCACCGGTTGGGAAACGCTGTCCTAGATAGTCAATGAATAATTCCTGAAAGTATGGCGTTTCTCGTCCTTCCCTAAATGGGAAGTACGGCTCCTTAACTATAACCCTCATCTGTAAGGCAGTGTAAGCAACAAAAAATTAAAAAAAAAAAAAAACGCACACTGGATGTTTGCGCAACTGAGGATCAAAACATCCTCAATGGAGTATGAGAAATCGTAAACGTCAATCAAAGTGTGTTTTTGCTTATTCATTACTTCGTTAATAGTTAATTCCTTCTAGAAATAGTGAAACAATACTATGAAGAAACACTAATTAAACTAATAACTATTACGTTGTGTTTCTTACCATACCGTTTTTACCAGCCATAGAATTTGAACCTAGTACTATACTGCATTAGTCACGCCGGAACGAAGGGTGAAATTCAAACGCCTGGCACTCGTAGTTGTTGAAGCTGTGTTGTAGTTACGCGGCCTGCGTTGGTACTCCTCAACATAAATACGTCACTGCCCAAAACCAGGAAACATCACAGACAGAAGACAGGGGCACAATCAGTGCCTGACACTTCACGAACTCAAACCCGCCAAGACTCAACTCAACATGACCTTCAATTACGTTCTACAGTAGAAACCAAACCAATGCTAAGGCACAAACTTACCAACTTCCTATATGAAAACACAAGAAAAAAAAAATTCAAACTTTTTGGTTCCAAAGTGATGCCATAACAATAATACTAAAAAGGTTTTAATTCTCAGTAACCCAAACATTAATTAACTAGGGAACATAACAAGCAAAAATAAATAAATAGAAATCAAATCAAATTAAATTTAAAAAATAAAAACCTGACAAGTAAGCTCTCCCTGACTACTTTTTTTTAAAATTTCAGTGAGGCTGTAAAATATATCAATATCTTCGTCAAATATATATATTTCAATGTAAACAAGTTCTTTAAACAAAAGAAAGCTCTGTAGTAGAGCGCTTACCTCTGACCTGTTAGGTCCCTGGTTCGATTCCTGCTCCCGACAAATAGCCTTTTGGTGAACACTGTAGGTGTGGTTATTCTTAAGACTTTCCAGTTTCCTTACATTTTCTTGATTCCACCATTATCATGTATCTCATCGTCACCTTCTCACTTACGTTTATGTACAATCATGGGGCGTTAAACTAAAAGTAAAAAAAAAAAAAAAATGCAAATATCCTAATAAAAATGAGTTTTCTAGACTACACAAGTGGCCCCGCGTAGCGTAGTTGCTAACGCTCTCGCCTTCGGTGCGAACGGTCCCGGGTTCGATCCCGTTGGGGATCGATTTCCTCAGTCGAAAAAGTATCAAAAGATTTTAAGTCCAGCCATCCTGAATGAGATTTCCTTGGGTTTTCCTCATTCACAGCAGGAAAATGCCGGAGTGGTACCTAACATATAGGTCCCAGGCCGTTTTCTTCCTTCCCCAATCCTTTCTTCCCTTCCTTTACCCGGATAGTGTGCTCATCGAGGGACGTCATCCCTCATATGTGACGGGCTAACAAGGCTATTGATGCCGAAAGCCCAGAGACCTAAAGCCTAAATCTTCACTACACAAGGGAATTTTCGCGCTGAAAACGGTTTCTTAGCAATTATGTTAAGCAGTCCTGTAGTAACTCTGCACCACGTAATAAATCGTCACATATAAAACGGAATGAATAAACACATAACATTCATTTTGCTACCTTGTAACGTAAAATGTTTCAAAACATTAATATTCAAAGATTTCTCAAAATTCAGATTCACCCATTCCATTCTCCTCAATCATTAACGAGTTGTAGTCATAAACTATATTACTTACTTAGTACTATACTAAAGCAAGTTACACTAAAAGAATATATAATTAATGGAATATTTAACTAAAGTAATAGTTAACTAGTGCACTTACCCAGGTTTTTGTTTCCTTCCTCTATTCTTTTCCGATTGTAACAACCTCGTTTCGCAAGCAAAAGACGGTAGTTCAATGACGTCAGCCATGGCGAAAGAAAGAGTGTCTATAGGCGGTCTGGATCTCACGTACAGATGGACGTATATAACGTATAACTGAAGTACTTAACATACGTATATGTATGTAAAATAGAGAAGATTGTTAGATGTCAGACATCCTGCAGCGAAATGATGTAATATCTAAGCGGGTAAAAGGCAGTACCTGTGTAGTATATGGATAAAGTACGCTCCGTACAGATTTCCTTAGTAAACATAACGAATCCTTGTATTTGTACAATATACCGCTGTCCGGATAATGGATTTTTCTCAGTGTACCTTTCCACGTCTCGTCTCTTCCTCTCCTTGGGCACTTTCAGTTTGTACCTGTCACTGCTCTAAGGATTAAGATCAAGAATTACATTTCTGGGCTTTCGGCATCTATGGCCATGTTCGCTCGTCACTAGGATTAGGATTAGGAATTAGATTTCTGAACTTTCGGCATCTATGGTCATGTTAGCCCGTCACTAGGATTAGGATTAGGAATTATATTTCTGGACTTTCGGCATCTATGGCCATGTTCGCTCGTCACGTATGAGAGATGACGTTCTTCGGCGATCACACAATCCGAGGAAAGGGAAAGAAGAAATAATTGGGAAAGGAAGGAAGAAGCCTAGGATCTATATGTTAGGGGCCATCCCGGCATTTGAATGATCTGAATGAGGAAAATCCAGATAAAAGCGTACTCAGGATGGCTAGCCTATAGAAGCTATTATACTCTTCCGACCAAGCGTTCTTATCAGGAATCAAACCCGGAACCTCTCGCACCAAAGATCTGCTCTAACGTTGAAAGTGTAAAACAGCCTTTGGTGCGAGAGGTCCCGGATTTGATTCCTGATGAGAACACTTGGTCGGAAGAGTATAATAGCTTCTATAGGCCAGCCATCCTGAGTAAGCTTTTATCTGGATTTTTCTCATTCACACCAGGCAAATGACGGGATGATACCTAACACAATGGTCCCAGGCTGCTTCCTTCCTTCATTATTGCTTTTTTCTTCCCCAATTTCCCGGACAGGCATATTTCCATTTATGGACAGGCATATTTCCCGGACAGGCACATTTCTTTCCTTCCTTCATTATTGCTTTTTCTTCCCCAATTTCCCGGACAGGCACATTTCCATTTATGGACAGGCATATTTCCCGGACAGGCACATTTCTTTCCTTCCTTCATTATTGCTTTTTCCTTCCCAATTTCCCGGACAGGCATATTTCCATTTATGGACAGCCATATTTCCCGGACAGGCATATTTCCTTCCTTCCTTCATTATTGCTTTTTTCTTCCCCAATTTCCCAGACAGTATTATCGCTGAGGGACGCCATCTCTTATACGTGACGGACTAACATGACCATAGACTCTGAAATCCAAATTTTTAGCCATGATCTAACATTGTAAGTGTAAAACATTATTGACCTTCGTAAGTCGGTCAAGTGACTACTTTATATGGAATGAAAATAAGATATTCCTTATGATAAGTGCACCGTAGTACATAATAAAACAAACAGCGCGAAAGAAAAACAAGACAAAATTATTATAGAAATAAAATAGAGCAAAAATATTATGACGTGAGATATTTGATTTTTTTTTAAAAAAAATAAAACAGCAAGAAAAGAAAGTAATGTTTTCACACACGAGATGTTATTCTTTTTTAACAACTTGTTTTGCCTGGAGAACGTTAGCACTGGTAGTTATCACAGCTGAGGGAAATAACTTAAAGGTTATTCATACAACGAAGTGAAAACGACTTTTATGATTTTTTTTTGTAAGGCAATCAAAAAAGAAAAAAAAAAGAAAAAAAAGATGCAAAAAAGTAATAGAGAAGAAACTGTTCCAGAGATTTTTATGTTCACCAATCAAGAATTCAAGAACCATAACAATGAAACTTTATTCCAGCTTTTTTTGCTTCCTCCTTGAGATGAATGAGTGGCTGTAAAAATACATACATATATTTTTAAAGTCCTTCTTTCACTACATCATGAACAAGAACATTCTTCTTTTCATTTAAGAAGATCATCCTCTCTAAGAGAATCTCTTGCATCCAGTTTCCTGAGTTCTGAGATGACGGTTAAAGCTCTTTACTTTTCTTTCATGGGGAACGTCTCATTGGTCAGTTTGTGTAGTCGAGGGAAGTCAAGAATTTCTTGCTTTTTTTAAATAACCGTAAACAAGTTGATTTCTTGTTATCATATATATATATATATATATATATATATATATATATATATATATATATATATATATATATATATATATATATATATATATAGATAGATAGATAGATAGATAGATATGTCTGACTGCTTAAAGCTTACGATATGATACTTGCTTAAAGTATACTCAAGAAAAAAGCAAGGAAATGAAATATTTCAGTTTAAAGTTCAACCATTATGCCCTTTAGGCTAAGGGAGACGAATGATTAAGGCAAGTGAATGATGATAGAAGCATTGGTGGAATGAGAATGAGGGAGTACCACAAGAAAACACAGGAACACAATGTTGTGAACCACAAACTTACTTGATCGAGGATCGAACCTGGGTTCTCACGCACCGTAGGTGAGCACTCTACCATTAAGCCACCGTGGCCCCAAGCGTACTCAAGAAATAATGACTTATTATTGATTTTTTTCTTTTGATATCTGTAGAATGCAGACATAAACCTACAGGAGGGTATTTTTTTGAAATTTTAAAGTCTACCAACTCTTCAATTAGATATTATCATTATCATCATCATCATATATATTCTGCCATTATTGGCGGGTCATTTACCGAAATTGAGAAGCTTCCATGCTCCACGGCTCCTTCGTGTTCACATATGACTTTTTGCTTTGATATCATCCATTAATTGTAGTCTGCCACCCTCTCTGTCTTTCCTGCCACCACACCCTCTAGCACGTTCTTTATAATACAGTTCCTTCTTAGCCAATGTCCCAACCAGTTTCTCTTCCGGGCTGCGGTGGCTCAGTGGTAGAGCGTTCACGTCTGGTGCTTGGGGTTCCGGGTTCGATCCCAGCCCCCGCCAAGTGAACTTTGTGGTGGAAAAAAAACACCGTGTGCGTGGGTGTTCTCGGGGTTCTCCCGTTTCCTCCCACTTTCTTCATTCCATCATTTCATTCATTTCTCACCTTCACCGTCTCCTTTAGCCTAACCGGCATAACCGTGGGAAGTAAAACTCACAGATTTCATTTCAAAAATCTCAGTTTCTCTTCCCCTTCTTAATAATATCTAAAATTCTCCCCCCACCATTTCCAACAGCCTTCCATTCCTTTTCCACCCGACCCAGCTAACTCTCTCCATTCTTTTCCACACCTACATTTCGAAAGCTTCCAGTTGTTTTTCATCACTTTTGCAGAATGTCCATATTTCCGCTCACATACAGTACAATACTCCATCACACATAATTTAATGGAAATACCGAGAGATCGTAACATGCCAGATGTCTGGAATGGTAACGGTCAGGCAGCGACAGCAACGACGGGCTCTTTGCTGTGGTGTGTTAGGTCAAATTTTGCATTATATACACAGTATATAACAAATGTACAACATAGTATTCAAGAAGAAGACACTGTGAAAACAAGAGTAAGAAAATTATCTAATTTCTTCGAAAAAGAATTTTTTCATAATTAAGAATGAATCCTACGTGAAATCGTACTATGAATCATCGCTAGATCCAACGAAGCAGTCAAATCGATTCCCACATAAGAATATAAAAAAATAATTATGGTACGGCAGGTAATATGTGAATGTGGGACAAAATCACATCCATCTTTCAAGACTACGTCAATGACAGCTAACTTCTACAGGTTAGTGAAGGAGTACCTTAATCAGTAACTTCTGGAATGATGAGAAAACACAGTTGTGATACATTATTTTGATCCGAGTTAGCGGCTTCTTATTACGGATCCACAGCTATTACAATGGTACAGGGAAACAAAGTTAACTTTGTTGAGAAAGTGATGAATCCTCGAAAATAATCGGAGGTTCATGCGATGGAACATTTTTTGGGTTTCAATAAAAGCCAAGCTGCGAAAAGGTGTCCGTGCTAAATATCCGAGTAACAGCTTCGTACAGGCTAGTACATGATGGCCAAAACTCTTAGATGGGTGGCATCTGCAAAAGAAATCCAAAACTATATAGAAATTGATAATTTTATATTTGTTGAGTTGAGTTTTTTGAGTTTAACGTCCCGTTCAGCAGCGAGGCTATATGAGATGTGGACCTACTGATTAACGTGGGATCCGAACCACATGAGCTCCCGCCGGAAATCGAACGCGGGTCTCCCACACCAAAGGCGAGCATACCAACCGCTCAGCCACGGAGGAGCTCTAATTTTATATTTGTGTTGAGACGTATCCCATCTTGAAATCATTAAGTACGGTACTATCATTGTGAAAATTGCGTACTTTACTATAGAATTTGTGTAATTTATTTTGTTTTATTCTTACCTTAGAGCAATGCTGTATTTTCTTTTTTTTCTTTTTTTTTGGTGTGGTATTGATTTAACTCATGAAATATGGCATTGTAATTAGAATAAGAGTCAAATTAAAAGTATGATTGATCTAATAATAATTTTAAAAAACTGAGGAAAACCCAGAAATGCTTAAGTCGTCTTTCTATGGATTTCTGGTTCGATCCAAGGCTATGCGATCTTTTGATGCAGGACTTTCTGTTTATGGATTTTCCTGAAGTTTTTCCTTTACTTTTACTTTTCATTTTACCGACTCTTTCAATACCATCCATCATTATGATCATCCATCTTTAGGAATTTTTCTTATAGTCGTCATACAATAAATGATCGAACCATTAAATAGAATGCGATTTGGTAGTCGGGCTTGCGTTGTGGACTCAACATGACGTAACTACCAACAAGAGCTATGCTTTGTACTATACGACATCTGAATTGATGTTTGACATGAACCAATGAGCTCGAGATGCGTTGTTGCCAAACGTCCATTGAAAAAAGTTACTTTCAACGGATGTAATCATGTATTGCAATATATAGACTAGATTTTGGTCTCACTAAGAACATTACAACACGTCAGCCAAATCGATTCGTCGTCCCACACAACAACACCATTGTCAATATCGCTGTAAGTCAATTGGTTGACGTCAGAGCAACGCTGAAGGCCAAAATGCCAATTCGACTGCCGCACATAGTAGTTGCTAGTCTAGGAAAAGTCCCTGATGGGGAAACGATATTCTAAAGATTCTATAAAGATCGAACATATGATTATCTGCACAACAATTGTATCGAAAGAAAATAAACTTTAGTTTGACAAATTGGAAAGAAAAAAAATATAATGGAACTTTCAGAGAGAAAAGAAAATACTATCTTTTGAGTGAGATTGTTGATTTCTGTTTTCGTAACTGTTCCTCTGTGAAAGAAAGCCTGAAAGAAGTTAAGGATGAAGAAGAAAAGAAGAGTTCCAAAGCAGAGTCAAACGTAGATGAAAAGAGAGTAAGATGAACTTTTTTTATTTTGCTTCCTATGTCAGCAGATTCTTTCTTTACAAGATTTTTCTCTCCGTTTGTTGACCTTCTTTCGACCTCTTTCTCTACCTGCAAAGTACTTTCTGTAGAATCTACCAACACCAGCAACGAAAAGGGAGAAAAAAAAACTCTCATCACCCCCTTGTATGTATACCCTTTCATTCTCTACCAATCCTTCTTTCTTCCCTTTTCTTCCGTCCATCCACGATCAATCTGCACAAGCAGAGAAGCGGACTTCAGTATCAGACAGACACAAGAGCAGCTGCCTGTTGGAATGAATATCTGAGCTCTCAGCTGTCTGTGAAATCATTCCTTAAAGCTGAATTTGTGGAAAAATGGGCTATCCCTCTGGGAAATTCAAATCTTTTACGTTTTCTTCTATCTTCTTTAGATACTTCATTTTTATTTTATTTTATTTTATTTTTTTGTGGAAGCTACAGGAAAAGAAGGAAAAAAAAGAGCAAAGAAAAGGGGAAGTAAATTTCGTTGTATTCAAGATTGTTCAGACAGACCGAATTTACCTCCCTTTCCACTCATTTTTTCTTCCGGATTTACTTTTTTTTTAAATCTTCCAATACAGGCCTTTCCAAATATTTGAGGCTGGCTTTTTCTAAATATGTTTGAATAATTTCAAAGAGATTTATAGATTAATTTACACTGGTGAAAACGCATGTAAGACTTGGAATCCACAAATCTGGTCTGCAGTTGTTATACAATAAGAGAAGGTGTTGATATGTGGTAGTGATTTCAACATAAGCCAATTGACGTCTTGAACAAGGCGCTCAAATCACATACTGTGTTGTTTCACTATTTCCACTAATTACATATTCCAGATTCCAGATCCATAACACAAACCAACATTTCACGACTCTGGATCCTGGTTTTATATCATTCTGACTACAACTACGCTACCACAAAACTACAGTGTGTTTCAAAATGAAAATAGTGGTCTTAAGGCTTTGTGGTATTTATTACAATTAACATACAATTATAAATAATAATCAAATGATAGAGCAACTCAAACAGTTTTATACGCATACATGCGCATGCACTGTTTCCTCTGTCTACCGTAAGAAAGCGCTAGTAGTAAAGATTGCGACTAGTGAGCAGAAAGCTTTTTGTGTTTTACATTTTGCAAAGACACAACCTGTAGATAGCTTGCAATGTGCTTTCCGTACTAACTTCAATTACAATCCACCAATTGACAATAACATCTGTAGATTATATTATCAGTTTGATAGCTTTGCACCGGCTGTCTGTGCAAAGGATAGTGTACACGACAACCAAGAGTGACTGAGGAACGTACAGAACGAGCGAGAGAGTCTTTCACACGTAGCCCCAAGAAATCAATTCTGAAGCCTAGTCGTGAATTAACAATTCCAGTGACGTCTGTGTGGACAATTTTAAGGAGATTGGGAAATTTAAGAAAATGAATTGAAGAAGTTGTTGCAATAATTACTCCAAGCACACTGATCAAAGTTTGGCAGAAACTTGTCTATCGCCTCGATGTGCGCAGTGGGATGAATGGTATTCACATTGAACACTTGTAACAAAAGCTGTTTGAGTTGCTCTTTCATTTGATATGTTATTTATAATTGTACGTTAAATGTAATAAATACTACAAAACCGTAAAACCCAGATATTCATTTAGAAGCACCTTGTATATCTTCAGTAATAACCGATCTTCTCTGAAGGATATGACTTCATGACGCTATAGGAAAGCAAAGTGTGTTATATTGAAAAAAATATTACCAGTGTAACATAAGCAAGAAGCTACCTATGTAATGAAGACATAAAGACTCAATTTTTGTGTACGAAGTATCTTTTAAAAGAATGATAATTCTCAACCTATATCTCTACTCTAGCTATTGAGGGGGCCGCGGTGGCTCAGTGGCTCACACTCGCGTGTTAGCTGCCCAAGAGGTAACACGTCTTTCGCTGGTCGTCCGTCCAGTGTCGTGTCGTGCGAGAGGCATTGAATGCGCCCAGTGTACTTTGTGTTTGCTTGGAATTTACGCTGACTTGATTACAATATATTTCAGTTTAGTGGTGACTAGTGAGTTTATTTAGAATTATAAAATGTCTATCAAACGTGTCAATACATTAAAATTAGGATTTCGTGCGATTCCTAACCGTCCGTCCACAATAAAAATCCATGAGTTTATTCAAACTACGTTTAAGTTAAAGGAAGAACAAATACTGAGTATTGAGTTGGATATTTATCGTAAATGTGTGTATATTAAGTTATTGTCTGACTTGTTGTGTGACAAATTATTAAGAGATCATGGTGATAGTGTTAAATTTCAAGATGATAGTGGAACATACCCCGTGACTTTAGAATTAGCTGATCGACCTTTAACCTATGTGCGAATACATGCTATTCCCACGGAATATAGTGATACTGATGTCACGCGTGCCTTGTCTATCTATGGAGAATGTAAAAGTATAAAAGACGAAATTTATGACGATACTCATATTTATAAAGTTAGATCTGGACGAAAGATCGTGACTATGTATTTGTTTAAACCTATACCGTCCTTCCTGGATATACGTAACCAGAAGTTCCTAGTAACTTATTTCGGTCAGGACCGTACTTGTTATTACTGCGAATCTAGAGATCATTTACAAGATCAATGTTTTCAGCGTCAAAAACGGGCCTTTGTTTCAACAACAACCATGGAACATACTGAAAGTGATAAGGAACGCTCTCGGGTTTCGCCAACCCAAGAAATTAATGTGGTTAAACCTGCTAATTTGCCTACTTTAACGTCAGATGTTGACTTTCCAAAGTTAATGACTGAGCTTACTACCCATGTGATACAGGGCCGTTCTCTAAACACTACTCCGATAGTGCCAAAAGACAGTGTTCCTAGCCGACCATGTTCCGGAGCAATTAAGGAAAACGTCTCTCCCAAGGATATTAGTGATAGTCAGGACAGGACCTCATCTGCAGCCCCTCCAGCTTTACATGGTACTTCTTCACTGGCTGAGTCAGATTTTCCACGGGAACATCAAGTTGTCACTGAACAAGATAGAAAGACGCTTTTGATAGACAGTGATTCCTCCTCCACTAGTGTTGTTGATGGTGATCAGAAGCTCGAGTGCATCTATAGTGTATCGGAAGTTTCCTCTGTAAGTCCCATTTGTCCAGTTCAGTCCAAGGAAAAAGATCATCCTTTCCCCCCTGTGAGTTGTCCTAGTGGGAAAAAAAGGATCTGATGCCCGGAATTCCCAGGAAGCCTCCCAAGACAAGAAACGGAAGAAAGCAGGAACGGCTATAGCTCAAGTAAAACAACCTAAGAAGACGGATCAAGGACCCTTAGAAGTATCACCTAGGATCACCCGGTCGTCTGTAGCTAAATTAGTGAGTACGGAATATCTACCTGATACCGCAGTTCCTTCTTCAGGTGAGTCACCAACAGTTTCTACTCCTACCTAAACATTCAGAAACACAGTGCTTGCAGCCAAATAGTGGTGTGGTATTATGAAGTGTGTTGCTAACATTAGACAACTTCCTATAACAATATTTATGTGTACTATCTTAAAACTAGCAACTATAAATATCAACGGAATACAATCGCCAGTCAAACTTGAAGCTCTCAATGACTTTCTACTTAAATCTGAAATAGATGTAGCTTTTCTCCAAGAAGTTGGTCCAAAGATTGTAAACGTACATCCATCATATAATGTATATAATAATTGTACATATAATAGCCTTGGTACTGCAATTTTGATTAAAGAAGGCATCCCGCTTACAAATGTAGAATTACATCCTAATGGTCGAATTATCAAAGGTCAGGTTAATGATATAACTCTAATCAATGTTTATGCGCCCAGTGGAAGCCATAGTAGAAAAGAACGGAATAATTTTTATGCAAATGAGGTAGCGCCGTTTTTTAGTGGCCCAAATAATGTTATCTTTGGCGGAGATCATAATTCAAGTATAACTCACACAACAGAACCAACTTACCATTATTGCCCTACCTTAAATGAATTGGTAAAGAATTTGTCTTTGGTAGATGTGTGGGACTTCAAACACCCAGATTTAAGGGGGGACACATTTATTACAAAAACTTCGAGCTCAAGGATAGACAGGATTTATGTAAATGATAACTTCAAATCCAAGGTTGTTTCTGTATACCGATATCCCACGTGTTTCACTGATTATCTCTGTTTAATAATAGAAATTAAAATTAATGACCAGAAGATTGCTCGGGGACGGGGATATTATCACATGAATGAAAGTCTGCTCAATGATGAGTCATTTTGTCAGCTCTTTTCTAAAAAGTGGGCTTATTGGCTTAAACAAAAGAAGTGGTTTAAAACATATATTGAGTGGTGGAATCAATACTGTAAGGACAAAATCCGAAGCTTTTGTAGGTGGTATTCCTCTGAAATTTATGCTGATAAGCGAAAACTTTATAATTTCTATTATAAATGTCTATTAGAGGCACAAACTGAAGCGATGACAAATCGCTCGGCCCTTATCTCTGTACGTAAATACAAAGCCAAATTATTACAATTCCATAAACAGAAAATGGAAGGGATTAGGTTACGTAGTAAAGTTCCAGGGTTTCGGGAAGAAGAACAATGCTCTCTTACACATGTGTTAACAGAAGCCAAACGTGGACGGAGGAAACTTATCACGTCACTCACAGATGCTCAAGGCTCCATTCAAACTACTCAGGACAATATTCGTAACACCCTGTATGATTATTACTACCAGTTATTTGGGGTCGCTGCTGCTACCGGCTGCGAAAATAAATTACTTGACAGTGTGCCTGCAGTGCTAAATGATGAAGACAATCAAATTTTATGTGCTCCGTTTACTAAAAATGAAGTACAAAGAGCTGTAAATGCTGCAAAAAAAGGAAAATCTCCTGGGCCCGACTCTATCTCTGGCCGTTTATATGTTAAATTTTGGGATATAATGGGCGATACACTAACATTGATTGTAAATGAATGGTTCTTTGCTTCAGAGACTATCAAGCGCCCTAATCCAGCCGTCACGGTCTTTATCCCTAAAACTGTTCAACCATCTAATGTTAGCCATTATAGACCTATATCCCTTCTTAATACAGATATCAAAATTTTTAGTAGATGTATTAAAAACAGATTACAGGACTACATGGATAAGTTATTACAAAATTTGCAATATGTGGCTGTTAAACAGAAAACCATCTATCACCTTTTATTAACTATTCGAGATAGTATTACTATTTGTAATGATTGCGCTCTTAAAGCGGCTCTGATAAATTTAGATTTTAAAAACGCCTTTGATAATATTGAACACTCGTACTTATGGCCTGTTTTCAGAAAATTCGGTTTTAATGAACAATTTGTTACATGGATGAAATATTTTTATAAAGATGCTCATACGAAGTTAAATGTTAACGGTCACCTATCCAACAACATTCCCATCAAACGTTCAATAAGACAAGGTGATCCCCTTTCAATGTTGAGTTTTGCTATTAGCCTTGCTCCCCTGTTATATGCTATGAATGACCGCCTAACTGGTCTAAATATTATTACCCCTGCTATAAAAGTGGCTAGTTATGCAGATGATGTAACAGTTTTTGTCTCTTCAAAACTAGATTATTCTCTCATGATGGAATGTGTTCGTGAATATGAGGTAGCATCTGCAGCTAGATTAAATGTTTGTAAATCGCATATGTTAAACATAAACAATAGTATTGATTTTAATGATATAGATACCGTCCCTCAGGCCGACAGTATCAAAATTTTAGGAATTACCTTTTATTCAAACATAATGCACACTATTGATCATAACTATACGAATATTGTAAACACACTGCGTCATTCAGGTTATGTAAATCAATCCAGAAATCTATGTTTATATTCTGGAGCTAAATTTATAAATGTTTATCTCTTAAGCAAAATCTGGTATTTGGCAAATGTATTACCTATGCCTCAACTCATAGGAAAACAAATTCAAAGTTTATGTGGTTGGTTTCTATGGAAACATCAGGTCTTTCGTGTTAAATATGATGTAATGTGTTGTTTACATTCACAAGGTGGCATCGGTCTGTTCAATGTGCAAGAAAAAGCTGCAAGTTTGTATGTTACTTGCTCAATGACCTTGTACACAGACGAAGCGAATAGTGTAACAACTGCTCACTTACGTATTAGCACGAACAGAGAGGAGTCTACCCCTGTGTATGGCTGACCTCCCTCAAAGCTGTAAGTACTTGGAAACTGTTTTGTGTGATTATATATATCTGTCGCAGCTTTTTGATTTTAAAACTTTAAGTAGTAAACAGCTGTATGTTTTTAAAATGACTAGATTATATGTCCCACCTAAAATTGTGTTAGATGAGTACTTGTGCAATTGGTCCAATATTTGGGCCAATATCAATGACTTGACCTTGTGTGTTGCCAGCAAATCTATCTGGTTTATGATTGTCCATAATGTTATTGATACTAAAGAAAAGAGAAACAAATATGGTTTTAGTCCTGATGCTCTTTGCAATAGATGTAACAATATAGATACGTTGATTCATAGAATCACGACATGTCTGGAATCCACAAAAATCTGGTCTCAGTTACGTCACTTTTTAGCCATTCTTACTCGTAGTTCGGAACGCAATATAAATATTAGCATAGTTTTAAGACCTGATTATCGTTTTTATCACGTTAGTAAACAACATAGTGTCAATTGGTATATAGGAACGACCGTCAAATATATTTTTAATTCCAACTTAGAAGCAGGGGGAGCCTTCTATGTACAGTATTTACAAAAAGAACACTCCAAATTAGCAAAGGATGTACGTAATAAGCTATTTGCAAATTTTATAGCCAACTCATTGTTCTAGTAACTTCCTTTCTTTGTGCCAAAAGCCTAACCACTTCAATGTAATTGATTCTTGAGTTACAATAAATTTTCTTAAAAAAAAAAAGTGGTAGAGTGTTCACCTTTGGTGCTTGGGGTCCTGGGTTCGATCCCAGTCTCCACCAACTGAACTTTGTGGTGGACAAACACCGTGTGCGTGCGTTTTCCCGGGGTTCTCCCACCTTTTTCATTTTACCATTTCATTCATTACTCATCATCACCGTCTCCTTTAGCCTAACCGGCATAATTGTGGGACGTAAAACTCAAATATTTCATTTTTCTAGCTATTGATTTCTAGTTTCTTATATACCTTTTAGAATCACAAGAACAAAAAGTAACTTACCGCCCTACTCCTTGTTCTGTTGGTTTCGGTGTTCCAATATCCCAACTGATTATGTTAGCCGAGTGTGCTAGAAGCTATCTTCGGGCAGAGTGCAGGAGAGGGCCAAGACTGTAATATCTGATATTTTCTCGTAAAGTTTGCAAATATGAGAACCAAGATAAGATTTCATCCACTCAAGATATAAATTAACGAAGAATTCTCATTCTAAACACACTATATGATACCTACTTAAAAATACTAACTACTGACTTCCGTAAACAAATCCACCTTTAGAAATAATCAAATCAAATTTCCACACTCAAAGAGAAATCAGATTCGAACTCGCATTCAAAAGTTACCAGATTTACATTCAAAAGCAATTAAATACTGATCCAAATTCAAAAGTAATCAGACATGGATTCACATTCAGAAATAATCATTTATTGATCCATATCAAATAGAATCGGATACGGATCCACATTCAAAAATAAATAGAATTTATATTCAAAAGTAATTAAATACTGATCCACATTCAAAAGTAAACAGACATGGATTCACATTTAAAAATGAATCAGTTTCACATTCAGAAATAAGTAAGCACATACGGATTCACATTCAAAAGTAGTCAATCTCCATTCAAAATAATCAGATATGAATCCATACTTAAAAGTAATCAGTCTTCATTCAAAAATAATCATATATATGAATCCACATTAATCACATACGGATTCACATTCAAAAGTAATCAGATTTGAACCTACATTCAAAAGTAAGTAGTCTTCATTGAAAAAAGTAATCACATATACATATATGCACATTCAAGATTAATCATTATTCATGGAAAAATAATCAAATATCGTTCCACATTAAAAAATAATCATCTATGGATCCACATTAAAAGGAATTGTATACGTATCTACATTCAAAAGTAAAAGTAATCAGATATACATACCTATTCAAAAGTGACCAGATGTGAATTTACATTCAAAAGTAATCAGTCTTTGTTGAGAAAAAATCACATATATATTGATTCAGATTCAAAGCTAATCATTCTTCATAAAAATGTAATCAAATACGGATCCACAGTAAAAGGAACCGGATACGGGTCCACATTCGAAAGTAATTAGTCATCATAACAAAAGTAATCAGATATAAACCCACATTACTCAGAAACAAATCCACATTCAGAAGTAGCCAAAATTCATTTTTTGTGTCTCCTTATATCAATTTATTCAAATTTCTTTCATTCTATTTAATAACAAAGTTGTTTAATATCACTGTTTTCTTCTCATTTATTTAAGAGACTAACAGTTACAACCTACCATGCCAATTTACGCTAGTAACTTTAAGAATCAACAAAGCAATAATAACAATGGGAAAAGAAATAAGCTAGGAAGACACCATCCCGGCATATACCTGGAGGTTTCGAGAGAAAACTTTGAAAAAACCTCAGTTGAATGGCCAGTCATTGGATATGAACCCAATGATGTTTTCAGACGATTCCTCTTGGGCGGAGGAATTGCAATACGCAGGGGGTTGAAGTGGTATAGTAAAAATGTTGGTAACCGCTATCGAGCACGATTGGAGAATTGATCCTAGGGTAAATTCTTCCCTGCCACCCCCTGAAATCATCACTATGTAAATTCGTGATCTTCCTATGAAAAAGTAATAAAGTTACTCATTATTTTCGAAACAGACACAATATTACGATAGTAATTCAATTCCTTGCCATCTTCGAGAAAACGTAACTTAAAATATCATTGATGCAGCTCTGTTGTACATCATTACCTCTCTATCTCTTACACTGAAGTAAACATGGCAACCTTGGATGATGTATTGATGTCTTTCAAACAGTACTGCAAGTTAAAAAGGTTTTGTTTCTTATTAAAGGACATGAGTCTTATAAGGGATAATATAGTACAAAAGTGGTTGCGAGGAACGAAATATAATCGACGATAAAGAGAAAAATAGTGAAAATAGGAACAACAGATGGCAGCACTTCCATTCATGTAAATGTTGTGAGAAAATTCATACGTTCACAAAACTACTTTCATGAAAGATTACAGGAAATATAATGCGTTGTTCGTTACTTGGTATAAACATCAAACATGCTGCGCAAAAAATGAAAATATTACATATTCTGAATGTTACTCATATTTTTAGAAAGTAATGTGTACATCTTATCCGTGAATGAGTAGCAAACTCCACGTTTAGCATTACAGCATAGTCATAGGCATACTTTATGAATGTAGATGTATATACACTCACGTCCAAAATTATTGTCGTATGTCTATAAATATGTTGTTGTAGGAACATAATTTGATAACGAATTCGCTCGGTATTTCTTATAATTTTAGTATGTGAATAATCGCTAAAGGCATGTATGTGGAAAATTTCATGTCAAAAGAGCAATAAATAAGAACAATAAAACGGAAATAAAATTTTCTTGCCCATTTAGCTACATTTGATTTTACTCATTCTAATTTCCGTATTTATAATTCCTTTCCTATGAAATTTACCACAAATATACATTTACCGATTATACACCTAGTATCAGTATTAAAAGTACCCTGCAAAATCAATATCAAATTAAATTCTTACAAGAAGACAGTTATACATATGTGACAATAATTTTGGACATGAGTGTACCTGATATACATGACTCTGAGGTGGTTGTAATACCTTTGTTAATTCCTTATTCTTACCAATTAAAGGCTTCGCTAACCACTGACAAATAATACAGTTATCAATATTATGTAGTGTCTCAATGACTTGTTTTCATCGTGCTAGCTTGGGCATGTTATAACTACTGGTCTGTGTTGAAATTGAATTTTCATATCATTCTTTCTTGTGTAGCTGTTCGGTAACTGTATAAAACAATACCAATGGTGTGTTATTAAAATGCCTCTACATCGTATCAGGTAATTTTCGACTACCACTTTAACACTATACTCCAAAGTGCTATGGAGTTGAAGTAGGTCTTGGCTTGTGTCAAAATTTAACACAGAGCCATTGTGTTGAATTGACACAGACAATTTTTGTTACTGTGAATATTTACAAATAAGGACTATTATGCACTGTACATATAGTACAGAGGGATCCAATGGCTGTCAGTTCCAAGATATTGCTATCCTCGGGACCTTCTATTTTGCCAATAGGCACTCCATTGATATCCTGTAGAAACTCAGACGCCCTTATGACGGAAACAGGGCTTCCTGCAGAATTGCAGTGGAACATTTCTCGACTTTTCGTGGGATAATCACAGGATCACTTTTCGTCACCTAAATATAGCCCGTGACAGTCACATCCACTGTATTCCTAGGAAAATTCTATGGATATATTCATTATCCTTAAATTTTCTACTAAGAGCTTCAACATCCCGGGCAAGTGTGGCTGTGGGACATACAAAGAAAGTATTGTGGAACATTCAACTGTATGGAAAGGGTTCAGAGCGCCTCCACCATGCAATGTTCTAGTCAGTAGACTCTTAAATATTCGTATACGGGATATAAATCCTTCACCTTTAATTATAAAACTAAGTTTTACGAAACTTTTTACGAAGTTCTTGCAAGTCTCTAAATGTTTTCAGAGTTCAAGAAAGATCATCGGCACAAGAAAGTGGGCTCGGAATAAAAGTTTAATTGCTCTTAGCTCGTAAATGCATTAGACAGGTATCGAGGGTAACTCCTTCGCTCACACCAGCCTCAGGAGTGGATGGTTAAAATATCTCTCTTTTGCTTATAGCAGCCTAAGGAGATAGTTTCAAAGAAATTCTCCACAACCCATGGCGGCCCCAGGAGCAGGTGTAAATGGGTGAGCGATCACCGATAAACTGCTAGCTTCCTTTTCTTGAGGTCTTCTTTTATAGTCTTTTTCTTGAAGGGAGGACTCATGAGCTGAAGGTCAGCCTACATCGTAATTTTTCCGAATCCTCTTCGTGTGTTTCCGGTGGTCTCCTTCCGTTGTCTGCTTTTGTTTATGTATTAATGTAATAATGTGTTCCTTAGTAAAACCATGTAGTTACAGTGCGTACGGGAATGGAACCTTACAATATGGATGAATAGATATAAGAAGTTAATGTTATTTTCCAATTGATTGGATTAGGGACTCCCACTATTTTCTAACAAAACATATCCCATACTCTGCCTGTGACAAGTTTGATGATGGTCGAGCACACACTTACATTTCGAAACACTTGTGTTTTGTTAACAATTTGTCAGCAGTTATTGACAACTGTCGTGAAAGATATTTTCTTAGCATGGTTTCTTGGTTACCGACTGGAAAACAAAATAGAGACAGGTGTATTCTTCAAAGGAATTTAAGACCCGAACGCCAAGTTTTCTCACGAAACGAGAATTGGTTTTACAAATAAAATTACGCCGAAATCAATTGCTCTTGTTCACCTCTTGGCATCTTTCACTTTGACGTCATTGGACGTTGAATTATTTCATTTAAACCTGGTACATAGAGTCTTAAGAGAACAAAGTAATGCTTGTGTCAGGATATAAAGGAGTTAGGATAATGGGGATTTATTGAGAGCTTGTTTCTGCTTCCTCTTTGTTGTTTGAACTTTCAGATGAGACTGAAACTTGGAGAATTGTTGTTGGTAAACTATCTTGTAAGGGAAAAGCAAATTAACTTCTTTTCCTTTCGATTGAACAATCTTTGAATCATTAAGAGGCCATTTGTCTTACTCGTGTTTATGGATGATACCAGACTCTAGAAAAGAACATTGGAACATTTTATTACATTTCGTTTCCCGTGCAATACATATACTTACTCCTATAGTATGTTTATAAGTAGTATCTTCGTCTCTGTTAGGGAAAAATAACAATACATACAATATGCGGCTCAACTATATATACAGGATGTCCCATAATTATGTATATGATTTTCAAAAGACTGCGTTAAAGAAACTAGCAACATAACTTGAACATAAACATATTACTCTCATACTTTACCGTACAAGAATTTTAATCTCTGTTCTCCATGACATGGTCTACCAGTGCACCATTCAAAATCGATATAGGCCTGGAGACAAAGATCAACTTTGTCATAAGCAGCTTGACAGACCTGTACTGGTATCCTGTGGATCTTTTGTGTGATAGTTTCTGTCACAAGCAGCTTGACAGACCTGTACTGGTATCCTGTGGATCTTTTGTGTGATAGCTTCCTGTCACAAGCAGCTTGACAGACCTGTACTGGTATCCTGTGGATCTTTTGTGTGATAGCTTCCTGTCACAAGCAGCTTGACAGACCTGTACTGGTATCCTGTGGATCTTTTGTGTGATAGCTTCCTGTCACAAGCAGCTTGACAGACCTGTACTGGTATCCTGAGGATCTTTTGTGTGATAGCTTCCTATCACAAGCAGCTTGACAGACCTGTACTGGTATCCTGTGGATCTTTTGTGTGATAGCTTCCTGTCACAAGCAGCTTGACAGACCTGTACTGGTATCCTGTGGAACTCCGCTTCCTTCGTATGCAAAACACTACTAGTAGCTTCAAAATTTATTGTTTTCTTGCGATTGTTATTACTACAATGGCACCACTAATAATAATGACACCACTAGTGAAATAACGACACTACACTAAAAGAACTATTCGAAGACTCAACATCGGACCACTGCATGAGAAATTCTATTGAAGGAGAACATTTCCAAGTGAAGAATTTTTAATTCAGGTTCTTGAACGCTTAATATCCAAGAGATATAACAAAGGAATAGCGTGGTTTAAATGTGAAAGCTTTTACAAGAATTATTGAAACATGATTTAATATGTATTAGTAGTAAAATAATAAGTATTTTTACCATGTTGTAAGGATCCTCACCATTCAGTGTATTATTCCTTCAAGCTCATGTCACAACCAGAGAACACATCCTATTGTTTATAGCCATCAAGTCAAGCAGGCAACACATGGAGTAAACAGGAAGACACAAAGCTGCACGACGGAACCCAATGAACAACGAGCTACCCAGAAATCATCTATAAAAGAAGCCCAGAAGAGGGCGAAATTATCAGTGGAGCATTGATCAAATAACCTCAACACCTGCTCCCGAGGTCGCATTGGACAAGGGAGATCGCACCTCATCTAATCTCTGGTAGCTGCATTGGGCGAAGGATATTCCCAGCTACAACTTACTCCTGGAGGCAGCATTGGACAAAAGAGGGTGTCCTTGTGAGACCAGCTTCCTTAGTTACAACACCTTGGAGGGCGCATTGGGCAAAAGGGCGTCCATACAAAACCTAATTTCTACCTTTATCAAAATCGACGCCACTTTACGTGTGCTGAGATTTTATATTAGAAAACATTACTTACGTTACAAAATTTTTTTTTTTTTACTTATTTTGTAATGAATCGTTTTGTAATAAAATTAGTGAAAGGGAAATCCTGGACTATTATTGTCTCTATCAAATAGACATTACAATATTTAATTCTCTGATATACAAATCGTGTGGTATTAAATTTAATACGATTATACATTTGAAGTAAAATATAGATAACCATGTAAGTTCTATATGTAAAAAGTTGCAAATAGTTTACTGACTAATTACTCTAATATGATTTACCGTAAGGAAACGCTACTTTAAAAAACATTAGATATTATTCCTGGATCAAATTAAAATTTATTTGTTGTATGCTATTCAATTAGAGAAATCCCGAGTATTTTTTTTAAAAAAGAATACAGTTTTAAAATCATGGTAAATATAGGCTTAGCTTAGATGTATCTGCATAAGATTTGTTATTTACTACTTACAAATTTAATTAGTAATCACTTGAACAGTGCATATATTCATTCTTTTTTTTTTTTAAAAAAAAGAAAGAAATAAGGAGAAACGGAAACAGTAAATAATGTAATATGTTTAATCTTGTATTATTTTATGGTACTACCATGAGCAAAATAAATGACGCGTCTCTTTATTTTGAAGTTTTTTGAAAATATCTCTGTTTTCTTTATATGTTCGAAATCTCGGAAGGTTTCCCCAGCAGGACAGGTTAATAACAAACCCGTTTTTAATATTTGTGTTAGATATTAGCTTAAAATAAAGAAATTAGAAGCAAAAAACATTAAATCGACAGAAATCTCGAGAATTACCAACTCTGCTAAAGTGGGAAATTTTCAAGAACGCGAGGGAATTCTGCAGTTCAACACGAAGCAGCGACATCTATGTCAGTGAGAGAAGCGTGGATTAGATCTACAAACGAAAATTTTAACGAAATATTTCTAGTATGTCTTATTATATGCATTATCAGCGAACTGCAAATATATGAATCTATGCTAAGTATTAACGTATAGATAGTGCAAATAGTGGAAATTACCTATGGAAAAAGACGAATTGTTAGCCCAATCGTAATGAAAAATCGTCTTTACTGTAGAACAGATTCAGCTTACGTAAGAAAGCAAATAGCTCAGTTAGATAAAGCAACGAGTTTGTATACCGAAGGTAGACGGTTCGAATCCCGTGAAGGACTGTTGTCGTTTTTATCACTAAGGTTATTTTATTTATTTTTTATTTGGGAAAGAATCAAATTGTAACATATGTTAAAACTCATGACGATACCAAAAAAAAAAAGAGAAAATATCGTCGCATTTGCATTAGTGTCTCTAATTTTTGTTTGCAAACAGATTCGTAATTATTTCCCCTGTGCTCACTGATGCATAACGAATGTTTTCCAGTAAATGTTAATTCTAATTTGGAGAATTTTATAGTTTCACAATTCCTCACTACATAGTCTTCTATCTACGTGTTTGGATATTTTGATAACAGATTTCCCTATTAAATGTTTAATTTTCTCTATAAATATTTGTCTTAAATTGAAATTGTTTTGAATTTACTACATAAGCAAAGCTGCCCGAAGGAGGAGAGCTCAAGTAACAGATATTCTACGTAAAAGCAACCTATTGTAGAATGATGATGCTTCTTACCTTCAGCACATAATCTTAACGTTAGAGTGTCAGAGAGAGAAAAATCCTGTTTTTCCTCCCCTATGGCCACTCATCTTAAAGCTCTACCTATAATGATTTGTGTCACATACTTTCGGCTCTCCAAAGACATTCATATTTATTATTATTATTATTATTATTATTATTATTATTATTATTATTATTATTATTATTATTATTATTATTCCTGTGACTTTTTGGCTCCCTTCCCCTAGTAGTAGCCTATATTTTACATTTTATCATAGTGTTTTTAATAGTTTAAACCAGGAGCGTCATTTCAGATTTTGCTTTGGGGGGGGGCAAGACCTCTTGATATAAGTAAAATTTCGCGTTTTTCACTGATTTACTACTATTCTAATGATAAACTCTATATACATCTCAAACTCAGGGGGGCAAATGCCCCTCCCTGCCCTCCCTAAATGACGCCCCTGTTTTAAACCCATTTTCAAAAAGAAATCCTTATCTAGGAAAACTTCACAAAGAATATGGCCCGCTATAAACAATACCAACTCCACCCCCCCTGGTCTAGTGGCTAGCACGCCTGCCTTCTGTGGTACCGGGTCCAATTCCCGGTGGATTACTGTTGAACGATAAAAGTGGTTCGGATTCCACTATAATTAGTATCCACATCTCCCTTGCCCATTAAGGCATAACCGTGGAACGCTAAACTCAAGCAAACAAACAAACAATACTTAATTCCCGGCACTCTTTATTCTACATGCCATCTCTCAATTTTTCGATACAGCCCCCTTAGTACTATGAAACTCTCTTCTTCCATAGTGAAATGGAAAAAGATCATATAATTGCCACTACTTTACAAGAATATAAACCAAAAACGTCAGTAGAAAGCACATTATAAAATTTACTTTTTGAGGCTCGTTTTGGTGCTCCTCTTTCTCTGGCGCCCCGGGCAGTCGCCCGGCCCTTAGTCCGCCCTTGAAAGTACGGACGCATAACTAAGGACTGCGGAGGAGAGGTTAACCTTCATGTTATGCCACTGGTTTGACGTGTTTGAAATGTTCAGTAAGTGATCGGTTAGTGAAATAATTTCGACAGTTACTGATGTTTAAAGTTTAGCTAAGACAAAGCTACCTAATCAAATACATTTGATATCGGGATGTCACAATTTGATTTTTCCTCACATAAAAAAGATAAAAACAATAGTAATAAAAACCCTTACTCGTACTGGGCTCCTAACTAACTAACAACCTAATTCTTACAGACTAGTTGCTCTGACCAACTGAGTTTCGATTTCTTACGCGAAAGAAGTCTGTTATATTAAGAGGCATGCTTTTCATTATCAAAACTGTTCGAAGTAATACGAACATGGCTTAAAAACAGAGACGGAACTGAATTACCACTCGATTGACCTTGAGGGCAAATCACCAAAGCGTAAAGACGTAAGTTCAGCATGCATTTCTCTGGAGTTGTGTTCAGTATTCCTATCTGCCAGTCATGCTTGTTCGTAGGAGTAATATGTTACAAACCTGACCTTTCGATACAGCACAACAGCAAAAGAATAAAAGGGAAGGAATTCTTGCCCTTGTGAACGTTGGATACCACCATGTGCAATAAAACTGTCGCGTCTCCTTGAAGTGATATTTTATCGAAAATAACTCGTTTTCCTTTATATAGTCTATCCGAAGTTTTTGAGGGTTTCAAAATGAGGAAATGTTACTGACAAACAAGGACGCATTCAGGGGTGGGTCCAGGGGGTCCGGACCCCCTCTGAAACCCCAACTTTTCTGTAAATTTAGCCTAATTTTGGGGATTATCTTTTAAAATTTTATTATAATTTATCCTAATATTGAAGTCGGACCCCTCCCGAAATAAATTACTGCATACGTGTCTCTGACAATTTTCAATATATTCGTTAAATAATAAAGTAAAATAACTAATTTAGGAGCCAAAAGCTTTAATAATAATAATAATAATAATAATAATAATAATAATAATAATAATAATAATAATAATAATAATAATAATAATAATAATAATTGAAGCGGGCTTAACGAGTTTCAACCGTACGACTCAACCAACGTTTGGGTGCCTGTTCGTTCGTCTGCTCCTCTCATAAAAGACATTTCATTTTAATGAAACTAGTAAGTGCCTTCTTTTAGCTCTGCGGAGTAACTATTGCTTGGAATATGAATCTGCAAAACATAAGAGGTAAAATTAACCAAATGGTGCAAGTTTCCACTTATATATATAAAACAATTTTGCAATATCAACTACGTGAATCTTGTCCCATAAAGAAGCCGAAACCCCTACACCGAAGAGCCCTCCGAGATTTGATCATTGTCCACACGGACTGAAATTGTCATTTGAAGCCAAGACTTTAATATGAAGCCAATAATTTCTTTAAAATAGACGGAAAATTCGGAAGTTATAAGCATTTTCATATTTTTGCCTTTTCCCATAAGGGAGCCGTAGCCCCCTATACTGAAGAGCCCCCCCCCCGGAGATTTGACCATTGTCCACTCGGACTGAATTTGTTATTTGGAACCAACACTTTAATACGAAGCAAAATATTTCTTTAAAATAGACGAAAAATTCGAAAGTTATAAACATGTTAACAATTTTGCCTTTTCTCATAAGGGGGCCGTATTAGCCTACACTGAAGAGCCCCACGAGATTTGATCATTGACCACTTGGACTGAAACTCTCATTTGAAACCAAAACTTTAATATGAAGCCAAAAATTAAACTTTTACATCAATTTAAACTGACTGGGTCCCGGTTCCCCCCACTATTGTTTAGTTTAGTTAAGTGGTAATTTGTGACAGCTTCACATCATCAAAAGAATGTTTCACTTCCCCTCCCCTCCCCCAGGAGTTCGTGCTGGATCCACCACTGGAATCAATAGACACTCTTCCTATTCTTTTTGTCACCCTTGATTGTTTAGGGGCTCCTTCGTACAAATAAAGAAGCGGTAATATTACAATCAAGGGGCGCTATATATTAGGTATTCTTTTAGTTACCTACCCCTAACCGCACAGGGCCATCTTTCGTAGAATAAAAAATATTACGTGATATTCCAATCATGAAAGGGGAGAGGATGCTGTAAATATATTTCTTATTCATTTTGTCTGTCCTGCTTATCAAAAATTACTTTCTGTTGGAAGGGTACTGAAATGAGAGGGGCAAAATAAAAAGTCGTACCCCCTCCTACATGGTTGCTCAAATAAGTACTAAAGAAAGCATTTCAACTAAGATATTTAAGATTTAAACTAGGAAACTAAGATATCCTTACATTATGTAAGGATGGCATATTCAGGATTATTATTATTATTATTATTATTATTATTATTATTATTATTATTATTATTATTATTATTATTATTATTATTTGAATGTTTTTGGAGCACCGAAATTTTGTGAGACGAACAATGATATGTAGAGGTTTAAGATGGGTGGTCATAGAGGAGGAAAAACAGGATTTTTCTCTCTCTGACTCTCTAACGTAAAGATTATGTGCTGAAGGTAAGAAGCATCATCATTCTACAATAGGTTGCTTTTACGTAGAATATCAATTACTTGAGTTCTCCTCCTTGGGTCTACTTACCTTATGTAGTAAATTCAAAACAATTTCAATTCAATACAAATACATTGTAAAACTTTTCCGTAATTAAACATCTAGGGAAAATTAAACATTTAATAGGGACATCTGTTATCAAAATATCCAAACACGTAGATAGAAGACTATCTAGTGAGAAATATTGTGAAACTTTATAAAATTCTCCAAATTAGAATTAACATTTACTGGGAAACATTCGTTATGCGCCAGCGAGCATATGGTGAGCAGTGAGCACAGGGGAAATAATTACGAAACTGTTTGCAAACAAAATTAGGGACGCTAGTGCAAGTGCGACAACGGCATTTTTTCTTTTTTTGGTATCGTCATGAGTTTTACACATACGTTACAATTTGATTCTTGCCCACATAAAAAAATAAATAAAATAACCGTAGTGTAGTGATAAAAATGACAACGGCATTTCCAGGGGATCGAACCCGCTACCTTCAGCATACAGACTCGTTGCTTTAACTAACTGAGCTATTTGCTTTTTACGTGAACTGAGCCTGTTCCGGTAAAGACGATATTTCATTACGATCGTCCTACCAATTCGTCCTTTTCCATAGATAATTTCCACTATTTGCTCTATCTTTATGTTAATACTTAGCATATATTCATATATTTGGAGTTTGCAGATAATGCATATAATAAGACATACTAGAAATATTCGTTAAAAGTTTAGTTTGTAGATTTAATCCACATTTCTCTCAATGACATAGATGTCGCTGCTTCGTGTTGAACTGCAGAATTCCCTCGCGTTCTTGAAAATTTCCCACTTTAGCAGAGTTGGTAATTCTCGAGATTTCTGTCGATTTAATGTTTTTTGCTTCTAATTTCTTTATTTTAAGCTAATATCTAACACAAATATTAAAAACGGGTTTGTTATTAACCTGTCCTGCTGGGGAAACCTTCCGAAATTTCGAACATATAAAGAAAACGGAGATATTTTCAAAAAACTTCAAAATAAAGAGACGCGTCATTTATTTTGCTCATGGTAGTACATCGGTAGAACATAATTCTTCGGTCAGCTTTATTATTTTAAAACAGTACCACCCATGGCGTATTTTCGATTTGGTTTCGGGACAGAATCGAACTCTGAAATAAACAGATTTTTATTACATTATGTACTGATATCGTATCAGAAAAAGTTTGGCTTAAGTTTTTCTTTTAAATAAGAGGTCTCAAGCACCATAGGGCTTGAAATTATACCTTTGAGTAATTTTGATCACCCCTCAGAACGATTTTTTGTTTTGAAAGAAACCCTGGTTGATACCTAGTTGCTACAGAATGTTAACCTTTATTTACCCGGTAAAATAAAGGTTAATGAACATTGATAGTTTCTGTATTTTTTAAATGAATACTGACACACATTTACTACAGAAGAGTATTGAATATTGGCACATATTTGATGCAGAACAGTGTTAAACCTTGGCATATAGTTGCTACAAAAGTTCGTTGAATGTTCATATGTAGTTTCGAAGAATATTGCTGAATACTGATACATAATTGCTCCAGAAGGTTGTTAAAATACTAAACCTATATACCTCTTACAGAAAAATGCTCAATGTTGGTAAACAGATGTGACATAAAGATGTTGAATATTGATATATAGTTGCATAAAATATTGTTTAATACTAATATATATTGGCTGCAGAAGGTTATTGGATGCCCATATATAATTGTTCAAAAATAACTTTTTAAATATGATTGTACAAATAACTTTGGCAGTTAACTGTGTGAATACGAATGTAGCTTTGAACATGACTGTGTAAGGAACTTAACGTAATTAGCTGTTTCGATGAAAGAAGCAAAAATAAAGCATATCCGTTTCCATGTTTTTCCTCTTCTAACTAGATTTGTACTGAAAACTTCAATTTTCTCTTCTGGTATTATCCTTGACGATCAATTTAAAACATTGTTTAATTTACATGTAATATCATAGAGTAACTTCATGTGCTGATTTTTAAATTGACTGTTCGACTACCAACAAATCAACTTACGCACTGAAATTCAATAATAAAACATTATTTAATTACAACCTAACCACAGAATACTTTTGACCAATTAAAAAACAAAAAAGAGCTTTGTCGAAACGTATTGATAAATAAAACTGCTAAAATTTACTACGAATGTAAACAAACTATACATGGAACAAAATAATGGATTTCAGTTGCACTCAATATTTTATTTGAGTATCCATATGTATACTAGGTACTGATGGCATGGACAACATTGCTTTCAGGTTGTAAAGTTCACATTTCTTTCTATTTTGTTCCTGTTTTTTCACCCCTTTCTTTCAAAATGCTCTAATTGATGATTAACGCCCTAGTGAAAACGAACTACATTATTAATTCGTTTTCCGCAGCAAATGCATTATTAGACTCAAAATTCAATCAAGCATTCCGAAATACTAGAAATGTAATAATGAAGGTGGTTTACATATAACAGAAATTAGGGCATGGGCACAGCGGAGGGGAAGAGGTGCAGGAGAGGAAATGTGGTTAAACATCCCTTTCTTGGTTTACCGCTACGGTCAGTTATCGCCGGGGTTTTTGTTCAGGAGGAAGGGGAGGGAAGGGGAGTGATGGTGGAAATAGTTTCATGGTGAGGGTTTGTGCGATTTATTGATTTCCATTCTGTGAAATGACCAACAGCTGACGGATAGGGGTGGTGAGGCAAAGGAGTACAGGAGAGGACAGAAAGTATTCAAAGTTTCAGTGGTACATGACCAGGGAAAGGTTGGACACATGATGCCAACAGCAAGAACGGGGGTCGGGAGAGGCGCAGACAGATGGTATGCTAACCAAAGAAGGGGTATTAGAATATTTATCATGCCTTTCGGATACTTCAGATGAAAAAAAAAGCATCACGAGCGAGATATTTGATTTATTGTATAACATAAAAAGCAAAGCAATGATAAAAATTGCGTTTAAAAAAATACAGACAACGTGAGAGCAATAAAAATCTGTTACAGACTCATGTATAAAGTGATATATTGTACAAATGGTTAATAAAATGTGTATTCTCTTGACAAAATTTCAGTTGGTAATATCTTCTAAAGAAAATCCCGCGTGGCTTAACGGTTGTACGAACCATTCTGAAACGTAGTTCTGGCTTTGAGTATAAGGCTGAAAAAATTTTCCGTCTTCAAGTGGTGATCTGCCTAAATAAACAATTATGCTATGGGACAACGTTTATGGCATTTGAAGGAAGTACTCCAGTTCCCTTTAAACGCTGTTAGAAAATGAAATGGCTGCTGTGTTGCCACATCTTCGTACACGAGAATGAAATGTATCTATCACCTGCTCGCTAGTCTCTTGACCACACAGCAACGTTGCGTCACAGCGTTCATTTCATTCGCCTAGCAAACGCGTCATCGTTCGTATGTCACGCTTTAGTAAACTGTTAAGTCAAGAAAGGCAGATGTAATTATTACGCACTACTGAGTCGAACATGCGTCATGCTAGAAGAACTACTCAAAGCTCTTCAAGAACATAGCTTATAGCATAGAGTGAAAATACAGAAAATTAACACAAATAATCTAAGCGTCACACCCATGTAATCCTCATTAAAGGAAGCATGCGCACAATAAACAAATACCTTATATATTTACAATTCTGCAAGATATTTTAAGTCGCAGAGTTTTCATATAGCTCCCGCCTCTGCGCTGTCATCATTAGTAACCTTTTGTTACACGCAGTGCCGGATTTACGTATAAACTAAACAAGTTATAGCTTAGGGCCTCACTCTCTTGAGGGCCCCCAAAAATTAAAGAAAAAACTGGCGGTAATGTAATTTCAAAATAATAAAAATAGCAAATATGACAAAACACACACACAACAACGGAGTTTTATATTATATACAGGTTTGTAATGAAGAGGACCCATGTTTCCAGCTTGGCTTGTAATTGGAGCCTGTTTCTCATCCCCACTTGTGATGGGATGGGCTCCCGGTGACCCAGTCTCGCATGTAATCAAGTCGCTTTAATAGAGGCCCCATCTTCAATCGCTTAAGGCCCCGTCAAACCTAAATCCGACACTGGTTATACGCTTGCCTTCACTTCTCAGTGGGATACGAAACAAATCTCATACAAGCGTACCTAATAAAATTGGAAAAACCGCTGAATGGAAACAGTCTTTATGGCATTAGGAGACGACTTTTAGCAAAATAAGAAATGGGTAAGCTACATATATATATTCGTACTACATTTGAATGCTCGTATGTCATCTCTCAAGAAGAAGGAGAAGAACTACTTCCTAGCGTTACAAACCAGGAGTGAATATAATTCCTCAAATGATGCCAGATCATTTGGATGATTCGTGGTGAGTACACGGTTTCCAGCTCTATTATAATATTTCAAAATTACTACATTGAAATTCTCTATTCTTAAGTATGTAATTCATAACTCCGTTACGACGCTAAGTCACAAACCTATCGCTCTAGGATAATTCGAACACAGAACCGTGTGTGCCGTATGCTTAACATTCGGCTTTACAGAAACTTCATAATTTGACCTCAACAGATGTTGCGTCTACTCTACCCATCTCTAATGATTCCATAAGATCTCATGATACTTACCACAGCACTGCCTAAAGAGAAGGCGTCATCTTTGGAAGCCAGACCAACTTTGGAGAAATTACTTTTTAAAAAACGAATTTAAATAATATTGTGTATAATTCAATAAATGTCGCAATTTTTTTTATTTTTAAAAAGTTAACGTAAAATCATTCTAATGTACAGGGTGTTCGAAAACAATAACGAACACTTTGGTAAATGAATCCTCACACAACATTTTTTTTTAAAAAATATACACATTGTGCAACGTAAGAGCACAGATGAGCTATTCGGAGCCATATCTTATTGAAAATTGGTCGGAACTATAAAATACAGGACTATCATTCGGGAACAAAAATATCGGATCAAAGTTGGGCAAGAGAAAACAATTATTATTATAATGTTATATTCCCTTAATGTACCAGTGCATATGCAATGCGTGGTAATTTTCGTTCCTGATGTATCAGTTTTCGTTTCTAGAAGTTCTCGTGATTTTTCATTTTTGCTTCGAGACTAACTCTATCGCTGCTTCTGTTCCCTATCCACTGGTGCAGTAATGGAATACAACCTCGAAATAATCACCGTATCCTTTTTCTCCCAATCTTTATTTAATAAGATTCGTTCTTGAGTTACGGCCTTTTTATTTTATCTTTCCTACAAATTTTCGGCGGGCCATGACTCCGAAATGATGCATTTGTGGATCCATGTTTGTCAGTAATATCTTTCTGTTTTCGTGTGAGGAGGGCCATATTTAACATTTCTGTCTTCTCAGGTCATTACAAAAAAAATGCCGCCACTGAACCATAAAAAAATTCCCGTCTCTTCTCGTGTTTGTTCGTATTCAATTATGTGTAAGCAGAAGCAACACAAAATTCATAAAAGACAAAACATTAGAGTTTTACGCTGGCAACAAATAAGCAATGTCTTCAGATCTTTTTAGCAGCAGCAGCTACCCAAGTAGCAAGAAAGCTTTCGACCACTTGGCGCGTGCTTGGCTTTTGGCTTTCTACGCTTGTACTTTCAATGCGTGCTTTCATACAATCTGCCTTTTGTTGTACTTGCAAGCGATGCTTTAGACCCTTCGCAGAGCGTCATAGCATCACTAGCCGTTGATTGGCTATTGACTTCCCGCCAGCGTAAAACGCTTGCGTCAAGGCTGAATGGAATATTGAATGCAAGGTTGCACCCATGTAACTTCATTACTGGAATCCAGCTTGCATGCTTTCCAATTAAGCTAGATGCAAGCTTGGCTGACTTGCAATGTAAGCTTACAGCAAGCGGTTTTCAAGTGTTTCTGCTACTAGAGTAGTAACGAGAAAACTTGGTATCTCTGTAGTACCAAAAAATTCCTCTTTCGTGGGCAGCCTTTTTCCCGCTACTTATCATACTTCTATCTCGACTTTTGAACATGTCATACTTGATCCAGGCCTCTGTAACCAGTACGTAAATACAAAGAGTCTCAGGATTTATTTTCCAATTTCTTTAGAGTCGTTTCAGATCACCCTATATACAATATCCTCTTCTTAGTTATTTCATGAAGAGAAATTAATGAAGCTTCTATTTGGGACTATTTTGAGGAAGACAAAGAACTAGAGAGAACAAGAGAGCGACGACGTATTATCCGTCCCTTTATTGATCTTCTGTAAAGATTCCAGTGCTATTCATTTCCCTCTACCCCTCCCCTTCCACCAGCGACACTATTAAAACTACATCTTGGTTCGAGAAGTATGCGAGAGTTGTCCCGTAGAAGGGGCAAGTGGAGTATATATATATGGGGAAAGAGAGCGTAGTGTACACGATGACATAGGTAGGAAACAAAACAGCTGAAAGAATTCAACTCATACCCCTTTGAGTAATGAAACATAGGGAGAGTGTGAATAAATCACATGAAACAGATTTCTCAGTTTCCATTCGCCCCACTCTTTGCTTCCCATTTTGCTTTCTCAAGGGAAATCAACTTCCTAATTTCTTCCTCAAATTTCAAACATTGTTTTCTATTAGACTTGCTATATTCTTTGTTTATTTTTTTCTACTTTCTTTAGTACCGATATTTGTTTGAAAAGTCATGGTGATTTTTTCGGTTTGTATTTCTTTAAGTCTGCATGTCAATCTAACAACATTAAGGAAAGTACCGTAAATGTTGACTGAAGTGCAAAAGTGGAAGATCCTATTTCTCTACATATGTTAATAGACTGGCGAAAGAAAAAAAAAGGAAATGAAATCTTCGAGTTTTACGTCCCACAGTAAAATAGAACTTTGCAAATCTCTCCTTTCTTTTAAGGCCCAAAGGGAAACATAATGGCAGAAAGTTTCGGAAAGTGCTGCTATTTTCACTGCTAGCTTCTAATTTTAGATAGTATATATTTACAACGAAGGGGGGAGTGCACGTGCACCTTTGCACCCCCTCTAAATCTGGCCCTGGTGTTTTTTGCCTCATAACGAGACCTGATGTCATGATATAGGCTATTTGATACTGTATAACTTTTATTACAACTATTCCACACAGTAGCCTACAACTATAGCAAAAATAGCAGTTGATTTATCTACTAATCATCAGCATTGTGTATACAATGTGTCAATGTTTACTGAAAGTTTTGAATAACTGGTTAATTTTATTAACAGTCTCATGTGACACACTAAATGATCATCCACTAGCTGCGATAGAAATGTGATCTGTTGCGTCAATAAGAATCTGATTGGTTGGCACCTATACGATATCGTCGGTTCCAGGCGAGCGAAAAGTGAAAGCGCGCCCTGCAGGGTGTACAAACTTTGTGTTGCAGTCCTGATATTCCTCAGAATATTTCAGCACCATCCCAATCCACCATTTTCAGCCATAGACACTTGCTACAAATTTTCCTGGATCCAAGACCTTTACTTTTGATGTCTTCTGTTTGTGTTGTTTATCTACCCAAACTCTATGTAGGTATTCCATTGGTGTAGAGGAAATTAGTCCTATTTTTAAACCTATTTCACTGTCAGGAATGAAACCATGATTATTTCTTGTTCCAGGTATTGTTTTCACAGGAGTAAACGTATTTTCTTGAGTCGTACGATGCTGATGAACATCTTCAGTCCATACAAAAAATATCCAATGCATGTGATATTGCCCACAGCCCATTTATAAAACTGCTATGTATTTATTTTGGTTCGCATTTGTCTTTTGTAAACTCGCACATATTAGAAGTTTTATTTTGGCCCTTAAATTCAAATACCCAAAACCAAATTTGGTTCATATGAAATATAGTTATTTCTTGACTTTGTGTTAAAATTTCACACATGTACAACTTTCACCACATAAATATTGCTATAACTCTACATCTATACAATACGTATTCATTAGTTTTAATTGCAGATTTGAAATTAACTGGTAAAAAGTACATGTGGATTCTTTTTAGCTTCGTAGCTCTTATGGTTATTGAAATAAACAATAAAATGGGAAATCAGCTGTTTTTGAGTCGTGACCTTGAAGCTACTTGCGTAATTAATTACAAATTAATTATAAACCCGGGAAAAATTGTGTTTTGGGAAATAATTATTCTTAAAAATGTCTTTCAATGTACAAACAAATTATCAAAATCTGAGACCATGAATTTTCATCATTTGTTGACTTGAAATAGAATGATTCTATAAAAGTCTGCAATAATGCAGTATTTCGGTTGCTTCTGGATCTCCGAGTCACCAGGTCTTCTGGTCTGTCCAGGTCACCAGAACAAACCGGGTAGGAAAAGCGAGACTTAGATTCGAATAAAAGTCGTAATTCATGATCTATTCCGCCACTGAAATGTACCAGTACGAGTCTGGCTAATTTTTTCCTATTCACGCTTTTTTTATTTGGGCTAATAGACTATCAAATTTATTACACGTATTTGTGGTGCATGATAAATAATATTATCACACGGAAGAGAATTAATTATTTGTGATTATGAGAAGTCTGGTTTCTAAAGTGTTGTCTAAGGTTTTCTTTGATTTGTTTAGGTTAGAAAATGAGTACCGGTATTTGTTTCTTCTCGCGTAAGAACAGTTTGTGAAATTTGCATAAGTGAACCAAAGCATCTTATTACTTTACTTACGTAAGCTATATATATAGTACATGGTTTTAATGCTATTTATTTGTATGTGAACATGGATGCAGCGGAAGCGAACCAGAAATTGCTTGCAGATTGTAATAGTAACGGCTACATATGAGGTAGAAACTTCAACAATATATTCGGAGGACAGTATTTTTTTCTTTCTCACGGAGATTGCAAAAATATACATGAGGTATTATCAGACCTCAGTACTCTAGATTTGTGTGTGTGAAAGACACACACACATATGAACAGAGAGAGAGAGAGAGAGAGAAAGAAAGAAAGAGGGAGAGAGAAAGAAAGAGAAAGAAAGAGAGAGAGAGAAAGAAAGAGAGAGTGAGAGATAAAATAAACATACTTGAGTTCTGATGCTATATTTTTTCTCTCATGAACGTTACGTATGCTCAGATAACTATGAGCCACCAGAGATACCACAGTCGTTTTTCTTGTCCGGTTCCTCGTATCGTGGAACTGTTGTATGATGCTACTCTTTTTTTTAAAGCCTTTCACGTACCGTCTGTGTATACGTGATGCACGTGAAAGGTTACTGGAGTCATTCTGTGACGTTATCTTCGCACAACAGCGTCCTCAGTTTCATACTTTTACTCCTAGTAGACTTCTGCTAACTACAGTTGCTACGAACTACATATATAGCCTACTGTGTGAGAGCAACCTTCTGCGTTAGAGGTACTTTTTTAATTAAAATAGTTTCGAATATTTATACGCCATATGACTGAGAGAGATGTGGACAAGGATAGCGTACATTTACTACCAAGGAAATTTTCTGATAGGCACATCAAATGCATTCATGGACAAGCATTAAAAAAATAGTCTTGCTGTAAGTTCTGATAACTGTTTTTATGGACATTTACTGATTACAAAAACATGTTTTCTTTATCGGTTTTATTGATCATAACAGACCAAGGGATTGAAAGCTAGCTTTTAAACTTCAACTCAAATGTACGTTTTTTTTTTTATTTAGATATGTAGGAAATAAGCTTATTTGCCATGTGAGATTCAAATCCGTCAAAAATACCTTGAGTTAAAAGTACCTTGAATTAAAAATACCTTGAGTTAAAAGGGCTTCAAGTTTGTTTCAAACTGAAAATTTTCATGTGCTGTTAAAAATGTGCACACACTTTAAAATAGAATATATATTATTGTATTGCAACCAAACAAAGGGAAAAAAGTACAACACAGACACAGTTTCTTTGTGCAATTACAATAAGTGCTCAAACTACAAGCTCAGCTTCCAAACAGTTCTGAGCACGATGCTCTATATTCCAGATGATATCTTCCAGAGCAACTACGGGGATTGCTTTACGAGCCATTTCAATTTGATTGCGCAGTTCGATTAGTGTTTATAGTTTTACTGTACGCTAGATCTTGATAATCCCCAGCAGTGAAACATCTAGGAGTTAAATCAGGCGAAAGTGGCGACACTCAATCGGGCCCCTTCGTCCTATTTAACGTTCCGTTACGGTATTTTTCAGGGAAGAGCGCACATCTGCATGAAGTGCGGTGGTGCGCTATCTCGTAGAATAAGAAATGGGTCGTCACCAAACCAAAGCCCTAATGGAGGGTAAAATTGATATGTCCAGCATCTCCTAGTGAGCCTGGCAAGTACTCGTACTTTGCAAATGTATGATCCAATTAACTCTTTTAATGATAGCTCACACCAGGCATTAAGTGCTGAAGAATTCATTGCTTGCTTGACATAAACATGTGAATTATCAGGGGATCAGTAGGCCTACACAGATACAGTGGTTAATTGTGTCATTTTTTTAAGCAGTGGCTCATAACACCACACTATTTTGAAAACAAAATGAGGGTCCTCTATCACCTATGCAAGGACCCATTCACAAAACTGGATTCTTCTGTCTGGGTCGTTTTCGTTCAGTGCGTGTGATAAGCTATGGAATATTGGTTCTGCTAACTTCTGTTTCACATGAACACTGTGAGTTGATTTCTGTGCTGGGAGTGTAACTGTATCTAATACCTAAACCAAGGATGTTACCAAATAGAGGATCTGCCCATACGTATCTTCATCATATAAACTCAATCAAGCGAAAAAAAAAAAAAAAAACGAGCATCGTCTGAGTCGGCATGTCTGATTGGCTACTCTCGTTTCCGCCATGATTGTTGGCTCGAAACATTGCGATCTTATTGGCGCGGAGTGGGCAGAGTAGGTGTGGCGAAGCTGTGACGTATGGCTTCACGATTTTGTTGTATGGGCCGATTTTCTATTTTATAACATCCTTGACCTAAACATACCTTGACTCACTTGTGGCTGTGCAAAAGGGCCTAATCTTCCCTTATGCATCTTTATCAATCTTTTTTTTAACCTTTTTTATCTTTCAAACTTATCATGCAAACAAGCAATGCTTATAACTCTTTTTACATGAGAAGTAACATGCCGGACTGGGACTTCCTTTTCCCTTCTCACGTTTTCTTCATCTAGAGATATAGCAAATGAATTGACATCATTATGCACAATATCATTTTATTCCAACTAAATTTAGAATATTCACTATGCACGATAGAAATATAAGTATTAACTAAATTAATTATCTTTTAATGTATTCCACGAACATTGCTAAAGGTCTGTCGTCTGTTCCATGTTGTCGTCATCTTTTACGACAGTGGGTGTTTTGTCACTGTCTGAGCCTGAGTCTTGAATATATTATAACACGTTCCAAATTTGGTCAATCATAATTTCATAAATCGTTCGTTCCCTTGCAATTTTTCTACAGGCTGTGTTTTGAAAAGGATCATCCTCTGTTTTCCTGTCACATTATTAGTTTTCTCGATTTTTCTGGTAATTTTATGTTTTATGTTTTTATTTTTCCCCTAAAACTATTTCTTCCGTTTTTCTAATAAATAAAAGAAATGATAGTCCTTTAGAATGTTTTAATAAGGTAGAGCGAAAAAATATTTTTTTAATTAGATGGACTGGTTAATTTACAGCGCAGCCCAACGATGTAACTTAGTATTCAAAGGGAAAATGCAACAGGTTACTTCCTATCGAATCTGCACCCCAAATTTATATTTAAGACCAGGGGTAAAAGTGAGGAAAACGCGTCCCCCCACTTTGAAAGAATATGTACGTAGTCACCCCAGTTTCTAAAAAATACAATGGGCAAAGATGTGCAGGGGGTATGGCGTGGTGTCACGCCGCTACTACCGTCCCCTCACCTTTTCAGACCCACTTTTACCCCTGTTTAAGACTAATTTAGTTTTAGCATTTTAGCCTTCGTCTGTCAACACCATCTTGATCATAACGCAACTTTGATCTACCATGATGTCAGGAACAGAAGCGTCGAGGATCAGGAACTGTGAATTCATAAAAACAGATCTCTAAGGTGTGAATTTTGATATATCCTGCAAGGTTTCTTTCGAATGTATAAAAAAGAAATTAGGGCGTATAAAAATATAACAGAATCATACAAAATAACCTTCTAAGATAATTCTGTGTTCTTTCGAAAGAGATAGTCGTACGTCACAAAGAATAAAGAACCTAAAAATATTACATATACCGCCTCCTGGAGAATAGGCAATTTTTCCATCTGTTTGACCTCTATAGTGGACCAAAATTTCGCAGTTCACATAGGTCATAGACAGTGACGACGCCAGCTTTAAGTTCTTAGGGGGCAAAGGAGGGGCAGATACATTTTCGGGGGGGCGGCTATTTGCCATACCAAAAATGACATATTTATTACGTTTGACTTAATTTACATTACATTGTGCATTTCGTTGCTATTTTCATATTAGACGTATATGATTATAAATTAAACTTATTTCAAGTAAAATTTGTAACTGACAAATAAGTAACGTTTGCACATGAAATATTTTTCAATGAAACTTTTGAAGCCTGAACATAAATTGAATTATTTTCGCGTATGCTACAAGTAACACATTTGTCTAGTACTACGTGCTACGTCTCTCTCTCTCTCTCTCTCTCTCTCTCTCTCTCTCTATATATATATATATATATATATATATATATATATATATATATATATATATATACGAGGAGCTGCTGAAAATGTCGTAGTCCAATCCAGAAGGAGTGTAGGTACTAGGTAGAAAAATGAAACCGTAGTTTAGAGAAACATATCTCTGTATGTACAAATACAAATTTTCATATTAATAATGAAATTCTTATTGTTTCTCAGGGCTCTGAAGTGATTATGTGTGCCCAAACAGATAATTTCACGAACATCCAGATCCTAACTGTTATACATTTTTGTTCCACCAAGGAAAGTCACCGAAGTAAATTAATTAGGAAATCAGTGAAACACCACGGGACTCTCCTCCGTTATATACAGTGGTAAAGGAGTAAGTGGCTTAGTATAAACGTGGCGATTTCTCAACAAATTATGTTTTACATCCAGGATGATTAAAAGCAATGACTCTTTCCGAAATCATGGATGCAATTTGTGACATTATTCTTGCAGCGTTTCAGCCAGTGATGGATATAGCCCTGGGCCGGAGGGCCTAGGCCACCCCAATTTTTGAGTGACAAAAATAATTTAAGCTATTATTTATATAGTTTTTAAAGTGTATAGTAAACTCACGATATACTTATTATAGTCTGAGGTCTGGCTGCACCCCGCTTTCTCAATTTTTACCTTCTCAGCAAAACTTGTGTCACAGATTCTGGGCATTTCTTTCGAACGCGTTGGTAGCAGGCCCGTATCCAGGGGGGTCTAGGGAGCCGGCCCCCAATAAATTTTCGCTGGCCCCCCTAAAATTTTCACGGTAGGCTTGCAAATGAACTATAATATGGTGATGAACTATAATATAGTTAGATCGGGCACCCCTAACTTCGGCCGGGCCCCCCCTATATTTTTGGGCTGGCTACCGGCCTGGTTGGTAGCATAATTCAGAATGGCTTGGGTATGCTCAATTTTTCGGCATAATGGGTTCCCAAAAAATGTAAGGAGAATAAGAGTGACAGCATTAAGAGAAGTCTTCTTCCAATTTGACCGTAATGCTGATCAATTTCGCTCACGAATAGTAACCATAGATGAAATATGGTTGTACCACAATGATCATGAATCGAAACAACAGTCAATGGAGTAATAGCACTCATTTCCCCATCGCCCCAAGAACTTCAAGACACAGAAGTAGGTTGAGAAACTGTTTGTAACATTCTTCTGGGATAAGTATGGAATGGTACTCATAGACTACCTCCGCAACGGTCAGATATTTAATGCAGAATCTCTACATTACTTACAAAACTGAAAGAAAAATTTAAAGTTCAACGCCGCGGAAAGTGAAAAGAAAGGAATTATGTTCCTTCAGGAGAATATACCTGTCCATAAAGCCCCTGCGAACACAACTGACATTGCATAATCTAGAATTTCAATTTCTAGATCATCATTCTTATTCCGCAGATTTAGCTCCGTCTAACTATTACGTGTACTTATTTCCGAAATTTAAATAATACTTGAAACGACGCCATTTTAGATCTGATAGGGGTAGTGCTACGAACAGTGGTGCGAGGAATCTTCAGATTTTTTAACTTTTCTGCAAAAACTGGAGCACTGTACAATCCTCTGAATATTGAAAGCCGATAATAATGTTTCAGAAAAAAGAAGTATAGAACCTTTAAATAAAACAAAATATGAAACTGGAAACTTCAACCTAAATACAAATAAGTTACGTAAATGGTTTTACCTTTCTTTTGTTTCCAATCGAAGTTGATCCAATGAGAAGAAAACAAGCCGACCAAATCTACTATTGTTCGCTAGGCACAATAATTAAAAATCGTAAGAAAGAAGTAGAACTAAATTTACCTCAAAAGGGTCTAATTAGAAAACAAATATGCGTGCATACCCAGACGCTCAAAGAAGAAAGCTTGAGGACTAATCTGCCACACAGTAAATGCATGGAAAGTAGACTACAATTTGACAATGAGATTAGTTATGATACTGATATAAAATACTACATGTAGAATGTTTAAAGATTGTAAGAGTCTGGGGGGGCAGTCTAGGTGGCAGTCAGGGGGGCAGAAGTAGCTACTAGGGGGGCGCTCGCCCCCTTGCCCCCCCTCTGGCGTCGTCACTGGTCATAGACCCCTTGGTGCCAGTCGGCCAGTGGAAACATAATGAGAATAACGAACACACAAATTAGACAAAACGATCCTTTTCAGGCTCACCTTAGTCAACTTACCTACTCATAAAGATTATCAATGACCAAATATATACAGAGGATATCGAGACCAAAGAAGAGGATGATATAGTAAAGGAGCAAGGAGTCTCGAAAAGAGTGACAATAAACTTTTTCTAGGGTCTTGGACGAGTATGACTCTCCGGAGATGGTGGAATGGACCATCGGACAATACATTGTGATAGACTGGCAGTGGAAGCTTTGGACAACCAATCATACAAAGTGTATCTAACAAGCGAATTACGGAGAGACTTATTCTTGAAAATATTCCAAGATGAAAGAGATTTTGGACCAAAATAATCCCTAATCGAGAGCCATCTACATATCCAGAAGCCGGAGCTCTCACAGGAAAACCAACACACACAAGTGAAAGACAAGATCCAACAATAGTCAACTCATACAGGTGAAAGACGAAAACAGAGAACAGCAACCCACGCAAGGGGAAAACCAAGAGAAAATAAACGAACCAATATAGGTGTAAAATGAAATCGAAATAGACGACAGAGTGAAAGAACGAAATAGAGAGAGAAGTCAAACTGAACTAGAAAACAAAACTAAAACAATTGATGACTTCAACCCTGAGATGCCCAGAACGGATAGAAGAAGAACCAAACAAAAACAGATTGAACCAAATCCTAAGCAGCCTGTAGAGAACAGCTCACACCAAACGACTAGCATTGGCCTTTGTCAGAATCAATCACATGAAACGGAAGCTCAGAAGCATAGTCAATCCTCTAAAGAATCGAAAGAAACGCTAATAAAGGAGACAAAAGAAGCAAGATTACCATTGTCATTTACCATTAAAGGACCAAACAACTTAGACGCCCAGCACATTGAAGAAGATCTCCAGAGGAAGAACATAAAATAGAAAAATGCAATTAGAATACAAATCGAGAAAGGTATAATTCCCTTGTTAAGTCTCTTTTTCAGAAAATTCGGACTAAATAAATAACCTAATAATTCATGGTATCAGAAGAGATCATAAGCACTATACAGTTGAACCTTGCAATAATGTATTTGTAACAAATGTTGGTTTGAAAGGATTTAATGAAGGTGGATTTGCCCAGAACCCAACCACGACTCATGTCCTGTCACAACTGAAAAACCGGTGCAGAAATAAACGCCGTTTTAACAGATATGTCATTTCCCACGAAAAAGATTTTAATAAATCATTAAGAAGAAAGTTCTGTTCCACCTGCATCAAAACGACTACCGTTTTGGAGCTATCTCCCCTCAAAATAACACGCAATTCAACGACTAGATGTATACCAATACATTACCAGAGGAGATTTAAGCATAGATAACGCTTCCGGCTCCTTTCTGGGCCAGAAAGGCGGCAAACAAGTCTAATAACCTAATAGAAGAGAAAGAGAAAATGGAAGCCGAAATCATTCAAGATTGGATAAAAGAAGAAATTCAACAAGTAACTTCAAAAGTACTAATATGGGTCACCAGTAAATATTATCAACTTCTGTATAACAGCCACAACAACAAAATCTAATCAGGGCAATAGAAACGGCAACAGCTGTATGTCACACCTACATATACAGAAAAACTGAAGGAAAAGCATGGGGCAGCAGAAGAAAGATGAGGTGAAAAGAAGTTGAAGCCACAGACAGATGGCGTCCATGGAAAGCCGTGGACAATGATAACACACTTGTATGTTCAGAAATAACAGACTTTCACTAACCAAACACTTCCCCAACTACATATAACATATTCTTGTAATATAACTGATCAATGTATTAACAGATTAATTCGTTAAACGTATAGATACAAACCCTTCACAACACGGTTTTACCACGTAAATTACCTATACATGTAGCATGACTAAAATAAGTTTTTTTTCTTGGTAATCCAGGTCTTTGTCTCTCTAACAAAACTACAGAGTTAAACATCTCGCTCCTTCCTGCTTTGTTGTTGACCCTTCTTTCTTTATATCTACACGTGAAGAGCTGAAATGCTCAATGATCCTAAATGCCAAAATCTGAGGGTCGAGGAAACTAAGAAGAACATCGCTACATTAACAATATGAAAAAGTGTAATGCAGACAGCACATTCTATTAGCAGTTATTACCAATATTTAGAGCCTTATTGGCACTTAGATTACATAGCAGGGCATTGGCGTGGGACGTACACGTAGATCACATATAAGCGACAAAACAATATTTTCTAGTTTTGGCACTTAGATCATTTAGAATTTCAGGTCTTCACATTTTGACCGATCTGTGTGTAAATGATATAAGTCGCAACCCTACACTCCGCCAACAAATACTTCAAATTACTAACTGCATGGAGGAGAGGCATGTACACAGATGGTTAATGCATTATTCTCTGTCAGGACGCAGGCTTGACTAAGGGGCGTCCTTTATTCTAAATTTTCTGTTTCTGTTTCTGTTACAATCAATATTTTTTACTTTTAAGAGACGACAGAAGAGGAGAAAGTATGTTGTTCTTGAAAAATTGTGAATTCGAGGTTTGAGAATTAACATATCTCCTGGAAATTGCAATTTCTGATTGTGATTATATGTTCATGTCTTCGTTCGTTAGCATAGAAAAAATATCATTCAAAATATCAGTACCAAGTTTTAAACTTAAGGGATTCATCAGATTTCGAAGTTTCTTCCTACTAACGCGCTCTTTTGATAACAAACACTGGCGCAAATCCCGGAGGTTTGAGGGAGACATGTCTCTCCAATCTTGGAACTGAGGGGGACTGTCCCCTCCAATAATCCGATTTAAAATGTGTTTTTGGGGAGAAATTTGGTGATTATGTCCCATTGCCACAAAAGAACGTGAGATGAAATTGACGTCCCCCAGAATAAGCCTCAAATCTGCCCCTTCCCAACGTTGAAGACAACTCTGCTCTTCTGATCCTCCACGACATTGTTTTTCAACTTCATTTATATTTTGGACATCGCAAAAAAAAAAAAGAACTGTCTTACCCGCCCCCCAATGTTGAAGACAAATTTGTGCCGCAGATAACAAATCAACTGTACGAAGCATCAAAAAATGTGAAGACAAAATCAGGAATTCTACAGTATTGACATTGCTATCAGCAAAAACCGAGCGTGATATAGCAAATTTAAAATGCAAACCGCATAACATTTTGATTGAAGACGTAATCGGAAGAAAGTACTTTTTAATGGATGTAAGAATATTCACAACAAATTAAATGTTTTTACACATATTTTAAAGAACCTACCACTAAACATTTAACTGGGTAATTTTAAGCTCAGAAGACTGGTTTTAACAAATTTAAAGTGCAACAGATACTCTACAACATCAAAGTTATATCAGGAACAGCATCAGCAGCAGCATATCCAGTTTTCTTTCAAGAGTTACTGTAATTTCTGAAGACGGACACAAATATGAATAAGCATTCAATGCGGATAAAAACAGGTTTATTCTTTTCAAAAATGCCAAAGAAAACCTTTATAACAGAAAGTGAAATATTTGCACATAAATTTGTATTTAAGGCAGCAAAAGACAGAGTTACCTTACTGTTTTGTTCTATGCATCAGAGAACTGCGTCATTAAGTTACTTATGCTTCACAGATAATTAAATAGTTGTGGTTTTTTAAAAATAAGAATGACTTGGATCTATCAGTGGTTTGGCACGCAAGTAGTCCTTGGGTTACTATTGCTCTTTTCAAGGGTTGGTCCCATCCCGAAGTTTATATTTATTTTAAAGAAAAACTAGATTCCATACTGGTTCTAGTTCTGGACAATGCACCAGGTTACCTTCGTAAGCTTGAAGTAGCGCTACTCATTTAAAGTTGAATATTGAATATATCTCTTACAATGTTACGAAATGTACATTGTAAGTGAAATTAAATTATTGTGACGTTTGTTATAAAAATCAACGTTCACATCACACGCTGCGAAAACTTAACCTCTTGTTTTTTTTATGGTAAAGTGAATTGAGCTATTAAAAGTTCGTATAAGTACATCCAATAGCAGTTAGAAGTTTAACCAATCTGTAAAATGAAAATGTTACTATATTGTTCTTTAACCTTACCGTGTTATGCAAAAGTGAACTAAGCGCCAAATTTTGAAAATCCACGTAAATGCGACGATTGGTTCCTGATAAGCATTAGAACGTTTTGCACCATCGAAAACAGAGGAAAACCAACACCTTTCCAGAAAAAGAAACATAATTTCACTTTTGATTACGGCTTCATTAATGCTGGACATCAACCTTTAAACGTAATTTTCTTAAAAGTAAGAAAATGGCGCTTAGTTCGTTTTCGCAGGACACGGTACATATTATAATATCATCTATTTTATTTTTATATATAAAAAAAATAATTCATAAGATAGGGCAGATTTGACTCCCCGTTGGTACTAAGGGTAACCTATCTTTGCTTTCGTCAAGAACTCTTTTAGTCCAAAATTTACATTTCTTTTTTTAAGTGTTACTTCTGACTTATTTAAATGCTAAAGCTTACAACTGTGTGATAAATTATATTCTAAAAGTGAACGTTAATACATAATTACACCGAGAAGACAGAACCGAAGTTCGGATTGTAGCATAAACATGCTTGTGATTTAGTAATGTACACTGAGGAAAATACGTTATCCGGACAGTGGTATATTGTACAAATATAAGGCATCCTTGTCTTTACTACGAAAATCTGTACGGAGCATACGTTATCCATATTCTACATACGTATGGCCTTTTCCTCGCGTAGATGCTACAGATGCCATTGAAGGATGTGTGACATATAACAGTCTTCCGTACATTTCTTTTTTTTGGACTTAAAGTAAGTTTATTCGGAATGCTTATAAGGGAAGTACGCATAAAACACACATCTTCAGTTAAATGTTTCGTGCAGGATGTTACACAGGGTTTGTACGTTAAGTCCAAAAACTACAGGATAGACACATGTAACGTTAGTTTTTACCTACGACACATACATTTTTTCTCAGTGTAAAAATGCATTAAAACTCCATTTTCAATATATATATATAAAGTAGAACTTCTACAAGTATTTCAGCTACAATGTTAGTTTAAAATATTTACTTAAATTAAATAAATTTAGTGTAACAATGACTCGAAATGGCGCGAGAAAATTTGACTCCCCTTTCTCTTGGAACTACTCGTGGCGTATAGGAACTCGTTACTTCTAGGGTTAATATAATTACCTTGTTGTTTTTATGTTTGGCTTTCGATCTTCATACTAATTTAAGATATAAGAAATTGTTTAGTTTCCGTTAAATAATAATAATAATAATAATAATAATAATAATAATAATAATAATAATAATAATAATAATAATAATAATAATAATAATAATAATAATAATAATAATGTGGAATGAAATTGTAGATTTATGAGTGTATAATGATTTGAGTTGATAAATTTAGTACAGTAATTACATTTCTTTGCTGCTGAAAATTCTGTACAAAACTCCAAGATATCTCGACCAACTTTAAATTTGTTTAGTAGTTTACTACCAAAATGCAAAATGTAGAAAAAACAAAACAAAACAAAAAAACGGTGTCTGAAGTCAGGACTGTAATTAATAAAGAAGTTTAGCATAAGATAATAATACTAAAAATAGTAAAAAAAATATATAAAGAAAGTCCCTTAGTGGCTAATTTACTTGAAGGTCACTCCCACATCATATAAGCTTAATATTCTTGTAACGTTTATTAATGGATGGAAGCCACCTTGCTTCTAAAACCCTTCTTCCTGCATTAGCTAATATGACTTCGCTTGCTGAAGGGATTTTCTTGGTCGTGAAGGATTCAGCTTCATGTCCTCAATTAATTTTACCATGAGAAGAAGAAGAAGAAGAAGAAACTGAAAAAAAGAGAGAGAACTTTATACCCTTTCATGAAGTTCTACAAACATGATTAAATTGATACCAACAAAAAGCGCAACAACAAAGAGAGGACGAAGGCTTAATTTAAACAGCCTAATCATACGTCGATGTTATATTTTGAATATATGTGTACTGGTTTCCATATAGAAAATTAAATGTCTGAAATGGTTGATTAAGATTCTGAGAAATTGCTTATAGATGAAACACGTAAATGGCAAAGCAAATGAATATAACACAAGATGAGCATCAAATTAAATTTAAAGGAAATATTTTCCTAAAGATAGTTCGAATTCACTTGGATTTCCATTTGCTACTTACAACTAGTACTTGTGTCACTGTTAGTATTAGAACTATGTGTATCACCATTAGTATTACAACTAGGTGTGTCACTGTTAGTATTAGAACTATGTGTGTCACCGTTGGTATTAGAACTATATGTGTCACCGTTAGTATTAGAATTATGTGTCGCACCGTTAGTATTAGAACTATGTGCCTCTCCGTTAGTGTTAGAATTATGTCTCACTTTTAGTATTAGAACTATGTGTGTCACCGTTAGTATTAGAACTATGTATGTCACCGTTAGTACTAGAACTATATGTGTCACTGTTAGTATCAGAGCTGTGTCACACCGTTAGTATTAGAACTATGTGTCTCACCGTTAGTGGTAGAACTGTCTCACCGTTAGTATTAGAAAAATGCGTGTCACTGTTAGTATTAGAACTATGTGTGACACCGCTAGTATTATAACTATGTGTGACACCGTTATTATTAGAAGTATGTGTCACAGCTAGTATTAGAACCATATGTCACAGTTACTATTAGAACTATGTGTGTCACCGTTAGTACTAGAACTATATCCGTCATCATTAGTATTAGAACTATGTGTGATACCGTTACTATTAGAACTATGTATGTCATCGTTGTACTAGAACTATATCTGTCATCGTTAGTATTAGAACAATGTGTGTCACCGTTAGTATTAGAATTATGCGTGTCACTAGTACCAGAATTATGTGTTTCACCGTTAGTATTAGAACTACGTATGTGTGTAGCCATTAAAAGCCAAACTACAATATGGCTTGGTATATACACAATATACCTGGTAATAATGCATTTTCACAGTGCAGATATGATAATAGATTTGCGAGGAATGGTTTTATGTAATCTATTTAGCGTCCCAAAGAATAGAATTTATCTCTACTCCTATATCTCTACTCAAACCGGAAATTGTATAAATTTACTACTACTTCCGGTTTCAACATTGACATTTGTAGAGCAAAAATAAAAAGATAGCGAGAAATGGCTTAAGTTGACTCGATTTTAGTTTAGTGTCTCGTTCAACAGTGAGACTATATGAGACGTGGACCTACTGATTAACGTGGAATCCGAACCACATGAGCTCCCGCCGGGAATTGAACCCTGGTCTCCCACGCCAAAGGCACGTACTAGCGGGAAATGAGTTTTATTGTCTTAATTGTCTTAAGAATCAGCTTTTTTATCAAACCGGAAGTGATGAAAGTCTCAAATTTCCAGTTCCAACACTTTCCGTCATAGCGAAGAAACAGTAATAGATAACGAGTTTTATTTTTCAAGTGGATTCACTACCACAAGGATACGATCATTATAATATGGTTTCACCTCAGGGTTTGTTCCTCAAAATGCAATCGATTCTAAGAACGAGAGTTTGTTTCTCAATTGCAAACCGGTTAAAACGAAAGTTCTTAAAAACCAACGATGTTATAAAATGGAGGATCTGCTCATACAAAAAAATCGTGAAGCCATACGTTACTGCTTTGCCACACCTACTCTGCCCACTCCGCGCCACTAAGATCGCAATGTTAGACTGACTGACTATACTCTGATTTCCCTGGCTTATTTTGCACATTTCTTTTCCTCCTTGTTATAATTACTTTATTTCTCGATAATACCGCAAGCGGTAGAATTAGTATTATATTCAATCATCCAATACTAGTTTTTCTGTATGCTTTCTTTGTCTTCCTCACACTAGATCGGAAAAGTGTAGGAGCTTTTTTCAGGCGACTCATCCTGAGTGAGATTTTCCTAGATTTTCCTAATTCACACCAGGTAAATGCCGGGATGGTAATTAACATAAAGGTCCCAGGCTGCTTCTTTGCTTCTTCCCCAAATCACCCATTTCCAGTTTTAACGTTGATTACTTCCAGTCAAATTTTGTAATGGATAACGAGAAACTATTTCCTGCAGTCGATCAAACATCTCAAGAATACATTTAGCTTTATATTAACCAGCTAACTCTATGGGCTATGAAACCCGGAGGTTCAATACCGCGTTCACAAAAGTTCTCCACTGACTTCTATCCTTAGCCAACTGGATACAGTTTCTACTTAAAAGGCAGGGTATCCAGGTGTAACACGCCGATTGTGATAAAATTGCACAGACATAAAGAACATCGAAAAAGAAGCGACACGTATTTTTTTTTTATATCGGCCAACAAGCACATTGAAAGGGTCAAATAGGGGCATAAAAATGGGGTCAAAATGAGATTATATGGAATATAGCGAGAACGAGAAAAGATATCGGAAAAGGTTAAATGTACCAAAAGCTAAAACACGTATTTTCTGTTTTCGTTTCTTCTTTCTTCCTGCTCCTTATCACCCTTTTTGCTCATTTCCGTAACACATTATGACAATGTTGTACACGTGATTGGTCTATTTTCGGATGTTCTGCTCTCTTCTCATGGGTGCGTTCTACCTCATTGATTTGCGTCGACTATGGGTAGTATTTCGTACATTTATATATATACGGTGTATCTTTAATGATGGGTCAACTTCAACTTCAAGGGGTGATGGAGAATGACAAAATAAGTGATTTAAGATGAGAAGTTGTTATCCGAAAATATGTAAATTCTGAGCTATAGCCTGCTGAAAATGTACCAAAATAGAAGAATGGCGGCGTAAGGGCATGTTCACAGCAAATGGACATACTCTTCGTGTGGGAGTCAAATATCCGAGGTGGAAGCTGAGTTGTATTTCTCGTACTTAGAGCCATTTGAAATATCGGGAGTGAACAACATAAATACAGGATGTACACAGTGGTATTTATTTGGAAAAGACATGGCTGCACTAGTATCAAAGTAGGTTTCACTAGCTACCAATAGTACAAATGGAGGTGAGTTATTATCATCATCATAAGTGGTTTACTAGACTTGGCGACTACTAGTAAAAAAAAAAGCTCCTATACCCCACAGCTTGAACATTGTTGATATGAAAACATTGCCCTTTAATATCATACTTGATGGATCGTGGTTCCGTGGTAAAGCACTCAGATCTGAATCCAGGAGTCCTGGAATCGATCCCAAATCATGTAAGGTTTCGTGTTCGACGACATCGTTGTACTGGTGTCTCCGGGTTTCTCCTAGTTCCGTACTCCAGCAATTATTGTAAATATGAGTAGACCTGATTTTCGATAGCCTCAAGTTGCGTTTTATTCCTCTTTCGCAAAGCTGTGGCAAGTATAATGCTCTACATGCAACCAGCATAAATCTTTTCTTAAAAGCCCTATTTAGTAACCCACAACAAAACCCGTTTCGTCTTGTTAAACGCGTCATTCGATACCCGTACTTGTTGAATATGATACTTTATCTACGTTGTTTGCTGCACACTACAAAGGAAACAACAAGAGTCTCTACAGCTGTACTCCCGTTGCATTACAATACTTGAAGGTCATGAACGTCATCGTTTGATAGGGGAAGTGTTTCGTTCTTTAAACTGAACTGAACTTTCTATTCTGTGGGTAGTCTCTCAGTATCTGTACCTGTGCGTTGTCTGTGCTCTTGGTCGGTAGCGGAATTAGTGCGGGAATAAAATGGAGTTCACGTTTGGAGAACTTGTAGATATGGTGTTTGTGTATGGGCTAGCTGATGGAAACAGGCGTGCAGCTGCAAGGTTGTATCACAACAGGTACCCAGACAGGCGACATCCAAAGTATTACATGTTTCCGAGGCTATGTCGGTGTTTACGAGAAACAGTACAATTGCACCCATTACATCACAACCGCGGAAGGAGACGAACAACCAGGATTCCAGACCTTGACGAAGAGGTTTTTGATCGTGTGACAGAACCTTCGATAAGCACAAGCGCATTAGCACATGAAGTGGGGGTTTATCACATTGAGAATACTCTGTGACAACAACTACACTCCTATCATCCACAGAAAGTTCAAGACCTGCATCCTACAGACTTCGACCCCGTGTAGTGTTCAGTGAATTGCTAGTGCAGCACTGTTTGCACAATCCAGATACTCTTCACAGATGAAGCCTGTTTTAAGAGAGAGAATGTATTCAATAGCCGGAATAGTCATGTGTGGGCAGTCGAAAATCCCCATGGTACCATTGTGCATGGACATCAACAGAAATTTGGGGCAAATATCTGGGCATGCATCGTCAGTGACAAGTTTATGGGATCATATCTGTTACCGCACCAGTGTACGCATCGTACGTGCAAGAAACACCCCCTGAATTATTAGAAGTCGTACCTCTTGATGTTCATCAACGAATGTGAGTTCAGCATGACAGGGCCCCAGCACACTTTAGAGTAGCTGCTCGCCAGTGCCTTGACTATTTCTTCCCGCATAGGTGGATCGGAAGGGGAGGTCCTATTTCTTAGCCGGCACGATCCCCTGATCTGAACCCTTCTTGGTGGTTTATGTAAAATGTCTCTCTACGACACACCTGTACAGAACGAACAATCCTTTTTGCACAAATCCTCGCTGCTTGTGATATCATTAGCACGAAATCAGCTATCTTCAGAGGATGAGAAGAAACTTATTACGGCGGTGCCATATCTGCATCGAAACCAGGAACGCCATTTTGAGCATCTGCTCTGAATGTAAGTACATTTGTTCTTCCTACCAGTATAATTTTCAGTCTTGTATAGCCTTAGTATCTGTCGTCCTCAATTACCAGACATACACTGTACCGTTGTTGCACCCAACCTCCTACGTCACTCCGTTGTCGTTTATGCAGTACGTATTTCTTGCTCCAATGATCCTGCTTCCTAGGATCGTTCTCAACTTTCGGTGATATCCGAGCTTTGAGATCTCACATTCTACCATACCCCTGTTAACTGCCACAATTTATACCGCTTTCGTGACACCGGTAAATCGCCTTCTGTTCTGTTATGGCCTCTTGAATCACTGTCAATTCTCCTTGACCCTTTTCCCATAGCAATACAGTACATTTCTGTGATTGTTCTCTTGTGCCGCCACTGTTCCTAATCGATTTGTATATGAATCGAATTTCCAGGTCCAATAATGCACTATTTCCTTTGACACGACCTTTCTCCGACAATTCGTTATCTCGTTCTCGCTCGTTTGTAGGATTAGTCAATCGCAGTTTCGGCGGGCTATAGCTCGGAATTGCAGTATTTCCGAAATAGGGATCCATTTCTCGAATTGCTTTTTGTGTCCATTTCCAACATCCCGGTACGTTTTACCCAATCCCAACCAGTGTTGTCATATGAGCCCCTCTTGCGCCACTACTGTTCCTGATCGATTTGTACATGAATCGAATCTCCAGGTCAAACAATGCACTATTTACTTTGACCCGACCTTACTCCGACAATTCGTTCTCTAGTTCTAGTTATTTTTGTTCAATTTTGGTACATTTTCGGCGAACTATAGCTCAGAACTGATACATTTTCGGATAACAACTTCTTATCTTAAATTGCTTATTTTGTCATTCTCCATCATCCCTTAAAGTTTAACTCATTATTAAAGATACATCCTGTACAGGGTGTACAGATATATATACAGGGTGTTAATGAACTATACCGACAAACTGTAAGAGGTGATTCCTCACATCAAAATAAGAGAAAAAGTTCATATGAACGTATGGCGAAAAGTGCATAGTTTCTGAGCTAGAGCTGTTCAAAGTCGCGTAAAACCCAAATTTCAATAGGCCTTATTTCGAATTTCAGGAACTGTGGATAGTGGTTCTTATCAGCGTAAAGGAAGCCAAAAGTGCATATTTCATCAACTGTCAATAGGTCTAGATGGTATTCCTTACAGAGTATAATTTTCAGATATATTTTCAATAAAGTTTTCAGATAGACCCTGATTTCAAGAAGGGTCCAAAATAGGCAGGAAGTAAACCTTGACAACAAAAGACATCTAATGCTTCAGAGGGAAGGTCACAATGTTAGAAACCAGCAGCTTCATGCGTTTTTATGTTCAAAATAAAGTGTGATGTGATGTATTTAGTCACTGTATATTTCACATTTTCTTCATTTATAAGCGTGAAAGAAACGATCCTTAACTCTTCCGACATCGCGCTAATGGATTCCGTGTTTACTGCTATCAAGGCTTATCGTTTCCCTACTTTGTACCAATCATAAAGTCAGAGCATATCTCAAAATTTGGTTGATGGCATGTCTGAGAAATTCACCCTGCAGCGAATAATCTGTACACCCATTGAACATTAATGAAATATGCATTTTTGGATTGCGTATGCGTGACTTTCTTTACGCTGATAAGGACCACCATCCACAGTCTCTTGAATTCGAAATAAGGCCTCTTGAAATTAGGCTTTTTTACGATTTTAGACAGCCCTTGCTCTGAAACTATGCACTTTCCCCATAGGCTCATTTGAACTTTTTCTCTTATTTTGATGTGAGGAATCACCTCTTAAAGTTTGTCGGTATAGTTCATTAACACCCTGTATATATATATATATATATATATATATATATATATATATATATATATATATATATATATATATATATATATATATATATATATATATATATATATATAATCTTTTTCATGAATAATGTGTATGATTTATTAGCATAAAAACACTGAAATCTACCTTAATAATGAAGTAAATGGACATTTTCCAATTTGAAAATTGAATAATGTATAAAATTTTCATCGAGTTTGTGGTAGTGGTAATGGTAATGGTAATGTATATCCTGTCATTTGTTTAAAATTTACCACTTATTATTCACTTGGAAACTCATTATTTTCTCATCTGGTTTTCTTCTTTTTGTCCCCCTCCCTTATTTCATATGACTGTTATAAATGTTTCCACTACTAATTGGGGTCATTTGAGTGAAAATAAAAAGCATGAATGTAACATGTGACTGTTCTCATTAAACAGAAATGTTCAATATGGACTGTTCGCCGGTATGTCGGCCATATAAAAGTCGCAATGCTATTTTGTTATTTAACTAGCAATTACTAAAAGGTTACTTACTAAAAAAAAGGTTTTATTGCATAAATTAAGAGAGTTAATTTATTCCTTACTTTTCATTAGAAGAAAAATCTAGAAACATTTGAGATGTTTCTTTTATCTAAAATAAATGAATTTCCTTTTCCAGTGTGAAATTACGTTAGACTTCTAAACCATGAGAATTCAATACTTGTGCCGTGATCCTAGGTTTGCTAACGCTCCTGTCTTTGGCACTCGCGGTCCCGGATTCGATTTCCGAGGGACACTCGGTCAAAAATGTGTAAAAGTTTTTTTCAGGGCAGGCATCCTGTGTGAGGTTTTCCAGGGTTTTCCTCATCCACACCAGGCAACTGCCGGAATGGTACCAAATATACAGGTCCCAGGCCGCTTCCTTGCTTTTCCAATTCTTTGTTTCTTCCCTTTCCTCGGATTGTGTGACCGCCGAGGGACGTCATTGTAATTTTAGGATCGTAACAAAGGCGTAAGCCTCACAGCATCTCCATCATGTGGCGGTGCTGTGCCATCAGTAGTAGCTCAGAATTATCTCTAAAAATACTCATAGAATAAACTAACTATTGGGGATGAAATTGATGCACAACACGGTACTTAACTAAATTATGATTGAATTTTAAATAAAATTCAAATGTTTCTAATTTAGAAAATGACTAGTTGGGGAAAAGGGTGAGAGAAAGAGAAAGGTTGTAATTAAGGAATAGGAATGAGCACTAGCCTGATAGATCCAACGATCCTGGTCATCTGGAATGATGAATATCTTTCTCTGGAGAAGTCTGGATTAGCTGGAGACAGTCAACATCTGGATCTTAATCCTGTTGATCTGCAAGGGGCATCGATAAAGCGTCTTTACGATAATGTCCTTCTACATCTTCATTCTACTAGACTGCTGGAGCTTGTTGAGTCTGCGGTGATAAACCAACAGAATGGTACTCTTTGACTTGTGGAGTCGGTGGTCCTCCAATGGTGGGATCCGCTTCTCTCCGATGATCCTGCACCTGTCCCAATCGTGTGTTGAATACCCCTTGTTGTTCTGTTCCTCGTGGTTTTGATCAATTCAAGAATGATGACCTAATCGGGAAGTATCAGGCTGTGCTTGAAGGTATGCGGAAAGGAAAGAAGGAAGCTAGTCGAGTTTATTTAACAAATATGCATTTACAACAGGTGTCTGGGAATGTACAATTCTAGTCAAAGTTTTCTTTCAATGAGTTTTCAAAAGTTCATGTTTCTTTATATCAAATACACAGTTACTTCACACCTCATACACGACGGGCTAATATGGCCATATATCTAACGGGTGTTACACAAAGTAACTATGCAGTGCCATGTTGTGGTGTGCTTAGTGATGACTGATATGATTGTCAATTAGTAATACAACATTTTCCATTGTTTAACATATTTGAACCGTATTTGACCAGGTATTTGTATTTGTTCACAGGTCCGGTTTAATTGAAGATCAACGTCTTGTGTGACATCATTGGATCCAGGTCATCATACTGACGATTGAACAAGGAGTGTTTCTTGTGGAACATGTGTTCCGCAATGGAGACAAGTTTACCTCAGCAGTAGAAGCTGCATTTTCAACAAAGTTCCCAGGAGTAAAGATGCCTAACCGCAATGCTGTACGGAACCTCATGAAGGCAATCCGCACACCATACAAGAACTCCAAGCTGCACTGACACCTAACATTCGGAACATCACTCCCGATGTTCTCCACAACGTCTTCAAGAACATGCAGAAACGTATGCAACTGTGTCTTCAAGTGCAAGGGGATCACTTCCAGCATCTCTTATAACTTCCATGACATTAAAGTTTAGCTTCGAGTTAATTTCAGTTGTTTAAAGTTGTTTATGTAAAATAAAATACGGCAAGTTATGAACTGCATAGTTACTTTAGATGCCGAAAGCCCAATAATCTAATTCCTAGTTCTAATCAATGCTGAAACTAAACTGAACCATGGGAGTAGAAGGCCTATAATTGGCAGTTGCAATAGTGAGGTATGGTAAGAGATGAACTTGTTCTTTGGGTGCTGAATAGACACTATCAATTGCAATTATTACTATAACAATCAATACGGAAACCAGAAGTTATACTTGGTGGCATGATGGTATAGAGGGAGAGCTCATACTTCTGGTGCGAAGGGTCCCTCATTAGATCTCCGATCATGGAACTTTGTCGGTTACTACATTGTGTTAGTTATCTCCGAGTTCGCCCGTTTGCTCCTTTGATTCACTCTAATCATCTGTCTTCTCTAACTTGAAGAAATAATCGTCTAATGTAACATTAGAAATTTCATAAGACTGGTGTATGCAGCGCCACCACATCAACTCATTTTTCTTCAATGTCTTTGGAGGGTTTCTCAGGTCTTCCGGCAGGCGGCAGCAGGGAGACTAGCCAATGGGTTATATAATCCCGCGCACGCGAGAGAGGAAGAACTTCTTTCTTTTATCTGCAATCTCCAATACGCCAGCAGCAGCAACACCACCGAAGGGCAGATGGAGCAATGATCGGCAGAAGCTATAACCGGAAGACAGTGATGGGAACTAGTGCATAATGGCTTTCATTCAGTTTTACAGTGACTGATTAAAGACACGAGTGTAGAAGTGCGGCTAATTCCATAAACTGTACCACCTTAATAACGACGCGCCATATGCGTAACCGAGACGAAATGCATCCTCTCGTTTGCTCGAGCGCAAATGCGACGGCGACAGGACATCAATGTTAAAACCAAAAGTACCAACAGATTCCTACAATTTCCATTTACAAATAATAGTGGAATAAAGTTAGAGACGGAGTTTTTTTTTTGTTTTGTTTTTACTATGGCGATAAAAGCTGAAACCGGGAATCACAGATATTCACCACTTCCGGTTTGAAAAGAAGAATAACTGTCGAGGAGGAACTTATTCATGGAGCATTGATTTCTAATCAATAAGATATTTTCGCTATATCTTACTTTTTTTCTGTTCTGTAGAGATCAATACTGAAACATGAAGACGTAGCACATTGCTACTAAATAAGTCACCAACATGAAGAAAGAATACAACCTATAATAGACTCAGAAAAAGGACTTTTGTAATCAGGCAAGTACGCAAAATTTTATTTTGGAACGTAGCGCAAATACACTATGGAGATAAATTTTATTAAAATTTGTAAAAATCGCCCTTAAAGTGATTAAATTCACAGAAAAGTCGGGTTTTCGAAGGGGGCGCACGTCCAGGACCCAACAACCTGCGTACCCACCTGGCCGTAATACTACATTTATGGTGACATCATTATAAGGTTTAAAGATAAAATTGTAAATGAATGACGAATACTATAACGTCGCTGCTCCTCGAAGAACCGCTATGTGTTAAAACCACAACTTTTCAGAAGTAGCAAAAAACATTCCGAACTCTTAAAATTTTGCCAAATACACGGAAACACTTGAAAAATATAATAAAGTTGGTTCTGTGTATATTATGCACTGGACATTGTTGTAGCTTGGTTCAACAGTTTTATATTACTATTTTTGTGTTTACGTAGCACCTTTTGCACCTTTAGAAGCACATAGAGGATATGTATACATTAATCAATGCGTACGTCATGAGAACCAGAAGCCTATAATTTCAATCTATAATTTTTCATTGTTGTGGCGAAACAATTGAATATTAACTTATGACATTATAAGGGACGCTGCCTGATAGCTTTCTGGTTTATTTGCACGACATAACTCATTTTCGACAAAAATGCCACATAGCGGTTTTTCGAGGCGCAGTGACGATAATTAGATATAATACTAATCTTCTGCTTCAATAAATAAATAAATAAATAATTTAATTAAATAAGTGAGCCACAAACTGTTTACAAAAAAGCTACAAAACGAATTATGGATTGTATCTAGGACTTAGGCTTAATATTGGATTAAGGAAGAAGTTGATCAACTGCTATGTATGGAGTATCGAACTTTATGGTTCAGAGACTTGGGCATTACGAAAGTTAGAGAAAATATATTTAGGGAGCTTCGAAATGTGATGTTGGAGGAAGATGGAAAAAGATAAGATGGACAGACAGAGTAACAAATTAAGATGTTTTGAAACGGATAGGAGAGAAGAGGACACTTCTAGCCAGCATCCTTTGTAGGAAGGCCAATTGGATTGGGACACATCTTGCGAAGAAATTCTCTTCTTCATACCGCCATAGAACGAAAGATGGAAAGAAAGCGAGAAATAGGAACAAGAAGAATACAACTGATCGAAGATTTGAAAAATAGATGGAAATATTGGGAGTTAAAAGAGAGAGCTGAAGATCGAGAAACATAGGAGAAACATTTTCAGGCTCAAACATAAAATTGAAAAAAGGAAAGATTAGTCCCAGGACCTGCTAAAAGGCAGAATGCTTAATATCAATAATAATAATAATAATATTCTCGGCCTTATTTTATAGGCAAGAAGATACTATTTGTCTTTGGATTTGGAGTATATGACGACATAATTATCAGAGTGCAAGCAATGTATGCGGTTGTTGTGATGTTGTACAATCTGGTATGTGAAATGCACAGTTTATATACATAAAATGGTCTAGTTTCTTTCGTCAGTAACTGTAGAATTGTAAGCGAAATTAAATTATCCATTGTTCTTAAAGTAGTTCAGCAAATGCGTCTTTTTCCTAACTTTCGCAAAGAAACTAAATTCAGAGTGAAAATTTCTTCATGCGAGCATACCGTATGATGTATACCCATTTCTCATATGTCACATGAAATTCTCACGCTATCGTCATAGCTGCATCTTAGCGCGAGTTGGAATGTTTTTTACTCGTTTTGTCTTTTCTCCATCTTCACCACTGACTGAGATTTACTGCTTTCGTCGGGACTTCAAAAGAAGAAGAAGAAGAAGAAGAAGAAAACGCTCATCATACTTTAGAAGAGTAAGGACTTTTAGAGGAATTAAGTCGCTGCTTGGCAACAGATGGCTCTGGGGAGAAGAAAAGACAAACGATAACAGAAAAGAGAGAGCGGGAGAGAGAGAGCGAGTTTAAAATCGGTCTTGGACTAGCTTCGCTGGCAAAGCGAACATTTAGCTGTTTCTGAGCTTCTGGCTTAAAAAGATGGTATATAAACTGGAGTTTTTGTTTTGGAAGTTGGAAGACGAAAGATGCGGGCTTTTAAGTGAGAAAGGGGGAATAATATGAACTAGCTGCTGTATTTGTGTGCTCTACATAGTTTATACCAAAAGGTGATATAGTTACTATTGTCTTACTCTTAAACTAGACAAATACAGGAGCAAAAAGTACTTTAAAGTTTTGCTGAACAGGTTTTAAGAGTATTACGCGCGTCTGTCTTACCTATTAAAGAGAAAATTCGCTTATAATTGGAGCAAGCAATTGCAGTCTTAATTAGGAAATTGAGCGACGGTTCCCAGCGTAGACTAATATAGCTATTTACAGAAGTTAACAAAGTACATCAACAACAGTTCACATTCCTCAGAATTTATTTTGGTTCAAAATTATCTCTGTTGTGATAAATCTGTGGCTATCCTAGACAGACTTCTATTGGAAGTGTATCAATCATTCATTCAACCCAGTTCTAAAATATTAATAGCGTAGAACTAAAACCAATAAACATGTTCAAAGATAAAACGTATACCATTCGAAATTTCTCATTGAGCTGAATAAAATGCATTTGATGATACGATTGTACGCAGGGCCGGCCCTAGGCAATTTTCTGCCCCGTGCAATACCATGATTTGCTACCCCGTGGAATAGCATCATTTGCTGCCCTTTCTTTCTCTAGACAGAACAAATCTTAAAAGCCACGACTTTAAATACGTTACTTCATCATAAACAACGAAAGGGAGGAAAACAGAACTCGCATTGAGAAAGGCCTAAATACTACTACTACAAATACACTCTCGTCTGACATTTCTTTAAATAACAATCTATTATGTTAGTGAAAGATAAAGCAAACACACCTGCAGTGCAGTGAGGAAAGTGGATCTGCAAAGCAGGTGGATGTAGGTAGCGGCATCATGTCACGCCGTTCCCCTTGTCTATCTTAGCCCATTGTGTTTTTTTACGAACTGGGGTCGCCTTACATATTTTTGCGAGATGGGGAAACGGCGTCCCCCGACGTTCTTTTTACTTTTACCCCTGTTGCAGAGGAAAGATGGTAATCCTTTTTATTGAATATATATAGAACTTCAATCTCAACAAATCAGTTTGCAATTCCAGTAGAACTAGCTCTTTTATATTTCATTCATGATTTTCCTTCTACATCTGTTTTTAAAAAAGTTAAAAATCTTGTTTCTGGCTTCAATGGTAACGAACTTGGTTGTCACAAAGACAAAACTACTTTTCATATCACAACTATGATAACTAATGAAATGGAACAGGTGTTTGCTATTGTTCAAGAATTGAGTTCTTGTACTTGACAAAAATCAAACAATTCGTGCTGGGATTCGTTTGACAATTTGCTTTAGCACTGTCCATGTGACCTTAAACTAATGCGACTTAAACATGATATATAAATGTAGATTCAAATAGAAGGTCAGTTTAGTAAATTTAACTACTATGTCATCTGGTCATCTGTTTCCAACAAGAAATCTTTATTTTAAATAATATACTTATGAGAGATTTAGCCGCCCCATGCAAATGTACATGTTGCACATATAGTAGAGCCGGCTCTTCTGAATCCGATAACCATGCCATCTATTCATATGAATCTTATTCATAAGTATACCTTCACCAAGTTTTTCATTATGATGCCAACAAGATAGCAATAGACAATATGGTTAATGTGATATACCCGGTATTTAGTTAGAAACAATACACACAATATTTTTAATGAGGTACACCTGGTGGTTAATAACAATACATACAATATGATTAATGTGATATACTCGGTAATTAAATAGAAATAATACACACAATATGGTTAATGAGATATACCTGGTGGTTAATAACAATACATACAATTTGATTAATGTGATATTCTCGGTAGTTACTTAGAAACAACACACACAATATGGTTAATGGGGTACACCTGGTGGTTAATAACAATACATACAATATGATTAATGTGATATATTCGGTATTTAGTTAGAAACAATACACTCAATCTTTTTAATGAGGTACACCTGGTGGTTAATAACAATACATACAATATGATTAATGTGATATACTCGCTAGTTAGTTAGAAACAATATATACAATATGATTAATGTGATATACTCGGTAGTTAGTTGAATACACACAATATCGTTAATGAGATATACCTGGTGTTTAATAATAATATATACAATATGATTAATGTGATATATTCGCTAGTTAGTTAGAAACAATACACACAATATCGTTAATGAGATATACCTGGTGGTTAATAATAATAATATATACAATATTATTAATGTGATATATTCGGTAGTTAGTTAGAAACAATATACACAATATCTTAATGAGATATACCTGGTGGTTAATAACAATACATACAATATGGTTAATGCGACATACTCTGTAGTTAGAAACCATATTCACAGTATGGTTTAAGAGACATACCCGGTAATTAAAACAATACACAGAACATGGTTAATGAGCTTGAATCTGTTCCTGCCTGTATATGAATTTTTAAATTGATTTCTTTGGTGTACTACATGCTTTATTCCACTTTTCAACAATATTTATGCATTTGTTGTTGTGTGATAACTAGTGTTTCTATACTGCCATTGTACTTTGTTGCGTACATTGTATTCAACCGCGTGTGATAAAATATTTAAGCTCACGAATAGTGTGAAAATTCTTTGCTGAGAGAAGGGACATTCGACTGTAGCATATGGCTTACTCCCAATTCCTCAGTTTTAGATAAGCAGCGAACTAAAATGTTTCATAGTTGGACAAACACATGAAACAAGGAACGCATACGCAGAATAGAAAACAGCATTTTTGGAAATGTATGATTTACACACATTGAACGAACCGCCGTCTCAAGGGAAGCGGAGGGATGCATGAAATGGCCACCATTTATTTTTTTGGTGTTGACCTGTGGTATATTATTAATTGAATAATCAATGTTTTAGGGAAATCAGAACGTTACTGCTGATATTAGAAATCTAGATAAATAGTAACAAAAGTCACTATGTTTGTTACTTAATAACTCTTGAGCCAGCCAAGCGATCTTGATCTAACTTTCAACATAGTTGAGGTTCGGGCCTGGGATGATTTTTATCATTTCGCTTTGACGAAACAATGTACGTGTGGGGGGAGATATATATAAAAATGATCGAAAATGACAGATATTAGTGGCAAATCTATAGTTTTCGGTGTCGCTGAGATTTACAGTGACACTTCCGATGCCATTTAATTCCAAATTTAACCCCACAACTTGAGAGAGAAGGAGACGGATATATATATATATATATATATATATATATATATATATATATATATATATATATATATATATATGATGGAAAATGACCGATATTAGTGCCAAATCCATAGTTTGCGGGTTCGCTGAGATGAATAGTGACATTTCCGATGCAGTTTGAATGCAAATTCAACCCCATACCGTTGGAGAAGGAAAGGGGAGATATATAAAAAGGTCGAAAATGGCCTATGTTAGTGTCGAATTCATTGTTTTCGGTATCGTTGAAATGAACAGAGACACTTCACTCGCATTTAAATTCAAATTCACTCGCAATAATAATATTTATTTTTTTAAAATTTATACACGTTATTTATTATGTTCTGATTTTTCATTATGTTTTGTTTGTTTCTATCTATTTAATTTTTTTAACATGATTTTACTTTTATAAATATTTTTCTTATTTTAACCTTACGAAGCTGGTAATTAACGTTAGTAATCTATAAAGGTGATAAACGTTATTTTGATAGTTATTACCTACTATTTATTAAAGTAAGAAAGTTGCACTTAACTGAAAAACGGAAAATTTTTGCATTTTTTTTTAAAAAAAGAAATATTTGACAAATATTACTTGACTGGTGCTGTCTAAAAGGCTTTCCTTTCTATCGGGTGCCAAAGCATAAAATTTGAAAGAGAGAGAGAGAGAGAGAGAGAGGGAATACCTAACCGAATTATCGAAGCTAGATGTTATCAACGTTGATGTGTAACGGTGCGAGCTTTCGAAAGAGAAGGAAAGAGAATGGAGGAAAAGAGGAGAGAATGAAATCAGAGAGAGAGAGAGAAAGAAAGAAGAGAAAGCGAGGGAGAGAGAGAGGGAAAAAGGAAGGGTAAGGGGCAAGGTGGTGAGGGTGGGTATAAAATGGTAACTGCCAGGCTATTAAGGGAGGCAGCGAAGAAATAATAATAATAAAAAAAAGGTTAGGCTTTATTAACCTTTCATAAAATGTAGTTGGGGAGTTTCGCATCTCTCTGTGAGTCTTTTTTTTCTCTCTCTCTCCCTCTATCTCTTTTATCAATTCCTTATTGATCTATGGAATTTTAAAATCCACTTTACTTTTAAACAAGAAAACTCTCTTCTGTAACAATAGACAACTTTTCTACTTTCGTAATTCCTTTCAAATTATTTTTCTAATTTGTTTTTCATGTCAGCTGTATTACATGTCAATCAAAATTATCTGTCAATATTGTTTTTCCTTACGAGTTTAAAACGTTTCTCCCGTTCTGATCCAAATACTTGTACATATTTAAGCTGGCCTTTCTATCTTTTTTGTTAGAAACGGTTGTGCGTTACTGTTAAAAGTATGTGCGTCACGGTTAGAAGTTTGTGTGTCACCGCTAAGACAATACAAGTAATAGCCACTCGTTTAGCTCTCTCGTGACTATATGGTTAGCGTAAGGGTCTTTGTCACAGGAGACCCGGGCTTGATTCCCGGTGGAGCTCATATAGTTCGGACCCGAAGTTAAGCTGTAGATCTAGTTCTGATTTAGCCTCGCTGCTGAAAGGGATGCTAAACTCCAACCGACTAGTAGCAAATAGTTTATAGAATATTTTTTGTACATGTACAGAGCCTAAATCGATGGTAAATGCTGACGCAAAGTTTTGAAGAAAAACTTAACAACGATAAGTTATAACTGCCTCTATTGCCTATGGAACCCGGAGGTTCAATGCCGCACTCTTTCCTTAGTCAACTGAAACCAGTTTCTAATTTGTATTCCTATTTGTGCGAAATCCATCTTAATATTCACTTCCTATCTGCCCCTAGGTCTTCCTAATGGTCGTTTCCCGATTGGATTTTCAATTAAATATTCCTACTTTCGTTTATTCTGGCTATATGACCTGTATACTTCAACTTTCTAGACTTGATGACCTTAACAATGTTTGGTAAACGGTACAAATTATGCAATTCCTAGTTATGAAGTCTCCGCCATTCCCCATTCCCGTTCTTCTTGGGTCCGAATACTCGTCTCAGGATGTTCTTCTCAAATAATTTCCGTATGTGTTCTTCCGTCAGAGTAAGCGATCATGTTTCGCAACCATCTAACACAACAAGCATGATTATCCTTTTACATACTTTAAAATTCTCAACAGAATTCGCGACGGAAAAAGATATTGACCTGAATAATAACACGAATTCGCTGCTTTCATTCGACATAAATTTCTTCGTGGATGTAGATAGTAAATTACATAAAATCTTTTCTCGTTACACAATATTAAACTGGGGCTGCGGTGGTTCAGCGGTAGAGCGTTCATCTTTGGTGCATGGGGTCCTTGCTTCGATCCCAGGTCGCGTCAAGTGAGCTTTGTGATGGACAAACACCGTGTGCGTGCGTTTTCTCAGGGTACTTTCTTCATTCTGCCATTTTATTCATTTCTCATCGTCACCGCCTCCTTTAGCCTAGCCGGCATCACCGTGGAACGTAAAACTTGAATATTTCGTTTTATTTTCTATTTCTATACTACTAGTAAACTAACTTAAAGAGTAGAACAGAAAGTGCCAGGCTATTAAGAAAGAATAAAGTAGGTTTTATTAATCTTTCATAAAATATAATTGGGGAAATTCACATCACTCCATTTTGTTCTTCTCCTTTCTTTTTTTATCAATTCATTATTGATCAATGGAGTTTTAAAACTCACTCAACTTTCAAACAAGGGAACTCTCTTCTATAAAAAAAAACACACAACTTTTCTAGTTTTATAATTTCTTTCAATTTATTTTTCTAATCTGTTTTTTCATATCCGCTATGTTGTATGTCAATCAAAATGATCTATTAATAATGATTTTCCTTACAATTTTAAAACGTTTCTCTGCTTTGATGCAAATATCTACTTAAGCTATCTGTTTTTTTTTTTTTTTTTAATTTTTGTATTGATGTATATGACACTGTCTACTTGTCTGAAGTCTTCAATATTATTATTCTTATTAGCAGTTCTTGGATTTTAAAACAGAGAGTACTCACATCTTTCCAATTGTAAATTTAAGTTCAATTCAGGTATCATGTGAAATTGAGGTCTTGCACTATATGTATATATATATATATATATCCTTCAAACTGCATAATATCTTAATTCGAAAATAGGAGGAGTATCCAAAAGTTCGGGCAATCACCTAGAAGGTGACGCACTACGGACCCCCTCGGATAGGAATTTTACGTATAGTTATGTCTTTGTATGTTAACCATGCAAATTCCGGACTAGTTAGAACAATTCTTTCTTTCTTGTTGTTTACGGATAAATCACTGAAGGTGCGATGATTGACAAGATTGAGGCACGGAACGTCGTTAAGTTCTTCCATCTTATGGGGAAATCAGCAAAGTGGATCCACAAAGAGATGAAAGAAGTCTATGGGGTTGAAAGCCCATCCTATGATATGGTATCCAAGTGGGAACAGCAATTCCATTATGATCATCGCCGACACCTCTTGATCTGGAAGGCCATCTTTTACTGATGATGCCACTTTGACGGAGAAGGTTGAGATCATAATGGAAGACAGGAGGATAACTACTGAAAGTGTTATGTGTGCAATAAGTATGACTTATTGGTCTGCTTGAAATATCATTTACATTCATCTGCATCTTCGGAAAGTGTCAGCACGGTGGGTGCTACGACTGCTCACACCTTTCCAGAAGAGGACTCTGCAAGAGAAATATTGTATTACTGTGAGGTGAATGAAGGGGACCTTTCCGGACACTAGTGATAATAGATGAAAGTTTGGTTTATCTTAATAACCCAGAAACAAGTAAATAAGCAAATAATGGAAACACTCCTTTCCCCCACGCCCACAATGACAAATTATCTACCTTCAGACTATTACTAGTACCTGTTATTTCTATCTCCTGACCAAATTACTAGAAGATCTGAAGAAGAAACGTCGTGGATTGATCACAAAAAGGGTGCTGCTGCTCGCAGATAATACATCAGCTCATTCCGCTCTTGCATTCATGAGGAAGGGAATGGAATTAGGATATAAAATATTACCCTACACCATACTCACCGGATGTAGCACCAAGTAACTCCTTTCTCTTCCTAGAAATGAAGTTTTTACTAAGAGGACGGCATTTTGACAGTAAGGATAAGGTCATTTCTGATTTTGAACTGTGGTTTTGAAGCCAAACTGCAGACTTCTACAAAACCGGTTAACGGAAAACGAAGAACCGCTGGCAAAAATGTTCCGCTTGGCACGGTGACTACTAAGAGAAGGACTAAAACCATCATTGTATCAAAGTTCTGTAGAATAAATTTCTTCTAGGTGATTGCTCAAACTTTTTGATACCCCCTCGTATTATTAATGTTTTTTGTTACTCACGCAACAATTTTGATATAGGGAGTTTCGGTACGGGCATGTAATTTGAGGTACTCAGGAACTACCTCTGTAAAAATTGTTGCACAAGTACCGCAGGATTCTGAGATTTGTATAGGGCACATACTAGTTCCTAAGTTAAATCTTGACCCGACTACGGTAGGTTCCATAGTTTTGTAGCTATGGACCTTTAAAATTCATTTTTTCTTGTTTTCGGCAGCCTATAACTCCGGAAGGAAGCATTTATGCAGCCAGGTTTGCCTATACATTTTGTCTTATGTTGGTGTCATTAATCACCTTCCAAACGTTGTCGCTGTTGTTTTGAAACATTCTACATACATTCATATATATATATATATATATATATATATATATATATATATATATATATATATATATATATATATAAATATATATATATATATAATATACAGTAGAGCGTCGATTATCCGAAGTAATTGGGGGACATGGGTGTTCGGAAAACTGGTTTGTTCGGATAATCGAACTGTACATGTTTATTTGCCATGCGCGGAGCGGCACGCCTCAACTCTAAGCTGGCGCAGCTGTTGCTGTGAACAGCTTTGATACTGCCGCTACTTCTACAGCCAGTGCCAAACCGACAGAATTGTGCTGATTGTTGAAACACAGCGACTGACGGCTTGGCCGGTCAGCAGCGCCTTATGAAGGCCCCATTAGAAGCAATGTTCCGCCAGCGGTGGCTCAGTGCGGCGACTACTGTGGGAAACTTGGTTTGGGAGTGAGGGGGATGATGGACGGTAGGGTGGGAGAGTAACAGGTGCGAGCGAGTACACAGTTCGGTTAAGCGGTCGTTCGGTTGACCGAAGTTCGGATAATCGACGCTTTACTGTATATATATATATATATATATATATATATATATATATATATATATATATATATATATACACTATGTGATCAAAAGTATCCGGATACCCCCCAAAACATACGTTTTTCATATTAGGTGCGTTGTGCTGCCACCTACTGCCAGGTACTTATTATCAGCGACCTCTGTAGTCATTAGACATCGTGAGAAAGCAGAATGGGGCGCTCTGCGGAACTCACGGACTTCGAACGTGGTCAGCTATTTGGGTGTCACTTGTGTCAGAAGTCTGTACGCGAGATTTCCACACTCCTAAACGTCCCTAGGTCCACTGCCTCTGATGTGATAGTGAAGTGGAAACGTGAAGGAACACGTACAGCACAAATTCGTACAGGCCGATCACGACAGAGACTACCGACAGTTGAAGAGGGTCGTAAAGTGTAATAGACAGACATGTATCCAGACCATCACACAGGAATTCCAAACTGCATCAGGATCCACTCCAAGTACTATGACAGTTAGGCGTGAGGTGAGAAAACTTGGATCTCACGGTCGAGCTGCTGCTCATAAACCACACATCACGCAGGTAAATGCCAAACGACGCCTTGTTTGGTGCAAGGAGCGTAAACATTGGACGATTGAACAGTGACAAAACGTTGTGTGGAGTGACGAATCACGGTAAACAATCTGGCAATCCGATGACTGGGTGTGGGTAGGGCGAATGCCCAGTGAACGTCATCTATCAGTGTGTGTAGTGTCAACAGTAAAATTCGGAGGTGGTAGTGTTATGGTGTGGTCGTGTTTTTCTTGGAGGGAGCTTGCACCCCTTGTTGTTTTTCGTGGCACTCACACAGCGCAGGAATACATTGATGTTTTAAGCACCTTCTTGTTTCCCACTGTTGAAGAGCAATTCGGGGTTGGCGATTGCATCTTTCAACACGATCGAGCACCTGTTCATACTGCACGGTCTATGGCGGGGTGGTTACACGACGAAAACATCCCTGTAATGGACTGGCCTGCACAATGTCCTGATATGAATCCTATAGAACATCTTTGGGATGTTTTGGAACGCCGACTTCGTGCCAGGTCTCACCGACCTACATCGATACCTCTCCTCAGTTCAGCACTCCGTGAAGAATGGGCTCCCATTCGCTAAGAAACCTTCCAGCGCCTGATTTAAGGTACCGTCAAATGGGGTGAATAGAAACACATTTTTGGCTATATGAGAATATAAGTCTGGTAATGTTAAAGATTTCGCGTATCAGATTATTCCAAAAGAAAGGTCTTAATATGCTAATGAATTTCAGTAAACGTCATATTAATTTATCAACTCCACTTTTCTTCACCTTGATTTTTCTTAATGTTTCTATTCACCCCTACCCATGGGGTGAATAGAAACAATTACTTTATTTTCATTGTTGTTTCTTTTATACTATTGGAAAGGTAAAAAAGAAACAGCGTATTTGTTGAAACGAACGATTTATTTGATACCTGCAAGATATTAGTTCAATAAGACCAGTATTACATAAGTTACAAACTTATAAAACAATACAATGCACAATATAGGTATAAACGACCATATAGTTTTGATGATATTTGAATAAGATTTAAACCACTGAAATCATCAGGGAAACTTATCATGAGTTGAGTTGATTTTGAGGTTTACGTCCCGTTCAGCAGCGAGGCTATATGAGACGTGTACCTACTGATTAACGTAGAATCAGAACTACATGAGCTCCCGCCGGGAATCGAACCCGGGTCTCCCACGCCAAAGGCGCGTACGCTAACCGCTTAGCCACGAAGGGGCCCGAGAGTTATCATATACTTAAAGTGTGCTGACGAACTCCTAATAAAACCCAACAGTTTCGTTCTGAAAATTTCATTGTTTATGTGCTCTCTTATAAAACACTCCCACATATGCATCATGTTCCCACTTTTGCACTTGGGTGCTGAATAGTCTCATCGAGTTTTAGCTTCTCATTTTACCACAGCAAAATCACCAGCTTTAGAAAACCATCATCTAGTTCGTGATCGTCTGGAATGTTGTCTTCTGGAGTGTTGTCTTTCTCCTCTTCCGACAATACAAAGGTAGATTGAGTTTCGTTGTGATTTGATGAAAATGTATCATTTTCAGAAAACAAACCAAAACTCTTACCAGAAACATCTATTCGTACTCTCTTCTTCCCTTATTTAATTTTTTCATCTTCTCTCATGCTCCTGAGAAGATCCATAAGGGAACGGTTTACAGTCTGAGATGACTTTTGCTGTTCTGTTTCTTCTCGTTCATTGTCTTTTTTTGGCAACATCCTCAGTTTTTGGTCTCGACAAAGGGGAAAAATTCCACACTTTTCAAATCCAGCCCTGATATTTTCCTCCTTCAGTTTCACACTTTTTTTTTCAGAAGACTTGGAAATTTGTTCTTAGAGATGGTTGATACATTCCTATCAGGTCCTTTTTTCTGCTCCTCAAGAATTCTCCACTCCTTGAGGAATTTCAAGAATTTTCCAAGAAGTGTTTCTATTCACCCCACTAATTAAAAATGATAACAATAACCCAGTAAAGTTAAATTTTGATTAAAAATAATTTACAAAAGGAAAACTTTTACTATGAACGTCAGTAAATGAAACAACAAACTACAAAATAGGCATATGCTCAAATGCAACAAATATGAAAATGTCATACTTACCAAGAAAGTTTAAGGAGCGCTAAAATACCGTGTAAGATTTCAGTAACACATTAATGCTACTGCCGTCTACCTCAGTGTTCCCAACTCAGTAAAACATTTTGTCTCTGCCCTGGACACTTTAGCCGTATAAGACTATGTTAAGAAATTTCAGTTTTCTTGATTAATTTATCGTCCAGATAAATCCAAAACTAATCTGGGAGTTTTGTTTCTATTCACCCCCATGTTTCTATTCACCCCATTTGACGGTATGCTTACAAGAGTGGAAGCTGTCATTAAGGCTAAGGGTGGGCCAACACAATATTGAATTCCAGCAGTACCGATGGAGGGCGCTACGAATTTATAAGTCATTTTCAGCCAGGTGTCCGGATATTTTCGATCACATAGTGTATATACTGTATATATATATATATATATATATATATATATATATATATATATATATATATATATATATATATATATATATATATATATATATATATATATATGTGTGTGTGTGTGTGTGTGTGTGTGTGTGTGCAATGGTTTGACACAATAGTTAGAAGTTGTAAAAGTTAAAATGAAGTAATGTTGTCTTAAATTTCATTGAATCTACACTATTCCTTTGCATGAAGCTCATACTGCTTGCTGTGTATGCAAGATCGATATATCGTTATAGACAATGTATGACAAAAAAAAAAAAAAAAAAAGAACAACGAAATACTTTATGCTTCGTTCGTCTAAAGAATCCATCCAAACAGAAGTATGGAGTCCGCATAAAATAGTAGCAGTGATTGCTAACATAATAGCGACTGGCATTCATTCTGTGCGAAACCAACACTTTGCATTCAAACTTACACCGATACCCACATAACTGGGACGTGATTTCAAGCCTGTTTGATGCAATATGTATGCATTTCAACATTTACTCGGGAGGGGGGGGGGGAGAGACAACAATAATAGAAACCAAAATTTTACGAGTGAACTGCTTCCCTCTCTCACACAGATTCGTTCAGTTGACGTTTATAAATTTATGAGGCTGAATGATCGAATTAAATTACACATATCTTCATATCGGTGACCCCCATATGGTTGTTGCCTGTTATTTGTCATTGCATGTACAGTGTATGCGAACGAAATTGCATGTCACTTGTTTTGGATATGACAAGCTAGTTGGTCGTAAATTGTCGTAGGTTCGATTTATCTAGTCATAGCGGATGTACGTGTGTCTATGCAGAACTAATATGCAGTGCAGACAGAGTTTGGCATTAAAACAAAAGAAATTCATGAAACTCTGCAGTGAATTAGGTACACGTTTGGATGGTGTTTCATACGAATTGTAACGGTATAAGTTGTTTCAAAAAGGTCGAATATATAGTAGTACATTTGGTTTCACGTCTCTGACTTGCGTACATGTATTTTTTCTTTACATTTTTAATTAGACAACATAAAAAATGTCCTAATAACTAGCCGTTTACTAATTTCTACATCTAATTGAGTTTCACAAAATAATATGGATGAATGTGAATCCTCATGTACAGTTTTTTTTTTAGAAAATCTAGAAAAGCAAAGTTCTTTGTAAACCTAAAAATTGATGCTCTGCAATAACAACGCCATCTACTAAGGTGAAATTGATATTGAAGAATGACGTCATTAAGCTTTTATTATAACACTAGCGTCAATTACCCGTTTTGCTGGGTAAAAATAAGAAAATTTAGTAATATGTTGCATTAGTCAGTAGCTTTTAGCTATTACTGAAGTGCTCTCAAATCGATAGAATCAAAGAAAATATAATGAAAAATCAGAAAATAATTAGTAATGTATAGACATAAAAGACAAATATCAGTATTGTGGGCTGGATTTGGATCGAAAGTGTCACTGTTCATCTCAGCGGCCTCAAAAACTATGGATTCGACACTAATATTGATATTTTTATATATTTCCGCTTGATCGTCGCTAGACTGGACTTACAAACATAAAGCAGACTTTGGTAAATGAACTTCGGGGCCATCTTTCGCGAAGTAGTAGTGCAGAATTAAAGTGTTAATATCACAAACTCGGAGAGCGCAATAGCCAAAAATAGCGGAGAAAGGGCGTCTTAAAGTTTCCCACTGGCTGCATATATGATACGACGCGTAAAGTTATCAAGTGTCGCTGAGGCAGTGTGAGGAGCATCTATGACTCAAGTGAAACGGGTCTCGGGTTCGATTCCCGCTCAAGTAAGTTTTTGTTTGCTTTTACCAATAAAGTAGTAATTTGTAGCTACAAGTGAAATATTAATTCACCATATGTTTATAATGCATAAAACAGTCGAAATCAGTTGTAAAACTTTGTAATTTTCCATGTTAACTAGCAACAAAATGTAACCTATTCCGTAAATATTTTGATATCATAAGTTATATTATGGTTAGCATAGTCGTTATGTAAAAATGTTCTTGGCGCTTCGTCTCTATATCTGTGGACATTGTGCGAATTACAAGGGGGATGAAGTGGAAATCCCCTTTGGGAATACTGGATGCATGCTATAGCCAAAGGGAATTTCTCCCTCATTCCCCTCATACATGTTCTTCATTCTGCCACGTAGTTACTTGATAAGTTTACGCGTCGTCGGAATCTTTAAGACGCTTTTTGTCCGCTATTTTTGGCCATTGCGCTCTACCATTTTGTAATATCAAAACATTTTAAATGTGTACTACTACCTCGCGAAAGATGACCCCGAAGTTCATTTACCAAACCAGCTTTCTCCTTGTTAGTTCAACCGGTCAATAAGAGATGGCGTTGAAATGGCTCAGGCCATAAGGACAGTCACATCAGTGGTTAGTTAGTACAGTAGGTTAGGTTAGTTGACCTCTAAGGATGAGCTTATTCGGACGAAGTTTCTCAAAAAACGCCTCATAATTTTGTTCGTATTACGCTAATAATAGCTGCCGCATAACAAATAGGTTTAGAAATTGGAGCAAGAAGGTTTAGTGCGACGCTCCATACCTTTTATTTCAATATGCAGTAGTGAAATAATAAATTAACTTCGTTTTTAATTTTCGCCACTGATTGTATGAACATTCAAGCATCAAAAATATCACTAAAACGAGTAGAATGTTCGAAATCATATTTATTTTTATAACTTAATTTACCGGTAATGTTTTTAATCATACATGATCAATCTGCATTGTTTCATATAGAAGTTTAATACTTCCATCTTAAAACTGATTTTTTCCTATTATAAAGTAAACATATAATTAATTAAACAGCATTACTAAACACTCATGTGGAATAACAAGAAGAGAAAAAGGATAATTTGTAACCTAACTAATAAATGCATATAATAATAAATACTATACTAAACCATTAAATAAGAATGAGGAAACTATAATTACAACTAAACAAATAAAAATTAGAAACTAGGTAATTAAAAAACATAATAATTAATACTATTTGGGTTCATAAATGGCCTACAAAAGGAAGATCTCTACTAATTCTTTGCCGGTTGGCAAAGTTCCTAAAATAGCTGACACATTCCCCCGTTGAATGGCTATACTAATCCGTTATATTAGAAATGTTGTTGCTCGGGTATCTCCCGATTTTAGCGATATGCGTTCACCAACTTCAATGATGAAATTTAGCCTTTCTTGTCCCCATGAACCACTCGATTCAATTCCTATTGGCACAAACCAATATTTGTCCAATAGATTGATATATTTGTTTCTTTTGTCGACCTCTCTCCGTGTTGCTACGAGTCCTACTCGAGTCGACGTGTCTGAAATATTTGAGGGAACAAAAGTGTCTGTACAGGTCAAATCCCAAACAAGTGCCTTCCCTTTTTTCCAGAGACCCGGGTTCAATTCCCGGCGGGAGCTCAAGTGGTTTGGATTCCACGTTAATCAGTAGGTCCACGTCTCATATAACCTCGCTGCTAAAAGGGACGCTAAACTAAAATCAACTCAACTCAACTCCCTTTTTTCCATGGCACTAACGTCGTTCCGTCAGGCCGTTTTCCGTCATTGCTACTGCATCAATTTGGTTCTCTTATTGATGGAACGCCTGCTGAAATGAGAGCTCTTAGAATAATGTCATTTACACTGTCATGTCGTGAAATCCTGCCAGCACTGGGTTTACATGACAAGCCATGCAATCCTTTTCTATCTACATGGTCATTACATGCGGAGCAACGGTGTGGCTCGCAGATGTCTACTCCTAAACGTAGAGCAGTGGCTACTCGAAAACTCTCGTTAGATAGATGTAATCCCAGAGAAGATAAAAGTAAATCTTGAAGCCATGCTCCGTTTTCAGTTGATGTGACGGCAAGGAGCCTGGCTTTATCTTCGAGTAGAATATTTGTCCTGATTGTTGAAATTTATGTTCTACTGTAATAAAATGATTATTTTGTTTACAAGAAATAAACCACTATTTTAATATTACGCTTTGTTATTCATTCTAAAAATCATAAAAGTAAACGAAACTCAAGAAACAGGCATTATGAAACAGTGTAGAAAAGTATTAGTTTACTCATGTTTGTTATTAGTATTCAATTTCTGCCATTTTTTCGTCTTGCTTATTAAATTTTCATTCAGCGTGCGCCCCGAGGCGTGGGTCTAGTGAACCTAGTTCCTGCAGATCCGGTCCTACAGATGTCTTCAGGTAATACATTTTAAAGTACGAGTGTTCATCGAACTGTTGTGTAAGAATTGATCGATATTTTATGTAATTTTTAGTTTCTAACATCCTTATTTTCCAAGATTGTTCAATGAAATTTTCACAAGTGAAGTAGAATAAATACTACACTGCGTGATTCGAACGCTGTAAGAGAGGGACCGCCACTGTTATGTGAAAATGGGTAGGTTAACTCGGAAGTTAAACATTCCAGTGTGTGCTTAGAGCAGGAATGCACCCACCTGGAAGGGGGGGGGGTAGGTCCACCACATCCGGAACCTTGCAAAACTTTCTAACTCAACATACCTTTGTACGTTCTCTCAATAAAACTGTACTTGTTTAATAGGGGAATGATTGATGTTGCATGAAAATGTATTCTTACACTTTATCTGTACTCTTTCTCATATAAAGGGACCGTGGTGGCTCAGTGGTAGAGCGTTCACCTCTGGTGCGTGGAGTTCCTCATTCGATCCCTGCTCAAGCCAAGTGAACTTTGTGGTGGACACACTCCGTGTGTGTGGATTTTCTCCGGGTTCTCTAGTTTCCTCGCACTTTCGTCATTTCACTCATTTCTCATCATCACCGTCTTCTCTAGCCTAGCAGACATAATCGTAGGACGTAAAACTCAAAGATTTTTCTTTCTCTTATAAAAAAAATCTAATTCTATTTTCTTTTCTGAAAATATGTAGGTAGAAGTATTTTACAATTACTTATTGTCTTTTCGGATGCAGAATAATACCCGTTCAATAATACTTAGACGCAGTGGCTTGCAGTATTGGAGCCCTTCGAACAAAAATGTATGGGTGATGATTGACTGGCTTAGAATAATGATTTGCTTTAAAAAACGTTGATGAAAGAATTGCTTACAGCAAATGAAAAATACATTACTTGTTACAATTTGAAATATTGTTCACAACAATGAATATTTTTTTTTTTCATTTCCTGAGAACTCGCTATCTATATTCATTTTTTTAGTTCGTACTTTATACATACGCATTTTAACTTAAGCTTTTCTTCACAGAAAAGATGATTGGAACAACAAATATTGTCTTCTCTCCCTTTTGTGGAAATACCATGAAAATGCTCGATACAATGATTATACACAGCAGCCATTTTTTTTCTTCGTAGTTGCCCATCCCACAGAACACACTGATAAATTCGTATATTCCCGTTTCCGCCTCCATGCGGCTAATTGCTCAAGCACAAAGCAGGAAAGAGAGAAAGAACCGTACAAGTATAAATTGCAAAGACACTATGATTGATGAAGTGTGAACATTCAAAGTATTTGTCCGTTTGTTACATTTAGAAATGGGAGAGATAGAAAGAAAAAAGAAAGACCACGAAAAAAGTCAGTCGTATTATGATTTCAAAAATATTTCTTTTTTTAAAAAAATGGTTGAATTTGATTTTTTTTTTTAAAAAAGCACTTTTTCGCTCTATCTCTGACAAGCCATTAGTTTGATGAGCGGTCGCTGTGTGGCATTCACTCATAATCATTCATTGCAATGTTATGACGATTTTTTACCCATTTATTTCCCTGTCTGGGTTATGAATATATATATATATACGCGTGTGTGTGTGTGTCGAAAATTTTAATGATTTACGATCCTAAAAATTTTCACAATTTCTTTAATATTCGTGAGTTTCTTTATATAATTTGTATATATACCATTATACAATCACTGACATGAGTTCCTTCGTGGCTAAGCGGTTAGCGTACGCGTCTTTGGTGTTGGAGACCCGGGTTTGATTCTCGGCGGGAGCTCATGTGGTTAGGATTCCACGTTTATCAGTAGGTCCCGTCTCATATAGCCTCGTTGCTGAAGGAACGTTAAACTCAAAGTCAACTCAATTCTACCTACTAAAATGATACTAAAAATGTTATTTTCAAAATGAATATTGTAAAACTCGATGATATTATATATTAGACTAGTGATGTTTCAACGGTGGCCTGGGGAGGAAATTCTACCTCGTCCCCAAAAGCTACAAAATTTTACTCATGCATATCTTCAACCATACTCAACTGTGCTATTAATTATTAATACCTTTCTGACCAGAGTATATATACAAACTTATTTATTCAAGTTAAAATAAGGCGTAACAATTTCAATAACTTAACGTTATCTTTAACAGACGTTAACTGGAAGAGATAACAAGATATATAAAATAACAGGTAGCCTTAGTTCGCTTTCAGCGTTCTGATTGGCTCTCTGTCCGTGACGTCATCTGGAGGAACTTTAGCCGTAGCCACCGATATACAGGCCTGAGAGTGCTGACGTCACGAGGCTCATAGGTCATAACCGGTCGGGCCAAGTCTTATTAACATCACACTCTTGTTTGTTTGATGTTTTATTGTAAATTGTGATGGTAAAACATATAAAACACATCATTGTAAGCAAAATTACAGCAATTGTAATAAAATCATTAGAAGATAACGTTAAAACTAGAATTTAATACTTAGCTTAGTCTTTAAATATAATATAAAGTTCATAACTCCAGCAGCATCTTTGATTTTATAGTTTTATCTACAGTTATCGATAAGGATCGTAAAAATCGTAAGTGATACAACCATTATTTATTCTGGCACCTGAAAATAAAAGACTGAATGAAATATGGGATTGAGTATAGCCCACTCCGACCCAGTGATTTTTAACGAATCATAGTGATTCTAACGATTCATACTAGTTCATAATGAATCGGAATCGCATGTTATAAAGATGTATAAATAAGATGTAAATCTTGTGGTAAGGAAGTTTTAGTAAAAGTAGTAGTAGTAGTAATAGTAGCGGTAGTAGTAGTAGCAGTATCAGTAGTAGTAGTAGTTAGTAGCAATAGTAGTAGTAGTAATGGTAGTTAATAGCAATAGTAGTAGTAGTAGTAGGAACGGGTTAGAAGCCCCGCAAGGGTTGGTTGCGTTCTGTTCTCGATATAAGTAGAAGTAGTGACTCTCCCAGTTCCGGTGACAAAGAACTGGGGGGAGCGGGCTATACACAAGCCGAAATATGTACTATTTCCTGAAAGGATAAGAGAGACTCATTATCATAGACTGTAAGCAGCCAATATGAATCAAAAGTTCTGAAATAGTTTTTAATTGAATATTGTACGTCCAATTACCTACAAAAAATCTTTTTTCAAGAAGTGTGCACAATGAAACACTGCAAAGAATTTGTGTTGAATTTTTTAGTGTATAAGGTGCATTGTGAATAGTGCATACACCTACACCTTGTACAATAACTGTACTCATTGATGTAAATCCACGTTTGAAGTTAACCATTTTAAAATTACATGTAAGTGGTTGAAAAGTAGCCTTAATGTAGTGCATCAAATTTTAACATTGTTATTTAAGTTGCTGAGTGTGTGTTTAGTTTGATTTTTCTCATGAATGAATTGCCGGTATTTATTAAGTTAGGCGCAGATATAGAACCTGGTTCCAAATTGACTTTAATTACTTTCCCTTAATTTTTCACCAAGTAACACTCTTAGTAGATAAGATCGGGGTTAATATGCGGTGTTGTATTCCTCAATACAAGTTTATTCAGAAAGATATGAGCGTTATCACTTACAAAATTGCATTTATGCGAAAATACGCACGAACCTGTGGTAGTTAGTTACTTTGGATAAAGTTCCGTAGCTAGTGTATCGGATTAGTTTCCGTTATGAAATACTGGCAATTATTTAACATAGCGGAACCTAAGTTAATTTAACTTACTACTACTACTACTACTACCAAACTACTTATTATTACTATAGTATCGCTGGAATAAATAATAATACTTATATATATACAAATACATTATAATATATAATAAAACATAGTAATCATACTAATAGTAGGCGGGCGCGGTGGCTTAGTGGAAGAGCGCTCATCTCTGATGCTTGGCGTCTCTGGTTCGATCCCAGGTTGTGCCGTGTGAACTTTGTGGTGAACAAACACCGTACTCGTGGATTTTCTCGGGGTTCTCCCGTTTCCTCCTACTTTCTTCATTCCACCATTTCATTCATTTCTCATCATCATCGTCTCCTTTAGAATAACAGCATAATCGTGGAACGTAAAACTTAAAAGATTTCATTTCAATTCATACTAATAGTAATTCATACTAATACTAACCTAGAACATAAGGGTTGTTGAATACTAAGCCCATTATAGGATTGTTAATTACTAATCATTAAATTGTTTGTATAATACGACTGGCTGTAAGTATCATTTTTTCTAACTGTGGAGATAGTGTGTGAATTGAAGATTTTTTTCCAGAGGGGATGAGTTTCACCCAGATACGCACCCAACCATCACACGTAAATTATATATAGAGAATGGGGAAAGTTATCCCTGCCAAGGATGAACATTATCTTCTCCAGAGAGAGGATGAATTTTTGCCAGGGTGGGAATTCATGGTATCCCGTCGTCAATTTCCAGAGTGAGTGTGTAGGGGCCTGAAGAATAAATTAAATTCCACATTGTATTAGGTTCTATACAGTACAGCAGAGACGTATGCAGGGGATCGGTCCTACAGGTAGTGTTATATGCCGAAATATTCTAGACAGATAATTTACGTATTTTGACCTTTCGAATAGCTAGCTCGCGTGCAAAAACCGGCTTATTTCTATTTCATGAAGATCCAAGTTAAAATTTTAGTATCCCCATAATGAAGTTCTTAAAATGCCTCGAAGTTAATTTTCCAAAAAATTGGGACTAAGATAAATTATTTCTTTTATACGAAGAGGTTTTACAGAATTTAATAATGATCGAAAGAGCTATTTTAACTTGAAATTTTGTCGCCTAGCTAAATCGCTTTCTTGTACGCGAAAACGCATGTGCACAAAATATCGTGAAGATGTTTGTTCATTTTGAAATATAATTGAAATACCCAGAAACTAAGCTAAAGTGATATGTGGTAGTTGAGCCATAACTAAATCGCTTTCTTGCACGCTGTAACGCATTTGTACAAACTTTCTTTGAAATCCTTTGATTTTTAAAACATAAGTGAAGCGCCCCCGAGATGAAGCTCCCGAAAACGCCACTAAGCAAGTTTTGTCGAAAGTTGAGACTAAACTAGATCTCTTTACTGTACTCGAAAAAGGTAATTTCACAAAAGTTCATAATGATCGTAAAAAACTCTTTTAAGTTAAATCCCCCCCCCAAATGACATTGCGAAAACTCCATTGAACTAATTTGAGGAACTCGAAATTAAGCTAAAACGATTTTTTGTACGTGAAAATACATTTGCGAAAAATTTCATTTACACAATTTGTTCTTTTTGAAATATAATTGAGGTGCCCCTAAAATGAACCTCCCAAAACGCCACTAAACTAATTTTAGGTTATTGATTCATACCTAAACCATTCTTTTTGTACGTGGAAATGCATTTTCAGAAATTTTGTGAACATTCTTTGTTGCTTTTGTAATACAAGTGAGGCGCCCCCAAAATTGATGCGTCAGAAACGCCACTGAACAAGCTTTCCAAAAGTTGAGACCAAGCTAGATCAATTTCTCGTATTAAGAAATGTTTCACCACCAAATTTCATGTAAATTGTTAGAACCGTTTGCAATATAATGGGTTTTCAATTTTTCCTCCATTGTAACACGAAAGCCCTACCGATGATGATGTCACATTTTTGTTCACAGTCCTGCATATTGGTAGCTATACTTTAGCCCATCTCGAAACAGTATACCAACTAGCGTAATTTGCGTATGCACTATTTCACTTGGTCTCTTGAACGATAGCTCGCGATACCCAAGGATCTGATTAAATAGAAGATCTGCCCATATGAATCTTCATCCTATTAACTGAATGAAAAAAAAAAAAAAAACTAGCATTGGCACGTTTGTTTGGCAACTCTCGTTTCCGCCATATATGTTGGCTCAAAACATTTCGATCTTCATTTGTAGATATGTAGTGTGTCTGTCGTTTCGTTTTATTTAAGTCATTCCTTCATTTATATTATACAATGGTTACATACTGCACGTATGGGTGTACAAATAGGAATGAGAAGAAATTATCCGGAATAACCTTTCACAGGTAAGAAAATCACCAATCATAGGATACATATGACTGTGACGTATGGTTTCATGATTTTGTGGTATGGGCAGATCCTCTATTTTATAACATCCTTGGTGATACCTCACATGACGTCATCGACTGCAAAGTATCCTGGGAAAAATTAGAGCAGAAAGACTGAACGGAGAATCCCCTGAAAATATATTTTAATATTGTAAAATTTTATTTTTTAAAAAAATATGAAACAATGTGATATTGTTATAATTTACTGTTTCATTTAAATTTATAATATAACTGTTTTTCAATCATTATTATTTTCGCTTTTCCCTTTTTTTTATTATTTTAATAAAATATTCCAAATATGAGTTAATTTCAAAGTTTCCTCTCTATTCAATATTCTATCACATAATTTTATTTCATTTTCTTATCTCAATAATTTATCACATTCGTGACTTTTATCTTCCACTTTGTTGCAACTATTTATCGCATAATCCATGCATTAGAAGTCCTTTTGTCCAGCTCATTAATCTTTCACTTCTTTCTTTTTTTCTCTCTCTCTATTAAGTTCTTTAACATGTTTTATATAGCGTTATTCTCTCTCTTTTAGGTTCTTTAACATGTTTGTATATAGAGTTATTCTCTCTCTTTTAAGTTCTTTAACATGTTTTATATAGCGTTATTCTCTCTCTTTTAGGTTCTTTAACATGTTTGTATATAGAGTTATTCTCTCTCTTTTAAGTTCTTTAACATGTTTTATATAGCGTTATTCTCTCTCTTTTAGGTTCTTTAACATGTTTGTGTATAGCGTTATTCTCTCTTTTTTAAGTTCTTTAACATGTTTTATATAGCGTTATTCTCTCTCTTTTAGGTTCTTTAACATGTTTGTATATAGAGTTATTCTCTCTCTTTTAAGTTCTTTAACATGTTTTATATAGCGTTATTCTCTCTCTAAGTTCTTTAACATGGTCGTACGAGAAGTAAATAGCGTTATTCTCTATTTTCTAAGTTCTTTAATATGTTTGTGTATAGCGTTATTCTCTCTCTATTACGTTCTTTAACATGTTTTTGTACGAGAAGTAAATAGCGTTATTCTCTCTTTTTTAAGTTCTTTAACATGATTGTGTATAGCGTTATTCTCTCTCTATTAAGTTCTTTAACATGTTTGTATATAGAGTTATTCTCTCTCTTTTAAGTTCTTTAAGATATTTTATATAGCGTTATTCTCTCTCTGTTAAGTTCTTTAACATGTTTTTATACGAGAAGTAAATAGCGTTATTCTATCTTTTTTAAAGTTGTTTAACATGTTTGTGTATAGCGTTATTCTCTCTTTTTTAAGTTCTTTAACATGTTTGTATATAGCGTTATTCTCTCTCTTTTAAAGTTCTTTAACATGTTTGTATATAGAGTAATTCTCTCTAATTAGTAATTCCAGAGTCGAGACGGATAAAGTTACATGTGTTACTTGTATTTTCTCAATAGTACTTTCACTCCCTCCTATACAAGGTAGTAATCTCTGAGTTCGTACTACTGCTGACAAGGATATGTCTGTAGAGTTGCACGTGCGTAGTGCGCTCGTCACGTGTTGGGCGAGAGCTGCATAACAGTTTCTCAAGAACTCTTGCGAGCAGTGTGACCACTGCTAGTACTTTCGTACTAGATGCAATACCTTTTACAATATTTTAGTGTTCTAGTACGTTCACCAAGAGATCTAGTTACTTTTCTCCTCCTTTTTTCATAAATACATTTGGAAGAGAAAAATGAATCTCATGAAAATTTGGCAATGTACGAGAATTTCACCTTTCCTGGTAATTTTTTTCTGCTTGTTTTTTTTTCAACAGAGGTATTTACAAGAGTGGAAGTGGGACATAGGTTCCATCTTGTCGCCTCCTCCAACTGTAATAAGTGACCACAGTCATATTTGGTGATCCGTTCAAACAGGTAGATAATTAAGGACTTAAAACTTGATTTTCTCAACAAGCCCATTATATGATATTTCTTGTTTTCTCCCGACGTCCTCTATATTTGTCACACGTGTGTTACTTTAGTAATTTTACAGTTAGTACTAATACGATAATTAAGCAGGGATTCCGCCAGGATTTTTAGTTTGAGGGTGTAAAGTCAAAATTGGGAGGGTGTAAGTGACTTGCACGGTTTGTTTCGAATTTTGACTGTAAAAGATTTAAAGTTCGGAATTCTTTCAAGAATGTGGAGGGTAACTCCTCTACCTACAAGGGAGGGGGAGCTGCCGGAAACCTTATAATAAGATATTAATATAATGAAATGTCATAAATAGGGTGAAATGGGAGCAGATAAAATTTTCGTACTTTCCCCCCAGATCTATATATTTTTCTACATAGGTTAGTACGAAATATTTTTGCTGGGTGGTCACACTGCTTGCGAGTATGGTCCCCAAGACAATGTCACGGATATCATCATAGTTTAATGTCATTAAGTTCCTTAATTTCTTGTTCCTTTTTTCGACCCGAGTGTAATTTAGGATTATCCGATTGCAGTAGGACGTGCTTTCGGTTCTCCAATGCAGGATATTTTTGGCGTATTGCATCACACATCTGGTAGAACTATTCGGGATATAGGTCAATATTGATGGTACGACAATTAAGAACAAACTCCATGTGAATTATCCCTTCGAAGTTCTACCACACCATGCATGGGCCTTGTGCTCGAAACAACAAAGTTTGAAGACTGGTTCCGGAAGTTGACCCTTGCTCAACTACTGTTTTTGCACATTCTGATTTCGTAAAAGTTTCGTCGCACATGACAATTTGTTTCAGAAAACACACATCATGTGAGGTTTGCAGCAGTTGTCGGCACACATTAATTCTTCTCTTATGTTAGTTCATGTGACAGAATGCAGTAGCTCCTGATGGGTTTTCGAAGCTCGTGAAGGTCACGCACTTCAGTGGACTGGAACACGGGGAGTTGGTTTTGACAATCGTCATGTGCCATTGGATGTATTTTTCTCAATGGCGTATCGCATGATCTTAGAATCTGTTACCTTGGCTAATATTATAAATTTTTACAACCTGCACGGAATTACTGAAATCAACGACTTCCCGTGCTGTGGTTCACTGCACCTTCCCTTTTTCGCATTACAAGTGTTTTGGGGTACTGCTGAGTTGGAATTAATGTAGTAGCAGTTCACGCATAATCAGACATTGTTAAACAGTAATCGTCACTGACTGAATACACTGACAGAGCAGCTGCCTCCTTTTTTAAATAGTCCGCTTGTCCGACTACTTCGTGAGTCAGTTTGAGCTTGTATTTACAGTCAATCATGGTGTATATATACGCCTTTTCTTTTGGTTGTGGAAATATTGCAAGATTTATGACTTATCCTTGTAATGCTTTCGCGATTTTAAACATTGCCCTAGTAGCAGAGACAATTTGCAAACCGCTTGCTGTAAGCATGAATTGTAAGTCGGCTAAGCTTGCATCCGGCTTGATTGAAAAACGCGCAAGGAAACTGCAAGCTGGATTCCAGTAACGAAGTTATATGGGGGCAGTCTTGCATTTAATGTTCCATTCAAGATTGACGCAAGCGTTTTACAAGTCAACTCATTAGCCAATGAACGGCCAGTGATGCTATGATGCTCTGCGAAGGGTTGAAACATCGCTTGCAAATACAACAAAAGGCAGATTGTATGAAAGCATGCGTTTCAACTGTAGGCGTAGAAAGCCAAAAGCCAAGCACGCGCCAACTGGGTGAAAGCTTTCTTGGTACTAGAGTATATCTCTTGCTTTCTACAGATTTAGAATTTTCAAAAAATGCAGAGAAAACTACGTACCAGAACAAATCTAATGCTACACTTGAAAGTTTGAATTGGACAACAATCAAATTTTGCCTTACAAATTATTCATTTTTAACAAATTTCATTTGTATTCTTGGTAATGTAAGCATTTACTGCACAACTAAATCTAAAGATGTGATCACAGAAGAAAAAAAATATGAATGTCTTTATTCGGCACAAAAACCCCGTGGCTCCTCTCAAAGTAACACTAATAAACCAAACTAGTAAAAAACTGGCAAATGTGGTTGATAATTATGGAGCACCTGTAAAAACGGAAAAGCTAAAGCCTGCAGTACAGCAAGCGAGAAACTATCTTCAACAACTCCCAAATTCTGTTCGTCAAGAACTTCTAGAAAAAACTGTTGTGTTGATACATGACCATGAAAGATCGGCCTTACAATATTTTGGTCAAGCGACTCCATATCATGGCCTGTTTTATGTCGCCTTTTTACTATTGTCATCAACTATGGGTCAAATAAGATTTCCTTCATACAACTTTTGCTCCGATTTTGTTCCGCCAGAAGATTTTGAAGAACTTGTGCAATTATTAGTTGATCTGGAACTTCAAAATATGCATGCGTTAGTTCTTCCTGGACTAGATGTGAATGAAAAGATATCCCCTAATAACGGAAGGATGTTTGAAAGAATGAAGGAAAGAAAACTTAAGAAAAGCATTTTATTGTTACAGACGTTACTTCAAAGAAACAAGACACTGACGGAACTTAACCTGAGTTCCGTTACAACAAATGATATTTTGTGGACAATTGCAAGAACCTGTCACCATCTTCAATGCTTAGATATTTCAAGTTCGTTCATAAACGACATAGGAATGTGCTATCTAACTCGAGTATGGGACCATCAGAAGGAAACCTTCATCGAGATCGAAGACATGGAAGATGAATTTTCAATGAGAGATTACATATCACATGTTATAAATGTGTCAGGGTATGGAACAAAAGAATATGAGAATGACGCCATCGCGTTAAGTATTCCAAACCACGAATCAAGTCTTTGTTTAACATTAAAGAATCTTAATTTAAATGCTGCCGAGATATCAACAAAATGTTTATTCATAACTTTGCTTGCTCTGAGAAACTTGGAGAAACTAACATATCCCATAGATAGTCTACTCCAATATTTGAATAACCATTTCAAGGAAAGCGGCGAATATTTCCAGTTTCCAAATTTTAATTTAAAGTGTGTAGAAGTGAACGATTTAGAACCAGAGCATCTAATTGCATTGAGAGCTATTTGTCCTAATATTCATGAACTAAGGGTATGGGAATTTAGTGACCTATGGATCTCGAACGAAATAGGATGGAATGGGCAGTTTGAACAGTATATAAGTGATGCTGGAATTAACCTAAGAAAGTTGAAAATTGGAGGTGGATTATTAGTGTATGATTTACAGTTTTACTTAAAACATTGTCCTTATTTAGAGGAATTAGAAATGAATGTTGAAGGATTAGAAATGTTTGAAGAAACATCACCGGAGATAACTTGGAGTAACATGAATGAATTGGTGCCACATTCAAATCTAAGAAAGGCTAAGCTTTTCGGTACTATCCCAATAAAAGTAGCGCAGCTATTTCTTGAAAGTGCAACATCACTGGAGAAAGTGTTATTTTCAAAACCTATTCATGAAAATTTCCTTTCGTCTCTTTGTATGAATGCTATATCCAATAATATGACACATTTCTTCTTTTTCCCTGGCGGAAATTTTAATCCAAATGAAGTATCAAAATTCTGGCAACACAACCAGCAGATTAAATTTATGGGATATTTTAATTTTGGAGTGGAAGATTTGGGATTGGGCACTAATATTGATCTCGTTTTGACAAAGCCGTCAGGACACTTAGATTTCTGGTATCGATGTTAGGAATTAAATATATGGATAATCATCTTATAATGGAATAATCTAAAACAGTAATTTCATTTCTCAAATTGCACTTCTGTTATTTTGAGCAGTTTGTAAATTCAGATTTAGAAGAAAAAAATAAAATGTCATTCATATCTGTTGGACTTCTTTATTTTCTTGAGAAATTATTAAAAAAATCATTTTTACACTGTTAATCATATGGTATAATGAAGCACCCCACCCAAAGTACACTTTTCAGGTGTGATGTAGCACCTATGAGGTGTTTTTCTGAACAAAGCACCCTCAGGTGTCACGTATACACCCTTTAGGTGTTAACGTTCCACATACAAGTGTAAGACAAGCATAAGGCGTTACTTTACACCCTTTGAAAAGGGTGTAAAGTTGGTAGGTTAAGGATTAAACGATTACGCAGAGGTGTAAACTGCTCAATCAGGAATATCACATTAGTCTTTTTATTACTTTGGTAAGTATATATTATTGTCAGGTATGCAAATATAGTATTCTTTGCAAATGTAAATATTTTAACGTTGATCTTTAAATGAAATATACGACAAGTGTAAATAATAGAGTGTAAGAAATTAGTATCACTAGTTGGTTCACGTAGTGGCGGAAACTGACATTATAACTTGAATTACTTAAAAGCTTTGCACATTTCATATGCGCTTTTGGAAAGAAGCACAACATTACAGATAAAGTATAGCATATCATAATTTTAGTTTCATTGGGATTAACATTTTTATTATTTAAGATTGTAACCAGTTAAGAAACGTTTAAGAACGTTATAATGAAGTAACCCTTCCGTTCAGCATTCAAAGCTGGAATAGACGTTGTTATATTTAATTCGCAAAGCCTCTAACAGTAGATGCACTTTTCTCTGCTATAGCTTTGAACCTTGAGCACAACCACTACAATGAGATGGTTCTAGATTACTCTTAAACCAACATGTTTCATACATGATTTCGCTTTTTTCATTACTGCGAAATAACATTTCCGTAACACCGAGTAGAATATTGCCACAGGTAGGCCTACTGATTTCAGGGAGCAAGTTAAGTAGGCAAGGTTCTAGAACACAGATTCCCATTCCCACTGAGCTGTAATAAAGACAGAAAACAAAGTGCTCTGCGGGGCTCTAACCCGCTAACGCTCGCTCGGCAATACTATGTGAATTGAATATTGAACTTTGGTACAGAAATGAACTAACCTATATGGAGTCCAGTCAGGCACGTAGCCAGGATTTCGCAATAGGGAGTCCGTGACGAAATATATAAAAAAGTATTGAAAAAGATATAGTCTTCCAACGTCATTCGAACGCGGTTCTACTTGTCTTCTTTCTTCTCCTTTTTTTAATCTTCGAAATTACGTCAATGATAGCAACGAGATATCTTTCGGAAGTAAAGACATTCTATAAAATCGATTAGTGCTGCGGCGAAATTCAAAATTGCTTGTATTATTGGTGATTCCGGGCATTTCTTAAGTTCTACCTGAGAGTCTGTCTTATCGAACCGGTTTATCGATAGTCATTTGTAGTTCATAGGATTAACATGGAGATAGATGGAATTCAGAATGCTCCGTTACAATAATATCCATTTTTAACTTGATCCCCCCCGTTTCTTCCACACAATGCTCCTCATAAGAAAAAGTAACCAAACGTTTGCTGCAGCTTTATATTTTTGACTCTGATTCACCTTTTTCTCGTTTCTTTTTGTTTCATCCTTAATATTTTTCATTTCTGGATCCGAAGAGGGGTACGGACCCCTCGAACTAACCCTTGGCTACGTGTCTGGACCAGTATTTTAGAACATTCCCAGTTCGGCATCATCAGCCCCCGAACCAGTTCGGCATCAACATAACCTAACCTACTTGTATGTAAATATATAGCAAAAAATTGTATTTTTCTCATTTTCTGTGATTTTCTGCATCGATATAAACAGTGGTGACGATACGAAATATCGGGAGCACGATCGAATGATCCCTGTGTCTTGCCCTTGGCATTTATATCAAAGTTAGTGGGCCACCTGGTTCTTGCACGAAAAAAAAATTACTAAAATTACGAAAATTTCGATAAATTAACTAACCAGGTTAGGTTAGGATGGGTTTTGGTATCTATCGTGGACCGTCCCACCAACTTCGGAACTTGACCGTTGCGCTGGTGCAAGGGCTGTGAGAGTTCCATAGAAAGTAGATGGAAGTGCAACAAACTGAATGACTGACAGGAGGGGAGTAACAGGTTACTTCCACTAGATTGCAGTGCGTTTTTTGGCGGAGGGCACTGCTGTTGTGTTTACCTCCAGTTTCCTGGCAAGCACGGTCGGACAGGGGAGCGAAGAACTTCACTCTGTAGTGTATCCAATTATTTGTAAAAATAGCAGTTTACATATTATAAGTAGCCTAAGCTGATTGCGCTTAATAAAGAACGCCATAAATTATATAGTTGTTATTGAATACAGGAGTGGTTCACCATAACTGCAGTAATGCAGAAGTATTGTGGATGGAAATTACCAATTTAAGAATAACGTAGCACGTATGTGTGAGTTTCTATCATGTATTAAGCAGTATGCGGGATTAGTTTTCACACACCACTTGAAATAATTGTTGAATAATTATAATTCTTTCACTAATTTCCTTCTTATTGTCATCTAAATAATGTGCGCTGGACGACATGAAAATATCTCACTTTGCATAGATAACATTCAAGGGAGCCACCAGAAATAATTGTTGAAAAATTACAATTCTTTTTCAATTTGCGTATAAATACAGTTTCTGGATGTATGGCATAAGAAATACCGTGCAAAAGAACAAACTAACCGATGCTAGGTGGACACTAAAAGCACGAATGCTATTTAACCGAGTCAGTGTAGGGCGAAGCTGGTGGGTCCACGCAGGGTGCGTCCAAAGGGAACAGGCGCGTCCGTGGTGGTGATTATCCGCGTAAGCGAGAATAGTGAAAAAGAAGTGGATTTTAGCAAATATATGAGTTTCAGTAGCATTTGTCATGGTTTCATACTAGTAACGTTCCAATTGTAAACATAAAATACAGCTTCAGTACATTGTGCAGAATACACCGCCGGTGGAAAATAATATCTAATAGGGTAATCTTTCGTATGCACTCACTTATTTTGTCCACCGTAAGGCACTTGTAATGATTCTGCACTTGTAAATCTAAAATACATACGTATTACTTGGTATAAAATTTTGTCTCCTGCAGAAATACGTTCCTTATAAATATATCTTTTCATACAAAGTATTTATTGTTGCCTGTAAATTTTCCAAAATGTGGTGCGCCAAAACTACTCTAGTACCTTAAGCAGATTGTGTAAAAAAAGATTACGTTTTATTCGATTTCATTATAAAACAGGAGCAGCCCGTAAAGCACAGCAATGACGATGTCAATGGCTAAAAGATTACTTTAGGGTTGATAACTTAGAGACTTACACAATATTTTGTAACTCTAACACGTGCAAGTTTAAATCAAGTCAAGGCTCACGATGCTTGTGATTGTTTATCGGTTGGCAAATTATTTTCTCTTGTTTTACTATGATGAACTATTGCTTCAAATTTTGTTTTCTTCTTTATGTTTGAGGAAAAACATACCAACAAGGAAAGGCAAAGTGAGAACAGCCCATCATGCGAAATGATGTAGTCAGCAGTTCTATCTGAAAAGCTGCATAACCTTTCACATACGTTACTCTTGATTAAATCAGCTCTTATCATGTGCACTGCATGAAAAACAATATACAGATCAACACAATACACTGCAGGTAACATTATGCAACCAGCATGCACCTGCGGGAAGGGGGAGAACTTGAAAGATGATGTCTTATACCTTCGGTGGGAGCATATTCCATTACACCTTTCACGTGGAAGCATTTACATCCTAAGCTGTAACACAGAGATTACACCGTAACCCTAATTTTAGGCCCTAAGGTGTAACTAGGGTGGAACAAGAAAAAATTGTTTCACCCTAAGGTATAATGTTACACTTCATTTTCAGTTACACCTTCCAACTTGTTAATTACACATCAAATGTGGCAGTTTTTAGGTTCCACCTCAGGGTGTAAGTGAAGGAGTTAAGTTACTCCTCAAAGGTGTTTGTTTACACCCAAGGGGTGATAGTTTAGCGGCGAAATTTGCAGGTTCGTTAAACTTTTAAAGTGTTACGAAGCACCTTACAAGCGTTAGTTAACACTTTTGGTTGGAACCTTACACCTCGTGGGTGTAGTTGTGTGAACTCGATACTGTACACCTTTTGGGGTGTAACAATCAGTCGGTGAAAACTTTACACCCTTCACTTACACCTTGAAGTGGGACCTAAATGCTGCCACATTTTTGGTGTAAAGTTACTCCTTTTTGATTTACAGTGTAGCACTTAAAAGAGATTTTCATTCTTATAGTATAAACTAAACTATGGGGAACATACTATTCCTTAAGACTTTAGTCTGACGCAACTGATTGTAATGCGAAATTAAGTTGATAGTGTTTAAAATTAGACAAAACTTCTTACGTTACTTTTTGGATTCAGTGTTAGTCCATAGCTCAATTTAGTTCGCGGCCCTTATGAATTAAATTCTCTGATTCTTCTTGTGGAATCTGCACGAAAATTTGCAATTAAATTAGAAAATATGACCAAACTCTGTGATATTCGTTCAACAGAGGATAAGAATATTGTAATGTCTTTTGGTAGAGTCAATAACAGTCCGGGATTTGACCCTTCAGCAAATTTATTTATTTAAAAAAAATTACAAAATTTCTTTGTAAGTGCAAAGAAAATAAATTAGAGTTATTCCTTAAGGAAAGGTGAAGGAAGGAAATACTTTTGCACAGTAACCCCTTAGCTCATAGCAGTCTCTAGTCTTTGTAGTGACTTTAGGATATGGTATTAGTGGTAACCTCCTGTGTGACCGGTGATGACCAGTGTGTTCGTTGAGTTACGTGGAATAGTGTCCACAGAGGAAAGCCTGAGGAACGCATGGTAAACAACATCAGCAAAAAGTAATAATACGTAGAAGATATTCCTCAGCCACAGGAATCGTCGAGCATTGAAGATGGTTGCAACCAAAGACAGTTGAGCAAATACTGCAAAAGTAACTATGGGACCCAATAAACAACAGGAACACCCCATTGCGATAATGTATATTTCATAACCTGAGGATCCGCGGTCCAGTTGCAATTTCTGCGTCTGGATCAATGCAAATAACGTCTTAGCTAGAGATGCAAGGGTTCGGAAAAAAACAGGCTTTTTTGAAAAAAAAAACTCGGTTTTTTCTGCTTCGCTTTTTTGCTTGGGAAATTTTGGACTTTTTTTGAAAATTCTGCTTTATAATTGATAAACCAGATTTTGTTTCGCTTCTCTACAACACAAATCATTTAATTAGTGGTTGATGCCGATAATAATATAAAACCTCGAAAATAAACCATGAATTTCGAAAAGATATCTCAAACAGTTTTACTCCTCAACATATTTACATTTTGAATTCCAAAGGATTAACCAATGTATATAATAAGATTTTTTTTAACCTCCTACATACAAAAGTAAGCAGGGTTGGCAAGAGCCGTGGTTGTTTTTGAAAATGCCAAAAGCCCGTTTTTTGGGGGGAGTTTAAACTAGGCTGTTTTGGTTTAAACCAGGTTTTTTTGGGTTTAGATATTTTGCTTTATGTATTTATATTACATATTGACAGAAATAAGTTTGTTTCACCTTGGTGTTATTATGCAACAACGGGGTTATGCTGGAAGAGGTCACATAAGCTTAAAGAAGTCCGGTCAGTAAATTTCTTAAATTGAGAAACTCCCGCCCTAGCCATCGGGAAAATCCCGTAATTACTCTAAATGTAAAACAATAACGGAAAAAATCCTGTTATTGCTTTGCATGTAAAATTTAAAGGTCAACGTATCATAATCAGTACGCTAAAACTGAGGTATTAAATTACAAATTTAGTGCGTACATATCATTGAAAATACAATCCAAGCTAATGTTGGAAGCTACATAGGCAATCGATAAATTTTGTCAATTTATATCAGTATATTTAAGCAACCTTGGCTTCTTTATAAAACAACAGGCATTCAGGCATGAAGAAATATACAATTTAGTTTCGTTTCGTATGTTCAGGCTTAACATCCTTACGTAATACCGAGGTTATCAAGGAGAAAACTTTCGCTTAAAGTGACATCCGAACCGCTACTTTGTTTACGCATGAAAGAAGGGTTGTGGTTCGACCGAGAGTTGAACATGGGACACCTTGATTAAAAGGTGAAAAGGAAATAAAACTAATGCAGATGGTTTGATGTATGGAAACGTCATCATGAAGTTCACACGATTCGCATTTTTCGTACCTTTTATTTTTTTCGGTTTAAACCAGTTGTTTATTTAAAAAAAGCAGAAAAACAGCTGGTGTAAACCAGCCAACCCTAAAAGTAAATACTTCTTTTAAAAAAATACTAAAATAAGTAGCAAAATTCTATGTAGTATTTTTACTTCAAAATATTCCATACCCTCTTTTTGGAACAAAATAAAATTAAAATAAAACATAAGAAAAATACTTAGATTTATATGATACACTTAAAGGCTGCACACCTAGAGCTTTTGGTTTTTTATATTCTTGAAATTCTACAGTTTTATGTAAGCACCATCACGGTTTATTCAGTCCTCAAGTTTTCTGTATTTTTAACAAGAGGGATTGAACATGAAGGGTGTGAGATAAGAACATGGTAACCCATAATTTTACTATTTTAAGAAATTAGAAATTTTCTGCTGCACAATCCATTTTGAAAGTCGGAAAGCTGATTTTTCACATACGTCTATACATGAGGGATTAAACGAAGCGGTATGCGTTGCTGCCTATCTGATGCTGCGTAACTCAGCAATTGAAAATTTGTTAGTTACCATGTTCTTGGCTCACACCCTTCATATCATTATGGAACTCTCCCTACCCCACCAACACACACACACACACAAAAAAAAGGACTACGGAATATATTTAAGTTAAGATAAATACAACTGCACAACAAACATGATTGACTGGAGCTTTTGCGCTTCTATCGAGAAGTCCGGAATTCAACTCAGCATTCGACCATTCTGACAAAACTTTTCTTCATTCCATCTATGAAGTAGAAATAGTGCGTGTACTGTGAGTTGGCTGACTTCATTTCTTATTGTTTTTAAATCGTTATTATTACTAATTACCAGCAGTGACAGTTTTGCGAGGGTTAGGGGGGCGGTCTTTCGGACTGAAGCCTGTTCTCCAAAATTACGGAATGTCTAAAACAAACGAAATATCTATTAGTTATGCCTTTACTCATTAACTTTAAGCTGCCGTCAAATAAAAATTACGAATGTTTAGAAAAATTAAACATTAGTAAGAAATAAACCCTCCCAAAATACTTTTCTAAATCCGCCACTGATTCTCAGTATAAAATGATCTTCAAGGTTGTATCCGGAAGATTATCGCTAAATATATAAACGAAACGAAATACCGTATTAGTTATGCCTGTACTCATAAACTTCAAGCTCCTCCCAAATAAAATTAGGAGATTTTAGAAAATGAAACAATCAGAGAAACCCGTCCCAAAGTACGTTTCTAAATCCGCTACTGATTATTTGTATAAATTAGTATTCATGGTTGTATCCGGAAAATTATTGCTAAATCGTTGCACAGCTACAGTATAACAGAAATGTGGAAGTACGGTTAGACGGATATATTGAAAAACGTACGCTTTGACGGATATATAGAAAAACGTAAGTTTAACTTCTGCGTTAGAAGCTACAGTACTAAGCTCTTAGAAATGAAACAGACGACAAACTGAAATGATATCGAGAAGAAAAAATATCGATAACTCAAAAGTTAAAATAAAGTTAAATAGCCTCTAAAATTGCCCTCAAATACTACATTCTTCATGTTAGCTTTAATTCGTAAAACATGTGCTCCATCCATCTTGATGGTGAATTTTAGAGCGAAATATGGCATTTAGGTCATGGAATTCTTATCTAAGTATAGAATATACTATAAGAAAGCTATTTAGATAGAAAAATCATGAAAATGAAAAAAGCCAAAATTTCCAAAATTCTCGTTTTTTTCCCCAAAAAAGCCGGCTTTTTATGTAAAAAAACCATCGATTCAAAAAAACCCGGCTTTTTTGCATCTCTGGTCTTAGCGCGACAAAAATGGTACCGATAACATACATAGTAGATTAGGGTGATTATAACAGTGTAACACGCTCCGGTGAATTCTCTCTCCTCACCTTTTCAACAAGACACAATGATTATACATGGGGGCACCTAAACTCTCCGAACTATCCATCTCTACCGTGGAAAATGGCAGTCGTTCTATGATGCAGTAGTGGCCACAATTTTCTAGTATTCCATTGGGTTTCTGGTAAGATCTCGGGGGTCATTACTACTGTAGTAGTTATATGGACATTTTAAGCAACCACGTTCATTTTTTGATCCAAACTAGCCTTTGGAAAGCCGGGGGCTCCGCCCCCAGACCCTTGTGTTTGCTCACCTACGGCCTCGCATTTAAACTACAATTTCAAGTTTCTTTTCCTATCTCAATTACCTGAAAGATAAGATTCTGTATCTGAAGAAATGTCAATTTAAACAACATTTGAATTTCTTCATCCCTCCTTAGACCCCTAAAAACTAAAAACATTTAGTTTTGACAATTTTCGTGTGGATTAGTTCCGGAAGGCTACAATCATGCCAAATTCCATCATTCTAATCTTATCGAAAGTGCTTAATCATTATAGGAATAGACGATTGCCGATATAAATAACTTGGGAAAGATTTTTCAATTCCCCATAAAGCACTCTGAAGTTGGAATTTTTTTTATTTTGGGTGATTTACTTAGGTAACGCTTACAAAAACGTACAAGCATTGCAAATTTTAAGTATATATTCCAATTTCAAGTACCTAAAATATGACATTATAGGTTTAAATGTCCATTTAAATAACACTGGAATTATTTTCATCCCCCTTTAGACTCCCTAAAAATTAAAAATATTCAGTTTTGACAATTTTCCTGTGGATTCGTTACGAAAAGCTACAATCATGCCAAATTTCATCATTATAGCCCTACATGAAGTGACCAATAATTCGGGGTGTAGAAGATGTCTCATTTAAATAACATGGGTAAGATATTTTAGCTTCGTTAAAACCACTATATTTATTTTTAGTGATTTTAATAAATGATCCTATAGAACATGCACAAGCATACCCAATTTCAAGTTTTTATTTCAAGTATCTAGAACATGAGATTATAGGTCCAAAAAGCCCATGTAAATAACAACGGAAATTTCTTCATCCCTCTTAGACCAGCTAAAAATTAAAAATATTCACTTTTTAAAAATTTTCCTGTGGGTTACTCCCAAGAGATTTTTTGAACATGGGATTAACTGCAACACCTTACTTAATACGCCTTTCTAATCCCCAAATCTCAATACTATTCAGTTGTTAGTTCTGCAGCCCAAACTCCAGAACATGTATATCCTCGCTGTTGGATGAGAAATGGTACAGTATCATCCCTAAGAAAACTATTCATGACTTATACCTATTTTTCCATTACACAATAAATCTCAACCGTTCTGTAGCCCAATTATTGCCTAATTAACTGTATTAACCCTTTAGTGACCGGTGTGGCGTATAAACACACAGCCAATCGTTCTATTTATAACGAGTGTTGTGTAAAAACACATTATATGGACGGAAAGAAAGGATGTGGTTTATAAACCTCATTTGCGTTTAATTTGTCAAATAAATAATTGAATTGTTAATCATAGACTTGAATGACTTTTAAAGTGGATACTAGCTTTGCGCCTAAGATGAAAGACTGATAGATTTCTTTAGATGTATCTATTGTTTTGATAACCGCGGCTCAGTGGTCAAGCGGTTACCTAGAGTGCGTTGAATTCGGGTTCGATCCCCGACCAAGTAAATTTGTGGTGCACAATATCGTGTCCATGTGTTCCCTCGCGATACTCCCTTTTCCTCCCAATTTCTCATTCGACCAATTCTTCCATCATTATTCAGTTGCCATAATGATCCATCTCAATTAGCCTAAAGGACATAATTATGAGACATTAAACTGAAATATTTGGCAAACCATTTTTAAGGGACAAAACAACACATTTAGATACAGTTGAATGTAAACTGAGCTTTCTACATAGATACCAATTTAAATAGCTAACTGACAATTTTTGCCCGTAGCTAAGTAAAAAACATCATGTAAATGCTATCACTGAAAATATACGATTATTTATTTCAAATAGATAAGAAAAGTCAATGAAGGGTAATGCACATCATAATGAACTTCAGAACTTTCTAAGTTGAAATTTATCAGATTCTCTTTTTTTTTTTTAAAAAAAAAGGGTAAAAACAGAAACATAAAATAAAAACTTTTAGCGTTAAAGCCGAACACATATAAGAAAGAAAAAGAAAACATTGAAAAAGTTTCATACTTCTATTTACATTGTTAACCTTTCAAGTAAAGTTTCTCTTTATCAAAACACCTATATATTTTTCGGGGAGTTCTGTTATAGACTTTAGAGAACCAGAAAGAAGAAAAAAAGAGAAAAATAAGAAATATATGTTACCTTTCTTCATGAAAAAAAGAGAGAAAAATCAGAGAAAGATAGAGAGAAGGAAAAGGAGAGGAGAAAAAATGATAATTTTGTTTACTCCGTTTTCTTTCTACTTTTCGCTAAGGTTGGGCTTTTCCCATGGTTATTTTTCTTTTTCTTTTCGGGTCTACCTTATGCAAGACAAAAAAAAAAAAAAAAAAAGATCTCAGAGCGGCACATTTTTGGATCAAATGAGGAAGCATTTCAGTAGATTTGTAGTCTCGTATTTTTCGCTCCTAATGTGCGATACGTCTTTTTCCAGTCGCTACTACTACGAGAGATTTCGATACTATTCCTCCCCCTTTCTTTCGACTCTCTGAGATTCTCCATCTCTCCTTGTTTGCTTTTTCTCGCTCTGTTTTCTCTACTTTCAGAGATTGCCGAGTCGCCTGCAAGTGGCTGGTCAATAATTTAAAAGGTTGACATGAGAACTAGCGGCATACCTCACAGTTTTCTCTCATCACTGGCACCCTCATTGGACAGGGTTGCCAAGCAAAGCATACAAGTTGAGCAGTTTCGTTAGAAAAATAACGTCATAAGCGTCTGCAAGTAGAAATAATTAATTACGTCGCAGTTTCTCAGTTCATGGTAATAACTTTTGTCTAGATGAAGTATCTGACTCTTTGACATTATAAGATGAATATTTTATGACAACTCAACTATAGAAGACAACTCAACAACTCAACAATCATGTCCTCTCTGTGTCCTTTTTGTATCTCTGTGTTAACAGTAACCCCAAACACTCAATCTCTCTCCTCGTTTCAGAAGCTAATTTCCACTTTCCATAATCATCTTTCTTACCTACATAGCATAACATTTTCTCGGGATATCTTTGGGATGTCCCCCACCTGTCCCGAAACATTTTACATCGAAGTAGAATCCGTAGGATATTGGAAATATTCACGGCACTTCCCTTGAATTTCACTGGGATGTGACTGTCATGATATGTTCAAAACTCTTCCTCTAATTATCCTGTAAGAACCCAGAAAAGTCCCCCAGTAAGTCTCGTTTCTGGGACATAAGCGAATACATGGATGTCCACAGGATATTCACTGGAAAGTATGGGACATTTCGATATTTCGGGAGTCTTTCCGCTCCATTTAGATACTCGTAGCCTTCGTCTTTGGTGGACAAAATGGGAGAGTATCGGACACACTACACTGTATCAGATCCCTATTTAAACTGTTAGCATTGTCATGTATAGCCTCGCTGTTGATAAAAGACATAAATACCAATCATCTATCAATCAATTGACTTTTTACATACTGTGTTACCTTTGTGCATGATCTGCATTTTTCATATTATAATAGAATCATTTTCAGCTCACAGTGGCCTGGGATATGAAGTCTCAACCTGCTTTCCCCATTCTCACTAAACGGCAAATGAAGCAGTTAAAACAAGTTGCATGTTTTTGAAGCAGTAGTGGAAGGCGGAGTAGTCATAGTGGAGTAGTTATTTTTAGGTACTACACACGTAGATTGATGGCTACTCGATAGTCTCTTAAGTATAGCATTCGTTGATATTTGACTAGACGTCGTTTAAGCATACCAGTCATTGATACACGACTATATGATGATCTTTTACGCACACTACTCGTGGGAACATGACTAATCGATTGCCTTTTCGTACCATTAGTGGACACATGACTAATCGATGGTCTTTTCAGTACTACCGTTTATGGATATATATGACTAGTCTATGGTCATTTAGGTATACCATTAGTGGAACATAACTAATAGATAGAATGTACACTATTAGTGGATACAAGACTAATTGATGGCCATTTAGGTACATGGTCATATAGATACATGACTAATTGGTAGTCTTTTAGATACGCCAATCATGGATACATGACTAATCGATGATCTTTTAGGTACACCGCAAGTGGATACATGACTAATATATTGTCTTTCGTGTATGCCACTGGTAGATACATGATTAATCGATGTTCTTTTCAGCACAGCACAACCGCTTATGGATATATGACTAATCGGCTCGTGCATACATAACTAATCAGTGATCTTCTAGGTACTATACTCGTGGATACATGAATAACTGAGGGTTTTCAGGTACAACCACTCTTGGATACATGACTAATTGATTAGCATTTAGGTACATCATTACATGCCTACTCGACGCTCTTTTAGGTACAACAACTATTGGATACATTGACTAATTGATTTCTTTTAGTTACACGACTAATTGATACACGATTAATCGAAGGTCTTTTAGGAACACCATATGTCAATTCATGATTACTCGATAGTCTCTTAAGTACACTACTCTTTAAAATCAATGGAGTGAAGTATTTTCTTACTTGCTTCTTTATCTCTAAAGTAACGTAAATGAAGAACTCTCTCACTTGTTTCTTTACCTGTGAGAGAAATGGAATGAAGAACTTTCATACTTGCTCATATAACTCTCCTGTAAGAATTTCCTTACTTGCTTCTGTATCTCTAAAGTAAATGGAATGCAGAACCTTCTTACAGATTTATGAAGGAGAAATATCAAGACAGAGAATCACATTAGGTATTTAATTGCAATAGAGAAATGAAATCAAAATACATTTCGTCCTTCAGACGCTGAATCGATATTATAGAGCCATTATTCGCTATGTCTTGTCGGCTTTGTTGTATGGACATGAATATTGAAAGCTGTTAAGGTGGCCACTTAATTTGCCCAAATTCTTAATTTGGTGAAGTATGTGTGACATGACCATCTATTAATTGAAACTTTCTGTCCAAAAAGAAAAACAATCACGGGCGTTTACGGTATGCTCTCTCTCTCTCTCGTTCCCTGATAGAACACAAATCTAAGGAACGTAACAGATAAAGAAAGGATCAGGAGTGAACGTTATGCTATGTTGCTCAATTCGTTCTAATACTGGGTTTATTTGGTGTCTTAGTAATAACATTTTTTAGTATAAGCGGAGCAAAAATAGCCAGAAAATTGTGGTTTCAGGGTAGTTAAGATTCCTGGAAGAGCTTGATATTTGACACGTTCTGTAATTGATGTTTTTCCATGGGCCTAAGGCTTCTTATTTATATGTTTCGTATATCTTGATTTGTGCGTGTCAGTCCACCAAGATTGGTTGTAACTGAAGTTCCTCCATGGATCCAACCCTTTCAATTTAAGTTTTCCTTATCCTCTGGCAACTTGGTTAGAGTACGAATATCCTTGGTTTCTTCGTGTTATTCCACGAGAAGAAGATGTGAATGATGTTCCTCCACGGATCCAAGCCTTCTTACTTAGTTTTTTTTATTTCTATCGTCTGGCCCTTGGTCAGAGAACCACTGGTTTTTCGTATCATACACCACGACTATAGATGTGACTCGTTGTTCTTCCATTTGTCTCCAAGGCTTCCTATTCTGTACTTCGGCAGACTTAAAAACTATACGAGTTCAATATTCTAATCAGAAGAAATGATCAGTTTCGGTTTCAATAGGTGGATAACAGGGAGATTATAAATTCTCTCGGAACACTACATCTATATCAAAAGAGAATATCTGGTGCTTTTTAATTGATTTTTCTCTGTGAAAATATAATAATAAAAGCAGAAGAGCTAAATTTCTTTCACTCCTGACTTCAATAAAGAGATAAGAGCTGTGATATCTAATTTACTTTTAAAAAATCATTTCTCTATATCTTTGTTCTGTACAGAACAAGAACTGAAAATAATCTTTCAGTTTTACGTTTCATTGTTATGACGTGTGGGGTAAAGGAGACGGTTATGATGAAAAGTAATGAAATAGCGGGTTGAAGAAAGCGACAGGAAATGGGAAAACATTGAGAAAACCATGATTACCAAAACTGAAATCAAAAGTGGCTACGACTACACGATTCTGTATGTGATAAGCGTGAAGAGAATATCTACTCTTGGAAAGTTGAACCTATAAAATAAAATATCACTATTTGTTATTATTTTTGTTTTATGGGAATCAATGAAATTAGAAGTTACAAAGAATTTCAACCACATTTGGTTTCAGTAGAGCTATTACGACGAATCCAGATCTGAAGACGGTTTCTCTCTTTTCTTACCGATTTTACTCTGAAATCTGGAAACTTACAGATCAGCGAACTGACATACTATAGTAGTTCTATGAAAACTTTCTCTCCGCAATTAAGTACAGAAAGTTTTGTAGTCTAAAAGTAGGTGTCCAATTTTTCAACATGTCCTTATATCCCTATCATTAAAAGTTTAGGACTACGATGTACTGTGAAGGATTTATTTCTCTTGTAGTTTCTTCCTTCCGTCCCTGTTTACTAAAGTTAGGAGAATGTTATTAGCATCTGTATTTTGTTTTCAACTTATCGCCATAAAACAGTGTTTCAGCTTTAAAAGTTGTAACAATGGATTAGAACTATAGAAGATATAGGAATAAAAGTGAACAAAGTATATGTCACGATAGAAAGAATATGGAATAAAGATTTTTCTTCCCTCTCTATCTCAACGTAAATGGAATGAAGACCTTTCTTCCTTCTCTCTCTAGCTCCAACAAGTGGAATGAAGACCTTTCTTTCTTCTTTCTCTATCTCCAACATAAATGGAATAAAGACTATTCTTTCTTCTCTCTCTATCTCCAATGTAAATGGAATGAAGATCTTTCTTTCTTCCCTCTCTTTCTCCAACGTAAATGGAATGAAACCCTTTTATTTCTTTCCTCTCTATCTCCAACAAATGGAATGAAGACCTTTCTTTCTTGCTTCTCTATCTCCAACATAAATGGAATGAAGACTTTCTTCTCTATTTCCAACGTAAATGGAATGAAAATCTTTCTTTCTTCCCTCTCTTTCTCCAACGCAAATGGAATGAAACCCTTTCTTTCTTTCCTCTCTATCTCCAACAAATGGAATGAAGACCTTTCTTTCTTGCTTCTCTATCTCCAACGCAAATGGAATGAAGACCTTTCTTTCTTCTCCCTCTCTATCTCCAACGTAAATGAAATAAAGACAATTCTTTCTTTCCTCTCTATCTCCAACGTAAATGAAATAAAGATAATTCTTTCTTGCTTTTTTATCTCCAATGTAAATGAAATGATGACCTTTCTTTCTTCCTTCTCTATCTCCAACGTAAATTAAATGAAGACCTTTCTTTCTTCTCTCTCTATCTCCAACATAAATGGAATAAAGACAATTCTTTCTTTTCTCTCTATCTCCAACATAAATGAAATAAAGACCATTCTTTCTTGCCTTTCTATCTCCAATGTAAATGAAATGATGACCTTTCTTTCTTCCTTCTCTATCTCCAACGTAAATGGAATGAAGACCTTTCTTTCTACTCTCTCTATCTCCAATGCCCTCTTTATCTCCAACGTAAATGGAATAAAAAAATTCTCATTCTTTATCTATACTTAATGGAATGAATAGCTTTCCCGCTTGTTTAAAGTAAATGGAATAGAGAAGTTTGTTATTTGCTCCTATATACAAATGTAATTACTCAAATTTATCTGGACCATTTAAGTAATGATATTTGTCTCTCCGCCACTCAGGTCTCGATCTCACTTCTCAGATTCGGTGACCCGGACAGACGGTAAAGGAGACAGACACGGTGACCTAAAAGTAGCCGATATATCAACTACACAGTGTTGACACATAATTTTATATTTGATTAATGATTTTCCCTACTCGAGCTCAAATGTTCGTGTGTTCGATTCCCTATTCGACATGTCTCAATGAAGATACCATGTCATGAATTATTCAAACATAATTTCATGTTTAGCCATCTTTCCTTAATGAGAAATAATACAGCAAATTTTAAATATAGACTATACATAACGTGTAACGAAAGATGGAGTAGGCTCAACAGCATCTTTCGTATTCTGCACAAGTTCTCTTAAGTAAACTTCAGAATATCTCATCATTGCAAAAACGTATAGCTTGTCTTTTCTATGTTTGTCATGCGCTTACAATTTCATAGAACTTGTAAATACCTTTGAGTGTAGTGCTTTGACTGATACACACATACACACACACACACACAATATGAGAGGAAGGAAACGATATATTTAGTGAGGAAAATGAGAAGAAAACAATCATGCTTGTTAGAATTACATACTAACAGTGTCACTCATATCTCTCCATATGTATGGTAATATTTCGTTATCTCTGACTCTGTTATGGTCACGGGTCTGTTCGAGACACCGTGATTGATGAGTCACGCGTCTAGTTCCGTTCAAAGTTTCATGAATCACTGGTCTAGTTGCGTCTAAAGTTTGATGAGTCACTTATCCAATTGCGTCGGAGTTTAATGAGTCACGAGTATATTGCATCCAAAGTTTGATGATCCATGGGTCTAGTTGTGTCCTAAGTTTGATTAATTACAGGTGTAGTTGCATCCGAGGTTTGATGAGTCATGGGTCTAGTTGCATCCAAAATTTGATAAGTGACAGGTCTACTTGCGTCCAAAGTTTAATGAGTTATGAATCTAGTTGTATCCAAAGTTTGATGAGTCAGGAGTTTAGTTGAGTCCAAAGTTTGATAAGTCACGAGTCTAGCTGCGCCCAAGGTTCGTGACCCATTCCATCATTGTACATATGGTTATATTGTTGCCGAATATGTCAATTACAGATAGGGAATGCACTATAGAAACATAGATGATCATTATTTTGTATTTATTTTTACTGCTAGATACGAAGAACGACGCTAGAATATCAGAGTGGAATTCTTCCTTAACAGTCATGTTTATATTCGACACATTGACTCCCACAAGGTTTTGAACCCGTGATCACGGACGCGGAAGACTACATGGTTACATATCCTTAACTCAAAATAGGTATTGCGTATGACAAAACTGAGTTACCAAATATTGAGAAAGAACATTTCTTCATATAATTGTTAGGATTCTGGAAACCCTGAATTGTCCTCGTATGCAGCCTCCCATGGCATTTATATTGCAGCAAGAAAGAAGACAAATCGAAAAACAAGGAAAAAGCGGAAGGAAAAAACAAATGAGTTAGGTACTCTACTCTCGTAGTGTGACGTCACTTAAAAATTCTGCAATGAATCAGTGTTGTTTTTCTTTACACCATTTGTTTAAACGAAAATTTAAAAATTTAGAATCTAACTCTAAAACACAAGAAAGGGATTAGAAATTATAAAAGATTTTTCCTAGGTTTATATTTACTCAAAGCACATTCCTAAGTAGAGAATTAGGGACGTTGGGAGTGTTTGCAAATTTGTTGGGTTTATTTATTATTATTATTATTATTATTATTATTATTATTATTATTATTATTATTATTATTATTATTATTATTATTATTATTATTATTATTATTATCAGGGCCCGGATCTTGTCGACAAGTAAACTTTTTTCTGTTACGCACAGGACAAGGCAACTTCAAATAAAAACGTTATCCTTCAACTCAAGGTTCTAAAAGTATATTGTTTTAGGGTCAACTTTTGGTCACTTTTTGCCGTTTTGAAGTTTCAGGTCATTTTTTAATATTATAAGGTAACTTTCAGGTCACTTATGGTAATTTTAGTCTTTTTCTTCTACATAAGGAGATCTTAAAATGAACACTGTTTACGGATTTGAAAAATATGAAATCTCTTTTCCTGTTTCCTGATTATTGGGGTGGAAAATTGCATTCCTAAGAAGCTAATGAACACTAAGCTGTAGCTGGTTGACTAGGGGTAGGGGTTGGTAGGTGGCCAAACAGACGGTTTTAGATCATTGACCACATAGGATGTGATTACGTGAATAACTAACAATGGATTAGAAGACGTATTATTATTATTATTTAAAGATTTTAAACGTTTTTTTTATCTATTATTCTCATGTATACAGTCTACACTTGCGAACTTCTATTGTTTAAGTGTGTTTCCTAGTTACAAATCGGGAGTGAATTGACGCTTTCAGTACGTACAATGCCGTACAATGAACTGATCCATAGACTGCAACTAAGTGAAACAAAACTTTTGAGAATGAGTCAGAAATGGTAATTAAAATCTAATAGATATTCAAAAATGACAATGTTTAACGAAATAAACGTTTAAAAAAAAAACAAATTTTAGGGTCAATTTTTCTGAATTTTAGGGTCATTTTAGAGGAATTTTAGTGTCATTTTATAGGTCACGTTTTAGAAAATTTTAAGTCAACAAGATCCGGGCCCTGATTATTATTATTATTATTATTATTATTATTATTATTATTATTATTATTATTATTATTATTATTATTATTATTATTATTAATAATAATAGTAGTAGTAGTAGTATGTGTAGTGCTTTGTTCCCTGATTGTTCTCTGTAGGGTAAAGGAGACGGACGGATGATTAATGACAAGGGATGAAAACTGGTAGAGTGAGAATGTAGAAGGAAACGGGATAACCAGCAGAGTTGTTTCAAATTTTGCTTGTAGTAAATTGCAAGACTCTAATATATATATGATTAGATTTTCAGTTTTCAGTAGTATTTATTATATTATTGATTAAAATGTCTCACTCAGAAGGGGGAGCAATTGCTCCTTGAAGACACAGCTAACGCCACTGTGGGGAACCTCGAGAAAATCCACGAGCACAATGTTGTCCACCACAAACTTCGCCCGTAGACGGAGATCGAACCTTAGATTCCTCGCAATCGAGATGAGCAGTCTACCACTAGTAAACGTACTTTATTATTATTATTATTATTATTATTATTATTATTATTATTATTATTATTATTATTATTATTATTACAAGTATTAAAATTTCAAATTAATCAAAAGTATGGGAAACTGTGTAGTACGGTACTGTTTATATACCATTTTTGGTTTCAGTATTCACTTACATAATACGAAAACTGTAAGATACAGCGATAAATAGAATTAGGCATGATTTCGGAGTCCCGAGAATAAATTCCATCTCCGCTCTTATACTTCTATTGAAAGCGGAAGTGCTTAAGATCTATAACCTCCGGTTTCACAAAATGAGTTCCCATAGAGCAAACATGCCAAAGGATAGGGAGATTTTTTATTAAAAAAAATATGGATTCAACTCCAGGAATAGATTCTACTGTATTTCTGCTCTTATCTCTTTATGGAAACCGGAAGTGATATTTTTTTAACTTCCGATTTCAATCCAGAATCCCTATAATTTGAAAATTTACTGTATTTGACCCACAATAATCTTCAGAGTATAAAACGAATTCTAATTATCATTATTGTCATTGGATTTTTACATTATTGATAGGTTGCTCTCCGGTCAGTGATAAGCTTTTGTGCATCACTAATTGGTTGAAGTTTAGCATTAATTTCAGCACCGCGGCTACAATTCAAATCACCGTAATCTTTAAATATCAAGGCTTTCGGGAATCGAATCCGGAATCCAAGGATCAAAGACGCACGCGCCAATCACGAGACTAGCAAGGAGAGCTTTCAAGCGACATGATTTCGATCAATCTCTTTGTTTTTATATAACAATTACGCTATTTTTGGATCAAAAGATCCAATATATTTCAGGCAAAAATTCTCTTCTAGGCCTTATATCTCGAGAACTACATATAGTGTACCCAAATCAAAACTAACAATTTACTCAACTCGATTTAGGGACCACTCAAAAATTTTGTGGCCACTGATTCAAAAAGTGCAATATATTTCATTCAATCAAAGATTTTCTTGTACGCCCCATATTTTGAGAACTACATATAGTGTAGTCAAACCAAAACAAACAATTTACTCAGTATGATCTGCTTATTCCGTAAAAAAATACGAAAAATCGATTTAAGGGCGATTCAAAAATTTTGTAGCCCCTGATTCAAAAAATTCAATATATTTCATTCAATCAAACATTCTCGTACGTTCCATATTTTGAGAACTACATATACTGTAGTCAAGCGAAAACTAACAATTTACTCAGTATGATGAGCTTATTCCGTAAAAAATGCGAAAACTCGATTTAGGGATCATTCAAAAATTTTGTGGGGCCTGATTCAAAAATGCAATATATTTAATTCAATCAAACTCAAACCAAAACAAACAATTTACTCAATATGATCTGCTTATTCCGCAAAAAAATACGAAAACTCGATTTAAGGGCCGTTCAAAAATGTTGTGGCACCTGATTCACAAAATTCAATATATTTCATTCAATCAAACATATTCCTGTGCGCTCCATATTTTGAGAACTACATATAGTGTAGTCAAGTCAAAACTAACAATTTACTCAGTAGGATGTGCTTATTCCGTAAACAAATTATGAAAACTCGATTTAGGGGCCGTTCAAAAATTTTGTGGCCCCTGATTCAGAAACTAATTATTGGCCAAGTTCGCAATCTTTTGATGTATTTTTTTTGGATCATTCCCAAAATTTTTGTTTAATCATCTATTAGTTTTAAGCCTCGCCCGCTCCTTCCTTTGTATCCTTTGTTACACTCGTAGTAAGACGCTTCTTCTCAAACCATATTCTCACCTGTTTATTTTCATTTTCTAAAACTATCTCTATGCGTTGATCATTTCTCAATAATCTCTACGACTTATTTCTTACTAGTTTTTGTTCCTGCCACTCTTCCTCCGTATCCACATTTTCAAGGTTTCATACCCTTCGTGATGCCTACATTCCTAATCCATAGTTCAACACGCACAACATTTGATGAGTTGCTATTGTAACTCCTTAGGTCGAATATTCATAGCACACAACTTCCTTCTCTGTCACAACTTTTTTTTTTTCATAATTTCTATCGTGTGGCTCAGTGGTGCGTGACGTCACTGGTTTCATCTCTAGCCAAGTAAGTTTGTGGTGGACAACATCATATCCGAGGATTTTCTCGGGATACTACAGTTTCCTCCCAGATTATCATTCCATCAATTCTTCCTATCATCATTCATTTGCTTTAATCATTGTCTTCCTTAGCCCAAGGAGCATAATCGAGAGGCTTAAACTAAAAGATTTCACTTTTAGGGAAGCGCGCGAGACGAGACGAGTCGAGACAGGATTTTCCTGACAAAATTCGAGTGGAGACACAGCTCTTCCAATAGAAAAATATACATTTTTCGAGTCGAGACATCACTTTTATAGCACATTTTCGAAACGAGACAGCCACGAATCTTGTCTCATACGCATCCCTATTCGCTTTCCATTTCATAATTTATATATTTTTCTTTTTTATATCACATTCACATTTTACATCTGCTTTAATTCACTGGTGTCCCAACTTTAAACACGAGGAATATGTTGACGTCTTACACCTTATAATGGAGTTTTAATCAATGTTATTTAGAAATAGTATAACTTACATAATAAAAAACAATATATTTTAAAGCTAATGAACATTTAGAAATGGAACTGAGTGCCATATATTGTGAATATGGAAAAGAGGCTCATCATTCTCCAAGCTTAAGTTCTTGTTGATAGGATAGAATGTGATAGTATGCCTGTGGTAGACTCGCGATAGAGGTCTGCACGGGTTCTCGGGTCTACAATCATATATCACTTTGGGCTCGGGCCGGGCTCGCGCCGTAAATTTTTAAATATAAAACCTTTTAGAGCCTAACTATGTAACTATACCGTACAAAAATATTCATTACACCGTTCTTTCTGAAGAACTCTAAAAGCACAACTGCAAAATTAAACCTCTATTTGCTGTAAATAAAAAATACAATTTTGCGGTAATTTTAATTTTCTGTAATTTATTTCGGGCTCATTTGATGTAACACGAGCTCTGGTTGGGCTCCGGTCTAAATGCTAAAAATATTTCGGACTCTGGTCGGACCTCACATTATAAATTCACGGGCCGGGCCGGACCCGGGCTAAAAATTCCGATTCGTGCAGGCCTCTAACTCGCGGTAATACTTATGAAATATTGCACTGTCACAGCTATAAACGCCCATGAATACTGGGTTTATTATATATGTGTTGTGGTGACGTGGCTGAATAACAAATTGTAAAATATCGTAAAATAAATAATTTTGTGGATTAATACAAAATTAAGAGTGATTAACCTTACATTTTATACAAAAATAAAATATGCGCGTTGGTGGTCTGCGGATAAAGCAGCATGGAGTATTTTATCCTCAAACATATATTAAATCCACGACTGACATCGGCATGGTATACTGAATGCAAGACAATCAAGCATTGTTTGTCACTTCTTCTTGCAGGACAGTTTGAATTCAGGAAGGAATTATGGTGTTGATCTCCCCTCGGCCATACCTCTCCCCAGAAAATTCCAAGCATGTTTTATCGGGCTGAAGTATGGAGAGTTTGCAGACCTCTCCATGTCGTGAATAGTATCTTCTTCAAAGGCCCTGTGCACAACCGTTGTCTGATTTAGATGAGTGTTAGCATTTTAAAAGTGAAGTTCATACCCACAAAACTGCACAGAACAGACAAACATGATATAAAACGGCATCATTACAATATCTTGCGCTTGTCAAAGGCAAGCTTTGGTTGTCTGCTTTGCCATAAGATACTGCGAATGTTAAACCGATCCCGTGAAATTTGAGTTGCTACATTAAATTAGTAGTCTAGCGTAACATATTTAAAGCACGATTTCTCAAAAACCTGAATAAGTTTCCAAAAAATCAAAAGTCAAAAAGGATAAACTCATATCACCTTGTTAACACCATGTTACATTAAATCCAAATAATTATTTATTTTTAAGTGTAATGTCGCCCGCGTAAGACAGTGAGTACATCGGGTTGAATTTAATACATTCGTAGCTCTTCCTTGATTTAAAGAGACTTGGCGCTTTTCATGACTGATAATTACTTCGTGATGTGTATTTAAATGATAAAATTGTCCATATGCATGGGCGCCCATCAAGGGGGCAAGATGACGCGCTTGCCCCCCAAGAGGAAATTGTACTTGGAAATATTTAAAACCCAATAGAATTTTTACATTAGTTACAGCAAAATTTGAAACTATATTTGAAACGTCGCTTCCCTTGGAAACCACAACATGGGCGCCCTTGTCCATATGTGTTTTATGTCTGTTTTCATATAAGAATTGTAGACGTGAACACTAACAAAATCAGGCAAGCTACGGTCTGCACGTAAAACGAAGCATTGGAAAGATGTAGATTAGAAATTACTCGTAAAATTAGGAATAAAATGACTTAGATCGGAAAGATGACAGGACAGATGGATATTACCTAGAAATACATTACTTATGTATATAAGTGACATTAGGTGGGATATAAGGCACCTTCAATCTACAAGGGAAGCAAGTCTCCTTTTCGTAATTTTGGACATGTTTCATCTTTACGATCTCTATCAAAAGTTCCTTGTAGAACTTGAAAGATTAGTGTCCAGATATTACAAATAACTGTTATAACGTGAAAAAAGTGTTAGCTTTTTCCACGAACTTAAGCGTACAGGCTTTACGCCTTTTTATCACAGAAATCTGTTTTCTACCAATTCTACTATCCCTTCTGCTCTAATCATTATCTGTACGTTGTGTTTTTGTCAATATTTGTCATTTTTATAAAATATATTTTTTTTGTTATGTACTCCTTCATTGCTGCATGGCTAACACGTGTGGTTCAAGTTTCAACTCTCGGTAAAGGACTGAATTCTAGAGCGTCATTTTATATCTTGCTTGGGACATGGGGCAGGTCCCCGATGCAAGTAAATTTTCACGTTTTTCTTTGATATATTGTTATCGTATTGATTATAATGTATGTAAGCCTCAAAATGAGGGGCAGCAATTGCTCCTCTATCAAGACCCCAAATGACACCTATTCAGATACAAACCTGAGTAGTCGTTTGCTTTTCACTATAAGCACTTTTTCCGTTTTCATATAACCTCAAAGTTGAAAAGGAACATACTCAAATCAATGAACAATCTCAAATCAATCAATCAACTAATAATTTATGCGGAAGTGTCATTTCATGGACATTTACAACAATATAATTTCTGAATGACATAAGCATTTACGGTATATTGACTGAAAACTACAATCCCAAAAATCGAAATTAGCGCAATCAGTGACTAAATGTCCGTGACAAAAGTCTTATCGTTAAGATGAAATATTAAAATCTTCAATCAACTTGAACGCGCACGATTACGTTCTTGGTTTACAAGAAGAGAACTCATTTTGAATTTATGAACGAATTGTTAGACGTAACAATCTTTCCGCAATTAGTTTCAGATTTGAAAATTGCATATGCAATGTAAACTTCAGGAGTAATTCCCACTTCCATTAATCAATAGCGTTGCTAAGGGTTAGCTTTAATGGGGCTTGTAAAGTCTATTTATTAATCATTTTGATCTTGCATTATGCAGTAGAACTATTTTTAACATCATGTTTTAGTTTCTTGCTGATGATTGAGTGGGCTTAGGAACGGTGTACAAAAGGGGTATACCAAATATATTCCTTGCGTTGAAAGTCGATAGAAACGCAATAAAACGCTTGCTTTTGTTCTGCTATTGTTTAGTGAACAACTACAAGATATATTATGGTTCTGTTGTTCAGAATTAAATTTGTTTGAGAGGATTTAAGCATACTGTGGTTGGCGGATGAATCTAACATAAAGTAGACTCAAAGGTATAGTATCATAAACAAGTGGTCAGCGAAGTAGAGATTTCTAAGATGGCAACAATTGCGGTATAGTAATGTTGCTCTTCTCCGTTATTCTAGTGCAGGGTATCCTAACTCCTAACGGGAGCTCCAAACCTCTAGGAATTCGTGAGGGGAATATATGGGAGTCAAGAAGAAAGGGAAAATGGTAAATATAATTAAAATTTAGAAGCAGAAAAAATATTTTTAAAGGTTATTTAAATTTCTTATTTTGATAGACATACTGTTATTTCCATATGTATTGTCAAATACTGTAAACGACATAAAACAAAGTTTTAAATAATTATAAGAACTTTTTTTTGTAATATTTACCTACTTCAATATAACCGTTGAGGTGTGTAAGACACATAATGAATGCGAAATTAAAATACCGCTAATTTTACAGTAATTATGTGATATCTTCAAATAGATAAAATATTATCGAAATGTGGAACAAGAGAGCACTAGACAATATTATATTGCATGTGATACAGTTATCACGAGTCACCTAGTAGTTTTCCGCTTGCAGCCATTTAGAAACGCGAAAATAAAAACTGCTTTTCAAAATGGCTGGAAATCGACAGCAGATGAGTCGTGATAAAGGTATTTCATGTAAAAAAATATTGTCTAGGGCGCTCTTGTTCCATATTTCGATTATATTTTATCTATTTGAAGATATTACATAATTACTGTAAAATTAGCGGTATTTTCATGTCGCCGTCATGGGGCTTCTTAATGGCGTAACTCCGGCGACTATAATCTTAGCCTGATAAAATGTACATATGACCACTGGGAAGGTATTCAAATAAAAGAATGACTAAAATCGTGCATCTATGTCACAGCTACGCATGAAGTGTACCAACACCGTATATATAAATGAGTCGAACTGAAAAACCTCCTTTTTTTGGGGGGGGAGGGAAGTGGGTTAACAAATAAAGGATCGTTTAATAGCAATTGGAATAAAGGAAGTATAAAATTAGTGAAAGAGTGCATTATTGAAGTATAAGAAGGTTATAAATACGAGAAAAATAAAAGTGTACTATTAAAGAAAACCACCTATGAGGTCTATTCTGGGAAGAAAGTGTGATATATGGCGGTTGTCATGTAGAAAAGGCGAGACAGCCTATAGCAGGGCCAACAAGAGATGGTATCTGAAGTTTCTGACTACATGCGGAGGGACAATGCAGCTCCCACTTTGGTACTAGGATTACCAACCATGGTCATTTTGTCTTATACCATTAATTGAATTGCCATTGTGGATGCACCGAAAAATGCCTTGACACGTGAGTAGTGTCAACGTCACTGCGAGCTGTCAGAGACCTTCTCTTGGTGACCCTACTATAGTTTGGTCGACAGAGAACACCTTTGATGCAGATACTACATCAAAATAGAATGATGTGACATCCCATACATTACAAGAAAGAATGGTCGAAATTCAGTCCTTTATTGGCGAATGACTCATTTTGACCAACACGCACGCTCTATTCACACTGCCTAATTACATTTTATGGGGCTATATGAAAAAGAGAATATAAGTGGACAATCCACGAACGACAGTTGCTTTAAAGCAAACTTCGAAGAAGTAATTCAGTTAATGACAACAGTTGTACTGGCAAGGGTTCCAAATATGGGGAGTCAAGTTCAATGTTGCTTGAGTGCAAATGTGTTCACTACTAGAATATATTATAGGGTTATCAAATTTTCTACAAAATGTGGTAAGTTTTGTTGGGATGGTGTAAGAAGGAATTACAGGACATTTTAAAAAATATATTACTTTTACTATGGTTAATTTTTGCATAACATTGTTTTGACTGTTATCTCTACTTAGCTATGGATGTAATCTGATCTGTAGAAGAGGAGAAGTACCGTATACATAACTACATAGAAACATCAAGGGTTTATTAAATGTTTATACCAATCGGAATATGACTGACTAATTATATATAAGAACTTGTAAAAGTAATTAATATAAATTTTAGCTGCGAAAAGAACAACCATATTCACTTAACTGTATTTGCACTAACAAATACGCGTCGAATTTTGTCGTAATCGTCATTTGCGTCCAAATTATTAACGAAATGCCAGGCTCGGTAGCAACTGGAGCATCCTGTATTATATACTGGAATACAACAAAACAGTAGTAGCTATTTTTTTTATCAATTTACTTGAAGTTTTATTGAAAGAAAATAAAGGGTGAATGAGAATAGTTTTTGGTTTTAAAAAATACGGTACTCCAGGGCAGTATCTTTTATAGGTACTCCACCGGATGCGAAAAAATATATGTCTAAGCCAATCGAAAAAAATCTTCCTCTGAATTTTAATAATAAGACAAGCATTTAATTTATTCTGTGATTTATTAGTTGAAGTGTATTAGACTCTCCTTTCCTAAAGTATTGTTAAGCGATGTTAAAGTACTTGGGTTTAAAACAAAAATGTTACAATATGTTATATTATAAAAGTAATTCAATTTTGTAATATTTTACATCATTTTTTGTGTTTATTAAATTTTATTATCTTGCAAAGGTTTAAAAAGAAATTATGTCACAAAGTTTATTCACTTTAATTATAATATCTGTTTACTATTATGAAACAAGCAACTGCAAGCTAATAAATTGCACCAAAAATTTACATAAATAACTGTCACTTAATTAGCATTCTAATTAAAAAAATGTGTTGCAGCAAATGTTTAAAATATTGTCAAATAATCGTACTCATTCTTTCCAGTATTTTCTTATGTTAGCAAAATTTAAAGTATCTGAAATTTCGTGTCCTATTTTTTTTTTAAAAAAACTTTAATCAGCAAAATGTTTTTCTCAGTTAAGGTCCCACGTGCTTTCTGACGCAATTGTTATCAAAAAAAATTCTTTAAAATCTGCAACCTCACGTTTTGCAATCATATAAAAGAATTCCTTTCAAAATTATGAAATAAAAAAGCTTAAAATAATTCGTAAAGGTAAATCCTCAAACCAATTTTTAAAAAAAAAATAATTAATAGTTTAATTAGTTTAAAATAAAAAAGTGAAATAAATCATTAACCACTACTATCAAATAACATCACAATCGTATTAAAGTTCTCAATTTTAAACAACACTTCAGTAGATTAAAAAAATCTAATATCATGTGTATTCAACATCAAACATTATAAATTCCGAAGGATATCTCTTATATCAAATAAAAACTGAGGTATAAATTTTAAATCTTCCAAACAACAAAAAATCAGCATGACCCAAATATAACATTTTATTGGCATAATTCCTTTTTAATTCCCACAAATTCCAGATAATTAAACATAATCAACCTAACACTCTTAAAAACCATTTTGATTATATTAAACTCTTATTCTAATAAATTAAATTATCATAAACACAAAATCTTTACTATTTCCCTTACAAACATCAACAATTATTGCCCAAACTAATTTAAACACACAAGCTATCCAAATTAGCTCAAATTTTAGAAGCGCATTTCAAAAACAGAAATCTAAAATATTTCTCTTGTTTAACCTAGCTATTACTCAAATGCTAGAATCCCCACAAACAAATTAGTTTAAAATAAGCTAAATTAACAGTATGTTATGCATTAAATTTCTTTGGATCTTTTGTGGATATGGAATTTCAATTCTACAATCCTTACTAAGATTCGATATTTCGATCTTTTAAACTAAGGTTTAATTCTACGATCATCCTAACTTAAATTTCAATTAGTTTTCGATGTTTAGCTTCGATTTCTGTTGCCTCACATTTCGAACAAGATGTTGGAGATAATCACCTCCAGCTTCAGTAATTTTCCAAAATGAGGAGGCGTGTCTCGAATGCCACTATGCTGCATCCAAGTGTTCAGAGTTTAAGATTGTTGCAAAAATGTGTTAGAGCGGAATTCCGCCAGATTATAACTCAAAAGTAGAATATTCAGGAAGACAATGTGAATGTAACGTTATTCAACAATGACGTCATTTTCCACATAAGTGGAATTCTTAACCAACGAATTCGGAAAGGTGAATGTTTGTCGCACTGTGATTGCCGCTGAAGCCGCTGGTAAACTGTTTTTTGCCGCACAGTTTTTTTTTAATATTCCTTTAGCGCCGTCGGCCTTGTACTCAGCGATGTTGCATAAGTATCCCATTGGTGAACTATCACTACAGATCCGACTTACAGGTTATTTCCAACAAGTTGGCGTACCACTGCATTATGCTCTTACTGTTTGTGGCTAATTCAACCACATATTTCCCGGTTGATAGATTGGTCGTGGTGGCCTCCATATTCCACAGTATACAGGTGCTCATTTTACTCTAACCTCGCTCACACTCGTCCTTGCAGTAGCAGTCGGCCCTAGTGCTCGTTCACCCTCACCCTTGCGAAAGGAGTTGTCCATCGCCTTCGCTCGCCATCATCCTCGTACTGCAAGCTCTTCCTCGCCCTTGCGTACCTGCGAGGAAATTTGAAGGTGAAAATATCCTCAAGAGGACCACTCTCGCGAGGATGAACACCTCTGCCACAGACGTCCTGTGATTTCTGGTTGTGGAATATGGTAAATTAGCGTCTACAGCAGGAAAGTTCGCGACATCAGTGACCTCAAGAACGATACGGGATGTGATATCATCCATTAATCGTGAAATGTGTACAGGGCTTAAATGCTATTAATCATCGCTGTTTTTTTATGTTGAACATCAGGTTGAGACTGTCATGGAAAAATTTTTAAATCATATTTCATGAGTAGTAGTAAATTTCTACCATTTGAGTGGTAACATAATTTTGGCTCAATCCATATATATATAAGAGCATATTTTGAGATGAGATGGCCCAAGGTAGACCATCGTTGCCACTAATAATAATATAAATATTTGTTAATTTTCATAAAAGACAAAACTAAAAATGATATAGTGTTCTAGTGATGAACGTGCGCTGTGTTTCAGATTCACCTTAGAAACTGATAGGTTCCCCTTGATAAAACTCTAAGCTATCCTTTATGAAATAACTTTGTTTGAAAACATCAATTTCCTTTTTTTCCCTCTTACTTATTAGACCAAAGATGACGGCGACAAAATACATAGACAGATATAGCTTTGTTGTGTGCTTGCTTTTGGAAAGTTTACTATAGGCGAAGAGAAAGAGAGAGAGAGAGAAAGAAAGAGAGAGAGAGAGAGGGCGGAGGACACAAAAACACAGAAACAGAGGGGGTGAGTAAGAGAGAGAGATGCGAGTTTAAAGCCTGTCATAGGGATTAAATGATGCACAGCAAAATTTTTAATTATGAATCGGGAGTTGCGCGCTAGAGCTTTCAAACTTGTAGCGAATGAAGCAAGTTTAATTACCCGTGAGACCTGGTGAATCCGTCCATATATATATATATATGTGCATATATATACACACATCTCTTTTGCCTTCTCTACTTAGTTTACCCGCCCGCAGTAAAATCCAAAACGCAATCAAAGTATTCAGTGAATAAGAGTAGCCAATGTATTGCTCAAATAACATCTCTTCCTACATTTTTTCCTTTTCTCTAATATTGTGTATTGAAAACAACAGTATACAGAAAGAAAGAATAAATTACAGAATTATATATATATATATATCTATATATCTATATCTATATCTATATCTATATCTATATCTATATATATATATATATATATATATATATATATATATATATATATATATATATATCAAAGAATATGGAAGTTTCTTTTTTAAATAAACAAGGAAAACAAATGACCTAATTATAGCAAATGTTTATTTATCAGTGTTATTTACTTTTTATTTGCTCTCTTTTGTTTACTTATAATTTTCTGTTTTCAGCAAAAGTTATGTTATGTTATATTTTAGGAAAGAATAAAATGACTTAAAAAAATAAAAAAAAACACGTTTCCTTAAAAATAATAAACAAAGTAAATCTACTAAGAAATAAAAACAAAATTCTGTTTTCAAGAAAATTAGTGTTTAAAAATTTTCTACTTATGCCTGATCAAAAAGAAAAGCTAGTAGAGCGCTTTCATATAGTTGTGTTATAATTTGATTGTGTATGATGTATACTTGTGTTATAAATTGATTGTGTATTATGTATATTTCTGTTGTAAATTGATTGTGTATGATATATGCTTGTCTTATAAATTGACTGTAAAATTTTATAAATTTGTATTATAAATTGATATACTTCTGTTGCAAATTGATTATGGATTATGTATACTTGTGTTATAGCTTGATTGTGTATGATGCATACTTTTGTTGTAAATTGATTGTGTAGGATGTATACTTGTGTTGTAAATTGAATATGTGTGATGTATGCTTGTGTTATAAATTGATTGTAAAATCTCATATATTTGTATTATAAATTGGTATACTTGTGTTAGGACTTTATTGTGTATGATGTATGCTTGTGTTATAAATTGATTGTGAATTCTCATACACAATCAATTTATAACACAGGTATCTATCAATTGATAACACAAGTATATGAGAGCATTCCCCATGCTTTTCTTTTTAGACATGTATAACTATAAAATTCTTAATAAGTAATGTTTTATTATAGATTTTACTCTTTAGCACAATTTGTTTCATTTTGTGCTATTTTTTTCCAACACAACATGTTTTAAAAGTTTTCTTATTTTCTTTTATTGTTTACTTCTTATATTTTCGTTATATTTTCATTAAAAAAAGCACGTTTAAAAACATTTTAATTTTATTTTTTGTTTCAAATGTGTTATGAAAGATTATAAAAATCTGAAATTATGTTCGTACCCTGTAGAATGTTAATCCCTGTATATTAGATAATCCCGCTTCACTCGTGAGTATATATAGTTGCATACAGAAGGGCTGATATAGCTCTTTGAAAATCAAACAATAGATGCCATTTTTGGAAAAAACATCTAAATATATTGAACTATACTAAAGTAACTACGGAATATTGTATTGGCATTAAACTTATGTCATTATGTGACTTCGGGAAGTGAGTTATATTAAGGTTGAAAGATTTAAAGACCAGGTTTAAGCACTCTAAGTTATAGCACTGAGTTTAGCGCATGTTTCAGAGGCGAGGCTATATGAGATGTGGACCTACAGCTTAACGTAGGATCCGAAACACATGAACTCCCGCCAGAGTAAGTTAAACATGATAAACATGTTTTTTTTTAAAAAAACTGGTTAACTCATATTAGTTAACTAATAGTAAATGCATCTTATAACAGTCAGTTCTATTGGAAAGTAATTAGGTCCATCTTAGAAATTTTGTTTCCAAATTTCAGACTTCCAAACTATGGAACGGTTAATTATGGGAAATTCTTTTTTTTCTAAAATGAACTGAAATTAAATCTTATTAAATCTTTCAGTTTTACGTCTCACGCTTATGCCGTGTAGGTGAAAGGAGAAGGTGAGAATGACAATGAATAAAATGGTAGCATGAAGAAAGTGCAAGAAAACGGGAGAATCCCGAGAAAACCCACGCACGGTGTTTGTTCACCACAAAACCCACTTGGTGCCCACCCCCAATGCAGGGATCCAACGAGGAACCCCATGCATCACAGAAATCTTTCTAGAACGTCTATATCCGCCTGTCCACCTGAATGTCAACAAGTAGAAGAAGAAATAAATAACATAGAAATAGAGATAGATAGATAGACAGACAGACAGATAGACAGACAGACAAACAGACAGACAGACAAACAGACAGACAGACAGACAGACAGACAGATAGATAGATAGATAGATAGATAGATAGATAGATAGATAGATAGATAGAGAGAGAGAGAGAGAGAGAGAGAGAGAGAGAGAGAATGTTTTTTGATCAAATTCTGCATCCAAGAATAGATTGCGAATCTATTTTTATTTCTCTATTTAAACATTCCAGTTTTAACTCTTGTTTGTTATTGAAGTTAAGCGTCCTTTTTCAGCCCGAAGGCTATATGAGACCTGGACCTACATTTAAAAAATAGAACCCAAAACACCGTAATAATTTCAAACGCTATCTAGTTTTCCCCCTCAGTTTAATGGAAATTCTTTGAAGTACAGAGTTATTCACAGAAATATTAACTCACCTTCATGAGTTTTTTTTCCTAAATTGTTCACCGTATGTGAATGATATACCACTATTGAAAGAAAGAATCATAAAGTTTCAAATTCTGGCTCTAATATAGTTGCCTAAATATAGTCATCTACAAAAAAATGAAAATAAAATTGTTGAGTTTTACGTCCCACGGTTATGCCGGTTAGGTTAAAGGAGACGGTGATGATGAGTAATGAATGAAATTGTGGAATGAAGAAAGTGGGAGGAAACGGGAGAACCCCGTGGAAAGTTCACCACAAAGTTCACTTGGCTGGGATTGAACCCGAGACCCCAAGCACTAGAGGTGAACGCTCTACCACTGAGCCACCGCGGCCTCCAGTCATCCACAAGCGTCAGCTGAGAACAAATCAACTGCTATGTGCTCAATTGCAAAACTTTATGGACTGTTCTTTTAAAAACATGTTTACTGGAGTAACGAACCTCGCAATGCTACAAAACTGGCTTTTTTTTTTCTAAAATGAGTTGGAGATGATAAAGAAAAGTACAGGCTTAATTGAAAAACCACTAGCCCTTCACTCCCGATGCATCTATCCATTATCAAGGTAGAGATTCATTTAGAAAACGTCGAAGCCCCAGTGCAATTTCCTTGGAGCTCCTTCGATGGAAAGTGATGACATCTGAGTGGTTATTCACTTGACAAGTAAGTCAGTTTTGTAGCATCCCGAAAAACCTCAATAATAGCAATTTTAGCAAAGAAAATATATCTTTCATAAATTTTAGTCATAAAGCACATGCTTTCAACTAACGTTATTACGTGGTTGTGCAATAGCTTAGCGCTATAGCGGAGCTATTGCAAAATGTAGGACTTTGCCCTTTCAAATGTGTACACTGAGAAAAATCCGTTCTTCGGACAGCGGTATATTGTACAAATATACGGAATCCTCTTGCTTACTACAGAAATTAGAACGGAGCATACGTTATCCGTGTACTCAATAGCCACTGCCCTTTGATGTTACATCTTGCCGTTGCAGGATGTCTGATATCTAACAGTCTTCCTTATATTACATACATACAAGTATGTTACATTCGTCAACTATATGTTATATATAATGTCCGGATTTGTATCTAATTACAAATGTTTTCCTTCATATGTAGGTTCGTCAAATCCTTAAATGTTTGTGATTCACACCTGTAGGGTGCTTCAACTCAAGTTTCATATTACATATTTTGACCAATATTACATATTTCTATGGTTTTTACATATTTCTTTTACATAAAACTGTCTTAAAATGTTGGTTTTACTGAAATTTTAATTTAAAATAAAAAAATAAACTCTCCAACTGTGCAAGGCTTGCATCTAGATTCAATTTTGTCATGTCTATCTTTTCGTTTCTTTACCGAAAGATAAATATATCTCTTTTTATTTGTCAAACCATGTTTCACAGAATTTTCGTCGATAACAAAATAAATATAAGAAGAAACAAGTAAAAATCCTCCCTCCGAGGTACAATAGCAGCGCTCTTTATTCTCAGCTATGGAGGAAGATAGATCACGTGCTTGACAGGCGGCTGGCCAGGAAATTCCTAAAATAAAGTCTATTTGATTGTTATTGGAGGTCGGACGGGAAAAAAGATGAAAGCAAATCCTGCAGTTCAAGTTAAAACTGTATGCTAGTGTGCTTCCAGGAATTTACTGCAATAGTTCGTTCGAAGAAGCTGGCGACAATGGCAATATCATAGTAGGTAACTTAAGCTTTCAAAGAAGTTCGCTTGTTCAACTAAATGACAGGAGGACAGTACTCTAGTATTGCAGTTGCAAAACGCACGTGTTCTGTATTCACCGTCGAAGTTAGAAATGGCTCCGGTTGCCTCAACTTTATCCGCGAAACTGCGGTCGTGGGTAACTATCGATGATGCGTTTACTACGGGCGGTAAAGTGGTGTTGTGCCAAGTGTGTGATAACAAAAATTGAATGTTCAATAAAATCTCAGTTAGAACAACATGTACAAAGTGCACTCCATGCAAGAAATAAAAATTTGCGAACTAAAAAAAAAACCTCTTGACACAAATGCATCAAGATACTTCAGTGAGTTACTTTTTCAAAGACTTGTGCCAAGCAATGATAGTAGCAAACATTCCTTGAAACAAAGTTCAAGTGCTAAAGCACCGTGCTTTTCTGGAGAAGTACTGCGGGTGTCGAGTTCCTGACAAATCCACTCTTCGAAAGTGTTATCTTGAAGTTTGTTATAGGGAAGCCACAGATACCATTAGGGCAGAAATAGGTAGTTTATATATTTGGATTTCTGTGGACGAAACAACAGACATTTTGGGACCTTATGTACGAAATTTAATGATTTGAAAGTTAAGTGAAGATGCTCCATCTAAATCCTATGTTATTGCGAGTAAATTGCTGGAACGCACGAATCATTCCACGATTGCTCGCTTTGTAAACGATGGTCTTAAAGTGTTGTGGCCGGGAGGAGTTCAGGAAGAAAATGTCCTTGTTCTTTATACAGACAGTGCAGCGTACATGTTAAAAGCGGCTAGAGTACTTACAGTTTTTTATCCTCACTTAATTCATTTCACCTGTATGGCCCATGATCTCCAGCGTGTTGCTGAAGAGGTGAGAGACAACTTTTGCGAAGTAAATCAACTAGTTTCTTCCACGAGAAAAAATGTTTATTAAGGCGCCACAACGTGTTCAAGTTTACAGAGATCAACTGCCAGATGTGCCACTTCCTCCGGAGCCTGTGCTAACGCGATGGGGCACTTGGATACAGGTAGTACATTTCGACAATGAACATTTTCAAAAAATTAAGCCTGTTGTTCATTCATTTCCATTGGAGTCTGCTGTGTCAATTGACATTGCTCTGAAACTGTTTAATGACTCAAAAGTAGCGTGTGATATCGCATACATAGACAGCAATTTTGGCTGGCTATCTACAGGCATTAAAAAGCTAGAGACTGTTGGACGGCCTCTTCCGGAATCCATGGAAATCATAGAGGATGCAAAGATACTGCTGTGTGTGGAGATGTAGGAGAAAAAGTTCGAAAGAAACTAAATGCAGTGCTGGAAAGAAACCCTGGTTACGACAGCCTGTTGGCAGTGTATGAGATTCTCAGTGGTGAAACAAGAACCCTCTGAAGATATTTCCCCCAACTACATCCCCCTGTTAAAACACGCTCCTGTTACCTCATGTGATGTGGGGAGATCATTCTCTGCATACAAGAATATTTTATCCGATCGCCGACAAAATTTTACTTCTGATCATTTGGTAATGTACCTTGTAACCTATTGTGCAACAACACACAGTTGAACTGCAGGCATATCTTTTGTAAATACTTTATTTCAAATTAAAAATGGTCATTAGTGGAAATATTCTTCAATCTTAGTTCAGCTGGTATTGTTTAAAAGATATAGGACTGCTTTTCCCTGCATGAAATAAATATATATATAACAATACATTTCGTCTTAAGTTGCTTTCAGTATTTAAATTTGTATATTGCGTATAATTCATTTCAAGATTGGTCCGTGGTGACGGATGCGCATTTAGTGTAAAAGGTTCTAGATTTGAAACGGAACCACACCACACCACGTGTGCTTTTCTCGGGGCTTTCCTGTTTATCTCTAGCCGATTCACATCTTCCTTCATTCTCGTCTGATTTTTGTTATCCTGCAATCAGGCACGTAAGTGACGTATGGCTGTCTCAGCTGTTCAAGCATTTCATTTCATTGGGGACCTGCATTAAGAAGGATAAAGTGTAGTAGATTTTCCTTTTTAATTTCATAATTCGTTTAAATATTGCATACTCATACGCGTGTTATTATTACGTTTTCATAAATATGTAACATATGTAATTATACATATTCTTATATAATATTACATATTTCTTACATTTTAAGCGATTTTTGTTACATATTTATGTACCTATTTAGGGGGTTGATATTACGTAAAAATGCGGACTCTAGTTATATACGTCCATTTGTATGTGAGATCCTGACGGCCTATATTGTTTCATATGGAAAGTATGTACTGATGGAACACTTATACAGAAAGTATTATAAAATATGCGTTCTCAGTTATACGTTTGCTGTACGTTAAGTCCAAAAACTACAGGATTTACAAATGTAACATACGATTTTACGTACGCCACACACAATTTTTTTTCTCAGTGTATATATATTATTTTCATACGCTTTTATAATCTTTACAATTTACGAGTGCGAAATTGGGTCTATCTTTCTGAATCACTCTATATTTAAATTTATACAACTCATCCATATTATTATTACTTAATATGTTGTTAAGTGCACAGGTTCCATTTATGTCACTATATCTACATTCAAGAATCTGAAGAGAAAATCAATAAAATGTTGGAAAACTTGAGGAAGGATTGTGAATAATATGAAAATACATGTTAGGAACATAAAAGCCATTGTGATTGGAACGAAGAGATCAGTGCCAAATATAGAAATAGAAGGGGAAAAATAGGACAGATGACTCGTTTTAGATACTTAGATAGTATTATTAGTGATGATATAAAGTTTGAATGGGAAATAAAATCAAGGATATGAATGGCGAAAGAAACCTTTAGGATGAAGAAAATACTATTTTGTGGGACCTTGAATAAAGAGTTGAAAAAAACTTATAAAACGCTTCATGTGGAATATTGTACTGTATGGGTCAGAAACGTGGTCATTACGCAAAAATGATGAAAAATGACTGGAAGTTTTCGAAATGTGGGTGTGGAGAAGAATGGAAAGAATTAGTTGGGTCGAGTGGAAAACGAATGAGAAAGTGTTAGAAATGGTGGAAAAGAAAAGAACAATTTTAGATATTATTAAAAAAAGAGGAAGAGAAACTGGTTCGTACATTGGCTAAGAAGAAACTGTATCATGAGGAACGTGCTAGAAGGTATGGTGGCAGGAAATAGAGGAAGGGGGTGAAAAAGATTACAATTAATGGACTATATTAAAACAGAGAAATTGTACGTGAGACGAAGACGTTAGCGGAAGCGGTAAGTGTGTCAGTATGAGGAGCATGGAAGCTTCTCAGTTGCATCAAATGACCTGCTAATAATGGTAGGATACTTATGAGGACGATTTCGTTTTACGCACCATCCAGAAAGTGTTCTTACATTTTGTCCTATGATCATTAGCTTAAGAAATGTTGAGCAGTTGTATTTGAAAAAGAAAATTATGTTAAGAGGTAAGGGAATAAAAGGGTAATGGACAGATTTGCGCTAAGTATGATCCTATGAAATAACATTTTATTTGTTCTCTTAAAATTTTTCTTATCTTGAAGTCTACCTACATGTCATTAACAAAACTATGAATTAGTAAAGAAAAAATACTTAATATCATTGCAACTAAGGTGATGAACGGATGCATTCAGGTGAATTTCGGAAAGGTTTAAGATATTACGGTGTTACTAGTAAATATGGCAGTGTGTGCACATATGGATGGGAGAGAGTTCTCGACGAATTTTCTCAAAATGATTTCGTAAAAACGTTTAAGCTATCCTTTCCTTATCTATTATTCGGGCAGTTTGCATGTTAGCACAGAAGAGCACATACAGCAAGAAGATAGTGCTTGAAAATTTCCCTCTCTAGTTTCAAGAAATTTTCTCATACTAAATAGAGTCATATGCATTAGCTATATATATATGCCCTCGTAATATGTGTGTGTTTTCTAGTACTAGTAGTAATAATAGTATTCGCAATAATACTAACACTAAAGGACATGTTAAAGCAAAAACGGCTTCTTTTAACCCATTATCTGCAGCTACAACTTTGGCTGTAGTGAGAATTAACGCTCACATTATCCTGGCTAATGCCACTGAAACATAAAGTGAAGCCATCTCTATCACATCTGCTGGGCCTCTTCCTAGCTTTCTGTTGCAGCTGTTTCGTGAATATTTTTTTGGTATTTCTTCTTCCTCAGAATGCAAAATCTTCTTCTTCGTCTATTTCTTGTTTTAGGAATTTTCTCCCACTTCCGCTTAGTACTGGCTGTAAAATACATTTCACGCTTAATGCGTGAAGTTTTTGGGAATCCCCCCAAAGCTTTCTTGCTGTTAACGAAAGTTGTAAGTCTTTTCGTAATTTAAACACATTTCGCAATCTTCTTGCTTCTTTTTCTTACTTTCTTTTCTCTTTCTCTCTCTCTCTCCCTGTTTCTCTTTATCTTTTCATCTCGTAATGTTATAATTTTACCTAACTTCTAAAACTATAAATGTATATACACATATGTGTACAAACTGCACACATCCGTACCATAAACGCTTATCAAGTTAATTTACGTACGTATTTCATTAAGAACATTTGACGACTTAAAAATATCGTGTAATATTCTAGAAAAATCCTAATATTCTCTGAATATTATTAAGCGTTTAAGTTTAATATAATGGTCTTAAGAGATTGATAATTATTTTAATATTCTCAATTTATTCCAAGGGATTTAAGTAACTAATTATGATTTTCAACTGAAGGTTTATCGTCATAGAAACAACAAGTTAACAAACAAAGTATCAGCATATTGGACTTTGTAGTAAGGTAGCTCGATATGAGACGCTCCTATTGTTTTACAGTCCATTCTACACTTCTTTTTGGATCAAAAAATACAATATATTTCATGCAAAAATTTTTGTAGGCCTTATATCTGGGAAAATATATTTAGTATAGCCAAACCCAAAGTATTACCTAATTCAGTACGATGTGCTTATTCCGTTAAAAAAAAAAATACAAAAACTCGATTTAGGGGCAGTTCAAAAATTTTGTGGTCTTTTATCTAAAAAATAATTCTTGGCCAAAATCGCGATGTTTTGATCCATTTTTGGATCATTTCTACAATTCTTGTTAAGCACATCTGTAGATGTGGTTGGAGTGATCTTGGAGGAAAAGAATTTAAATTGTCAAAAGTAGAAGAGAAAGAATGATTTGAGTTGATTTTGAGTTTCACGTCCTTTTCAGCAGCTTAGGCTATATGAGACGTGGACCTACTGATTAACGTGGAATCTGAACCACATAAGCTCCCGCCGGGAATCGAACCGGACTCTCCCACGCCAAATACGCGTACGCTAACCGCTTAGCCACGGAGGAGTTCTAGAAGAGAAAGAAAGAAACTTATGTGTCAATGAAGAAATAAGTCAATGAACAAGGTAGACTAAGATAACAAAATAGTGAAGTACACACTGATGAACATAATAATAATAATAATAATAATAATAATAATAATAATAATAATAATAATAATAATAATAATAATAATAATAATAATAATAATAATAATAATAATAATAATAATAATAAATGGAATTAGTGCGAATGAGGAAACAGGTACCGATAACACTGGTCAAAATGATTTGTTTTTCTACAAAAGAAGAGTATGCTGAGCCTGACGCAGTTTGTCCTCCTGACTTTTTTTTTCTAAAAATAAAGTGTAATTAGAATTTTTCCATCATGCAAGGTTTTCTTGTGAGAGTTAATTTTTTAACCCTTATGTGTAAAATGGACTGTATTCACTTGAAACGTGCATGTGTTTAATGATTTAAATGTCAGATTATTGTGGGAGAATTAAGCTTTCACCTTTTTATGGAGTTTGTCGTCATCGATCCCATAGGGAGATGGGGGAAACTTCAACAACAAGAAACAAAATTATAAAGTTGGACAACTTGCGAGACACACATGTCAATAATTATGTGATTTGCCGAAGATGTCTTAGCTGTATAGATCAACAAAGTGGAAACTGATAGTGAACAATTTGTTCCTTTTTTTTTTTGGGTGAAGGCTAGACGTGTTTAGCAGGCAGCAAGTGTTCGTCGTGTAATGATCCCGTCAGGATTTGTTTCTGTGTAAGTGGAGTGCTTTTTGTTTCGTTTTCCGTGTTGCGTAAAACCTTGCATAATGCCAAGAAAGTGTTTAAAGCATCCAGACAATTTCCACTACTTTTGTAGTGAACTAATCTTTTAAATCTCAGAGGTGAAATTTTACGCCACCTGTAAAAAGAATGTGACGAGCTTTACTTTGGCAATAAAGCTAATAATTTTGATAAATCGTCGACTCCAAATATGGGTTGTGTAAAGTCACATGTGCGGCTTCTCACAAAACGAAAAGGGCACACATAGAGGCGTTATTTGGGGCTTCAGGGGGTCAATTGTTCCCCCCACAGTTCACATTTTAATCCGTAAGATAATAATGTACCAATAAGAAGATTGAAAACCTACTGACATCTAGGGTTTTATCCCTTCCCTCAAGCAAAATCTGACATGATGCTGCTGCATGCCTTTTGCAATTGCTATGATCTGGAGGGAACAGACACCAAAGTCGAAAATTTAACAGGAAGTAAATTATTATACACTTCTTTTAAATTAAAGAGAGCAAATGATTGGAAAATCTCAAAGAAAATGTTTGCCTTATTTAATCATTTAATTCAAATGGATTCTTTTATTATTCTCGGATTAAAACTCTAAGTAATAAGCTTTTCTTTCCTTAGGCGTAGAAGGAAGATTATGCCAGATTTCACTAAAATCTTGTAATTTTACAGAAGTTATTGGGAAACAGAAGACAGGTAAACACACACATGTATTATGCATGTCGTGTTGAATAGTAGAAATTCACTTACGATTCCGTAGAAATTTGTGTTTACGATCTCTTCAATTAAATATTTGTTTTTATTTTTAGACTGCTCGAGAGAAAGATTATAAGTCAGAAATTGACCTAAATGAGATAAGTCAAAATTGGAGATCTATGTGTCATGCTCCACTTCCGGTTAACTTGGTATAAGTCAATTCTAAACGTGAGTTGAATAATCGCGTCTTGGTACTGTTAGTATAAGTGATTCGTACTTATGCTTGGTAAAATAAAAACTCGCCTCCTGGAAACCTGTGTTCTCTCTGTTTCTTCAGCCCAGTCTAGATTTCATTTCATTGGAATTAAGTTGTTAACTACCGATTTAAAAAGAACTTTCAGTTTTGTATATTTGAGAAAGCAATTTCTTACTTTTCTTTTTTTTTCTACTTACAGCATAGGCAACCAGTACAACCGATGCGTAAATTTGGTTGCATAACATTTAAGTTGAAAATTTAAAATCTTTCTCATGAAATGAATAGTGTTAAACGCTGAGCGCTCGTTCTGTTTGAGTTGCGATAGAGTTCAGTGCACTATCTATACAGTGTTCCACTCACAACTTTACATTACTTTACCTGGCATATTGTCAATGTGTAAGTGAATAGTATTGAAGCTGACGTAATGAAATTTAAACTGAACTTGTCTTAGGCTATTAGAAACAAAACCAGGCCTATATGTTACATACTGTATAACCGTCTGTGTAGAACTGAACACTCTTCACAATTGTTTCACAGGGCCTAACCAAGTCTTCAGGAAGTGTTTGAATTTCAGTACTGCAATGGGCTATGGTTAGTTCAGGTTAACTCGATCTCTCAAAAAAATCAATAAAAATTAATTGAAAAATTGAAATCTTCAAATTTTACATCCTACGTTTACACTAGCTAAGCTAAAGGAGACCATGAGGATGAGAAATGAAGGGAACGGTGGAATGAAGAAAGTGGGAGAAAACGGAAGAACACGGAGAAAAACCGCGCACACGGTGTTTGTTCACCACAAAATTCAGTTGATGAGAGCTGGAATCGAATCATTTAGCAGAGGTGAATGCTCTACCACTGAGCCATTGCGGCCCCGGAAAGTAATTGGATTACTACAATTCTGAAAATGTTAGATACCAAATCCTCTTCGAAATAATTTATCAAAAAGTAACTGAATTTCAGCCATATTTACACCAGAAGTATGACATCACTCCATTTTGTTGAATATCTAATGATAGAAATTCTTTCGCGTAAGTTGATTTACAAATATTTGAAAAGTTTCCATGTAAACAACTGTGGAAATGGTTATTCTGATCAAGATTGAGGACTATAAATAACCATCTTTACATCGAGATAGACCACCGTCGAAGTCCGACAGCGCAGTACGCCACTGTCGCACAAATAATACCATACATGGTTCCTCTATCTCACACTAAGATAAGCCCAATCCAAATTTCATTATAATATTTTCATTACAATTCAAGGTATTAAAAGGTATTAAAAGGTAAGCGTTATATTAATAAATTAATAGTCATTAGTTAGTTAATTATAGAAAAATACAACCTATGCAAAAGATACTTTAATCACACTGTAACCTCAATACATTGGGGTAAAAGTGTAATTAATGTAATTAAACGTAAACAAATTAGTTTGTGTAAAATTCATTATTAGCTGTGCATTAGAGAATCTTCAATCCTTCTGATGAATGAAAAATATATTTAGCGAAGGATTTTTCCATATATACTGATTATAATATCTGAAATACTAAACGTCGTTCTGCGATGGAAAGCTGAGTAACAAACATTGTTCTCATATATCATTTCTTTATAAAGAATTTCCTTAATTTGGCAACTGTTAGTTAAGTCGCTTTCTAGCACAATATAACTATAGATTCATCATATTTAATAAAATATTTGAGCACTATTTTCAAGATATAATTTAAAACGAAACAATTACTAACTTTATATATGATCTAAACTCTCTGGCTCATGGGACCCGTAGGATTAATGCCATCTTCACAAAAGCTCTCCATTGCCCTCTATCCTTAGCAAACTGGATCCAATTTCTGCTTTGTGTTCCTATTTCTACAAGATCCATCTTAATACTGTCCTCCCATCTGCGCCTAGGTCTTCCTAATGGTCGTTTTCCGATTGGATTTCCAGTTAAAACTTTGAAAGTGTTCCTACTTTTTTCCATTCTGGCTATATAACTTACCACCTGAACCTCCTAGATTTGATGACCCTAACAATGTTTGGTAAACGGTATAAATTATGTAGTTCCTCGTCATGAAGTTTCCGCCATTTTCCATTTCCGCTCCTCTTCGGTCCGAATATTCGTCTCAGAATCTTCGTTCTGGATCTACGTTCTTCCCTCAGAGTAAGCGACTATGTTTCGCAACCATACAGAACAACAGGTATGGTTTTCGTATTATATATTTTAAGCTTCAAATTCCTCGACATAAGAGTTTGAACAGAATACTAACACGAATTCTCTGCTTTTTGTTGACATTTAATTTCTTTCGTGAATGTGGTTTTGGTTTGTTAATATTGGTCCTAGATATTTGAAAGTATTCACTTCATCGAAAGTATTATTTTATATTGTAACATGCAGAAAGTTCGGGTATTATGAAATATCATTTTTATTTCGCTTGTAACTCAGTTAAGAATTGCACATTGAAACAAAAAGGAAAACAAATATACGCCTTATATATTTGGCTTTATATATGTGTATCTTGATAAAGAAGATTCGGTAAGGGGTGGGAAAAACTTATAATTAGTAAAAAAACACTTTGGAGGGTAATATGAAATAGTCGGGTAATATGGAATACAAAAGCTATATAGAAAAGAAATGAGTTTTCTGTTGAACGTACAATGAATACGGTGACAATACAGGAAAATTCTGAATGCCAAGCCATAACTGAATGTGATTACTTACAAAAGTCACAAATACTGCTTTAGGATCGGCACAGTCATTGTGTGCTCACATTAAACATGATGAACGCTGGATCCAAGCTCACCCCTTGTATCATCAGAAAATTTGCTATAATAAAAAATACACTTAGCATTGTTGTAATCATAAATGTATGTTTAATTGCCCAATACCGAGATATTTTTGTAATCGGAATACCATATGGAATACGGAATACAATGCTTTTCTTGCAGGTATTCCATTATTTCTCCACGCCATCTTGGAAACGAAAGAGCTGTTAAACGCATTCGAAGGCTTTTAGGATAATAACGCTTTCAAACTACCACTCTGTATGTCCAACGTCATAGTAAACAAAGAATTGTTGTTCTATTGCATTTCAATAGGAAAATACAGGTTGCAAAACATTTACCTGTAAAAGTTTTCAGGAATAAGAAATCAGATTTGCACGTCTACCAACACAACGAATGTCACAATCACAAGGAAACTGACTGTAGAGCATCGTGGGAACGTGAGGTAGTAGTTTATTTCCTCTCCGCTTGGAAGCAACACATCACAGGTAGGATAATGAGGCATTCCATGTTATCCGACTATTCCATAATACCCGAACTTCCTCCATATATGATGTGTGATAACGTACACAAATATACAATACCTGGTAAAATAATTTCTCTGGTTTTTGTTGGGTATTATTCAATTGTTTTGATCAGACATGTGCAACAGTCGGCCTCCAGACCGACCCTAGCCTACTGAACCCCTTTATCCGGCCCGCTCGACCTATTACACTATCCTACAAATTTTCACTTTATTCTCTTTCCTGAATGACAGTAGGTGTTCTTTATATTTTTTGACCTTCTGATTACGAATCTGAAGTCAGATATGCTGTATTAGGTCTGGTTGTTGAGAAATTTGTAAATAAAGATTAAAAGGCTTTTTAATGTATGCATTTTATTAAATATTGTGACTTTGATGTAAAAACGAGATGTTGAAAAAAATATATATATACGTGGCATATCTGGATCTCAGAAATATAAACGAAAATGTATATCTTTGTATTTCGTGGCATTTCTGTTCATGTCAAACTGCGAAAAACTCCTATGGCCCTAACAATCAAAAGTACAAAGTTTCCACGTGTAAGTGACGCAAAGGCGCGGCTCAAATCACTGCATTTATACATTGACATTCAACGAAAAGAAACACTTATGAAGCTTGAACCTTGTGTAATGTGAGGAGCGTATCACGTGCCAACTTCTAGCAGAAATCTGAGAGCATTGACACACCAGGTTTTCCTTTGTATCACTGCTCAGGGTCTGAATGGATTAGTGAAACCTCTCATCGTACTCATCAGACACAGCTCGTAGGTTTTTGAGAAAGAAAGACAGGTGCTGTGTTGAAAATGCACTTTCAGTGACATGTAGCATCCGATAGTGTGCAGGTTTGACAACTCCTCCACTAGTTGCACATAGTTCGCCCTTTCGTTATTTCCCAGAAAGTTTTCTAGGACACTCTTAAAAGAATTCCAGGATTTTCGTTCTATCTCAGTCAGTTTTGATTCAAATATGTTATCTTTCATCAATTGACGTATCTGTGGTCCAATGAGTACACCTTTTATTTTAACGTCTGATATTTTTGGGAACTTTTCCTGAAGATACTTAAATTCTTGTCCTTCCTTTTCCAACCCTTTCACGAACATCTGCTTAAGGCCTAATTTAATGTTCAAGGGAGGCAGAAAAATCTTCTTGGGATCAACAAGGGGTTTCTCTTTCACATTTCTAATTCCGGGAGTGAGGGATGTACGAGTAGGCCATTCTCTTAGTGTGTAGTGCAGATCCATTACTCTACTGTCCCACTCACACAGAAAACAACAATACTTTGTATAGCCCAACTGTAACCATAACACCTTCAAGTCTCCTCATATGTTCCACTGATGCTCAGCATACCTCACTTTGTCGAAAAGGAGTTTCGCATTTTGATACGTCTCCTTCAAATTAATGGAATATCCAATTGGAATGGAAGGATACGTATTACCGTTGTGGAGGAGAACACACTTCATACTTATATTTGACGAGCTCAAAAATAAACGCCACTCATCGACTTTATACTTTATTTGTAATGCATGCATCAGTCCTTCCACTTCAGTACAAAAGATGCAATCATCACTACTGCTGTAAAATTTGAGGAAGTCATGTTGTCAATCACGGTAAAATCTCACCTTCGTTTCCTTTCGTTTCGTTCCAACCTTGAAGTCTTGAAGCTAAGAGCTCAACTTGTTGTTTGGGTTGGTTCAAGTCTCTAATAAGGTCGTTCAGTTCCTGATCCGTTATCAAATGTAGTTCTTTGGTACGTGCACTGTATGTAGGGTCTTCACTCTCAGTATCCATAACATCTTCACTTTCATCAACATTACTACTGTCTATTGTCCATACATCTGGCGGCACTGGCATAGAAAAAACTTCATCATGTGGGATGGGTCTTCTAGCCGATTGTAGATCTGGGTATTGTACTCATCGTTTACCTTGGAGGTTATTCCCTTTACATTTGGCAGACAAAAGTAACAGTTATGTACAGTCATGTCCAAAATGATTATCGCATTATCTATAACTGACTTGTTGTGGGAATATAATTTGATAATGATTTTGCAGGGTACTTTTAATACTGTTGCTATGTGTATAATTGTGAAGTGTATATTTGTGGTAAATTTCGTTGGAAAAGAATTCTAAAGACAAACATTAGAATGAGTAAAACAAAATGTTCCTAAATGGACAAGAAAGTTTTTTTTCGTTATATTGTTCTTATTTACTGCTCTTTTGATATGAAATTTACCACATATATGTCTTTGCCGATTATATACATTATAAAAAAACACTGAGCAAAATCGTTATCAAATTATATTCTTACAACAACATATTTATAGACATGCGACAATCATTTTGGACATGACTGTACATGATCACGTGATTCAAACCATAACATTGATGTAGCAAATGACATACACTTGTGAGAACCACGTAACCAGTCCTTTAGATTTACAACAGAATTTCGGTGCCCAGGGTTTGTCTACGTCGACTTTCGATGAAAAATACAATTCATACGCTTTTTTCACAACAGGCGTCACCTTAGTGAGATTCGGTTTTGGAGTTATCTGTCCACACACATAACAGAAGTTGTCAGGATCATCTTTATACTTCCTAGGTATTTTAAAAATTGTACCACTGTAAAACACAAAACACAACAACGTTTTCAAATGTTACCCAGTTCTCAACAAAAGATTCACAAGTTAGAGTCACAAGCAGGGGTAAAAGTGCGAGGGAACGCGGGGGCGCCGTCCCCACCTCGAAAAAATATGCGTCCGCCCAGTTCCTAAAAAATTACAATGGGCAAAGATAGGCAGGGGGAACAGCGTGGCAGCATGCCGTTACATACCGTTACCCCACCTTTTCAGATCCACTTTTACCCTTAGTCACACGAACACACATTTCAATGTTGTTTATCTTCTAGTAGCACAGTACGTCAAGAGAAAATGCAGCTCACCACACCAACAAGCAAGGAAGTAAAATACAATACTGATGCTCAGTTGTTTCACCGCCGTCCGATGTCGCCAGGTGTAGGTGGGAAAAGTTAGTTCCGGCGGTAAGTTTCCACTTTTTTCCGCAACATTTTTCCAACTTTCGTCTACGCCGGGAGCTGGAAATAATGTGTTTTCCATTAATGATCGTTTGTATTTTATATATTGTAATGTATGAATAACGCATGCTGTGTGCAGTGGATATATATTATTATTATTATAAAAAGGATATTTTTAATAAATCTAAATTAGTCCCAGAATGTAGACACTTCTAATTACATTATCCGTGTTTTCCAAAAATTGAGACCTGATACGCAAAAACTATTATTATTTTTGAATTCAGTGGGACTAAAACTTTCCGAATCGCCTATTGGTTTTCAGGAAAGAAATTTGGTGTTGAACAGTGTTATTGAATACATATTCCTTACGTAATGTTTAAAACTAAATTGAAAAATTTTCCTGGATTACTGATATCCACATTAATAATGTCTTCTGAGTTGAAGCAACCAGTGTATCACCGAATATGCAGAGATTAGTTCAGAACATGGAATAAAATGATAAATAAATAGAGTTTTTTCTTTTCTTTAGTAAATAAATATTTTGATTACAGTTATAACAGTTGTTGTATTCTTTGGATGTTAGTCTACGATAAACGAATTTCTCTATTGTACATGTCTAATCAATTGTTGTGAAATTGTTGTACATTGTTTCGTGCAGCTTCAACGCCAGTAAGTAATCTATGATTGACCACTCCCGTTCTAACTTGTATAGTCAGCGACAAAATTATATCCGTTTGATGAAATTACTTTCTTAAATATAACTTCAAAATGGAAGGACAGTTTGATTAAGGGAGAATGGGGACAATTGTACACGCAGGGCAATTGTAACATTGTCTATTACTTGTAGAAGTGAGTTTCAAAATATCGTTTGTACATGTCATTGAAGCCATTCATGCAAGGTGTATGTGGGAAGAAAAAAAAGAGCGTCGTTTGTTTGTAAAGTATGGAAGACTGGACAAGCAAAAACGTGATTTTGACAGGGGTAAGTAAATTTTTAACTTGCTTGTTTTTATTTTCTCTTGATAGGTATGCGTTTACTGTAAAGAAAAATTGTGGTGGACAAACACCGTGTGCGTGGGTTTTCTCGGGGTTCTCCCGTTTCCTCCCACTTTCTTCATTCCACCATATCATTCATCACTCATAATCACCGTCTCCTTTAGCCTAACCGGCATAACCGTGGGACGTAAAACTCAAAGATTTCATTTCATTTATATGTAAAGAAAAACCCTGTGCGTGTGCAATTTATGTTATTTCCTTGACAACGTGGATATTGTGTTTGAAGCTTTGACTCAATGTACCTAGCTAATTATAAGAAATCAAAGTATTTATCACTGACCGTTGAACGGGTACAAATGTAACATGGCGAACGGGCACAATGTACTTATTAAGTATGCTTAAAAATACACTGAAGAGAATTTTCAAACTGACACAAAACCAGTGATATTCTTGCTATTATTTTTACCAAATTAAATTCAACTTTGCGAATGCTACTCATTTCTGTGTAAAACTATTAATATATGTTTCTTGCTAGATGCATCAAACATCTTCAACTGCCTTTACCCATTTCAAGAATTTCAAACCGTGCCATGTTATTGCAACCACGACAAGCATCTAAGAAGCACTTCCAAATAACAGTATCATAGTCCCCAACGTTAGTTGTGAATATAAATAAACTGTAATGTCTCGCTTATTTTGGAAGGTAGAAAATTAAATGCAAACATTAAATAAAACATATGCTTCTATTTTGTATTGATATAATCTAAAGTTGCTGTAATGTAATTTTGTTCTAATGTTTATAAAATAAATACTTCAATTTTAATTAATATGAAACAAACTACCTCGCAAAGAGCTCGTATTAAGCACACAAAGGAGAAACAAAAAATTACGTTCGATTACACATATATAATAATATTCTGTTTTAAGCTTTTCTATTAACAAACGCAAGTGTTTGGTTCTCAGTATTTTTATCTCATCATTCTTAGGAGTTAATACAAACAAAAAGCTGCAGTAAAGGCTTACGAGAAATTAATAATTTGTAAAACAATACCACAAAATAGCCCTTACCACTGGTCTAGTGAATAGAGTGCGTGTGTTTGAATGTGATCTCGGGATTTGATGCCCGTGCAATTCTTGAAATCGAGAGCAATGTAGTGGTTCATATTCCTATTTAAACTGCAAGCTTCGCGTTTTTATAGGCTCGGTGCTAGAAAAAAGATGCTAAATTTTAACAAACAAACAAACAAACAAGTTGGCCTTCTACAAAATGAGAATGTGAAAAAAATAGTGTTTTTTATTTAGAGAGAAATATAATAAATCGATTTTAATGAACATATAATGATGCCATTACACAATAAAAGTCAATTGGATTATTTCGTTGTGACAAAAAAATAAAAATCTATGTCAAAATATTCTGTTTATAATATTTTGTTTTCTGCAAATGAAACAATCCTGATTAATGGGGCGTGTGCTCACTCAAACATTCAGTTAATCAGCTTTTGTTTAGTGTAAATGCGACGTACGATGACGTTAATCATCTACAATTACCATAGGACTATATTGCCCCAAGCACTTCAATTGTAGTATCACGTTTTTTAATCTTTGTATGTTAATGATCAATGTTCTTAACCTTGAATTTGTGTACTGTAATATTATCAGTACAGGATATTATGTATATGAGAAACTATAACTGGTAAAGATTCTGTAAATAATAAATAAATATACAATTTTTGGCGTTCTTTCATGTCTTTGTCGTTGCCCCCTCAGTATTAATTTCTGCCCTTCCTAAAAAATCAGGCTGGCTACGGGTCTGAGTGCTTCTCATTCAAAAGACTATTTTCTTCCCATGTGAATCTTTTGATTTCTCGTGGCTACCGAGGGTCAATGTGGTGATCTACAATTTATTTTGTCTCTTTTTCCCTTGTTTTTAACGTTTATTGTATTGTTTAAATGCTTATCTGTTAACTTGCGAGAAAGTGTCGTAGTCGAAGCTTAAACTACTTTACTTATATAACTGATATTAAAAAAATAAATAAAAGAATTATCATGGAAACAAGTTTTTGTGTTGTATTCAAAAAACAAACAAAGGGTTCTTTGCTAAATTGTGCTTCTGAAATATCGCAGGTATTCGTTGATACTGTACATGTTGGTTCTCAGTCTCCGCACATACTTTAGAGAAAGAAAGAATCCGAAATGAAAGAAAGAAAAACTACGTGACAAGGTGCAATCTAGAGTTGTATATGATTGCCGCTAGAGAGGGGCGTCCGTTTAGAGGTCATCCTCCCCTACCCTGAATTTCAGATGTTGGGAGCGTAATGCAGATTTCCTGACTAAAGTCCACAGAAAAAAAATGAAGTCCTTATACCGAACAAATACGGACTTTGATACGTATTTCTATTGATTGTAAGGAACTATAGGTCTAAATTGCTCTCTTGTATATTTTTTGGCCTAGGACTCCAAATGTTTCATTATTTTCGAGTTTTGGACCTACTTAAAAATCTGGCAATTAGGCCTAAGCAACTTTCCAGTTTTGATAATCTATATTTCATCCGTATTTATTCGGTGTAAGGACCCTAAACTTGTTCTATTGGACTTTGTTTATCAAAAGATTTCTAAAACTGTCTTACTGTCCCCAAAATCTGAGATTCAGAGTGGATTGTCCCCCACTAGTGCCCCTGACTACTGGCAGTCATATGAAAGTATCCCACGCCCGTTCACGTGGATTTAGTTTAATTTATTTCGGACTCTTGACTGCAAAGATATTAAGTCTTGAAATAGAATTCATTTGCTGAGAAAAACTTAACCTTGTTGAAAATGAACTTGGATCCATTGTGCTCTGAACGCCCCAAATATTACTTTTCTTCAATAAATTATTTACTTGAAAAAAGCAACCAATTACATAGGCTTGCACCAAATATTCTAAAGTTAACACAATGTGAAGTGTGCTTCAAATATTATTTTCCGAAAATTTTTATTTTAAAATAATTTTATTAGCACCATTGTTCTGAAATAGTAATCAAAATTTGCAACTAAACTCTCACCCGCCTCCACGAATCGTGAGTCTAGCCCCTAAGGGTATAAATAGGAAACGTTCAGAAACAGTAACCCCAAAATCAATAGTCTTAGGGCTAAAATAACCACACAAGCGTATTTTTGGTAAAATTCTAGCCTTAATACATGTAAAATGACTCCCCTTGCATTTGAAATTTCGAATTGCAATCGAAGATGGCCGCCATGATGTTTGATAGCTCCATCTGATGTGTCAGACCACTTGCAAGTTTCATAATTCTCCCTTAACCCGTTTTCAACACACAAAGGTGGTGAGGACTTTTATTTCACTCTGTATATTGATAGACTGTGTGTAATCTCCATAGCAGGTAGATTTTAAAATCTACCTAAAAAGCTTATTACAACCAAGAAAATAGTTAGGAGAGTTACTGACAAGAGAGCGTAATAAAAGGGGGTCGTGCTATGAAAAAGTTGAGAATTACTAATCTATACTGAAATATTCTGTACCCAACACAGTGTAGTCTTAACCGGGATAAAATAAATGAAAATGTCGGTTGCAAGCAGTGGTGCTATTCAGCCGGTTCCGTCCGGTTTGCTAGAACCGGTTATAGATATAAGTCGCAGAACCGTTTGTTATAATCAGACATAACAGTAAATTTTACCCAGTTATACCCAGGAACAGTAAATTTAATTTAACTATCTTTGTTTTTAAAAATTCTCACAGCTAAAGGGTTAAACACATGATTCCGTACAACAAAATATAAGCGGTTAATTTCTTAATCTCAAATGCTCACATATCAAGAATGAAAACTGGGATCACATGAGTGTAGTGATGAGGGTGATTTACTCATATTTGAAACGCATACATATTATCAACACTTACCGATCCATTGTTGGATTAAGGTCTTTCCAATACTTTTTGACAACCGTCTATATTGGGTAATTTGTTTCTTAGATATTTGCAGTAGTATAATTTCGTCACATCACCTGTATTAGAATGCTGTGTAGGTCTCTTCTTGTCACTTGTGGTATCCAGTAAAAAATTTGCTTTTGTCTAACATGTACAGTTTGTTTCAATTTATATAACTATCCATCTAATCTCTCTCTCTCTCTCTCTCTCTAAGAAGTTCACGTCTTATATAACATTGGTGCCAAAGAGGGATGCAAAACCTCGATCTACTCCGACTATGTAAGATTCTAGTGGACAACATCATGCCCGTGGGTTTTCTCTGAGGTGTGTTTCCTAGAATTTTTTCCCTATATTCCCATTTCACTAATTCTTCCATTATCATTCACTTGCCTTAATGAACCGTCTCCCTTAGCCTAACGTGCACAATTGGGGGAGGTTAAGCTGAAGTCACACAGTTTGTACTTCCTATTATGTATAGATATAGTGACACAATTATTCTATTCAAAGACTATACAGAAACACAGACACACTTTCTGTCACTTAAAGATGTGTTGACCCAGATATATATCTATATCTATATCTATATCTATATCTATATCTATATCTATATCTATATCTATATCTATATCTATATTTACATCTATATCTATATCTATATCTATATCTACATCTATATCTATATCTATCTATCTCCAGCTGAAACTAACACAAAAGTAATGTGTCTGATGAAGGCAAGGTTATAGTGCCGAAACTGTAACACAGATGTAATGTGTCTGATAAAGGCAAGGTTATATTGCCGAAATTGTAACACAGAAGTAATGTGTCTGATAAAGGCAAGGTTATATAGCCGAAAGTATAACACAGAAGCAATGTGTCTGTTGAAGGCAAGGTTATATTGCCGAAACTGTAACACAGAGGTAATGTGTCTGATGAAGGCAAGGTTATATTGTCGAAAATGTAACACAGAAGTAACGTGTCTGATGAAAGCAAGGTTATATTGCCGAAAGTATAACACAGAAATAATGTGTCTGATGAAGGCAAGGTTATATTGCCGAAAGTATAACACAGAAGCAATGTGTCTGTTGAAGGCAAGGTTATATTGCCGAAACTGTAACACAGAGGTAACGTGTCTGATGAAGGCAAGGTTATATTGCCGAAACCATAACACATAGGTAGTGTCTGATGAAGGCAAGGTTATATTGCCGAAAGTATAACACATAGGTAGTGTCTGATGAAGGCAAGGTTATATTGCTGAAACTGTAACACAGATGTAATGTGTCTGATAAAGGCAAGGTTATATTGCCGAAAATGTAACACAGAAGTAATGTGTCTGATGTAGGCAAGGTTATATTGCCGAAACTGTAACACAGAGCTGATGTGTCTGATGAAGGCAAATTATATTGCCGAAACTGTAACACAGATGTAACGCGGATGATGAACGCAAGATTATCTTGCCGAAACTGTAACACAGATGTAATGTGTCTGATGAACTCAAGGTTATATTGCCGAAAGTATAACACAGAAGTAATGTGTCTGATGAACTCAAGGTTATATTGCCGAAACTGTAACACAGAGGTAATGTGTCTGATGAACGCAAGGTTATATTGCCGAAAGTATAACACAGAAGTAATGTGTCTAATGAAGGCATGGTTATATTGCCGAAAGTATAACACAAAAGTAATGTGTCTGATGAACTCAAGGTTATATTGCCGAAACTGTAACACAGAGGTAATGTGTCTGATGAACTCAAGGTTATATTGCCGAAACTGTAACACAGAGGTAATGTGTCTGATGAACTCAAGGTTATATTGCCGAAAATGTAACACAGAAGTAATGTGTCTGATGAAAGCAAGGTTATATTGCTGAAACTGTAACACAGAAGTAATGTGTCTAATGAAGGCAAGGTTATATTGCCGAAAGTATAACACAGAAGTAATGTGTCTGATGAAGGCAAGCTTATATTGCCGAAACTGTAACACAGAGGTAATGTGTCTGATGAACTCAAGGTTATATTGCCGAAAATGTAACACAGAAGTAATGTGTCTGATGAAGGCAAGGTTATATTGCCGAAACTGTAACACAGATGTAATGTGTCTGATGAAGGCAAGGTTATATTGCCGAAACTGTAACACAGAGCTAATGTGTCTAATGAAGGCAAGATTATATTGCCGAAATTGTAACACAGAAGTAATGTGTCTAATGAAGGCAAGGTTATATTGCCGAAACTGTAACACAGATGTAATGTGTCTGATGAAGGCAAGGTTATATTGCCGAAACTGTAACACAGATGTAATGTGTCTGATGAAGGCAAGGTTATATTGCCGAAACACTAACACAGACTAGGAATAATAATCAGTTGGTTTGGTCAGTTAAATAAATGTTATTTTTAATTAAGTTATTCGAGGTCTCAAACGTAAAATGAGCAGCATGCACAAAGGATTAGATATTTTAGGAATAATAGCAAATTCATATTTCTTGAAACTACAAAACAGGTATGGTAATATTTAAACAAAAATCTAAAAGTACCGCTTAAAGGGATTTATTATAATTTAATTAATTAATTATTTAACAAACTTATTAAGGTTAAATGAAAATAATTTCTCCCTTAGCATTTAAAAGTATAGGAATTTATCTAAAGGTAGCTATGTGATGAAGAAAAAAGTATTTATATGATGGAGGATGTATTGTATAAATCAGACAGAACGTAAGCGAAGTTCATAGAAGAAGCAAAACTGTTTGAAGTATGTAGTTTGCAGGATTTGGAACAGAAGCAAACGCTTTTGTGCCACTCAATTAATGATGAAACTAGGTTCTTCTTTGTTTTATTCTGAAAAAGAGAGAGAGAGAGAGAGAGAGAGAGAGAGAGAGATTCAAAACTAGAGGGGAGTGAGAAGAAAGAGGTAAATTTCCTTGTTTTGCGTCCTTTTGCTGTGTTCAGTTACCCAGGCGACTTCAATCACTTATAATGGATTGGTCGTTGTGGGCTGTTCCCGCCGGGCGCTTTGCGGAAACGAATCTGTCCCTTGAGGCGCGTTTGGTGGACTTATCTGCGACACTGGACCCTGTCCAAAAAGGCTAAGATACTCCCTCATTCCCTAACCTTCCTTTTCCCTCTCTGGGCACTTACCCCCCACAGCATCCACGATCTATATAACATCTCTGTCCGGAGACAGAAGGCGATAATCATAAGTTATTTTTACTCTTTTGTTATGTTGGCTATTCTTGTGTGGCAAAAATATTAAAAATGTTTTTTTTACTTCTGAAATACTCAAACAATTTAGAAGTTATATTAGGAAAAGGTTCGCGTTGAGTAAGCGCTTAACTTTGACATTATTATTACGAATACAACTTCATCTGCTATCATTACTACTACTACTACTACTAGTAGTAGTAGTAGTACTACTACTACTACTACTGCTAGTGGGGGCCGTGGGGGCTCAGTGGTAGAGCGATCAATTCTGGTGCATGGAGTCCTTGATTCAATCCCAGCTCGCGTCATGTGAACTTTGTGCTGGCCAAATACCGTGTGTGTGGATTTTTATCGCGGATCTCCCGTTTCCTCCCCCTTCCTTCATTCCACCTTTACCTTCATTTCTCATCATGACCGTCTCCTTTAGCCTAGCCTGCATATGCGTGGGACATAAAACAAAAATTTCATTTCACTACTACTAGTACTACTACTACTACTATTACTACTACCACTAGTACTACTATTACTATTACTACTACTACTACTACTAACAATACTAGTATTAGTACTATTACTACTATTACTACTACTAACAATACTAGTATTAGTACTATTACTACTACAAGTACTATTACTAGTACTACTACTAGTACTACTTCTACTACTACTAGTAGTACTACTACTACTACTACTACTACTAATAATAATAATAATAATTTATTTCATTGCCGCTTACAGCTTGTTGGCAAAAATACAGCGTATTGTATGGTATCAGAGCTCTACATTAAGATGGAATAGTAATACTGTACTACTAATAATGGCAGTAATAATAAATAAATAAATAAATAAATAAGAAAACAGGGAAAAGAGGAGCACTAATATAAAACATAATGTTGATAAAAGTCAGTTAAGCAGAAATAATTCCTTGTCCGCGCCGAAAAAATTGTCAAGCTCTCTCTATCTAAAACAAAGAAAAGCTAAGGAATAAAAATTAAAATGAAATGAAATTCTTCAGTTTAACGTCCCACGATTATGTCCTTTAGGCTAAGGAAGACGATTATTAAAGCAAGAAAATGAATATGCAACAATTGGTGGAATGAGGATGTGGGAGGAAACGGGAGTACTCTCCCGAGAGAAATTCACAGATAGGATGTTGTTCACCACAAACTTAGCGGGGAACCGAACCAGAAACCCCACGCGCCAGAGATATGCGCTCTACCACTGCGCCACCGTGCCCTCAAAAGAAAAACTAAGAATAGCAGTCCTAAAATAATAATAATAATAATATAATGCGTTTGAATATTAGTCCTTAAAACTAATAGGACAGTTCCTTATACAAACAGAGACTTCTATTACATTTCTAATGTAAACAATTTTATGTAAAGGGTTATTCAAAAACCGCACCGATTTTATTACATCAAATTATGAACCTCATTTTTTCAAAAAAAAAAAAAAGAAAAAAAGAAAAAAAAGAAAAAAAACACACACCAACAGAATTCATATTCCAATTTCAGGTATGGTGAATGACGTCGGGCATATGACCTCCTCTATTACGCTGGCATGCAATAACTCTATTCGTGAAGTTCGCTATGACTGAGCCGCACTGTTACGATCCAGCTCAATGTTTTGCTCCGAACTACCACTACGATGACGTTCAGGACTTTTAATGTTCACTGTTGAACTCGTTTCAATGAACTTTTTTTTTTTTTTTATCAGTCTGCGAACTGTTGATTGATTCGGTGTCTCACTTCGCCTTAGAACCGCGCGGAGTCACCTGGCATTTGCTGTATAACTTTCTCCTTTCTGATAAAAAAATTTCACAATTAGCACACGTTGCGCCTATAGTAAACTGTTCCATTGTTAGATACAGACGAGAAATTCAGACTAAGGCGACAATTGGAAGGTTTGCAGATAGAGCAACAACACAAAACAATGTCGGCAACCGAGAAAGAAAAATCTTCAAGTTTCAATTACGTTAATTGCAAATGCGCTGTTTTTCGAAAGAAGGCAGCGAGAGGAAGGGAAATTGTTACGCAGAAAAAAATATATAAAATTTATTTTATCTCTCAGGCAAATAGAGTCATATTTATAGATCGTCTTTCTTACTTTCGTTATAATCAGAAGAGCATAAATTCTCCATCATTCTCTGGAATGACGTAATATGAAAGGCAACATTAATTTCGTCCTCTGGTTCCTTATCTTATTAGGCATAATCTCGGGTTTCAGTCTTTCTATTAATGAATAGTACAGTTTCGTGTGTCTTGATGACTGTGTTTCTCTTCATAGTAAATTTCAAACTCAGTAACTGCATCACTATATTTCTAGGTGACAAAAAGTGTCGTTCTGAATAGGTTTTGAACTAAGCAACAGTGTGGTTTGCCTGTGTTTCAGTATAGACTTTAAATTGAGTAACTGAGTCACAAAATCTCTAGCTGACAAGAAGTGTGTCTATATTTCTCTAATGGTTTCGAACTGAGTAACAGTGTCGGAAGCAAATCTGTGCTTCTGTATAGACTTTGAACTGAGTAGTTGTGTCACAATATCTCTAGGTGACAGGAAGTGTATATTTGTTTCAGTAGAAGTATAGGTTTTTAACTGACAACAGTGTCAGTATATACAAGGTGTTTCAAAACAACACCGGCAACGTTTGGGAGGTGATTCCTGACACCAAGATAAGACAAAAAGTATAGACCATCCTGGGTGCACAAATGCTCCCTTTCGGAGTTACAGGCGGCCGAAAATATATTTTTAAAAAAATGAAATTTGAAGGTCCATAACTCCAAAGCTATGGGACCTACCGTAGTCGGGTCAAGACTTCACTTAAGAACTAGAATGTGCCCTATCCAAAAATACATGCTTCAAAATCCATTAGCATGAAGCAATTTTAATAGAGGGAGTTTTGCTACTGGTAATAATTTGAAGTACTCTCAAACTACTTCTATAAAATTTGTTGCGGAAATACCACAGGATTCCGAAACATAGATATTGGGATAGGGTATACATTGGTTCCTAAGTGAAGTCTTGACCCGACTACGGTAGGTCCCATAGTTTTGGAGTTATGGATCTTCAACTTTCATTTTTTCATGTTTTGGCAGCCTATAACTCCTAAAGTAAGCATTTATTCACCCAAGTTGGTATATACTTTTTGTCTTATCTTGGTATCAGGAATCACCTCCCAAACGTTGTCGGTGTTGTTTTGAAACACCCTATATATATATATATATATATATATATATATATATATATATATATATATATATATATATATATATATATATATATATATATATATATATATATATATATATATGGGTCAACATATCTCTAGGTGACAGAAAGTGTGTCTGTGTTTCTGTATAGTCTTTGAACAGAGTAATTGTGTCACTATATCTCTAGATAATAGGAAGTACACGCAGTGTGGCTGTGTTTGCTAGTCGACACAATAGATGTTTTGTTTCTGTCAACAATGTAATATAAATGCTGTAACTGTATTGTGTAAACAATTATCTTGTTTATCTACACAGTAGTTAGTTTGATTGAGATTTAAGTGAAATGAAATGAAATGTTTCAGCTTAACCTCCCCCAATTGTGCACGTTAGGCTAAGGGAGACGGTTCATTAAGGCAAGTGAATAATAATGGAAGAATTAGTGGAATGGGAATTTTGAAAAAAAAACAGGAGCACCTCAAAGAAAACCCATGGGCATGATGTTGTCCACCACAGACTTAAATACCCGGGATAGATCGAGGTTTTGTATCCCTCTTTAGCACCAATGTTGTATAAGCCGTTAACCTACAGCTTAATGTGGGAACCAAATCACATGAGCTTCCAGAAGGATTAAACCATGATCTCTTGCTTCTTAAGTGTATATGCTAACTATATGTCTCTATTATATTGTACTAATATTAGAAACATAGTACTATTCTATGCTAATTGAACGCAAATCTGTGTAAGCTATGTAACGGGTGTTTCAAAACGAATATCGGAATTAGGATTAGAAATTAGATTTCTGGGCTTTCGGCATCTATGGCCATGTTAGCCCGTCACTAGGATTAGGATTAGAAATTAGATTTCTGAGCTTTCGGCATCTATGGCCATGTTAGCCCGTCACTAGGATTAGGATTAGAAATTAGATTTCTGGGCTTTCGGCATCTATGGCCATGTTAGCCCGTCAATAGGATTAGGATTAGAAATTAGATTTCTGGGCTTTCGGCATCTATGGCTATGTTAGCCCGTCACTAGGATTAGGATTACAAATTAGATTTCTGGGTTTTCGGCATCTATGGCCATGTTAGCCCGTCACTAGGATTAGGATTAGAAATTAGATTTCTGGGCTTTCGGCATCTATGGCCATGTTAGCCCGTCACTAGGATTAGGATTAGAAATTAGATTTCTGGGCTTTCGGCATCTATGGCCATGTTAGCCCGTCACTAGGATTAGGATTAGAAATTAGATTTCTGGACTTTTGGCATCTATGGCCATGTTAGCCCTCACTAGGATTAGGATTAGAAATTAGATTTCTGGGCTTTCGGCATCTATGACCGCGTTAGCCCGTTATGTATGAGGGATGATGACCCTCGGTGATCACACTATCCCGGGAAGAAACGGAAGAAATGACTGGGAAAGGAAGAAGTGGCCAGTGACCTGTAGGTGAAGTACCATCCAGGCATTTGCCTGATTTGAATAAGGAAAATACAGGAAAACCTTACTCAAGGTGGTTGGCCTGAAAAGCTTTTTACACTTTTTCGATGTCCTCACCGGGAATCAAACTCGGGACTGCTGGCACCAAAGGCTAGAAAGGCTTTCTGCTCACTAGTCGCCATCTTTGGTATTTGCGCTTTCTAGCGGCAGACATAGGAAGCAATGCATGTGGATGCGTGCGTACAAAAATGTCTGAGTTGCTCTTTCATTTGATGTAATATTAATAATTATAAGTTAATAGTAACAAATACTACAAAGCTTTAAAATCCTGGCATTCATTTTGAAACACCCTGTATAATAATGGAATTTTAATAAAATGTTGATCAGAAACTAACACTATTCAAACTCATCATTTGTTATTAATAAATAAATCTTCCATTTCTCAAGCGTGATGAATGTTATTAATTTATCTTTATCAGCGCTCATAATACTACCTAAATGTCAATGATTAAAAGAATATACAGGAAAATTGTTTAATAAAATGAAGATAAACACACAAAATCCCGAATCACAAACGAAAACTGTATTTTTCCTCTAGCACAAACAAAATTACAGAGCTATGAGATTCATAAACAACATTACGTTAATGCGCTTTGAAACATTTAGGTCAAATCGATTGTAATGTTTTGTGTTGTTTATACTACAAAAGTAGTGGAACTACACAGATTGTTGTTTAGGATACATGAAGGGGGGCTGAAAGAGAAAAGGGGGAGGGTCTAAAAGCACAACTACACAATGGAGAGCAGAGCAAAGCTGAGTGAAAATTGCAATCCTTATATAAACAATCCAACAGCTTATAATAATACCGAGAGTGGGATAGTTTTTGTTTTCCAACATAAAACAGGTATGAGTTCTTTCTGTAAATGCAACAGAGATGGTAAGCACTCAAATTATTGAGCTCTGCACTCGAATCGCTGAAACCACATAAATTTTGGAACGCACAATACATTTTGCATATCCACATACTTGTCTTTGACGACACAAAAAACATATGAACACATACACGTAAGGTCTCCTGAGCAATGCAGACATTCAATATTGAAATGTACATAAAAGCTTCATGCTGGTTTGGAATTTGCATAATATAGATTGTCAAAAAAATAAAAAAAGCACCCCCACACACATTACAAATACACGTTCGAGGCAAATAATGTGAGATATTTACATTGATTGAATAGGAACAGGTATTGTGAAATAAAGCAGTGACTAGTATGTTGAGATATTATGTTTGATCGGAGATGAATTCTGTCACAGTTTAGGAATAATTTAATTTTGTTTCGTTACTAGGGAGATCACAAAATATTTAATATTTCGATGTATTTCTCACACACAAATATAATTTTGCTTTGTACTTGGAGAAGTTGATAAATTCCTTGTCAGTACGTGAACTTATATAATAGGGGAATGCTTTCCAACCTTGTGCAACTTGAGGCAGAGTTTACTAAATGTCTTATGATATCGCAGCAATGTAGGCAATGGCGGCTCGTTCAGGAAGTCATATCGGTAAAAAATCAAAATTTGTCGCTACAAATCAAAGAAAGAAAGTTTGTCCAATGTACTGATTCCTATATTCAAGTTAGGGCCGCGGTGGCTCAGTGGTAGAGCGTTCACCTCTGGTGCTAGGGGTCCCGGGTTCGATCCCAGCCCCCGCTAAGTGAACTTTGTGGTGGACAAACACCGTGTGCGTGGGTTTTCTCGGGGTTCTCCCGTTTCCTCTCACTTTCTTCATTCCACCATTTCATTCATTACTCATCATCACCGTCTCCTTTAGCCTAACCGGCATAACCGTGGGACGTAAAACTCAAAAGATTTCATTTCATTTTCCTATATTCGAGTTGTGAATCATTTTATTACGAACAAAATAATAAGATTACATGCAATTTGATTCAATCTCCTTCCAAGTACTGTCCTTAGGTTAGTAATGCACTTATCCTAACATTGAATCCATGACTCGAAGCATTTCTAGGAGGCTTCTTTTCTAAGGGTGTTTAGCTGCTCTGTCGTGGCCCTCTCAACGTCACGAATGGTATCGAAACGTTTTCCTTTAAGCATGGTTTTAATTTTTGGGAAGAGTCACCAAGTTGCATGGTGCTACGTCTGGTGAATAAGGCGGGTGTGGACAGATAGGAACAGTTTTTCTGGCCAAAAACTCGTGGATCAAAGGCAAGGAGTGGCTCTTTTGTTAAAATGCTTTTCACGGATCCATACGAGATGTTTAGTTCTTCTCAAAGCTCTTAAATAGTTTTTGGCCTGTTTGAATAAATCATTTGTGCAACTTTTGACACGTTTCCATCTGTTTTTGACGTCGAAGGACGTCTCGATCGTTTGCTAGTTTTCACCGACTCCTTGCCGCTTATACAGCTTGTAAACGGTTTTCAATGCTACCGCTTCATAGCCATAAACTGATTTTGACATTTGGTTTCGCACTTGTTTTGCAGCTTAGAACAAAACTTAATGTGTTCGCGAGACAGGCACTCTTAACACGTCGTCACTCTTCTCCCTCTGGAAACTAATTAACATGTCAGAACTTGTTGAAACTCGACACTAACTGTTTCAAAGGTTTACCGAGCTTGCTAGTTAAAATGGATATAACATCGGTATATGGCACTGTGCAACTACATTCAGAGTACGTTTTGATCAAACATTGTAAATATGTGTGTGCCTGTGATCAGATTTCTACCGCTTCCAGTATGAATAAACAGTTAAGGCGGCAGACTACTAAATATTTTTTGAAAAACTAATATTTTTTCTTTTGCCCGTTTTTCGTAAGTGGAAAGAGATAATGAAATATAACTTACCACAATAATAGATAATGTTATTCTACATCTGAAAATACGAATCGGAAGAATTATCAGTGTTGCCATCCATAGAAATTACAGTGTGACTAGAATTTGAATTACTCAAAAATCTAGGTTAAGGCAGCGACTACACTGTTAAAAATGATTTATTCAAAAATGAATACATTTTACTACTCAAAAAAATTGAGTAAATTAGTCTCAATTTTGAGGAGAAAATAACTCAAAAAATGAGAATGAGGAAATTTAGTTGCATATTTGAATCAGAGACTGGTTCTCAAAAACGAGTAATAATGTAGTCTTAAAAAATATTGTTTTATGATATAGATATATCATGGAATATCGTGAGATATAAAAGACAGTTTGCAAATGCAAGATTATGGAAAACAAGTACGAACAAGCTAACATAAGAGCACAAAAGTCCTTTATAATCCTGAACTATATGTTCTCATTCTGGCTGATGGAGGAACTACTTAGCGGATGGATAAAGAGAAAGTTAAAAGGAAATATGGAAGAAAAGTGTTGTTTACTAACAGCATATACGATTTCGCAGGTAAGTACTGCTAGCAACATGAATTTAGTTTTAAGTGTGAATGCAACATTGCTTGTGTGCGATCATTGTAATCGATTGACGGTTAATCACGACAATCCATTATTTTCCTTCGAAAATCATGAGTAATGCTTCTAGGTACTGGTTCCCAGATAGAATGCCCGGAAGCCTCACTCTATGCTTCTGGGCATTCTATATCTTAGACAAAGTTGTTGTGTTAATGATATGCGACTTTCCAATATATTCAGTAAATGGTTTACTTCTTTTTTTTTTTTTGGTGAATTGGGGCGTGCAGGTTTACTTTTGGCGCTGCACTCTAAATAACTGTTGTTAAAATACAATTCTTTTAATAATTTCCTTCTTATTGTCCCCTAAAAGATTTGTGGTGGGTGACATGAAAAAACTCCCTTGCGGGAAGGTTCTAGATTACTGGTCCCCCATGTAGGTTAGTAGCTGGGTTGGTTTCTTTCTCTACTAAAGTTTATACATTTAATCTACACAGTATTGCCGAGCGAGCGTTAGCGAGTGAAGGCGGTTTAGAGCCCCGTAGGGCACGTTGTTTTCTGTCTTTATTATTGCTCAATGGGAAGGGGGACCAGTAATCTAGAACCTTGCCCTCACTTGCAGGCCCGTATCCACGCGGGGGGTCTAGGGGGTCGGGCTCCTAAATTTTTACTGCCTGCCTAAAATGTTCACGGTAGGCTTGCAAATGAACTATAATATGGTTGGATCCCCCCCCCCTACATTTTTGGGCTGGCTACCGGCCTGCTCACTTGCACAGATAAAATTACAAGGGACCACCAGAAGTATTAGTTGAAAAATTGCAATTCCTTTACGATTGCCATATAAATACAGATTCCGTATCTGTTGCATAAAAGCTTCAATGTAAAAAAAAAAAAAAAAAATGTCCAATACTTATGACAGAAGTTATGTAATAATTTTAATTTAGCTATATTAAGGGAACTATCACCAGTGGCGTCATTTAGGGGGCAGGGAGGGGTAATTGCACCCCCTGAGATTGAGATTTATATAGATTTTTTGAGTAGAATAGTAGTCAGTGAAAAACGCAAAATTTGAAATGACGCTTCTGCTACAACCACATTTGTTTTATTCATTTACTTTTTCCTTCTATTTTTACGTTTTTTTTTTTTTTTTGGTTTGCAAAAGTATACACAAAACCAACAAAATGAAATATAGTGAAATCTTTCAGTGTAACATCCCATGATTATGCCTTTAGGTTAAGGGAGACGATGATTAAAGCAAGTGAATGATGATGGAAGAATGAGAAAGTGGGAGGAAACGGGAGTACCTCGACAAAATCCACGAACACAATGTTGTTTATCACAAGCTTGCTTGGGTGAAAATCGTACCAAGGAAACCATGCACCTGAGGTAAGCGCTCCCCACTGAGCCATCGTGCACCCCACTAGCTAACAATGGGTGCAAATTATGCTACTTGCAGCACACACAAACTATTGCAATTGTATTGGTTTATTTCTGAATAACAAAGAACAATTTAAGTAGTGATGTTCGTTAACAAGAGTCTAATTGCTACTTCACATTATTCATGTATGCGCATTTCTAACATTGCAGTAAAACATTATGACAATGAACTACTTTGGAACTTCATGACTAGAAAAAGGTAAAATATATTATTTAATAGAATATATTTGTATAACAATTAAATCTTTATATTTCAGATGGATGCTGAATTTAAAAATTTGTTCGGCGCGACAGAGTCTGTTTTCAATGTCATCTGTTTGGCAGTGATAATTTTCTTTAAGGTTTCGCTAGAGAAAGTTCTTGGTGAGTAAGATCAAGTTTTCGTGTATATTTATCATATTTCAGGTTGCATCTATAAATATATACACAAGAGTCTATTTGTCATCAACACAACCCTACTTCTGGCAAAGCACCCATTTGTTTTTTTCTTTCTTTACATTATCTTTTTATAGTGTCTATTCACAAACATTGTTTTATTGTTATAATTCAATCGCAGCAAATAGTAGCTTTTATATGCTTTACTTTGAAAAGTAAAAATAAGTCAGTATTTTGAAACACGTAATACCTTTTAAATAAACGTACATGAACTCAAAATTGCACATCTTTGGCTTATTATCTTCACGTCTTAAGACACATAATTTTTGTATACCTTCCTGATTAGGAATATGTCCATTATCGTTCAATTGTAGTCATAGTTTCATAATTACAGAGTTAATACATTTACTTTCCAGGTTATACGTTTTGGAAATATCTTAATAGAAGGATGGTTTTATAAATAATTTGATTTGCATACTAATGGATGGTTCTAACGTCATCTGTATATGTAGCAGGGTTGGCAAAAACCATGGCTTTTATTGAAAAAACAAAAAAAAAAACGGGTTTTTTGGTTTAACCAGGTTTATTTGGTTTAAATAATTTGCTCTATATATTCATATCATATATGGACAGAAATAAGTTTGTTTCGCCTTGATGTTATTATGCAACAGCCGGGTTATGCTGGAAGGGGTCACATAAGCTTAAAGCGGAATAAAAACTGCTTCTCGAGTTACATCCGAGAAAAATTGTCCTCCATTTGAACTCGGAACCAGGACTAATTGGCCACAAATGCGATACGTCTGCCGACTCACTCACGAAGGAATCCTGATAAAAATACGTTGTACTGGTCTTTACATGCTTCTTAATATAGCTCTCAAGAGTCATTTCAGAGGGACAAAAAGATAAACAGTGCACAAGTGAAACCATTATACTGAATTACATATGGACAATTTCAAAGTACTACGGAGTACAGACGAACTAATTTAATTCAAGTTAGTTAACAACGACTTTTATTGGTCCAAATTAAAGAAATACAACGACTTAATTTGCATATCACAAAGATACGAATTATTTGAGTCCACTTTGGCTCAGACTCATTTATACATAAATAGATATCGAAGATACTTCTCATTTCACTAAATGCCTCTCGTAAGGTCTGTATGACCCTCCTCCCCCCCCCACACACACACACAAAGTACGGCATTTCGATGTATTTTATCAATAGTAAACAAAACAATTTTTAGAATGTTTCTTTGATTGCAATTATATAACAATAATAACTACAAAAAAATCACAAAACAAACATTTATAAACTTACATAAAAAAAAGTTGCTTTTGTAGTATAATCTTTTTGAGTAATGAATGGGGAATTTAGGTCTGAATTTAATACGAATAATATACGGGAGTGAAACGTCATAACCCACAAATGTGTGTTCATCAAGATTTTACAAACACTTACACTTTTACGAACATTTTCGTTATTTGGTTTAAACCAGTTGGTTTTTTTGAAAAAACCAGCTGATTTAAACATTGGTTTAAACAATAGTTTAAACCAGCCAACCCTGATATGTAGTCATTAAGTTTCCTTTCTATGAATAAAGAATCTGTATTCTCAAGCAGTGGCGTAACTAACAGGCTCCCGGTATTTAAGTTTCGGAGTATGACTTTATAATGTTTGGATGTTAAAAGCACTTTGCAGAGTTTCTCCGTGGCTAAGCGGTTAGCGTACGCGCTCTTGGCGCGGGAGACCCGGGTTCGATTCCCGGCGGGAGCTCATGTGGTTCGGACTCCACGTTAATCAGTAGGTCCACGTCTCACATAGCCTCGCTGCTGAAAGGGACGCTAAACTGAAATTCAACTCCATTCAAAAGCACTTTGCAGGTTTCATATTACTGCAAGAGTACTCTACTTAGAGGAAAAAGAAATCACGGAACCAGCTATAATAGATTTAGTGAATTCTACTCGGAAAATGTATCGCCTTTTGTTGCAACAACTAACAAGTTTCCGATGAGTAGTGAAGAAACAATTTAGTGAAATTTTAACTTGGAATTAATTAGCCAATTATTTAGTCGAAGATAACTTCCTATGTTAGTAGTGTTCTGGATTTGTGTACTTCTTTGCAACTGTATCTCACTGTGCCTCTGACGAAGCCAATCCTGAGCGATCATTCAGTACACTAAAAGCCATCAAACTTTATATTCGTAGAACAAGGTCGAAGATGAAATTGAGCTCAGCCCCGTAACTTGGGCTTTTTCTTGGAAGACCAAACATTAATTAGACCTCCTAAAATATGTCAAGTTGAGGCCCCCTAGAATAATGATGGCATTTGAAGTGAAATCCTTACTAAACGTGTTCGATACTTCTTGGGGCGCCAGTTGATGGTTTACTAAAGTAAGATCCAGATTACATATATGCTACATCTTAAAGGAATGTATTTCGTTCAGATAGTGGGGCAGCAGAAACATCTTAAATTATTTGCAATGCTTTTGAAAATAGTACGGTGCTTCACAAGTTAACTAAATGAGACAATATGTTGAAAGTCTTACTAAATATAAATTTTGTCTGGGGCTCTAATAGGACACATTTTACTGAATGAGGCTCGGAACACATTTTCGTTTCATTTTTTTTTTCCTGTTATGTGGTAAACCTATTCCAAGCTTTATTTATAAGTTCCTGTTCATATCACATCATACAAAGCAACAAAGTTTTAACTCAAATGAATCCTATCAAACAACTGGAAGCTTAATTGGGGGGGGAAGTTTCCCCATTCCCCCGCAAAAGTTACGGCATTGGTTGAGCCCTTTGCCAATCCTGAGCACTGAAAGCGAAGAATGGCACCACATTGATATTGAGAAAGTAGTCAGCGAATTACTCTCCGAAAAAAAAAAAAAAAATACGCCGGTTTAGAAATATGTGAGCAAGTTCCACAAGTTTTGACGAGTTTTCATATGTTAGTTGTAATGTGAACGTTAGGAAAAAAAATATTTCTGCTCTTGCCTTTGAGGTGAGCGGTCCCAGGTTCGACTCCTGGTGGGGACACTCGGCCGAAAGAGTGTAACAGCTTTTTCAGACCTGCCATCTTGAGTGAAGTGTTTCTTGGGTTTCGTTCATTCATACAATTCAAATGCCGGGATGGAGGTACCTAATATAATGGTCCCAGGCTGCTTTCTTCCTTTCCCAATCCTTTCTTCCTTCCCTTTCATCGTACAGTGGGCTCGTTGAGGGACGTCATCCTTTATACGGGATGGGCTAACGTGGCCTTAGATGCCGACAGCCCAAAAATCTAATTCCTAATTCCTAGAAATTATTTCTTTTAAGAAACTTTTTAGTCCCATGTAATTGCTTAATAATAATAATAATAATAATAATAATAATAATAATAATAATAATAATAATAATAATAATAATAATAATAATGTGCAATTTTTGTATATTAGCAAGTAGTGTCTGACTAGATGGAAAAATAACTCTACTACTGTATAAATTGTACGTGTGCCATGAACGTAGAAACAGGAAGAGCCCTTTTGACATTTTCGCGGATGGAGGGGGGCATGCATTCTTAGTTACGCTACTGTTCTCAAAGCATTCTAGTAATTTGTTTAACAATTGCTAAAAAAGTAGAAATCGAATATAACTTAGAATTTTATATAACTTAGAATTTGTGGTGTGATTCATTGTTTCTTTCTTTCTTTTTTTTTCCGTCACACATAAGCAGAAATGACTAATTTTCAGGTTTATTGTTTCCTTGTCTTGCATAGATGAAACAGATCGAAATGTTTTTGGTTACCTTTCAATTTCTTTATTTTTATAATCTTATTTCAATTGATATTAATCCTTCCAGAACGTGACAACCCTACTATTATTATAAAGATCGCCATAGATGAGTCAGGTCTTAAGTCTTTCATTTTATGTTTATTAGGATCACGCAAGTGGGATATATATAATATTGTAATGTTAGTACCATAGGTGTTCATTTTACTCCGACCTCACTCACCTTCATTCTCACAGTGAATTGGCCCTCGCCCTCACCTTCGAAGAGAGTTGACCATCGCTCTCGCCTTCGTGTGGGAATTTGTCCTCGCTCTAGCCCTGACAGTGACAGTTGGCCCTCGCCCTCGCTGTCCAAGCTTGTCATCGCCCTCGCGTCATTATGGTTGAGAGAGAATTTGAGGGTGAAGATGCCCTCGAGAGAGCCATCCTCGCAAGGGTAAACACCTCTGGCTTAGTACGTCCGTTACACTGCTCAATAACTCTTCAACAAAAGATAATTTTAAAATTGTTTTCTGCAATCAACAGCTAGATAATTATCTCGGAGGAGTTCGTTAATGGATGTGATCCACCTACTTGTAATGATAGAAATAAACCATTTCCGGTTAACGTTGATCACTATAGAGCATAGACAGTAATCTCACATTGTATATTTTTTTAATCGATTAAGTGTCCCTAGAATATATTCCATTTCCACTCTAATCACTCTGCTAAAACACTAAATGGTAGATCTACTACAACTTCTGGTTTCAATATTAATTGAAGAAATATTGCGTAATTCTCTTTACTGTCTTTACCAGAGTCTATATTATCGTATTTCAATTGATACTAATTCAAATTAGAACGTAGCAACACTAATATTATTCGAGATATCGCCATACACGAATAAGATTTATAAGTATTTCATTTTATTTTTATTTCTATTGTCACTAATTACACAATCTCTTTGTTTCCAGGGAGATGAAGGCATAGACACATTTATAGCAAATGAAAAACTTCTGGGAGGATCTCGAACATAGCTGTTGTTTATCTTGTCCATTGGCAGTCGTCACAGACTATTTTCCAACGAATGCATACATCTGTCATAGTACTTTGTAGGCATATTCAGAGGGTTCATGTATCCTCATTGTCTTATCTAAGTTGTTATAAAAATTGTGCTCATGTATAGACTTAGTTTATTATTTGACAAATAAAAAATACAATGTACAAACATATTTTCCTTTAATCAAAATGAAACTAATATATATACATTTAAGTTTGTGTGTGAATGTATATATATATATATATATATATATATATATATATATATATATATATATATATATATATATATATATATATATGTGTGTGTGTGTGTGTGTGTGTGTGTGTAACGTCGCATGATTATGTTTCAAGGCTAAAGGAGAAGGCAATGATAATGAAGTGATGCAATGAAGAAAGTAGGAGGAAACGAGAATACATCCAGAAAACCAGTGCACATAAAATTTGTCCACCATATCAGGCTTACTTGTTTAAAACTACGCAAACCAACATCACGAACAGTTTAAGTTACAAGGAGCTTGTGTGTTGATTAAATTAAAATTCTCATCTATGCTATTTATGGAAACAACAGGTATCAGCATAAAAATGTAACCTTGCAGATTCAAAATTGAGTAAAAAAGTACTTTAACAATTAGATTATATTAGTATTCAAAAATAGGAAAGGGAGTATTTATTCTGCTGCCTTGTTGGCACAGGGAAACTTCCCCAAAATTACAAAGGTAGATGAATTTCACACTGCACTAAAAAATTTATAGTAAGTACGCCTTCTACACATTAATATTGATGTTAGACATTTTCATCTTCAAAGCTGGGAAATAGAAGTAATTTTTGAAGTACTCGTATTTTTTCAAAAACTGATTTCTATTTTCCAACTTTTAAGAGGAAAACGTTTTAACTTCAATATTAATGTGTAGAAGGCGTACTTACTATAAATTGCCCAGTGCAGTGTAAGAGTAATCTACCTTTCTAGTTCCAGGAAACTTTCCCTGTGCCAGCAAAGCAGCAGAATAAGTACTTTTTTCTCATTTTTGAATACTAATAAAAATCTCATTTTTGAGTACTTTTTTACTCATTTTTTTAAAAAAAAACCTTCTCATTTTTGAGTAGAGTTTTTCTTAAATTTGAGAGGAAATATTCTCAATTTTTGAGAACGTGTGTTTCTCATTTTTGCGGCTATCTGAGCATTTCGAATACTTTTCTACTCACTTTTGAGTATACATGTTCTCAATTGTGAGGAGAGCATTACTAGTTTTTGAACAAAGAGTTTCTCAATGTTGATTACATTCATCTCATTTTACGGTTAACTTTCTCATTTTTGAGAAAATATGTTCTCGTTATTTTTGAGAAATAGCAGTTTCTCATTTTATTTAAGAATATTTTATCTCGCTTTTAAGAGAATTTTTACTCAAAAGTGAGTAAAATTTACTCAAATTTGAGTACATATTGTTCTTATATTTTGAACACCCACACATTCTCACTTTTGAGAACAATGTATTCGGAGCTATTCTGAGAACACAATGTTCTCAAATTTGAGTCAATTTTACTCATTTTTAAGTAAGTATTTTTAACAGTGTAGAAAAATGAACTCAACGGTAATTGATGACTTATCATGCTGTCTATGTTCCTTGTTTACTACTTTTTAAATAATATTTGTATTTATTTTGTAATAATTTGTGTAAGTTTATCAATTTAGTAGTCTGCCTTCTTGAGAGAGTAGATGACATATTCTTAGAACACTAAATCGGTTCAAAAAAACACTTCTCACTATTTGTTATCAATTTTGGTCTAAAGTGATCAACGTTAAAACTGGAAGGGGTAAACTGCTATGATTGCTCAGAGATACAATGTAAGCGAAAGGGCTGTGGAACATATAACATCAGCTGTGTTTCAGGCAGCTTGAAAGGCTGGAATTATAACCTCTCAACAATCTAGCAACATAACTCTGCTTTAATTGTGGACAGGAGCAAAATAAGGCGTGCGAAACTTAAAGTTGCTCGGAATTTAAAAGTAAGTTCTAGAAATGATGATCCCATTAAAAGCCTATACTTTGATGGTCAAAGGGAAGACACTAAAACACACGCAGACATCGTTAGAGAAGAGCACTTATCACTTGCGGCTGAACCTAACTCTCAATACGTTGGTGACGTGACACCATCCTCTGGCTCTGGCCATGACAAGACCACGGCTATTTTCGAGTACATCATGAACCAAATCGAAGGTGACTTTGATGAAGAAGAGGTTCTTGGATGTGATGGAACAAACACTAACACTGGCTGGAAGGGAGGTATTCGTCGAAAATTAAAGTAACTAACAAGCTATTTGTCTTTTGCATTTTAATGAACTGCCTTTCCGAGCTCTCTTCACGCATATTGGCGCTAATTCAAGCCCCTATTCTTACACAAGTCCCATAGGTTCAAAACTATCTGACTGAAAAGCTTCCAGTGGTGTCATTCAAACCAATAAAATGTGACTTACCTCATCATAGTCAGAAGAGCTTAGAAAACTCAGTAAAGACCTGAGATACTTATCTCAAGTCTTCCATTGCTAATGGTCCTCGTCACGTCTTTGAGACCATTCATAGGTCTAGATACTTACCAAATGAATACCAGGCTGTAATTCGTTCATCCATTCAGACGAATGCATTTCTCGCACTCCCAGAGTATGTTCTTTTCGCCATGATGACTGATGGTCTACTTGCTGTCCGATGCATTACATAAGATTCTTAGTGCTCGAAAACACGAAGCAGAGAATCTTCAAAACACTATTAGATATAATATCATTTCCAGACTGAATTTTGAGGCGAAAGATTACACTGAAATGATGTTTTGGGAAAGCACTGATGTTTCAATAACTGTACCACCGTTCTAAGGACGGTATCAAACAAATGGCTCATGGACAAACTTTCAGTTTCTGACAACACTGTGCCTCCACCGTCTATCCATGTCACACGATAGCAGTAGAACGGATAGTGAAATTAAGTCACTGAAGCAGCCTCTCGAGTATGTGGAAGTGATGCTAGGGACGGGATAATCAGGTCAACCTTACTTCCTAGGCAAGCTGTGTCTAAATTACAATCAAAGTCCCAATTTGTGACAATTTTTCCTGACAGTGACGAATTGGATTAGTTCATCCGTCCCTATATATGGTTGGTTGGTTGTGTAGGGCTGGCGCAGGAGCCCTAGGTGCAGCCACCTCCACGTGGCAGACTCTGGGACGCTTGGACAGGCTATATGACCAGGTGAGCGAGGACCTGCACAACCGCTTAAATGTACTGACTTTGCCCCTTTTTCTGGCCCCAGAGGAGCACCCCTATCCCCCCCAAGGGCACATAACTGACATTTTTATACTTGAATGTCAGTTTTCTAAGCAACTAACATGTATTTAAGCAAAAAATGTTTACTTTAACATAACTAAAATTCATGAAGAACTTTGGTATTTTTTCTAATTTTCAGTAAAATTTTGAAACATTAAGGCAATAGTTCTCACAAAGATATTATCCGATTTGAAAAAAAATCTATACCTATAATGTCCATGTGGGTTGGCCACTTTTGCCAGGTATTACATTTCGTTCCGAAAAAAAAAAGTGGTAAAACTCTGCACCCTAGTATATATTGCATGTTCCAGTGCACACCCTATATGATTACTTTCCCCTTCAATTGACATATATTCTAAACTGTTATCTTTAGTTTTCAACTGAAATAACTTTTCTTTCTTTTAAAATGCTGAAAACTCAATAAAACGTTTAAAAATGTTATAATAAAAGGGCAGATTAGATTTAATTACTTTCACACATATCCATATGTGAAGTTCTGGGTATTCCTATTTATTACACTTTAAATACATTTGAAATACGTTTAGCATATTACGGAAGACCATTCATTTTAATTACGAAAAGTAACTGTGATGTTATTTGATTTTTAAAAAGTCGTTCTTGTGTGGTAGCATATAGCAGTCTTTTATTTTGAGTAATGTATAAATATTTATTTTAATTCTGAAATATTGATCAAGATTTTTTTAAAGCAAAGATCAAAATGTGAAATATGTACTTACTTTAACAGTCTTATATCTTTCATTAGGTTTTCAGTATTTTTTTTAAAATAAAAAATGTTATTTCCGTAAAGTGAAAAATTTCAGATAACATTTTAGATGCATAACAGTTGAAGAAAAAAATAATCATTCTTTTATTAATCCCCACCAATGATTCTGTCGCTTGAATTTAGTCCGTTTTGTCTGAACTTTAATTGAGGTTTGTTCTCTTGAATTTTGTCCTGCATTCGTAATAACCTGTTCGGTAATTCTAACAGAGGCTGTAAGCAGAATAACTATTTCTTGAAGTTTCATCATAAATTTTAGACGTTATTCTTCTTGCTCTTCTCGGAAAAATGACGAGGATACAGTTCTTTATCAGCAATATTATTCACATCCATTTTAGTAAAGATGAATGTCAGCAGTGTTATTCAAATCTACTTTGGTAAAAACGAATGTGCTGCTTTTTAAATATCTGCGGGCAAATGGAAAATTGATTGACTCAGTTGCAAGAAAGCCGTTTGACATTGTAACTGAAACGAACATAAAATAAACTTAATTCATCAAATTATTTCACATCAAGATTTTATTCACTTTTTCAGTAGTTAATTTCTAATATGTTAAGAGTCTCAGTATGTAAAAGGTGCCACAGTTCACATCCTCAAGACATGTTTGGCCATATATTAAGTAAAAAAGTGCAAGAGTATGCATAAGGCGACTCTTAAGAAAGAATGTTCGTGTTCTACATCAGAACTTCTTTTTCTACATCACCTTATTAGCTGATTTGTCTTATATCAATAATTCTATACTAAATGCAATAATATCATATATACTTCAATTTTCATATTTATATTGTCAATGAAAATAGCAGCAATACAAAATATCAATATCAATATTGAAATACTTTTTTCTTTGTAGTTTCAATCAAATCAAAAGGTCAGATAATCGGGAATAAGGGCCGTCTTACGTATTCTTTTGCATTGTTTGCTTAATATATGGCCAAACATGTCTTTGAGGATGTGGACTGTGGCACTTTTTATGTACTGCGAACAGTGCTGCTTTTAGCGGGTAGGCCGGGTAGACACGGGCCTACCCAAAAATTTAGAAAAATATATAAACACTAAAAGATACAATAAAGAGTAAATATATTTTCCACTTTTGATGTTGATGGTAAATAATTATTTAATAAACAGCATCAACCACTACAGTAAAAGTAATTTCCTATTGTCATTAATAAATTAAATGTGCATATGTATCCATAAGCGAGGGAGCGGGCCTACCCAAAATTAAAATCCTACAGCCGCCCCTGACTGCGAGCCTTAGCATGTTGGAGATGAACTACTGAAAAATTGAATAACATTTTGTTGTGAAATGACTTTATACTGGACTGAAGTAAGTTTGTTTTATTTTCGTTTCAGCTACAATGTCAAACGGCTTTCGTGCAACTGAGTAAATCAATTTTCGATTTGGACGCAGGTATTTTTTTTTAAAAAATTACATTTATTTTTACTGAAATAGATGTGGATAACACTGTTAATAAAGAACTGTATCTAGTAATTTTTCCGAGAAGAACAAGAAGAATAACATGTAAAATTTATGATAAAACTTAAAGAAATAGTTATTCTTCTTACAGAATCTGTTACAATTACTAAAAAATTTTCTTGAAGAAATTCCTCCCTGGACAGAATTCCTCGTCTCGAAAGATTAGGCAGAAGGAGAATATTTCCCTTCTGCTTAAAGATGATTTTAAATATTTTCTATAAAGTGCTGGAGGGCCTTTAGGCAGAACTGGAAGATACCTTAAAAATCTTGCTATTAAAAGATTTTGAATTCTTGTTTTTAAGTGCCAATAGAATAAAACAAAGTACTTTCCACAAGATAATTTTTAAAGCAAAACACGCAACGCAAGATTGAATGGAAATCAACATTTACACGGCCGTGATCGTCACAACAACGTTTGATCAATCGATTTCCTCAACGTCACACCAAGCATCAGAAAGTCGACGCTAATTGGCTCTGGCTGAGGAAGGAAAGCCAATGCAATCGTTCGTTGTATCAACGAATTTTAGTTTGTATACTACTACTACTACTATAATAATAATAATAATAATAGTCAACAAATTTTAACTTTTTTTCTGCCACATGAGAGAAAACACCTGATCTTAAAGGAACTTTGGCCGCTGAATTTGAATCTGTAATCCGTTTTTCTCTATCACGCACAGTTTTCCCTGACAGAGGGATTTTCGGGAAATTTTCCACAAAATTTCCCTTTTTCTTCATTTTTGTACCTCTAGCTCGGGTACCCTTAGGCATATAAACATACAAATGATATTCTAAGTTAGCTTGATTTATACTTAGTAAACCCTGTAAGTTTCATCTGAGTCGCATCATTCTTCATTGAGAAATAAATAAATTTCTATAAATGTATGGTATGTGTACTGTCCATTTTACCATATACAATAGGTGCAGAAAAATCACATGTAACTTCCACGGGAATTACAATATAAGCAAGGTTTATACTTCATTGGATTTGTAATAAAATATACTTTACAATGATGTATACACCATGTCCGCCATTTTTATAAGAGGAAAATTCTAGAGGGATTTTTCGGGAAATTCCCTAGAAAAGTAGAATTTTTTGTCTCATGTCACTGTTCATATAGTGATACAGAAGCGCCAGAATATAGAATACAGTGGAATTGCGCCAGAATATAGATTTATATAAATTCAATAAATCAATAGCTCACTAGTAAACAAGGTTTTTGCCACAAAAGAAAACATCTGATCCTAACGGAACTTTGGTCGCCGAATTCGAAAGTGCAATCCGTTTCTCTCCATCACCCACAGTTTTTTGTGTGACAAGGGGAGGGGGCTGAGAAATTCCCTCAAAATATACCTTTTTTCCAAATTTTCGTACCACTGGCCCTTGAAATATAAATACAAAAATGACACCATATAAAACTTTGATTTATACTTAAGAAACCTCGCAAGTTTCAGAATAATCGCATTATTATTTCTAGAGAAAGAAATATAGCTGCATGTATGTTGTTTGTACTACTTATTTTAAGACGTGATGTTGCGTTCGTTGCACCGAAAGAAGAAAGAAAAACAATTTCATTTACCCATACAGGCACAAATACGAAAAATGAGAGTATACGACATGGAGTAAGAGATCTGTGGTTTTCTACCACCTGGCATGTGATTGCAGCTGTACAACAACACGTGTTTAGCTGATGCAATAAAGCTGCGCAAAATCGGACTCTACTGATAAATTGTCAGGTCCATGGCAAATAGATAAGGAAGTGTTGTATAACTGCATGCATATTGTAGGTTTAGTTTTAATTTGGATTTACTTATGACAAGTGGTCGTAAGTGCTTGTGCGTGTTTGTTTTCTTTCTCTGCTATGAAGAGATCGCGGCGTGCGTGTATAAACTCACCGAACACTTTCTGTTACGTGTGTGGAAAATATACTGTGAAAAGTCAGCGCCGTGCATTAACAGAAACGTTAAAACAAGCTTATTATAGCTATTTTAGGTGTCATGTGGGTGATCAAGACAAAGTGTGGGCTCCCCATGTCTGCTGTGTAACATGCTATTCTACTCTTATTAAGTGGAAAAGTCTCGATAAAACTCGAGCTATGCCTTTTGCGGTGCCAATGGTCTGGCGAGAACCAACCAGTCATACTGAAGACTGTTATTTCTGTCTAACAAAATTTTTGGGGTCATTCTAAACGAACAAAATCTAATATTGAGTACCCAAATGTTCGATCCGCTCTAAAACCCATACCACATGTACCTGAATTCCCAATTCCTGATCCATACGCACAGTCAGAAGAATCTTCTCCAGCAGAAGAGCAAGTAGATGAGTTGCCCGAACCATCAACTTCCTTTGATCCAAACTATAGCCCAACCAAAAACACACCTCTTCTTGTTAACCCAGTCCAGACTGAATGACTTAGTGAGGGATCTAAATCTGAGTAAGCAACAAGCTGAGTTGCTCGGATCGAGACTTCAAGAATGGAATTTACTGGCTCCTACCACCAGAATTTCAATTTTCAGAAACCGACATGAACAATTTTCAGGTTACTATATAATGCAAAATTCCCTCTGTGCATGTACAAAAATAGATGGTTTAATGGATGCACTAGGTTTCCAACACATCCCTGAAGAATGGAGGTTGTTTATCGACTCCTCTAAAACAAGCCTTAAGGCTGTTTTGCTACATAATGGGAACACTAAACCATCAATTCCAATGACATATTCCGTAGAGATGAAGAAAACTTATGAAAGTGTGTCTGTGTTGTTAGCTGTGATACATTATAACAAGTACTGTTGGCAAATTTGTGGTGATTTAAAGGTCGTTGCTAATTACTGGGGTTTCAGGGAGGATTTACAAAATACTGTTGTTTTCTTTTCTTGTGGGACAGTAGGGCAACTGAATCACACTACATTCAAAAAGAATGGTCCCCAAGAGAAACATATTTGCCAGGGAAACACAATGATAAGTATTCTCCCATAGTTAATTCAGAAAAAAATCTGCTGCCGCCTTTACATATAAAATTAGGCTTAATGAAAAACTTTGTTAAGGCCGTGGACAAGAATGGAGAAGGTTTTGCGTACCTTAGAAGTCAGTTTCCAAAACTTATTGACGCGAAAGTAAAAGAGGGGATATTCGTCGGGCCCCAAATTCGGAAACTATTAAAGGACAACATCTTTGAGACAAACTTAAATAATGATGAACTATCTGCCTGGAGAGCTTTCAGTAAAGTGGTGTATGGATTTTTGGGAAATCATAAGGCAGAAAATTATCGTCAATTGGTTCAAGAGCTTTTGGATAGCTATCAAAGGTTAGGATGTAGAATGTCCCTGAAAATGCACTTTCTTCATTCCCACTTGGAATTTTCCCCCGAGAATTTAGGAGCTGTAAGTGACGAACAAGGGGAACGATTCCATCAAGACATTCAAAAAATGGAGCAACGTTATCAAGGTAAATGGGATCCTCATATGATGGGCGACTACGGCTTTTTTTTAGTTAGAGAAAGTGACTGGCACTACAAAAGGAAGAATTAATTGTAAGTACAAATGTTTTATTTTCATACTTTGTAAAGCAGTTGTGCATTTCATCCATTGTGAGTTATTGATATTTGTTTTTGTAGGTCAATATTAATTTTTTGTTTACTATCTTGAATAACGTTTAAAAGGCGTGGAAACTAAGAATTTTGTTGTATACTTTTGGAGTTAAAGATCAGTTTTTCAATAGGATTAATCTGGCGCAATTCTCGTTTCTGTATCACTATATGAACAGTGACATGAGACAAAAAATTCTACTTTTCTAGGGAATTTCCCGAAAAATCCCTCTAGAATTTTCCTCTTATAAAAATGGCGGACATGGTGTATACATCATTGTAAAGTATATTTTATTACAAATCCAATGAAGTATAAACCTTGCTTATATTGTAATTCCCGGAAGTTACATGTGATTTTTCTGCACCTATTGTATATGGTAAAATGGACAGTACACATAGCATATATTTATAAAAATATATTTATTTCTCAATGAAGAATGATGCGACTCAGATGAAACTTACAGGGTTTACTAAGTATAAATCGAGCTAACCTAGAATATAATTTGTATGTTTATATGCCTAAGGGTACCCGAGCTAGAGGTACAAAAATGAAAAAAAAAGGGAAATTTTGGGGAAATTTTCCGAAAATCCCTCTGTCACGGGAAAACTGTGCGTGATAGAGAAAAACGGATTGCAGATTCGAATTCTGCGGCCAAAGTTCCTTAAAGATCAGCATTCTTCTTTCATGTGGCAAATACCTTATTGACTAGTGAATAATAATAATAATAATAATAATAATAATAATAATAATAATAATAATAATAATAATAATAATAATAATAATATGAAGATAATAGTATACGAACTTAATGCAAGATTGCACCCCCAGATTTTTTGAACACACTCTAAGTTCAAAATTCTGAATAAATCATTGCTCATGACAGCCTGTGCAGAATGGAGGGGGGTGACTCAGTGGTAGAGCGTTCACCTCTGGTGCTTGGGGTCCTTGGTTCGATCCCAGCTTGCACCGTGTGGACTTTGTGGTGGACAAAAACCGTGCTCGTGGGTTTTCTCCGGGTTCTCCCGTTTCCTCCCACTTTCTTCATTTCATCCATCTTCACCGTCTTCTTTAGCCTAACCGGCATAACCGTGGGACGTAAAACTTAAAGATTTAATTTCATTCCCTGTGCAGAATGGTGATTAGAGGATATTTCCTTTCTTTATAATAGCCTCAGGAGATGGATATTAAAGGAATTCTTCATAGCTCATAGCGGCCCCAGAAGAAAGGTGATTGCTTGGTTGGTAGGTGATTGATCAACTGTTAACTAATACTTTCGTTCTCTTGAGGCCCTGTTTTATAGGTAATTTCTTGAAGTGGAGGCGGTCGGCTCCAGAAGGGGTGGTCGGCTTTCTTTCTTCATATTTTTTCGAATCATCTTTGTGTCTTTCTCGTAGTCTCCTTCCGTCGTCTGCTGTTGTTTATGTTTGAGCGCATTAACACATGTTTGTAGTATGAGCATGTGTTCATAGTAAGAGCATGCAATTGCTGTGCGTGAGGGTATGGAACCTTACAACATAAGAAAGTTGAAAAGTTTAAATCTTAACACAAAAACAAATAAATAAGAATAGAAACATATACATTTCAGATTAGTACAACCTTTGTTAGTAACACGTACCAGCTTTATGGTTATATGGAATTTATTTTGTCGTTGACATATGCTTGAAGTGATTCAGATATCAGAAATTTGGAGAATGGAAAATATTCAGCACAAGGCTATCATAAAGTACTTAGAATTAAAAGAAATGTCAACATCCAATATTCAACAGTATATGGTCAGTATTTTATAAGAATTTTCCTCTTCATATGCTACCATCAAATGGTACTTTTATGAATTCGGGCATGGCAAGAAGAGTGTCGAAGATAAACCAAGGTCAGAGAGATTATCAAGTGCTGCCACCTATGAAAACATTACTCTAGTAAGTACTTGGTTGTTATCATGCAAGATCGGAAATCGTCAACTTGCCAGAAAGCAAGCAGACTGGGTATATCACAGGAAATAGTAGATCACATTTTCAAGAAAGAACTTAGTTTATAAAAGACTTCAACTCGATGGATCCCATGTTTTCTGGATTTTGAACAAAAGTGTACTGCATGAGTATATCATTGAACAATTTGAAATCAACGTGATGTGGATAATTTCTTGTTCCATCACTATGAACAAGTACTATGTATATTACTATCAGTCCGAAACCAAACATGAATCTGAAGAGTGAAAGGACCCTTCACTCCTCATCCTAAAGAAAAGAAAAATCTCCCTTTTACTGTCAAAGTTATGGGATCTCTAAACATTCGTTCTTTTGGATTCCTAATGGTTGATTACCGTCGTAAGGATCACACCATCTCAGAGCAATATTATGATAATCGTGTGAAAAAGTCAGAGCTCAAGTTCCAAAAGGAAAGGCCACAATTGCTGAGCACAGGACGTCTCTACATAACGACAGCGCTATAGTAACACTTTAGCTGTGTGAATTTGAACACGTTCCTCATCCAATCTATTATCCAGATTTGTTTCCTTTCAGTGTTCAATTTTCTCCCGAGTGTAAAAAAAAAAAAAAAAATACAACTTTAGCTGTACAATATTTTCCAAATGGTACTGACGTCATTGTAGCCGATGATGAGTTCTTCTGGCCACAACCAAAAGCTTTTTTCTATTGAGACAAGAACACTTCAGAATCAGGGGGAAGAAGCCTGGCGTACGTACAAGGGGATAATGTTGAAAAATGAAGGCACTGAGAAATTTTATCCCTTACAGTTTGCTGAAAGGTCAAAACTTTTCACTCATTCCTGCTAATTTATATACATACTCTTACAATCTTAGGTTTTTGATGTGGCACCTATCGACAGACACAGTCGCTGCATAATCATCCTATATTTATGCACATAACCAGAGGTAAACGTGAGGGGAAACGCGTAGAGACGCCGTTCACCCTCTTCCAAAATATATCTATAGCGTTCCTCTACTTCCTAAAAGAAAATACAATATGCAAAGATAGGCACGGGGCATGACATGACGTCATGTGTCCCTCTACCTTTTCAGATCCACTTTTACCCCTGCACATAACACTTTTTAAGTCTTTAAAAATGATATAACACAGTACCATCCAGTAGCCATTCATAGATTATAAAAAAGCATCATTTAAAAGAACTTGAAAGTTTGCTTTTATCACACACACACTAGAAAAGCAATTTAACAGCCATTGTTTAAGTTTGCCAAGGATTTGCTGTATTTATAAGGCAAAATTTTAAAATGTAGTTTATAGTAATTTTCACAATGTAAAATATTGAAAACGTTGAGTTCTTGCATTATTCTTTAAATAATAACATTCTGTCTCAGAATAGTTGACCAGACCAATCATTTGCAAAAACAGTAATTCTTTTTCTTTTTTTTCAAACATTTGTTATTCAAAACACAATCTTTTTTTCATTTTGTGTATGAAAATGACAAAAGCACATTTTCTGACAAATCACGCAGTAACGTGGATTTATGGTGCATTACCGTATGTCAATTTAACATATTTTTCTGCCATGCTCTTTAATTGACGTGAACACATCAATAAATCAGTAATTATAAATTATGCGGATGATCAACATTCATATATATCCCTGTTGTATGTGTACATATGTGTGTTACGTATTTATGTATGTATATATGGAGAGTAGTATACGTATACAATAAACCAGTTGCTAACTGATGCATATTAGAATTTACATTATCTTGGAATACTGAACCCATATGTCTGCTTTCGTGTAGGTACGGATCGTTTCAGTATTGGCTGATCTATGATTAAAGGGAATTTAATCTGGTATAGATATGTTGTTTTCAAGAGAGCTAGCTACAATCAACTACCTGGTATCTTTCTTAAATTTTTCTACACGCCTCTGCCTTCGCGCTTTTATTAGCGTCTTTTCGGTTGTTGCCACTGGCCCTTATACTCTACTGAATCTCTCTTTTGCTTTTAATTAAATTTCTAAACTATGGTATGTATAAGTATCGGGAGTCATATACAGAGGTGCTAATGAATACAGTGCCATAAATTTGAGAGATGATTGTGCACAACAAAATGTCCTTATAAGCTTACGTTCAAAACTGGATAGTTTCTGAATGCAGGCAGGAAAGTGAAAGAAAGAAAATAGAGTGAAGTTTCTTTGACAAGCTATCAACTGATACCTGGTGGTGTAAGATTTCGTCCTAGAAAACAGCCATGTAGTATCCAAAACCGTAGATGGGAAGCCATAAAAGTGGAACAAAATAAGCATTGGTAAAAGTGCGCGTCTCTAGGAAACGCGGAATTCGCTGTCGGCAATTTGATATTACAATCAGATTCAACATGGCGGAATGTTTTAACTGTTATGCGTCGTTGTGTAACCACATAGAAATAATTACTCTAGACTTGCATCGAGTATCGTTGATAGAAGTCATTTAGAGCCATGGTACAATTATATTCATTGTCAGGTATTCATGACTTATGCCCATCGTCTGCTGAAAGCATCACAACCCTAGGCGAAGAGCTATCTTGGCGAAGATGTGATGAATGAGCACTAACCTCTTAATGACTGTACGAACCGCTAAGCGAATGATGACATCGTAGATATTCTAGGAAACGTTAGGTACGAAGAACGCAAGCCAGTATGATGATAGATATAAACAGTGGGTGTACGAGTAGAGAATATGCAAATCATAGACTGAAAACAATATCAGAAGAAGGACAAAACATCGCTAAGCACAGTGAGCTCTTTCAAAGTGTTTGTCATGTACAAACGTATAGAAAAAAGTCATGAAGTACAAGTCTGCGAAGCGCGGAGACCAAGAAACAAGGGTTCCCTTTTCAATCATTCAGTGTCGGGGGAATATGAAGAGATACACGCAGGTTTCGTGATCGAAATGAAAAGGTGTACCGTCCTGATGGAACCACATACTAGCACTACTCCGCAAGAAATTGGTGGAAGGTACTAAAAAATGAAAAGAAAACCTTTAGATATCCTGCACCAGTCAGTTGTCGCAATAAGATGTAATGGTATTGGATAACAATCAGTTTTCCTGCAAACGACTCAGGGTCTCAAAAAAAACATACCATCACAACTTACAATAGTCTACTAAAACCAGAAGTGGTTGAAATTTCTACTACTTCCGGTTTTAAGACTGATTTCCACAGAACATAAACGGTAGGAGACAGCATCGATTCTCTCCGCAAACTCTAGACAAAACACTCTGCCAAAACCGAAATTGATTGAAATTTAGTACTACTTTCGGTTTCAATTCTGATTTACAAAAGCAAGAAGAATTTTAGGAATGATCCAAAAATGGATCAAAAGATTGAGATCTTGGCCAAGAATTTTAGGAATGATCCAAAAAATGCATAAAAAGATTGAGATCTTGGCCAAGAATTTTAGAAATGATCCAAGAAAACATGCATAAAAAGATTGAGATCTTGGCCAATAATGAATTTTTGGATCAGGGGCCAAAAAGTTTTTGAACGGTCCCTAAATCAAGTTTTTCTATTGTTTAAGGAATAAGCACAACATACTGAGTTAAGTGATAGTTTGAGTTTGGCTACATTATATGTAGTTCTCCAGATACAAGGCCTGCAAGAAAATTTTTGACTGAATGCTTTTGATCCAAAAACAGTCAGATATATTGAGATGCAGGTTTTTTTTTTTTCAATCGATTCAGCGTTCCAAGAATAGATTCCATCTCCTCCGTAACTTTCTATTTGAATTGGAAGTGGTTCGAATTAACCATTTTTTTGTTTCAATATTTATCGCCATCGAACTGTTCTGATTTATATTCAATTCTGATTTATTTCTTAATCAATACCTGACAGACACAGACCAATCAGAAAACAGTTTCCTCGTAAGTATACTTCCTGCTATGATATGTATTTATTTTGCATTTCATATAGACATATATACATTTAAATTAACTTATTTCTTTCACAATATAACGGCATACTCTTATTTTATTGCATGTATTTTTTCTCCTATTTATTTATTTATTTATTTTACCAATTATGTTTTCTTTGTTTATTTATTTTACCAATTATGTTTTCTTTACGTTAATTAGCGTAATATACATGCGTTTCCACATAACCTTAAGCATAACATGATTAATGTCATCTTTATTCTTTTAGGTTTTAACATAGCAAGGAGAGGAATACGTAGCAGAACTATGACACCCCTTTTAAAAAGCACCATAACTATCCTAGTAACTGCCGTTTGACTGCAATACTTCAAAACATTGCATATTATATCCTGAGATTTGGACATTTGGTTAATGTTAGACTAGCATATTTCTGTTTCATACCGAATCATGATGATATAAGTATACTGCAGCTCTACTGTCTTTAGCAAACCATATTAATGTTTATGTATCTCATTATAACTATCTATCTTAATGTATTTTGGATATAACTTACGATGTAATTTCTTTTTCTGCTAATATATCCGTATGTAATACATTTTAAATCACAAAATTACCCAATTTTGGAGTTCACAACCACTCTAGGAACCAGAAGACAGCAACATATGAAAGAAAATGCAACAAACTAGAAACTTTAACTAAAATTACGAAATTGTTAAAATGGTAGTCGGCTAGTCAATTTTTTGTATTTACCTGAATATATGCTATAATATATGTGTTAAGATAACAAATAATGTGTTCTTCGCTCCAGTTTTAGGTAGAGTAGTACTTCATTATCGCTTTGGTCACATGTTTTGTTGTCTCGACCTTTTACGACTTTCGAATACTTTTAATCAAAATCCTTTAAGGTAAGCTACATTTACAATGAATCTGTAACGCGTTGTCTACTGCGTTAATATTTCTAGAGCTGCTCTCGATCCAAATTTTCATGGTTTATATAGCTAAGATCTATATTTCGGAAAATATTCTTCTACTGCATAAAAGAGAAAAGAGAAGGTGCTGTATCAAGATCATGTCTTCTCCTAATAGTGATGCACCTACTTTTAAGAATATATGTATCATTGTTGGGATTATCATTAAAAGATCAAACAATAGATAATATCTTCTAGTTAACAGTGATTTTTTTCACATAGAACCTGTATAATACACATATGACGAATCTACTACAACAGAATAAAACCTGTAAATTATTATTTGCAACAAACAAAATACCTTTAGCGCAATAAAACTTATTTTCTAATGATTTTCTAGAAAACCGTAATTGGAATTCACCTTGAAACATTCGTCTTGGAGGTCAGTCATTTTGTCATTGCCGTTTCGTTCAGGCCAATGTTGTCTATCAATTGATATAATTCTCATTTTTGCACACATTCGGAAACTGCTTGTAGCCGGTGTTTCTATCAGAAAAGAATTACGGGGGGCACACTTAGTATTCCACATATTATTTTCACACGGTACTATTCTATTTATTATTATATTACAGATGTATTATTTTGGTGTCCTCCGGGGCACACTTAGAGCTCCGAGAGGGACAGTGCCCTTGCAAAAACATGTCTGCTTGTAGCAGGTTAGATTCCACAAGACCAACGAGGAAAGCATTTCTACCATTTGAAGGAATCGGGAAAGAAATTTCTGAAAATTCATCTTCAGATCAGTGAACTCCCTGTAGCTGAGGCAATTTGCTCTTCCGTTGTGGTCAAATGTCTTGCAGCTATGCTCTCTGTGTCCTAACTATACACGTTGTTTAAAGCCTAGGTGTCCTGATATTACCGTTACTTACCATCTTCATCAGAAATATTTCACAGAAAATTGAATCTGAGATTTGGTTGATCACAGGTAAACAGGCACATGTTGTTTCTGCGAGGAAGAACATACCAAAATTCAAAACAAATTATTGTGACAATAACAAGAGAGCAGCTGGAAAACTTCCTTATGATACAGAAAAGAGGGACTTAAACGTTCAAATTATTAGTAGGTGAGTCTGAGAAGAGTTCTAAAATATTTGTTAGAGCACTAATTTTAGTTTCTAATCTTGTGTAAAACGTGAAATACTCTAAACTTCCTGTTCGAAATTTTTTTTTGTGTGTAGTGAGAGATCGAGGGTGGATTGGCGCCTCACCTATTGCCATTCCTACAAACAATAGTAATTTTTACCTTCTAAATAATCACACGCATTATGTCTTGAAAGAAGGAGCAGTAGTGCAGTCAGTAAAACATCTGTCAACTTCGAATCCCGGATACGATCCCATGTGAAGGCTGGAATTTTTTGTTCTTACATCCTTATTCTATTGTGGATCTGAGGTTCATTTAGCCTCTTTAAAATGAAAATCAAGATACACAAATGTACTGGAGGAAGATATTAACAATATTAAATGCAAAGTCTGAGAAAGACATGACGAACTGGCCGAAGTATTACAGTTATAACCAGAACAAAGCAAAGTAGCTGTGCGAAAAAAGGGGAGGAAACGAGATAAGTAGGGTGGAATAAAACAGATGTTGTATTCTTAGGTCGTAAAACTGGAAAGAAGAAACTTTTTTACTTATATTTGAACACCCATCTTTATTACGATATGCTTTGTATGTTCAAAGTGCATGGAATCAAAGGACATGTGCAAAGCCCTAGTCGCATGGGGTCTAAGACAAGTTTTGCCCTTCCCGATACCTTCATCTATCTGATAGTCAATAAGCCAAATCCTCAAGAACACCTAATAAAAATACGATATAGTTTCTATATTACAAAGTAGGAGAAGTGCCCGATCTTAGAATGAACTGAACACTATGCAACTTCCAATATTGTAGTACAGAGTGCGTTGTCTAACTTGAATGATTTCTGAGATACTCTATACTTTTTGAACGTGCAAAACGTGTGATCTCTCAATTCTCCTCGACTCGAAAATCGAGAAAAACGGCTTAGTAGGTTATTAGATATGGTAGTAATCTATTTGTGTACTAAATTTGATAGTCATATTTGACGACTTTCTATGAGAAAATCTGATGAAACAAATACAAACATATCATTTTATAAACAAGATGGACCTATTTTCTTGATACATCCTTATAACTTCTAAGTAATAGACAGAAAAAAAAATTGAAGTTTTGTATCATATACATATCTGCAGGATCACAGTATTTGACATACTCTGCGATACCATCAGATTAAAAGTGTTTTTAACCCAACATAAAGTTAATTTTTGGGTCAAAAAAATCCAATATATTTCAATCAAAAATTTTCTTGTACGCCTTACATCTGGGGAACTACATACAGTGTAGCCAAACCCAAACTATCACTTAACGCAATATGATGTGCTTATTCCGTTAAAAAAAAAAGAAAAACTAGGTTTAAGGGCCGTTCAAAAATGTTGTGGCTTCAGATCCAAAAACTAATTATTGATCAAGATCACAATCTTTTGATGCATTCTTTCGATCATTCCTAAAATTCTGAATACAACTGATTGATCATTTGAAGAATAGGAGAAAATGTTGTTAGTTAAAAGATGAAGATGAAGATAGAGAATCAAGGAAGAAACAGAAAAGCTCATCAGTCCCAGAATCTGCCAACAGGCCGAAAACTGAATAATAATAATAATAATAATAATAATAATAATAATAATAATAATAATAATAATAATAATAATAATAATAATAATAATAATAATAATAATAATAATAATAACAATAATAATAAACCCAAGGGCTAAGTATGATCAAAAATTCATTTCAAACGGTTCACCCGTCTCCTGACATTGGACATGTTATGTATACGAAATCGGAAATTAAAATATTTTTAGAAATTATTTCCATTTCTCCCTTTAGAACTTGTACTTTCGAAAAATAGAAATGGAAAACGTGCTCATTCATCTATATATATAAAAGAGAACGTACAATTTTTTGTCCGCTCATCACGCTAATACGGCTGAACCAATTTCTTTCATTTTTGGGGGGTTATTAGGATTTGGACCCTAGATGGTTTTTATCATATCACTTTAATTTTTAATTACCAGTGTCTTGAGATAATTGACCATTCAGGTGTCCATAACGTACAAATCCTTTGTTATTAGTTCATCATAGGTAAAAATAAACGTATTTATATGCAACCCGCATGACCGTGTCACTCGGCGGGTTAACATAAATGACAGGCGATATACAGCGGAAAATAGCTTGAATCTTCTGTTTAAAATTTTTTAATTGATTTGCTTATTTTTACAGACACTTTTACAATATGCCAGCACCGGGATGACCGCAGCGAAGCGGGGCGGGTTAACATAAATGACAGGCGATATAATGTTAAGATTTACTGCAATCTTCTATGGTTTTTATCATATCACTTGAAAGCGAAAAAGTAAAAATTATCTAAGTAACAAAGTTTATTGCGTTCCGGGGTGACCGCAGCGAAGCGGGGTGAACGCTGCTAGTTTCAAATAAAGATTATTATATGCAGAGTTCCATCTCCTTAATTGCAGAGACTCGTGATACAGTGAATTTTTTTAGCAAACAATTTACAACCCTATTCTTAGGATACATATTTCAAGTATGATATGACGAATCCTCGGTTTGAGGCAAATGCTAACTATGATAAAAAGAAAAATTGAAGCAACCCACCGATTTACGAATCGAATGGCATCATTTACAATGTGTTGAGTGACCAGTGAAATAATCCTATGTGGATTATGAGTCATATACAAACTAGATACAAGATATTGCTCAATCATTTTGCATGTGCTTGAGTAATGTTCTGTCTGTTCTTTTCTTGTAGTTCAAGAATATACTATAGGCTTTTTCAGTTTCTCTGGACTGAAATGTACCATATGGCGATGGGATGCTTCAATTTATTTCAAGGGCTCAGTGTTTGGTCGTAAAATGACGACTTACGACATTATTTTCGTTTTTATATAAATATACAGCATATAGAAGATTACTGTTTTCCTACCACTTATATTTAAGCACATGACTTTGATACTTCTGGTCCAGGGTTTGATTCCTTGTTGTGAAAAATGAATTCTTCCAGTACCATGTAACAATTTGATAGATATTTTAGTTTGATTGTAACCAAAATTGACAAGAAAACTATATGAAAAAATTTATATTCTGACCATATATCAGTCACATGAATGTGCATCAGTTGGCCATTCATAGTTCTTTGTGATCTATAGAACCAGGAAATTTAGATTTTAATGTGAAATAGTAGTAAATTTTCGTGCCTAACGAGTAGAGAAACACTTCACAAACATTGCATTCTCTAATTCATGTTTGATTTATTGATGACTTTGCTGAGATACTGGTTTCGAAGTTTGTCGTTCGGTCTATAAGCAAAGGGAAGTGACTGGAACAATTGTACTAATTGTATGATTGATAGAACAGCGAACGAGAGAGACAGAGAAAGAGAGAAGAGAAAAATCTCTTGTGACTGCGACCCTGCGCGAATTCGACTCTCCGTAATGCAACGAGTCACGCCAATACTACTACAATTAGTAGTGCTAGTAGTAGTAGCACCATCACCACAACACTGCCAGCGAGACGGCAGTGAAAAACATCGAGTAGTGGGAACGCTGACACACAAATACACATACACGCGCTCACATATTCACATACACAGACAAATACAAAATACGCACACACACACAAGAGATGAAGTTTTCCCCGTACGCGCACTCTGGCTTCTCGGTTAGTCGTAGTCGCGCGGGAGAGCTGGTGTCTTCCTCCAGTCGGTGCTACGATCTCGTTCGAGACGGACGTGCTACGAAATCGACTCTGCACTTCGACCTCATGTGGCTTCGGTGCTTTATATCTACGCTATGGATGCTTCATCTTCCAGGTAGGACAATATTTATATTCACTATTTTCTTTTATAGAACATTGTTTTACTTTAAGGTATGTTTCAAAAATTTTAATTCCCTATATTTTCAAATTATTTTCAGAAACAAATCGGATACGCTCTTTTTTTTTTACTAATAAACGAAAACGAAAAGTAACTTCATTTCTTTCAACCTACGAAGATCTATAATCAGGTTGAGCACTTTTAACTAGGTGATGTGTGGTCAGCACGTTGAATTACATTGCTATTATTACGGTTTTCTAGATCAGAATAAGTTACATCTTAATTCATATATCTCCCACTTGCTTCATGTGGCCCTCACTGAGAATCGAACACAAGACCATATGCGATAAACTTTCTACTAAACTACTGATAATTTGCTTGAAACTTAGGTTAGCGTAGCTATCCAATTTTTTAGTTTTGTTGTTTGAGATGTGAGGTTCAAGCTCAGAGTGTGTCGATTTTACCAAGGGTTAATATCAGGCTCATAAGGTTTGGTGGAGTGATTCTATTTCTCTTCCGCTTCTTCATAATCATCATTCCAATAATATCTCTCATCATTAACAATGATCTATTATTGTCTTCTTTAGCGTAAAGAATGCTACTACGAGATCAACCAAAAACTTGACCACCATCGCTTAGCGCACGTGGATCGAATTCGCACAATTTCGAATTGTAAAAAAAAAAAAGAAAAAAAAGAAAAAAAGAAAGAAAGCATATTAAACTATAATTCTCATTTTATACGATCGATGAAAAAAATGTAAGACTTTGACACTTTTATAAATTTCATTCATGTCGTTTAACAACAATAAAACTTTTACTTACAAAACAGAAGTTTCGTTAGTACACATCTGAAGAGTTCACAAAACTTTTACTTTCCCGTTTCACTAATACATGCAAATGCTCTAGATTGTGCAGAGTATTAAAAATATGAGTTTCCAGTCGTAATATAATGATCATAGTGTTTATATCACTTTTGTTATATTTATTTGCGGTCTTACGTTCAATTGCGAGTATTAAGGCACGTGATAATTTCAACATCAAACTGCAAAACTTCGTCTTAAATAAACAGATACTGAAAGAAATATATAATACAGATGGAATCAATCAACTAAACTATAGAATGTAAAATTTTGCGGAGATATCTGTAATTAAGTAATTTAAACGTTTGGTGCTACAATCTGTGTTATATTGTTTTTAACCTTGAAAGTACAGACACATATATTTTCTTTTAGACAAGAAGTACACATTAAGATTTGACAGGCTCCGGTGTTCTTGGGCAATTTTACGCAAGATTTTCAAATAATCTCATGTGTTACTATTGCGGGCAATTTTTTGAGTTCCTTCTTTTGTATCTTTGATGTCAAAATTCATCTGAATTTGAAGTTTCGCACAAAAATACGAACAGTTTCGTATGAATATCTTAGTGAGTCATCCCACAACCTTTTCTTCCCTCTTATGTCAAGTATTTAAAAAAAAACTGTTGAAACGCGTGTAATTACTTCAAACTAAAAGTGTAAATACTGAATTAAATATTTCTAAACTTTTGGAGATATGGACGTTCTTATTATAAAAATTGCAATCTACATCCCCTTTTCTTTCCTTGTGGTAAAATATTATTAAATACATTAAAATATGTTTTTAGTTATTTTAAATACAAACTATGAATTCCAAGTTTCGTATCTCTAAACCTGAAATGTGGGATGGTTGGTGGGCATAATAAAATAAACAAATTTGTTAAAATGTAAACAATCACAAAGTTTTAAACAATTAAACTATTAACGAAGGCTAAGCGGTTAGTATATGAGCTTTTGTCGTAGGAGAAATAGGTTTAATTCCCGGCGGAAGCTCATGTGGTTCGGATCCCACGTTAATCAGAACGTCCTCGTCTCATATAGCATCGCTGCTGAACGGGACGTTAAACTAAAAATCAACTCAACCTAGTTTTCAGATTGATAGAAGAATACAACATTACTCATAAATATATTATAATTCATATGTTCATCCGAAAAATTTAATAAATATATCATTTTCCCCCACAGGTTTATACTTTAATAAATAAAGATTTTGATATTCCCTTCGTGCTTTTGGAACCACATTGGATTACTGGTAGAGCGTTCACCTCTGATACGTTGCGTCTTTGGTTCCATCCCAGCTCTCGCCAAGTGAACTTTGTGGGAGACAAACACCTTGTGCGTGGATTTTCTCAATGTTCTCTCGTTTCCTTCCACTTTCTTCATTCCACCATTTACTTCACTTATCATCACGATCTGTTTTAGCCTAGCCGATATATAATCGTGGGACGTAAGACTGAAAGATTCCATTTCATTCCATCCGTGCTTTTGAACTGACGTCTCAACAGCAAGTAGCTGCTTTTACTATCATAGATGCAATGAATTAGAACTTCTTTCAAAGAAAAAAATCGTTGTGGTATAATTTTATTTCTTACATTATTATAATTTTATTTTTCAATATGTAGCAGTTAAATATTGATTTATTGTTTTTAAAAAACAATATTTGATTTTTACATATTGAAAAATAAATTTATAATAATTTAAGAACCACGATGATTGTACATTTTCCTAACTTATGGGATCTCTTATGATAAAAGCAATCAGTTGTCTTTGAAACGTCAAATAAGAAAAAAAAAACCAAAACAAACAAACAAACAAACAAACAAACAAACAAACAAAAAACAAAGATTGACCATTAACATTTTTACTTATTTGATTACTAGCAGGATATCCATTCTCCGCACAGGGAAAATACGTTTCGTTTTGGACAAAGAGGTGAATTTGGATTTAAACGGCATCGGAAGTATCACTGTTTCAGCTACTCCGAGAATTATGAATTCTAATGAATTATGAATTATTAAAAAATTTTGAATTCGACATTCATATCGGTCATTTTCGATCATTTTTAAATATCACCCCCGTCCTCCAAGTTGCACCGTCAAAATGAAACGATAAAAACCACCCCAGGCTCAAACTTGGTCCACGTTGAAAACTTGATGGAGATCAGTGGGATGGTTCAAGAATTGTTAAAGTCACAAACATGGTCACTTTCATTGTTATATACTTATAGATTAAAAGTTAACATATTTTAATAGGGTATACAAAATGAATTTTTATGTATAGTTTCTACAACTAAATGAACGGGCTTGCTCTACGAATTGTTTACCTGACGCAAGCAATAAATTATTTAAAAAATAAAGGCACACATACGTAAGTCTAACGGGAAATGGTTTATATTTATTTAACATTATTGCTGTCATAAAACGAAAAAACAAACTAAAAATCTATCATCTTTCAGTTTCAAGAACAAAAACAATTTTTCTTTCTTTTTTTTTTCATTTTCTATCACCAAAGAAGTATTAGAGAAAGTTAATATTAACAATTAAACTTTTCACTTTAGAAGCAAACAGTACAACTTTTGTTTTTCAGTTCAGCAAATGAAACCTAATACCAATCAATTCAAGTATTCTCTTTCGAATTTTACACTTGTGCGTCGTGATGTTTCATCTAAAGAAAAGAAAAGGCGTGATTTATGACTACTAAAATAAAAAGAAATTACATTTGGGCACTTAAATTCTCTCAATTGTCCATACCACTGCCCTTATGCTGGTCTAGTGGTTAGCGTACACACCTTTGGTGCAGGTCTGTAGCCAGCCCAAAAATGTAGGGGGAAGGAGCGATCCAACCTTATTATAGTTCATCGCCATTATAGTTCATTTGCAAGCCTACCGTGAAAATTTTAGGAGGGGTAGCAAAAATTTAGGGGGCCTGGCCCCCTAGACCCCCTGGAATGGGCCTGCTTTGCTGCACAGGGCCCCTTTACGATTTCTGGTTTGAGAGCGTTATAATTTAGACACATTACGATGATACGGCATACGGGTTACTCTTGGAGCTAGTCCGTGGGAAAGTGGTTAGCTTACATGCCTTTGGCGTGGGAGGCCCGGGTTCGATTCCCGGCAGGAGCTCATGTGATTCGGATTCCATGTTAATCAGTAGGTCCAAGTCTCATATAGCGTCGCTGTTGAAAGGGACGTTAAATTCAAAATCAATTTAATTTATTCAACAGGTTACTCTTTAAATTGTATATCCAAGTATTATATAGCCTCGGTGCTGAAATGGATGCTTATATGTAACTAACTAATATAGGATTTTTAAAAGGCGAAATATGTAATAGTTGAAAATGAGAGATTTTCATAATATATTTTCTATTTTCTGGAAATGCAATCGTTTCCCGTATTAATATATAGATTAAACAGGAATAATTTTCGGCAATGATGTCATAAAATTCCATGGAACTTTCAGAGGTTTAGAGAATGCTCTATAAAATCAAAGTTTCATGCTCCGCTTCTCAGGAAAACATATAGAGAGGGGAAGAAGGTGGCAGGCAACCTGTTGTTGACAAAAGACAGTGGTAACTGGCAAACATAAACATCGAAAGCGTACCTGCTGGTTTCTAGGGACATTATTCCTGGAACAGGCAAACAGGAACATCGAAAGTGTAACCGGTAGTTTCTAGGCATAGTATTGCTGGAACATGCAAACAGGAACATTGGAAGTGTAGTTGGTGGTTTCTAGGCACATTATTCTCGGAACAGGCAAACAGGAGCATCAAAAGCGTAGTTGGTGGTTTCTAACCATACTATTCTTGGATCTCCCTATCCAATTCTCTTACCTCATATCTCTTCCATCTTTCGCTCTGTTGTCTCTTTTTGCACATAAGCAAATTGGGAATAATTGACTTAGGCGAAAACACTGGGATGAGGAATAAAAGCAAACAATGAACGAATTGTTAAAGTGAAGATAATGGAAGGAAGCAGTAGAATGATAAGGTAACCTACAATACAATGTTATCTATTTTAAACTTGCAAGCGCTAGAACAATACCAGAAATCTCTCTTACTGAAGGCGAGAACTCTACACACATGGGCATATGATCGGTAAACTTATAACATGAAAACATCTACCTCGTGTTCGAGACTCGATGTTACGGTCTGGTATATCTTGTGCTTATTAGCCTAGCACAAGGGAGTAGCCAATAGAGCAGCCTGTCAAATGACTACGGTAGCATATGCAAGTCTTGAATTATTCATTAAGATATGAGTGCACAAGTATTAATGTTTGTCTTTCGAGACCAAAATCATTGTTCTCACGAGGCCGCGCTGGCTCAGTGGTAGAGTGTTCACCTCTGGTGCTTGGTTCGATCCCAGCTCGCGCTAATTGAATTTTGTGATGGACAAATACCATGTGCGTGGGTTTTCTCGAGACTCTCCCGTTTCCTCCCACTTTCTTCATTCCACCCTTTTCATTCATTATTTCATCATCACTATCTCATTTAGCCTAGTCGGCATAATCGTGGGACGTAAAACTCAAGGATATCATTTCATTTCATTTTCATTATTCTCACATCATATATACATCAACTGCTTTGTGGACAAGTGTATTAGAAAAAGCTGATTTTTAGTCTAAAAAAATTCGAAGATGCAAAATGTAGCTGGATTCTGTGTCACACACAAATTTACCTGTACCAGGATACGTGCAGATTTGGTGCTTAACCAGGACTAATCTATACAGCCGCAAATATATGGAAATCATATGCTTCATTCCTCGACACCTGCACAATACAGAAAATCATGGTTATATACTTTAAGAAACATTATCTGGATATGAACGGACACTACTACATAGTCCAGAAAATTTGCAAAATAATTAGGATTTCCTATGATTGCAGTTCTCCTGCCGTGGCAAGAGCAGCACCAGGAAAATCACCTATCGCCGGAATCTACGGATTTTTCCTTCAGAATGCACTCGACTTTTCTCTCCATGTGAGTAACGCGTATGATCTTTGTGTCCGCGCTTTTGTTTAAAGACAGTAAAAGCAGCTTTCTACGGGTAAAACGGAAGTATAATCTGGATTTTTTAGTTCGTTATCCCTCGGCAGGTTTTAATTATAGTGAGCACCAAACCCAGAATGCTTTATACCCGAGTGATATTCACAACTGAATACTGTGTAATGAAGCCTTAATTCCTGAGTTCTTCTATTCTGAATATTACTTATTTCATTTCTTGAGTTTATCGTTAAACGGTACTGTTCTTTACGCTAAACAGACGATGACAAATAACTAATGATAATGCATAAATGGTGAAAGAACAAATCATTATATCATACCCTAAGTGTGGTTCGAACCCATGGCAGACAGATCTTACGATTGACAGCCGAATATCTTAGATTGCTTGACCATGCTAGCCAGCTGATTCTAAATACGAGGGCGTTTCTTTTTTTCAGCCTCCGTCAAGCCCTAGGGGAAGACCACATGAAATGATGAAACGCGTAATAGTCAAATCTGTTCATTTGGACGTTGCAAATACCTCATACCGAAAGACACATTCCGACACATAGGGACACATTCCGTAACGGTTTGCGATACTATACAATATAAAATTTGCGATTTATGAAATGAAATATTTCAGTTTAACGTCCCACAATTATTCCCTTTAAACGAAGGAAGACGGATGATTAAGGCAAGTGAATGATGGTGGAAGAATTGGTGGAATGAGAATGAGGGAGAAACAGGAGTATAACGATAAAATCCAATGACACAATGTTGTCTAGCACAAACCTACTGGGGCGGGTATCAAACTAATAACCTCTCGCATCTATTGTGAGCACTATGGCCCCACCTGACTAGCTACTTATAAAAGAAATGTAAGGTATATTTTCAGTAATGAGATTGTGTGAGACAATACCTATTGCTTTAAGTGAGATTCGAGTTATTACTACTGTTTTTATTGAAGAGTTTTACATCTTGACCGAGACTCGAACCTGAGGGCCACTCGCATAGAAAGCACACGAGTTAGCCATTTGGTTCCTAAAGAGTCGATCGTTACGTAAATGGGCCAGAACATTAATATTGACAAAATCTGGAGAGAACTCAAAGCAAGTTAAAATTCTACAAGATCTTTAGCGTATAATGAATAAAATATTAATGTGGCTAAGTATAAATTCTCATGAGCAGTTTCCGAGGAAATCGACAAAAATATATTTTAAAAAATAATCTGATGCTGTACGATAAGAACGCCAATTATTAACATATAGTTCGCACAGAAACAAAACCAAATTTTCTTTCTTCAAGAACAACATCTACTTATGACCTTATCTAAGGAAATAGTAAGTTAATTCTGTTCGTGTCTCCTGGCGACAGTATTAGATACCTAAACCTATGTGATGGAAGTAAAACTTAATTCCTTGACAGTCTGCACGAAACTCGAACCTTTTATTGACAGTTTTCCTACTGGTAAGAAAGGTTGCTTTAGTTTGTAGTTCTACTATAAAACTAAATCGGCAAAAACTATTTTTAAAAATAAAAATAAAAAGTGATACTGTACGATAAGTAAGTACCCAAACACCGGAGTGTTTAGGTATTAACATATAGTTTACACACAAACAAAACCAACCTCTTTTCCTTCAAAAGGACAAGACCTGATTATGATATCATCTAAGAGAAATCTAAGTCGGTTCTCTTTCTGTTTCCTGGTGTGTAAACCTTTGTGGTGGTGGTAAAACATAACTCCTTGAGAGTCTGTACGAAACTCGAATATTGTTTCGACAGTTTTACTGCTGATAAGAAAGGCTGGTTTAGTTTGTAGTTCTATTATAAAACTGATGGTTAAGCATACTGTTATCGAACTTCTTACTATGACAGTATATAGCATGGTTGATGACATGTACCCCAAAAGATTGATGGTCCCGAGTTCGATTCGCGGTGGAAACACTCGGTCAAAAAAGTGTAAAAAGCTTTTTCAGGCCAGCCATCTTGAATGAGATTTTCCTGGGTTTCTCTCATTCACACCAGACAAATGCCGGGATGGTACTTAACATAATGGTCCCAGGCCACTTCCTTCCTTCCCTTTCATCGGTGAGAGACGTCATCCGTCATATACCTGACAGGCTAAATGACCTTAGATGCCGACAGCCTACAAATCTAAATCCTAATTCCTATCCGAAAGGTTTAGTTTATTCTTAAACTATAATGTTTAAGTGAATATTGCGCAAAAATTATATCAATCAATAGAAGGCATCGAGCGAAATGAAATTACATGCTTGAAGGCAAATCCTCATGACTAGTTTTCGAGAAAATCGCGAAAAAATATTTAAGATTTTTTTAAAGTGTGTGGTTTGTTGCCAGTGATTATTGATAGTTCCTATTTTGCTGGAACAGGTTGTTTGTCTCTCTATAGGAAAGAAGTCCTACTGACTGACTGCTCAGCCGTTAAGGCCAAACTGCTTAAGAGGCTTCATCCCGGCGAAATTAAAATACCGCTAATTTTACAGTAATTATGTGATATCTTGAAATAGATAAAAGATAATTGATATGTGGAACAAGAGTGCCCTAGACAATATTATTTTGCGTTCGGTACCGTTATGACAAGTCACATAGTGGCTTTCCGTTTTCAGCCGTTTGGAAACGCGAAAATAAATGCCGATTTTCTAAATCGCTGGAGATCGAAAGCAGATAAGTGAGTCGTGATAACGGTATGTCATGTAAAATGATATTGTCCAGGGCGCTCTTGTTCCACATTTCGATAATCTTTTATCTATTTGAAGATATCACATAATTACTGTAAAATTAGCAGTATTTTAATTTCACCGGGATGAAGCCTCTTAAGCTAGAAACTTAAAATTTAGGACATTATATAAGCTTTAAGACGTGTAAGGTATCACTACGGCAGTAATTTTGAAAATTCCTCGTATAAATAGGGGATGGTCGTTGCAATTACTGCAATAAAATATCCATGGAATCCTTTAAGTTTACGTACATGAGATTTGCTATCTAGATCTTTCACTTAAAAATATTAAACTGTGTTTCAGTATATTTTTGAAAGGGACTTCAACCAGTCTCCATGCACCAGAGATAAGCGCTCTACCAATGAGCCACGGTGTTCCCTGAAACTTTGGTAGTATTTACTTATGTACTGTACATGTTAAAAAAAAAAGAAACTAACTTATTTGGTAGGATATTGTAGAAGTTGATGTTCGGCTTCCCCCAACGATGACACCACATTCTTCTAACAATGATCCACACACTACTTGCACTTAGAAAAATCTATTATCCATACAGCGTATATTGTACAAATATACGGAATCCATATATTTACTACGGAAATCTGCATGGAGCATACATTGTCCATACGCACTGCCTTTTCGCACTTAGAGATGTTACATCATTCCACTGCAGGATGTCTGGCATCTAACAATCTTCCATATATTACATACATATACGTATGTTACTTACATCATCTATATGGTATATACGTCCGTCTCTATGTAAGATTCTTAACGCCTATGTATAATACTTACTTTTATACGGAAAGTATGTATAGTTGAGACATTTATACGAAAAGTATTACAAAGCACACGTTTGCAGTTAACGTTTGATACAGAATGTTATTATATAATCTTACTTTAAGTTGAAAATTATAGGATTTGCGCATGTAACCTACGTTCTTACGTACGCCACATACTCTCTGTGTGTAAACAAATTAGAGATATATATGAAATTTGTAGCTACAATGTTGTCAACTGCGGTGGAGCTAAGAAAAAAGGTTCATCTGCAGCATTGCTATCAAGAAATGTTTATGCTATGTGAGCGTAGTTAGAAAATGTTACTGTACTTTTGAAACAAAAACACATTTTTTTTAATAATTAAACTTAATTAACGAAAACAAATGAAATTTTCAGACGTGAAATATTGATCTATAATTTCTTAGCTGTCTTAACAAATTTGTCTATGCTGATTCTGTATTCTCAGTGCACTAAAAAGAAATACCTTTATTTGAATTGAATATGAATTAGTTTAAAAAAAAGAGAGAGAAAGAGACCGAGAGATAGAATTGAATTGGAAATATGAGGACGTAATTACGTTCTTAATGGTACACTGAATTCAAGCGTTTAGGGAAATGTTTACTTTAACCAAAGCTGAATATTAAGAAAGAAAATAATAAAAAAAAAAAGAGAAAAGAAAGTCTTCCAAAGAGAACATAAGGTTTTGGTACGTCTAATTACGGTTTTTGCTTTTCCGGAACCAGAGTAAATAGATCTCTCTGCTTTTTCTCACTTTGCTTTTTTTTTTTTTTTTTTTTTTAAAGCAAAGCAGGTGCTCACCTCTTTTCACTATTATCTCTTTCTGTTTTCCGTTCCCTCTGTTTCCTTTTCGCCCTTTATCTTCATTCTTACTTGGGATTTATTTAGATCCGAGAAGATTTTTTTGAAACCCCCTTTTTGGTTAAAGAAATATTGAGAACCACACATCTAAACGTAAATGTATACTTCAAACCTCCAGTTTATGTGTCTTTGAAATCGCATTTTTTTTTCTGAAATCTGAAACCCTTTCATTTCTCATGTTCCCTTTCTTATTCCCTTTTTCGAAAAAAAAACCACCTATCTTTAATCGTTTTAGCTATATGTATATGCATTTATCTTCAGCTTTTGTCATACACACATAGATACTTGCATATCAGGGCCAATCTTTTTCAGTTTGAGGGCTACTTTTCATTTCAGAAATCACTGACGAGCTTTTTATCTATTCGCTAGCTTGCTAGAGGGAACCATAAAACAATCACAATAGTGATCGATACATATAATTTGACACAGACCTCAAAGCACTACCTCTCACGACCAGTGGTGACGATAGCTTTAATTTCTTGGGAGATGTAGACTTACGTGCAGAAACATTTTGGGGAAGGGCTACTTCTGTATACCGGAATGAGTAGTTTTATATTATTTGACCTATATTACAGTACAAGTTCTAGGGGGAAGGCGAGAGGGAAAAGTAGACATCGAGGGACACCTACTTCCCCTCTTTCGTCATAACTGCTCAATAGTAAAGCAGTCAACTTTTGCTCCGATCCAGGGGAGTGTGGCGAACAACATCGTGTCCGCGTTTTTTTCTCGGGATTATCTCGGTTCCTTCCATATTCTCATTCCACCAGTTTTTGATAATCATTCACAGAATTTCATTCCACCCATTTGAATATTCATCGATATCTGCAGGACCTCGATCGCTTGTAGAAACTATAAGAGAAGATAGATGAGTCTAAAAACAGCAACGATTGGATATTTTCAGTTCTTTGCTCTCTCTTCAGAGAAGAAAGGAAAGTGACGAAAAATGAAAAGTGATTACTTTACCACAACAATGAACGCATACATCATTTGATGCTAAGAGAGGTTGCAACAAGACCAATGGCGAAATAGGACCTCATCCCAGAGTAATGTTGTGTGTTTGATGGGAGATTTGTCCATTTTGAACTTTTTCCATCTTCTCACGGCAGAGATATACTATAGGCTACATAGCTAAAAAAAAAAAAAAAAAAAAAAGTCTTTCACTGGTCAATTGCAGGAGTGTGCTCAACCACGGGTACAATTTTACAGGTACAAGTATTGCACACGTTACTGGGGACAAACGTACAACTAATTTTCTGATACAACGTATCAGCATAGCAGTTCAGCGAGGCAATGTGACTTCCATCTGAGGTACATTACCTCCTGGAAAATTATTAGAAGCAGTTTTCCTTTTATAGCTACGTAGAATTTGCTGTTTTCTTATATCATTTTCGCTCTTTCTTTTCTACGCACCATCGTTTTGTCTTTTTTTTTATTTACCTCTCTTTTTCTTCCTACCACATGATTTTGTATATCGGGAAATTATATATATAACTCTGAAAGGAGACGTTTTTCGGCCTATGTTTATCAGAACTTTTTTCTTTCATTTCATATAAGAAATCACCTCCCAAAGTTTGTCGGTGGAGTTACCTACCACCCTGTAACAAAAAGAAGAAAAAAAAAAGAAAACGATTGTCAACCGCAACACGTGTTGTACAGTGGAGGGGCAAACTTACGTGTCCTGTATGAAGTGTTTTTATATTTTTGTCAACCCCTGTATATATATATATAACGTTCCTTTGTACAGTTCGCACTACTCTCTGTCTCTCAAGGAATGACTCCAGTAATTTTTCCAGAATATGGATGAGAGAAACTTCTCCATGCATCATATTCATAAGACTTTGGAATAGCGGATTTCACTCTATTTTACAGTCTATACAACCACCTTGATGGAAGGTAATTGACGATGTAGAATATATGCGGTACACGGTGTGAGTTCTTTCCACCAAAATCTCTTCACTTCTATCGGCAAGGGATTCAGCACCTGGTTGTGGAAATAGAGGAAGACCATTATGATGTCTGACTATTCCATTCATGGCACTCTCTTCTGTGTTTACTTCATGATGACAGAATACGTGATGACACACATGACCCCCATATGTAACCTTTCCTTTGTGTTATATAGCAATGTCATTTGATTAAACATTTTAAAGTGTACATTGTAAATAATTTCGGATGAATTAATGGCTGTGTCTGGCAAGGTTTCTCCTTTTCAGCAGTTTACTGCCTTTATCATGGATATTTCGTGCGAGGCACTAAATTAAACAGTATTTTCGTACTTTATCTCTTTATGTTCTTGTATAGCGAAATGAGTAGCACGCAAACCTTTTTGAGATAGTTTCATGTTTCCTTACTTTTGTATACAAACACAAAATTTTAGTTGCTGATCCATCACTAGAATAAAATGGTGAAGTTACTTTGTTCAACAGGTATAATCATTATCCAAGTATCTCAGCTTACGAGACGAGACGAGACGAGACAGTAGAAAATTTAAGGGTAATTTAAACATCCATGGGATTTTCCTTCGCTTCCAATGGAATGTAGTGACACAGTAGAAATTTTAAGTGCCATTTAAACATAAATGGAATTTCCCTTAGGTTTCATGGAATGTGCCTGTCAGGGGAGAATATTTAGATGAACAAAACTCGTCTGTACAGAGTCCAGAAATGACCTGCAAGGATTACCTCAGGAAGTCCCGTTTCTGGGCCATAATCGGCCATCTAGAATTTCACAGGACATCCACTAGAGGAAAAATGTTACATCCACCGTGGATATCCCAAGACCGTGGAAATGACGTACTCAGAACATCCAAAGGACTTAGGCCTGTGTGCCATATAGGCATTTTCCTTTCTTTTTTTCTTTTTGGCACTATGCAATCTAATATCAAATATTACATTGTATTAATTTTATTTTTGTAATTAAATCATCAGTACAACTGTGTTCTCCAAAGATTAAACACCACTTTAAAATAAGAATAGAGTGCACGCTGTTCGTGACATATATCCAATTAGTTAGTGATTCGTTCACGTGACGATTGGAGCGAAAAACATCAATGAAAGAGTGGGAAAAAATAAAACGAGACAAAGAGAGAGAAAGAGAGAGAGATCAGAGCGTTTTGTTTCCAATCATATGAGCTGCTTGTTTTGGACAGCACACCATGTAATTTATCATAGAGGATTAAAAGTGGCGTTGCAGAAGAAGGGAAACACAAAAGACTTGGATGTTGGTTAAACAATTTTAAAAATAGAGCTTAAAGCTGATTTTAGTGAACTGTAAAGACATTAATTGACGTGTGCAATTGTATATCTTAATAGTGGCCCTGGTTAAACTTAATTCTTGTGTACTGGAATGCCTAATTCCAATTTCAAATCTGTCCTCTCATTTCAGCATTCTAATTTCGATTTTTTAAAGATGTAGATACTCTTCAACGATGTAGAATAAACTAGCCACCTTTTCCCTACATGCTGACCTGTAAACCTTATCTAATTTTCCAAGGCTACTGAATTAGAACCTAACTTCTGGTAGGATACCTACAAACAACAAGGCCTGTCTGCAAACTGAAGGTGATTTCAGAGAAATTCTTATATTAAAAGATAATGCATACACACTCTTATCATTCCTCGAAACAATATCCTTGAATACACTATCGATAGCGTTCTACAGCAAGAAAGCTCGCCTGGAAGTGTTGAACGGCAATCCTTTTCAAGGCAGTCGTAATGACTGTTTTCACGTTTTGACAGATCCAAAATAATGTTCTTTCATGGTTAATTTGAATTTGGGTCCGCGCATTGTCGTCATGGAGAACCCAGATGTTTGTGCTCTTAGGCCGGACGAATTAATTCTGTTCTTCTAGTGTTTAAGGAGTTGTCACGTAAACTGGATCGTTGAATATTTGCCCGTAAAGGACGAACTCCTTACGGATGACCCACTACATTAGCCTAGACCCGTAGCTAGCGGGTGGCCAGGAAGACTGAACTTTCCTCCGACCACCTGCAGCCCACTCTGAAACTTTCAGCTGTTTGTTAGTAGGTACACTCATGTCCAAAATTATTGTCGCACGCAAGTCTATAAATATGTTGTTCTACGAATATAATTTGATAACGAATTCGACCGGTATTTCTTATAATGTTAGTACGTGTATAATTGGCAAAGACATGTGTGTGGCAAATTTCATGTCAAAAGAGCACTAAATAAGAACAATAAAACGAAAACAAAACTTTCTTCTCCATTTAGCAACATTTTGTTTTACTCATTCTAATTTTCGTATTTATAATTCTTTTCCTATGAAATTTACCACAAATATACATTTCCCGATTATACACATAGTATCAGTATTAAAAGTGCCCTGCAACTTCATTATCAAATTATATTCTTACAACAAGATAGTTATATATATGCGACAATCATTTTGGACATGAGTGTACATATGAATGTAAGCAACAGCGCCGACTTTCCAAAATTTATGTGGGTATGTATCAATGGCGGGTCGTGTTACATGTTTTCAAGGGAGTGACGGTAATTTTTTTTAAAATTGATTTCCTTTTAGTTATAATCTTTTATGAACACTGTCATAAAGGGCTGTGCTGTGACGCAAGCCGAAAATATGCGATTCTATTCATAATATATTTCCATTTTTATTGTGGGGACTGTCTTTGACTATTCCAGAGACAGGCAAGGAAAGGGGTAGTCCGTTGCTTGGTTGCCATTGCAGAAACATATTTGAAACAAACAAAGTGTGTTTCAAAGGTGAGAAATTTTTAACTTCCACTTCAATGTTTTAATTGCTTATTATTTTTTGATAGTGGCAAATTAGAAATATTTATTCTATTTTGTTTCTATCAAACCAAAAATCTTGTGGGCGCGGTGCACCCACAAGATTATTTGAGTGGGTGCTGGAGCCCTGGAGCACCCACGTAGTCGGCGCGCATGAATGTAAGGTGAACTTAAGTTAGTACCCCCCCCCCTCTAAAATGATCTTATTCCTGCTTGTCTTAGTGTCCTGGCTACGTGCCTGGCCTACACATATTTCGTAGAATCTTATCTTGGATCAGGCCCGTAACCAGCCCAAAAATGTAAGGGGGCCCGGCTGAAGTTAGGGGGGCGATCCAACCATATGATAGTTCATTTGCAAGCCTAACGTGAAAATTTAAGGGGGCAGCAAAAATTAAGGGGGTCCGGCCCTCCTAGATGCCCCCAGGATACGGGCCTGTCTTGAATCAAAGAGCGACAAAGAAAAAAATCAAAGTTAATATAAAAAGTGTAGTTTAAACTTGTTCCTAGATGACAGCGATATTTTTAAAAAAATATATTCGACTTGTAGATTGAAGTAGTCGACTTTTAACATTCTCTTTTGTCACTGGTGCTATATGAGACGTGATTCTACCATGTTCTGGATCCTTATCTGACATATAAACCACAACTACTACCCACTGGAATGAAATTTTAATTGCTCTCATTACAGGATTAATAGTTATTTCCCTTTAATAACGAGGTTCTGGCGCACTTAGTGTTTAGTGTATCCCTTATTGTATGTAACCATTAATTTAAACTTTTTAATTTTCAAGAACTTACTCTTCTCAAAACATCCATTATGAACATGTATTATGGACCAGTTTAGAAGATTACTTGTAATTTTTGATGGAGCATGTGACCAGGGGCAGCGATTAGGAGGCGAAAGGAAGGGGGGCAGTTGCCCCTCACATTCTTGAAGTGATCCCTTAATGTATATAGTTTTATTTACCATCGCTTGAGTACGTATTGGTTATTTGCCTTGTAGTGCCTGTAGTATTTACTCTTTCATTTTCTAAGACTAATAACATACATTTAATGGCATGTTTGGAATTAATAATATAAGTTGTTCATTAATCCCCACTTTCAATATAACTTCAACAAAACAAGCCTCATTATTCATTGCTATAATTTTCCAGATAGACATTCAACATATATTAAACCTCGTATACTGAACTGTTTACAACTTCCTTCCTGCTAGTTTCTCGATTGTACGTCAGTATCAAATCTTGTCTTTCGAAGCATAGAGTGTCAGTCAGTACCGTTTACACCTCCTGCTGGTTGCTGAGGCATCGTAATATTTCAGGAAGTGCGCCGTAAACTGAAACAAGTAGTAATTCGTCTATACAAGGTTAGGACTATATGCTGTGAGTGACATCAGTTCGATGCTATCAAGTTGCTGCATTCTTATTGGCAAAAAAAAAAAAAAAAAAAAAAAAAATTGTTTTACGTCCCACAGATATGCCGGGTAGGCTAAAGGAGACGGTGATGATGAGAAATGAATGAAAAATGGTGGAATGAAGAAACTGGGAGGAAACGGGAGAACCCCGAGGAAACCCACGCACACGGTGTTTGTCCACTACAAAGTTTACTTGGCGCGAGCTGTGATCGAACTAAGGACCCCCATGCCCCAGAGGTGAACGCTCTACCATTGAGCCACTGCGACCTCTGCATTTCTTACTGCATTTGACACGCCGAGTGTGGTTTCGTATTAACCTGTTGCAGTAGGATGTGCTTTCGGTTCACCAGCATACATCCGCTTCAACTCTGGAATAAAAGTCAGCATGGATAATACGACTCTTAGGATCGAACTCGAGGTGAATTTTACCCTCGTAGTTCCGTGACACATAGTGCATGACTTTATGACTTTATGCTAATAGTATCTGATGAAGCCAAGTAGTTAGCTGGCGAAACTGGCACAAGATATTAGTTTTATAATAATAAATTGTATTGCATTGTTCAGCGAGGAATCAGTTCTGGAAGTTGTCCGTTGTTCAACCACTGTTTTTCCACACAGGGCCGTAATTTGTGGAGGGTAGGGAGGCAACTGCCTCCCAGGGAAGTTCCTCGCCATTTCGAGGGGGGCAACTTTAAGTTAAAACTTTCCCACTCCATATACGAAACGAACATGAAATTATAAATGAAGCATCAAACAGGTTCACTACATTACATAAACAAAACAGCACACAAAAGGTAAATAAAACAAAAATGAGTCATGGGACCATTTCAGTAAAAAAAATGTCTACTATTAGGAGCCCTAGAAATAATATTTATTCGTATGGCTTTCACATTTGTCAATATTGACTCCTTAGTTAATTTGTCATGTATGGAACGGGCCCAGGGGTGTAACTAACGGCACCGCAGATTTTGTCGCGAGGGATTGCCCACAGGCTCCGGGCGCCCATAAAGAGTAAGAGAAAGATGGAAAAAGGGGGCCCAAGAATTAGAAAAACAACTTTTTCTACGAGGCATAAATATACGTATTAATGCTTACCCCCCAGAAAAAAATCTAAGTTACGGCGCTGTTTCCACATTCGGATTTCGGAAAAACACCCACTTTACTCTCGCATGTACAATTTGTTTCAGAAATTCTCACATTTTGCAGCAGTTATCGGCACCCATTCTTCTAAGGCTTGAGCTGAGATCAACTCGTGTGTCACAATGCGGCATATTCTGATGATTTTCCCGAGTTTGCACTGAACTGTGAGATGCCGAGTTGATTTGACAATCGTCGTGTGCTGGTGGATAGGTTGTTCAAAAGTGTGTCGTATGACCTCAGAATCTGTTACTCTGGGACGGCCGGATCTTGGTTGATTTTTAACTTTTTTATGAACTGCACGAAATATCTGGAACCAATGAGTTGCTGTACAAGCGTTCATTGCACCATTTCTTTCTGTATGACAAATGTTTTGGTCGCTGCCCCAGCGTTATGCCCGAGCTCGAACTCTTACCTACAGTAACAGTTCACGTGTCAGACGTTATCATTAATGCCACTAAAACTAAGTGAAGACATTATGGCGGACACCGTGTTAAATAATTTTGTCTTACAGTCAATTACGGCGTATATACATATTTCTGCTATTGGAAATATTGCAAGACTTATGACCTACCTTTTCAGAATCGGCTATTGGTATCCTTTTACGTGGTAATATTTCCATCGGGGAAAAATTTTAATATCCCGGGGGAATGAATGTAGTCCTACAAACGTACCGGTAAGTTATGTTGATACAATCAGAGATATGCCCAGGAGGGAAATTTAGTAGTTTCGGGGGTGACTTCTTCGACCAGCTACCTCCTGAAATCATAGACACGAAATATGACACTACCTTCAAACATGAGAAAACATCAAAATATTAGTTAATAATGAAAAAAAAAACTAACTTTCGGTAGTTCAGTAGTAAAGCGCTTACTTCTGGTCTCTGGTTCGATCCCAGCACGCACAAAGTAGGCTTTGTAGTAAACAAACTTCCTATGCGTGGTGTTTTTGGGGTTCGCCCGTTTCCTTGCACTTTGTTCATGCCACCATTATATACTCGTAGGTTAAATAAGGAGAAAATGTTTCGGTAACTACGCATTTTCCGGGAGATTTTACATCCGAGGTTAGCTCTGGATCCGTTACTAACCAGTACATCTCCGAGTATAGACATTTTATTTATTTTTTTTTTTTAATGAGAGATCACGCAGAGTACGTTTCACTAAAATCAAAACTTTGTTTGTTGTTGGATAATTTTATCCCTTGCATGAAACTGGTAGCCCTTTATCCCATAACAGTTAATCCCGTTTAATTACCAACCTTCATTATTTTATTTTTTTTTGGTGTAAATACTGTTGGGCGACCAATAATTATATTTGCATTGTCAAACATTAATGCACTTGCAAAATGGCGGAGAATTAAACTACCAGCATTGATGATATATCTACACACACATATATATATACACACATACGTTCCTTTATCAGCAGTAATTGTCAAGTACACATGGGAAAATTCACATACGAGCACACATACACCAGACTCATATTGAAACGCACCCATATATATATATATATATATATACCCAACTTGTGTCCATCTTGGATGAAATTATATGGAAGATCAAACCGATAATATGTATTAGTCTGGGCTGGGCGCATACTAAGCTTAATAATATAATCGCTAGATGCCAGCCACGAGCTATCACAGGGCAGACTCCTTTGACAGGAGTTTGGAGCAATAATTAACTTATTGTGGATTGCGAAATTGGTTTCCGAACTGTATTTTAATGTTATTATCTCTTATACACACATATATATATAGTATATAGTGCATGCACTTTAATAATAGTTTTCCTTCAATGCGTATAATTATGTATATACAAAACTATTCTCACCCAGTGGCGGATTTAGAAGGTAAAAACTGGGGAGCAACCAGAGCCCAAACTATGATAGGTATATTATCAGTTTACTATAAACTTTCAAAAAAATATAAATAATAGGTTAAATTATTTTTGTCACTCAATAAACTGGAGGACTAGGCCCCCCGGCCTCAGGCCAAATCCGTCACTCTCACCATTTTTGCTGGCGACACTGAAATTTTTCCCCAGCCTTCCAAACCACAGATATACCTCGCCACATCTCAAAAGACATTATCTCCTTTCTAGAAGATAAAAGGAACATTCTAACTCCCCTTGCGAAGAATTTACTTTCTCTTTAACTCAAAGCCAAATATTATATTGGTGCAAATAAAATGTCCGTCCAAGTGCACCATTTCCAAAAGAGCAAAAAGACAGAAAAAACAACCTACAATCATAGGTGCCAACTTGAAGAAAATATTTGGGGGGAGGGGGAAACAATGAATAAATATATCATCACATTCAGACGCTTTCTATCAACTGCTTCATGAAGGCCTCCTCCCCACAAGTTTTCTGTAAGCTGCATCAACTCTGCTGCATCCAAATTTACGACCTAATGCATTTTTGCCTAAAGGCTTTAAAATAAATTCAAGTTCAAAATTTGGGAATTTCACTGCAAGTTTGTGCCCACATTGATCTTCACTTGTCATATCAGTGCTGTCAGAGTGTTGATTGGAGCTTCAGTGCTCCATTAAACACAGTATTGAAAATGGCGGTTTCTATCGAATAAAAAGACTCTTCCTATATTGAATTAAAAGCAAGACGAAGTTTACGACAGAAATTCTTGCTCCTCTTTGTTAATTCTTCCTCGACTGGATTGTATTGGGGGTGCGAGGACCCCACCTATAAATATTGGGGGCCAAAAGCGTCTTGCCCCTCCCCCCAAAGTCGGCGCCTATGACTACAATACCTAGTCAGAATAGCCGCACTTTGCAATCAGATACCGGTACTTCAGCCAATGATTCAGAGACGTCAGTTGGGGAGGACAGGGGAACATATTACCCCCGAGTTTGAATAACACAAACTTTTTAATAAGTTTTATACTAATATACTATTAAAAATATAAAAATTTTAATCTTATGTCGGGGGATGATCTTGTCCGATCCCTGTCAAAATCTGAAATGACAGCACAGCAATGATTGGATTCCGTGGGGAAGAAATTCTGGAGTTCCCAACTTCATATTACATCTTCTGATCATCGGTAAAGATATTTACCTCTAAGAAGTTATCAAGATCCTAAAAGAGATGTTAGTCGAAGGTGAGAAACAGGGCCGTCGCGTGGGTAGGGCGACCGGGGCAATTGCCCCGGGCTCCGCGGCCAGGGGGGCGTCGGGACGACAAATCAACAAAATTCAAGGAATTCAGATTATGTTGGTAAATGAATGTTTTTAAATTAATGTTAATTCAGATATTTTAATAATGATCAGGCCACGGCTAAGTAAAATTACCGCTAAGGTAAAACATCGTCTAGGATTATTCAATGGGAACTCTCTCCAGCCCTCTGTGAGAAGAGATTTTATCGTGGAAAATTGACCTAGATCTAAGAAACTTCAGTAGAATTCAATAACATTTCCTTATTCCTATTCCACAAGGGTGCTTATGTTGTAGTTTCCGAGGGGGGCCAAGAAAAAGCGATATTTCAAATATAGTTTCAAATTTTGCTGTAACTATTCTAAAATTCTATTGGGTTTTCGATATTCCGAAGTACAATTTCCTCTAGGGGGGCGAGCACCCCACCTTGCCCCCCTGATGGGCGCCCTTGCTATTCCGTACAAGATATGCTCAAGTAATACCACAATAACTGTAGTACTATAATAACTGCAATACTACAATTATCTGCTTAGTTTGACACCAGTTGATAATAACCGGTTAGCATCTCAAATACAACTTCGCAAGTACTTTCTAATCAATAACAGAATAAATATCTTTTCATTCCTTCAATTCTGTACTAACCTTATACAACAACTGTGTTTATTAACTATCAGGGATGTAGACATGGAGGGGGCTCAAGAGCCCCCGACTAAAAGGGGAAAAAGGGATATTAATAAAATTGAAATTTAGGCTATCCTATATTAGTTAAAACTGGAAACAGTTTTTTTTTTTTAAAGAAAAAGGCATTGCAATGCAATTTTAAGGCTTAAGTTTTACAAAAAGTTTCGAAGGGTACTGCCGCACATCGTCTACTCGGGGAAGGGGTATTTCCAGACACCCTTTTGCGGTGTACCCGAATCGAAACCCTGGCTGCGTCCCTGCCAACTATTACAATGTCAACAAAAAAATCGTTGTCGAGTCCAACAAACATCTACTTTTTAAAAATTATTTTTAAAAAAATATTTAAGTAAGAATGCCTGTTCCATTGACAATTTAGTACGTTAAAGCTGATAAAGACGTATTTACGCTCAACAGTTGCCCAGTCAACACTTAATTCGTTGGCCATTGTAGTAGCTATTGAAAATGATGAAGCCAGAAAGTTACATTTCAAGGAGATATTGTCCATATTTGCTCACAGAAGAGACAGGAGAAAGCCATTTAGTGTTTGAACAAGATATGTATATGTCATTATGCAGTTAATTTTGCAGAGTTCTATTTTAATTTATTAGTATTTTTATTTTAACAAAAGAGACACTGACCAAAGCTTAAAACTTTACTTTATTTTAAATTATAATTTGTAACTGTTTCGGATATCTAGCATATCCTTCTTCAGACACGATCGAAATTAATGAAAATACAGACATATATATAAATGTTGTTATAACACCAACATGTTGTTATAACAACATACAGACATATATATGTTGTTAGATTTATATATATGTCTGTATTTTCATTAATTTCGATCGTGTCTGAAGAAGGATATGCTAGATATCCGAAACAGTTACAAATTATAATTTAAAATAAAGTAAAGTTTTAAGCTTTGGTCAGTGTCTCTTTTGTTAAAACAATTAATCCAAAGCCATGAATAGTCTTACTATAGTATTTTTATGTTATCATTATATGATCTTTACACTACATGTTTTGGAACAACGTATCGTTAGCATCGTCTTGCAGAACAAACATTAACAAACTGCACATTTTGATTTTGAACATAAATTATAATGTAAAGCAAATACTCACAAATAATCACAAACGTCACCTGAAGAAAAAAGTTGCTTTAGTAATCTAACGCTATGATATATTTACTGACAAATTTGTGTTAATCGCAAGGAAAGAAAAGTTTATTTTATTTATTTTCTTTTAGCAAAAAGTCAGAAAATAACAAGTTTTTGTTATCATTTACACATTGGGCTTTAATATTTGTAGATTCTATGCTATTACTATGTTAATGTGTATCAAGTTCAAAATAAACGAGAATAGCACTCGATATCAATAATTCAAAACCTGTTTTCATTAACTTTTATGTTTTCATTAACTACAAAAGACATTCACTATAAAAAACTGACATAGTACCAACTCCTTTTATCTTACATTATGATCTTGCATTTCATATTTAAATCTAGGAGTACAGAATAAATTCTGGTTGTTTCTCATAACATACTGGTTTGGGGATGGGGGCGCTTAGGAATTCTTGCCACGGGTACTTACAACCCACGCGACGGCTCTGGTGAGAGATATCAAGAGAGTACGATTCACACTGTAACTGATGGAGAGTGTACAATGTCTTTTGAATAACATTTGCGGTGACGGTGATGATGAGAAATGAATGAAATGATGGCATGAAGAAAGTGGGAGAAAACTGGAGAACCCCGAGAAAATCCACGAGCACGGTGTTTATACACCACAAAGTCCACACGGTGTGAGCTGGATTCGAACCAGGCACCCCAAACACCGGAGGTGAACGCTCTACCACTGAGCCACCGCGCCCATTGAACAACATTTGCGTTTACATAGTCGTGCAACATGTGAATATGTTGTCTGAACATTTCTGGCTGCTTGTGGCAAAGTGTGGTGTATTTCATGTAGTTCAACACTGTAATCATCCGTAGTTGATTTTTTTTTCTGGACAAAGAGGCATGATGTATCAAGCCCATTGTACCAGATAAAATACTCTCTAGTGGTTTGAAAACCGTGCTGGACCTTCAACAAGATCCAACACTGTCGTGACCGTTTACGACTGTCGAAGAAGACCCATTTTCTTCAAAGTTACAATATGATGCGGAAATTTTCTCAGTTATTTACTTATTCACAAAGAATTGCATTTCTAGCCAGTGTCAAATCATGGGGAACCCATAAATCTATCTTTTTCACCTTACCGAATGCACAGAGTAGCGGAATAATAGTAGTATGGTATATGCCTAACTCGTCTGTAAGGGCACGAACACTTTTCCGAGGGTCTGCTTCTACGGTGTTCCTCACCTTATCGAATGCACAGAGCCACCAAATGACAGTAGTATGGTGTATGGCTAACTAGTCTGCAAGGGCACGAACACTTTTCTTCTGATACCGAAGTGGAGGATCTATCTGCCCACGACACTTCTGGTAGTCATTAATTTTCTGTGTCAATTTTTAATTGCTTTGCATCCGGTATAGCTTGCCTCCCATGTTGACCCCACCAGCACCGTTGAACCTGAATTAGAGACTACCATACCTCAAATCTTGCTACAATTTTGGCTCTCTCCTCAATGTTTAATCACTCTGACACCTCAAAGGAACAACAAAAGCTTCACAGAATGTGAAAAATAAGAAAAAATGACATTCTTTAGTCTTTAAAACATGATAACTTTCATTGCTATCTATATATAACATCAATAGAAATTTAAATTTGAAAATAGGGAGATACTTTCTGTCCGCCCTGTATATTTATATATGCAGAATACGAGGATTCGTTTAACTAAAGATTTGAAATTCGGAACATTAACTCTTAATTAAAAATACCGAAAATTCCATTCCTGAGGAGGGAGCAATTTCTATTATATTCAAATTCTTTCCTCAGGAAGAGCTCCTCCGTGGCTAAGCGGTTAGCGTACGCGCCTTTGGCGTGGGAGTCCCGGGTTCAATTCCCGGCGGGAGCTCATGTGGTTCGGATCCCACGTTAATCAGTAGGTCCACGTCTCATATAGCCTCGCTGCTGAACGGGACGTTAAACTCAAAATCAACTCAACTCAACTCTTTCCTCAGGAAATGCCCAATAACAACATTTCCTTTAGTTGGAAGTATGGTATTCAGTATACAGGGACGCAAATACACTAGTTATCGCCCGGGACAAGAACTCGCCTTAGCGTCCCCCTGAACAACCAAACCAAAACGCTCCCCCAAATATTTGCCCAATTTTGCGCCCTTCAAATCCGGCGCCCAGGGCACAAGTCTCGTTTGCTTCCCTTAGTTACGTCAATGTCAGTATATAACTTCTTGATTAAAATCTAATATCAACACGTGTTGCAGTGTTTTGCGAAAATCCTGCTTTTTACAACAGGTGGAATTTGGAACAATTTCTACAATATTAAAATTTCTGGTTTTCATGTTTAATAAATTTTCTTCCCTTGGGAAAAATGAGTATTTCCACCAGGATAATATAATATAAATTCCTTTATATTTTCTTTTTATTCTGTCAATTCAAAATACAACACAAAAGAGTTCCAACAGAAATAATAAATTCATATTTCTTTCAATCTGTCTGTCGACTATGTTTAAAGTTCATTTGAAGAAATAACACACAAAGAGAGAGGAACTCCTTTTCCTTCAAGCATTACATTTTTTTTTATAGTGGACAGTTCTTAATTCAATTTTGACGTGTTATTGCTTTTCCTGTAAACTCAATATTATTTCCTCTTTGAAGAAGGAAAAATAAATAAAGTACGAACATTCGTGGAAGACATACATAAGAATTTAGATGGAAAGAAAAAAAGGAATCAATTTATCATAAACACATATATTCACATTTCTAATACGTTCGTACATGTTGATACTATTCACACACACACACACACACACACACACACACATATATATATATATATATATATATATATATATATATATATATATATATATATATATATATACTTCCTGACAACAGTCTATTCTTTAATCCTATCTTCTTATTCTTTATCTTTTCTATTTATTCTTCTTCCTTCTTCTTCCTCTTGAGTTTTCTTCGTTTTGGCGTCTCAGTGTTGCAAATATTAAATTCCGAAGTAGTTTATTTCGTTTCATATCGCCAACACTCATCCCACTTCACCATCTTTTCTTTTCTTCTTCGCGTAGTTCATATTACGTAATACTTCCTTTGGTTTATTTTTCCTCTTCATCTTCTCTGAAGTTTTCCTCTTCACCGTTCTTTTTTTCTCTTTCTAGTAGCCCTCGTCTTGAGTCTTTCTTTCTTTCTCTCTTTCTTTTATGCTTTTGCATTCGTCATCATCATGAAAGAACGGTTTTAAGGAAGAAGATAAAATTATCTGCTAAAGGATAAAAAGTAATATACTCTTTGAAAAGAAGACAGGGAGGGAAAGGGAAAACATATAAAGTAAGAATATGTTTTCCTTCTCTCTCTCTACAGGACTTACCCACCAATTTCTCGGCCTCTTTCTTTTTCCTTTTTCTCTTAAATCGTACATAGAATTTACAGTGAAGATTGGTTGGGAAAATGTATTTCTTTTTTTAAAATCTCGCACATGGCTGACCACAGCGAGGACAAGGGAGACAGTTACCTTCCTCCCAAGGTTGTCTAAAGGTGTGAAAGAATTAGACAGAGATAATCACTCTAGTTCAGTGGTTCTCAATCTAATTCCTATTATGACTCCCACTTTATCACATCCTCTTGCCAGCAACCCTCTTATAATTTCTGGTTTATAATGAGCTTGTGTGGGATTTTTAATATACCTGCTGCGGAGATTTCACGATCTATTTCTATAATAGTAGAATCCATTTCTTGTATATAGCAGGGATAAAAGTGCGGGGGAAATGCAAGGGGACGCCGTCCCCACACTTCCAGAAAATATTTGTGGTGTTCCCCCACTTTTTAAAAAAATACAATGGACGAAGATAGGCAAGAGGGAGGGCGTGAAGTTACGCGTCCCCTTACCTTTTCAAATCCACTTCAACCCCTGGTATATAGTAGATACTGTAACTTCCCTAAAAGCGAATGGATTAAAACCAAATTTAGTCAGTTCATTCATATTAGAAATATCGAATCCGATCCATCATACTGTTTCAAAATGGAGGCCGTTTGAAAATTTTAAAACTTCATAATTCTCCTAAATTTGGGTCATATGATAAAAAAAATAAATTTATTTCAATTTTGATTAAAAGAACTCGGACAGTTGTTATAAAAAAGTTATTGAGTATTTTAAATGACTTGATAACGTGTGTCACGAAGATTGAACCGGGCATTGCTGCACTAGTGAAATCAGACCATGCTCATTTATCTTATTAGCTTTCAATTTAATTGTATTTCAATATGCAGGTTTTGTTGCATTTGAATTTTTCTGAAATTTCAATATTCAGTTCTCATTAGTTTCATATTTAAATTTATTTTTAGACAACTCTGTGCCTGTTGAAAATGTTTAGTAGATCTATTTTTTGTTGTTCTTAAGAGTCATGTATAAAAATAAAAATATACCTATTAGAACAAAATTCAAATTAATATTTAAAAATATTTTCCGGTAATAGATTCTAATTATATTTATCTCTTTCACTTATCTTCGCGACCCGCATGACCCCCGTAGGGGTCGCGACCATCATGTTGAGAAACCGTGCTCTAATTGTCTACTGCAAAAAACAGTATTCAAAATTCCCTCCCATCTGGGATATATGTTATAAATATTCATTGTTAAAGTCGATATTATCCCTTAAGATATTAAGGAATTGACTACATTAAAAGCTGTACAGAGATAATTTCTCCAGCTGCTTATTACAAAAACCAGAATTGAGAAACTCACTTACATATATGGGATATAGATAGTCAGCATCTTGAACGCAGAAGATCAGGTTTCGATTTCCGGCGGAAGCTCTTGTGCGTCGGACCTGAAGTTAAGCTATAGGTTCATGTCTAATATAGTTTCGGGACACTAAGTTTCAGTAAAAACTAATTCATTTTCGAAATTAATATTTCATCATGGTCAAATTTAGAATTATTAACCATTGTCATGAAAGTCTTTTTTTTCTTGTGAGCTTACAATTAAAAAGTAGTTTAATTTGTTTACTGGTTAAATCAACTTATTTCTCTCTCTCTCTCTCTCTCTCTCTCTCTCTCTCTCTCTCTCTCCATATATATAATTACATTACAAATTTTATTTCACACCTCTTCTCACCGTACATGCCTAGAGGGGCTGAATTTGGACTTTAATCCTATCGGGAATGTAATTATTAATCTCAGAGATATCGAGAACTATGGATTCGACAGTAATATCGATCGTTTCCGATTAGTTTCACATGTCAATCTCTTCCCACCTTCCTAGGGATGATAATGGGGGTTAACCATAGACTTAAATAGAATAGTGAATGTCGCCAATCAACTTAAGGATTCCGAAAACTATGGATTCGATACTAATATCGATCGTTCTCGAGTATTATTATTGATGTCACCATCGTGTCTGTAGGGTTCTACTAATTAAATAGAGCTGAACTTGATTTGAAAGTCAATAGGAGTGTCGCCATTCATCTCAGCGACCCCCAAAATTATGAACGTAATATTAATATAGGTTATTTTAGAAGATTTTGTATGTTACCACCTTCCACTCTCCCTAGGTGTGCTAGTGGGTCTTACCCTTACTGAAGGCTGAACTTGAAGTTGAGAGTCATCGAAACTGCCACCAATTAACTTAGCGACACTGAAAACTATAGACTCGACACTAATATCGGTCATTTTCAACTATTTTTACCTCACAATTTTAACCCCCTCTTCAGGATGCTAATGGACCTGAGCTTGAACTTAAATGGCATCTGGAGTGTTGTTCTTTATCTAAGTGACTCTCAAAATTATGGATTCGACACTAATATCGATCGTTTTTATATCACTTATATATTTTCTCCTCCTTCTCCCTTATTAGTGCTAAGGGGTATGTAATACTTACATAAATAAATTTACAGTAAATTGAAACCTAGCAAAGCATGAGCGTATAGTCGTATTTCAAGAGTAGTTAGTTATTTTAACCCAATGGACTTTTGAAACTAATAAAATACATAAAGCCCGATCTGAAGCATTTAAAAGCATTGCATTTCATTCTTCTGAATTTAATGAATTATCATCCAATAACATTAGTAACGTAATATGTTCTTATGATCTTAAAGAACAAAAAAGATGGGCATTTTGAAAATTTGACTTATTTAACCTTACTTTCTAAGCTAATCTTACAATACAATTTAATACTTTCGTGGTTGATAAATACAGTACCCTCTGCAGTATCCGGCCTCATGTGGCGGAAGGGCAGGTCGGATAACAAAAAAAAAAAAAAAAAGTTAGGCCCGAGTTCTATGAATTCATTTCTTTGCCCCCACCCCCCAATACCAGAAGACAAAGTTTTTATACCAAAACTCACTGTTATAATACAATATGTATTTTCTCACTTCTGATTTGGCTCTGTGCTGGTAGTTTATAAATGTTTATGTACTGCACTGCACGTTTCAAGAATTTATTAGAGAAAAAGTAAGTTAAAGAATACGTACAGAATATGTAAACTGTTCACATTTTAACATAAATTCTGTAATGCCTACTTAAATGCAAGAAACATAAAAAAAGACATTAACGTAAATCGTAGGTTTAAATCTTAAGAAAATTGACTCAAACTGATTTTTACAGTATACGGATATGAAAAGTGAGCCCGGAAACTAGGTCGGATAGTCGCGAGCCGGGTACTCGGGGGTCTATTTAGTGTTGCCCATGATACTAGATCAGAGGGGCTATCTCGTGTCGGAAAAAGTTTTAGTGAAAATGGTTTCTCGTCTCGAAAGTAATACTTGTTTCTATTGGAAGGTTCTGTTTCGTCTCAAAATTTTCCCATTAAAGTAAACACTATTAATTTTACACTTATTTTTGTCGAGTGATTTATGCCCTACTCTGTATATGAATAGTCAATAATGACCCTTGAAAACAAAATGACATAAAACAGTAGAGTCCCTAAAAGTCGACACTCGATAACCTGCAGTCCGGATAACTCGGCCATACCCTGACAGAAAAAAAAAGAGCGCGCAGACCCGGTCAAGGTCATTGCTCATTTGAGTGTGTCCCAAGGATGTTTGTTATAAAATAGAGGATCTGCCCATATGTATCATCATCCTATTAAACTAATGAAGCTTAAAAAAAAAAACCGAGCATCGGCACGTCTGATTGGCTACTCTCGTTCCTGCCATTGTCTGATTGGCTACTTTCGTTTCCGCCATGATTGTTGGCTCAAAACGTTGCGATCTTATTGGGCAGAGTGGGCAGAGTAGGGGTGGCGAAACTGTGACGTATGGTTTCAAGATTTTGATCCTCTATTTTATAACATCCTTGGTGTATCCAGCTTTATGCCTTCATAAAGTGTTTTTCTGAGGTCTCTCTTATTAGGTAAATTACTGTACAGTGTGTATTTATTAATTATCATTTTCATGATAGTAAATGCTCTATGCCTTCATAACGAACGTACTTTTCCTTTGTTTACGGGTATTTGTGTAGTTTATTTTCCGTTGTATTCTCAAGCAACCATACACGCAAGTACAGTCCTGTATTTTCTGAGGAAACACTCGTACTTATTCTCCGGCATTTTCGCAAACTCGGCCACCCATCGGTCTACATTAGGCCGAATTATCGGTACTCTACTGTAAGAGAATTTCTGAGGCAAAGTCAGGAATAAGAAGAAACAGAAATTCTAGAGGAAGGTAATTGCCTCATCTTTCCTTTTCGTATCAACGCCACTGGGAATATGTAAGGATGTATTTTCTCATCTAATGATTAAATTTTTAACATAATTAAAAACTCAATGATGTAATTTTATTGGCTTGCGCTGAAAGTAAATATTGAGAAAAAAGAAAGAAGATTAAAAAAAAAAAAGTTTTAGAAATCTTAATAAGAAGGAAATGTAAGCATATCATATTACGATTTCGTAGCCATAATAATGCCAAAAGGAAAATTAAAAAAAAAGAGAAAGAGAGAAAGAAAGCAGACAAAGAGAAGATATAATGAAAATGGACTAAAAAAAAAGAAACAAAAGAATTGGAGTGGGGAAGACTTGGTTAGTGGGTTGGACATTTACAACATTCGATATGTTCTTTTCTATGGCTTCAGTAATTTCATTCAACGAAAATTTAGAAAAAAAAAATAAATTTTTAAAAAAGCTGGAAAATAGAGCGCAATTTTGGTGCTTCTATTGTAGCTCCCTCTGCATGCGTACTTCTATGCATCTGAAATACAATCCGAGCGTTATCTGCCGTGTGTAGTGTATGAAATATACTTGAGCTTTTTTTTTTTAACACATCATCATCAGCATGTATCGAATATCACTGCAGCACTTGATTGGCTTCCGGCAGCACAGAACCGTTGATGAGTCACTCCAAATGCATTTGTAGAGCTATTACAGAGATCAATAGCCAATGGCGAATTATACATCGGATTCATTAACTATTATTCGGTAGTCCGAAACTTCCATATAGGAATTAATTTTCTTTCATTTTTTCATCCTCCGAATGTGGCATATTGAAAATCTCTGTAGGGACTATTTTAATTATTTATTTCGCTTTTTTAATCCTTTATATATATATATATATATATATATATATATATATATATATATATATATATATATATATATATATATATATATATATATATATATATATATATATATATATATATATATAAACATGAAAATCCGATACAAATTAAAATAAAAAAATGTATCGCAAATTGCGATTTATGTTTGCATCTTTCATTATTACGACCGAAGCTAAACTAAGGAAGAAGCTGAAATAAATATTACTGTTATTTCAGGGAATTCGTGTTATTCAGTTTAAAAATCTCTTTTCGTCCTGAATTCTGTCGAGGAATTTGAAGCTTAAAATTTATAAAGCGATACTCATGCCTGTTGTTCTGTATGGTTGCGAAACATGATTGCTTATTCTGAAGGAAGAGCATAGATTGAAAATTTTTGAGAACAAGATTTGATACAAATATTTGGACCCAGGTGGAAGGGGAATGCGGAATGGCGGAAACTCCATAACGAGGAACTAAATAATTTATATGGTTTACTAAACATTGTTAGGGTCATCAAATCTAGGAGACTCAGGTGGCCAGGTCAAGTAGCTAGGATAGAAGAAGAACGCTTTCAAAGCCTTAACTGGAAGACCAATCGGAAAACAACCATTAAGAAGACCCAGACGCAGATGGGAACACAATATTAGATGGATCTCGCAGAAATAGGAATACAAAGTAGAAACTTGATCCAGTTGGCTAAGGATAGAAGTTCAACGCGGCATTCAACTTCTTGATTCCATAAGCCATAGAGTTAGTTAGTTTTTCAAGAAACTTTTCTTTGAAGGATCGGTTGCTGAAACTAAAAATGCCTCGACAAAACAGTTTTTCACTCTGTCTTTCTTTCCCTTTGTCAATTGGTTGGTAGTGGATCATCCTTCAGACCTTCTCAGTTTTCGGGACATCCTATGCTTGTTTCTGTGGGTGTATTAAGAAAAAAAATCTCTTGAAGAAAATTCACATTAGCAGCAGAGAAAACAAGTTCAACCTATATTGGACCTTGGCAGCAGAGGAAACAAGTTCAACCTATATTGGACCTAGCTGATGTATGGTGTATCATGAATGGGGCTTCGGTATGGTCTGAAATAGTAACGAAAATATAGAAAAATACACTCTGCTTTCTCTCTCTTTTCTTTTCGCTTTTCATTTGAAGTATACTCAGGGGTAAAAGTGAAAGGGAAAGCGGGTTGTCGCCGTTATCCCAATTCCAAAAAAATATCTATGGCGTCCCCCACTTCATAAAAATTACAATGGACAAAGATAGGCATGGGGAACGGTGTGGCATCATTCATCTCCCTACCTTTTTAGATTCACTTTTACCCCTGAGTATACTGATATACCAATTGCCCGGATGCCCATTTACGCACCTTGTAAATATCAACTCTCCTCGAAAGAAGCTTTGTTTCTTATTAAATTATTTACCGTACTATTTGTTCATACAGGAGTGCCCACAAAGGGGGGCCATGACGCAAACTGCGTCATTGAAATATTTTGGGGGTTAAAATCTATATAAATATGTTTGAGGGGGTGTACAAATTAATCGAAAAGACTCGACAAAATTGACTCTTTTAGCATGTACCATATATAGGCATCTGGAGCCATGAAGTCAGGGGAGGGGGTGGATAAGGAAAATCCGTTTCACAGGAAATCAAGCGATGTCCAAACTGTCGTTGGGAGAAGCACAAGTGACTGACTTGCAGTGTGGGCAGTAGCTCCGTCTTGCTGCATCCATTGTTGTAATGACAGGTTTTCGATGCGGAAAAAACCGGGAAAATCAGGCAAGAATGGGTCAATAATCAACTATTGATTGATGCAGTGATCAAGGTACACATGATGAAATCTTCATCTTCATCTTCATATGCCATATCTCCAGACAACACAGTAGACGTGGACACTCATCTTCTGCCATGAAATGGTGCTCCATATCGCATGAGCGGAAATAATGCTCAACAATAAACATTTTCTATTCTGTTGTGAGTAATATTATCTTCGCGTGAACTACACACTACACTAGTCCACGTACAACTAAGCACGCATGTGGAGCTCGCAGCCCATACGACAGTGCACCTACGCGCCATCCGTATGTGAATTTCAGTACTGTTTGTTTTGCCGCATACTAAAAATATATGACAAATCCCATATATGCCTCAAATTTCTACGAAAATTCCCTTTATATCTATTCGAAAAATCTCACAAAATGGAATTTTCCCCGCGGGTTGGCACTACTGTCTACAATGAAAATTTACTATGAACAGCAAAAGTCTCCTTTAAAATAATATTATCTTTTAATAATAAAAAACTTTTTGTTTATTGGTGTGTGTATTTGTGTGTATTAAATAGAAGTTTAACTCTTAATTTTTATGTATCCTAACAATAGAATATAGAGAATAACTGGAATTACAATAGATATAATTAGTCTATCAAGGACCTTAAATCCGTTTTTCTTTTCTGTTCTGTATTCTTTTGGGAACCTTTTCCCCTCTTTTATTGAAAAGGGTCATTCTTTAATGAAAAATAGGTTGACGAACTTAAAACTAGTTTTGTCTTGTAATTCAAAATCTACTTCTATAGTTCTTTTCATTATTTTCAACTTTCTTTGTGTCGTTTCCTCGAAATTGTTTATTAAAGAAAATGAATTGTTTGAATGTATGTATATATAGTGTTAATTAGAAAACTTTACGTAATACAAAAAAAATAATACAAATGCATTATTATATTTTATTTTCATGAATATGAAAAATGCATATTAACAGAATTTTAATATATATATTGAAAAAAGATGTCCAGGAGATGGAACTGTATTCCTTATTGTTAATTGTGCAGAGGAATCGAGTGAAATTACCTAGTTTTCTTTTCATTTTTTCATCTAAAATTCTTTAACAATAAACTTGTTTCATAACGTTTGAAATGCTTTTGTTCTTATTCTGAAATAGATACCGGTATTGTGTTGTTTGCTCTTTCCGTCGAATGCTCGTTTTGAAATTTTAAATAAAAGTTTTTTTTATTATTAAATTTAAGCATGAGATGAAGTGCTTTCATAGTAGTAAACTGCCTGTCAAATAGTAGTAAAACAATACATAGTCTGCAAATGTCTTGTGGTAACAGTTGACTGCATTTCTGAAACTGGTTTTGCTGAAGTTATATTATGATGAATTACCAATTGTTTCTCATTTTCTGTAGTGTTTACAGTATATTACTGTAGCATGCGCTCGAATATACGCAACTTTTTTTTATTATTATTATTTAAATGTAGGGTTAAAATTTATATGGGTGTTGAACTATTGGCAGATGAGCCTGGCACGCCTGCCTCGCGAACGGAATGCTGGGAATCTGTGAAGCGATTTCGGTACCTTGCAGATTTGTACCAACGTGGAACAGTGGAGTGCCATTGGAACCCGCCTCGCACACACTTTCTTGAAAATAAATACGACATAAACAATATCGTGGGCTGATCCGACACTAGTGTTCATCTTTGCTGCTATATTACTCACTGTAATTCACCTGTTTACCCGTATGAACTCAACTCTCGCAACGTTATTTCTTCGTGACTGCAAAGACAGAGCAACCTGGCCGTGGCAAATCTTTAACACTTGCTATATCCCGTTTTAACTTATCTTCCCACTCGTACACGTGTGTTCGACTCGAACAAGTTTTACCATATTGCACTGTCCATCCGACAGTGAATTTCGATTGGTTTCAACTCTTCAGCGAACAGAAATCTAATCACAATCCGTTGCTCCACATTTTTGCAAACCTGCAAGGGTGCCGCCATATTGTATCACTGAATCCCAGCATCCCGTTCGCAAGGCTGGCGTGCCAGGCCCTTCTGCTAATAGTTCTACGACACCACCAAAAATAACAAAGAAGCTCAAATTTTGTCGAAGTTTTGTATTTTTTATACAGCTTTTCTGATTATTTATTAAATGGATCTTGTATTTGAAATGAAAATGAAATCTTTGAGTTTTACGTCCCACTCTTATGGTGGCTAGGCTAAAAGAGACAGTAATGATGAGAAATGAATGCAATGGTGGAATGAAGAAAGTGAGAGGAAACGGGAGAACCTCGAGGAAACCCAAGCACACGCCCACAAAGTTCACTTGGCGGGAGCAGGGTTTGAACCCGGGCGCCTTTGCACCAGAGGTAAACGCTCTACCGCTGAGCCACGGCAGTCCGACCTTGTTTTTGAGTATCGACCAAAACTGAACCCTTATATTCTTACATTTGGACTCTACAGATATTTTTGAACAATTTTGTACTTTAGTAAAAATAATTAATACATTAAGAAAACATGAAAGTAAATACTTAATTAAATGCTGCAAGTTGAACTAAAATATCTAGAGCAGGAAACAAGGATACTCTCACATCTTCCAAGCCGCTTTTCTTCACAGTTTTGACACGAATAAATTTTTCACATAAAAGTTCCAGAAAAATCCTTCCACTGATTGGAAATCGATGTCTCAGGTATAGAAGCAGCAGAGAAAGAGAGAGAGAGAGAGAGAGAGAGAGAGAAAACCCTCTCCTCTTTGATTTGAAGAGAAACCTTCCCATTCTTAAGCAGGGACAAGCACCCAAGCTCTCTTGTGAATAGGGAGGCACTGTTTCTCTGGAGTGTTCGTATCAGCCTTGGCGTACGACGACCCAACATTAGCAGTAGTTTCTGCAGGAACAAATCCTCAAGGACTTTAGTCCCTTGGGTGAAAAGAAGAACAAACCTCTTGACCGAAATTTGCAACGTTGCATGTTCTACGGTGACGTTAAGTATTCATCTTAATTATGAAGTTACTTGATGGGTGCCACGTTTTCTTCGTCTTATGGGGAAAGAATACATATATATCCTTTCTCCCTTAAGACCAAGAAAGTCATATTTTGAATACCCTTCCTTACTTAATTTAAATAATTATGCTTCCAAACTATTCTATAAAAATGAAATGGAATTTTCAGTTTTATGTTCCACTTTTATGCTCTGCAGGCTAAAGGAGCCATGATGATTAAGGTAGATAAATATGGCGAGGATCGATGGCCTGGGCCTGGCCTGGGATCGAATCAGGAAACCCTGGCAAAATTATCCTGTACATAGGTACGAAAAGGAAATCTTATAAAACGGCTATATCCGTCAAGCAGGTATCAGATCAAAACTGTGAGAGATATCCGGGAAGATCTCGTGATGTAGGTTCACTTTCAGAAGAACAGATTTAATTTCTACCCTTGTTACTCTTAGAACCGGAAATGTTTGAGGTCTTCCCCTCTTGTCTAGTGGTTAGCACGAACATTTTTGGTGTATCGGCTCCCGGGTTCGATTGCTGGTTGCATAGCAGTAAAAGTCTTATGATGATTCGAATTCCACCTGAAGACTGTAAGGCCACGTCTCATACAGTACTGAAATGGGGCACTAAACTTCAGCAAAACAAGCAAACAAACAAAAAATGTACAATTGAGTTTTCAGTTTCAACACAGATCACAAAAGAGGAAGTGTTGGAGATATATTTAAAAAAAAGAAAATATGCATCTTGTTATTATTCAGTTCAATATCTTTTGTCGTCGCGAATTCTGTCGAGGAATATGAACTTTAAAATATATAAAATGATAATAATGCCTATTGTGCAATATGGTTGCGAAACGTGGTCGCTTACTCTGAGGGAAGAACGCAGACTGAAAAGTATTTGAGAACAAGATCCTGAGACGAATATTCGGACCCAAGAGGAACGAAAATGGGGAATGGTGGAAACTTCATAACGAGAAACTGTATTATTTGTACCGTTTACCAAACTTTGTTATTGCCATCAACTCTAGGAGGCTCAGGTGGGCAGGTCATGTAGCCAGTATGGAAGAAAGTAGGAACACTTTCAAACTTTTAACTGGAAGAAGAATTGGGAAAAGACCATTAAGAAGACCTAGGTGCAGATGAAAGAACAATATTAAGATCGGAGAGATAGAAATACAAAGTAAAAACTGGATTCAATTGGCTAAGGTAGAAGTCAGTGGATAGCTTTTGTGAACGCGGCATTGAACCTCCGGGTTCCATAGGCCATTAAGTTAGATTAGTTTAGTTAGTCTTATACTGAAGCTGGCGCCTTAAATCATATTCAGCTGTTTTGGAAATGGTTTGAAGTGGTCGGTTCCGTGCTTTAAAAGTTGAATTGAAGGAACTATGTTTGTGATAACCTAAAGTCCTAAGAAACATATATTATTTCTGGGGTCCTTAATAGTGGACAATTTTCTAATGGACCAATATAACATTTTCGATTCTAATAAGATTGTTTTCTGTGTGAATTTATTTTATGCTTCTTTATAGATTCATGTTCATATCGTAACGTATGAAGTAAGAAAGTTCTATCTTGAAGTGGGCTTTCCTCGAACGGCAAGAAGCTTAAAATGGCGGGGGGAGGGGGAAGGTACTCTCATGCAGACCCTGCACAAGTTACAGCCTTGTCTTGCATATAAGTCTTGCAACGGAACAGTTGGATGGAAATAAAATGTTACTTCTTTTTTCATGTAAACGTGTAAATCCGAACTAAACGTGTAACTAAAAACAACTCGAATTCATTTTTCCACTACTCAAAATCGTATTTATTCCTATTGTCTCTCGAATATATATATATATATATATATATATATATATATATATATATATATATATATATATATATATATATATATATATATATGAGTGCGTAAACAGTCATATTTATTTTTGTGATCTGTACCCAATATATCATTTACGTTTTCTTTACGAAATGTGTCCAAACGCATATATGGTTATTTGTGAAATTGCATACGTTGCGTAACTAATGAAGATTTTCTATCCTTTTATTTATTTTTTAAAATATGGTCCTCGCAACAGAGGTTTCAAATCCCATTGAAACATGAACGCTTTGTTTACCATTAGCTTAAGTACACACACGCTCACCGGTGCGTGCAGGCAGATTGAAACAAATGTACACAATAAATCATAAATGATAGAAATGGTAAGGAAAGCACTTGCATTGAAAACTAATATGGCAATAAATAAATGTCGATTCAAGTTTGGTTTACACAGCGTAAATCGTACCTGGTATGGAATGGGAATTTTATGACTTGTTAGAACTTCTTTAATATGTTATGTGTAACCATTCAATCTCTTATAGAAAGATGTCCGTGCTCCAAACATCAGACTGTTTAAAGGTACTAGGAAGATAAACTTTAAGATATAATTAGATTAGTTAGTTTTTTTAATGGATTCAGCGTGTTAAGAACGGGTTCTATCTTATGTTAGTACTCTAATGAAGCCGTAATGGATGGAAATCGGCAGTTTCTGGTTTCATGACTGATCGCCACAGAGATAAATCAAATAAAGATAGCGAGAACTGGTACACAATGAGAATTTTATGATCTTTCAGAACTTCTCAAAATATTGTTTGTATACCCTTTAAAACTGTTATAGAAAGGGGTCCGTCTTCCACACATCCGACTAGGAAGATAAACTATAAGGCATAACTAAATTAGTTAGATGTTTTAAAATGGATTCAGCGTGTTAACAACGGGTTCCATCTTAATACTCTAATCAAGCCGAAAGTGATGGAAATCTTCATTTTCTGGTTTCATGACTGATCGCTGTAGAGATTAAACAATGAAAGATAGCGAGTTCCGGTTTTTTAAACTGTCAAACTGTGCTAACCGTAAGTATAAAAGGTCTTATAGAACGCCTATAAACAACAGTCCGTCAGTCTACTTCCCTGTAGGGATGGTATCGAAACGATTTTGTAAGTCTCGGTCTCGTCCCGGTTGACAAATAGCGATCTCAGTCTCGAGTCAAAAATCGTCGTCTCAGTCTCGATCTCGGTCTCGGTCTCGGTCTCGAAGGCCAAGTCTCGGTCTCGTCTCAAAAGTCTCGAATTAAGTAGTATGAAATTAAAATGGTGAAAGTATTATTATCGTACTGTCTGTCGTTTCCACTTCTTATTTTTTGCCTTCATTCTTGACTAGAATTACCTCTACCTAATTTGCTAGCGCTAATACCTTCCATGCGTGTGTTCCAGGTTCAATTATTAATAGGTGTATTATACCTGGGATAAAACCCTAATAGTAACCCATATTTCACTTTCAGCAATAGACTTTGTCTCATATAGCCTCAGTACTGCCTATACAATTAAGCTCTATTAAATTAACTCTAGTACTATAGAGTAGTTTATTTCCTTCCTTTGAATCAGATTCGTTCAATACCTCCTAATATATAACGCAACACATAGTAGCATGAATGTATTTAATCGTACCAAATTGAAAATTTACACCTTCTCACTTATTATCCAATACATTCTGCTTTGACTGTCATTTTAAAAACAGAATATAACGTTCATTATCTTAACAAATTATTACTGCAATATATTTTGTTTAAAATTGATCAAATGCTTTATTACCATTTCACATCTCCGTGTTTAATTGACACTTTACAAGACGAATCTTGTGGTGGGAACTATGACATTTACCTTTGCTATGTGTGATCTCGTGTTGGATTACTACCAAACAAGTCCGATGTTTCGCATAGTTCGCGGTTCATTTGAAGTACATTCTGTTTCGTATACAAGTTCACAAGGTCGTAATGTATTACATAAGCATATATCTAGTGCCGTAACATAGATTAAGCTTATTCCAGAGCTTTCAGTGGTGCATGCGATCTTTATTCGAGAAAACTAATCGTGCGTTCATTACGTTGATATTTTATGATTGAAAATTACTTGTGAAACATAAACATACATGTTATATAAGTATATAGGTAATTCGAGCTATTTGTATCTATTCTCTCTCTCTCTCTCTCTCTCTGTCGCCAAAACAAGTGATTCTTAACTTTCTAGTTTTCTTTTGTATTAATTTTCGTAGTTTTGCTGCAACATGAAGGATTGAATAGTGAAACATATTTTTTTCGTTGTTTTTTACCCTATCTTATCTAGTAAAACTTATATATATAAAATGAACTTTAAGAATACTTTTTTAATAGACTATGTTTCTTCGAGTGGTGTAATAATGTAAGTGTAAAAGCATCCTATACTACTTTGTAACTACTTAGTATAGTTTGAAAAACAGTACTATAGGCTTACTTAAGGAATCGATTTTTCGCTTCTCCTGTAAAATTACGAAATTATGACTTGGTTTAGTTTACCTTTGAGGTCCATATATAATAAAATCATCATCATCATCATAACCAACCATTCCACTGCGGGATGAAGGTTTTCAAGCCTTGTCCACTACTATCTATCTTGGGCAATTCTTTTCCAGATTACTCCCCAGTGTTTCCTGATTTCGTCACACTTTCTTGTATGCGGACGTTTCCTAGGCTGTTATTCCGTCGTGGTATCCAGTCTAGAATTGTTTTCGTCCATCAATCGTAATTTCTTCTTGTAATATGTCCAGCATATTTTCCAGTCCATGTTAAAAATTATTTCATCAGTACCAGTCATTAGTTTCCAAATAATTCATATCTATTCTATATATTTGAGCTACAAAAAGTTCAAATTCACTACCTTTGAAGCACAAACACGATACTTTTTGATCTTCGATCTGTCAACACTGACTCAATGATTTAAATCAACACAATGTGAGGCTCCCCATTTGATCTGGCGGCTAGATTGCTTGACTTTTTTTCGCGTGGTCATGAGTTTGATTCCCACTGGGGGTGCAGTTGAACGACCGAAGTGGTTAGGATTCCACTATAATCAGTAGCTGCACGTCTCCTTTAACCCCCAGCATAACTATGGGACGTTAAACTAAAACAAACCAAACCAAATATCAACACAATGTGTAATACTAACTGTAAGTCCTTGAATAATTGCATATAGTTATATGGTATAGATCAAGTTTGAGGTGGTTAATGGTCAAATTAAAGCAAGTGAAACGTAATTAGGGTGTAATTCGAACTTTTAATTAAGCACAATTTTAATAAAAAATGTACACCAGGCCTAAGGCTTAGGGGGAGCAACTAGTATAACTGAAAAGTTATCAGTTACATTTAGTTTCACTTACAATTTGCATTTATGTGTATTGCTGGAACGAAAACTTACACATTAACGTTATAAATAGCCCAAAGACTATGAAAAACGTCGTCTTTTGAAAACATTCTTGCACCATAAAACAAATTACGGGTAATTTTAATATATTTTACAGTTTGGCTACGTTATTTTAACCGTATTAATAATAATATTTTGCAATTTATTTAAGTGGGCAACACTGCTTAAAATTGCGACTTGTAATTAAAACCACCAAAAACTATTGTCGTAATTTTATAGAAGGAAAGGAAAGCAATAATCGTAAAAATTTAACACAAATACGTCATTATAACCAGTGGAACAATCGCTACCCATGTGTTTGGTATCTTTGAAACGGTCTGAAATAACAATTGTTTAAATGGCATTATGATCATTTAAGTCTTTTGGAAGCATCTATAGGATGAGACGTGATATGTCAGCACGTTTTCGAATTAAAGGCTTTAGGAATAGTTAAATTTTCCATTTCTTGTAATTTTGTTCCTTCATTATTGGAAATACATTAGAAATATACCACGATCATAGTATTTGACACTAAGATACAATTGATGCGCATTGCACCGTCCGCGCCATTTGAGTTATTAGAGATCTCCAAAATGTTGTTGTTAGTGATTAGTGATATACATTCGCACGGATCCAAGGAGCAACTATAGCCTCCTTGACGCTCAGGTATACACTGGATAAAGCTGCAAACTATGGTTTAGCCCCTCTCTTGATCATATCCTGGAAAAGCCACTTTATATCTATATCTATATCTATATCTATCTATCTATCTATCTATCTATCTATCTATCTATCTATCTATCTATCTATCTATCTATCTATCTATCTATCTATATCTATCTATTTATCTATCTATCTATCTATCTATCTATCTATCTATATATATATATATATATATATATATATATATATATATATATATATATATATATATATATATGGAGAGAGAGAGAGAAGGCTATATATATCAGCAGTGAACTTTGTTCGGGAGGGGTTTGAGCCCGATAGCCACTCTAAAAATACGCCACTGTACATCAGTCAACCGTTCCTATATTATCCAACACAGCAATGAAACAAATTTTGAGTAAATGTAATTTTAATTGCTATCAATATTCGAGACGAGACCGAGACTTTAGAGACTGACCTAAGTCTCGGTCTCGGTCTCGTCTCGATTTATAGAGGTCTGTCTTGGTCTCGGTATATAAAAATCCGTCTCGGTCTTGGTCCCGTCTCGGTATATAAAAATCCGTCTGAGTCTCGTACCATTTCTACTTCCCTGTCTCCAGGAATCAGAACACAAACGCTAAGAACATAGCAAGAAGCGTCTTTTCTAGAATCGATTCACCGTGAGAAGGATAGATTCCATCTCCTCCATTAATTGTCTATTTAAACCGAAACTGGTAGCAATCAATCATTTCCCGTTTCAGCATTGATCGCCGTAGAACAAAAACGGTAATAGATAGCGACAACAAAAACTGATAAAATTATTGTGTGATAAGTCCTTGCAACTGTTATTCTGTGATGAAGACCTGACAAGCTTGTAGAAGTTGTAGGGTTGGATTGGTTATCAGAGTTGTACAGAGTTGAAATTATTTATGGCGTCGCTGACAAGAGAGTATTCTTTAAGAGGCGATCATGATATGAAAAATGAAATGAAAGCTTTCAGTTTTACGTCCCACGATTATGCCTGTTAGGCTAATGGAGACGGTGATTATGAGAAATGAATGAAATGAAGAAATTGGGAGGAAACAGGAGAACCCCGAGAAAACCCACAAGCACGGTGTTTGTCCACCACAAAATCCACACAGCGCGAGCTGGGATCGAATCAGGGTCCCCCAAGCACCGGAGATGAACGCTCTACCACTGAGCCACAGCTCCCGGTCATGACATGCGATAGGTTGAGAAAGCCTGCTGTGTTGGAACCAGAAATGGAACAAATATCATTTTACCAGTTTCAGTATTGATTAGAATAGAGTTAAAATCGGTAAGAGGTAGCAAGAGAGATTGCAGTTACGAATAAAACAGTAATTTTTTTTAACATTGCGTTGGATGTAAACTAGATGCTAGACGTCCTATTAAAAGAAGAATCTTTGAAAACTTTTACATACTTCGAACATTATCCAACCCATGAAAGTAAATTCTTTTTCTTTCTTTTTTATAGTTTTACCTTCCCTATACCGCTTAACGTCATTTCACTCGCATTCTTTTTACTTTGAATTAGAACTGATGTTTGTCTCGTTTTAGTTGTATAGCGTTTCTTACTCCATACAAAAGGGTTGAAAAGATACCTATCTACAAGGCCTCAGCTGTATTCCATCTCATTTCCGTATTGATTACAAGATCTGATACGCTGTTAATTTCTTTAGCATGACAAGTTTGTTACGGCATTCTCTTGATTTTCTAATTGGAAAACCTTTTATTTAGTTTGCTTCAAAGCATCTTACAAGCGGATTCGATTCAGTTTATAATTAATAAAGCGCAAGTTTGCTAGTGTCTACACATTAAAGATGAATAACTAAGTATGTATATAGAAGACAGTATTATGTATTACAATATGAGTACCACTGTAATAGTATTAGTAATATTTGTATTAGTATTAGTAATATTTGTATTAGTATTAGTATTAGAAATATCTAGGATCAATATTAACAGACCAAAATCATATTCACGAAGAAATTAAATGTCGACTAAAAGCAAGGAATTCGTGTTATATTCAAAGGCGCCGGAGCTCCTCCATGGCTAAGCGGTTAGCGTACGCGCTTTTGGCGTGGGAGACCGGCGTTCGATTGTCGGCGGGAGCTCATGTGGTTCGGATTCCACGTTAATCAGTAGGTCCACGTCTCATATAGCCTCGCTGCTGAACGGGACGTTACACTCAGAATCAACTTAACTCAACTCAAGGGCGCCGATCCTGGGTGGCCCGAACCCCAAATCTCATGTGGGCCTTCCTATTGTATATATGAATATACAATATTTGGCATAATTTGAATGCAATTTGTCTTAAAATCCTCATATATATACCTTCTGCATCTGAATGGGCCCACGCAAATTTACAGAGAAATCGGCGCCCTTGGTTATATTCAGTTCAAAATGTTATGTAGTCGCGAATTCTATCGAGGAATTTGAAGCTTAAAATAAATAAAATGATAATCATGTTTGTTGTGTTGTATGGCTGCGAAATCGTCGCTTAGTTTGAGGGAAGAACGTAGACTGAAAGTATGTGAGAACAAGATCCTGAGACGAACTTTCGGACCCAAGAGGAACGGTAATGGACAATGATGGAAATTTCATAAAGAGGAACTGCATAATTTATACCGTTTACCAAACACTATTAGGGTCATCAAGTCTAGGAAGCTCAAGTGGGCAGGTTACGTAGCCAAAATGGAAGAAAGTAGGAACTTTTTCGAAGTTTTAACTGGAAATCCAATCGGAAAACGACCATTAGGAAGACCTAGGCGCAAATGGGAGCACAATATTAAAATGGATCTTGCAGAAATAGGAATACAAAGTAGAAACTGTATCCAGTTGCCAAAGGACAGAAGTCAATGGAGAGCATTTGTGAACACGGCATTAAACCTTCAGGTTCCATAGGCCAGAGAGTTAGTAACACGAAAAAGAGAACAAAGTCACTTGAACCCAGTGGTGGTTCTTTAGGAATGTCATATCATTAAACCTTAAATTTAATGGCTACGAGTTAAGGGAAGAAAGCTTCATGCAAGCAATTAATACTTTCGATAAATCTTCATTCCTAAGCTTGTAGGATTAAAATTAAAATTTTTACCGATGTGATTTCCCTCAAGAACCGCCACTCCTTAAACCATTTATAAAGACGTCAGTTAAGTTGTATTGCTATTTCATCTAGTAAAACCTTACGTCTTATGACGAAGTAAAAAGGATATAATGTTTTACAGATCTTTCTATGTAAATTTCTGATTTGAAAAAAAAATCCTACGTAGAACCTAAACGACTTGATAGAATTTGATGAAAAAGATACCGATAAGTTTGTGAATGATCTCAGTAAGTGTTCATGTGAAATTTAATATGGAAAATTCTAAATGACATATTGTTAAATCACAAAATTCTCTTATAAATAAAAAACGGTTTATTGGTAACTGATGAATGAGATTTCGTTATACAAAGTGTTTCAAAACAACATCGACAATGTTTGGGAGGTAATTCCTGACACCAAGATAAGACGAAAAGTATAGACCAGCTTGGGTGCACCAATGCTTTCTTTCGGAGTTATAGGTTGTCGAAAATAGGAAAAATTGAACTATGAAAGTCCATAGCTCCAAAAGTATGGGACCTATCGTAGTCGGGTCAAAACTTCACTGAGGATCTAATGTGCGCCCTATCCAAATATCCATATTTCAGAATCCTGCGGTACTTCCGCAATAATTTTTATAGAGGTAGTTGGAGAGTATGTCAAATTATATACTCGTAGCCAAACTCTTTCTATAAAAAATGTTACGTGAGTACCTTAGGATTATGAAACATGTATTTTTGGATAGGGAACATATTAGTTCCTAAATGAAGTTTTGACCCGACCTCGGTAGGTTTCATAGTTTTGGAGCTATGGATCTTTAAAGTTCATTTTCTCATGTTTTCGGCAGTCTATAACTCCGAAAGGAAGCATTTGTGCTCCCAAGTTGGTCTATATTTCTCGTCTTATCTTGATGTCAGGAATCACCTCCCAAACGTTGTCGGTGTTGTTTTGAAACACCCTGTATTTGTTCCCAATTTCAGTAGTCATAGGAGGTATAAGCATTACATAAAGTTCAATATGGCACATGCTCCAGCTATATTATTAAAACAAAAATTTCTCAAGTAAAATCGAGTGTCTATTGTGCTGCCAAAATGTCTTGAGCCGTGGCAAAAATGCGAACTAAAGCTCACACCCTCACACACCCACGCGTTGAGCCAATAAGGGTTCACCTGTTGCTAAGCGAGAGAAAGCGAGTGGAATTCCTTCAACCGATAGCAGCGCTTGCAACAGAAGACTAGGGATCAAGTCAATGTGGCATATCTTTAGTTAGAATTTGATAGATAAATATATTGACACATTTATCATAACATCAGAAGTACAATACTAGGTATAGGGTGTATGTTGTCACAGGAAATTGAGTATAGTATATGTTAAACTATTGTTAAATTTCAACATTTGCACGTAAAACATAACAGCATGACAAAAGTTTATACATAATTTCCTGTAATTTTAAAACAAACTGGGTATCCGGAACCATGTAAAATTTATCATATCAGATGTAAACCGCCATTTTGTCAAGAAGACAATCAAACTTAAGTGAAGCATTTTGTGTAATGTCACAGTAAAAGCTAGATTTTTATTAAAGTATGGTTTATGCTAGTTCTTTTGGATAGGTGTATGTGTTCCCATACAGCGCAGTAAGAGCGGTCCCGGGTTTGATTTGAACACTAGGGTCGGAAAAGTGTCAAAAGCCTTTTCAGACCAGCCAACCTCACTGAGTATTTTTTGCCTGAGTTTCTCTCATCCACACCAGCAAATGCTGTGATGGTACCTAACATAAGATTTCCTGCCTTCCCTGGATAGTGTGATCACCGAGGGACGTTAATTCTCATACGTGAAGAGCTAAAATGGCCATAGATGCCGAAAACACAGAAATTTAATTCTTAATTGCGTAAATAAACAATTTACGCTTTTGCATCCAAATTTGTGAACCTTATTTTAAAAGCAATACATACAGGGTTTTTACAAACAAAACCTCAACGTTTGGGAAGTGATTCCTGACACCGAGATAAGACAAAAAGTATAGATCAACCTGGGTGCACAAATGCTTTCTTTCGGAGTTATAGGCTGCCGAAAACATGGAAAAATGAACTTTAAAGGTGCATAGCTCCGAAACTATGGGACCCACTGTAGTCGGGTCATGACTTCACTTAGGAACTAGTGTGTGCTATCCAAATATCCATATTTCAGAATCCTGTGACACTTCCGCAAAATTATTAATATAGAGATAGTTGGAGAGTACGTCAAATTATATGCCCGTCGCCAATCTCCCTTTATAAAAATTGTTGCGTGAGCATCTTAGGATTCTGAAACATGTATTTTTGGATAGCACACATATTAATTCTAGAGTGAAGCCTTGAACCAACTACTGCAGGTCTCATAATTTTGGAGCTATGGACCTTTAAAGTTCATTTTTTCATGTTTTCGGCAGCCTATAATTCCGAAGGGAAGTATTTGTGCACCTAGGTTAGCCTCTACTTTTCATTTTATCTTGGTGTTAGGAATCACCTCCCAAACGTTGTCGGTGTTGTTTTGAAACACACTGTATAAGTCTATACGTCTATACTAATTCCTAATAAGTAACAATCGGGCTAATAGGTGTCAGTACCTACTCTGGCTGATGCGAATAGATGGCGTAAGCGTGTGGGCAATTTGTAGAATTAAAACTATTATGATGATACATCGGGCCGAAGACTTGAACGCAAAAACTAGTTTATTAAAAAATCCGAAATATTAACCTTTGTAGTTGATAGTATTCATACTCACTATTTCACTACAATATACAAAGTGTGATCGAAAAGTACGGTGAATGTAAATGCTCAGTGCCATCTATCGATATTGTATCCCTTTCAACTAGTAAGCCTAGTAGCCTAAACCTTTGGTACAGTCAATGTCGAGTTTGAACGAGTTGTGACATGTTAGTTAACTTCCAGAGGCAGAAGAGTGAGGACGTGTTAATAGTATCTGTCGCACGACAACATTAAGTTTTGTTCTAAGCTGCAAAAATGTACCAAAGTGTTGGGAAATAAGTGCTGCAATAAGTACATACATTTCAAAGTGAAAATATTTTAAAGAGCGAAAAAATATAAAGAGTGAAAATATATTAAAGTGAGCTGTGTGCTCAGTGGAAGCTAAGGACGAGCAGTTAGAGGGGCTGTGTGCTCAGTTGGAGCTTTGTGCTCATATTAAAATGAGCTGTGTGTGTGCTCAGTGGACGCTCAGGACAAGCTTTTAGAGAAGCTGTGTGCTCAGTGGAAGCTCAAGAGGAGATTTAAGAGGAGCTAAGTGCTCAGTAGAAGCTGTATGCTCAGTTGGGGCTCAGGAGGATCTTTTACAGGAGCTAAATGCTCAGTAGGGGCTGTGTGCTCTGTGGGGCTCTGTGCAGATTAATGTGAGCTTGGTGCTCCAGAGGAGCTGTGTGCTCAAAAAGAGCTTAGTGCTCAGAAGCATTAGGATGTCGAGTAGCTTCTGAACAGGAAAACTATGTCAGTGAGTAGGTTGTCGATTCGAAAGGTTGGACGAGAAATAAAGAAGGGCTATTTACGAAGACCCGAGGAAAATGTTTGAAGTTAACTGTTTGCGGAGACCCGGGGAAAATGTTGGGAAATAAGTGCTGCGATAAGTATATACATTTCAAAGTGAAAATGTTTTAAAGATAAAAATGAGACTGTATTATGTTAATTGTTTAGATTCAGATTATATAGATTTTACTGAAACGTATTGAGTATTTGTTCATGACTATATATTTTATAAATTTGTTTTTGTTTAGATCAGCTTTTAATTGGAATTAAAGTAAACATTCTTATTTACATTTTGGCAATGATTGATTTAGCGGAATGTTATATGTGTGGAAAAATTATATGTAGTTAGAACTAAATAGTAAGCCTAACGTTATAAGTGAACGATATGAGTGAACGATATGAGTGAACGATATAAGTGAACGTTATAAATGAACGATATAATGCAGCCTCTATCACAAACAAGTTTTAAGATTGTAACACAAAGGAGCTCACGAAATGTCAAAATCAGTGTATGGCGATGAAACGATGACATTGAGGACTGTTTACAAGTCATATCAGCTATTGAAAAGTGGCAAAGAGTCGGTTGAAAACGAGTAACAATCGAAACATCCTTCGACGTCAAAAACAGATGAAAACGTGCAAAAAGTACCACAAATGATTTGTTCAAATAGGCGAATGACTATTCGAGAGCTTTTCGAAGAACTAAACATCTTATGTGGATCCGTAGAAAGCATTTTAATCGTCGATTAAATGGGCAAATGACTTATTTCTTCATCACGAAAACGCTCCGCGCCATACCTTGCTTTTGATCCGTGAGTTTTTGGCCGAAAATATTCCTGTCTGTCCACATCCACCGTACTCTCCAGATAACATGACGGGACTTCTGGCTCTTCTCAAAAATTAAAACCGTGCTTAAAGGAAAACGTTTTGACACAATTCTTGACATAGAGAGGGCCACGACAGAGCAGCTAAACGTCCTTCCAAACGAAGCCTTCCAGAAATGTTTCCAGTCATGAATTCAACAATAAAATAAGTACATTGCTAGCCAAGGATAGTACTTTGAAGGGGATTAAATCAAATTTCATGTAAGCTAATTTAAGTTTGTTACTTTATTTCTAATAAAATTATTCCTCGTATTTTTTGATCACACCACGTGCATATATTTTTTTAAAGGTAAAAACAACACATACAGTCAAATAGCTAGATTATTACCTAGCATATTGACTAGTAATCAATCCATGAAAAAATAGTTCATTGGTAATAACGTGTTATTAATCATTATGTATAATTTCTAATTTCAGAAAAGCAATATTGTTACATCCGCTCTACTACCTGGATATGTATCCTCTTAATTAAATTACTTTCTATTTCAATTTAAAAATGATAACATTTCAAAGTAAAAAGAAGTATATTAATTTTCTGTAGGTTTCATAAATACGTTTTCCGTTTCTTTAAGATATTTGTTTATCTATTTGACTAGTAACTTTTTAAAAAAAAAATTGTTTGCATCATATTGTTGTCTTGGAAAGAAAATATCACAAAATGGGGATATATATATATATATATATATATATATATATATATATATATATATATATATATATCTGGTTCTCCAAACATTCAATTAGTTTGGTTACCAGAAAAGAAGGAAATGAAATGAAATGTACAATTGATTCTTTTTATTATTATCCATCTCGTTACGTTTCCATGATACAATGTTGTTATGTTTAAATTCCATGAAAATATGTTTCGTAACATAACGAGCTCTGTAAAGTCGCTTCGTTATAATCAAAAGAAATTGATAATGTTTTTTCTTTATTTTTCTTCCCAGATGACTGATTCTTTTGTTTAAAAAATAATTACTTGTTTTCTTTCTTTACTCTTTATTTTATACTACGTTCTAGTTAGACGATTTTAACGCCGAAAGTATACCTATATTTTTAATTGATTATTATTTTATTTTCGTTCGTATACAATACTATGGTTATAAAGGACAAAATCTACAGCGTGGTCCGGAAGTAGGCGTACCCCTAATTGGCTCCCTTTACCTGGCCTCCAAGAAGTCCCGATCTGATGACACCGGACAATGCTCTCTGGGGTTTCATAAAGCAACGAACGCAGGAATTACGAGCAGCTGTGGAACACGCCTTCACCCTTGTGACTTCGGAGTATCTCCGCAAAACATTTGCGAGAACTTGACACAGAATTCAGCTGTGTTACGACATGGATGTGATCATACCGAGGTTTACGACTCTTTAAGACTTCAAGGTAATTGTGTACAGACATTCTACCATAACTAACACTATAATATTGAAACTAAAGAGGGGGTACGCCCACTTCTGGACCACTCAGTATATTATGTAATTTATGTGGACTCTGAAGCATGATGGGGATTGAATCCTATGTACCAAGGGTCCCAAAATTCACGCAAGAAGCATTTTTGATAGAAGACACAAGTTTATAAGTAAAAAGTGTAAATTTTTAAATTGACTTGTAAATTTTACAATATAGGCAGGGCAGCGATTAGGGGGACAAGAGGGCGGAGTTGCCCCCATTTTTTTGAAGTGAAATGTAAAGTTTTTGTAAATATTACTGGTTCATAGAAAAAAAATCATGCCATATAATATTAGCCGTTGCGTGAGTACATATTGGCTATTTGTCTTCCCGTGGTAAAGTCTGCACGAACTCGGGTCGAGCCTGCGGGCTCAAGCCCTAGCCTGCAAAGCATATATACTTCAGGCCCGGGCCTAAATTTTTAAATATACAACCATATTTGTCTTGCTTTTTCGGGCTTAACTTTGTCTATATTGTACTACGATGTATATTGGTTTGTTCTTTCTGGAGAACTTTTAAAGCACAACTGCAAAATTAATCCTTTTATTGCTGTAAATAAAAATACAAATTTGCATTATTAAGTTTCTGTATTTCGGGCTTAAATCGGGCTTATTTGATTATCAGATGAGCTCGGCCCGGGTTCGGGCTAAGTTCTGAAACATATTTCGGGCTCGGGTCGGGTCTCACATTATAACTTCATGGGCCGGTCCCAGCCCGAGCTAAAAATTCCCTCCCGTGCAGGTCTTTATCCCGTGGAGATAAGACAGCTACAGTTATTGCGTTTTAATTCCCACGGAAAATGGTCCAAAAATAACTATTGGAGCGTAACTATTCCAGCTTACTTTCATTTCTTCTTAAATAATTCGATATGTTAGCTGCTTTGAAACTAATTGAGAGAGCATTTCGCAAACAAAGAAGTCTTTCATAAGTTATTCTTTAATTGCACAAAAATCGACAATTCCTAGAATGTCATTATTCATTACTACTATGATTAATATTATCTTTTCTATTAATTTAATTTGTAAATTTGTTATTAAATAAAAATAATCTGGATTACACAATTTTCCAGACAGAATTTTAAGATGTTCATGAGCAAGGAATCAAATGAGTTCTCACAACTTCGTTGTTTAAGAATACAAAGGGCTAGTACCTACTTGCGTTGCTCTTGTCAATTTACTCAATAAAATATAAAACACGATATACGGTATTTTAACTGAAAAAGATAGTATCTTATTAGTTGTTCAACTTTGCGTTAAAAATAGTGTTAGAAACAACCAGGAAAACTAACATTTATATACAAATATTCAGATCATGTCTTGCCCACAACTTCTAACGCCCAATTCCCGCCACTGAATATAGAGTTATGTGGAATAGTATATCAGGTAACTGGCCTCCATGGCTTTACTGGCACACACACACATACTCTCCCTCTCTTTTTGTTGAAATATTCTATGACTATTTAGCATAAATGTGGCTGAATTTCGCTGATACATCGCTCAATTTCCTCCTTCAAGGCGTTGGTGGTCGTGGGTATGTTGATACAAACCTTACACTTTAAAGAAACCTAAAGTAAAATATTCAATGGTGTTAAGTCATATAATCTGGACGGCCAATTCTGAGTATCAAAATGGGACATTACATGACCAGGAAATGAATTACAAGCAGTAATTGAATTGTTTCTTGGGCTGTATAGCGAGTGGTACTGTCTTATTGAAACCACCATATGTCATCCACATTCATATCTTGCAATTTAGGCACAAACAACTGGTTTATCAGGTGAGCACCATTAAATGTTATTGTCTGACTAGTCGCATTTTCGAAAGAAGAATAGTCCGATAATGCCTCCAGCCAAGGGCGCCCGTGTTCTGGTTTCCAAGGGGGGGCCAAGTATAAGAGACGTTTCAAATATAGGTTCAAATTTTGCTGTAATTAATGTAAAAATTCTGTTGGGTTTTCGATATTCTGAAGTACAATTTCCTCTAGGGGGCGAGCGCCCCACCTTGCCCCCCCTTATGGGCGCCCTTGCCTCCAGCCCAACATCCGCCCTCCCAGCAACACTCTCACAAACTGCTTCGATGTTTTGTGTTAAACGACTTGTTGAATGACGGCCAGAGAGTTTAGGATCACAAATTGATCTAATCTTTCTAAATTTCACAGTTGATAAAGTTAAATCACTATTCCAACCATATTTTGTACGAAAATTACGAACTATAGTTTCCAAACCATTATTTTTTAAAAAATATTTCTAAAAATGCTCTTTTGTCTAGCGCTCCATTTTTAAAGGACTAGCTCAGGGGAGTAATGCTTCCGGAAGTAGGAACGAAAAACACAGTTCTGATTGGTTGGCATTATCCATTTCTTGCCATATTGCATTCAAATAGCAGAAATCAAACAATTGCTGCTGTCGATCTTCGTGGCCGAGTGGTAGCCGGTGGGTGTAGTCGAGCGGTCTGAGGCGTTAGGCTGATGATCGCGAGGTAAAGTAAGGATGGAATTTTAACTGTCCTCGATGTTTCTGTGTTCGTGTCCCTGTCGTGTCTAGTAGTCCTGAAAAGTGTTTGCAGTAGAAAATAAGTCAGGAAGTTAAAAAAATTGGGGTAGCACTATATCCTAGTAACGAATATAGCTTTTGGCGTGAGTTCAAACCCGGCCCAAGGAATTTTGCTTTACATTTTTGTAACACTTTTTAAATTAATATAAAGTGAAAATAATACTCAAAAAGTGATTTACTTACTTTTGTGCAGATAAGTAGTAGTAGTACGAACGGGTTAGAAGCCCCGCAGAGCTCGTTTTGTTCCCCTTGTACTCCATGATATAAATTTTGTGACTAACTTAAAACAACTGGCTAGGATAGCGCGTAAAACAGCTGGCTAGTGTAGCGCGCGAAAAACTACTTTCGGGAACATTACTCTCCCGAGCGGGTCGTATTTTTAATAACCTTAAAATGTCAACTGTCATGTTGTCTTATTTTTTTTTTTTTCGTTGGCAACACCTTACCGCACAAATGGTGCAAAATTCAAATCATGTGTTAATTTTGGGACAAGTATTATTTGGTATGGTGGTTAATTGGTCATTGTCCAATTGTTATCCAACCAACCAAACCTCTTGGATTATCTTCTATATCTTGATAGAGCGGCAATTTTTCTCATTATACAGGGTGTTCGGAAAAATGAAATGAAATGAAATCTTTTTTTACGTCCCATGGTTATGCCGGTTAGGCTAAAGGAGACGGTGGTGATGAGAGATGGGTGAAATGGTATAATGAAGAAAATGAGAGGAAACGGGAAAATCCCGAGAAAACCCACGACCACGAAAATGTGAAGAAGAAAAATATGGATCAACATGGATGCACAAATGCGTCTTTTTAGAATCTATATCTCGCCGAAAATTGGTCGCAATGATGAAATGAAGGGTCATTACTGGAGAAAGAAGTAACAAATGAAGATCGCATAAAAGAAAATGGTGCTTATTTCGATCCTGAGTTCCGTTAATATACCAGAGGATATGTTATACGGTACGGTGACTCACTGGTAGAGCACTTACCTCTGATACGTGAAGTCCCTGTCCAAGTAACGTTGTGGTGGACAACATCGTCGGGTACTGCCGTTTCCTTCCACATTGTCATTTCACCAATTCTTCCATAATCATTGATTTGCCTTAATCATCCATATCCCTTAGATTATTGTCATGGGCGCCCGAAGAAAATTTTCTAGGGGGGCTCAAATCCCTGATTGCTATATTACGTTTGGTATATTTTTTATTTGTATTAAGAAAATCTTAAGAAATTTAATATATTTCGTGAGCCAGCTGGGGCTCGGACCCCACCCTTCCCTCCCCTTCAAGCGCCCATGATTAACGTGCATAATCGTGTGACGTTAAATAGAAAAAAGTTCATTTTCAGTTCCTAAAAGTTTGGTTATCGAAATATTAAAAAAAATAACTTCTGTGATAAGCGTAATAAATGTTTAGTTGTCGTTGCCATTTTTTGGTTAACGAACTTGAGATAAAACGTCTATTCGTATGGCAACACTGTACTTTTGAGAGGGTAGTCAGAATGGCTAAAACTTACTGTAGGTATAACGTATTTGTTTTAAGAAGAAAGAACAAGAACAGAAGGCAAAGCGTGTGGGATAAAGAGAGAGAGAGAGAGAGATGGAAGGAAAGGAAGAGAAAGAAGAAGACGTTGAAGTAGAAACAAGAGCTCTCGGTCTCTTCTATCTTTGTCTTCTTCTTTTCTTTTCTGTTTCGAACTGTTGATTTGCTTTATCTCTTCACAAAAGATATCTAAAAAAAATCTCCCTTGGTTTTCTTTTAGTACTCTTATTCTTTCTCTTCCACTTTTTTTCCTACTTTACACGAACAAGATTCATTGCTGTTGATGTGATGTATCTTTCCTCCAGGTTCTTGTTAAGTTCTAATCAAACTCACTGAAGAAAGAAACTAAGCATGTTTGTAGGAAACGGAAAATAACAAGCAATTAAGCATGATCACTAGTAGTAATCTTTATTCTTTAATTCTAGCATGTAATAAAAACTGAACTGAGAAAATTTAGTGACAAGTTGTGGTCAAAGGTAAAGCCAATTATACTCGAGAATCGTTTTCTCCCACTCAAAAATCTTCCGGTTATAAATAATATGATATAAAATCGCTACAATGTTAAAATATGCTTTAATAACTGGGTAAGAAATGTGCCCGAAGGCCCACGTAACCTAGGGAAGGATCCGCACAGAATTCCAGGCAAACAAAATGGAATGAGTTTTAGGATCCTCAATACTCCGCGCAAGCAGAGAGGGGTTAGAAGGCAAACGCAAACTAAGTGGATAGGATAGCATCAATATAGCTCCACGCAAGCTAAAGGCTTTGGGTAAGGTAGCTCTGAAAGCTCCAAGCAAGCTGAGAGACTGGAGTTGAACAGCTGTAGATTGACACCAGATGTGGAAATTCTCTTGATTTTATATCTCCTTCAGCGTGGCGGTGGCACTGATGGCACTACTTCGTCACACGACTTGTGGTTTCAATGGTGCTCACGTGATTTTGCTTATAAATACAAGCATGTGTTAATTGTTTGTAAACAGATTCTTGCGCGGGATATTACAATGTAGTCCCGTATACAGGAAGACTGCATAAGGCTTTCCGCATATTGACCAGAGAAGAGGATCGTCAATCTGCGACAGAGTGAGGCAGAAGAGGATGCGGAGAGACGCTTGAGTGCATTAACAGTATGGCTGAATCACAAGATTGGAGAAATCTTTGTTTAGCACGTGGTATGAGCAAGGCCGGCTTTACCATATGTATAACACGTGCATTTGCACGGAACGGCAAGTTTCGAGGAGGGCAAAATCTGTCATAAATATATTATTTTAAATAAATATTTCTTGTTGGAAACAGACTTCATGATGATTGTAGTTCAAGTTACTAAGCTGACCTTCTATTTGAATACTAGATTCATAAACCATGCTTAGGTCTATTAAAGTCACATGGACAGTACAAAAGCAATCGGTCAAACAAATCCCAGCATGAATTGCTTGATTGTTGTCAAATACAAGAGCTCAATTCTCGAACAGTAGCGAACACCTGTTCCATTCAGTTCAGTTATCACAGTTTTGATATGAAAACTAGCCTTGTCTTTGTCACAAACAAGCTCCTTATCATTGAAGGTGAAAAAAAGTGTATATTTTTTTAACAGATGTGGAAGAAAAATAAAAAATAATAAAGATAAAAGAGCTATTGCAGTGGAATTGCAAACTGATATAGCCTATTGGGATTGAAACTCTATAAAAAGAATTACCATCTTTCCTCTGCAGGTGTGTTTACTTTATCTTTCACTAACATAATAAATTTTACAAATACAGACAGACAATGAGATTGTATTTGTAGTGCTCAGGCCTTTCTGACTGTGTTCCCTTCGTTGTTCATGAAGATGTAGCACACTTAAAATCTTGGCTCATAATATTTATTCTTCCTCGCGAAAGGGGGTGGCAAATGATGTCATTGTACTGGGCTACAAATTGCCTAGGGCCGGCCCTGGGTACGAGGATTTGTTCCATTGTTCAGTTTTCTGCCTGTACTGCGCCTTGACTTGGCTGCCCTGTCCTCTAGTCAACATACGCCTAGCCTAACGCTTTAACGTGGTTTAACGTGGTTTTTGTTGCTATATACATTAACGTTTGCTAATTCAAGATTTCTTTCCTAAATAACCAAACCAAAACTAAACAATGGCACATATGCGTGGACAGATGGAAATCTTATATTAGCCAAGTTCACTATTGGTTTGCAATTCGTATAAATAAAAATGAAAGTGATTATGTTTGTGACTTGGTAACACTTGAATAACCCAACCAATCTATATCAAATTTTCAACATAGATGAGGTTCGAACCTGGGATGGCTTTTATCATTTTACTTTCACGGTGCAATTTAGGGGATGGGGAGGAGGGAGATATATAAAAATGATCGAAAGTGATTGATATTAGTGCCAAATCCATAGTTTTCGCAGTCGCTGAGATAAACAGTGATACTTCTAATTTCCTTTAAATCCAAATTCAGCTCTGCAAACTTGGGGGAGAGAAAGAGGGAGATATATAATAATCATCAGAAATGACCGGCAAGACAAAAACATCGTCTATCAGAGAGCGCTTAAGTGATTGACTAAGGGAACATATTAGTAATTTTTCTTATGTTAACGCAGGTATTAACGCTAGTAGTATATAAATATGTATTTAAGGCATTTTAAAAACAATACAATGCAATAAAGTTGGATATTCACAATGTAAAAGTTATACATTAAAAATAACTGATATAATTCATCTTGGCGTATTTGTCTACTTTAAAATGTAGACCACGTCTTTAATACAGCATTGCCGCTCATTTTTTTTTAAAAAAAAAATTAAGATCCGGCAAGTATGCTTCGATGCTAATGGAGGTACTGATGATAATAATGAGGGAAAGAGGGGAAAACCCCGAGAAAACTAACACACACATGGTGTTTGTCCACCACAAAACACACACTGCTGACAAACTAAATAAAACAAGTGAATCGATCAAGCGTTTCCAGTACAACCTAATTAGCAAATGACAACCCTAAGCCAATGGCATCACATCTCTGCACTACCTTAGAAATTTCATCAGCATAAAAATCTCCCGCCTGTGCCTTGAGCCACAGTACCCCTGTAGCCTAACCTCTGTGTCACTACGTCATATAAGACAGTCCTGGAAATTTATGGAAATTCATCGGAAAATTCCGAGATTGTAAAACGTCGATTTTCACGAACTTTTCCATCAATTTTTGTGAACGAGATCATATGTGACTACTGATGGCCTGTCACTCCTCTCTTCATCACGAATGTTTATTCGTCCACTTTTAAATGAACGAACCCATTCACGAACAAATCCTTCACTCATCACACTTGGTCAATACATAGTAGAAAGTTCCCGATGACCAGCTGCTGCCGAGTATTATTTTGAAGTAAGGAAACGTATAACAGGACGCACCTCTCACTTGACGGGGTTTTCTATTGCAGCACACATTTCGAGGCTTTAAAGAAGTGCAACTAATAATCAGGCAACCTTCACTCTACCACGGTTGGATGAAAACTGATCTACCACGCCCGTCTGTGCAAAGATGGTAGCGCTGCTCTCACTACGTCACGCACAATAACACCAATCGGAGGTCATTTTCCGAACGCACCTCGTACAAATGTAAGTATTAATAAAAATGGACTGTTCCTGAAGCATTTTGTTATCGCTTATTGAAACCATCGTTTTTTTTCTTAAGAATAGTAGCTCTAAGAAACAACAATATTAGCATTCTATTCCTTAAAAAACAAGCAGATATTCCGTTGTATTTTTTTCTTTCATCTACATTTTCATAGGAGCTTGCCAGGAACAACAACTTTTCCGAATGAACAACGGAAAAGTTTTCCGTAACATTACCCTTACTTACTTTGCATACTATATATATATATATATATATATATATATATATACGAGGGAGAAGGAAGAATCTTAATTGTCGAACCAGGAAGATTCTCAAGAGGCCCCTTGCACCTGCAGTATACTAGGTAGAAAGATAAAAGGGAAACTTGGGAGGGGCGAAGCAGACGAAATTGCTAAACTTTCCCTGTTTTGCTGAGGTTGATCTTTTTTTCTTTCCTTTTTCGTGGAAAACTTAAAAAAAAAGAAGAAGAAAGAGTTATTCACCTCGATTAAAGAAAGAAAGAAAGAAAAAAAAAAGAATGTAATCAAGAGAAAGGGCAAGTAAGCACAACTAGAAGGTAAATTGGGATGATGAACTAATGAGACTTTAGGATGTGAACAAAAATTAATGTTTATGGATCTCTATTAAGGTGTGTGGTTTTATACATATGTTCTTTAAATTTAAAGTTAGTACAGCTATACGTAGTTCTAGCCCAATTTGAAATGAAAATTTAATAGTGTTGGAAGTAGGAATTTATGTGCTAAATTATATACCATTTATATATTAATTTAAATGTAGTATTAGTACTGGGTGATTCTTTTTTAAAACTCACGGATTTCATTTGGATCTAGAATTTCTAACTGAAGTCCGATTTTCATGCGGTTTGTGGCAAATGATCAAGGAAAAATGGGAGATTTATGGAACTATGTTTACTGGTTTAAAATTATCCCGGGTAATATCGGCCACGCCTCAAGGAAACAGAAAATATTCGCCAGTGTATCTTACAATCGGAGTGAGATGGGGTTCAATGCGGAGGTTTGAGTTTTCTCCTTTAGACGACAACCTCCTCAAGGCCAACAGGAAAATGGGTCTTAGTGTTGTACAATTGTGTGCTATTGTGTGATTGTGATCAGGACACAGTGGCAGTGGTATACTCTTTGGAGCAACAAGTGTTTATCGTTAAAAGTTTTTGGAAAACACAATTTGTTGTTGCTATGCAAAGCACATTTAGAAACAAATTTCGTTTCTGCCCTCAAATTCTGCCCCAGATAGGAACATAATATTGTTGCTAGTGAATAAATGGGTAGAAACAGGATCGCTTCTGAATGAAACAGGAAAACATCGGATGCATCAGGCGAGTGTTGTGGAAGATGTCAGTTATCGACTTCTTAGATCGCCCAAGAAATCTCTCCGTCACCCAAGGAATAATTTTTATGTTTATGGGTGTTACCACTAGCACTTAATATGTGTTCTCACTAACAATATGTATTCTGCAATTCCGCTTTAAAAATCCAAAACCTCATTCCAATTATAAGGTACACTGATGAACATTTGCTATTTTTCTTGAGGCGTGGCCTATATTACCTGTGATGAATTTAAACTAGTGAACATAGTTCCGTAAATCTCCCATCCTTCCTTGATCATTTGCCCTAAACCGCATGAAAATCGAACTTCAGTTAGAAGTTCTAGACCTAAATGAAATCCGTGAGTTTTAAAAATCACCCTGTATTATCATAGGTGTACAGTTATTGCTGCTAAATAATTCTTCGCACATTGAGAAGTTTCGATGAACCAGGTTTCAAAGGTATCCTCTTGGCCTTGATGTACCAATTTTCTATTTTAGAACTACACAACAATTTTAGCCTGCTTCGCTCCCTTCCTCTTTTCCCTGCCACCGTACCGTTTATGACATCTCTCATGTTATTGCTCCTTTAAAAGTAATGTTCCAATCAGTTTCTCTTTTTCTTTTTAATTTCATCTAAAACTTTTTAAGCTCCTACTATTCTGAACATTTCTTTATTCGTTTGCTCTTCGACCGTTAGCTAATTTGCCCATTACTCTCTACACCCACATTTCCAAATTTACAATATTTATTGCACGTTATTTACTTATTTATTCGCCTAATCTTCAAAAGAAAATTGCCATGTGAACATTATCTTAAATAAGAGCGCTTTAGATGCGATGGCCCACTGGTAGAGCGCTTATTTCTGGTATGTTGGGTCCCTGGTTCGATTCCAACTTGCCCCAAGTGAGATTTGTGATGGAAAATATAGCATGTATGGCTTTTCGCGAGGTTTTTCCCGTTTACCACCACACTCTTTTCATTTCAAGATTTCGTTTACTACCGTCATACCGTCTCCCTTAGCAGCGGTGCATAAACGTGGGATGTTAAACTAAAAAAAAGAACAAAATAGAACAGATTATAAATACTGGTATATGTACACTCATGTCCAAAATTATTATCGCATACCTATAAATATGTTGTTGTAGGAATATAATTTGATAACGAATTCGCCCGGTATTTCTTATAATGTTAGTATATGTATAATCGGTAAAGACATGTATGTGGAAAATTTCATGTGAAAAGAGCAGTAAATAAGAACAATAAAACGAAAGTAAAACTTTCTTGTCCATTTAGCAATATTTTGTTTTACTCATTCTAATTTTCGTATTTATAATTCTTTTCCTATGAAATTTACCACAAATAAACATTTCCCGATTATACACATAGTGTTAGTATTAAAAGCACCCTGCAAAATCATTATGAAATTATATTCTTACAAGAAGACAGTTATAGATATGCGACAATCATTTTGGATATGAGTGTACATATACAAAAACAGGCGATATGCACATATTCGGTAAATGTTTCCCAATTTAGAGTTACCGAAAGGTGACAATCATAGAATAACCTTCTCTGTTTACACTTGTTCAAATCGAAATCTAGCGCAAAATAAAATAGATCTACGTAACTTTGTTGCGAAAGTGAACACATTGTTAATGACGACAGAAACTGATCTTGTTGTGCTTTATTTGGTATACTTTTAGGTTTATACTTCACGTCAAGCGTTTGTACTTTACATTGAGCGTTTATGCTTCACGTTGAGCATTTATGCTTCACGTTGAGAATTTATATTTCACGTTCAGCATATATATTTTACGTTAAACATTTATACTTCACGTTGAGCATTTATACTTCACGTTCAGAATTTATACCTTATGTTTAGCTTTATATTTCACACTGAGCATTTATATTTCACGTTGATCATTTTTATATTTTACGTTAAACATTTATACTTCACGTTCAGCATTTATACTTCGTGTGCTGTATAGTTTATATTTCACATTGAGCGCTTATATTTCACGTTGAGCATTTGTATTTCACGTTGAGGATTTATACTTCACGTTGAGGTATATATATATAAATTTATATTCAGAATATACATTTATTATACTGATTATTGGGTAAATATAGCAGTATTTCTCGCTGTAAAGAGTAGAATTCAGTATATTTAGTAAGTGTTTACCTTACGTAGAATTGAATTTAATATTCTTAATGTTATTTCTGTGTTACTATATGTCTTAAAGCTTCTTGTCTACATGAATCTCAGGCGGATCTGTAAAGATATATATATATATATATATATATATATATATATATATATATATATATACTCAAAGTTGTGAAAAATTGAGTTAGCTAGCTACGAAGGAAGCCGATATTCTTCCGCACTGGTATGATAATGGGGCAAACCATATAACCATTAGTTGCTGAGGAAATTATCTTTGTTACTGTGGGTTCATACGGACACAAGCACTTGAAATCTCAGTTGTCTCAAAAATTAACTTCTTCGGGTTATCCATTTTCATCCACCTACCCGAGAATTAAGTTCATGCTAACTTTATAGTACACGTGTCACGGGTTCGATCCCCAGTGGGGACACTCGGTCGAAAAAGTGTAAAAAGAAATTCCGGGTTGTTTTACCTGGGTTTTCCTCATTCACACCAGGCAAATGCCGGGATGATACCTTACATAATAGTTCCAGGGCGCTTTGATCTTTCCCCATTCCTTTCTTCCTTCCCAATTTCCCGAGCAGTGCAATCACTGAGGGACATAATCCCTCATACGTGAAGTGTAACATGACCATAGATGCCTAAAGCTCAGAAATCCAATTTCTAATTGTAATTCTACATTACATATTCGAGTTCGTCTTCTTGCGCTCGAAATGTAGGAGTTGTTTCGAAGTATTTAGTGACTGTTAACGTTTATAGGTAAGGCGTACTTGGTACACTTGTGCAGAAAATGCCCACCAACCTGTGTTAGATGGTCATTACACGCGAATATTGCGTCTAATCTGGAAAGACAGAGCAAGCAGAAAGGTCCGCGCACAGAGGACGAGAACCATTAGAGAAGATGATTATACACATCAAAAAGATTTGTTTATTTCATCGCTTCCTAATAGACTATTTGTTCTTATGGTTAAAAGTAGTGCCAATCTTCGCGTTCGGGCAAGGATACTAACTGGAGCGGGCAATGTAAAGTAGTCCCTTAAATATGATTCTTCATTTGTGAATTCAGAAATTTTACCTGCAAGTTTCCCCTCCAAAAAAAGTAACCCTCGGATTCTTAATCTGCACTGCGCTTACTTTTCTGTGTCATTTATAAATATTCAAAAAATGAAGCGGAAAGCGTAAAGAAACCTGAAGATTTTATTTTATTTTAATAAGACCATATAAAATAGCAAATATGACAGTATTAAACTTACGTTTTTTTTTTTTTTTTTTTTTTGCATCTGACGATAAACATGAAACATTGGAAGTTCCCAATCTTCCAAAATACCGTCTGCGAGATGACTCGGGTTAGTTTATTTCTGAAACGAAGGGAAAAGTGAAAAAAAAAAGTACACTACAGCAGAAAACAGTGACGTTGGTTTATTTATGACATCATAACACCGTTCAGTGGTTGGTCATTGCAATAAACACAGTATAAAAGTACTCTCCAGCCACGACATCCTGAGCTATAACTTCTCATGGTGAAGAACGAACAAAAAGAAGTGATCTGTTTAGAGGTCTACTTCTTTATGAATCTGATGGATGAATAGTTTTGGAGAAATATATCTTTATTATAAACAAATCATTCATTTTCACTTGATGCTTCGAAACTATTAAGAAGGAGCCAGTAATTAGACCTACTTCTCAAAGCAAAACAACGATGCTAGGCAGTACTACGTTGGGTTTTGTCCAGATGCTTTTTTTTAAAACAATATTTATAACCTGAAATAAAATTATTTAGTTTAAACCATTTCTAAGTGTTATAACTGTAACAACCAAAAAGTTAACAAATATACGTAGATTATATTAGTCATAGATGAAACAGTTCACTTTTCAGAGTGACACTCAACGATTCATTCACTAAATGGAACCAGTTCATTGGACTGACACAGTGGCTTACTAATACTTTACAACCAGGAGAAGAGAGTGTATTGTGAAACTAAAATCTATTATCAGATTAAATTTGTTTTATAACACAATTTTTTTAAAAAGCACAATTTCAATTTTAGACTAACACTTACCATTACTAAGAAATTCAACTTTAAAAAATACAGACAATTACAATTTTGAATTAATTGCATTTTTTAAAATGCAAAATATACCACTGGATTGAAGTTTATTCCCAATGATTTGCCAACACTGTTTCAGTTTATTTGAAACTATTTGATTGGCTAGTTTTCAAGTCTGTGCATATGCGATTCTTGCAATTGTTTTCATAAGAAAGTTTTGTGATTAAATAAGTGTGTATTTTGTTTGTTGTAATTCCAAAAAACATTGTGATTTGCACTTATTATGATAAGAATATAATATTTTTATTAAATAAATTGGGCACTTAAAATTTAAGAAATATACGGTATATTGACCACTTGTAGACAGTAAAATAGGCTTCTGTAACTCAGATAATATAGTAAAATTGCAAATTATCATTAGATATATCGTTATAACGATAACATTTATAAATATGTGTATGTTGATATGGACAACAGTCCGTATCATATATTATTTTTCTTTATGAACAGAGCTGAACATTTAACTTGTTAAGTTTTGAGATCAGACATGTATAAACATGTTTTTCTAGGTAGTTCTGATATAATACGTAAAGAAGCTATCAATAGTGGATGTATTCTCAACTATAAAGGAGAAATTTTGTGAAAAATAAAAAGGTAGAGGCAGAAAATGTTAGGAAAATGCATTAGTTTAAATGTATTTTATCTTGAGTGTTATTTTATTGAACATGTAGTGAGTGAACTACGTTTTAATTAGTTCCAGAAAATCTGAAATAACGAACTTAGGGCAATATATAGATATTACATCGTTTACCAAATATTATTAGGGTAATCAAATTTAGGAGGCTTAGGTGGGCAGGTTATGTAGCCAGAATGAAACGCTTTCAGAGTTTTAACTGGAAATCCAATCGAAAAACGACCACTTGGAAGATCTAGACACAGATGAGAAAACAATATTAAGATGGATCTCGCAGAAATAAGAATACAAAGTAGAAAGTTGATCCAGTTGGCTAAGGACAGAAGTCAAGATAACATGCTGACGTAACCAGCTGAGAAATCTGAAGAGAAAATCTTGGAAACTTCAGTCAGGGAAGTCGGTAACTACATACGAATCCGGAGCCTCTTGATTTCAATGTAAGAACACTAGCTACAAGACTTGTGTTTGATTTAATTTATTTTCGTAGCACATTGCCACCTTGACAGTCTTTTCGGGTCTCAATTCGAAAATCATTGGACGGAGTGCTATTCCAGTTTCCTCCTGAGAGATTTTCAATTTGCGGAGGGCTGAAGTGGGAATGGTACTGTACTCTACTGATAATCCACATTAAGTACGAACAGTTATTTTACTTCCTAGGAAATTTTGCAGTTTGAAAGGATTTTATCCCGAGCTACTATTTGGCTATAAAGTAAAAGACTTATATTCAAATTACAGGAATGAATATAGAATGTACATTTATATACAAGCTTCCTTTGAAACCAACCTAATACAATTCAGGAAAATCTGCAGAGAACGGAACAAATGATGGTCTGAAAGTGACAGACCCATTCTATATGAGGGTGATGCCATGACTACTTACATGTCGGTCTTTCTCAGTGTTTGCCAGAATACTACCCACTTTTCGTGTGATTGCTAGTTCACTATGAGGAGCATCATGGACATCGAATTTTCAAGGATAAAAGGGCGACCGAACCTTCTTTTGGCTGTTGCTTCTGATAATGTATCTTGCCCATAAACAGCACAAATTTATTCAGTGGCCGTACAAAGGTGCACGTGCTACCCCCTATGTAGCCGGATTAGCGATAGCCTAGTGTATAATGTTTGTAGCAGTGTAACAGGCACGTAGCCAGGATTTCGTAAGAGGGGGGGGGTCCATGACGAAACATTGTGGTTATCAAACCAGTGGCTAGATCGTTCTAGTATTTTACCTGCAACATATATTAGTTCGTTAATCCAGGATTTCGTAATGGGGGTGGTAGTCGTGATATGAAATATTGTGGTTACCAGGGGCTCGATCAATCTAACCTATTTTACTGGCAACATACCCATATTGGTTTATTAGGACGATAAAATGAGGATATGTTAGTAAGCATTTTAATAACAAACTATAAAGAAATCTCCAGTAAAAGGATATTTTAAAATATTGAAAAAGATATAGCCTTTCGAGGTCATTCGAACTAGGTTCTTCTTGTTTTCTTTCTTCTATTTCTTATCTTCTTTTAATGTCGTCAAGGATAGCAATGAAATCTCTTTGGCAGTAAAGACATCCTATAAAATGGATTAGGATTGCTGTGAAATTGAAAATTTCTTTAACAAGTGTAACTAGAATCTATGTTGCCAGGCTCAAATTATTGGTGATTGTGGGCATTTCTTAAGTTCTACCTGAGAGTCTATCTGATCGAACCAGTTTATCAATTGTCATTTGTAGTCCATAAGGTTAGCATAGAGCTAGATGGAATTCTGAATGCTCGGTTCCAATAATATCCATTTTAAACTTGAACCTCTTCCCTTTCCTCCTCATAAAAAAGAGTAACCAATCCTTTGCTGTAGTTTTATTGGGTTGGCAACTAAGTTCCCGGCGCTTTTTTTATCGTAAAAATCTGTATGACATTAAATACTTTTGGCACGAAGCTGTACATCATTCGAAAGATAATATATTGTTCTACCTAAATATATGTTTCGTTGTTACTAAGTTACATTTTCTTGTTATTTAGAGATCATTAACATGGAATGTCAATTTGAGAAGAATGAGCATTTTCGACACCTCCTTCTTTTTGCCTTTAATCAAGATTCTAAGGCCGCAGAAGCTGCTCGCAACATTTGTGCTGTGTATGGAGTGGGTGCTATAGCTGAAAGAACCACCCGTGATTGTTATGCAATGTTCAAAAAAAGGAAATTTTGACCTCAAAGACGCACCTCGTTCTGGCCGTCCAGTTGAGTTCGATGAAGAGCGATTGAACCACATTTTGCGTGAAAATCCGCGTCAAACAACAAGGAAACTGGCAGACAATGGATTACTCCCACACTACTGTAGAGAAGCATCTTAACTCGATGGGCAAAGTTCAGAAGTGTGAAGCATGGGTGCCTCACACTTCAAGTGTCACCAACAAAAATCAACGAGCCACAGCCTCCGCTGGTTTGCTTGCTAGTCACCTTGAAACCCATGGACACAAGGAACGATTTCTTCACCGAATCGTTACTGACGATGAAAAATGGTGCCTCTACATGAATGTGAAGCAGCGTAAGGAATGGCTTAGCCCCGGTGAACAAGCGACCCCACGCGCGAAACAGGATGTTTATTCGCGTAAAAAGATGTTATGCGAATTGTGGGACTGGGAAGGGATTCTCCATTTTGAATTGCTTGAAAGGAACCAAACCATCAACGCGGCACTCTATGTGTAACAAATGGAACGACTCAACACGGCTATTCAAGAGAAAAGACCTAATCGGCAGCATGGTGTTCTTTTGCTGCACGACAACGCCGCCCTCACATCGCCAATAGGACCATAGAAACTATTCAAACTCATGGTTGGGAAGTACTGCCACACCCACCATGCTCTCCCGATTTGGCACCAACGGATTTTCACCTTTTTCGATCTCTTTCAAATGCTATGCGGGGAGTTTCTTTCAATACTGATGCAGAAATAAGAGCTTGGTTGGATGACTTTTTCGAGTCTCAAACAGGCGATTTCTACCAACGAGGTATTGAAAAACTTGTTGAACCTTGGGAAAATGTTGTGAACAACAAAGGAAAATACATTATTGATTAACTACTTGTATATGTTTATTGAAAAATAAGCTTTTAACTAACATTATGAAAAACGGCGGAAACTTAGTTGCCAACCTAATATATTTTTAACGCTGATTCTTCTTTTCCTCGTTTCTTTTTGTTTAATCGTTCCTTAATTTTTTCATTTATGGTTTCGAGGGGGGGAGGTTCGGAACCCCCGGACCCATAAATTGGCTACGTACCTTACTGTGAGAAATATGAACAGTTTCTCTAAAAGCAAGAGAATTTAATGTTCTTATACCAGGATTTGGTTTTGTTAACCTCATTTTATGAAAACTACGCAAATATGAGCAATAAGAGTGCTTAAGAGAAAAAAAAACTATATTATTCTTACAGTTAAAGGGCATATAATTAACTACATCAAATGTAAACAGGTTATGTCTATGTATAGAACGCTTACCTGAGGGAATAGATGCCTGTTGAACTTCTGTATCTCTCTGAGGGGGTATTAGTTCTGCACCACTTCACCCAAACTATACGCCTAGTTTGGTTGAACAAACACTTCTGTGATCGCTCCTCATTTTGCCAAGTAACAAAATAAACACTATATTTTACTATTACTATTGCAAACTACCTCAATTAATATTATTGTTATTATCATTAGTGCAGTACGATTAACAAAATTTATTTCTACGTGAGTGTATCGTAATGTGATTTAACTGGTTACATTTTCAATTATAACAGTAGGTGAAACGTTGTAATAGGAAGTTGGAAGTATTGTAATTGTATTATTTGTTGTCTGTCTCTATGTTTGGGTCTAAAGAAGAATTTCTAAGTTCCTAATTTATATCTTCTTTTTAGCCTAAGCTAAAGTTTAGAACATTATCAAAGATATTCTCAGCTGTACTTCCTTTGTGTGTCTACAAAATAAAGCGATGATTACTTTTCTTTACCTAGAGCATAATAATCCATGCTGTGACATAGAATTCGTCTCTCGTTTGGTCTCATCGTATCAGATGAAACGGATCACGAACTTTGGGATTCGCAACCCAGAATACAAGGACGCAATTAAACCTGTGTCCTACCAGATCCAGTGACCGAACAGACTCGTAACCCAGAAAACAAGGAAACAGTCAAACCTGTGACGCATCATACCCAGTGACCCAACAGATCTCCAACACAGTAAAACAAGGAAACAGTTAAACTTGTGACAGACCAGATCAAGTGACCGAACAGATCCGGAACCCAGAAAACAAGGAAACAGTTAAACCTATGACCCACCAGATCCAGTGACCGAACAGATCCGGAACCCAGAAAACAAGGTAACAGTTAAACCTATGACCCACCAGATCCAGTGACCGAACAGATCCGGAACCCAGAAAACAAGGAAACAGTTAGCCTATACTCGTGACCCACTAGACTTTGTGACGAACAGATCCAGAACTCAGAAAAAAAGGAAACAGTTAAACTTGTGATCCGCCATACCCACTGACGGAACAGATCCGGAACCTAGAAAACAAGGAAACATTTAAACCCGTGACTCACTATATCCAGTGATCGAACAGAGGCGCAACCGTGTAAATAAACAGATCTGCACCTGTGACACATCATACCCAGTGAGTGAACAGATCTGCAACCCAGAAAAATAAGGAATTAGTTAAACCCGTGATCAAATAGATCCGCAAACCAGAAAATAAGAAAATTGTTAAACCCATAACCTGCCAGATCTAGTGATCGTACAGATCCGCAACTCAGAGAAACAAGGAAACGGTTAAGCCTGTGACCTACCATACCGAGTGACCGAACAGATCCGTAACTCAGAACACAAGGAAACAGTTAAACCTGTGACTCACTAGACCAAGTGACCGAACAGATCCGCTTTATGAATACTTCAAGGATGAAGCCGAAACAGAACTTCGGTCATTATTAATCAATTTTTAATATCCTTTTCTCCCCTTTCGTACACTGCACCATCGAAGTGAAATAACAAATAGCATCCTAGGTCCGAAACTCATCTATGTTGAAAATTTGATCGAGATCGTTCGGGCAGTGTAATAATTATTAAATCACAAACATAGGCACTTTCATTTATAATTTTAGTAAACTATTTATTTCTCTTCTTTGATATGTTTAGAAAACGCGAAAACAATAATTGTACTTCTACCATGTACAGTATTTGTTGTAATAAATGTCTGCTTATTTGCTGATTGCAAATCTTAAGTAAGAAACGACCTCGTTTATGTGTGAACAGACACGATTTTCTCATCACCAGCAATATTCTAGAAATGTGAACTACCTTGAGAAGAATGGACCAGCACTTTCTGGTCAACTGTCTGGTTGATTATGCTCGCTCACATCAGCATAAAATATTGTATAAAATATTTAGTAAAATTAATGTGGCGAATTAGTGTGGGTCATGGCTGTTCCAGGATAAATTCATAATGATCGACTCTAGAACACGTAGAATCGTCGCGATCCCCAGGTTGAGAAACTCTGGATTATGCTGTTGGCCAAAAATGGTTGAAAGAGTACATAATGGTTTCATAATGTTACTTTCAAATAAGAATAAATGCATTCTGAATTTTGATCTCCAAAGTCTCAACACCTTCTAGGTAACATGATATACTGTGAATATTCTACAGGGCGATCCGGAAGTAGGCGCATCCCCTTTAGTTTCAACAGTATAGTGTTAGTTATGGTAGAATGTCTCTGCACGGTTACTTTGAAGTCTTAAGAGTCATAAACATCGGTATGATCACCATCCATTTCAGTGCTATATGGACTTTGATCACACATTGTTGATTACTCCAACTACACCACAAATAACTGTTACCAAACAGGACACAGCAGAAGACAAATAAACATGGATAGCAATGTTGCCAGACAATGCCAAGTAATGTAACCAAACAAATATGGATACAACCTAAAACCGTCAGAAAACACCCTACTTCCGGACTACGCTGATATATAATTGAATAAAATCTTGTTTAGTTTAAAAACCGGAATATATTTTTCCAACAAACTCCATACTATATTAAATGTATTTTCTTTTTGTTTTTGCTAAACTTTAATAACGTTTTGTATTTAAAGATGACGAAGTAAAATATAATAGCAAAAATAGTTTACAAAAAACTTTGTTTTTGTTTGTTGTATGGAGATGTACATGCATATATCCCGAGCTTACATGTATGTATATGAAGAGAGAGAAAGAAGCATATGGATTTGGGAAACATTTCTTGTTGCATGGCTCACATGGAAATGTTCATTTTATTCGGGCTAATGTTTCGTGAAGAAAAACTCTCAAAACAGAAAAAGAAAACGCATGAGAGAATGAAAAAAAAAAACATGCAGAAAACAACCTCGAAAAAGAAAAAGATTGCATTCACCAAAGCGTACATATTAATAACAATAAAAAGAATGTAGTTAATAATGTGTGCATAACGTTGAAGTTTCAATGGGACACACACACACACACACACACGTATATATATATATATGTTGGGAGCAATGTTCGAAAACGGCCATTGGCCGAAGAAAGTGATCAATTCTAAGTTTGGACAGATGCAATTATCCAAAGTACGAAGAAGTCTATCATTTCGGGGTTTGGTCGCTTAATAGTATCCAAAGCTAGGTTTGGATAATTACAGTTCATCCAAAGCTCAATTTAGAAAGGAAAATAAGAAAAAAATTTATTAATTTTTTCACATTTTACACATTTTACAAGATTTTTATTTTTCAATGTTTAAGAAATGAAAATGTATATCACAAAATTCTGTCAAATAAGAAGTATGAAATTCGTATATGAATAAAAATAGTTCTTCGTATTAATTCCTTCTAATTCAGCTTACTTTCTTTTTTAGAAGACTTTTAGAAAATATGCACCATATAAAAATAAGTACAATAATTAATTAAGCATTAACAGCAAAGTGCGTTAAATGTTTTAAGTTCAGTTATTAACACAATGAAACAGTGAAGAATTTGAAAAACGTGTGCTGAAAATTTTAAGCTGTAAGTGCGAAAAAATATAATGAACTTACAGTTATAAAATGGAATAACTGAAATGCAGATTCGCCACATATACAGGCTCTTCAAGTACATTGTAATAGGTCAACTGTCCAGTTACTTGTTCCTACACGCACTTGAGGAATGACACTTTGAGTTACACTTTACACCCTTCTTTACACAATTACATTTTTTGTTCAAACAGAAGTTCCTGCAGCCGCACTTAATAAACCCCTGCCTGGAGTGTGTTTCTGCTTCAGCTACACTTCTAAGTGAAATGTCTCTCTGCGGAACATCACTGATCTGAAGAAACTGTTCATCTGCGAACTGGAACTCATTGCGCGCGTACAGCTTTCTAATAATTCCCGAAGAAGTCCCCAACTGGTAGAGATCGTTATCGTTTCTCCCTATAACCACAGCCATGACGTTCCTCGGAGCAGCTCTGCCTCTGTCCAATTCTGGGATTTTGATTAGAACAGTTTGTCCTACGTCTGCACGAGGGAATTTTTTACTTGACGCCATTAACATTTCATTTGCTTGTCGCTTTAAATGTATTTTGGATCCCTCACGTGCCTCTCGTATACTCTCACTTCTTGTGCAGATGTTGCATCTTTTTTCTTGATTTGCGCACGGACATGGAGATTCATTTGCTTCCACAATTGCAGTGTTGATGGTCTCTAAAGAAGCTGGAAATTCTGGAAAAGTCTCTCTTTCCTGCCGAAGATTATTAAGGGAATCACGAACGAATGAATGCTGTGCGTCCTGTCCTGAAGTGTCTTCTTGTACATCACGAGTCAATGAATACTGTACATCCTGTCCTGAGCCTTCCTCTTCCTGCATGGTGTCACAGTGTGGATCACGAGTCAATAAATTCTGTACATCCTGTCCTGAACCTTCCTCTTCCTGCATGGTGTCACAGTGTGGATCACGAGTCAATGAATTCTGTACATCCTGTCCTGAGCCTTCCCCTTCCTGCATGGTGTCACAATGTGGATCACGAGCCAATATTTCTTGTAGATCTTCCTCATTGGTCAAGTCTCGTAATAAATCACATGGAAGAGATGAATCCGAAAGTCCATTTCTCATGGGAACGCCAAACAAAGCCTCGTAGGGGCTCCGGTTAATGCCCCTATGGAAGGACCTGTTTTTCTTCATCTGGACAAAACGAAGACCCTCAGCCCAAGACGAACAGCTATTTTCTGCCATCCATGTAATAAGAATGTCTCGAACATCTTGGTTCGCTCTCTCAACACTTCCTTGAGACTGAGAGTGGCGCGGCTTGCCGTGCACTATTTTCGACCCAAACACTGAGGCCAGCTCACTTGTAACTTCAGCTGCGAACTCACGTCCGTTATCACTTTGAAGAATACAAGGTGCACCAATAATGCAAAATATATCCATCAGATGATAAGCAACTTCTGATGCTCTTTTTGTCTTTAATGGGCGCAAAAACAGAAACTTTGTGAGATGATCCTGATAATTTAATATGAACTTGTATCCTTTGTCCGGTTCACTCTGCATGTCGATAAGATCAACCTGACCCCTAGAATTAAGCAGATTACTGAGAATAGGTTTAACAGTCAGTCCTTTGCACTTTTGCTTCTTTTTCAACTGACACTGCCCACACAATTTGAGATAAATATTGATGATCTCTCGTGTTACATTACAGTACTTTAGCTTAAGTTCTTTGTCCAAGCATCTCAAACGTTTGTGGCCAGTGTCAATGTGAGCTTTATGAATGACACTGTATAATTCTCCGGTGTGACAGAAATACCTAATAACACTATCACCATCTTTACGTTTTTCGATAAGTTTCTCAACCCCACCAATACTTAAAACATCATATCTCTTCAGGCGACGATAGTCCAGTGACGTCAGTGACTCACCTCTTTTCTTTTTCTCTTGCGAAGCCTTCACCTCCAACAGCAATTCATTGTACTTCTCTGGAGATAACAAGAACGTATTATCTGCTGTACTAGCTCGAACGTAGTCGTCTAGTTTTGCTTTGAAGTCTTCTGCTGCAACCATACTCATTGTTGTGCACGGTCTTCAATTTCACTTCAACGAATAAACAATTGTGAGTGGCAAAGAAAGCATACACGTTAACACATAAAGCTACCGCCTGACTGAAGACTGACTTCTGCTTTACCCTCCCTATATTCTCCGAATGCGCATGCGCCACGAATAAAAAATTGCAATGACATCTCGCAAGAACAACTGGAAATAACTAAATTGAGCTTTGGATGAACTGTAATTATCCAAACCTAGCTTTGGATACTATTAAGCGACCAAACCCCGAAATGATAGACTTCTTCGTACTTTGGATAATTGCATCTGTCCAAACTTAGAATTGATCACTTTCTTCGGCCAATGGCCGTTTTCGAACATTGCTCCCAACATATATACATATATATATATATATATATATATATATATATATATATAATATATATATATATATATATATATATATATATATTTGTACTTCCCTCCTTGAATACAGGTAAAATTAATTATAACTACAGGCTGGTCGAAAAATAATTAGCTAATGCTTGTACGAGGGCTGTCCAGGAAATAGACGTTTTGAGATTAAAAAAATAACAGAATAATCAAATCAATTTGTATTATATACATTTGAAAAGTACACTCTTAAGATATTTTTTTCAAATAATCGCCATGCAAATTAAGACACTTATCATACCGTGGCACAAGTTTTTCAATATCGTCGCGGTAGAAATCTGTCGCCTGCAATTTAAATCACTGGGTTACACCGGCATGCATTTCGGCGTCAAAGTGTTGTGTAGCGAGCCATGTCTTTATCGCTGGCAAGGGGTGGTAATCGCTTGGCGCCAAATCCGGGCTATATGGTGGGTGATCGCTCATCTCTCATCGAAAACCATCCAAGAACTCTCAGGTACGCTTAGCTGTGTGTGGACGTGCGTTATCGTGTCCTCACTCGGCCTTCACTCATTATTACAGGTCCGTATACTTCAGACAGTTAGCGATGGATTTCAATTGGCTTGTGTGTGTGTGTGTTTTTTTTTTTTGCCAACAAAAACCTAATAACCGAACGCACCTTACAAGAGGCGGGATTTTCCATTGCAGCGCACATTGTAACACATCACAGAACGCACAGTAAGAGCGTCACAGTCATCACGCTACCACAGCTGAATGTGTACTAAGGTGGCAACGTCCTGACACTAAGATGACTACTCTAGCCCCGCCCACTGCAGCGATAGGCCAAAACGTCTGGTACTTTCTGGACGGCCATCGTAGTTTATAAAAAAAATATAATATTACTGATTTCATGTTGAATACAGTGCTATAATATAAAGTAATTCCCTATGTGACAACAAATATGTGCTTCTTATAACAGGTAACGGGAAGCGGTGGCTCAGAGGTAGAGCGCTCACTTCTGATGCATAGGGTCACTGGTTGGACCCCAGTTCGCGCCAAGTGAGGTTTGTCTTGGGCAAACACCGTGTGCATGGGTTTTCTCGGAGTTCTCCCGTTTTCTCCCACTTTCTTCATTCAATCATTTCATTAATCTCATGCACCATTTCATTAGTCACCTTTATCATAGCCGGCATAACCATAAAACTCAAAGATTCCATCATAACCGTAAAACTCAAAGATTCCATGCATAACCGTAAAACTCAAAGATTCCATTTCATTTTTTCTTATAACAGGTACAGTTAGGTAAATAAAAGTTTAGATATCTGCAGTATGTCTGTAAATGATTTCCGAGTTGAACTGTTGAACCACTTTGAATACTATACAGAATATTGGAACTGATCCGTAAAGGAGTATTGTATTCTTAAATAAATAAATAAATATTTCACATTGTCTGCTTTATTTGGGTCAATCGTTCACCGCTGGAAGCAGCACGCACAAAGTAAACAAACATGCAAGAACGCTTATATGTTTATGAGCGAGCTCAGATCCCTGCACATTATGAACTGTGAAAATTGATTGTTTTAGTGCAGAGATGGGAATGTACAGTGAATGGGGTGAGTGCTATTCTTCAATCAGAGAGAATAAAGAACTATCATACAAAGTTAATGACCGTAGTCTCTGTGCAGGACGTAAGAAGAACTGATCGCCCATCCACGGTCGGAGAAAAACGTGTGGAAAGAGTTCAAGAAATGTAACTCCGCAGCCCGAAGAAATCAACACTCCCCTGGCAGCTTGTGAAGGTGGATTATCAAGGCATGCAATACGAATAGTTTGCACAAAGAACTCAATTTTCGCCCAGGAAATCCCATTATATACAAGAGTTGAAGTTCGAGGACAGTGGCCGAAGAATGAAATTCGGAGAAATAATGCTGGTTTGACATGAAGATTGACCACAACAATTTTAAAACATCTTGTGCAATGACGAGGCAATATTCCATGATGGAACTGTGGCTCAATAGTGGAGCGCTTACCTCTGGTGCGTGAGGTCCAAAGTGATAATGGAAGAACATCATGCCCAAGGGGTTCCGTTCCTTCCAAATTCTCATTCCACCAATTCTTCCATCATCATTCATTTGCCTTAATCGTCCGTCTCCCTTAGCCTGAAGGGCATAATTGGGGGACGTTGACATGAAAGGTTTTTCTAATGTTGGTGGTTTTGTCAATTGCTATAACTGCCATTACTAGGCATCAAGTGCTAATGATCCAGAAATGATTTTTTTTTAATACTAACTTTTCCCAAAGTGAACGTGTGGTGCAGAATGACGACAACAAGACTTATTGGTCTATATCTGTTGCGTAATACTATAAATGCCGATCGCTACCTTCAGATATTTCAAAATTACTTGTGGCCTACAGTGTCGAAGTTACAAAACTTAGATGACCTCATTTCCATCCAAGATGGTGCACCACTCCAGTTTGCAATAATTGTTGGCGAGTAGCTGAACTAGAAGTTTCGTAGGCTTTGGTTTGAACAGCGCGGATTTCACGAATAGGAAGAAGTACAGTTCCCACTCTGTATCATATATATATATATATATATATATATATATATATATATATATATATATATATATATATATATATATATATATATATATATATATATATATATATATATATATATATATATATATATATATATTGTGGGGCTACTATCGAGGAGGTATACAAGTCCAAATTCAGACATTGGAGAAATTAGAATGACTTATTCATGAGGTTTTTGTCAACATCCCTATTGACTTCCTTCAGTAAAGTATCAATTGCATCCTTAATTGTTTGAGCAGGTTGGTTAAGGTTGGGAATGTAAGTCGGGCAAGATGTGCTATACAAACTGTGCATATGCCATTTTGTAGTAATACCTAGAAAGAAAAAGAAAGAGGTTTAATGATGCATATATTTTAACCACGCTCGACTCTAGCCATAGGAGCTAAATACACGGTTCTCATTGGTTGAAGTTATCCGTTTCTGGCCAAGTAGCATACATATAGCACAAATCAAACACCTGCAGCTGTCGGTTTTCGTGGCTAACAATTGAACTTGAAAGACATTAGTTTACAATTAAGATGCCTATATAAGATTTAACATAATGTTTTGAACAATATTAAGTATAGGTTGGAGGTATAAGAAATGATAGCTCCAACATATAGTACTTAATATTGCTTCTGACTGCACATGTTCTTCTAATAAATAAGAATCAATTACAGGATGTATAACAGTATTTTAATAGCTAGTTTTTTCACCTACCCTGTGAATGAAATTGCAGTTTGTACAGTGTGCTTTATATATTTTCTAGAATAGCCAACACAGATGTAAAGTATAGCAATAACGTATAGTAATAAGGTCTGTTAATTGATGACGAAAAAGAAAAAAGAAAAGTTTATTCTGCAATTTTTTTATTTGTTCAACATTTTTAAAGAGAACGTTTACAAAATCGTAAAATTATAACAGTATGCTTCTTGAGAAGTATAATTGGCTTCTCGCCAGAGCCGTGCCTTGGAGGGGGCGAGCGGGGCGACGGCCCGGGCGCCGAAGTAAGGGAGGCGAAAAATTCGGGAGAAAAAAGGAAAAAAGATAGGACTTGGAATATATGTATGGGAGCCGCCGTCGTATACTCTCGCCCCTGGCATTGATTTTCCACGGCACGGCCCTGCTTCTCGCTGGCAATGCAACCTGTACGATACTTGAATCGACAACTTAAACCCCGCTTCCCATTATCTTTATCATAGTCGTACATTAGGGTATCTGTGGTAATATGTGGTAAGACAGTGTAGAAGTGTGTTAGCATCTTGAATGACAAACTGCATTTTTATACAAAATGTTCGCGGATATAAATATACACGGATATTCGTATTAGACATATCTCTTTGGAATTCTATCATCGTTTCAGCACATAGTTTTTGGGACTCTTGTTATCTCGGGAAAAAGATTTAATTCAAACAATGAAATAATTAATTAGTCCAAAAAGAAGCAAGAGTTAAATTAAGAGGTCTTATCAGTGCAAATTTAGAATACCGCTAATTTTACAGTAATTATGTGGTATCTTCAAATAGATAAAAGATAATCGAAATATGGAACAAGAGCGCCCTAGACAATATTATTTTGCATGAGATACCGTTGTCACGGGTCACCTAGTAGCTTTCCGTTTTGTAGAATGTTTATGTAAAATCTGTTGTTGTAGAATGCGAAAATAAATGTTGATTTTCTAAATGGCTGGAAGTTAAAAACAGATAAGTGAGTCGTGATAACTGTATCTTATGTAAAATGATATTGTCTAGCGAGCTCTTGATCCACATTTCAATTATCTTTTATCTATTTGAAGATATCATATAATTACTGTAAAATTAGCTGTATTTTAATTTCGCCGTGATCGGGCCTCTGAATATCTTCTCAGATTTCTAACACTATAGTAGTAGTGAAAAAAAAAAACTGATTGTGACTTTTTTCAAAGATTTTGGTTTACCGAAAATCTCCTGTTTTATTTACTTTGTCCATCCGCGAGACAAAAATCTCAAAAGCCACTTAAGGGACCACTGTCAATTTTAGCCAGGGCATTGAGGGTCAAAAGTTAGGAATCTACCAGTGTTTCGTTGGTACAGTCCTAAGAATAGATACTGTCTTCTTTATTAACCCTCTATTCCAATAGACGTGACAGAAATCAACCATTTTCGGTTTTAACGTTGATTGCTAAAGAATAAGAAAGGTAATAGATAACGAGAACTCGTTTTCTGCAATCAATAAAATATCCCAAGAATATACTCCACTACCACTATCACTACTAAAACCGGAAGTGTTAGAAATCTGCTACAACTTTGGGTTTCAATATTAATTGAAAAAACAATACGCCAAACAAACCATACATTTCCAAGTGGCGTACATGTGACACCACTACTTGTTATTTAACATTTTTTTTTTTAATCTTTGAGACCATACGTTTCCAATCATACGATGCAACACTGTCTTTGCAGAAACAACGTTGAGCATTTGATATAGAGTAAAAAATAGTGATGAATTTACGAAGAGACGGGCATAAAGAAATCATGACCTTACTAATTATCCCTTATGTTAATTGAACTTGTATTAAAAGTAAAACATATTTCAGGGCTTACGAATTTCTTAACACACGCTGTATAAAACCATGTGCGGAGATAAATGAACTTACACTGAGAAAAATACGTTATCCGGATAGCGGTATATTGTACAAATATACGGAATCCATAAGTTTACTACGGAAATCTGTACGGAGTATTCGCAATCCATATGCTACATTTATACTCCCCCATTATATCATGCCACTGGAGGATGTCTGGCATCTAACTGTCTTCGATATATTACGTACGTATACGTATGTTACACACGTCAGCTACATGTTATATACGTCCATTTGTAAGTGAGAACCTGACTGCTTATATATTTTTTTGTTTCATACGGAAAGTATGTATAGATGGAACACTTATACGGAAAATATCATAAAACATACAATTTCAGTTTGCGTTTGCTGCAGGATGTTAGATGTCAAAAAATTGCAGGATTTACGCATGTAACCTACATACATTTGCCACATACATTTTTTCTTTGTAGGTGAGAAAGGGGCAAGGACTCGCTCTTTTTTAAAATAAAAAAAAAATGTTTTGTAGTGATATAACTATCTTAAAGCTTGTAACTTAGACAGACAGTGGTAGTTCAAACATTCACTTGACTTACACTGTGAATAAAGAAAAAAGAAATTCCTTGAATACGAGATTTAAGGTCAAGTGCTAAGAGGATAAATTTTGCGAGATCCAGTTTTAAAGTAATGTTTTTGCCTATGATATTGAAACTAGTGGGTTTCTTTGAGTATTTCTCTCTCTCTCTCTCTCTCTCTCTGTTCATCTGTGTTCTAAAGTTGTGAATCAAGAGAAGCACTCATTTGCTAATGAAAGCTTTCATCTTCTCTATCTTCCTCATGCCTCAGTCTGTCTTTTATGTCAGAAATTGTATGTGTGTGTGTGTGTTGTCCGTCCTAAAGTCCACTACAAACATGAAGCAGAAAACTTGACATACCAAAGCGGAGTAACATCCAACAAGAACCTAGCAAAGAGAAGTCAACCGGCTCAAAGTATAACTAAAATTAAAATAGAACAAACTCTTCTCTTCCTCCTTCTGTTTCTCTGTGAGAAAATAGGAAAAAAAATCAAGACTCTATCTCAAATACAGAGAGGCAATTCAAGCACGAACTTTCAGAAGAGGAAAGCGGCTCTTAACTAAGTTTTCATCGTTTTGGTATGTAAAGTCTCAAAAGGATTATATTAATATATATATCTTTCCTTTTCCTATTTCTAAATTTGTTTTTATTCTTATGTGCCACTTAACCAGGTCCGTAATTTGTAGGGTTGCAGGGGGCAACTGCCCCTCCAGGGAAGCTTCCCGCCGTTCGAGGGAAGCCCACATTAAGACAAAATTTTCTTATTCCATATACGAAACGAAAATGGAATTATAAATGAAGTATCATACATGTTCACTACATTACATAAACAAAACAGCACCTAAAAGGTAAATAAAATACAAATGAGTCGTAGACCTATCTCAGTAAAAAATATGTCTACTATTAGGGGCCTTAGAAACAATATTTATTCGTATGGCTTTGAAATTTGACAACATTGTCCTCTTAATTAATTTGTCATGTTGGAACGGGTCAGGAGCGTAACTAACGGCCCCACAGACTCTGTAGTGCGGGAGGGGCCACAGGCTCCAGGGGCTCATAAAGAATAAGAGAAAGATGAGAAAGGGGGCCCACGAATGGGCAAAACAACTTTTTGTAGGGGACCCAAATACGCGTATTAATGCTTGCCCCCTCCCAGAAAAATCTAAGTTACGGCTCTGCACTTAGCACCAGCTGTGTTCAGAAACTTTGCGAATATGTCCATAATATCTTAAGTCAGCTGTGAGTATGTGCTGTGTGAGGGTAAATGTAATGAAAACCTTAAGTTGCCCTAACACTAACGGTCGACAAAAGTTCTACGCGAAAATTAGTGACAAACATTACAACATTATAGAACTGTTATAGAACAAAATATGTCCATCCCCAAGTACGTGAATACATGCTAACGTTTGAGATGAAAGAGTAGGGTAGTGAGTACCATCTTTAACGGAGAACATCTAGTTCGACAGTGACTATTATCTTTAACGGAGAACATGTAGTACGATAGTAACTACCATTTTTAACGGAGAACATGTAGTCGTGTAGTGACTACTATCTTTGTCGGGAACATGTAGTAGGATAATGACTATTATCTTTAACGGAGGGGGGCCGTGGTGGCTCAGTGGTAGAGCATTCACCTCTGGTGCTTGGGGTCCTGGGTTTGATCCCAGCCCCCGCCAAGTGAACTTTTCCGTTTGGTAAAATTCATTTTAGGAATAACGGTGGAACGATCACCGTTTCACGGGATTTCAAGGCTGAAAAATACAAAAAAATTACATTCTTTTTATTTTACTGTAAACTGTACTCGAATTGTCCAACTCTGAAGTTATTTACGAGACTAATTTCATGAAATAGAAAGAAATCTTTGTCGTTGACTGTACATACCCCCCCCCCCAAAAAAAAAAAAAACTGAAAATCTCAGACGAGCAGAAGACGGTCGCGGTGTGGCCGAACCTTTCCTTGTAATTCCATAGCTATAGGTTTACTTTCAGAATATGATATGAACGCAATATTATTATTTTTCCTCAACTTCAACCATTTTCATCAAAAGTAAAATAAAAAATAATTTATGAAGTCTACATTTTGTTTTTTTAGAAACATCATAAAGTAACTTAAACGAAGCTGGTACGTATGTACGAAACTCTAGAAAAACTTCCGTGTATGCAGACAATTTTTAGTTTTTGTTCGACGAAATGTTTTCGTGAGGAAGATAAAAATGAAGAAAGAGAAAGAAAAGAAATTTCCTAGACGTAAAAAAAAAATCTTGCGTGCGAGGTCATGTTATGGCCTTCCCATATCTTGATGAAGATGGGAATAGGGAGGAAGGGTGAAGAGAGAGGGCGAATGATGAAAAAGGGGTGAGAATAGATAGGTGAATGCATGTCAGGAAAGAGGATTCCCCCCCCCCCTATGGGTCTCAAATCATTGCGAAGAATTTTTGCTATAAATCACCCAGCGGCTATGTATTTTTAGCAAGTGAAAGACCCATGGTTCATTATAAGATACGAAGATGCAATTCTTCAAACAACGGTATTCCTTCTGCGTTAAGTGAAGATAAGATTCTTTTCTTTTTCATGGTTTACATATTTGAGCATGAAATATCTGTGTTTCTGAGAGAAAATTTTGCTTATAACAGTAATTTTGATGTTTAATTGCGCTATCGTGTTTCTGCATTGAACATAATTATATGCGATAGATATTCTATAATATATTTAGTATATAACGGAAAAATATCTAAATACGAGACATGTAGCAATTGTCAAGTCCCGCTGTACTAAACAAAATTATTATACGTAACCACGAGACTAGAAATCTATTGTCTCGTCTCGTCTCGAAAACGGAATACATTCTGGAAGAGTACCCGAGAAATTCGGAACGAGGCGAGAAACATGGCAGTTTTCGCTCCAAATAGAACAGAATATATCCGCCAATGTGCATACGTGCTAGCGTTTGAGATGAGAGAGTAGGATAGTGAATACTATCTTAACGAAGAACATGTAGTAGGATAGTGACTACTATCTTTAACGGAGAACATGTAGTAGGATAATGACTACTATCTTTAACGGAGAACATGTTGGAGGATATTTACTACTATCTTTAACATAGAACATGTAACAGGATATTAACTATAATCTTTAACGGAGAACATGTAGTAGGATAATGACTACTATCTTTAACGGAGAACATGTAGTAGGATAGTGACTACTATCTTTAACAGATAACATGTAATAGGGTAGTGACTACTATCTTCAACGGAGAACATGTAGTAGGATAATGACTACTATCTTTAACGGAGAACATGTAGTAGGATAATGACTACTATCTTTAACGGAGAACATGTAGTAGGATAGTGACTACTATCTTTAACAGAGAACATGTATTAGGGTACTGACTACTATCTTTAACGGAGAACATGTAGTAGGATAGTGAATACTATCTTTAACAGAGAACATGTATTAGGGTACTGACTACTATCTTTAACGGAGAATATGTAGTAGGATAATGACTACTATCTTTAACGGAGAACATGTAGTAGGATAGTGACTACTATCTTTAACAGAGAACATGCATTAGGGTAGTGACTACTATCTTCAACGGAGAACATTAGTAGGATTGTTACATCCAGGACAAGACAAGATTTGATTTTGTGTTTAGAACGCATCGCGACTATATGAGACGTGGATTTACAGCTGGACTTGGGATTCGAACCACATGATCTGCTGCCGGGAATCGAACCCGGGTCTCTCGCCAATCTGAAGACATGTACGCCAACCACTTGGCCATGAGAGAGCTCTTCGGGACAAGATTACAAATTTCTTGAGTCTGATGGGCAACGTTAGTTCACCCAGGTTTTAGATCTCAAGCACTGTTCTAGGTTACACCATTCATTGTAAAAATAAATAAATAAATAAATATATAAATAAATAAAAATAAAATAAAAATAAATTTAAATTGATAAAGCGATTATACGAACCCAATGAAGAGTATTTATCTACGTTTAAAGATACAATAAACTTCAATATAAATATAGTATTCCACTCTTCGTGCACCTCTTTTGACGGCAAGGATTGTGATAAATTCTAAATTAAATTAAGACGAAAAATACTGTATAAATTTCGTATATATATATATATATAAATTTACAAAACGAACCAAGAAAAACTTGCGAGAATCGAGACGAGGTAAGGAACAATTCTTCGAGAATCGAAAAAAGAGACGAGAATTCAACACAAATTTATGAGACGAGACAAGAAAATTCTTACTTGTCGTCGCGTGAGCAATACCGAAAATGATATGGGTGAATGTAAAAAAATCCACATGCGTAGTTTTTGAAAAAAAAAAGAGTTCTTCTGTAGTCCTAAAAACAGATGCCGAACGATTACTACGCCACGTATTAAGAAGAAAAATGATCCTTAACCAAACGTTTATCAAACTTTAAATTATGACACTGGCAAGATGGCAATGAACAGTACGGTTTATGACATATAATCCAAAATAATGATTAACTATTATTATTAGTGTACAAAGATCAGATATATATGTGACTCGATAGATGAGATCGAATTGAACAAAAATATGTGTTTGAATGATAAATTATCATGCGTAGTTTAGGAGAAAATTGAGAAAAAGACGAGTTTTGTGAAGCTAAGTAGTATGTCATTCATTGCGAATAAATACTGAAAGTTTTTTATTGGACGAGGATATGTTGTTTTTTTACTTATGTATTGTATATGGGAAAATATACCGTTTAGAACTAAATTGTATCTATGCTTTTTTACTATTTTAAAGGATGCCATACATACTCCTAACGGTGACACATACTTTTAGAAGTAATAGATATATAGGGTGGCTGAAAAGTATGTATACATCCCTGCATTGATCAAGTATAACAGTCTAGCTTATAGGTTTATTTGCTTCGGCTCTTCCGAACTTAAGATGTAACTAAAAACACATTAAGAACAAATGATAAAGAAACTAAGTCTACCTGATGGATAACAATAAGAAATGATATAAACAGCAATGAGTTGATCAGTACAGGATTGTATACCTATTTTTGCGCCATCCTGTAGTTTTAATAGTGACACAATACTTAACAGTGACACGCACACATTTAACAGTGACACATACTATTAACAGTGAACATAGGACAGTGTCTGATGAAGCCAAGATGTTCAGTTAGTTGGCGAAACTGTTACACCTTATTACATTTGAAAAATAAACGTTGCCTTCTTCGATGATTTGCTTTCTACTTTGAGTTATTTAGAAAAGCAAAACCAATATAAACCAGTTAGTTATTGAATCAACACTGAAAATACCGGTATATTAAAAGAAGATCGAGGCGCTTTTCCTGTTTGTGAGTGTTTTTTTATTCACTTAGCTTTTTACCACCGCATCTGTATTATTTTCACATCTTTCAACACCAGCTCTGTATTAAACCGGTCACACTGGACTTGTGTTAACCATAACATCGGAGACCTTTGGTGTTGAAGTAACATACTAAAGTGGTAGTCATGTTAGAACCACTGTCCTATGTTAAAAATTTAGATATATGATCACCATAATTTTGTACTGGCTAGTTTTTCACTATGATATCAAACTCATTTGTTTAAAAGTACAGGGTGGCCCAAAGCCCGTACTGTAATTCTAGTTTTTCACTATGATATCAAACTCATTTGTTTAAAAGTACAGGGTGGCCCAAAGCCCGTACTGTAATTTATATAATTTCGTATTGGTTATTAAACAGGTAGACCTAGTTTCTTTATTATTTGTTCTTAACGTCCTTTTACTTATAACTTGAGCCCGGGACAGTCGAAGCAAATAAATCCATGAAGTACAATGTTATATTTGATCAATGCAGGGTGTATACCTACTTTTGGGCCACCCTGTATAATTAATTGCTCAAATCTGTATCGAATACTCGTGTATAAACACAAACTCGGGGAGAAATATCTACTAACGCATTCAGCATCACAGTACAAATCAGTATAGTCTTTTCTCTATCGAAGTGAATTAGATGAAAAAGAACGCACACTTGTGTACTGAAGAAGGTTGTTGAATACATACAATATTGCATACGCAACGGGGATGAGTAATAGCAACTAATGAACCTCTTTGGTAAGCTTTTATCGTCATTTACTCAGCTGATTCACAAACACACATGGGCTTTCTACGCTTAAATCGAGTTGCTTTTGTAAAGGAAGCAGCGTGTATTGAAGATAAAACTTTAGTTTCTGTGAACGAATACAGGGTAATGCAAAAATCTTATCATGTATTCATCACTATGCCTTGTGTACCCTCAGGTACTCATTTTGCAGAGGCTGGGTGAATCCTGGAATCGATTTTTGAAAAGAATGTAGAATGAGAAAAAGAATTGGAAAATTTAAAAATACATTGGTCCAACGTATCTTATAATCTACGTTGGCCAACCAACGTTTTGCCGTCATTTATCCAGCAATTGTAACCTTGGACCCCCAATCGCAATTTTACTTCTTTCAATAGCGGCTATCTTGACAGCTGAGTTGGTTTTCAAACACTCGGCAACGTTGCCAATTAGAACGCAGGGCATTTGAGTTGGTTTGTCAAATGCCCGACTAAGTGGCCAAATACAACATAGGTGCTACGTTGACATTTAATTTGGTTTGGCATGTGTTTGGCAAAGCGGTTTATTACAATGTAGGGGCCACGCTAGTATTTGAGTTGCTTGGCAAATGCTCGGGTAAGTGGCCAATTACAATATTGGGGCTATGTTAGAATTAGAGTTGATTGGCTAATACTCGGCACGGTGGCCAATTAGAAGGTAGGGACTATGCTGGTATTTGAGTTGGTTGGCAGATCCTCGCGCTAAGTGGCCAATTACAATATAGGGGCTATGTTGGTATTTGAGTTGGTTGGCAAATACTCGGCAAGGTGGCCAATTAGAAGGTAGAGGCTACATTGGTATTTGAGTTGGTTGGCAAATGCTCGGCTAAACGGTGAATTATAATATAGGGACTATGTTGGTATTTGAGTTGGTTGGAAAATGCTCGGCTAAGCGGGCAATTAGAAAGTAGGGAGTTACATTAGCATTTGAGTTGATTTTTCGATGCTCATCAAAGCGATCAATTACAATGTAAGGGCTACGTTGGTATTTGAGTTGGTTTGACAAATACTCGACAATGTGGCCAATTAGAACGTAGAGGCTACGTTGGCAAGTAGTTTGGTTTGACAAATACTCGGTAAAGTGGCCAATTAGAACGTACAGGCTTCGTTGGTAGTTGAGTTAGTTTGACAAATACTCGTTAAAGTGGCCAATTAGAGCGTGGTATTTGAGTCGATTTGACGAATACTAGTGAAAGCTGGTGGCCACGATAGCTCAGTGGTAGAATGTTCACTTCTAGTGCGTGGGGGTTTCTGGTTTGATAGCAGCTTGCGCCAAGTGGGCTTCATGGTGGACAAACACCATGTGTGTAGGTGCTAACACTTACAGCTTATATTACAAATGCATTTAACACTTAAAAAGTAGCAGACAAGTGTGTTGTCATAAAGAAATAGTAAAAGAACTAAATTAGGGCGATACAAGCGGTATGGTTGGTATTGAAAATTTTCGAACTTAACGTCCCATAATTATGATACCATTAGGCTAAGAGAAACGGGTGGTTAAGGGTCTTCACTACAGCGAAATTAAACTACCGCTAATTTTAGAGTTTTTCTGTAATATCTTCAAAGCAAATAAAAATATTCGAATAGCAGAAACATAGTGAACTAGACAATACCATTTTGCATGTGATACCGTTATCACAACTCATTTATCTGCTTTCGATTTGCAACTGTAGATAGATTTAGCATTTTTTGCGGGTTCTGTAAATAGCGGCATACCAAAAGCAGATAGGTGAATTGTGGTAAAGGTATCACATGCAAAATCGAATTGTCTAGTTCACTACGTTTCTGCTTTTCGAATATTTTTATTTGCTTTGAAGATATTACAGAAAAACTCTAAAATTAGCGGTAGTTTAATTTCGCTGTAGTGAAGAGCCTTAAGGCTAGTGAATGATGATGGAAGAATTAACGGAATAAGAATGTTGGAAGGAACGAGAGTACCCCCAGAAAACCAACGGACACAATGTTGTCCACCAAACCACCAAAAGTTAATTTGATCGAGGATCGAACGAGGGACCCCACGCAGCAGACATAACCGCTCTACCACAAAACCACTGCGCTCCCCTTTTCAAAGGAAGAATAAGAGATAAGGTGGATTTATTCTTGTCATTGTGAATCGACTAAATGTTGTTCAACGCACATTATCGATTTTGCTTTATGATAATACTTATTGAAACTATAACTACTAACACTTCTATGGTTACACTTCTGGTTTTAGTAGAGAGACAAGAACGAACATATAACCAATACTTTGCTGAACTTATATCAGAAAACTTCTTTACCATATCTATTATGAATTTTGGTCTATGCCGATCGATGTTGGAATCGAAAATAATAGACTTCTGTCACTTCCAGTTTGAATAGTGTTAAAGAAAAAGATGGAACCTATTTTTCAGACATTGAATGTTCTCCGTATTCGTTTATGACTATACGGACAGATATATATTTCTTCTATATAAATTCTAACACTTATGTAATGCATAGTTTGGAACACTAAGAAGTAATTCGATGGTTCGTTGTATTATTACTAATATAGCTAGATCTCTGTTGCAATAGCTCCCTGGTTCGGTTTCAGACTTCGAGAGTTTGTGGTGGACAACACTGTTCGGGCTTCTCCAGTTTCCATCAATGTTTTTATTACACAAACTATTTATCTTTTTCTTATAGTCTGATAAATTAACGTCTCTATGAATAAACATTTAAAATTTAAAATTTCATTTTATACTTGTTTCAAATAACTCAACGTGTATTATTGACGTAATTACTGGGTGTCGGATGTTCCTATGGAGTCTCTAATAAAATGATATAAATGTTACGTTTCTTCAATTTTTATGCATTTTCAGTTCATTGAAATAATTTTTTATCTGACTTTTAATGCATTTAAAACCTATTTTAATACACGGACACTACATGCACGTATGAATGTGTAGTGAAAGGGTGGTGGGCTGTATTAGTTACATTTGTACACACCCATATGAAAAGTTTAGTTTTAATTTATATTTGTTCAAATCTATGAAAAATTCTGCTTTAATTGATCTTTGTGCACACCCATATGAAAAGTTATGGTTTAATTTATCTTTGTGCACACCCATATGAAAACTTCTGGTTTAATTTATCTTTGTGTACACTCATATGAAGAGTTCTATTTTAATTAATCTTTCAACACACCTTTACATCTGTGCACGCCTACATGAAAAGTTCTGCCTTAATTATCTTTGTGCAAATTCATATGAAAAGTTCTGCTTTAATTTACCTTTGTGCACACCCATATAAAAAGTTCATCTTTATTTACTTTGTGTAAGCCAATATAAAAATTTACTTCAATTACCTTCCTGCACACCCATAAAAAAATTCTGATTTGATTATCTTCGTGCACATCCATATCAAAAATTCTACTTTAATTATTTTGTGCACACTCATATGAAAAGTTTTACTTTTAATTACCTATCTGCACAGCCATATGAAAAGTTCTCATTTATATTAACTTTGTTCATAATAACGCAAGAAGTTCTGGTTACACGTATACCGTGTATGTATGTATTTTGTAAAATTTGGAAACAAATATACTGTTTGCATTAATTTGTACCACATTTTGCTGAGATTATGCGTCGAGATTTCTCAAAGAGTGACATTCCTTTCAAAAAATTTTCTCTACAAAGTTCAAAATTTAGGGGTAGGGGTACGAGAAGCAATTTCATATTAATGAACAGTATAATACAAAGATAATACTAATGAAAAAACGTGGAACTTTACTTATATTGGTGAAAAGTCTTCCTCCCACGATTCTTGCCCAAGCAAAACTTGAAATGATGCTGCTCTTATCTAATTAATGCATAATGAGTGACACGAATTAACCATATTCCAAGAAAGTAATTCTTCTTGATCGACAGTTATTTCTCAGATTGAATTTATTAAATTAAGCATTGGAATATATATATATATATATATATATATATATATATATATATATATATATATATATATATATATATATATATATATATATATATATATATATATATATATATATATATATATATATGTTTCATGAACACTAAGTCATTTTAGATTTTCTAGAAAAGGAATCAAGTTATGCTGACGTTTTAAACTTTTACGTTCGACTGACAGAAACACATCTCTTCTCTTTCAACCGGGAGAGAGGAGACAAATCAAATTTACTCGAATAGCATCACAGGGAGAGAAGAGAAAAGCGCCATGAACAAGGCTCAAAAAAAGAGGAGCCACCGAAAAAGGAGGTGAGAGAGATAGATAGCGGCAGAGAAAAGTTCGTTTATTCACCGTCAGATACCGCCATGTAATAGCTGTGCGTTGGCACTCTCTAAAATGTGTGATATTTACGTGCGTCACGCTCCAAAAAGACAGGGAGAGGCCCCGCGGGAGCAAGGCCAGAGTTATGAAGCTATATGAAACACTTTTCAGCTGGCGACGGAATACTAACTGAATGGGGCAAAACTTGCTTTTCCATTTTATTCATCCGTATTCATCCTGGAAATACCAGGAAAAGCGCAAAATAATGCAAGGACCAAGGGGGAAAACAATTTTAAAAATGCATCTACATGGAATGGTGTAGACGAACTTAAGTGCATATAATATTAATAGTGTTTTTGTTTTGTAGCATTAAAAGATACACGTGGAACTAAAGAGATGATAAGATGCGTCCACGTGGATGAAACGGGAAGTTAAATTTTATTAACTGAAATGTGAAGTAAATCCGTTATCCTAAAGACTTAAAAAAAATAACTAGAAATTTTAATTTATCTTCCACGTTTGTATTCTCTAAGCTAAAGGATACGGATAATATTTAATGAATGTTTATGAAAGAATTGGTAGAATTACAATGTGGGAGGAAACGGGAGAATTCAGAGAAAACTCAGAGGTATGGTGTTATCTCCACCAAACGCGTATGGCCTGAGATGGAATTAGGGAGCCCTAGCCTCACAGGTAAATACACTTCCACTGAGTCATCATATTCTCTAGGAAAAACAAAAGAAGATCAATACAGCGATACCTCAATTTACGAGATTAATTTATTTTACGCGTATCATGAAAATCTGGAAACCCGAATTGAATTTTCCCACATAAAACAACGAAGGTCTCAATTAATTCTCACACAAACTAGCAGCCATCCTATTAATTCTCACATAATACATCAGAGATCCCATTAATCTCACAAAATAACGAACATCTCATTAATTCTCACATAAAATAGTGGAGATTCATTAATTGTCATACTAATAACGGGAAATCCGTTAATTCTCACATAAAACAAGGGAGATCCAATTAATTGTCACATAAAATAACGGACATCCCACTATATCTCACATAAAATAGTGAAGTTTCACTAATTGTCATATTAATAAGGGAAATTCCATTAATTCTCACATAAAACAAGGGAGATCCAATTAATTCTCACATAAAATAACGGACATCCCACTAATTCTCACATAAAATAGGGAAGTTTCACTAATTGTCATATTATTAACGGAAATTGAATTAATTCTCACATAAGATAGCTGAGATTTTATTAATTCTCACTTAAAATAATAAGATATCATTACTTTCCACATAATATAACGGGTATCTCATTACTTCTCACATAAAGAAACGGATATTTCATTAATTCTCCCTAGAATGGGGAAGATAATTTATTCGTTACTTTTTTGCCTCAATTACACGTAATTTACGTCACGAAGAAAGCTATCTTTTAAACTGATGTAAAGGAAATTATTTTTTAAAATAAAACACAGTCAAGAGCAAGACACAAATTACAATTTATTCACACTTGCTAATTAGTTGCATGAACTGAAGGGAAATCTAAACATCCAGAGTTTATATTAATAACAGAGATTGTTAAAAGAACACGTGTAGTGTGTAGCTAATATTTTAATTCTTTTATGATCATTGCAGACTACGGAGGAAACAAAGTATAGAACACTGAAAGCAACAGAGTAACGGACAGCAAGTTTGAAGTGGAGTGGGTCTCTGTGAGTGCAGAAGGCATCAGGCGCGGATCCGCGAAGTCATATAAATATCAAAACCATGCATTGTGGTTGCAGTAAACAATCGTTCTCACTTTAACGGTTTCTCCAGCTTAAAACTTTTATCAACCGCAGAGAATTTAAAACGCAAAACATTATGAAATGTTCTTTTAAACATAATAGTGCGCGAAAATAATAATACTTATTTGGTTTTTATACAGGCAAAGCTATTTTATGAAGTCAATATGGCAGTTTATAAAATTAAAAAATACAGCGAGAGTCCAACAAATTCGGAAGGAGCTTTTCAAGGTTTTTCTTTGTACGAGATCAAGCAGTAACTACCCGGAAAAATATTTTATTTTAATTTGTAGACTTGTTTTTAATGTTTTCCTACTTTACATATTTAACGCATATTTTACTCGTGACGTAGAAAACTTTTTACATGTTATTACTTAACGCCGATTCTCACATAAAATTGCGGATGACAATACGCTATTTATTAACATAAAATAACGGTGATATCTTTAATTCTCACATAAAATACCGGAGATCTCATTAATATTCACATAAAAATAACATATTCCATTAATTATCACATAAAATACCGGAGATCTCATTAACATTCACATAAAACTAACAGATTCCATTAATTATTACATAAAATACCGGAGATCCCATCAATATTCACATAAAAGTAATAGATTCCATTGATTGCCACATAAAATACGGATATTCCATTAATTTGTTCAATATTCCAAAACATAATTTTGGAGTATGGCATAGCTAAAAGAGTCAAACGTTTTAGAAATTTGTTAATAATTGAAAACAAGATGATTTCGTCCGTCTACGTCACATATTGAAAAGTAAACTAATTCATTAATGAATTAAAATCTTAAGATTAAAAGAAAAATACGTTTGATTAAGATTCTATCAGACGATTGAAGTGACGGTTATATTGTTTCAAATTCTAGAGAATAATTAGTACAGGCTAGGCCCCAACAATACATAATCAAACACAACATGCTGTAAGAAGGTACTTAATTGGAGAGTTGAGAGTCTAAATTAAATAGCCTATTTTCCGTACAACTCTGTTTCTTTTACATTTCTTTGTTTTTTTTAAGGCATCAGGTCGGTAGATAGCCCAAAAATGTAGGGGAGCCCGATAGAAGTTAGGCGAGACTGATCCAACCATTATAGTTCATCACCGAATTATAGTTCATTTGCAAGCGTAGCTTGAAAATTTTAGGGGGGGCAGTACAAATTTAGGGGGGCCAGCACCCTCTAGACCACTGAATACGTGCCTGTAAGGCATTGACTTCTCATGTGTCTGACGTTGAGTAAGGTAGTGGTGACTTAATGCATCCTTAAAATGTGAAACGAACAATGATTTAGAAGATGTACACTTTGTATGAAATTGATTGTTGATATATCAAAATAACCCAAAATGAAATCTTTGATTCCAAGTTTGTTTGTGAGTTAAAATCGTCTACTTTCTTTTGCTCTCTTCCAAGTCGAGAAACTCTGATCAAGATCTGATATTGCCCTGGGCAAATGATTGGTTGGTATTGTAATCAGTTTCTGTAGTTTTACGTCTCATTTTAACTCTCCCAACAATTTATTTATATTTGCTTTCTTTCCGTTATTTTTTTAGACAGTCTAAAATAAACAAAAATATCCGATTGCAATCATAAGCAGAACAATCTTGCTCTTTGAAATGGTATTATTACATGACAGTCATTAAATAAATATTCCTCTCAAACCAAGAATTTTAGAAATTATACATCAAAATAGATCAAAATATTGCGATCATGGCCAATAATAAGTTCTTGAATCAGAGGCTACATAATTTTTGAGTGGTTCCTAAATCAAATTTTCGTATTTTCTACGGAATAAGCACATTATACTGAGTTAAGTGATAGTTTGGGTTTATCTGCACTGTATGTAGTTCTCCAGATATAAGACATACAAGAAACGTTTTGGTTGAAATACTTGTATATTGGATCTTTTGATCCAATTAAGAATCAAGATTTAAAACAACAGAAACGCAATTAATTTTGGCACCAATCTGATGCTTTAATACAAAAAACACTGTTTATCAAACATGAAAAATAAAAACCTTTCCATATGACAACACTGCTAAGTAAAGTGTAGGCATATTCTCTACTTTATTGCAGTATTACCTGCAAGCGGATTACTTAATTAACGGAATGGAATAAAGCTTGTTTCAAAATTATTTTCTAGTTCAAAGCATATCTGCATACATAATTTTTACACAATGTTATAAATTAAATGATAGAAATAATTATTTCAATTCGTTTTTTAGTTGATATAAAGATATTAATTATTACATTAGTAACCATGTCATCTCTCATCTTACTGGCTCTTTACAACGAAAATATTTAGGAATTGAGGAATTAGATTTCTGGGCTTTCGGCATCTAAGGCCATTTACCCTTTCACGTATGGGGGATGACGTCGCTCGGCGATCACACTATTCTAGGAAAGGGAAGGAAGAAAGGATTGGGGAAGGAAGAAAGCGGCCTGGGACCTATATGTTAAGTACCATCTCGACATTTTCCTGTTGTGAATAAGGAAAACCCAGGAAAATCTCACTCAGGAGGGCTGGCCTGAAAAAGCTTTTTATACTTTTTCGAACGAGTGTCCTCACCGGGAATCGAACCCGGGACCGCGAAGACGAGAGTGTTAACTACTACGCTACGCGGGGCCACTATAACGAAAATGTAATTGCTCGATTACTGCAGTGGCTTCTGGATGTAAAGATAAGTCCTAAACAATGAAACTTAGATATCAAATAGCGTATGTCAAATGGAGGGTTCAGAAGAAAAAACTTGGAAGTCAAATATCACGAAAGCGAAAAAAAACTTATTTTAAAGGTGAAGAACCTATTAATACCGCTGGAAGCAAACACACTTATAGAGATTCGCTTATGAGATTCGAACAGACAAGATTCATCAGTTCACCAAATTCCTTACCACACTATGATCGTGGTTTCACCGTAGGGCGTAATCAAATCAAAATATAATTAAGAAGACTATGATGTCCTAGAAGCCCTTTTTATCCGGGCCTCTGTACATTACGCAAAAAAATTCAAACAGAAGTTTAACCTATGGATAGTCATTTGGCAACTACCTCTGGATACTGACATTCACAACATTGAAGATCTTCAGAAATAAGGATTCTCAATTACCTCAGTGCAGCAAATGAAAGGAGTGCGCAAAAGCACTGGTCTAGAAAAGAAGATAGGTGGATGGGTTCCAATCCTAATTTTCTTTGTTACCCTCTTCAAGTTCCAGGCAGATGCTCACCGTGCAGCCCACAGTATCAAGCAAATAATACATTATACGATAAAGTAGTTATCGAACCATATAGCACTGGAGAAAGTTTCCAGTGCCATCGTTGTCAACGACTCAAGCTTCTTGTTGGCCCACATCTTGCTGTGTGAAGTGCTCAAAATCTCACCTCACGAAGCATTGTCCAAGAAAGACCACAGACACAGCCTCATTCTGTGCCCTTCAAGTGAACTATAAGGAAAGTGCAATGTTCCAGTAGGAAAACGAACAACGCCAGCAATCACACAGTTCCACGACTTCCAGATCATCTGCACTCCCTCATCAGGCGGAACCAAGGTCATCTACTTTACTATTCAATCCACATATGCAAGCAGAGCAAAGACTTCCACTCAGGACAAAGAAGACCAATCTAGAGATCTCAGCTCCATTTTCAGTGATATTCGACAATTATTATAAAGCATAAATCTATCCAGAGTAATAACCAAGATTGAAGACAGCCAAAGAATAACTAACGAAGAGCATCGTTTTCATGGAAATTATTGTCGCCATATTCAACGACGGTACATACTAAGCTAACTATAGGCAAGCAGACATGGTAATCGGTATCCTCAACAAAAGAAGAAGCACAACTCTGCCTCCCATTCTACAACAGCGTAAGTACCACTACATTCTACAACAGTTGTGGATGTGTTTAATCCAAATGTTACACATTCAAGCACAAAACCATAAGGCAGAGAGGAAGGAAGAGATGCACTGACATCCCGGTACTCTAAACCTTTAAGGGGCCGCGGTGACTCAGTAGTAGAGCGTTCACCTCTGGTGCATGGGGTCCCTGGTTCGATCCCAGCTCGCACCAAGTGAACTTTGTGGTGAACAAGCACCATGTGCGTGGGTTTTGTCGGGTTTCTTCCTTTTCTCTCACTTTCTTCATTCCACCATTTCATTCATTTCTCATCATCACCGTCTCCTTTAGCCTAGTCGGCATAACCGTGGGACGTAAAACTCAAAGATTTAATTCATTTTCCGAAACCTTTAAACCCACCAAAACACTCCTGCTACTTCCTATTATTTCAGCGTTTCTTATGTAAATATCTACGAATTAATAATGTTTTCGCAATCTCTGGTCAGTACCTAACACTGATTTAAATAATGGTTCAGTCTTTCAAAAATTCTATCATCCTAGTTGCGTCTGTTCAAAAACTTGAAATAATTTCATATAATCCTTCCAGGACTCTTTAATTGCAAAAATATTGAGTTCAAAAACAAACACAAGAATAGAAACCATAATAAAATATTGAAGTTTAATCTTTTGTAACAGTGTTTCTACCATGACAAGGTTTATAACAAAATACTTTGGATAGGTTAATAATTACCTGTACCTTGGGCAGAAAGTGCTCATACATATGCACTATACTTCATAGAATGTTAATTTAATAATAACAGAAGAAGAATGTTTTTAAGATATGTAAGATATTATTATGGGATAGTTGTTTCTATGTACATGTTTATGGATACCGAGTCAGCAAGTTTGTGTGCTTGACAGTGTTAAGGAAAATATATTATAAAGTATATCAACTAATAAACCATTTTTAGCACTGTTTATTGACGTTATCATTCTTATGTAAAAGGTGAGAACGATAGTATATAATTATTAAAGATTACTACCACTCGAGATTTGTATATCATATTTCGACGAACCAGGTTGACGACTACCCTCGGTAAGTCGTTATAAAAATTTTGGTTTACCTCACCCGGGAAATACTGCAAATTCACATCCCGAAGCAGAGTAAGGTTGAATTTACTTTTTGTCATATAGTTAATGAATACCAATTTGACCATATTACGAAGTGGTAGAACAATTATAAGAAAAATGGAAAATGAAACAATGGAAAAGGAATCCCATAATAGTGACAATGGTGAACATAATGTAGCATCACAAATGACATCATCAGAAGATCGAATCTTGCTAGTATTACAGCAGCAATTGATGCAGATGTCTACTGAGTTAAAGCAGACGATGAAGCATAACTCTGAAGAATTAAGTAGACGAATAGAACAGAAGTCTGATGAATCTAACAAGCAATACGAGGAATTAAGCAAACGAATGGAACAGAAGTCGGATGAAACAAAACAATTAATTATCCAGACGATGAGCGATATCACGTCGCAGTTCGAGGAAAAGTTAAAAGGAATATCGGAGCAATGCCAGAGTAATCACAACCACCTGAGCCAAGAAATCAGTGATATAAAAAAGGATTTAGAAGTAACCGAATCTTCTGTTCAACAACAAAAGATCCAGGTCATCAGTAATGCTAACAACATACGTACAAATACGCAATTGTTAGCTACGTTACAGGAAGAAATTAGAATGCTACAGGTTAAGGACCACACATACCACAATAACCTGTGTGATGGTCGCTTGGAGTTTCCACACTCACCAGAGATGAACCCACCTTCGCCGGTATCTGATGAGGATATCATTTTAGAAGAAATTCATCCGAAGAGTACAGATGGACGAAACATAGATGGTGTAATGACACATCACGTCATGAATAGGAACTGTCACCCAATGGGTACATGGAATGATAAAAGGAAGGTAAAATTAAGTGTTAAGATGAATGAAATACGAGCCATGAGTAAATTCAGTGGTAAGTGTAACGAGAATGCTACTTCTTTCTTAGAGAAATTCCAGGATGAGTGCAATATAATGTGTATAGATAGATCACAATATATGAAATTAATCCCTCATGTATTACTCCCACCTTGTTCACTATGGTTTATAGCAGTACGTGATCACATCAGTACATATGATGAATTCAAAGCGGCACTGATCGCAAATTATGAAAATGACTTTTTGCTGGCAAATAGAGATGCCACCATTAGAAATCAACACTTCAATCCTCGATTGCATAAATCTGTTGTAGAGTTTGTTGTAAATACATACAACGAATTAAAGGTCGTTAATCCATTGCAATCGGAATCGAGAATAATAGCATCAATTCGAAATTTGCTTCCATTTAAGTTACAACAGATCTTATTTTCCACACAGTGTATGAGTTTCAACCATTTATTAATGCTTGTCCAATGCTATGAAACTCAATACCATGCTATGAATCAACAAGCAGGAATGGGTAAAAATAAGAATAATTCAGATCATTTTGTGCCTGTTCGGAATTTGAATATCCGAAGTGTGAACAATACGGAACATAACCTAAGCCGAGTAAATTCTAGCAGTCAAAACGAGCAAAATAGACAAAGTTATGTCGGGAATCCGCCTAACCTAATTAATCGTAGCAATCCATATGTTAGACCATATAATCAAAATAGGTTTAAAAATAGACGAAATGTATGGCGAAATTCCAGGAATACAGCGAACTACGTGGATAGACGTAATGAGAGGTCAAGAGATGGCACTTCGTGTCAAAATCAGAATCACGACGTAATACATGTACAAAATAGTACAGAACCTAATCATGATTGTGCAGTACAATGTACTTTATTAGATTCATATGCAAGTATGAACGTAACCTGATTACCGTTAATGAAATTAGGTTAAATTCATATCAGTTATAGATTCTTGTGGATTTTTATTTTTAAGTTTATGTGTTAATATCAATAATGAAAACAATTCTTATAACTTCGCTATATAAGCAATATGAGGAATTATAATTTAATTCATGATTGATTAAAAGCAAAGGTTATTTATATTAGATTGACTTGCGTTGGAAACTTAATTGTCAAAGATTATGTTAAGAAGAAGATCTATTCTATAAAACTAATTATTCGACGACTGTTTTTATGAGCTATCATATATATTATTCGAACAAAATTCTTCTTTATTTATGACATTTTAGTGCTACGATGTATACATTAAAATGCAACTTCCAACTTATTTGTTATTCAATGCGCCCTGAAAGAGCAAACATTATTTGTAACATCACCGTTTTAATAATGATCAAAACTATTAATCATGGTAATTTGTGTTTCACCCTCGTCAATTATATTAATAAGTGTCGACGTTTTTAGTAATAAAGGATAAAATATAATATTAATAATGTAATGAATGATAATAAGAGAAATATAACTAATGTAATAAAAAAGATAAGTATTAATAATGTGAAAGATTTGTTATAAATGTATTTATATATATATGAAATGTAATGAAGATATATACGAGGTGTGATCAAAATATAAAGAACATATGTAGCGTAAGACTATTATTGTAAACGGACCAGTGGTTCTTGAAGATAAAAGCCAAGCTCACTCATGACTTTTATATTCAGTCCAATTGTCGGGCGACATTTTTATATAACAAAATACTTTGGATAGGTTAATAATTACCTGTACCTTGAGCAGAAAGTGCTCATACATATGCACTATACTTCATAGAATGTTAATTTAATAATAACAGAAGAAGAATGTTTTTAAGATATGTAAGATATTATTATGGGATAGTTGTTGCTAGGTACATGTTTATGGATACCAAGTCAGCAAGTTTGTGTGCTTGACAGTGTTAAGGAAAATATATTATAAAGTATATCAACTAATAAACCATTTTTAGCACTGTTTATTGACGTTATCATTCTTATGTAAAAGGTGAGAACGATAGTATATAATTATTAAAGATTACTACCACTCGAGATTTGTATATCATATTTCGACGAACCAGGTTGACGACTACCCTCGGTAAGTCGTTATAGGTTGCATATAATATTATGCTACTACCGTCGAGGGAAAACACTATACAGTTAAAATGGCTGTCAATTCAACACAATAGCTCTGTCTTATCCGAATTGTGTTAAAATTTAACACAAGTATGTTGTTACTTCAAGTCTCTCGCACTTTCAGTAAAATGTTACAATGGTAATTGTTAAATCAACTACCTGGTATGATGTTAAGTCATTTTGGTAAGATACCATTGGGTGTTGTTTCATATATATAGCTGCTAAACACTATGTTACAAAAATTACGGTATGCGCCAAAATATACAGTACTGAAACTTGTGCATCTTGAAGACGTGGTTACAAAATGGAAATAAAATGAAATTTTTGAGTTTCATGTACCACGGTTATGCCGGCTAGGCTAAAGGAGAAGGTGATGATGAGATATGAATGAAATTGTGGAATGAAGAAAGTGGGAGGAAACGGGAGAACCCCGAGGAAACCCACGCACACGATGAACACGTAGTTGCGTTTGCATTGTTCGCAGTAGTGAAAAAAAGTTGTGTAGTGCAGTTGTTGTTGGAAATGGGTCTCTTGACAGAGGAAAAAGTATTCATACTTGAGCATTATTTACGCTCGTACGGAAGCGGTCGTGAAGGTGGACCGAGTTTGAAAAAGGTAGCAGAACAATTTTGAGAGGAGTTTAATAAGACGGCACCAAGTAACACAGTTATGATGTCTATTGTTACGAAATCCAACAAGAACTGTGCCTGCATTACGTGAGCAAATCATCTCCTTTTGCAGGAGTCTGCAGCAACCTTTGTTTCATGATATGTTTGAGAATCTCCGTGAACGATATCAACAGGGCGAGCGGTGCACACTTTGAACACTTACATTATGCATACCGTGGTAAATCAACACGCTAATAGTGTATATATGTATGTATGTAGTGTGTATGTTAATTTCTTTTGAGAAGAAATAAACTCACAGATCACAATAATGTAATTTTGTTCATCTTTTCATTTCAGTACTGTGTATTTTGGTGCATACTGTACTTTCTTATTTGATGGACATGATTCTTATAAGGGGTAATAAAGTGCGACATAAATTATTTATAAGGTGTCACGAGGAAAGAATACAGTCGGTGACGAAGATAAAAATAGTCAACATAGGAACAATAGATGGCAACACTTGTACTCATGTAAATGTTGTTAGAAAATTCATATGGTCATACAACTATTTTCGTGAACAATTACAGAAAATATAATGCGTTGCTTCTTACTTGGTAGATGTGCCACGCAAAGCTTTACTAATTCAGCGCGGAAATTAAAACAAATACAGCGTGTCACTGTCAGTTACTATATATTTATTATATGAACTCAAATGCAGCTGTAGAATTGAATATTCAGTTGTACCGACCAATTCATTTAATTAGCTGCCTCTGTAAAATATTAGAACGGATTCTTGTTCGCCGGCTTCATGTTCATATCCGACGTCACAATCTTTTGCCAATCCATCAAGCTGGTTTCCGGCCTCATTTCAGCAACTTAGGTCAGCTATTTCGTCTTACGACCGCCGTCTATAACCAATATAACCGAGGCCTTCCTTGCTGTTTAGTCACGTTTGACCTCGAGAAAGCATTTGATAAAGTTTGGCATCCTGGGCTTATTTATAAACTACATCAATATATGTTACCTATTTCCTATATACGCTTCATCAATTCCTTCTTAGCAGGACGTCTGGCATACATATCCATAAACAGCGCTCTTTCGCATCCGATCTTCTTACACTCTGGAGTTCCTCAAGGTTCGTCTTTGTCGCCTCTCCTCTATGTCTTATACGTTGCCGATCTGAGATTACCAGACAACATCCAAATCTATCAGTTTGCTGACGACACAGCTTTTCTTTCAACAGCCCGTACTATTCAGCAAATTAATCGACTTATGCAACCTGCTATTGATAGATTTGTCGACAGGCGTAATGTATGGAGATTGAGTATTAACTCTGCTAAGACACGTTCAATTGTATTTTTACCACGAGGACGGCGCTCCAGAGTGTACCGAAACCCGAATTCACTTCATCTCCATGTAGAACATACACCAGTTCCGGTTCATTCGACTCTGACTTACGTTGGCATCGTCTTTGACAGTAAACTATCTTGAATCCCACATCTTAAGAAGGTTGTCACACAAGCCCAGAATAGACTCAATTTACTTAAACTGCTAGTGAGTACAAGTTGGGGCTTAAAACCATCTACGGTCCTCCATACCTACAAAGCTTTCATGAGAAGTACCTTAACTAATGGTCATACGGCTTGGGTCTCTGTTTGTGACAAATATTATCAAAAGTTGTGTATCATGGAGAGACATGCCTTACGGCTAGCATATTGAATCAGGTTACCAAGCCCAACTAGGCTCCTGTACAACCTTATTGATTTTCCGTCTTTACTCCCACATTTGAAACGACTTCGAATCCGCTACATTACTACACGTTTTGAGCTACACCATGAAATGCTACAGGACATCCTACTCTACAATCGAGACAACGATGCACCACCGCGATACTTGAACTCTGCGCTGCAACATTATATGACACTGTATCACCTCCAGTTGGATTCTGCCAACAGAGACCCTGATGTATTTGCCATTTATCATCCACGTCATCTATCACCTTATATTTATCCATCATATGCACAGCGATTACCAACTAATATGGGCCTCCCCTGTCTTCATCAGTTCCTGAGTGGCCCCAGGAACAGAAGATAACTTCATCTGTTTGTTAACAAAACCTAGTGATGTGGCGTCTAGTTCAATTCATTCATTATCATTTCATCATATCATTCTTTTCAGTTTATATATTATGTTTTCTATTCGTTACTTGCATTCTTTCTGTTTATTAGCCTTCATGCATATATATTATTGTTGTTCTTTTCACTTATATACTGATTTACTGCACATATCACTTTTTGTTATTTTTGTTATTGTTCATTTATGGTTCCTTAGATTTATATTACTGTTGATTGTATGTTTGAATTATTTAATAATTAATGAATAAAGACAAACCACTTAGACTCACTACAATAGTATGACATCCAAAATGTTTATGCATCACTCCCCCCGAAGAAAGGGCAAAACCCTTTAACCGGGTAAACGACAAAAAGAAAAAAAAATGAAGACTTGAAACTGTGGAGTTAGTGTCCCTATCTAATAAAGTTTGGAAATGGTTGCGTTACTTTTGTTACATCATTGTTACTAACAATGGAAAAATTTGAGTAACGAATAATGCAGTTATATTAATGACATTTGTTCTCCCTGCTAAAAGTGGGGTATTACTAGCGACTCATTGATACATGTAGAAAGATCAAGTCATGCTGGTCCTATTTCCGCATTACTCCGTTCAATTACAAAGTTCTGTAACACCGCTCCATCTTCGCATCTGTGTCAAATAGCAACACATAAATTGTGTTATACGTAACACCGGGTCCTCACTGTTGAAATAATACATAAAAGTTGTTATTGTTCTGGGAGCACTGTGTGTGTTGAAATGGAATTGAATTAACATCACCACTTTATGCTGTGTAGAATCAAATACGAGCCTATCTAATTGTTTATAGCATTGAGTGCAAAAGGTTTCGATCTTGACATAACATTATTTAGCATATGGATAAACTTAGAACATATAGTAGAATTGGATAAATTTCCAACTCACAGTATTAGATAGGCGTTACACACACACACACACACACACACACACACACACACACACACACACACACACACACACACACAAATCTACACTTCCTTCGTTCTTGATTAATGGCTTCTCTTACAGTTAGTTAAATTCATTAACGTAGTGAGCATGTACTGACTGAGTAAACAATGTCATCTTTTGACTCATCATTTATCAAACTTTCACAATAGATGTGGCTTGGACCAGGGACGGCTTCCACTGTGATGGTTACGTTTGGCCCCCTGATTACCCTCCAGACATGTATTATGCTGCAGGTCGAGTAATATAAAACTATCCTTTTTAGTATACAAAAGAATAGCTGCCTCCCCCCAAACATTTCCCTCTGTTTCCACCCTCAAGAAATTAAAGTTCGCGTCGTCACTGGGTGTGTGGTAAAATTGCACACACCTAAGTTGTTTAATAAAAGTTCACAGCATCGATACTACATGACATGTGAATTTACTGATTAAAGGGGAATGTGAATTACATGAACTCCCACTGGTAATCGAACCCAAACCAGTAGCAACATTGAAGCATTTTTCAAGGTGTGTCTGTCTGTGTTTTTCTTCTTTCTTTCTGACACGTTACATTTCTTGAGACGAAACATCACATCTCATTGTACTTGCTAGCATTGTACTTTCTTCCTTTGGACATAGAAAGGAAAAGTGTCTTTTGGAGTGTGTGCGATATTTACGTGCGTCTGCCCTCCGAGGACGAAAAAGAAGGAGCAGTTCACTGCCCTCCCAGGAGATGGCTCCACAAGTTATGAGGGTCTTTCTTTCGAGGCGAGAAAACGGACTCTTTCTTTTTTTTAACGTTTTTTTGCAACATGAGAAAAGAATACACAGTTTCTCTCAGGAAAAAAAGGAAAGAAAAAGAAGGGAACGAGTTAAAAAAAACAAGAAAGAAAGGAAGATAAAAGGAAGAAAAAAGAACGTATGGAGCCATCAAGGAACCATTGAGAAAGTCCTTGGTTCGCGTGAAGATGACACACTTCAACGTCAATTGCCGGCAACCCTACTCTATCAAGCGACACGAAAAGTGACACACGGTGAAACTTACCAAGTAAAAGATAGAAAGTACTACAAATGAGAAAGAAAGAAAGAGAGAGAGAGAGAAAGAAGAAAAAGCAACATAGATAGATAGAAAGAAGCTCATCTTCTTCTTCTTCTTCTTTGGCATTTGTTACGAAAAAGCAAGACATTTCTCGTCTGTTTTCATTTTATTTTCTCTTCCTTTTCTTCTTCTTCTTCTTCTTTTTCTTACAGTTGCTTTTTATCTTCTTCTATTTCTTCGTTAGTGAAGAAGAAAAGTTGGAATGGAATAAGACAGACTACTTCTTATGGTCAACCACGAGGCACTTTTCTGGTTCTTAATGCTTCGTCCATTTTGAAACACCAACATCGATTGATATTCTTGTAATTGTACGCGTTGAAACTAGAACGTAATGTACGCTTTTGTAAATAAATATAAAATGTAGTTAGGATTTAAAGTGAACTAGCGTCAATTACTCGCTTCGTTGGGTTAACATAAGGAAAAATTAGTAATGTCGTCCATCTTGAGACAAAAGGTCGTATCTCATTTTCTTAACTTTTCCAGGAGACATGTGTAAATCTTTTGTCATTATTTATTCTATCCTTTTTTTTTTAAAAAAAATAGTTTGTTCTCCTTCGTTTCAGGTATATAACTTACGAAATCAAATAAAAGTTTAACAGAACACGATAGAATAATTATGATAATATCTTTAAACTTGTCTTCTGGAAAAGTTGAAAAAATGAGATACGCCCCTTTATTAAGGGCGCCAATTTCTTTGTAATTTTTTTTGCGGGGGGTTAGCATTCAGATGCAGATGATATATATATATATATATATATATATATATATATATATATATATATATATATATATATATATATATATATATGAGGATTTTTAAGACAAACTGTATTCAAATTATGCCAAATATTGTATATTCATAAATACAATAGGGGGGCTCACATGAGCTTTGGGAGATCCCGGGCCCCACAGCCCCCCAGGATCTACGCCCTTGGCCATTTATCTCAAGACATTGCAGATACTAGACAAGACAGACTACAGACAATATGTTCCGTTAGTCGGTCATTTTTTACTATTACTGAAGCGCTCTCTGATACCGGCTATTATTGACCATTATATATCTATATATCTATATCTATATCTATATCTATATCTATATCTATATCTATATCTATATCTATATCTATATCTATATCTTTATCTATATCTATATCTATATCTATATCTATATCTATATCTATACCTATATCTATATCTATCTGTATATATATATATATATCTATATCTATCTGTATATATATATATATATATATATATATATATATCCCTCCTCCACGTTGCAGGGCTGAACTTGGATTTAAACGGCATCGGAAGTGTCACTGTTTATATCAAAGACCCCCAGTAATTACTGGGGGTCTTTGATATAAACAGTGACACTTTCCGATGCCGTTCTAAATCCAAGTTCAGCCATGCAAAGTGAAATAATAGAAACCATCCCAGGAACAAACTTTATCTATGTTGAAAATTTGATCGAAATTAGTCTGGTGGTTCAAGAGTTATTACGTCACAAAGTAGTCACTTTTATTTATATATACAGGGTGTCTCAAAAGTCCCCTGGCATAGGGCATTATGTGGCAAATTTTTTCATTCGTACAATACAACGACCAGAATTGTAGACGAACTTCCCCATTGATACAATACAATGACCAGAACTATACGGCCAAATTTTACATCCGTATAGTAAAAGAGCCATAATTATATATCCAATTTTCAAAACCACACAATATTATGACAAGAATTATGCGTCTAAGATATTCATTTTGTACACTTTCCTCGTGGCTATGTGAATAGCATTCCGCCTTTGGTGTGGGAGAACTGGGTTCGATTCCCAGTGGGAGTTCATGTGGTTCGGATTCCATTTTTAAGGTATAAGTCCACGTCTCATATAGCCTCGCTGTTAAAAGGGACGCTAAACTCAAATCAACACGTTCATACAGTACAACGATGAGAATTATACGTTTACAAATTACAAAATTATCAATTAAAATTCGTCGAATTTTCTTTTTTCTAAATGAAATTAGCTCATAAACTTCCTAGAAGTTAGGATCTAAAACTTTGTAATTAGCAGTATGTTTCTCACGAAAGTAGTCTAGCTAGCCAAGAGACATTGATTCTCATTTTGCTATCTGACCAGAGAACATTTTGCGCTGTTTAAACCACTTTAAACTAGCGTTGGGAATAAACACAAGAGAACGAGGGGGTGGGGAGCGCCAGGGAAATTTCAAACGACTCGTACCTGTCACTCATGGTAATCCTTGGAAGCTGTTTGAGAGGGGAGAGAGACAGAGAGAGATAAATACAGAGAGTAAATCCTCTTAAACTCTTGCTGCAGCAAAATGGAAGTTAATTTACAATAAGGACATTTTCCATCTGTCGCTTTCATGTTCTTTATAGTGAACGTTAATGTTGTACGTATTTTTTTCTGTTTTTGTTTCTCGTGAGAAAATATGTCAACGCATTCTACTTTCGATGTGAGAAACAATGTTCCATTATTTTAAGGGTCTGGTTATTTCACGAGGCGCGAATAAAAAAAAAAGCAGTTTAGAAACACACATAGTTCGAGGAAAACTTCGCTGACAGGTTGGCAGAAATGACTTAACTGAGTTTTTATGTTTCGTGTTTATTGTAAGTAACTTTTATATAGTATTGGTAAACATTTACTCATGCCTTAATGTATCATTTACTCTACAGTTTAAGAAACCTCAAAGTTCATCACGGCAGAAACAAACGTAGCTATTAGTTTCTAAAATGTGTCATTATTTTTTTTTTTTTTAATTTTGTATAAATCGTTTGATCTTTCTTTCAGTTTTGGTAGAGCTAGACAATCGGTTAAATATTTTGTTTATCATTAGATTGGTTCGAATGGTTTGATAGGAAACTCACTTTACTAATGCAACATAGGGATAAACTAAAATCACGCGTCTAACGTCCCAAACTTTGTATACATCCACCAAACTGGCTGGAATTCCCAGACGGTCAAGTAATAGTGCATTGTTGAACAGGACTGTACGAAAGTGTACCATGGAAAGTACATAATCGGGTGTAATTTCTTTTATGAGTAGAACATCTTGAACATCCCGTAAAGACTATTATCAGTGTTTCGAGCAGGGATATCGAATAAATGTTCATCGTTGATTTATCACGTTTCGTTCCGATGACACAGTATTACAAAACTAAACTCATCGACACCAACCAAGATCATGTTCAAATGAGCTTGTTAGGAACACCGTGGAAGCTTACCCTCGGAAAATTATCTATATCATTACAAATGAGATATATGTATACCATATCACTGTCGTTCCGTGGCTGCATGCCATTGCAGACGAGTTATGCATACACCAGATCACTGTCATTCGGTGGCCTCATGTCATTGCAGACAAGTTAGGCATACGCCATACCACTCTCGATCTGCGGCTTCTTGCCATTGCAGACGAGTTAGGCATAGACCATACAATTGTCATTCGGTGGCTCCATACCATTGCAAACGAGTTAGGCATACACCATATAACTGTCGTTCGGTGGCTCCATGACATTGGATATGAATTAGATATACACAATACCACTGCCGTTTGGTGGCTCCATGTCATTGCAAACGAGTTAGGTATAGACCAGACTACGGTCGTTCAGTGGTTCAATGCAATTGCATACAAGTTAGGCATACACCATATCATTGTCGTTCGGTGACTCCATGCAATTGCAGACGAGTTAGGCATATACCATACAATTGTCATTCGGTGGCTCCACACTATTGCAAACGAGTTAGGCATACACCATATAACTGTCGTTAGGTGGCTCCATGATATTGCAGATGAATTAGCTACACACAATATCACTACCGTTTGGTGGCTGCATGTCATTGCAGACAAGTTAGGCATACCCCATATCACTGTCGTTAGGCGACTTCATGCCATTGCAGATGAATTAGCTACATACAATACCACTGCCGTTTGTGGCTCCATGTCATTGCAGACGAGTTAGGAATGCGCCATATCACTGTTGTTCGGTGACTCCATGCTACTGCAAACGAGTTAGGCATACATCATATATCTGTCGTTTGGTGGCTCCATGACATTGCAGATGAATTAGCTACATACAATACCACTGCCGTTTGTGGCTCCATGTCATTGCAGACGAGTTAGGAATGCGCCATATCACTGTTGTTCGGTGACTCCATGCCATTGCAAACGAGTTAGGCATACATCATATATCTGTCGTTTGGTGGCTCCATGAAATTGCAGATGAATTAGCTACATACAATACCACTGCCGTTTGTGGCTCCATGTCATTGCAGACGAGTTAGGAATGCGCCATATCACTGTTGTTCGGTGACTCCATGCCATTGCAAACGAGTTAGGCATACATCATATATCTGTCGTTTGGTGGCTCCATGACATTGCAGATGAATTAGCTACATACAATACCACTGCCGTTTGTGGCTCCATGTCATTGCAGACGAGTTAGGAATGCGCCATATCACTGTTGTTCGGTGACTCCATGCCATTGCAAACGAGTTAGGCATACATCATATATCTGTCGTTTGGTGGCTCCATGACATTGCAGATGAATTAGCTACATACAATACCTTTGCCGTTTGTGGCTCCATGTCATTGCAGACGAGTTAGGAATGCGCCATATCACTGTTGTTCGGTGACTCCATGATATTGCAAACGAGTTAGGCATACATCATATATCTGTCGTTTGGTGGCTCCATGACATTGCAGATGAATTAGCTACATACAATACCACTGCCGTTTGTGGCTCCATGTCATTGCAGACGAGTTAGGAATGCGCCATATCACTGTTGTTCGGTGACTCCATGCTATTGCAAACGAGTTAGGCATACATCATATATCTGTCGTTTGGTGGCTCCATGACATTGCAGATGAATTAGCTACATACAATACCACTGCCGTTTGTGGCTCCATGTCATTGCAGACGAGTTAGGAATGCGCCATATCACTGTTGTTCGGTGACTCCATGCCATTGCAAACGAGTTAGGCATACATCATATATCTGTCGTTTGGTAGCTCCATGACATTGCAGATGAATTAGCTACATACAATACCACTGCCGTTTGTGGCTCCATGTCATTGCAGACGAGTTAGGAATGCGCCATATCACTGTTGTTCGGTGACTCCATGCCATTGCAAACGAGTTAGGCATACATCATATATCTGTCGTTCGGTAGCTCCATGACATTGCAGATGAATTAGCTACATACAATACCACTGCCGTTTGTGGCTCCATGTCATTGCAGACGAGTTAGGAATGCGCCATATCACTGTTGTTCGGTGACTCCATGCCATTGCAAACGAGTTAGGCATACATCACATATCTGTCGTTTGGTGCCTCCATGACATTGCAGATGAATTAGATACACACAATACCACTGCCGTTTGTGGCTCCATGTCATTGTAGACGAGTTAGGCATACACCGGTGTACACTATACCATTGTCTTTCGGTAGCTCCGTGCAATCTGTAAGGTGAAAAAGATGGACTCAAACGTGCCACATGAGTTCACACTGGCCAACGACAATCGCCGTCTAGAGGTGTATGTAGGCCATAAAGTATAAAGGATAATCGTGGAAGTTTCCTGCATCGAAATATCATTTCAGATAAAAAATTAAATCCGCTATGGCAATCGTCAATTTAGAAAGTCTCATTTCCTCGGACGGAAGAAGTGAAAAAGACGTAAGTTCCAGAATAGCGCAAGCTAAACAAGCATTCAATAGGAAAAGAGGACTGCTAACTTCAAGAAATGTGTCGCTGGACGTTCGTAAGCGAATTACTAAGATACTGGTATGGAGCGTAGCGCTTTACGAATTAGAGACGTGGACATTAAGAAAAGCTGAAATATCAAAGTTGGAAGCATTTGAAATGTGGTGTTGGCGAAGAATGCTGCGCATATCATGGACCGAAAGGAAAAGGAATAAAGACGTACTAAAGGAAGCTAATGAAGAACGACAGATCATGAAGATAATAGGAAAAATAAGAAACAGCATGCTTGGCCACCTTATTCGGCATTCCGATTGGATCACCGTGCTGATAGAGGGAAAGGCAGAAAGAAAATCAGATCCAGGAAGAGGAAGATCAAGGGTAGAATATCTGGATGCAGTTACGAAGAAGGGGCCTTACCAAAGTATAAAAGAGTTGTCCCAAGCGAGAGAAAATTTTTAAAATTTCCATGTTGCCCACCAGCCTATGGTTGAGGTGAATAATAATAATAGTAATAAGATGGCAATCTAAACGGTGAGGTTGGATCGAGATGAACATCCATAATGGTTTTCTAAACAAAATCTAAATTTACAGAAGATGTTATTACTAGTATGATGGTCTATAGTGACAGTAATCTATCATGTCTTTCTCAGGTGAGGTGAAATCATCAATACAGAGCTGAACTTTATGAAATGTACCGCAAATTTGCCTGCAAGCATCTAGTAATGATCAATAGAAACGGTGTCATGCTGCACGATATTGCTCATCCACATGTTATGCAAAGGACAGTGCAGACTTCCGGGTTAATAAACAATTTATTTGAAATGCATTTCTTCGAGCGGCTATATTGTTTGATGACACTATCGATACAATGCAAAATATATCCTGACGAGGAACAGACATGAACGTGACATCCGGACATCAGAATCAAACCTCGTCCATTCGATTAACATAACAAAGATATGTTCATCCACAAAACATTAGGTGCCATGGACAACGGAGTAAGTCCCTGGGGACCATTAACCCTGATAATATAAAGAAAATCGTAGACCCACAGTGAAATAGCTATTGCATCAACACTATTCATTGAAAAGTCATGCTTTATAATTCATTCTCTTCAGCATGAAACAAGCTTCTCAGAAGTGCTATGTATTGGAGCCCATGACGTATCTGCACAGGGAAAATTGGGAGAATGTCTGGAAAAATTCCTCCAGAAATCCCTTCCATAAAGTTTGGACCCCTCAGGAGTAGTTCCAGTTAAGAGCACACAATCCAAATGTATCTCGAAAAATACTATAGGGGATAAGAAATGACTATACCAAGTATTGTATTGATAGACAGAATAAGTGTGAGGGATAGGGTGTATTGGTAACAACATATCTTTGTTGTTTATCGAATGGACTAGGTTTAATTGGGATGTCCGGATGATAGGTTTATATTCGTTCCTTGTGAGTTTGTAAACAGCTACACAATGTTACAGTTGTAAGTTATTTGAAGATTAGCTTCATCTCGCTGCCTATATATTTTATAAGAGAAAGAAATTAAGTTAACATATACACACACACAGACACAGACACAGACACACACACACACACCCACACCCACACCCACACACACACACAGAGAGAGAGAGAGAGAGAGAGAGAGAGAGAGAGAGAATCAAAAATAAAATGAAAAAAATCAATAATTAAATTTGCTGAGAGAAACGTAATAGAAAAATAAATTAAACCGTTTATGTTTTTCATTTTTTTGCTTCGAACAAACAAAATAAATAATAATAAAGTAAAAAAGAGTTGTTAATAACTTTCTTAACTTCATTATCTTCATTGCATGCATGTCTTACTTATTTACTTTTCAAAAAAAACTTTTTTTTTTTTTACTTTCCGTCATCCTAATTCAAGTAATATAGATTATTGATTACACATTCATTTTTTTTACTTACTTTCGATCAATTTTCAATTTCCTGTTTCACATTATTTTCTCTCTCTCCCTCTCTTCGGAAATGGAAATAAAACTTCGAAGCAGAGACAATAAAAAAAAAAAGTTTGTGAAAATAATAATTAAATTTTCACAGTTTAGTTGATAAAGTTTTAGCCTCTTGTTGTAATGGAAATATTAAATTACACCTATGTACGTACGTATAGTGTCTATATGGATGAATATATGTATCTATACACACATATACAGTTACGTAACATATTTTTTTTCTATTCGGTAATGAAGATTGAGTGGTGGACAGACGTTTTGATGTTGTTGATATTATTATTGTTGTTGTTATTTCTACTTTGTTCATCCGTGAAATGAGCGAGTACGTTTTTTTTTCTATGTTTTAACAACCAAAACTTCAAACGTCACGCTTTATTCAATAATGTCCGTGAGTTGCCAATTCTCGTCATGATGGCTACATAACGTACATTTCTTCCGTTCTTGTTTAATTTGGCAGTAATTACAAAATATATATATATATATATATATATATATATATATATATATATATATATATATATATATATATATATATATATATATATACAGTAAAAGATGTCATTGTTTGCCAACAGCAGACTCATTTATCCAGTTAGTAAAGCATCCACCCAGAAGCTGAACCCAGGATCAGACACGCCCAGATCAAACGTGATATAGCTTGTTTGTTTGCTGGCGGTTTTATGTGTGTTTTCAGTGCCAAAAGGCAGGCAAACCAGACATATGTTATTAGGACAGTAGTGAGCAGACAGTAGTAATTTGATAGAACTTTTGTATAGTTAACCTCAGTGGCGTATACAGGATTTTTATCAACGAGGTGTTCAAGTACCGAAACTGATATCATTTCAGGACAGGCGCAGGTTAACATTGTAACTATGCGTTTTCCCATAACATCTTGTTTAAGGGGCTTAAGGCCCTGATCTCGATTTACGTACGCCACTGACTGGCTCTAGTGTGAAATAGAATTTACTTTTCTAATGGTATTTTTGTGGGAAACGATATTATGTAAAATGCTTTTAAAACATTAAAAAACTGTAATTTTGAAGAATAAACACACCTTTCTATAATAGCTATTTCACCAATATAATAGCTGTTTCACACCAATATAATAGCTGTTTCTAACTTTGATATGCATTAGCACTACCTATAGAACAATTCTATAAAATATTTTAAGCGTATAGATTGCTGTCGTAGCAGTCGTTTTTTCTCTGAGTCCTCTATGGTTGATGCTGTATGGAATGTTAACTTTTTTACTGCAATTTAAATGTGTAATTCGATTTACGTCGACATGGAAATATATTTTACTAAAATTAAAATAAACCATTGGCAACCGTGTTGCTTTTGACTATACTACTCACATCTCGAGTTGACATTTGGCGTGAACCAATCAGCTAGTAAGATGCTGTTGCCAAACCTTCGTTCAGATAGTTGCTTTTAGCAGTCGAAAATTGCTACAAGATGACAAAGTTTTTATTTCACTCAGAACATACGAGGGCGGGTTGAAAAGTTCTCGGTCTGACCCAGAGATGGCACTCCAGTCAGCAAAATTTTATTGTTCTTGCCTGGGGGCGCTTTACAGTTGTTCGTATAGCAAGTGTCAACTTGTTCTCTTAAGTTGTTTGTGTGCAGGCATTTTTGCAGTTAGACGTCTTGCGTGTTAGTTGTGAAAATGAATAAACTTGCATATCGTGCGTTAATCAAATTTTTCATTTTGGATGGATTAACCGCTACGGAAATTCATCCGAAGTTGGCAAAAGTTTATGGGAACTCTGCTCCTTCCATGTCAACCGTTACAAAGTGGGCAGCTGAATTCAAACGTGGTTGCACATCCCTCGAAGATGACCCACGTGAAGGAAGGCCGAAAAACCGCAACCACACCGGAAACAATCGAAAAAGTGCATTATATCGTATTGGACGACAGGAGAGTGAAAATGAAGGAGATAGCTGAGAGTGTGGGGATATCGGAGGAACGGGTGCGAAACATCTTGCACAAAGAACTAGGGTTGCGAAAGCTCTGTGCAAGATGGGTGCCTCATTTCCTGACTGCCACCAAAAGCAAATGCGAAAACGATTTTCGCAGCAATCTTTGGACCGATTCAAAAGGAATCCGACCGATTTTGTGCGGCGATTTGTGACAATAGATGATACATGGGTTTACCACTTTACGCCAGAAATAAAAAAAGCAGTCCAAGCAGTGGGTGGAAGCCGGTGGTGCAGTACCGAAGAAAGCGAAGACTTTCGTATCGGCCGGAAAGGTCATAGCCAGTGTGTTTTGGGATGCGAAAGGGATCCTGTTAATTGATTACCTTGCAAAAGGGAGAACAATTTCAGGCAAATATTACTCCAGCTTTCTTGACCAGCTGGATTCCAGAATTCGCGAGAAGAGGCCTGGCTTGAAGAAGAGGAAGAAAATCATCTTTTACCAGGACAACGCACCTGTGCACAAGGGTGTGTTGGCGATGGAAAAACTGCAGGATTTGGGGGTGCGATTTGCTCGGCCATCCCACATATTCTCCTGATTTGGCACCATCGGACTTCTATCTGTTCCCAAACTTGAAGAAATTTCTTTCTGGGAAGCACCTCACATCGAATGAAGAAGTTGAGAGGGTCGTGGATGACTATTTTCACAACCTTCCAGGCTCTCACTTCCTTGAAGGAATGTTGGAGAAACGCTGGACCAAGTGTATTGGAGTTAAGGGAGATTATGACGAAAAATAAAATTATATTTGAACTGAAATTCGCAGTATTTCATTGTCAGGTCGAGAACTTTTCACCCCGCCCTCGTATCTAATGAATCGGACCCCCACATAACAACATTTGGTAACATTACTTGAAGTTGATTGGTCAACGTGAGAGAAGCACTTACGTACCAACAGTAATTAGGACCATAATCATATATAAGTAATGTGATAAAATAATTATATTGAAATATTTAAACATATTGGTACTGGCAGAACATTATAGTTTACTTGTATTTTAAACTAGAAGAATAGGTCTTATTAACACGTTATTTTTACATTCGAGCGACGAAAGAAGAGAAGAAAAAAGAATCGAATTCGAGATTATAACGTATTTGCTCCTTTCGTGGCTCACACATACCGAAAAAAAAGTAATTTTCCGACATCTGTGTGTCTATTCGTCTGTTCGTTCTGATGTACACTCATGTCCAAAATTATTGTCTCATGTCTATAAATATGTTGTTGTAGGAATATAATTTGATAACGAATTCGCCCCGGTATTTCTTATAATGTTAGTATGTGTATAATCGGTAAAGACATTCATGTGGCAAATTTCATGTCAAAAGAGCAGTAAATAAGAACAATAAAACGAAAATTAAACTTTCTTGTCCATTTAGCAATATTTTGTTTTACTCATTCTAATTTTCGTATTTATAATTCTTTTCCTATGAAATTTACCACAAATATACATTTCCCGATTATACTCATAGTATCAGTATTAAAAGTACCTTGCAAAATCATTATCAAATTATACTCTTACAAGAAGACAGATATAGATATGTGACAATCATTTTGGACATGAGTGTACAAAAGCATTGTATAAAGTCCTCTATAGGACTACAGAAAGTTGTGTGACTACAGAGAGGGTCAACCACAGGCACGTAGCCAGGATTTCGTGAAGGGGGGGGGGGTCCGTCACATGAAATTCTGTGGTCATCACACCAGGGGCTCGATCATTCTAAACTATTTTACTGGCAACATATATTGGTTCGTTTAGCCAGGATTTCGTAACGAGGGGGGGGGGGTGACATGAAATTCTGAAGGCCCAGGGGCTCGATCAATTAAACTACATTACTATCAACATGTATTGTTTTGTTATTACAATAAAATGAGGATATGTTGGTAAATATTTTAATAACAAACTATTCAGAAATCTCGAGTAAAATAAAAAATGTATTGAAAAAGATTTTACAATATTTACGTCCTTCCTCTGTTCATTCAAATGTAACATTTTTCCTTTCATTATGACCTCAACTATTACAAAAAGTACATATTCACTATTATAAAAAGTACATATCAATAATGTCTTGAAAATTATTTTACAATATCTGTGTTTCTTTCTCTGTTGAATCAGATGTTGACAGAACTTTCTTTCCACATAAATTTTTGTTTTTATTATTCCGTCAACTATTGTTTGTTTCAAATGACAGGTTAAAGGAGCAGTAGAAAATTGTTTTTGAAATAACATGTTTGATATTGCAAGGATCCGATGACGAGAATTTATGATAAAAAATGTCCACGCTGTTACTCAACGACACTATGCTTTCGGAAGTTTAAAATCTCCCTGACTAGTAGCAGAAATTCTGAGAATTCCGTAACTTTTCTAGAAATTTCAAATTCCCTGACTCTTCCAGGATATCTCGCTCACCTCACCACCATGTATTGCAAGTAATACAAATATCCTCATAAGAAAGAGTAACCAAAAGCTTCTTGTAGTTTTTAATTTTAACGCTGATCCTTCTTTTTCTCATTTCATTTTGTTTCATCCTTCCTTAATTTTTTCATTTCTCGTCTCGAAGGGGGGTCCGGACCCCCGGACCCCCCCTTTGGCTACGTGTCTCTCAACCAGTACTAATAACAGATCGTTTTATTTTGTTTGACGTAATCAGCGCATTCTTACATTGTTCCATGTTATATCTCCATAATTAAGAAATATTGTAATGTTTTTTTTTTAATGTTATAACGAAGACTGTTTCTACGCCGTTGAATAATTCAATTAAAACTTTTTGTCAGAAAAGAAATGTCTGTTCCCGCCAAAACACTGTAACGATAACTATTTCGTAACACTCATCTTATCAAAGTTGGCCAAAAATATCGTTTGAGGAAACTTTTATTGCTTAGTAGTGAGAGCGTGCGGATTATATAAGAAGATTAGCGTGCAAGTGTTTCGTATTTGCTTTGTCTTACGTACTTCTAAGAGAAATAAATAAATAAGAATCTCTTTCTTTCTCTTTCAATCAACTCCTTTCATAAGAACAATGTGGCAACACCGCGGGAAATGAGTCAATTGTAGCCTCGTGAACTATAGTTATTAAATTTTATAAAACTATATTTATTCCTAAGTACAACTTTAATCTTTCATTTTTTGAAATTACATGTGAGCACACTAGAGTGCTCAACTTGAGATACATTGTATTAATTACTCGGACACAGAAAGTGGTCTAGATTTTATTCATTAGAAAACAAATATAAACAATAAAGTTATATTACTTATGTTTGAAGTATTTTAATGTTAGTATTAACTATAATTTTCTTCTAATATTATATATACTTAAATTTTCTTGCAGGTAAGACGAACTATTGAGATGTACATAGGAAAATGTTACAGCTTTCCGTTAAGGTGAGTTGGAATACACCCCTAGGGCAGTTGGGATGAATTTTTATCTGAACATCTTTATACAATGCGTGCTTTATCTTTGTGCAATCACGCAGTGGCGTATTTACGATTTTGTTTTGGGGAGGGCTTTGCCTGAAAATGTGAAAATTCTGCAAGATATTTCATATACTTTACTATAGTAAGTAAGATTTCGGGGGGGGGGGGCTTAAGCCCGGAAGCCCCCCCCTGAATACGCCACTGGTCTAACGCGTGCTTTAACTTTGTGCAATCAAAGATTAGTCCGTCCCATTAATCTAGTGGTTAATGTACTGTATATCTTTCGTTCAAGTAGTCTGGGATCAATACTCAGAGAGGATTAGGGTTAGCAATACCCAGGGGAGACGAGACAATAAATAAACTTTTCTCGTCTCAATTCTAAAAAAAAAATGTTCTATTGTCTCTTCTCGAAATTTTTCCCGTTTCGTTTTGTAAATGTATGTACAAAATGTATGTCCTGATTTCCTTTTCTTAATTTCATCTAGAAGTTATTAGAAACCTTCTGTGTCACTAGAGGTCCACGAAGGGTGTGATATAACAACATTTAACCCATATTTACTATTGGAATATATTGAGTAATGAATTACGTATCTTTAAACGTTGATAAAAGCCCTTAATTTTGTTCGTACAATCACTTCATCAAATTTATAGTTTTTTGAACTATAAACCATGTAACACTAAAATAGTGCCTGAGATCTAAGATTTAGGTGAAGTAGTGTTAACCACGAAACGTGTGGAAATTCTCATCTCCCACTCGAGAATTGTAGTATTTCTCGACTCTACTTCAATTTAGAAAGGGACTTCTCGATTCATGGACAGCGTCAGTCAGGGTAGTATCAGATTCTACCTTCAGAGCCTTGGATACGGTGGTCTATGTCTCATACAGCCTCGGTGCTCGAAAATGAAGGTAAATAATAATACGTACAACCAAACATTAGCAGAAAACATGGTATTATTACTCTTAAATTCTCAGTTAGTTTATTATTTGACTTATTAGGTACTTACTTTTAATAACTGCACCTATGACCCACAATTTGTCTGGCTTCTATCTTGAAAATGAAATGAAATCTTTGAGTTTTACGTCCCACGGTTATGCCGGTTAGGCTAAAGGGGACGGTGATGATGAATAATGAATGAAATGGTGGAATGAAGAAAGTGGGAGGAAACGGGAGAACCCCGAGAAAACCCACGCACACGATGTTTGTCCACCACAAAGTTCACTTGGCGGGGGCTGGGATCGAACCCGGGACCCCAAGCACCAGAGGTGAACGCTTTACCACTGAGCCATCGTGGCTCCATGGCTTCTATCTTGTCTATACTCCGGGGACAACGGTGACTCAGTGATAGTGTATTCACCTTTGGTGTGTGGGTCCCTGATTCTATTACAGCTCGCGTCAAGTGAGGTTGTGGTGGACAAACAGCATGTGAATTGGTCTTCTAGATTATCTCCCGTTTCCTCCCACTTTCTTCATTCATACTCACCATCACCGTCTCCTTTAGCCTACATGGCATAACCGTGAGTCATATAAATTTTTTAATCTTACAGGGTTGTTCCTCTTTTTGATATCGGAACGTTATTTTCTTCACTTTCATGAGGTTCCAGTATTAGTATTTTCTTAGTTCCAAAAGTATATTAGTTCATTCTGATTGGCTGATTATTTCACTAGTTTTGTAGTTGGTTGTTTGCTCTATCGTAGCCAAAATGCCTTCCTTTTCTTATGTATCTTTTCTGTCTATGATAAGAGAAGCATTTTTCGTTCATGAAGAAACTTAATTTACGGAAAAAAGCCTTCTTTATATATATATATAGTAATGACTTTAGGTAGAGTCAATAATGGACTGAGATTTTATCCCTTCACCAATTTTATTATAAAAATAAGGCCTTTGTGTTTACAAAAGTTCTAATAATAAAGTGTTTCTTTAATGACCAAGGTTTATAGGTTATAACGTTCTGTGCAGGTAACCCCTTAGCTTCATAGCAGCCTCCAGGGTTTAGGATAGGTTTCAATCAGTTGGTTGACTGATGCCGGGTCCCTCGGTGGTCGGGCTTTTATCTGTCTTGTTCGGGTCCTTCCATGAGGTTCGTCTTCTTTCGGCGTTCGTCGGTGTCTTTCGTGTCGGCTTCTCGTCTGCTACGCTGTTTACAATCAATAACACGTGTTGGGTTTGACATGTGCTTTTATCATGATGTGGGGATCCTTACAATATATATATATATATATATATATATATATATATATATATATATATATATATATACTCTATTTATCATATGATTGATCAAGAGACACAAAATCTCAATAATTGGCCGTTGATTGATGTAATCCATCCAGTTGATCCAAACAAATGGATAATGGAAAATCCGATCTACATCTGTTACTATGGGAATAATTATAGATATCATCCTTGCTTGACTGAAACCGTTGTGCGTTGAAATTAGCGGGTCAGTATAATGCTTAGGATATAAATTACTAATCTGTCCATGGAATGAAACTAAATAATGTTAATGAAAATAAATGATTTTTTACCCGACAAATTTAAAGACCTAAATATTTTCTATTCTCAAATATTCATTCATCTTAACTAAAGATTCTTCTTTTTTTGTAGTGGGGAATAGAGGATGAGTGGAAATCCAAAAATTCAATTTTCACTGTGTCTACACTATGACAAACCAAACTTTTTGACGGAGCGTACACTGTGATATTGCTAACAATGCGTCTTTAACTCATCTCTCAACTGCTTCTAATTTTCTTCTTTCAGTTTCGGGTTTATGTTTATCTGACCAATAAGGAGCTACAGTATATTTCACACAAAATTTTAAGTAAAAAACATATCCTTCTTGCCATCGATGTGTTCTCCCGTGTCAGTGATCTTAGTTCTTTTGTACAGTGTCTATTTTTTTGTGCTGTCTTAATTTTGACTCTTTCACTTCTTCCGTCGTAAACAGGGTATTGTGCTGACAATTACTAACAGTTTTGGAATTTCGGTATTTTAAAGGCAAATTTTAGATTTTCAGCCAAGCAGCTACTGCATCATCACTGTTTATCCTAAGATTTTGGTTCGTATCTCATTCTCTTCAGAATAAAGCAATCTTTCACACGTTATCATTCACATGTCCGTATCATACACCTGAAAAGTAGAATTCGAGGAAAATGGATAGTCTGAAAAATCCTTTTTTCAAAAGTTTTGTTCCCTCTGCACCGTCCCTGTGTTAAGGAAGAAAGAAGACACAACACGTGTATTCTGTCTGATTGTCATGTTGACGACATATGAATGTGTTCTTGGATCCCATGAAACCTTTTAGACAGCATTAGCGAGAGAAGAAAATAAACCTTTTAAATTGTACCCTTGAAGGCTAAACAGATGACGTTATGACCCCCATCAACTTAACGAGCTTCTTCTCAAAACGCATGTGATGTGTTTCGCATTACATGTACGACTGAATAATATAAAAAATCCTGCACAAATAGATGCTAAAGGAGCGATTTAAAATAAAACATACGTATGGTATACACATACTTACTATAAATCCTGAGAGGGTTAAAGGGGGTTAAATCTTTACTTTTTCAATCTTTCTCTCTGACAGAACATACATGTTTGGTCTGTAACGTCCTGGGTGAGATAACACCATCTATAAATGTAACGTATATTGGGAATCACCATTTAAAATGTAATGATTAATTTATGTTTTACGTTAAATTCCAGCCCACAGTCCGTGTAATTCTTAAAATATATAAAAACGATCAAATCACATTAAATCAGGCACCACAAATTTTATCACTATTACCTTTATTCTGCAAAACTTCATTAATTATACTTTTCTTTTTCGGTTGTCATAGCAACGTTTTAAACAAGTAACTATCTGCTGTTATGATAACTATAAATGCAGATTACATCTATAAAACCAACATATACTTTATTGATATTAAATCTTATTTCTTTCTATTTAGAATCAACAACATATATATATATTCTTTTCTTCTTCTTCTTCTGCACGACAGATTGTATACTTTTATGCACCGTTGCCCAAAATCAAGATATAAAAATAGAAGAAATTACAAAATAGATATACAATATCGTTGTAGGTCTCTTGTTATATTATTTTCTTCTTCTTCTTCTTCTTCTTCTTCTTCTGCACGACAGATTGTATACTTTTATGCACCGTTGCCCAAAATCAAGATATAAAAATAGAAGAAATTACAAAATAAATATACAATATCGTTGTAGGTCTCTTGTTATATTATTTTCTTCTTCTTCTTCTTCTTCTTCTGCACGACAGATTGTATACTTTTATGCACCGTTGCCCAAAATCAAGATATAAAAATAGAAGAAATTACAAAATAAATATACAATATCGTTGTAGGTCTCTTGTTATTTCATCGTCCATTTGAAGATTTTCTGTCTCGTGCTGCCTTTTATAGTAAGTTTCGAGAGTTGCTTATTCAAATACCCATTTTTCTAAGAAGTTTCCTACTCATACCAGTGGAACGTTATTTGCAGAGCTAATTGCAGTGGGCAAATATCAGTTTATTCTATTTTTTTTATTGATTGGCAAAGAATGGTTTCATCGCTACTCCACTATATACTGATAAAACTAAACAAGCAATAGTATCACATATATACCACGTAAAATGTTTGGATTTCATTGCATGTTTTTTTCTCAATACTAAAACCGGAACATATTTCTATTACTTCCGATTGTACTAGGGATATTAGAATGGAGATATATATTCTTGGAACGCTAAATTGATTGCTCAAAATAGTCTTTTGCTCTTGATTTTCATTTTTACTCTATAGCGATTAACATTAAAACCGGAAGTGATTAATTTATGCCACTTCCGGTTTGAATAGATGATATTCACTCTTAGAACAGTAAATTTAATTTCGTAAAAAAAACACGTCTCCTTATCTCTTATTCGATTTTCCTCATGTAGATCAATATTGAAACCGGAAGTTGTAGTGAGTTTCTTTCACTTCCGGTTTCAGGAGAATTAAAGATTGAAGATAAGACGCATGCTTGGGACCATTAATCGATTACAGAATACAGTTCCACGCTGTTGATTTCCGTTTTTTACTCTATAGCAATTAAAGTTAAAACCGGAAGTGGTTAATTCTTACTATTTCCGGTTTGAATATAATCTCCATCAACGAAGTGATGGTCATGGTGGCTCAATAGTACAGCGCTTATCACCGGTGTGTTGAGGTTCCTGGTTCGGTTCTCGACCAAGTAAGATTGTGATCGACAACACTATCCCTGTGGGTTTTCTCTGGGTACTCCAGCTTTTTCCCACATTCTCACTCTACCAGCCCTTTCATTGTCATTCACTTTCCTTAATCATCCATCTCTCTTAACCTAAAGGGCATAATGGTGGGACGTTAAACTGAAAGATTTCATTTCCATTAACGAACGAAATTTCCAAGTTTTGACCCTCCATGCTCTTGCCAAAATTGAAGATGATTCATGAAGTAATTCCTAAGATTTTTGGTCTCTCAGACGGACAGACACTCGGACAGACAAAATAAATATATAAAGGAGTTTTGGTAGTTCAAACTCCTTAATAACTAATACCTTTCGCTATGTCTACTGGACTATAGTCACTCAATAAATCTATATTTAGAGTATAAGCATGCTCACGTTTGCTTGTGGTTACCATCAATGTTTCTTCCAGAAATGTTTTTGGTAGGCACTGCCTCCCGGAGCTCTGAGAATGACCCCGAAGGATACCAAAATAATACGGCTATAATATACGAGGCGTATCCGGAAAGAAAGTATCGTTTTGCATTCCAACCGTTGCTGCGCTGCAATCTTCGTTTCGCGCATGCGCGCTAGTCGTCCTTGTTCGTCTGCTCTTAACTGAAGCCATTTTTGGTTGCTCTGCGTAGTGTTGTCTCTTTACAGTGCAAGTTTAAAAGGTCTAAGACAATTGACGATCCTGCCGACTGTGAGATTCGTTCGGTAATTCGATTTTTAAACGCAAAGAATGTGAAAAAGGCAGAAATTCATCGTCAAATTAAAGATGTTTATGGTGAAAAGGCAGTGACTGATGGAATGGTGGGAAAGTGGGTAAGGATGTATAATGAGGGTCGAACTAATGTCCACGATGAGCCCCGGAGTAGTAGGCCTTCTGTTGTCAACGATAACTTGGTGAGGAAAATCGATGAAAAAATCCGTAAGAATAGACGTTTTACTATGACAACGCTTTCAGGCGAATTCGCGACAAAGTGAAACTCGCTGTGCAGTAATGGTTCTCATCACTGGCGTCATACAGTCTCAAACTCACTGGCGGCATCGTTCTGTGAGGAAGGACTAGATAAGTTGATCCATCGCTACAAGTGCCTCAACAACGACAAGTGCCTCTTTCTTGTGACACTAAGTTTTTTTTAAATATCTTTATTATATGTTTCTTCCAAAACGGTATTTACTTTCCCGATAGGCCTCGTACTATTAAATAGAATAGTATAGTGTGAGAACGGATTTTTTTTTTAAAGAAACACTGATTACCAGACAATCTGACGATATGTACAGTATATCAAAATTCTTCTCTATTCATTAAGACATTTCTTATCATCTATTGAAGGCTTCTTCTCTTGGGAGTTGTCGAGCTAGCTCAAAAAGAAAAAAAATAGTAATCATATTATTGATGTTTATAACACAGTTAAGCAGCTTGCATTCTATATTATTGGTAGTTAACGCCATACGTAGACGCTTTGTTCAATATTATTTTACCTTTAGAGAACTCCTTTGCCGAAGTAATCATTTGTAAAAATTTTTCCCCTCTTCTCTGCGCGAGGATTCTGTTCCTCATTTACTACTGATGCATCTCGTTCTTGAATATCTTCATCCTTTTCTCTTTTCCATGCGGAAGAAAATATAATCCTAAAAAAAGAAAAAAATATAACCAGTGGAATTCAATCGTTCCTCCAACCAACAACGAACGAAACGAGACTAACGAAGTGATGTTAATCTAATTAACGTTTCCGAAAGACCGCACTGCAGCCGGTGTTATTGTTTCATTTTCTCTCGTTCTCACATCAGCTCCCCGACCCCTTCCCCCCCTCCAACTGTGCCAACGAGCGCTAATAATATAATAATATTTACAAAAAAAAAGAAAGAAGGAAGAAAAGAAAGAAAGAAAACAAGATAAAACGAAGTATAATAATTTCTATAAAACAGTGAGTGAAAGTGGACTTACATACATAGTTTGTAAGATAACAGAGGCAGACTAGTATATGATATACAATTTGCTACACACATACACACACACACAGTCACAAACACACACAATACGGAGCGCCTCGCGTATGATCCCTGCTGAAAACATAAGAAGCATTTTCTCGTTCTATACACGTTTGATTATCCTAAGGGAATAGTAGCGTAACGCAAAAATGTCGGGCCCCCCGCAGGATTATTTTGGGTCCCCTCTTCCCATGCTCATAACTTCCCACTATATTATGTCTTTGTAGAAGACAATGGTTAATAAATCCATGGAATATAATAAAATTACAATTAAAATTAATACTCACCGAAAAAGGCAAAAATTATTTTCCCTTAACCTTAAAGTGCTAAGATGATTTTTTTAAACTGATGTTGCTAGAATGGATGAATCATCACCCAGAGCATATTTTTCTTTTCTGAAGTAAATAATGTTGTTCAGGGAAATGGATATTCCGTATTCCGCTCACTTTTTGTGGCTTATAGTTCTTGGCATTTATTTCGCGGTGGGCCCCCAAACTCTGCGGGCCCCTCAGTTACGCTACTATAAGGGATTGCGTTTATGGCGCTACGAGTTCCCTTTAAATGCTGTCAGCGAATGAGAGGATTGCGATGTTGCCATACCTTTGCTACCCAGTTAAAGCAAAGAGTGAGAAGTATTTGCGATCTGCTTTCGCTGTAGCATGTCTCCTTAGCCACACCCCTTTACCACACGTGAACCCACGTCACAGTCTTCAATGCTTTAACCTAGTCTTCACGCTAAGAATTGTACAGTCAACGACAAAAGTTCTTTCTGTTTATTAAAAGTTAATTTGTTAATAACGTTGGTATGACTGGAACGTACAGAAAATTGCATCCTTTTTAATTTACTGAAAACTGGACAAATTATCCTTCCATTCTGAGGTTATTTATTCGTAGAGGAATCCGAACCATCAGGAATCGAATCCAGGTCTTCCGTAACTAAATCTACTCTGTTTTAGTGTGTTTCACAAGTTCTGTAAAATTAGTACGGGTGTAAAGGCAGCTAAAGTTTTATACTGATTTCATCATCTCTTGTAATTTTACAAGTCTGGAATGTTTTTATTTGTTCTACAGTTAAGTATTGTAAGCTGAAGCAGATGAATGTTTAAAAAGGATTGCAGACGTGAGAATGTGTAAGAAAATAGGAGAACCTTGAAAGGACCCAAGGTCACGACATTGTCTATCACAAATTCAAATATTATTTTATTACATCAGGTATATCATTAACATTTAACAAAAAAAATCTAAGGTTCTAAGTTTGAACCTTGTGGAACGCCTGTGTGAACGACAAATCCAGAAGTCAAATTTCTCTACATTTCCGGAGATATGACGATAGAAATTTATGTAGAATTTGTGAACAATTTAAAGTTAAAAGCTTGTTGATAAGAGAAATTATAAGCTTGCTAATCAGAATATCACACTTCATGATACCAACCAAACTCTTTGCTGCTCTATATAAATTGTATCTACTTGAATTTTGTTATCAATTTCTAGTGAGTGTGTAAACTCAGCAAGATTAGTAGAAAATCATCCTGAGTTTTCGAAATAATTTAATAAATATGTGAATACATCTTTTTATTGCATAATAATTGAAAACGTCTTCTCGGGTGCAGATATTATTGCTATTGGTCTGTATCGTATAAGTAATATATCCATCTGCTTTGAAAATTGAACAAATATAAGCAACATTCCATTTAGTGAGGAAATGAGAACTGGCTAATAGATTATTAAATAACGTCTGTAATGGGTATTTTAGTGATTAAAAACAAAAGCTTGATGATATATGATGGAATTTGGTCAGATTCTGTTGACGTTTGAGACTTAAGGCTGTTAATAGTGTCTGAGTTATTGCGCTTCAACATGAGTAAATGAAAACTGATTAAGCAGATTAGAGTTCATATGATGCGATAAAGACTCAAAATCATACTCAGATTTGTTATACGACACCTGAAAATGTTGTGTAAATAGATTAAAACATCTACAATTTTCAATGATTCCATGTGATGATAAACAGTACCTAAACACACATGCTGTTGCACTTAAACACAGCCAGTGTTGCCAGTGCGTAGCGTAAAACTTCAAAAAGCACGTTTTCGCGGGTACGTCCTTAATGGCAGAATTCTGGATAAGCTGATGGTGAAAATGAACAGCTTGGTGAGAGCATTATCAGAAGCAAATGTTTGGGTTTATGTACCACTTAAATATCATTGTTACTTGGAAGAACTAGATCTTATGTTCTGTCAAAGTTTATTTTTGATATTATTTAGCGTTTCTGAATTGTATAGGTTCATAAAATTATATAATTTACAGCAAGTGTTTGTAGAACTATGAAAATAAAAAAAAAAATAAATAAAACATCAATTCCCATAAAATGTACTATTGATTCCAGTAGCCTATTAGAAAAACACGTATTACTTTCCAGTTGCGAGCTCCCTTATGAATAAGTGGTTAGCGTACGTGTCTTTGGTGTAAGAGGTCCGGGTTCGATTTCCCGTGGGTTCGAATCTCACGTTAAGCTATAGGTTCACTTCTCACATAATCTGGCTGCTGAAAACGATGGTAAATTCAAAATCAAATCAAATTAACTTTGCAAGGAGCTAAAAATAAACAAACAATAAATATAATTATCATATACAAAGTTGTTAGATTCAAATGGAAAATATACAAGACTCACAAATAACCAGTTAGAGAAGAAACATTATTTATACTATGAATGTACAAACCAACAAATAACTAGAAGTTTCAAGAAGGTGAAGATTGTCGCACTGAGAATTAACCCCCTAGCCACCCCCTAGCCACATTCTTGATCTATAACTGGTCCCGCGAGTGCGTGACTCAGGAAGAGATGTATATAGAATACTAATGTAGTAATACGGGCGTTCCAGAGCCTCAACTATCTCCAGCAGAAAGAGTGGAGTGGAGTGGATTTTGAGTTTAACGTCCCGTTCAGCAGCGAGGCTATATGAGACGTGGACCTACTGATTAACGTGGAATCCGAACCACATGAGCTCCCGCCGGGAATCGAACCCGGGTCTCCCACGCCTCCAGCAGAAAGAGATGAATGTAGAATACTAATATAGTAATACGGGTGTTCCAGAGCCTCAACTATCTCCACTGGGAAGGGATGTATATAGAAAACTAACGTGGTAATACGGTCGTTCCAGAGCCTCAACTATCTCCAGCAGGAAGAGATGTATGTAGAATACTAATGTAGTAATACGGGCGTTCCAGAGCTTCAACTATCTCCAGCAGGAAGAGATGTATGTAGAATACTAACGTGGTAATGCGGGCGTTCCAGAATTTCAATGATCTTCAGTGGGAAGGGATGTAAGTAGAAAACTAACGTGGTAATAGGGCGTTCCACAGCCTCAACTATCTCCACTAGAAAGGGATGTATATAGAATAGGTCTACTAACGAAGTATATTTTTTCTGGCATCATGAAATATTTTATTTCGAGGTAGTCCCGTCTTATTGAACTCACTCTTATTGTTGGGACATCGATCCACATCAGGGGCGGATCCAGGACGGACTTCTAAGGGGGCGGTGGGTTGTAATACTGGTACTTAGAGCTACCTTTAAGAGCTTCAAACTCTAGCATGGATTTTATTTATATATAAAATAAGAAAGTTTTCTCTTCTGGGGGAGCGATCACCCCGATCGCCCCTCCTGGATCCGCCCCTGACCTACATGAAGAGATCATTACCTGCTATTACTTATTGTTTTTGCGCTGATATCTGCCGACAGCCGGATAGACAGCTATTCTATAAGAATTCCCATAGCATGGCTTGGAAGTCTAAAATAAATTGGAAGGTAAACAGAAAAACACTTCACCAATAAAACTTGAACATTTTGTAAGTGAATGTTAAGATAATGCTGTAGAAATACAGCTCTGCAAGCAAGTTTCAACATGAAATTTCTTTTCGTTTTTAAGGCAGTAATTAAATAACAGAAATTTGATTTTTTTCTACGTTATAAGATGGAACAATAAGACATTTCCTTCCTCCTCTTCCTTAATTTTTCATCCGGATATAAAAGAGGAAATTAAAGAAAATAATTTAGTCCTTGTCGTTGTAGAATCTTCCGAAAATTATTAGCAAAGAAAATCGTATTTTGTTCTTAGGTTGAAAGAAGTTTTATTCACCCTACAGTTTTTCATTGTCAATCTCTCCGTATGTATATAAGTGTTAAGTGGATTCACAAAAGTACGCTAAGAAGCAACTGTTTACCATATTCAAATTAACCAATAAGCAACCAGTTTTCTCCTAAGATCACTTGAAACACTAGGAAAGGAAATATATGAATTCTTTCAGTTTTATGTCCCACGCTTATGCCGTGTAAGCTAAAGCAAACTGTGATGGTGAGATTGAATAAAATAGTAGAAAGAAGGAAGTTGGACGAAACAGGGGAACACCGAAAAATTTCACGAAAACGGTGTTTGTCCACTAAAAAGCTTAGTTAACGCGAGATAGGATCGAACCAGGGACCCCACACACCAGAGATGAACGCTCCCCACTGCGCCATCGCACCCCACACTAGGAAAAATTACGGGTTATTTAAAAGATTGTGTTCGCCACCTAAAGCAGTCATTTCCAGTTGAACGCTATGTGACGTCACAAGTTGATGCTTCACTTCTTAGTAAAGCTCAAGGAGAGATGAAGAATGAGAAAGAAAACTTCGCGTTGAGAAAGAACAGTGTTGAAAGGCAAGCAATAACATCGATGGTGTAATGGATGGTTTTGTAGCTATTTATTTTATTTATTTATTTATTTATTTATTTATTTATTTATTCTTTCTTCTCACATCTCCTTTGCTCTGTTTGCTCTCTCTTCCCTCAGATCAGCTTCCTAGTATAGTCAATCACTAGGTAAATCTTGATGCAGTAACTGTCTGCCTTTAACTGGGATACAAGTAAATTCTTCACTAGTAGAATCTTTCATTGCCATATGGAAAGATGAGCCAAAACTGGAGAGATATCTTACCAGGGGAGGAGAAGCTTGTCCCACTTCAAAGTGGACGGCCTCGACAAGCCATTATGTTCGATAGTATGCGGTCTATCTTAGTCGTAATCTGAGATAAGCAGGACTGGAAGTGGGCATGGCAACTGAGCCGTAATCTGAGATAGGCAGGACTGCGAGTGGGCATGGCACCTAAGCCGTAATCTGAGATAGGCAGGACTGGAAGTGGGCATGGCACCTGAGCCGTAATCTGAGATAGGCAGGACTGGAAGTAGGCATGGCACCTGAGCCGTGATCTGAGATAGGTAGGGAAGAGAGTGCGCATGGTATCTCAATCATAATTTGAGGTAGGTAGGCCTGGGAGTACACGTGGTATCTCAACCATAATCTGAGAGACACCCTAGGAGTGAGTGTAGTACCTCATCCGGAATCTGAGACAGACAGGAAAGAGAGTGCGGTGGTATCTCAATCGTAATTTGAGGTATGTAGGGCTGTTAGTGCGCGTGGTACCTCAACCGCAATCTGAGATAGACAGCCTGGGAGTGTGCGTGGTATCTCAGACGTAATTTGAGATTGGCAGGACTGGGAATGCTCGCGGTACTTCAGCCGTAGTTTGAAGTAGGCAGGGGTGGGATTGTAGTTCAATATGTGTTCCAAAATATCTCAGAAATAGACATGGACTGTGCCGTAATAATCGCTCTAGCTCTCAATAGCATAAAACAGATTTCAAAAGTTTGATTACATATATGGGGTATGGGATATAGATAACCACCGTTAAAATCACCGTCACCCGTTAAGATGTTAATGGATTGAGTCCATTAAAGAATTCGGCTGTAATAATTACCCTAACTCTTTATTGCATTAAACAGAATTCAAAATTTTGCTTATGTGTATGGTATATGGAATATAAATAACCACCGTTAAATCACCGTTACCCGTTAAAATATTAACGGATTGAATCCGTTAATGAATTCGGTCGAAAAAATGTACTAGCAATCTATTGCAACAAAAAATCAAAGAATATAGCAAGATTAAATAAACGAATATAAGACTAAAGTGAAAGGGTTCTATGTTTTCTGTTTGTGATTCGTTTTAGTTATTATATACAGTTACATAGATTTTGAGTTTAGCTTACAGTTATATAAGATCCGATACGACTGTATTTAAGATTTTGTTTTCGCTAAGAGAAAACAAATTATAAGAGATGACAGGTCCTAGGCCTAAGATGTAATAACCTTGCGTGGGAAAGAAGGGGTGAATCGAAATCATTTGTTACAAATTGTACACTGCAAGGTAATTAAACCAATAATGAATTTTAATACTAACTATTTACGAGAAACCAGTAGGAAATTTTAGTATAACTTTGCTATATTATTACGATTTCTAGCTTATCTGCTAGGTCAATACATATTAGTGATAGAATGGACCTTGACTTTGTGATCCATGACCTAGTTATATCCAGGTCAGACCTGGTGTGACACGGAGATCACGAAAAGTATTAATACACATGGTGAACATCTAAAGTAATTCTTACCCACGATGATTACCTCCCCCCTTTCTCTCTCTCGTTCTGTTCTTTTTGTGTGTGTCAAAGCACTACACTGAAAGATAACTTGGAGGGATATGAGAGTATAAGAACGTGAGAATAATTAATAACTCCATGGCCTATGGAACCCGGAGGTTCAATGCCACGTTCACAAAAGCTTTATATCATCTTCTGTGTTTTGTCCAACTGGATCCAATTTCTACTTTGTATTCCTATTTCTGCGAGATCCATCTTAATATTGTCTTCCCATCTGCGCCTAGGTCTTCCCAATGGACATTTCCCGATTGGGTTTCCAGTTAAAGCTTTGAATGCGTCTGGCTACATGACCTAGCCATCTAAGCCTCCTAGATTTGATGACCCTAACAATACTTGATAAACGTGTGAATAGCAGGAAACTAAAAAGAGCGTTATTTTCTTTCTGAAGAATATCAAATTCTAAGCGAGTGGTACTCTGAAAGGACTGTAAGAAAATGTCGCGTAGAGTATGAGTGTTGCCACTGAGCTTATACAGAATTTTGTTAAAATTTCTTGTATAGTCTGTGACCAAAATCAAATCATTTTTCAGAGTAATAAGGCGAGAAAACATAAAATTATATTTGAAATATTTAAAACATGATATCTTGATTGAGTAATAATCTCACATTGCAAATTGAGCACGTGAATATTTGAACTCAAGCAGTGGACATCATTAAACTGGGATATTATTCTGCTAAAATACTGTAGTACAGCTAATATAATTTTCTGCTCTTCCACCGGGGAATCGAGTATGGTCGGGTCGCTGAGTTAGTCCGGGTGATCGTGTTACGTAAGGTCTGAAAAGCGAGACAAAGATAGGGGTAACCCGGACAAAAAATTGTGACCCAAGTGATATCCCTAACTTATGGCACAAGTGATACTCATACAGACAAACTGAAGACCATCAGAAAGTCATTATTCTTGCCGCGAAAAAGATAATTAAATGTCTTCATATCCGATAGACATTCACGTTAAATTTCGTTAAGCCATTACGATATTTTCTTCACTTTTACAGTGGCTTAAAGTTTTAAAAATTATATATATATATATATATATATATATATATATATATATATATATATATATATATATATATATATATTTGCTACAGGATATACAAGAGAGCAGAGAATTAAAACTAAGTTGTGTTAGATTAGATTAGATTTGATTTCAGTTTAGCGCCCCTATCAGCAGCAAGGCTATGTGAGACATGGACCTATAGCGTAACATGGGATAAAAACCACATGAGCTCCCGCTAGGAATCGAATCTGGGTCTCTTTCACCGTTTTGCTTCGAGGGAGCTCTATACATTGCATTAGAGGTGAAGGCAGAATTTTATTTATTATTCCACCATAAAAATACGTTTTTTGCTTGCCATTTAGCTAAAGAGATGAAGACAAAGGAAAAAAGGTCAACAAACTAAAAAGAACTGAAATTAGAGAAAGCCAAATACTAGTTTTTCTCTTTTATCTGCTACTGCATGTACCGCGTCATTTTATTAGAATGGGTCATGGAACAAATGATACTTACAGTTTCTGTGTGCGCAATGATAGGGGAAACTAACAAGCGCAAGCAGGAAAGGAAAATAAAAAAAAATACGTCATCGGGTGCTAGGACGGGGTAATATGGGAGATGGGGGTTATATGATGAGGTCTGCCTGCAACCCTTCCCCCTTGCTGATGTGGCGTTGCTAGAGACATAGAGCGAGGGAGAGGAGGTTAAAGGGCCATAGTATTTGGTTCAGGAAACTAACTGAGCGTAACCAACCGACTTTGCAGGAAATGGCTAGCAATTTCGTGTTGGTTGCACACTCTGATAAGGAATGAAGCAGTGAACATTGGCGATGCAATAAAGCTTGCGACCCGAGCGAGACAGTGAGGAAGAGGCACAGCAGGGATGTAGGAGGAAAGAGAGAGAGGTTGCATCACACAAAATACGTGTCTGATGAACTTTTAATGAAACACACAGACTCACTCGAACCCACGTTAAACAGCAAGAAAAAGACAACGAAATATACTAGAACTAAATCAGGTCATCAGTGCATGGAATGTACATGAATTACGGGGTGTTTGAAAAAAAACCCACATGAACGAGACCTCTGGACTTTTTCTTTTTTTTATTATTATTACAGGAGTGGTAAACACATCCAGCATACTCCCTCTTGAATATGCTCATTATACAAGCCGATCACAGTTACTGTGTTTGTGTGTGTGTGTCCATTTCACAACAGAAAGTCTATGATTGCAAACATTGGTTGACATTTTCCAACAATAATGTTCTGTTGTGAACTTCGGCGGCTGAGAGAGCTAAAAGCGAAACAGAGACGGACTTTTGCCGGGATGAGTAGATTCGGAAATGGAAACAGAATGTAAATGTTCTCGGAAACAGGAAAAAAGAGAGAAAAGAAACAAAGAAATACAACAGAGAAGAGAAGAGCAACAAATAAAAAAATATATTCCGAGTTCCAATTAGTTCTTTTGTTTCTGGCTTTATGCTTTTGTTCCAGCGTATGTTCTGAAATTCTGCATTTGAATTGCCTCTAATGAACATATATATACATTTTTTTTCTGGTTGGGGAGACTTCAAAAAAAAATTAGCGTTGTAATATCATTTCTAATGATTTTATTCTCAACATGCTACGGTTGTTCTATTTTTTTAAAGTTTTCTTTTTGCTTTTGTATATGGATAATTATTCTAAATAATATCATAAGCGTATTACAATTCACTTTGATAAAGACTGTAAATAGGATCACGCGATTCAATGTATGGGATATGGATAGCCACCGTTAAATTCACCGTTACCCGTGAAAATGTTAACGGATTGACTCTGTTAACGAACTCGGTCGAGATAATTGCAGTAATAAAAGCATACATATCCTTTTATTATAGGCAACCAACATTATTTTGCTACTTTGCAGGTTGCATAGAACCTAGAAAATGTTATAGATTTTAATGGGATATTAAAAATTTAAACGGGATATTGATAGCCAACTTTACCCGTGAAGATGTTAACGGATTGAATCCGTTGACAAACTCGGTTGAGATAATTGTAGTAATAAAATCTAAATATCATTTTATTATAGGCAAACAACACTATTTTGCTATTCTGCAGGATGTACAGGAACCTTTAAGAAAATTATGTCGCTTATTGTGGAGGTCTGTGTTCAGTTGGCCCTCACACCATGACTTGAATGCCAATGGAGATACGGCAAAGATCAGTTGTTGGTGTGGGTATATCCAACATACTACCTGGTTATGACAGTTCAGCTACATTGTGAACTTGCATAAGGACAGAGTGAACATGAGACCTCCACAGAGCGTCGTAAGGCATGTATGCTGTACGAGTGCAAATTGGGGTCAAACGCCGCTGCAGCGAGGCTGAATATATGCCAGTCTTTGGTGAAGGTATCGTGACTACAGTGCAGCGATGGTTTAACAAGTTTACGGACAGTGACGAAACACTCCAAGACGCACCACGTGCCGGAAGATCAACACATGTACAAACGAAGATTTTCAGGCAGCAATTGGAGCGAACAGGGGCCAGATATGCGAGGAACTAAGACTACAATTCAATGTGAGTGGAGAAACCATTCAGCGACACCCCTATCAACTTGGGAAGCACTACAAGTTGGGTCGAAGTGTCCCACATGATTTGACTCTGGGCCAGAATGCAACGCGTGCAGGCACCTGTGTTTCCTTGTTGTCTCGTCTCAGGAAGGAGCCTTTTCTGGACAGGGTGTCAACATGTGTTGAGAAATGGGTCCTGGACGGAGCTCTACGGCGCTGTCATCATTGCTTAACACCCAATGAACCGGTCCCAAAACAGCCGAAACCAGCACTGCACCAGAAGAAGGTCCTCTTGTTTGTTTGATGGACTGCTCGCGGCATCGTGCATCGGGAACTGCTACCATCTGGTCAAAGCATCAATGTAACTGTGTACTGTCAGCAGCTGAGCCATGTTCAAGAAAAACTAGAAGCTCTGGAGCCAGCACTTCTGAATCGTAAAGGTGTCCTCCTGTTACAGACCAACGCTAAGCCCCACCTGGCTAGGAAGATCCCGGACACCATTCTACGCGTTGGATGGGAAACACTATTGCATCTGCCATACTCCTAGGGCATTGTAACGTCCAACTATCATCTGTTCCATTCATTGAACAATCACCTTAGAGGACGCCAGTTCAAATCCCTAGTAGAGGTGGAAAATGCACTTGACAATTTCTTCGCTTTAAAGCCCATCAAGTTCTGCCGCGATGGAATGCATGGCCTTCCAGAACGTTGGCAGAAGATTGTCGACGAAGTATTTTTGATCTTCCAGGTATATCTTAGTTGACATCAATGTTCGAAAGTGGTGGGTGCAAAAGCGTCTGAACTTTCTTGGTTATCTTTGTAGAAAACGTTGTATGTACATTTTAAACGGGATATTGATAGACACCGTTACAATGTCTATCGTGAAGATGTTAACGAATTGGATACATTAACAAACACGGTCGAGATAATTGCAGTAATAAAAACCTACATATCCTTTCATTATAGGCAACCAACATTACTTTGCTATTGTGGAGGTTGTATAGAACTTAGGAGATATTATAGTTTTTATACGGGATATTGATAGCGTTATCCGTGAAATTGTTAACGGATTGACTCCGTTAACGATTTCACTCTAGATAATTAGAATAATAAAATATAAATATCCTTATTATAGGCAACCAACATTACTTTGCTGTTGTGTGGGTTGCATAAAAGCAAGGGAATGTTATAGATTTTAAACGGGATTTTGATAGTCAGAGTTACCCGTGAAGATAATAACGACTGGACATAGAATCAGTTGGAGATAAGTGGAACTGGCAGGATTTACCACCAAATATCTTACCCATACCTTCTAATTGTGCAGACTGGATCTATCCATTACACGGAGAAACGTGCAGTTTTAATTCATGAGAAGAGGGCGGACAGGGAGTACCATGGCGATTATTTTTGTATAGCTAGAAACGTCTTTTACCAATCATGACAGGATAAGCCAAGGTTCTCATTTCCCAGAAATCGAGTTGTGACTAGACAAGACAACGTTCAGATTCAAATGTAGGAAGAAGGTTGCTACGTATAATGCAAAATTTCTGCCATCAGAAGCAAGAGGGCCACGCAGATCAACTGGGGCATCATCGGATTAAGCGAAGTAAGATGGACTAATCGAGATGAAGTATGTTCACGTATCCTATTACACAAAATCAGAATATTGCAAGACTGGCAGTGCTGGCTTTCTTATCAGCGAAAAATTGGAAAGCAATATCTTGGAGATAGATATGTTTAATCGAGTAAGAAGGATTGTCTTCAAACACTCTTGTATATACATATCGAAGGTGCTCGAATAAATTCCTTCTGATTCAGGCGCCAATTCCGAAAATCAGACAACACAATAATACAAATCCAATTTGATACATCAACCTATGTTTTGGCTTAAAATATATAGCGGCTAGCCTTCTACTTTCAGTTGCAGTGACGATCTGGAGCCCAGGAATTTTCGAGTCCTATGTATTGGAATAGTGAATCTATGTATCGCAAGATCAACTGAGCTTAGAGTACACGTTGGGGGTAGGGGAACGACCTCCATCCTTTGTGGATCCGCCTCTGCACTCTTCTTTCTAATGTTATAACGGAGAAGTCGGTTAATATATTCTTCAGTATCAAGCTTATCTCCATAGATGGCGAGGTTGTCGCACATCATCATTCTTTTTTTTTTTGTTCACCAAAATATTTGTTTTTGTTGAAAAATGAAATTAAATCTTTCAGTTTTACGTCTCACGAATATTATGCCGGCTACACTGAGAAAAACCCGTTATCCGGACCGCTCTATATTGTACAAATATACGGAATCCCTATATTTACTACGAAAATCAGTACGGAGCATACGTTATCCATATGCTACGTATTTTTCCCACTGAGATGTCACGTCATGCCATCTAACAATGTTCAGTATATTACTCTCTCTCTCTCTCTCTCTCCCTCTCTCACACACACACACACACACACACACACACACACACATATATATATATATATATATATATATATATATATATATATATGTATGTATGTATATATATATATACGTATGTTACATACGTCAGCTATGTGTTATATACGTCCATTGTATATGAGCTCCTGTCCGCCTATATACAGTTCTTTTGTTCGTGCGGAAAGTACGTATATTCAGAACACTTATACGGAAAGTACGTGTAAAATATAGGCATACTTTTTCAGTTATATGCTTGCTGTACGTTAGGTCCAAAAAATACACGTTTTACACGTGTAACCTACGTTTTTACGTGCGCCCCATAAGTTTTTTACTCAGTATAGTCTGAAGAAGATGGTGATGATGAGAAATTAATAAAGTGGTGGAATGAAGAAAGTGGGAGGAAACGGGAGAAACCCGAGGACCCCCTACACACACTGTGTTTGTCCACCACAAATCTCACTTAACATAAGCGGGAATAGATCCGGGGGACTCCACGCACCAGAGGTGAACGCCCTACCACTGAGGCACTTCGGCCTTGTTTTTCTCTAAAACATAGAGATGAAAATTTACTAACCAGATCATTTTGATCAGCGTAATAAGTTATATCGATTGGGCGCATATGCCTCATCATTGGATAATTTTGTTTTCGTTCAACGCTGCTAATAGTGAAGAGTTCAACAGCTTACTTTAAGCTCAAGGTCAGGGCGTGGCAACTTGCACTATTGCTAGGTATCTCGGCTTATTTTTTTCTCGATCATTATTATTCCCTCACTAAATTTCCAGCTTCGTCCATGATCATTCTTAAAAAAAAAAAAAAAAAAAAAAACCTAAAGCAAATGGGAAAGAGGGGAAACACAAATACCGCGCACTTCTTATGAAATTGCAACACAATGTAAACACCACTTCTACGTTTTGAGATTCCCAAAACAATATTCCAATTCAATTCTCAGCATTATAAAATAGAAGAATTTGGTTTGAAGTATCAACACAAAAACGGGTTAGTTTTTTGTTTGGGTATTATATGAGAAAAAAAATACTCCAAGTTCGAAATAAAACATAGAGTAAAACCCTTCATTATTTGTGTTTGTTTAGTTCTAGTAGAGTGAACTGGGTTACAAAAAAAAAGTTTGTGAAATGCATTGAAGCCGAAATTAGGCAGTTGAAACGCTAGGTTGTTGATTTTTCCGTTAGAATAAATTAGCAATTACTTTCCGAAGCTGTATTTTCTCATTGCTCGGGAGATGACAGGGAAATCATTGTACAGACCCATCAAAAACTATTGTTACTAGAAGAAGAGGAATACAATTTGGAGTTGAAAATAAAATTAAATAAATATATATTTTTTAGAGTCAAATGAATATATTAACATGTGTTTCGATATTGTCAATTCAATTGTTTTCAGTTCTCTAAAATGTCAATGTTAATAAAGTTAAGGTCAGAAACATAAGGTTATAACCATAAGTTAAAAGTAAGTCACTATAAGTATAAATTGGGTGTAGTTTACTTAATCTTAGGTACACAGGTTGTAAACATTTGGAACAAATGTAGGGTTATGTTTAGCAGAAGGGGTCCAGAAACACGTAAAAAACACAAAATTTACAGGCGAAATAGATGATGCAAGCACTTAGACCTAACATAACGTAACCAAATCTAACCTAACTTAACCTAAACTAATCTGAACTAATCTAAACTAACCTTTTATAAACAGAAATAAGCGAAATCGTATCATTTTTTTGGAAAATTATGCTGGACTCCTACACTAACATAATCTGACAAAAACTAACCTAGCTTAACCTAAACTAACCCAAACTTACCTAAACTAACCTAATCTAACCCAAACTAACCTAATATGAACAAAAACTACCGAAATTGTAACATTTTTTAGAAACAATTGCTGGATCCCTTCTGCTAAACATTAGCCCCAAATTTATTATGTTGGTCCAGAGCACCAATGGAATTCGATTTGATTTTTGAGTTTAGCGTCCCTTTCAGATGCGAGGTTATATGAGATGTGGATCTACAGCTTAATTTTAATCCGAACCATAAAAACTTTGCCGGCAATCGAACCCGGGTTTCCTACTATAAAGGCACATATGCTCACCGCTTAGCCACCAGGCACCTCAGAACACCTATTGTAATAAGTAATAAAAAATACATCGGGGTTTAATCTGAACCATCCATAAGAAGGTGAAAATACGAAATGCAATGTGTATTCTTTTTACCACGTAGTACATCATAAGAAAGCCATGATGAACTTAAGTTCTACTGGAAAATAATGAACAAAATGATGTGTAACCATGAAAGGATGACGAGTGCTTTCTGACACATAAAACATGAGTTTCTATACCATGTGAAATGTTTCTCCACTAGCCAAATTAACTCACCCAACACTGTAGATGACACGTCTACTCCTTACGGATGTATATATATATATATATATATATATATCTTCGCTCTACAGCCCCGGCCTCTCTGCTATGTTCTGTCCTCACTGAGGTACGCTTCTCGCTTTTAGTGGACACCTAACACAAGTTGGTTACTACTCTTTTCACTATAGTTTTAGACTTCCTAACTATGCTATGCATAATTGTTGAAAGTTTTATAGAACGGATTTATCCGTCGTCTGTCAACAGGTATCAAAGCAGAAATAGTAAGAGATATCAGATGTGGTTTTCTTTAGGGATGGCCAGAACCGGTTTTCGGCTCTGAACGGATCCGGTTCCGAAACTGGTTTTACGGATGTAGGTCTGAAGACGGTTTTCAAGATCTGGTTTCGGGTCGGGTTTTTCGGATCCAGTTCTGGAACCGGTTCTGAGAACAGGATCTTCAAGAACCGGTTCCTCGCGGAACCGGAACTTTGTGTCATCCCTATGCTAAAACCGAGCTGCTGGCAGACTGTGAATAGTGCGCTAGATGAAGTGGTGGGAGCGCCAGGCAGGCGCCCAGGTGGCGGCCGCTTGTCTCACTTGGTGAAACAAACTGTATAACTGGCAAACTCATTGGCTAAACAGGGAAACTGGCAAAACTCATTTGGCTAAACACCCACTGTTGGACCAAAAAAATTTTCTGGGGGGCACAAACGGGTCTGGACGGAGGGGAAAACAAGGGAGTGGTCCTCTTTGCAGTGTTTTGAAGATGAACTTTGTGCCTCCTTTATGGGTCTTTGGGAGCTTTCGAATTCAGGTCTGGAACTGGTTCCTAAGGTCCGATTCTGAAACCGGGTTTTCGGATCCAAGTCTGGAACCGGTTCCTAAGATCGGTTCTGGAACCGGGTTTTCGGATCTAGGTCTGGAACCGGTTAATAAGATTTGGTTCTGGAACCAGGTTTTCGGATCCAGGTCTGGAGCCGGTTCCGGAATCGGTTCTGAAAACCGGATCTCCAAGAACCGGAACTTTGTGGCCATCCCTAGTTTTCTTCACTCGATTCAATGTCTCAAAAATAAATTCCTCTCTCCCATTATCTCTCTATTCAAACCGGAAGTGGTTCAAATTAGATGTTTCCTGTTTCGACGTTTATCGTCATAGAACGAAAACAGTAACCGATAGCGAGAAGAGTTTTTTTAAATATTTTTTGTAAACGATTCAGCGCCTCAAGGTAACATATTATGACTATTCTGAACATTTTACCGAAAAGGAAATGGTTAAAACTTGCTATTATTTCCGGTTTGAATTCTGATTTTCCCAGAACTAACACTCTATTCAAACCATAAATGTTTCAAATTAGCCATTTCTGGTTTCAACATTCATCGTCAAAGAGCAAAATCGGTAAAAGATATCGATTTGGAGCATTTTGCAATTGATTTAGCATCCCAACAATTGGTTCCATCTCCTCCGTAAACTCTCCATTCAAGCCGGACGTGGTTAAATAATCCATTTCCGGTTTCAAAATGTATTAAGCGGTTTTCTGCAAACAATTCGTGGTATCAAGAGAACATACCATCACAACCTACTATAGTAATAGTAGTACCAAAATTGGAAGAGGTTAGAAATTTACTGCTGCTTATAGTTTCATTACTAATTTCCGTATAGCAAAAATGGTAAGAGATATTAAGATACAGTTTTTTTTTTCAATCCATTCAGCTTCCCAAGAGTAGGTTCTATCTCCTCTCTTAACTATCTATTCGATCAGAAAGTGGTTCAAATTAACGATTTCCGGTTCCGGACTCACCTGTAAATCCAAATATATCTGGGAATTACTTTTGCCCTAGGTCACCCATTGCAGGTTGCCGAAATATGCAATTTTGCGTGATGTATATATGACTTCCTTTACACATATATATGGATCACGACTCGACTCTTCCTCGTTTTCGAAATAACACGTATTGTGGTGTATTATTTTCCACTCTTTTGGATGGCCCTAGCTCTGCAACTATACACTCCGCCCATCCCCCCAAGTCTACATATTTTTTTTTCTTATTTCAATGTGAGGAATCACCTCTAACAACTCATTGGTCTATTTCACTAACATTCTGTGTATTAGGTTAACTATGATCGAACCATTTCTCAACGTTTTATTCGAGCTAATGCTCCTAACGGAGTCGAACCTGGAACCACCAGAAAGAAAACTAGAAGTATTCAAGGAACCACCACGAAAATTTAATTACTTCCATTCGAGATAATCCTTAATAGACAGTAGATGAAACCCAAGGATAATATTATTTTTTTTTTTACTTTCAATTTTGATAAACAAAGCCAGTGACATTAATAAAAGAAATTGAAATTTGATAGCGCCATGAGAGAAATCAAAATAAGAAATGAATGAGTTTGATATATATTTTGAGTATACAGGCAAACAAATTAGATTAGCCAAAAAGAGATAAATAAACATTGAAAGCCCCATCTTTCGGTTGATTTGAATTGTTTTTCCACTGACTGGCTAAAGCGAAAGCACTAGGTTTGGCCATCTGTTTGATTTCCCACGAACTCTGAGTGGTTCACTGTGTCTCGTGGACAAAACAGTAAGCGTTAGCTGCTCTTTTTCTGAAGATTAAATCCGCAACTAGTTATTTTTTTCTCTTCCCGCAATCCAATTTTCCGCCTAGACTGCCATCTGTTGTGTATATATATTTTTCGTTCTTCTTTCTTTACATTTTGCGGCACTTCACGTTCTCGGTACCATGGCACTGTATTTCTCCAAGAAAAGTATACGCAAAAATAAAGAACAAAATACGTAAATTCAAAACAACAACAGTATCATCTATAAGCAGGATTGCCAGTTCAGTAAGAAATTATTTATTTTTGAAGATTTCCAGGAATTAAAAAAAATACCTGTAGATATTTTGTACGCTATCTTGTTGATAATTTTATTTAAAAGATTGTTTGCCTAGGTTTGATGACATTAAATAATGCCATTTTCATTTTTATTTCTTACTTGGTTCAGGGACAGAGAGTTATGCAGGGATTCATATCGGGAGAGGTCCAAAGGTTTTGGGGGAGTCCAAATTAAATCTGAGGATAAATTGTATTAAAATTTGTAAAATAACTCCTAAAATTAGATTAAATTTAAAGAAAAGTCGTGATTTTGGGGTTGCCCAGTTCCCCAAAACCCACACCTTGCATACTTTCCTGGTAAGGAGTTTCATTAGGGAGATGACAGGGAGAAAATTGCCCCCTTTGTGTTTGAAAATCATATGTTTTTTTTAAATAAATTGTAATTGTTTTTTTTTTTCAAAAATAAAATATTGAATTAAATATATTTTTAAAAATATGCTTTAATTTAAAAAAAATAAATTAAGTGCTACTAGAAAGAAAAATATAATTATGTGTTCAAAAATACTTTAAAAGAATCAATTTATGTATAATTAAAAAGAATAGCATGGAATGAGCATTTACATACTTATAAATTCATTGTATATTGTAAATTCATTGTATATTGTAATAATTGTATATTGTAAATTCATTGTATATTGTAAATAATTGTATATTATAAATTAATTGTATGTTGTAAATTCATTGTATATTGTAAATAATCGTATATTATAAATTAATTGTATATTGTAAATTCATTGTATATTATAAATTCGTTGTATATTATAAATTCATATTAGAGCGTTTCTATGCTCTTTTCAGTCATGGATAAATGGATTTCTTAAAATAATTTTTGGATAATATAATTTATTTTTTAACTTTTTAGTACAATTATATATATATTTTTAAAGAAAAGTGTGTATGTAAAAGTTTTTTTTTATTTTTTAATGTAGAGTTTATATACATATTTAATATTTTTAGCTAGTTCAAACATTTTACATTTCATATATACAATAAAGTAACAACTAAATATCGTATTTCTCCCGGCTAATTTTGCTGTATAAAGTTCCATTATACTATGATATCGGGGAATAAGTTAACGTTGCAAGATATGAAAAACACGGACCGTACAGTCTACCTCCGTAAGGTCCAACTGAAACAATTCTCACTTAATATATATAAAATTATTTATTAATACACGAAAGTAACAATAAAATTGTAGTTACAAGGAACGAACATGAACGTGTCTTCCGCACATCCGAATCAAACCTAGTCCATTCGATAAACTAACAAAGATATGTTCATGCACAAAAACTTAGACGACATGGACAACGGAGTAAGTCCCTGAGGCCTTATAACCCTGTCAGTGTAAAGAAAATCGTAGACTCGCAGTGGAATGGCTGTTGAGAGAAAAGCTTGTATACCAATACACACTTTCCCATCATACCTATTCTGTCTATCAATACAAAACTTGGTACACACATTTCTTATCTCCTATACTATTATTTGAGATACATTTGTATCGTGTACTTTTACTCAAAGGACACTCCAGAGGAGTCCAAAGTTGGTGGGGTTTCTGGAGGGAATTTTTCCGACATTCTCCCAATTTTCCTTGTGCAGGTACGTCATGGGCTCCAATAGCACTTCCGAAAAGTTTTTTATGCTGAAGAGATGAACTATAAACGATGACTTTCTAATGAACAATATTGATACAACAGCCATTTCACTACGATTTTCTTTACATTAATAGGGTTATAAGGCCCCAGGGACTTACCCAATTGTCCATGGCGTCTGTTATGTTTATCAAATGGACTATTTTTAATTCGGATGTCCGGATGACACGTCCATGTCCATTTCTTGTTAGAAATGAAAGTAACAATATCATATTGTATTTATAAATATATGAAAGTAACAATAATATATATTGTATTTAGAACTATGTGAAAGTAGTAATAAAATATTTTATTTTCCCCTTGCTTAAGTCGCCATGTAAAATTGTATCATATTATGAAGTTGGGAATGATTTAAATTAAGGTTCCAAAATCCTCCAACCATTGTGAACTGAAGGTAAATCTAATGTTGGTGGATAATTTTGCCTAGGGTTAACGCCTTTCGGAAGCAAAATGCACCGACTGTTCATTTAGATAAGAGAGGATGGGAAAGAATTTGCCACTTGTAATTTTTCCATAATAATGTAATACAATACGAGTTTTTCTTTTTTTTAAGTGAAGAGTAGATAACACACTTACACACACAAGAGTGGTAGAATGCTTACCTATGGTGTATGGAGTCCCTAGCTCGATTCCCGGTCAAGTAAGTTTGTAGTGAACAACATAGTTTTGGCGGGTTTTCTCAGGGTACTCCCATTTCCTCCCTCATTCTCATTCCATAAAATCAACCGTTTTCGTTTTCCTTCACATAAAGGTAATACTCGTGAGACGTTAAAATGAAAGAATTCATTTCTTTTTAAATTTCTAGTGAAAAATGAATTACATTTATCTAATTGATGAAAGGAATTTGAAACAATTTTAATTACATGTGCCGTATATCATATATCATTAAAGTATGATCAATTTAAATAGTGTGTAACCTATATATATTCCTACAAAGTGTATTACAAAAGTAATGAGACGAAACACCGCTGACTTCGCCTTGACACGGAAGTTAAGTTAATCTTTGTGGTTGGCTCAGTACAGATTTGAACTTGCTCTAGTTGCTACGTGATTTATTGAGAGCGTCTGAAGTGAAATTGTATTTGTGAGGGTGCGTTACGAAAATGGACCTGCGAAACTTTGTGCAACGCTCTGCCATCAAATTTTGTGCAAAGCTTGACAAATCCGCTACTGTTACTTATGAAAAGTTACAAAGGGCTAATGGAAAATATTAACTACCCAGAGCACAAATGTTCAGAAAGTACAAGTCCTTTTGACAAGATCGAGAACATATGGAAGATGAACCACGTGCGGGAAGACTTTCAAACTCCAAAAACTAATGACAATGTGGAAAGAGTGAAATCTGTTGGAGAGCATGTCGTCGATAGATGGTGAGAATGATTAATAGTGAGTTCAATTGGAACGTATTTACCTTCCATCTAATTTTAACACAGGATTTGAACATGAGAAAAGAGCGTCAAAATAGTTTCAAAGAACCACGTCACACGGCAATCTCTCAATCAATTTTTGGAAGAAAAAACCCTAGTTGCAAGAAAGCTTGCGACCAGTTGGCACGTGCTTGGCTTTTGGCTGCCACGCTTGCAATTGAAACACATGCTTTCATACAATCTGCCTTTCCTTGTACTTGAAAGCGATGCTTTAGACCCTTCCCAGAGCGTTATAGCATCACTAGCCGTTCATTGTCTTTTTGACTTGACCTGACTTGTAAAACGTTTCCATCAAGCTTGAATGCAACACTGAATGCCAGGTTGCCCCCATGTAACTTCGTAACTGGTATCCAGCTTGCGGCATGCTTGTACGTTTTCCAATCAAGCTAGATTCAAGCGTGGCCGACTTGCAATTCAAGCTTAAAGCAAGCGGTTTGCAAGTTGTCTCTGTTAGTAGGGAAGCATTTCTTTAGTTTCTCAGTCAATATGACTTCTTTTATTATTATTGCTCAGAAACTACTTGAAAGGGGACCATTTTATACTTTGAATAATATTCAGAGTACACAGAGAAAAATCCGTTCTCCGGACAGCGGTATATTGTACAAATATGCGGTATCCTCTTGCTTACTATAGAAATCAGTACGGAGCATACGTTATTCGTATGCTACATAGGCACTGCCCTTAGATGTTACATCATCTCGTTGCAGGATGTCTGACATCTAACAGTTTCCCTATATCACATGCAAATACTTATGTTACCTTCGTCAGCTATATGTTATATACGTCCATTTGTATGTGAGATCCTGACCACCTACATTGTTTCATACGGAAAGTACGTATAGATGGAACACTTATACAGAACACTTACATAAAACATGCGTTTTCAGTTATACGTCTGTTGTACGTTAAGTCCAAAAACTACAGGAATTACGCATGTAACCTATCTTTTTAAGTACACCAACTACAATTTTTTTCTCAGTGTACTCTACTTAAATTACTACATAATAAACTTTGCTCATATCTCCTACCTCAGTAGGAATTTTTTTCTCTCTCTTTAATAGTACGTGTGGCTTGATCTGTTAATACTGCAGTCTTTTGTTGATGACATATAGTTAGATATCCATGCTGGGAAGTTGTCTTCTTTATTTCATCATACTGATCGAAGGGAAATGTGTTAGGAATTTGACATATGTTTTACCCAACGAAGCTGTATGTGACGAGAACCTACAAACATTGTGTAAAGTCAGAATCATATACATCGTTACTGAGAATCGAACCTGAATCCTCTGCAACTTCCAAAGGGCCATGAGATTGCTCTTGAGTCCAATTATGAGTGAGAAAGCGCAAAGATGTTGAGTAAATATAATAAGTGATGTGAGATTTGGAGAAAATGTTTGCCTTAACCACACCGGGAGTTCTAATACTTTTAAGTGGCTGCCTATTTTGTTCCTAGGCGATCGTTTCGTCCTTGTTCGTTTTCAGTTATGTTTAAGGGAAAAGAGCACAAAAACTGACAAAAGACAACATATTGTTACAGCATGTCTCTAGAAAACAAAATAAAAGCAAAAGTCACTACAACTACAAAGTGTTAGTCTAAGAAATACAACTCAGTATTATTATTAAGTTTATAAGTACAATTCATCAGTCTTCACTATATATCTCTTTTAAATTTTTCTCAGCACACCATAGTTTAATTTCATATTTTTTTGATGTACCGCTTTTGAAACTTTTCCGCTCCAGATCTGGACATCTGTGGTGTGGCTGGGTGTCTCTGTTTGACAGTGTGTCTTTTTTTTAAATTTGCTTCTTCTTTAATGTTTTACAAGGAACAATTTACAGATATAACGAGAATTACTGTGGATGGAATATTTTCGTGAAAGAAATTTAAGAACGATAAAGTACAGGCATGTCTTCAAAAAGCAAAATTTCAGATCCATAACACTTTTCCTTAAAGCGAATTTGATTCTCTCAAACTGGAGATAATTTAAATCTGTTTCTCTCTTATAAATCTACCTTGTTTCTTGAATTTTTTTGCTTATATCTCATACAAACTTCCTTGCTCTGTGTGCTAAGTCTTCGTTATATGCTACCTCCTAACTTTCTGTCGTAACTCCCGGCGGGAGTTCATGTGGTTCGGATTCCACGTCAATCAGTAGGTCTCGTCTCATATAGTATCGCTCCTCAAAGGGACGTTAAACTCTAAATCAACTCAACTCAACTTTCTCTTTAAAAGGACGAAATGCGTATACAGCTCGTATGAATTGCGATTTAACATGGATCATATTTTTTTTTATTATTATTATATGTCTCGAGATTGTACTTTAAGAAAAACAAGATAACAATTCAACTTAAACAACAAGTACGTTATTGCAGATGTATTACTGTTACCAGAAGTTCTCATTTACCCGTATATGTCTTCCTTTTTCGATCCTAAGGTTAGCCGCATATTGACCACAATAAGGGCAGCCAAACTGTGGCAAAGGGAGGTAGGAGTAGATGCAAAGAGTGAGGCCTGAGTACATTGACTGTGTGTTTTTAGTCACAACGTTTGGCACGCCTTTGCCTAACACATAATCGAGTGAATATGCGATACGAGTCTTGGTTGCATTACTCGTTTACAGTATTGAGTCGGCTCGGCTATCTTGTTCTTTGGTTAATATACAGCTTGCCTAATAATGGTCCGAGCAGATTTTTTTTTTTTTTTTAGCAAATTGTATTTTTAAGGGTACAGCCAACTGCTTCAAGAGTCGTTATACATATATATATGACTTAATATTTCAGTAATCGATATTGTAAATGAAATGAAGGGTTAAGATCCCACAAATATGTCCTTTAGGCTAAGGAAGACGATGATTAAGGCAAGAAAATGAATATGGGATAATTGGTGGAATAGGAATGTGGAAGGAAACGGGAGTACCCCGAGAAACCCATGGGCACGATGTTGTCCACCACAAACTTACTTTGCCGGAGATTGAACCAGGGACCCCATGCACCAGAGGTAAAAGCCTTTACCACTGAGGCTTTTTTTCTTTAACCGGTATTGTAAAAGTTTAGTTGTAAAAATTATATTATGTTGCTATACCGTTAAAAATCTGTTAAGGAATATAAATCTTTTTTTTAATTTAAAAATTCCAGGGTAATTCAACACATTCCGTTGTAAGTGCAACGAAAATACTTCTGTAATCGGTATTGTAAAAGTTTAATTGTATAAATTATATTTTCTCGTTATGGGATTGAAGAGATTTGTCGAGTAATGTCTTACTCCTATCAATCTCTTATATATTTTTTTGAAACTTATAAATGTAGTTTTGTTTTAAAAGTCTTGTCATATAGTAACCGTAGCACCGATGGAAGTGCAATGGGTAAGGTGGCTACCACCAGACCGGTAGCCAGCTGAAAAATGTAAGGGGGCCCGGTAGTAGTTAGGGGGAGCCGATACAACCGTATTATAGTTCATTTGCAAGCCTACCTTGAAACTTTTAGGGGGACGGCCCCCTAGACCCTCCTGGATAGGGCCTGGCTACCACATTTGCAGACTAAAAGAAAACGAGACATTGTATGAGTAGTTACAGTATATTGAAAATTCTGTACTTGCTTTTTGCTGAAATATCTCAGCATTAATTAAATAATAGTCAACACTCACCAAAAGTAGGCGACGGAGAGAGAAATTAATATTTCTGCTAGCTGAGAATTGATGGCAAATAAAAACGATTTTGTTAAAAACAAATAGCACGAATGTTGTTACTTTATGCTTCAGAGGGAAGCTGGAACGTCTGAAGGCCTGGACAATTCCTAGTGTATAGATGATGTGAATACAAGACAACCAAGACGTCTGGAAAGCGCTATTAACCTTTTCAGACCTGATATTTTGTATACGCATCGATTTTTATTTTTATTTTGTAGTATTATGCTTTCTTGACTTAACAAATGAATTGCAATCGCCATTTTGATTCCCGTTGTCATATTTATATAATTAAGAGACGTACACATTTGTGTACACTAGGGTTAAAACATGTATGAAAATACAAAATTACAATAATTGAAAATATTGTATTCTGCATAGTTTAGAGACTCGAAAAGCATCACTAAGAGCAGAAAAATTACTGCAAATTATTATTTTTCGCTAAAAGTAGAACAAACAAACATGGCTGAACTTCGTCCATCATGATATCGCTACAGTGTTAACAAATCAATTTACATATTGAGTTCGGATTTTTAATTTAATTTGAATTATTGATTTTAAAATGTCCATCTGGAGCATTGTGGTTCAGTAGTGGAGCGCTTACCGTTTACCTCTGGTGTGTGGGGACCTTGGTTCGATACCCGGTCAACTAAGTGTGGGACCCTGATTCGATACCCGGTCAACTAAGTGTGGGGACCCTGGTTCAATACCCGGTCAACTAAGTGTGGGGACCCTGGTTCGATACCCGGTCAACTAAGTGTGGGGACCCTGGTTCGATACCCGGTCAACTAAGTGTGGGGACCCTGGTTCGATATCCGGTCAACTAAGTGTGGGGACCCTGGTTCGATATCCGGTCAACTAAGTGTGGGGACCCTGGTTCGATATCCGGTCAACTAAGTGTGGGGACCCTGGTTCGATATCCGGTCAACTAAGTGTGGGGACCCTGGTTCGATATCCGGTCAACTAAGTGTGGGGACCCTGGTTCGATACCCGGTTAACTAACTAACGTGGGATTTGTCGGGATACTCCCGTTTTCTCCCACATTCTCATTCCATTAATTCTTCCAGTATCATTCATTTACCTTAATAATCATCCGTCTCCCTTAGCCTAAAGGGCATAATAGTGGGACGTTAAATTGAAATGTCTCATTTCAATTTTTAAATGTCCATCGATATAGCTACATTAACGAATTCATCGTGTACGCTGAACAATTGCTCCATTTGTTCAAATAAATGCAGTGTGTTTGAAAAAAGAACTCCCTAGTTTTAATGTGTACTAGAATCTGTACAAAGAGACATACACTATTCTAGTTTGTGGTGTTTCATTCATCAACTCTCCAAGTTTGGCTCCCCTGCAGTTGGCAGGTCTCCTTGACCTTGAGACGACACCAGTGCTGTGTTTTTTCCCTCTGTTTCCTTAGTTCAGTCCAGGCAGGCGTGCAGTGCAGAGCAACACAGCAATAATGTGTTTTCCGCAACGGAAAACGCAGCGTGTTATTTGGCTTATGAAAACTGAGTCAGTTATAACAGTGCAACGTAATTTTAGACGTCAGTATGGTGATGAACCACCTACAGCAAAAACTATCCGTCATTGGCTAAAGTCTTTTAAGGAAACCGGTAGTGTTTTAAAAGCAAAATCACCAGGTAGACCGAGAACTTCTGAAGATGTTGTTCAGCCCAGACTTAACCCCACTGGACTTTTTCTTTTGGGGCCACATAAAAAATGTTGTGTAAGTGAAAAGATCAGAGACATCAATAATTTACGGGAAAGAATCGTCGCGGCGGTTGGGACAGTTACACCTGAAATGTTGGTGAATACGTGGCGAGAAGTGGAATATCGTCTCGACGTGTGCAGAGCCACAAAAGAATCCCACGTTGAAGTCTACCAACATTAAACAAAACTTGACGGAATTCTCTTTCATGACATGTACTCGTTGATGTAAGTTTTCATTCATTTCCCAATTAAATTTATACTTAAAACTAGGGAGTTCTTTTTCAAACACCCTGTAAATAAATACGTTATAGGTTTATAATGAAAAGTGTTTAAGGACCATTTTAAATTCAAGTTTTTAATCCATAATTAGCTGTACCCATTCCTAAGTAACCTACATCGTACACAATCTAGCATGTACACAAATCTGAAAGTGCGTACGCAAATGAAAATTTTTCCACCTCTGGCAACGCTGATGACAGAAACCAGTACCCAAACTTAATACCATGAGCATTTGTAACAAGAAATCTTCAGTGTAATTATGCTGTTCCGCACTTACTGCAAACATAATTTCTTCTTCTTTTCTGTTATTGTTGTTGTTATTATTTGTTTATTTTGTTTTGTATTTTTTGTTTAAGGAAGAGAATTGTCTTTTATGCTTTGAGAGAGAGAGAGGAAGTAGAATTAATGAAGATTGTGGAGCGGGGAGGTTAAAAGTTAGAAAACTATGTAATAACATGCAATGCGCTAGAGTGGACAGTGAAAGGAAACCAAATAATTGCATGGGAAAAGGAGTTTTAATTAAATCTTTCTGTGTTGATGTCCTACAACAGAATTTCACAGTAAAAATAAACAAAAAAAAAAAATGTTTCGGCAGCATGTATACGACTGGAGGAAAATATTCATGCAAATAATGAATTAAAATGGTTTTTGACTTTCCTTAGCTGTATTGTTGCTTCATGGTTAGCTTTTCCTGTTTCATATACAGCGGAACATTGTATATTTGAACGAAATCTTAACCATATATAAAACTACATGAGCGGACATAAATTAAATCGGTACTTCCGGTTGACGTGGAAATTTGGCATGATTGTAGCTTTCCGAGACTAACTTGAAATTCTGTATGCTTATACGTTTTCGTCAGCGTTAACTAAATAAATCGCTAAAACAAATAAAAATTTTCAATTATAGAGTGGTTTTATGGGGAACTGAAAAATCTTTCCTATGTTATTTATATGGGGCGTCTTCTGCACCCCAAAATGTTTAGGCACTTCCGGCAGGATTAGAATGATGACATTTCGTATGATTGTAGCCTTCCAGGACTAACCTACAGGAAAATTGCTGAAAGTGAATATTTTTAATTTTTAAGAGATCTAAAGAGGGGATGAATAAATTCCCATGTTATTTAAATGGGCGTTTTCTTGGGATACAAAATCTGATCTTTTTGATAGTTGAAATAGTAGAAAAAAGCTTGAAATTTGGTGGAATTGTGGATTTAAGAGGTGCAAGGCCGTAGGCCGAGTAAACGTGAGAGTCAGGGGCGAAGCCCCCAGCTGTGCCAAATTCAGGAAATGTAATTAAAGAGCAAATGCACAAAATTCACTCTTGATGCAAAGGCTCATACCTAAGAGATGCGAGGCTGTAGGCCGAGCAAACGCAGGGGTCTGGGGGCGGAGCCCCCAACTAACCAAAGGTTAGTCTAATATATAAAATTGAAAGTGTCTATGTTTGTTACTTCATTACTCTTGAACTACCTGACTGATCTCGATCAAATTTTCAATATAGGCGAGATTTCGGCCTCGAATGGTTTTTATCGTTTCATTTTGTCGGCGTAACTTGGAGCAGAGGGAGGAGGAGATATATAAAAATTATTGAAAATGACCGATGTTCTTGTGCAATCCATAGTTTTCGGGGTCGCTGAGCGAGCTGTTTAACTCCAAGTTCATCCCGCATTGCCCTTTATATCCAAAATAAAAGTATTCTCCTCGTGAGAAGAACGGGCAATCTGTTAGTAGTAAACAAGTAAACAATCTGACAGTATTAGTCAGTTCCAGTGGCGTATTTACGATTTTGTTTCGAGGAGGGGCCTTGCTAACTTTCGGGGGGGAGTGTGCTTTGCCTGAAAATATGAAAATTCTGCAAGATATTTCATATACTTTACTATAGTAAGTAAGATTCCGGGGGGCTCAAGCCCGGAGACCCCCCTAAATACGCCACTGGTCAGTTCATTACATTTGTTTTGGTTTACCTTCCCTCGCTAATGTAATAGCTAGCGTCAAGCCTCCGATTTCTCTGTAACTTTGGGGGGGGGGGCATTCATTAAAAATACATATAACAAGAGAAAATACATATTCATAAAAATACAGGGCGGCACACGAGCTTTGGGATGACCCGGGCCCCCCGGCTCCCCAGGATCGGTGCCCTTGGCTAGCGTACGGCGCTTTTAGTGCATTTGCTCCCACGTCAAGAACCATTGAAGCGCATTGCGATGGTTTGGATTCTAACTTAAAACTGTAAGTTCACGTCTTATATATCCTTGGCGCTCAACAGAGGTGCTAGTAAACAAAAAAGATTAAAAACATGTTTAGCACAATAAGATAACCGTTAGTTGAAATGGGTTTTCCTAATCAAAATCACATTCCCTAACGTGTTAGGTCTAAATACAGGTTTCGATTCATGTGCTAGTGGCAGTTAATGGCCAAGGTAACGGTTGCTAAATATTCTGTGGTATATATCATAAACAGAGGCTTATTGTGCTTAGATTTGCGAAAACGTATATGGGAGTTTGTGTTTTAGGGGCGTCCGGTCCCCCCCAAAACTTCTGAATGCAACATACACTTGTATACTTTCTCAATAAAAATATACTTGTTTAGCAGGGAAATGATTCATGTAAGAAGAAAATTTGATCTTACAACTTCATCTCTACTGTTTCTCTTACAAAAACAATCTAGTTCTATCATTTGGTTTCTGAAAATATGGGTGGAAGTATTTTACAATTATTATTGTCTTTTTTAGTGCAGAATAATGAATTTTTAATTCTACACAGATGTGCTGGCTTGTAGTGTTGGACCACCCTAACTGAGCTTATTCTGTGATCTTATTTTGGATTAAATATGCATATCTAAATTATCTATTTGACCATAGAGTAACAATCGAGCAGTAACAAGTGAAAACTTGAATATTCGTCAGCAATCATAATCTGGAATCCACATTTTAAGAAAGATATACAATTTGAAATAGATCAAAACAAATTCTTGAGGCATATATATATATATATATATATTACAAAATACTATATTAAAAATAACGTCTAATTATTTTTGTATCGGTCTTGTTATTATGTTTTCGGGGGACATAGTGGGTCAGTGGTAGAGTGTTTACCTTGATGCGTGGGGTCGCTGGTTAGGTCCCCTGCGAAATAAGTTTGTGGAGGACAACAACGTGTCCGTGAGTTTTCTCGGGATACTCTCGTTTCCTTCCACTTTCTCATTCCACCAATTCTTCCATCATCATTCACATATTTTAATCATCGTCTCCCTTAGCCGGAAAGGTATAAGTGTGGGACGTTAAACTCACAGATTTATTTAATTTTATTTCATTTCGTTCCCACTTTCCTTGTTGAACTTTAGCAGTTTAAGAGAAAGAGAAACTGTACATTCTATTTTAATTTTAAGAAATACGTATATTGTCTAATAAATTTAATAGTTCAACGTTATTACAAATACAATCCATTTCATATAACAAGTTATTATTCCAGAAATCAAAATTTATTTTACATTCCTAGATCAGGCAGCATAATTTGTGTAAATTTGCACATCATGAAAACTGCGCAGATTATATGATAAGTTTAATGACACGATTGATGTTTTTTTTCAGAGGTTCGAGTTAAATGTATTAAATATCTATACGAAATAATTCATAACGTTTATGCATAATTATTTTTGTTTGACAACTTATTCTTGTATGTGTATTCTTAATTTTTCTTGTTATATATATATATATATATATATATATATATATATATATATATATATATATATATATATATATATATATATATATTGTGCATTCTTTTCATGATTTTCATAGTAAGACATAATAAGTTACAAATTATAATTTAAAATAAAGTGGGTTTTAAGCTTTGGTCAGTGTCTCTTTTGTTAAAATGATTTTCATGTGTTACTTATCTTTATTTTTATTTTAATGCATATTGTTCTTTTTTCTTTTTCTTTCTGTTTTGGACATATTGTAAGGTTTATATGGTTATTATATGTAAGTTAAGAGGGTATGCTATGGACCTGTATACTTTCAATTTAATAAATAAACAATTATAGATGACTGATGAATTACAGGATAAAATAAGGGAAAAAAATGAAGGTGATGGTAGAATTGTCGAAATTAGAAAATAGGAGGAAACGGGAATATCCCAAGAAAACTCACGGACACGATCTTATCCACCACAAACTTACTTGAACGGGGATCGAACTAGGGACCTCATGCACAGAGGCAAGCGCTCCGCCACTGAGTCACCGCGCCCCTCGATAAATAGAGAGCATAGAAATGCAGTTTTCTTTAGTGAATCAAGCATTATAGAGTTAGGCTTAGATTATAGTGTCTTATATGGCATTTTTAAAGCTTATTGTAGTTCAATTCAAAGCAATGATATATTTAGCTTATCTTTGAAAACGATAGATTATCTTTTTTTTTTACTGAAACTTCTCATCAATTTCTAGCACATTCTAGATTATATTTCTTCACGTTTTACTGCTACCTTTAGTCGAAATAGAGACACTCTTAGAAATATTGACGGGGCCCGGTGCCTCAACCGATACAGTGCTCATCTGTGGTGCATGAGGTTTCTGGATCGATTCCCGGAGAAGTAAAATGAAATGAAATATTTGAGTTTTACGTCCCACGGTTATGCAGGTTAGGCTAAAGCAGACGGTGATGATGAGTGATGAATGAAATGGTGGAATGAAGAAAGTGGGAGGAAACGGGAGAACCCCGAGAAAACCCACGCACACGGTGTTTGTCCACCACAAAGTTCACTTGGCGGGAGCTGGGATCGAACCCGGGACCCCAGGCACCACAGGTGAACGCTCTACCACTGAGCCACCACGGCCCGGCCCGGAAAAGTAAGTTTATGGTAGACAACATAGTACCGTATATCTTGGATATTTCTGTTTCCTCTCACATTCTCATTCCATTAATTTTCCATCATCATTCACTTGCCTTAATCATCGTCTCCCTTAGCCTAAAGGGCATATTCATGGGACGTTAAACTGAAAGATTTGTTTTCAAAAATATTGACAATGGTGACGTCATTTCAGAGTTCGCCGAAGAGGACGGGCAAGATTGTTCTCAAACACAAGAGTTCCAAGTTTTTCATTCGTATTTTAGAATACAATTTATTAAAAAGTAGGTGTTTCTCAAACTCAGAAAAGATATTTGCCTCCTGTCTCTTCCCAAATGACGCGCCTGATAACTTCTAATTGAAATTTCTTAAAATCTATTGAGTTTCAAAACTTTTGGGCTCATCTAGAGCTTTGTTTACTGAGTGTGGTATTCAGAACAGAAGCAATAAAAAAAAACATCAAACTTAAATAGAGAGATTAGCTATTTCAAATTGGTCTTTTCAAAGTAGTCTTTTACTTTTGATATTTTTATGTTATACTCTTCGTTTGCTTACACTTTCAATGTTTTCTTCGTGTCGAAGGTTCCATTAGGGCTAGAAGGTTAACATCTATATCAGTTTGAAATTCGGGGGTAACAGCAAAGAAAACAATGCGCTATTTTTCAATTGATCTTTCCAAGGTACTCCTTTTCTTTTGATATTTTTGTGTTGTACTTTTAGTTTGCTTATATTTTCTTTGGTTTCTTCGTGACAAAGGCTCCATTAGGACTAGAAGGTTAACATCCTATATCAGAAATCAAACTTGGAGCTAACAGTAAAGAAAGTATGCACTTTAGCCGATTGACTACCAAGTTCATTGTATAATTCCCCATTACGCAAATTTCTGGATTTTCAATGACGTAAAATCTTCACACACAGTTTTGTCTACTTATTTTGAAAGGTCCAAAATATGTTGCAAACAAATAACAGTTTTACGTGTACACCACGTCAGGGAGTTTGGTCTTTTACGTCGTTATATTTTCTCAATTAATTTTGAAACTGTAGTAGTGAGATTACGGTCAAGATTGAATATACTCATGGGACGCCTAACTAATTTGAGAAAATAGATTTTCATTAACTATTACCGTTTTTTACTCTGTAGTGATCAATGTTAAAGCCGGAAGTGGTAATTTTTGCCGCTTCCGGTTTGCACAGAAGAGTAAGAGACAGGATGTTACTTAGTCTTGTAACGCAGAATCTATTTTTTTTTTAAATCTTCTCACTATTTTTTATCGTTTTTACTCTATGTAGATCCGTGTTGAAACCGGAAGTTTTAGTAGATTTCTATCACTTCCGGTTTTGATAGAGACTTGAGGATGCAAATAAAATGTATTCTTGGGACGCTTAAGCAATTACAGGAAACCGCTTCTCGCTATCTATTAGCGGTTTAGCTCTACGGTGATCGACGTTAAAACCGGAAGTAGTTGATTTCCAGTACCTCCATCAACTATCAAGTTTCCTAACTTTTAATTCTCTATATCCTGAGCGGCCGCGGTGGCTCAGTGGTAGAGCGTTCACCTCTGGTGCTTGGGGTCCCGGGTTCGATCCCAGCCCCCGCCAAGTGAACTCTGTGGTGGACAAACACCGTGTGCGTGGGTTTTCTCGGGGTTCTCCCGTTTCCTCCCACTTTCTTCATTCCACCATTTCATTCATTTCTCATAATCACCGTCTCCTTTAGCCTAACCGGCATAACCGTGGGACGTAAAACTCAAAGATTTCATTTCATTTTTTCTATATCCTGAGCAAAATGGATGGTGTTCCATCAAGTAATTCTTGACATTCTTGAGGACACTCACATACACGGACAAACATAATAATTATATAAAGTAGCCTTTGTATACCAAACTCTTTAAAAACTGATAGGTGCATTTGTGAGGAATTAATACCCGGTCTTCCATATCCTACGATGATTCTTCGATGTTATTTTTCCAGCAACACATCATTTCCCTGTGTTTATTACGTATTCTCCATCAGTCCCGTAATCGGTTTTTTCTCAACATTTCTCCTTTACGCTGCATGTTTGTTGTTGCAGAAAAAATGAAGCAATGAAAAGACAAACGTAATTTGGGTAGTATAGTTAATACTGCCAAATTATGTTGATAAATCACATAATATAAGAATCACTAATTAAACCAACATTCTGGATAGCATCCATAATACGAAACAGCCTTAACACCAGGATTAGATGTCTATTCTTATGCAACCCAACGTAACGCGGTGTGTTGTGTGTTGCCTATAAACACAGGCAATCAAATCAACAGGGGATCATAGAAAACGTCGCTGCCGATGTTAGTGTGTGGTCCATGTAGGAATAAACCGCTTAATACGCACGAAGCATCACCTCCCCCCTCCCCAACTCTCCCTCTTTTCATCCAAATTCTCATCTACTCACTCATTTGACTCTCATAGAGCTGGCATAGACACTCGCTGTTTCGTATGCATCCAATACAGCACCTGACATTGTACAGTGCCTCTAAATCAGTTGCTTAGATTAAACATGGCTTTGAAACACAAACACATAGCGGGTATTTGCTTTTCCTATTTGTTAGTCACTAAATCCAAGTAGGTCACTCAGTTGGATAGTTCAACAAAGTGATAGAAACACCCATACAAGGTTTTTGTTTTCATATATACAAAATGATCCGTGGTATATACAAGGCGTGTCTCTGAAAGTGATCTATATTTCAGTTATATATAATTTCCAAACCGAAGTTCAAGTTTTGGGAAATGGGGTCCAACACTGCAATACACTACGCATATATAATATTGAGCAGGTATTATTCTGCACCCAAAAGGCGATAAGTAATTGTAAAATTCTTCCTCCTATACTTTCAGAAAAAATGATAGAACTCAATTGCTTTTATAAGAGAAAAAATACAGATGAAGTGTAAGATCAAATTTTCAAGCTGCAACAATCATTTCTCTGTTAAACAAGTATAGTTTTAGTGAGAAGATGTACAGATGTATATTGATTTATAGGAAGTTTTGGGTTGTCTGCGTCTGGACCCGTTGGAACCCCTTGTTTATATATATTCAGAAGTTGTTCATTGTCTCGCTAGATGACTGAAAGAAAACTAAAACAGCTAAAAGGGAAGTATCTAGGTACAGTTGCACAGTTTTGCCAAATAAATGCAGCCAGTTATTTTCCTTTAAAATGGCTTATTGTCTCAATTTTGGGTACAAAACCTTAACTCACCGATTTGAAATAGAGATCTTAAATGGTCGAAAACAACCAAATGTTTTGTTTATTTAGTTCTATTTATAAATGCGAATACACAGCTTTCCAAAGAGTTGTACGTTGGGAGATGGTATTTTTTTATTCTAAACAAGTACAGCAAGATAGATTAAAATAAATATATGGAAACTCGTATTTCTCTTTGCCCTCGCTTGCAAAAACCTAACAGAAGTACTCTTCAGAAGAGAATGAAACACTGGAATTTTCACTAAAATAAAGTCGCAGTACATGAATATAAGTTATGAAGCCCCAAGATTTGTATATGGAGGTGAAAGCTCCATATGTTTCTGGACTTTGACGCTCAGCATAGCACATTCCGCTATGGTTTAGTTCTCCACGTTACCTTAGCCACCTTGTATTAAAAATGACTTAATAAACCGCAAAACCACACTGGAAAGATGGTTGTAACAAGAACGAAAATCGAAGCCAGTTGTCAGGTAGACATTTTTTTTTTTACCGACTACGCTACTGCACCTCTCGAAATACCATCATATACATAAATAATTATTGTATGTTTCATTTATTTGTACCAGGATTCGAAAATAGGAACACCCACCCATTCACAAACGCTATTTAACGTTTGTTTCATAAAACCCTAACAACACGAGGTTGCGAAATCATGACAGCCAAAATGGGGAGAGACAAGCGTGTTAATTAGAAATGAAACTCTTCGCGTTAAACTCTTTCGACTTAGAGAATTCACATATTTGAATATTCATAATTATTAAAATATGTAAGATTAGGGACACTGCCAAACCGCTAGTCCATTGGTTAATTACATCTGAAATACTTGTTAATTACATTTGAATTATTTAGTTCTTATGCAAACTTTATTCATTCCCACGGCCGGGAAGTTATTTGTGAAGGAATTTCCTTCCAGAAATATTAAGTTTGGGAATTTACACCTGCCAACTCCCTAGGATTTTACACTATGTTTAAAACTATAATTTATTTCCTTACAATTTACCTGTATATTTTGTAATTTCAAGAACATATTTGTAAAATGTTTTCAATTCGACCGTGCTTTGACCTTTTGGCATGGCGTCTACCTAATACCTGTACCACCGTTCTTTTCATGGAGCCAATCCACCCTGTTTCTAACCCAATCCGTGAAGAAAAGTATGGAAGATCATTTGTCTATTTGGAAATCTCATTGTTCTCCATGCAGATTTAATTCAATTGTCAAAGGACTTGTGAATAGAGAAGTGACCCTGGATTTTATTCCCAAGGTGTAAGACACAGACCATATACGTAAATATCTCGCGAAACCGTTAGCTCATGTCTTATATACCTTCAATTGTAAGACTATAGATTAAACTCACCCGGTGGAATCCTTGGTTCGATTACAGTTTCCATCAAGTGGGCTTTGTGGTGAACAAATGTGTGTTTATGGTATTTCTCGGGTCTTGATGTTTTCTTCCATTTTCATGATTCCAACATTATCATCCATCTGATCATCACAATCTCCCTTAACGTTAGTGAATAATTTTAGGACGTTAAACTAAAAAATGCATGTCAAACTCCAAGCAAATGAATACAAAATACAAATTTAGTAAACTTACAAACAATAACAGACATGCATTTGTCATGACATAATTGTAAAATTCAGTTGCTCTCGTTACGTGTAGAAGCAGCGGTTGAAAAGTTTCTCCGTTTTACAAAGACAATAGAAAATAGAAGTCGGGTGCGTACGTCATACGGCCCTCGGAATACGTGACTATAATCGAGTAATAGAAAGATATACCTCTTGAGTCGTAGAAAATATCTTCATTCTACTATCACATATATTTAGTCTCCACACTCTGAGCACAATGATTCTATCATAATTTACTACTACTTTCCTTCATAAATTCGCTAATTGTTATTAATGCGCATATACCATTTCACAATTTTACATTGATTAATATGTATTATCAAACCGTAAACATCTAACTATTTCCAAAGACTCAATCCTAAAATTCAATGTGCCAGAGATTCCATAACATTTCGTGCCGTACCACCAACCTATCAACAGTATCCTCCTCCCTGCTACTTGCACCAAAGCTGAAACGGGTAAGTGTTAATGTGCCGGGTACAAACAACTTCACTGCTGATGTCCCATTAAACATCCAGTATCAAACAATAGTTGTGAATGGACCGCGGAGGTTCAGTGGTAGAATGCTCATCTCAAGTGCGTGGGGTCCCTAGTTCAATCCAGGTTTCGCTAATCGTTTCCTTCCACTTTCGTCAATCACCGTCTTCCGTAGACTTGGACCATAGTCTGGAACGTTAAAATAGCTTTCAAAAGCTGTTAAGGGAAGAAATCCGTAACTATTACGATTTACGGCACGAGTGAATGCAACGGGTCTTGTTAACACATGCTAGTGTCTTAGGCTATTTTTACAGAACACAATTCCTCCCTCCAGCACTAAAGTTCTTGTGTCGGAAATCACAATGACGAAGTTGATGTGGACAACGGACCCAGCGTCTACACAAAATAGAATTGTTGAATTCGGCAGAATCACTCGAAAAAGAAAAGAGCATATTTTAATTAGTGGTGGGCACAAAAACCGGTTTTTCGGTTTTCGGTTTTTAGAAAAAAACGGTTTCGGTTTTTTACCTGGTCCGGTTTTCTTCAAAACCGATTCCGGTTTTTTCCAAAATTTGTTCTATTTCTGGCCAGAATGATGTTTCGTTGTTCTCCGGAAACCGAATCCATTTCCACAGAAATAGTTTTATGTGTTTTCGAAAAGTTTTCACCGAATCGGTTTTGGAGAAAACCGAAATGTCGGTTTTTCGGGTTTTGGTTTTTATAAAAACCGGTTTTGCCCATCCCTAATTTTAATGCGGAAACACCCTTATGAGAAATTTCAAGTATAATACATTAATATAAGTTTTAATAAAAAAAAGGGGGCAGAGGGAGCCAAATATTCCGCCATAGGCTCTAGTCTACTCAGTATAGACGGGAGAGGGACAAAAATATTCCGCCCTAGGCTCCACTTTACTCAGCCTAGGCAAAAGAGGAGTCAAATATTCCGCACTAGGCTCCAGCCTAGGCGTGAGAGGGAGCCAAATATTCTGCTATAGGCTCCAGTCTACTCAGCCTAGGTGGGAGAGGGAGTCAACTATTTCACCCTAGGCTCCATCCTCCTTGGCCTAGGCGCTCATTCGGGGCTCTTCTTGACGATACGAAACGATAAGAGGATCTAAATAAATTATTATTTTTCATGTTAGGAAATAGAAGCTCACTGTCATGTCTCCGATGCTAATAAGTCGAGTTTCAGCTTTTATATTCCCTACACCCAAGCTCTATTTTTTAACGTTTTTACATGGAAATACTTCAAATATATATTCTAATGTTATATAATAAATGTACTATTTTCCTAAAACAATGATTTGAGATTTCAAAAACACGTTAAGGATGCCAAAAGTGGGCGGTTATACAACAATGCAATTTAAATCAGCAGTCGCAACTGGTAAAACTATAAGAAAAAAAGCATAACAAAAGAAATTGTGTTAACATTAAAATAATTATTGATTGTTATTGTATCGCTTAATTGTGATATTTGTATTCTGTTCGAGTTAAGAACGATTTTATGACAATATATATGATAGTAACTCTATGTAACTTTACTGAAGAATGTATGTAGTACTGAAGTGTTCATTGCGTAGTTGCTAAGGAATATTAATAATCACTAAGAGGTACCGGCAAGAAGCCAGGACCTGTTTTACAAATTCCAGTGACATGATATGTAATTATGTCACAGAACGTGTTTCTCGAGAAAGTTGTAGAGATTGTAAAAACGTGTATAAGCCCAAAAAAGGGACAAAACATTGAACAAAGAAGAAGACACTTATGAGTCGCATTCCTTTCTAGTATATTATCTGGCCATTTTTATGTTTGTATGAGACTTCATCTCGTTGCTAAGTGGTTGTGTGTTTATACTATAGGTGTCTTCTTTGCCTCCCCTGCAACTCTCACGACCTTTCTATCTCTTCTCTCTCTCTGTTAATACCTTTTGCAATATTCCAACAATTTATAGAACCAGAAACAACAGGCCAAGCAAAGTCCAGCTTCGTAATTCTGCATAGTTTACATACTTTACCCCGTCGGCAAGGATTATAATTTGAATACCCCACTCTCACCTCCTTCCACCCGGCAGCTCGACGAATTTTACCTCCTTCCTGTTCTGCCTCCAAGCTTTACGTTCCTTTCCATCCCTTCCCCTCTTTTGGATAAAGGCATTGTATATATATATATATATATATATATATATATATATATATATATATATATATATATATATATATGTATATATATACATGGAGGAGTGTGTAAGGAAACGGGTTGGGTGGACCTGCTTACAACGCTTGTGGAGTTTAATTTAATATCCTGGAAGTCTTTCCACCCGCCTCACCAGCTCTCCTTCGTTTGCCCGCAATTTTCTAAGTCAAGATACTAAAAAAAACTGAGAGAAAAGAAAGAACTATATATATAAGTAGCAGTGGCGTACGTTGAATAGAAAAAAAAAAACGAAGGGGTGTGCATGAAGCTTTCTATAGAGACAGGGAGAAGAAAAGAGAAAAGGAAGCGGAAAAGACGAGAACGGAGATAAGAGAATGCGAGAAAGGAGGACGAGTGAGAGATACACAAAACAAGGAAAGAAGAATAGCGAAGGAGATATTGCAAGGTGCTTGAACAAGGGACATTTCTCCCTCCTCTTCCATTTCTTTTCTTTTCTTTTTTCTTTCTTTGTCTCTTCTCGTTGTAGTTCCGACATCGAAACAACGAACAAGGTTTGCAAAGTCTCCTTTTTTCAAAAAAAAAGAAAGAAAGAAATACTACACAAGGATCTGAAGAGGAAAAGAAAAGATTACAAGAAAGAAAAATAAAAAGAAGTGAGATAAAAGTTAAAAGAACATACTAGGGTGAAAGATGAGATACAATAGATACGAATATAGTGTTGTATGCAGAGTACGCCTCTGTTATTTCTCTCGTACCCTTTTTCACTTATTTATTTACTTATCTTGTTTTGCATGTATTTTCAAGATATTCAAAGATTATAATTAAAATTTCGTGTTTCGTTTTGCTAATAAGGAAAAAGCGCAACTACATACTGTACATTCTTTGGAATTCTAGGAAAACAAAACTGCAAGCGAAAAAATTGTAAATAGAAATGTAGAAGAAGGTAATAAATGGGAAGGCATAAACAAGGGAAAAGGTGAGAAATTGATGAAGAGACGAGAAGAAGATACAAAAGAAATATGAAGAGAACTTTCTAATTTTTCATTTAGGTGATAGTGTTATTTTTGAGTGCAACAGACCAAGCGGAATTCTATGGAATTCTAGAAGTATGCTAGGCGACAAAATACTCAAACCAAGAGGTCATGTGAGAAAGTGTAAATAAAGTAATGAAACTGGCTACACTGTGCACGAATCCGCAGGACGTGGAACTTAAAGGGCAGGTGAATGAACATGTGATAGTACAAGTGGGAATTCACTAGCGTCACGTTGGTTGTCCATAGCGATTATTTTAGTAAAGCAGGTTTTGCTTTTGCGTTCTGGCAAAGAGTGACACGAGTATTGAGCAACGGTATGCGATCAGGTCTTGCGATCAAACTTGAACACAGCGCAACGGAAGTTTGGGCAAAATTTTTCCAGGCTTACGGAGACAGTGTTTTGTCAAAGATCCAGGTGTTTCGTTGGTTTAAAAGAATCAATTGAAGATGAACCTCGTAACGGAAATCCTTCGGTTTCAAGAATTGATGCAAATGTCGAAAGAGTCTGGTAGCTTGTGCGTTTCGGTCATCAGTTTGACAATCAGAATGGTCGGAGTAGAATTGAATTTGAGTCACACTACCGTTTATTACCTGTTGAGCTGTTGGCAAATGAATTGAGAATGCGAGAGATCTGCTCCATTCTTCCAAACTGGTTAAGAGAATCCTCACGCAGGAGCAAAAGGACGTGCGAGAGAGAGGTGCGTTGATTGTTTGGATTCAATTGCAAATGATCCTATGTTTTGGAACCTGTCATGGTTCTGTCTTCAACATTGGGGGGACAAGTAAGACCGTTTTTTGACGCTATGCACAACCAACCTGATGCTAGCAAGTTCCCACTTACACTGACGGTACACCACATTTTCATTCACCTCCCCTCCAAGTCCCATGTCCCCAGCGTTGCGGGTTCGTGGTCAGGGCTGTCAGTCTCATCACTTTATTTACATACAATATTTATAATAGGAATGTAATCGCAACAAATCCGATATCTCGTCCTCATTATAATTTTCCTTTATTTCTGCTTCTCCTGGACCTTTCTAGATTGGAAGATATTCCTTACACGAAGTAGTGCTAATTCAGTACCAACGATATACATTGGAAGGATGTGTACAAGGATGTACTGGGAGAAATCAACATTAGAAAAATCAACGCTAGGCAATATGTAGAAAATGAATATGAAATAGTACCGGTAAGGTACGTATATGTGAAAGAAAGTGTTGAACATTGTAGGCGGTTCAGTTACTTCTTTGAATTAGTGTTAATCAATGACTAGAATACAGGAATCATAAGCTATTTAAGACCAAGTGATTGTGCAGTTACACACGTAATAGTTTTTTCTTACTTTTTAGAGAAGTACTGGCCGACTCTCAGTGAACAAAAGAATTGAAATTATAATACATACACAACACACAATCTTGAGATTGCAGGTTTGTAAACGTAGCCAAACATTCTTGAACAAAATTCGTAATAACTTTCAAGCTTCTAATTGTGGTAGGAGGCATCATCTGTACCCAAGCGAAAAAAGCATACACATCGTTTGGATAATGTGAGGACACTACATTCATACAACAGGTACTGACTGTTACTGATGAGAGCTTCGGAAAGTCTATGAGAGACCATTGCCTGAGATCTGAAGATGTCCAAAGGCGCAATCCGCACTATAGTACACGAGGTCAATCGCTGCAAGTTGTATGCTAAGATTAAAGAAAAAGTCACTTCATCATGCACTCGAGAACAATGACTTCTTCTATCAAAGAGATTACTAAACAAGGCCAAACTTCCGACGAGCCTCCATGTTCCTGGATTCTTTGTGATAAAAAAAATCGATCAGCATAAAAAATGAACGAGAGCAATGGTCCAAGGTTACGTGTAGATCATTCTAATATACTCCGTTCTATACAAACTAAGTTTTTCGCAACTAAGATATTTCTGACGGCGGCAGTGAATATCGAAGAATGTGTTATGTCATTACATTTCTTTTCCACAGGGTCCTCGGATGAAAGCTGGCATTCTAGAAACAGTTGTCAAGCTGTGGTTGAGCAATGTATGCAACGGGAGACCGCACATGTCTCAGCAAGACGCTGTACTTACTCAAAAGGCTGTGACGACCAACCTATTCGTTTACGTCACTGTAAACTTGTGAACACTCGACTCACATGACCCAAATTCTGTAGACTATTACGTCTGGCGTATTGATGGACAGGCTACTAATAAATACTCTCGCAATGCAATTGATTCTCCAAACTGTGTTCAACAACTACAAATATCATCTAATTCGTGCGTGTGACCAGTTCCGAACTCGGTCGTTACGGCAGCTGATGGTGATGATATTGAATAAATCTGTATTTCAACCGTTACTACAGCGATGTGTCAAACTTTACATTGATATATTTTGTCATTCATCAGATGTGATTGTCTTTATCAGTATCACCAATATGTCCTTATATACCTTACGTACCCTGTATATAAAGATCGTTCTCACCACGCGTACTGTGTATTCAAGGATAACATAATACATTTTTGGTCATAATCTTTATTTACGTTTCCCTATAACTTCTACGGGTCCTTATTTCATGGCCCTCTTACCGAAAAGGTGCACACACACCTGAACACTAAATGATATCAACCTTTGACTACTAAGATCCACAAAACACATAATGTGATACAATTGCTACGAACTAAGGTTCACAAACACATAATGTGGACCCAATTGCTACCTACTAAGGTCCATAAAACACATAATGTGGATAAAAGTGCATCCTACTAAGGTCAATAAAACAAATAACGTGGATACAATTGGTTCTTACTCAAGCCCATAAAAAAACGAAATATGGATACAATTGCTTCCTACTAAGGCACATAAAACGCGTAATGTGAACACAATTTCTTCCTACTAAGGCCCATAAAGCACCAAATGCGGAAACAATTGTTTCCTACTAAGGTTCGTAAAACACATAATGTGGACACAATTGCTTCCTACTAAGGTTCATAAAATTTAATGTGAATACAGTTGGTTCCTACTAAGATCCGTAAAACACATAACGGGGATGCAATTGCTTTCTACGAAGGTCCATTAAACACATAACGTGGATACAATTGGTTCCTACTAACGTCCATTAAACACATAACGGGGATGCAATTGCTTCCTACGAAGGTCCATAAAACACATAACGTAGATACAATTGGTTCTTACTAATGGTCATAAAAGACGAAATATGGATACAATTGCTTCCTGCTAAGACACACAAAACACGTAATGTGAACACAATTTTTTCCTCCTGAGGTCCATAAAACACATAATGTGGATAAAATTGCTTCCTACTAAGGTCCATAAAACATATAACGTGGATACAATTGGTTCTTATTAATGCCCATAAAACGCGAAATGTGGATACAATTGCTTCCTACTAAGGCACATGAAACACGTACTATGAACACAATTTCTTCCTACTAAATCCATAAAACATATAATGTGAGCACAATTGCTTTATAGTAAGGTTAATAAAATACATAATGTGGACACAATTGCTTCCTACTGAGGTCCTTAAAACACTTAACGTGGATACAATTGGTTCTTACTAATGTCCATAAAACACATAATTTTGATACAATTGCCTCCTACCAAGTCATATAAAACACATAACGAGAATTCAATTGGTTCTTACTAATGCCCATAAAACACGAAATATGAATACTATTGCTTCCCACTAAGACACATAAAACACGTAATGTGAAAACAATTTCTTCCTACTAAGGTCCCATAAAACGTAATGTGGGCACAATTGCTTCTTACTAAGGTCAATCAAATACATAATGTGGATACAATTGCTTCCTAGTAAGGTCCATAAAACACATAATGTGGATAAAATTGCTTTCTACTAAGATCGATAAAACAAATGAATACAATTGCTTCCTACTAGGATCGATAAACACACAATGTGGATACAAATGCTTCCTACTAAGATTCATAAAACACATAATGTGGATACAATTGCTTTCTTCTAAGGTCCAGGAATTATAATGTGGATATAATTCCTTCCTATTGAGGTTCATAATACACATAGTTCGGATATAATTGGTTACTGCTAAGGTTAATACAACACATAATGTGGATACAATTGCTTTCTACTAAAGGCCATAAAGCACATACTGTGAACACACTTGCTTTCAACCCTACATGATACCATTCTTTCTCAGTGGCGGATCTAGAAGGTAAAAACTGGGGGGCAAGCCAGAAACCAGACTATCATAGATATATCATGAGTTTGCTATAAACTTTCAACAATATATAAATGAAAGCTTAAATTATTATTGTCATTCAAAAAATTGGAAGTGTATGTCATCCTGCCCCGGGGTAGATCCGCCTCTGTTCTTTTTAACTTCCCAGACAAGTGATATCACAATTTCTTATAAGGAAGTAGATACTACTTCTGTACATTATTCTGGCCGTTTCTCTAAGTTAGATAAATTGACTTTCACCATCATACACACGTAGAAATGTATGCCTTTAAATGTAAGAAAACAACTAGGCCACTCATGTCTTCGTGAGGAGTTCCGTATTATTAGTATAAGAAAATATATCAAACTAATATTAACATACTTAGTATACTTTTTTATTTCGCATCTTGGTGTTTATTCTCCGTCTCCTTAGATGTTTTCCGAACTCATTTTATTGTATTTAAATAGTTCGGTTTACGAAAACTACCTTGTGTATTTACATTTCTTGTATTATATATAAAAATACTCCTTTGTACTCTGCAACCTAACTATACTAAATGCCAGGCGGGTTGTGTACCATTATATTACTTTCAGTATAACCAAACCTCTTCCCGTGGTGTGCACGTAACACTGCTAGTTATTTTATTATGTTTGTCGCCTCTTCTTCTTCCTCTTCTCTTTTCCTTCTATCCTTCTTTTACTTTACACCTATATATATTCAGTATATCTATCTATATATGTTCTTTCCTTCTTTCTCTTATAATTTCTTTATCAATCTCTCTTTTCAATAGTTTCTCTTTTTTCAGACCGTCTATTTTCTTTTTGTACAAATCTTTTCTTCATATTTCCTAATTTGTTCTTTCTTTTTCTACTTCTATATTTTTCTCTCTCTTTCTCTCTTTGTTGAAGGATTATACGGGAATATCTCAATTAGGGTGTTGATGCTATCCTTCACAAGACGTGTGAATATCTGCTTCCATCGCTTATAATAAGGACGGGTATTAAATCCTGGAATCTACCGTACTGTGGCGTGGGACGGAAGTAGGTGGAGTGACGACGAATTGTAATAGAATGGAGAATAGTAACGCCATCCCAGCTCTTCCTTTTTTCTTTTCCTTTTTTTTAGTTTTCTACTAAATTATTTCACTCTTCAGTTAATTAACTAATTAAGCACGAGAACTTAACTTCATTAGACCGAATAGTTTTCTATGGAGTTTTGGTTCCAACGTACAATCATAACTAACTCTGTGCTTTGCTTCCGCTTTCTTTATTATTCCGTAGTTAAAATAAAAGCCAGAGAAGTATGGAATGATAGCGTGCATAGGATCGATTCATAACGTTTTATATGATGAATTAATCCTTATATATATATATATATATATATATATATATATATATATATATATATATATATATATATATATATATACAGTATATATACAGTATATATATACGTTCTTTTATAGTACGTGTATGCCATATATATGAAGACTACACATGTTGATTCAGAACGTAAAAAATACACACATATATATTTTCGCCTGAAGCTAATTATATTCATAGATGATGGATGCAGGAAACTAATTTACTTGCTAATGATACGTAAAAGAAAAAAACGAAACAAGGAAAAAAATTTGCAAATTGCATCATTTAGCTTAGAAACTGTTATTCCTCTATTCACCCTTCTCTCAATGGAAGGATTTTTATATCTTCACAGTTCTGAAAACGCGTCATAAATGTTATACTGTGCATTGTAGAAGCTTGCGAAACTTATTGATTATTTTTATCGCCTTACCCTTCACAATTTTACTATCTTGTATTTGAAAAACATCTAGACGAATTTTCGCTGTATATTTCTTTTAATCGGACGGAAGAGAAAAATCACTTACCAATCATTGACTTTTTCAACCCAAAGCAAATGGCATTGTAGAAAGGCCTAATAGAACATACACATCACATTTTTTTTATCAAAATCGAATAACTTTACAAAATCTATTGTGGATTTCATATTTCTAAATTGTGAAGGGGTGAGTACGGGTGGAAGTGAGTTTATTTTCACATTATCGTCCGACATTATACCCAAACATTGTAGATGATTGCTAGGCCTCAATATGTTTTCTTTGCCGTATTCCGCCAAAATCAAATCTATATATATATTAAAATGAAAGTTACTATGTTTTTGATTTAAAAAGTCTTGAACCACCTGACCGTTCTCTATCAAATTTTCGACATACATGAGGTTCGTTCGGAGTAGGTTGTTTTTAATCATTTTACTATGACGATACAGCATAGGGGAAGAGAAGAGAGGAGATATGTAAAAATGATAACAAATACCTATAATTAGTGTCGAATCCATAGACGAACAGTGACACTTCCGATGCTGCAAAACAAAAGTGTTTTTTCCCTGCGAAGAAAGGACATTCTGCTAGTACTTTTTAAACGGAAGTTATCGCGGAACAAACATTTCTTTTAATTTGAGACATGGGTAAATCATATTCTTTTACTTTTCACCGATTTTAACTCTACGCAGCGGACATCATTCGGAAGTCTAAAGGGAAACATGCGAATTATTGCTAATAAATCAAACATACTATTTACTTAGTCTATTGTATTTTTTAATATTTTTAATGATAGGGGGATTAAATTAACTCTTTTATTCTTTGCAGACTTTAACCCCAAACCATTGGGTGAATTGCCATCTCCAAAGAAAATAGATTTCCTATTCTTATAGTTTGAAATATGTGCTAATATGGAGTAATTACATATTAAGAAATTAATGCATGCATTGTTTAAATGCACCTAGGTAGAATAAAATAAATTTTGATTTCTGTCATATCATTAGGTATTCCACCGTTATTGGCAGGCTATTTTCTGGAACTGAGAAACTTCCATGCTCCATGGTCTTCCACTAACCTCTTCGTCCTTGTAAAACTTTTCTGTTTTCGTATCGTCCATTAATTGTAATCTAATTCGCCCTATCCATCTATTTTCTGCTACCATACTTAGAAACGCCCCTCATGATACAGTCCCTTCTCGTCCAATGTCCAAACCAGTTTCTCTTTCTCTTCTTAATAATACCTAAAATTATTATTTTCTCCTCTACCATTTCTAACACCCTCTCATTCGTTTTCCGCTCGACTGAGCTAATTCTCTCCATTCTTTTCCATACCCACATTTCGAAATCTTCTAGTCGTTTCTCATAATTTTTACGTCATGTCCATGTATCTGACCTGTACAGTACAGTACTTCACACGAAGCATTTTTTGAGTCTTTTTTCTCCACTCTTTATTCAAGGCCACACAAAATAGTATTTTCTTCTTCCTAAGGGCTTCTTTCGCCATTCCTATCATTGCTTTTATTTCACGTTCACATTTCATATAACTACAAATAATACTATCCAGGTATCGAAAACTAGTCACCTGTTATATTTTCTTCCTTCCTTCTTCTATATTTGATACCGATCCCTCCGTTCTAATTAACATGGCTTTTGTCTTTCTAACATTTATTTTCATCCCATATTCTTCACGGACTTTTCTTGAGTTTTCTAATATCTTATTGATTTTCTCTTCAGATTCTGCAACAAGCGTCATATCATCTGTAAACCATATACACTTGATCATTCTGCCTCTTATTGAAATGCCGTCGTCATTTTGTAGGCTCCCTTTACTCTTCTAGATAGATATATCCGGCTTGAGGCATCAACGCTATGCCTCGCTGTTTCCATAAATTTGTGACGGGTTGCACTTATGGATGCCTCACACCTTTTTCTGTTTTCGAAGGTTATACACAAGAAGTACCCAGAATTGGTCCAAATAAAATGAGAAAAATCAAAATTACGTTTTGGCCCCAGGGATATAGTTTTTCCTAATACATTGCGGCAGTTAAAGGGTTAAATAATGTGTGCAAGAAACAGCATCCTTGTCTAACTCCCCTGCCAATTGCACTTTTCTTTGTCATTTCTTCCCCTATTCTATTCTATGTAGTTAGTATTAAATGTTTACGACGAAAGCCAGGAACCTAATAATAATTTGTAGCAAATAATGGTTCAATACAGGTGTACTACTGAATAGCATATTGCATGGGTTTAACGGAATGAAATTGCATGTACTGCTAATTCATTCATAAAAAAGTTCTCAATGCAGAAATAACTGTGGTTAATGAATTTTCTGCTGTAATCTTGAAATTTTGTATTGAAATAATTCCATCACTGACTTCTGCACCAATAAACTTCTTAACAAATAATTTTGGAAGTTGCTTAAGAGTACAACAGATGACACTTCTAACAAAAAATATGCCAATTATTTTGTTTTTATTAAAATAATACTTGGTAATTTCAAAGTATTAAATAGAAGTAAGAAAAAAATTAATTTCAATTGCGATCGTTTGATTTTATCTGTAGAATTTTGGTTAGTCTATGGCAGCAATAAAGGGGCTCAGATAGATGGGAGCGGACTTGGAATATACCGTAATATTAATTGCAAAATAATATTTGGTAATAAGAGAAACAAAACTGTAATAATTATTGCTTTCCTCATTCCATGTTGGTCTTCATAATTAGGTCAGATGACGTTAGCACTGGTTCGTGGGTAATAGAATAATTTAAATAGTGACTCAATACCTTTGCTTTTTAAGAATCTTTCATAGTAGCTAGATAACTCCCTTGTTTACCTCTGGGGGCCGGATAAAATTCATATTTTCAATATACATTTTTAGTTTAAATAATAAACAAATAAATAATAGATTGAATAGTAAAATTGGGGTATGTTTAGTACAAGGGGTCCAGAAGCACGTAAAAAACAAAATTTACAGGAGAAATGAGTGATGCAAGTACTTAGACGTAACATAACGTAACCAAATCTAACCTAACATAAACTATTGTAAGCTAACCTGAACTAACCTAAACTAACGTAATATTAGTAGAAATAAGCGAAATTCTATCATTTTTTGGAAAATTATGTGGGACTCTTACACTAATATAACATAAACTAAACTAATCTAACGTAAACTAAACTAGCCTAACCTAACTTAAACTAACCAACCCTACCATAAACTAAGGGGATGTGAACAGAAATTACCAAAATTGTGACATTTTTTAGAGAAAAGAGCTGGACCCCTTCTGCTAAACATAGGCCGTAAAATTCAGTATAAACATATAATAACTTCAATGTAAAATTATTAATATTATTATAGCAGACATTATTAATTAAGCAAGTAGTATTTTGTCTGTCACACAGACAAAAACCAGACAACCCTTTACCTGTAGTAGTCAGCTGGTTCTCGAATGTGGATTCCTGTCGATTCATGTCAATTTTGATGTTGATGTTAGCGGACTTTCGGATCTTCTTTTTTTTTCACAAACACAATCAGTTTCAATGAATTAAACAACAAACTTTGTTACGGCATTTTCGTCGAGAGCAGCTCTCTCTGGACAGTAGCGGATCTAGCTCGGGGCCGGGGGGACTAGGGCTTATCATTTTTTGAGTGACAAAAACAATTGAAGCTAATTTTTCTACATTTTTGAAATTTTATTGTAAATTCATGATAAACCAATCGTAGTCAGTGTTCTGGTCATTCCCCCCCAGTTTTTACCTTCTAAATCCACCTCTGTTTCTGGATGCTGGCGATTGAAATAAACTACAACTGCTGTTTTTCTAAGCTGCCCAGACATTATCTCAACCTGAATACTATGTAATCGATATCTTTGTTTCTTAGTTTGAAAAAAAGACAAGCAAAGCATCATGGTTATTAGTTACTTTCAATTCGTCATAATTTCGTTGTGAATGACACAAAAATCGTAACTAAATCGATATTTATCTGAGAGTCGACGGTACCAGAATACGACATCACATTACCACAAAATGTTCAACATCTATGGTTCTGATTTTGAAAATCTGACCAAAATCCAATATGGCAGTTTTCAAGGTGATCACTTAGATCATAATGTATCCTATTATGTTTGTTTTCTCTCCCGTGTTGCCATTGTAAACTTTCAAATATATATATATTCGTGCACGCGTGGAGAGCGCGCCCGCGGCCTATTTGAATGACAGGTTCCGCCAAACAAGGCACCCTGACCGTTGTTTCCCAGTTCTGCTCCTTAGCCCTTGTGCATGTTGTGCACTGTCAAGATCTGTCCCTCAATCTCGACGCCGTAACGTATAACGTGTAACCCCTATTCTGTAAGGGATACGCCCACTGCGCGGCAGGACCAAAGTCCTGCCTACAGTTACCTACATGTGGAGGCGGACCCTTTCTAGCCAGGCAGGTCCTTCCATGCTCTGCAGGCATGGTGCCCGAGCGTTTCGAGGCTAGCTCACCTCCCACACATGCTCTCTTATTTCCAAGTGTCTGGGATTACCTCCCATATGCCACCGAATCTCTCGGTATGACCACAGCCTGGCAGAGTCCAACCCAATCTGGGAACCTTAGGCAATGCCCGAGGGGGCTACAGTTCACGCCCTGCATACCTCTATCACCGCCTGGCAACCGCCTTCGCTACCGCCTCCGTGTGTAGAGGTACCACGCACACGTCGACATATTCCCATATCTCATCCCGGATCCAATGATACATGTTAAATGACCATTTGAGTTTGGTGCCAGTCCATATCCTACAGAGTTTCCTCCCTTTCTCTACGATCGTAACCGCTGCCTAGAACCTGAATGTGGCTCTTCTCCAGTTGCTGTTCAGTTTTCCTTCAGGCAGGAATCTGACATTCCCCTCCGGGTAGCATCGACCATAAATACGGGCCATCTTCTAATTACGGTAGAGGTATGCCGTACATTACCAGAGCCAATGACTGACGTAGAGAACCTGTGAAACAGACATGGTAATTTGAGAGAACAGAACGAACACTCCCCTGGTAGAATTGCCCAAGCAATATGGGGCTACCTCTCTTTTACGTGTTGAGGTACCACGAACACGTCGAGATAGCTAGTACCTCCTTCCGGACCGAATGATAAGTTTAAGTCACAATTTTAGAGAAGGGCCCTGACCGTTGCTCTCCTGCTGTCAAATATTTTACAAGACATAGTTTGATATGTACTTTTTATACGAATCGTGGATATGTACTTTATGTAATAACGAAAGGAAAATGGTTATATTTGAATGAACAGAGGAAGGAACGTAGATATTGTAAAAATCTTTTACAATACTTTTTTTATATTCTTTTTCTCCAGATTTCTTCGTAGTTTGTTCTTAAAATACTAACATATCCTCATTTTATTGACCTAACAAACCAATATATGGTGTCAGTAAAATAGTTTAGATTGATCGAGCCCCTGGTGTGATAAACACAGTATTTTATGTAACTCCCCCCACACTAATTATCAAATCCTGTCCACATACCTGCGCCACTGCATATTCCACAAAACATCTTTGATTTCATATATTCTACTTCGTTCAAACTTTATCTGAATGAAATAAACATTAACATTACAAAGAAACAAAAATGGATTATAATTTCGTTATGCGTATAGAACAAAAATAACAATACTAGGTTTTCATGTTAAAATTCTGTCCCTAATCAAACATGAGAACTTCATAGATGCTCTCTAAGTATTCAAGTGTTATTTCCCGCCTTTCTCATTTATACTCATAAGCTTTGGACTAATATTTTATACTTTATTTATGTATCTCCACCGTCCTGTATTATTATTATTATTATTATTATTATTATTATTATTATTATTATTATTATTATTATTATTATTATTATTATTATTATTATTATTGACCTAACCTAACATAGACTGAAAGTATTTCAGAACAAGATCCTGAGACGAATATTCGGATCCAAGAGGAACGGGAATGGAGAATGCGGAAACTTCATAACGAGGAACTACATAATTTATATGGTTTACCCAACATTGTTAGGGTCGTGAAGTCTAGGAGGCTTAGGTGGGCGGGTCATGTAGCTAGAATGGAAGAAAGTAGAAACGCTTTCAAAGTCTTGACTGGAAGACCAATCGGAAAACGACCATTAGGAAGACCTAGGCGCAGATGGGAGGACAATATTAAGATGGATCTCGCAGAGATTGGAATACAAAGTAGAAACTGGATGCAGTTAGCTAAGGATAGAAGTCAGTGGAGAGCTTTTGTGAACGCGGCATTGAACGTCATAGAGTTAGTTATTATTATCCATAGATCATAGAGTTAGTTATTATTATTATTTGGTCTAGGAATTAATTCGTGCGGGTGGACAAGAGATGGCGCAACGAACGGAGCGTCCCACAGTTCCGTGTATCCACACATGTGTTGCAAACCCCTGTCATCGCGTATCGTTCGTAGTATAGGGCAGTGGATTAAAGCGTCAACAACACCAGTTTGTAGTTAAGTGAACATGGCGCAATTTGTGCCTGATAAAGTGTTTTTGCGGGGTGTCCTGCTGCATTACTTTAACATGCAGAAAAGTGCGACTGAAAGTCATCGTATTTTGGTGGAAGTGTATGGTGACCATGCTCTAGCTGAGCGAACGTGTCAGAAGTGGTTTGCACGGTTTAGAAGTGGTGATTTCGGCTAGGCAGACCAAGAGCGAGCTGGACAGCCAAAACAATTTCAAGACGAAGAATTGACAGCATTGCTCGAGCAGGATTCGTGTCAAATGCAGGAACAACTTGCAGCAGCATTAGGCGTTGATCAAACAACAGTCTCCAAACGCTTGAAAGCCATGGGAATGATTCAAAAGATGTCACATTGGGTTCCACATGAATTGAAAGACAGAGACGTTGAAAGACGAAAAACCATTTGCGAATTGCTGCTTCAACGACAGAGCAGAAAGGGGTTTCTGCATCGAATTATTACGGGTGATGAGAAGTGGATCCATTACGAGAACCCTAAACGAAAAAAGGCCTGGGTGAAACCAGGTGAACCAGGTCCATCACAACCAAAACGAGATATTCACCGTGCAAAGGTTATGCTGTGCATATGGTGGGATATGAAAGGTGTGGTGTACTATGAGCTGCTGCAACCGGGTGAAACTATGAATGGAGAACGTTATCGACGAGAATTAATGCGTTTGAAGCAAGCTCTGGCCAGAACACGACCAGAATGGGAGAACAGACATGATAAACTTATTGTTCAACATGATAACGCTCGCCCACATGTCGCAAAACCGGTCAAAACCTATTTAGAAAATGTCGGATGGGAAGTTTTACCCCACCCGCCGTATTCACCAGACGTTGCTTCTTCGGACTACTACTTGTTCGATTGCATGAACAACGATTTGATTGGACAGCGGTTTACTTCTTCAGAAGATATCGAAACATGGGTCTCTGACTGGATCGCTTCCAAGGATGAGGACTTCTTTCGCCACGGAATCCGTACATTGCCTGACAGATGGGCGAAAGTGGTGGCTAGCGATGGACAATATTTTTCTTAAGGTATTTATGTATTTTGTGTTTGTACTACAGCTTCAATGTGTGCGTACCAACCGCACGAATTAATTCCTAGACCAAATATTATTATTATTATTATTATTATTCAAGTTTGTGATTCCATTTGCTGTAGGTCAGGGTTTCTCAAACTGGGGGCCACGAGAGGGTTTCATGGGGGTTGCAAAGATAAGCAGAAGAGACAAATATACTTAGAATCTAATACCGGAAGCTATTTTCAAACGTTATTTTGAATTTTGTCCTGATAGGCATATTTTTATTTTTATACACACTGCTTAAAAAAAATAGGTCTACTAAACATTTTCAACACGTGCAAGGTTGTTTAAAAATCCATTTAAATGAAAGAGGTACGATATGAAACTAATGAGAACTGCGTATCAAAATACCGGAATAATACAAATGTAACAAAACCTGCACGTTGAAATACAATTAAAATTGAAAGCTGATGAGATACCTAAGCATGGTGTGATTTCACTAGTGCGGCAATGTCTGGTTCGATCTTCGTTACGCACATTATCAAGTCATTTAAAATACTCAATAACATATTTTTAACAACTGTTCAAGTTTTTTTTTTAACCAAAATTAGAAATCACTTTATTTTTTTATCATATGACCCAAAATTAAGAGAGTTATGAAGTTTTAAAATTTTGAAACGGCCTCCATTTTGAAACCGTATAATGGATCAGATTCGATATTTATAATATGACTGAACTGACCAAATTTGGTTTTGATCCATTTGCTTTTAGAGAAGTTATTATATTCATTATATACAAGAAATGGATCCTACTATTATAGAAATAGATGGATATTGTGATATATCCGCAATAGAGGGCCGCGGTGGCTCAGTGGTAGAGTGTTTACCTCTGGTACTTGGGGTCCCGGGTTCGATCCCAGCCCCGCCAAGTGAACTTTGTGGCGGACATACACCGTGTGCGTGGTTTTTCTCCGGGTTCTCCCGTTTCCTCCCACTTTCTTCATTCCACCATTTCATTCATTACTCATCATCACCGTCTCCTTTAGCCTAATCGGCATAATCGTGGGACGTAAAACTCAAAGATTTCATTTCATTTCATCTCCGCAATAGGTATAGGCCCCCTATTAAAAATCCCACACAAGCTTATTACAAACCAGAAATTATAAGGGAGTTACTGGCAAGATATTGTGATAAAATGGTGGTCGTGATAGGCATTAGGTTGAGAACCACTGCTGTAGATCAATTATAAGAATATTTTAATAAGGAGACTAAAAACAAAAATCTTGTCTAATAATTCTCAATACCGACAAAAGAAAAGGAGAAGTCAATTCTACCAAAAGATAAACTAAGACCCGAAACGCTCGTGACACAATCAGAGCATCACTTTTATCGAAGCGAAACAAATAAAAGACAAAGTCATCTTCCTTGGAATGTGTTCGTTGGATAATGGATTCTCTGTGTTCAATATTAATATCATTTCTGGCCACTAGAGGGTAGTGGAGTTCAAGAAAAACTCTAAGAAGCAAGAAAAGGAGTTTTGTGGTATAATAAAATGCATAAATTTACTATGATATTACAAATGAATTTTGTTATAGCAAATCTAGCAATGGTCGAAATGTGATTAATGGTAAAGATTAGAGAAATTTAAAATTAGAGAAAATTACGGAACTGCTACAGCAGCAAGAAATTTTAACAGATATATTCAATTGCTTGTTGAGCATGAAGTTTCCTGTTAACAGAAACAGAAAAAGAAAAATGCTCGACAAATAGTTGAATGTGTCTATTAAAATTTCTTGCTAGTGTAACAGTTCCGTTATTATCTTTATATTTTTAAACTTTTCATAAGATTAACACCCTTGCCGCAACCAGTGTTGCCAGATCTACTGATTTTGCAGGAGATCTGATGCTTTTTCTACGTTGTACTGATCTACTGCGAAAGAAAATGAAAAGTTAACAATCTCCTGCGTTTTCCTTATTTCGAGAAGTTGAAAAAATATATTATTAATAATATTGAAATTTTCAATGTTTCCTCACATAAAAAGACGAAATTTCTCTGTTATAATACACAAAGCTCTATAGGTCATATACTTATAGAGCTTTACTGTATATAATATGAATCCAAAGAATACAACTGTATGTCATCTTCTATATGCATTATGGTTAGCGTTTTTATAACTTTCTGTAAGATTTACAAATAAGTGTTGTTTAGATTGGGACTTGGGTTGGAAGAGTGGCTTAGATCATTTCTCCACGATCGTCAGCAAGAAATCGTCTTACGCCACGGTCACGTGTGACTGTACCAGATAGCTACGTTATCGCTACGTGCATGAAAAGACATTTTTCCACTCCACTTTGCTCTTTCACTACGTTTTACTTACACATGTATGTATCAAATAATATTAATATAAATCGGAAATTTTCCCTTTTATTTGCTCAACGTAGTTCATCGGAAATGAATTCTGGACTGCTTCTTTTGACTACTGCCCCCTTAATAATGGCAAAAGTTATTACCCCCCCCCCCCGGATTCACATTCAAACGCCACCACTGTATGTGTCTACTGCTTTCTCCTGTTTTTTATCTTCGAATCTCCTGCTTTTCCAACTGACTCGTCTGGCAACACTGGCCGCAACTAACATCCTACGTCATTGTGTTCTGTTACCTGCACTTCGCTTCATCATTTACATTACATATCATGCAATAACCATATGTATGTGTAAATAAAAATACAATTAAATAAATAAAAACCTGATATCCATCTCCAAATAGACCTACAAGTATATTGATGCTCATGGCCCAAGAGAAGGCGTTACCTCCTGCGGATGGGAATAAAACTGCATTAAAAAATGTTTAGAATTACTAATCTTCCCATTCTTATCATCATTTCTGGAAATTTGGTGCAAATTAGCGGATACTCTGTGTAGAGTGATGAACAAATGGTTGAGTGATGTCTCAACTGGAATTTGAATGTAGTGTATTTTATACTAAAGCAATAAAGGTTGTTTATAATTGAATATGCAAGACAAATACAGTGTTTTAAAAAGATGAACAACGTTAATACGGTAAAATAATGACACTTAAAACACGAGACTATACTAACTTCAATTGACCCTCGAAACAATTCTGCATTTGCCAATAATAATAACAATATGTATGTGTATATATGGCGTAATATGCTCGTATATATTATTAGTTATAAATGTTATTAAGTTTTGCAACAAGACTTTTGGTCTCCTCTAACTAAGTAAAAGTCCATCTCCGTAAGACTCATGCATTCTCCGTTTTTTTTTAAAAAAAAAATAAGCTTGCTATACCCTGGTCTTAACATAATGAAGATAATAAATAATTTTTAAAGCGAGGCAAATATAATCTGCAAAATGCTATTAATACGTTGGTTCTATCGGACCTGTTAGAAAAATACTTTTCTTAACGGGACGCGTAAGTCCCATGAGACCTACATATCTACTCTGTATCATTTCTTCCTTAAGAGGCTGTTAGGTTCGATCTTGATGAGACTTTCCCATTACAAAAAAAATCGACGTAGCTTCTTCAAAGGGTTTTGTGCTAATGGTCCGGTAATAATACATTTTTTATTTATTTTTTTTATTAACAAAATTATTATAGTGGTCCTATGAAAAAATTTCCAGCGGAATCAGTATGATTAAGGAAGCAAAAAAAAATATTTAAATATCTTTCCTCTTAGGGGACGAACATGTGTGTGTAATTAATGACGTCACAGTGTAGATGCCTACACAACCTATACGGAAGGTTTCGAAAACAACGCTTGAAATATTTAGTAGCTTAACATATATGGGAGGACAATATGAAAATAGGTCTCGCAGAAATAGCAATACAAAGTAGAAACTGGATAAAGTTGGCTAGGAGTAGAATTCGGTGGAGAGCAAAAGGAATCATTCATCAAGTAGGTTCAGAACATAAACAAAAGCACTTCCTAAATTGTAAACTTTATATTTTTTCGTGCAAAAAGTTCTTGACTTTCATTACATATATAACCACCAAGACTTAGAGATAAAATGTTCACATATCATTAAATTAAAACCTCTATCAATGCCCTTTAGAACAATACAATTCTTATTGATAATGACTTCAATACAATTACTAAAATTAATACCTCAAAAAATGTACTCGCGACCTCACTAATTTAAAATCGCTAGGCCAGAAAAATCGAATAACTTCAGCAATTATTATTAAAGTTCATTTTATATTTTAATAATGAAATTTATGTTTACAAGATACGTCAGTCATCGATGAACAAGATATAAGCTTTGTTTCATGCATTTTTCAAATTTTACTTTTACTACTTTGCCAATTTTTTAGGGTCAAATACTTCACTGTGTGCCGCTGCAGCGGGGCGGAAGATATACCAAGCCGCTGGTGATGGTGTTGTGACTACGCGGGCAGTGCAGCGGTGCTTTTACAAGTTTAAGAACGGTGACGAAACACCCGAAGACGCACAACGTGCCTTAAGACCAACACATGTACACAATGGAGATTTTCAGGCAGCATTTGAAGCGAACAGTGGCCAGGCATTGAAGAACTGGGACTACAATTCAGTGTGAGTGGAGAAACCGTTTGGCAGCACCTCCATCAACTTGGAAAGCACTACAAGTTGGGTCCCACATAATTTGACTTCGGACCAGAAGGCAACGCGAGCAGACACCTGTGTTTCTTTGCTCTCCCAGCTGAGGAAGGAGCTATTTCTGGACAGGGTATTGACATGTAATGGGAAGTGGGTCCTGCACGAAGCTCTTCGGCGCAGTCATCATTGGTTAGCATCCCATGAACTGGTTCCAAAACATCCGAAACCAGCGCTACACTAGAAGGTTCTCGTGTGTGTTTGGCGGACTGCTCGCGGCATCGTGAATCGGGAACTGCTATGTTTGTCATAAATATGCTTTTCAAGCTCTTTTACTCTTGCGGTAGCTTCTGACATTTTACCCACACCTTGCACTGCACTGTGGCCGCAAAAAACGAGACCAATCGATTCGACAGATCCTCCTCCTGCACGACAATGCGCGACCCTATACTGCAGCTGAAACTGTCTCGAAGCTACAGCAAATGCACTGGCCTACACTTGAACATTTTCCTTACAGCTTGGACTTATCGCCCTGTGATTCTCATTTGTTCAGACCGCTTAAAGAAGCTCTAGGAGGGCAACGATTTGAAGATCACAAGAGTGTAGAAGAGTTCGTGTGCAACTGGCTGGTGACCTGACCCTGTTTTTTTTACGATGAGGTCATCAAAAAGCTGCCCATACGCTGGGTCAAATGCATTTCCAAAGGAAGAAACCATCTGGCAAAATAAATTGTAAGTGCCTTGTGGTATTCAATAAATGAATTTAAATAAAAAATAAAATCCCGTTTATATTTGAACCACTCTCGTATAAACTCGCACTTTATTTTCTGCTACAGTTAGAAAATATTTTAGTTCGTACAGTGTTATAGATTGTAACTTCCGCGTTCCGCTTTCTTTGTACGCACATAGTACGTAACTATAAAGAAAATTTCTTTGTCGCTTATGCTACAATATGACTTATTAATGATCGCTCTCGTATCTTCATTTATGACAGTAGAACAGTCATAACAACATTTACATGACACCGGTCTCATTTTGCGAGCACAATGCACCTTATCTCTTTTTGGGATGTATTACTCATCCCGAGTAGATTGTTTCTTTGCTGTCTACCTTTTAGAAATTACTCTCCTGGAAGAACTGCGGGTTATCAGTAAAGCTTTCTTGATTATTCAGTAGCACCATGGCAACCGAACTTCTGAGTTGAAGTACGTCGATCTTCTTCCAACACAAGAGAATCTGGAGTTGAATCTATAGAAGAAGGGACAATGACCAAAGAACTACAAGAACTGAGAGTGAAACAATATGGCAAAGTAAATTGCAAAAGTCATATTTTTTTTCTTATTTCCTCGAAATTAGAAGAGGTGCTTCATCTTCAAAATTAAAAATGAACCATATAAATTTGATTAAAATTGTGTGTAGGCAATTAATAACAATATTACAGCAAAATTTCATAGATTATGGACAAGGGCGCCCATCAGGGGAAAAGGTAGGGCGCTTGCCCCTCCTAGAGGAAGTTGTACTTTGGAATATCGAAAACAGAATAGAAGTTTTAGAATATTTACCGCAAAATTTGAAAATATATTTGAAATTCATAAACACAAACTAGAGATTTCCTTTGTGATAACTAAAGTTGAACTGAACACGATGTATTTTTGTGTTTGAGGATTTATTCTTAAAGTGTCTACGAGAATAGGAACTCGGCAACTATGGTTTATGGATAGGATATGCTGCTAGTGATTTTCTCACTAGTTTTGATCATTTCCGAAAGGGTGATCTACTACTTGTTATCCATGATATGGCAGACAAAATAAAACAAGCAAGAGTGGTTCTACTTACACATAATTATGAAATGACCTGCTTTAAATAATTGAGTTGAGTTGATTTTGAGTTTAACGTCCCTTTCAGCACCGTGGCTATATGAGACGGGACCTACTGGATTAACGTGGAATCCGAACCAGTTGAGCTCCCGCCGCGAATCGAACCCTGGTCTGCTTTAAATAATTGAGGAAGAGCGATTGGAGTCAGAATGAGTGGTGATTGTTGTTGTACCTGGTGAGATGCGATTCAAGACCTGACCAATTCAGACCTTCTCTGAGTCATTTAGACCATTACTTAGTGTTTCGCAAGACTAAGTGTACAATTTCTTACTTAGAAGTATACAACTTCTTTTATTTTAAATTTTAACCGTAGGTACAGGCCTCATACCGACTGGATTTTGGAAAGTAATATAGATTACCATCTTTGTAACGTTATTTCAGTTTGTCGTCAATCATGTGTATAAGGCCGCTGTTTGATAATTATAAATACTTCTATTGTCGTACCGAGCTTAGCAGTGTCTAGAACGGTTTTATTTCCCGCGAACATTTATGTAAACCTTAATTTGAAATGCTAGAAAATCAAGCTTGTTTCTGAACTTGAAAGACTGTATTATTTCAATGGTTAAGGTAGAATCTTAGGCGGAAATTATATTATTGTGTGTGTGGGGGGGGGGGGAGGAAGCAGATTGTTTTATGAGAAAATGTTACCATTTCGAGAATGTTTTAGAACGCTGGTCTCCACATACATGTTACTCCCAAGGTTGGTCCCTCTTTGTGCCAAAATTCATTATTAAATTCACAGAGTATTGCCGAGCGAGTGAAGGCGGGTTAGAAGCCCTACAGGACACGTTGTTGTCTATCTTTATTACAACTCAATGGAAAGACAAACCAGTGTTCTAAAACCCTTCTTACAATTTCGCTAATTTCTCTTTATATTAGGGTAGGATATGTCACAGTAGGTTAGTTAAGGTTGAAAAAAATGAAATGAAATCTTTGAGTTCTACGTCCCACGGTTATGCCGGTTAGGCTAAAGGAGACGGTGATGATGAGGGATGAATGAAATGATGAAATGAAGAAAGTGGGAGGAAACGGGAGAACCCGAGAAAACCCACGCACACGGTGTTTGTTAGTTAAGGTTGAGTTAATGCATTAGGTTAGGTTGGTTTATGAGAAAATTTTACCACTTCGTTAATTTTTGTTATTTTAGGATAGTCTAGGTTAGGTTAGATTACGTTTGATTAGATTAGCGTAGGGTAGGGCAAGATAGGAATTTATATTAAGTTTAATCCCACCAAAAACATACATGTAAGATTAAAATGCCAACTTTTCGTAAGGACCCTTTAGTTATCTAAAAAAAACTGAATTGTAGAAATTATGCCAAGTTCCTTGCCTGCACGCTGTTAGTAGTGTTTTGATAATCACAGAAAAATATTGACGGTAAAATTTCCAGACCGAACTTGGCAAATTTTCAAGGCAGGGTCTCGATATTGCTAAGTTCTTTAATTATGATGAAAAAAAGTTCTGACAAGAAGTTCGCTTGTTAGTTTTACAGGTATATTTTGCTGGGATTTCATAACTCTTTTGTTCAGATACTTATACAGCCATTAGTACATTCACCAACTGTACTCCGTAACTTTTCAAACCGAATCAAATTATGTACAAACTGTCGAAGGTGATAGCTTTTAGTAAACTGTAGAAAAAAAATTCGATTATACTTGTCCCCCCCTCCTTCTCGAAACCCCAACATGGGTGCCCTTGATCATGGATCTTCACTTGAATTCCGCTACAAAAGATACTGACAGCAAAAGGAAGTTGGTCGTGGAAGTGTCACTAGACATACAGTTCATGTTATTGATTTTGCTGAAGGAATTAAACGTAAACAAACCAAACAAGATGTGTCTGTGTAGAAGTTCACTTCAGTAGCTACCTCAAAAGAACAAAATAGGCCAAAGCTATTCTTTTATTTTCACAACTTAAGGTACAAAACTACTTAATTCGAGGCAAGATTTTTTTAAAATAAAAATAAAACCGTAATAAAAACTTAAAATAGAAAATTCAAGTTTCTTATTTGAGTTCTTGCCTAACTGGATTCATTAAAATAAAAAATAGAATAAAATCAGGAGGTGAAAGTGGATCTGAAAAGGTAAGGGGATGTATGAGGTCGCGCCGTCCGTGACTATCTTTGCCCATTGTAAATATTTTAGGAAGTGGAGGGACGAGATATACATTTTTTGGAAGTGGGGGATCGACGTCCACCCGCATTGGCCTTCACTTTTGCCCCTGAATAAAATAATAGGTTCAAAATAATTTATCTGCTGCTGCGTTATCATCAGGATCAGTATGACTGTCATCTTTAAGTTCTGGGCAGTATTCCGAGATATCGTCACACAAAGAAGCAAATAGCTTGCGAATGCCTTTTTCCGCAAAGAGTTTGCTTCACCTGTTCATTTCTCGATTTGCATAACGTTCTGGCACTTAAAGAATTGTGTAGTTCCGCTGTAGACAACAAGTGCACTAATACAAAAAGGCAACTTTGCGAAAGGAAGGGGGGAGAACGAACCCCGGTATTTGTATTTTTAGGATCAACAATTAATAACAAAGAGGTTAATTCAACAGAACAACCTTTGACGACATTTACATATAGGCCTATGTGTAAGAGCGTATCATACCAACCAGCACCTTGTGAAATTCAAATTATTCATGCTAGAAGGGTGTAAGTGCCATTTACGCCTTACTTTTTTTTGAACTAAACCTTTATTCAATTGTGCTTCCCAAAGCCTGCTTGAATTGTGCTTCTCAAAGCCAGACGGACATCCCTATAGGTACCACGATTTACAACCAGGTGCAAGCCATCAAAATTTACAATAAACTGTAAAAATTTCATTTTCCTTTTTTAAGAAATGTCACTTACGCCCTTTTGCCTTGAAAGTGATGGTATGGTAAATTATTTTGGCTATCCTGACCTAGCTATACTGGTGAAGCAATTATTTCAAACTAGATTATTAAATAGATTTAAACTGATTTCGGGACGAAAGAGACGCTATGGCTAAGTGGTAGAGCGCTCACCTCTGGTGGGTGGGGTCTCTGGTTCGATCCCACCTCGCGCAAAGTGGTCTATGTAGTGGACAGACATCATGCACATGTCTTCTCGGGGTTCTCTCGTTTCCTCCCACTTTATTCATTCTACCCTTGCAACGATTTCTCATCATCACCGTCTCCTTTAGCCTAGCCGATATAATTGTGGGACGTAAATTTGAATTGGATTTCATTTCATTTTTTGCTTTCAGGACGAACATTACACTCGTACCAAGACTTTTACCCTACAAGGCAAAGTGCAATCATGATATGTTACACTAAACATTTTGTTGTATGTCTCAGTGGCGGATCTAGAAGGTACAAACTGGGGGAGGTCAGTCAGAACCCAGACTAGGATAACTATATCATAAGTTTACTATAAACTTTCAAAAATATATAAATAATAGCTTAAATTATTTTTGTCACTCGTAAAACTAGGGGGGCTAGTACTCCCCCGGCCCCGGGTTAGATCCGCCACTGGTATGTCATCTCGTAATATAATTTACATTGAAGATCATTGAGTTCTGCTGGCAACTACAGAAAAAAATAATTATTGAATTTATTTCAGTATTATTATAGCCAAAACGAATTCCAGAAGTATAGAAGAAGATGACAGTTTGAAAAGTGGTATGCGTTCCCCAGGCCATCGTACTTTTAGAGTACACACTTCTCAAAGTCATGTGTTTGATGCTGGATTCTCAAGAAAATGGAAAAGGGAGAGAAAAAGTGGGGGTTAAAGCGAGCGGTAGAAGAGAGTGGGGGAGGGACAGGGGTTTGACTCACACGTAGCTTCTTGTTCAAAGCGAACAAGATGCAAATTACACTCTAAATACGGTTCATTACATGTCCAAAGAACAAACGAGCGGTTTGGGGAAGGGGTTACGGAAGAGACGGATGAGTGAGTCTTTGGCATATATGTGTGTTGTTAGAAAACTAGGGCGTCATGCTTTTCGTTAAAGTATTGGGAAGCGAGGGGAAAAATAAAGAAGGAGCCCAGAGCATAACCATGGATAAAGGAAGACAAAGAGGATGATGTGTTAACGAAAGAAAACTGTAGAGAGAGAGAAGGCTGAGACAGAGAAGAGGAGAACCTCCAAAGTCTTCTCGCTTAAAGAGTAGAGAGGTTCGACCTCTCCGACCTTTCCTCATGAATAAGAAGATGATGAATATGAGAATTTAACAACTCAAAGGAGGGCGCCATCTACAACTTGTGAGATTCAATCTCTCCGTGGACCTTCACATAATTTTACCCTAACGCTTTCTTTCTCTCTCTCTCTCTCTCTCTGATTCTCTCTCACACACACCGCTCTAGAGAAACGAAAGACGAAAAATATTGCTCTTCTTCTGTTTTTATCTACTACTAGTATTACTATTATATAGGTGTACTAAAATAAGTAAGACCGTAATTATTAAAACACTTCAAAGTCACGTTTTTTTCTTTTCTTTTTTTGTTTCTTTTTCACTTGAGAATTCTCTCTTTTTTTTTTCTTTTTTCAAACGAAATAATGTGAAGCCTGCAAACAGTCTCAGCAATTACTTTCACAGTTACTTTAGATGTTTTATAACCTTTTATACATAATAGTAATGTTGCATATATATATATATATATATATATATATATATATATATATATATATATATATATATATATATATATATATATATACTAAATGCAATATTAATGAACAGATTTCCTTTTTCAGTACTTATACAGGGTGTCTCAAAAGTCCCCTAACATAGGGTAACTCTGTTATTATCAGTTATAATAAAATGTAAGAGGGGAAACCGTCTCCAAATATAATGTTTTCAATGTAAAGTGAAGGATATTTTAAAATCGGACGAGCCGTTTGCGCTGTGCACTCTTTATGCGTCCAATGTTAAATGAATTGCAACGTTGCCATTTACCTGGATCCAGAACATAAGAGAATGAAGTTACTGTCTTTTACGCTAACGTGTCGATGGCTAGCCTCCATGTCAAACATGCTCCCATTCACCATACTCTTACAAGTTTTTTTCCACCTTCTGTCCCATCCTTCCTTCCCCCAGTTCCAGGTAAATGGCAACGTTGCATTTCATTTAACATTGGGCGCATAAAGAGTGTACAGCGGAAAGGCTCTTCCGATTTAAAAAAAAAAAAAAAATCCTTCACTTTAGATTGAAAAAACTATATTTGGAGACGGTTTTCCCTCTTACATTTTATTATAACTCTGAGACAGAAAAGCGAAACTATGCACGAAGTAACTATAAGGAGGGGGACACCTTTGTATGTATTAAACAGAAACACCCAACAAACAGTGTTGCCAACCCAATATAAGGTTACTTTTTTCAAATGACACTATGTCAGGTTATTACATATTTCAAATCAACATGTCAAACATAAAGGTAAAATATTACTTTTATTATTCAGTGTTGCAAACTAAGGATGTTATAGTATCATAAACATCCAAAGTTCGGAAGCCTCTAATGCACATATAGCACAGCGGAGATCCATAGGATAATGCACATGGAAAGTACTTTTGTGTTAGATACCTGTCCTGGACGTTATTATAATATTGTATTAGGTAATCGTCTGCAGTACGTCAGGTGGAGTTGAACAGAGGCACATATTGAAAGGGGCAGACAGTAGTAATGCAAAAGGGAGACTTCTCGAAGTTTCTAAGACCAGATTATTGGTATGTCGTTAATTGGCACAAGTGTATATAATAGAAACGGCCACAAAGTTCCGGTTCCGGCAGAACCGGTTCTCGGAGATCCGGTTTTCAGAACCGGTTCCAGACCTGGATGCGAAAACCCGGTTCCAGAACCAGATCTTAGGAACCGGTTCCAGACCTAGATCCGAAAACCCGGTTCCAGACCTGGATCCGAAAGCCCCAAAGACCCGTAAAGGAGGCACAAAGTTCACCTCCAAAACACTGCAAAGAGGACCATGCGCTTGTGCCCTTCCCGCCCAGACCCGCTTGTGCCCCCAGAAAAAATATTTTGGTCCACCAGTGTGTGTTTAGCCAAATGGGACAAGCAGCCGCCTCCTGGGCGCCTGCCTGTCGCTTCCATTTCATGTAGCACACTGTTTACAGCCTGCCAGCAGCTCGGGTTTAGCGTAGGGATGGTCACAAAGTTTCGGTTCCAGCAGTTTCAGACCTGGATCCGAAAACCCGGTTCCAGAACCGGATCTTGGGGGCCGGTTCTAGACCTGAATCTGAAAAACCGGTTCCAGATCTGGATCCGAGAAACCCGTTCCGGAACCGGATATTCTAGAACCGGATCCGTTCAGACCCGAAAACCGGTTCTACCAGGAACCGGTTCTAGCCATCCCTAGTGTATAATGTGTTATATGTGTTGGACGTGTTGTGAGGAGTGATGGAGACCTACAGAAGTCATTAGAAAAAACAACATTATCGAAGAGGAATAGGAGACAGAAGAGAAGCATCAGTGACAGGGAAGCCCAAGCATTGAAGAGGATTGCTACCAAAAGCGAGATTGGAACGCTGGTTGTGTTGCGAACGCCTAAAAAGAAGCTTATTATCAGAACTGTTTGTTCTCTAACGTAAAACACGGTAGTCGTTTACTGATGCTATGCAGTATAAGTTTCTTGCATTCCATGACTTCTGCAATTATACTCATAAGGAGCATTACTTTCGCTGGTTCTTTAAACGATTTAGGAGAACATGTGCATCTTATGGTCCAAATGTTATTTTCGACCAATACCGTAATTATCCAAGATAAGAATGCGCCAGCTCACACTGCTGAAGTTGTTGAGGAGTGGTTTCGTAAACATCGAGATGAACTACAGTACCTTCCATGGCCCACCTAATCTCTAAATCTTAACATTATGAAACATAATCTCTGATCAGTTCTAGAGTTTAGGCTCCGGACCAGTTCTTCCTTGATAATCATTGGAAAAACTGAGTGCTGCTGCTAAAGGACTGATATAACATTCATTATTCGAAAGCATTCGTGACTCATATGCTTCTATTCTAGCGGTGTTTTGCGCGCAAACGGCAACCTCATGCCGTGTTACGCAATCAACTTGCATTTTCTTCAAGTGTTTCCATTATTTTAATACCTATCTGTATATTGTAAATATCGGAAAATCTGCAAGTTTTCATCAGACACTATACAAATGTTATCTGTATGCCATATTGGTCACACACACACACACTCAAGCTGTAGTTAAGTTTGGGCCATAGATAAGTTCGATCTCTACTTGTATTGTTAACACTGGTATGTACAGAGTAACTCATAATTTTGTATATGATGTTTCGAAAACTGTAAAGAAACTAGCAGCATAACTTAAACATAAAATTGAACATCAAGGCATTACTCTCATACCTATCCTTACAAGAAGTTTAATCTCTATTCTCTATGGCAGCGTTTCCCAACCTTTTTCAACTTGCGGCACACTACGGGTGTAGCTTGAATTCTCGTGGCACACTCATAGATATTATTATTATTATTATTATTATTTGCAAATATAAAATACCATGGTGATTACGATCTCCTTCTCACAGAGATGAAAGCTCGATCACTGGTTTTCCCCTATGCTAATTCATTATGTTTATTTTTTATTCTAATTTTAAAACAAAAAACAATTGCAATGAAATATAGGACTCAGATTTTTAAAAATACGCTTTCCTTTTCGAAACCTGTATCCAACCTTTCACTAAGAACGAATATCTCTAAATAACGAGCAAACAAACAAATGTCTTGTACTTTTAACTTTGCTGTTTTAACCAAAACCGGTGCATATTCTTGCCATCACACAGCTTTCGATGCGTCGAAGTCAAAACACATCTGTTGAACAAAGTGTTGTTCTGTCATTCACGTGCGAATGAGTGTTCTACGAACGTTCACTTGACGCGTACCGTACAAGTGGTTTTATTTCTCGGCGTTATGACTCTTAATTGAAGCGTAACATAGCAGCTAACCGTGGAAACGTGTACGAGCCGAAATACTGTCTGCTACACAGTAAAAGATGTAGAATAACATATTACAATTACGGTAATTTTTCTCATGGTAGAAATTCATAGTAATGTGAAATACAAAAAAAAAAAAAAAAAAAAAAAACATTTTTATCCTATGTCTTGCAATTTGGTTGCTATAGAATTAATAATTTTGTTTCGATTTCCTCGCGGCACACTAGCGGTCCATTCGCGGCACACCGGTTGGGAAACGCTGCTCTATGGCATGGTCCACCAATGCACCATCCAAATCGATACATGCCTGAAGACGAAGAGCAACGTTGTCACAAGAATCGATACATGTCTGAAGACGAAGAGCAACGTTGTCACAAGAATCGATACATGCCTGAAGACGAAGAGCAACGTTGTCGTCGGGATACGGACAAAATCTCGCGGCCGAAACATCGCCGCCCAAAATCTCGCCGGCCAAAACCTCGCGGGACAAAATCTCGCCGGGCCAAAACCTCGCCGCCCAAAACCTCGCGGGACAAAATCTCGCCGGGCCAAAACCTCGCGTGGCCAAAACCTCGCCACCCAAAACCTCGCAGGACAAAATCTCGCCGGGCCAAAACCTCGCCGCGAATGAAACTTTTCTTTAAAATTTACCCAATGTGTTTCTTAATATGCAATTCCACATTAGAAATAATAATAATAATAATAATAATAATAATAATAATAATAATAATAATAATAATAATAATAATAATAATAATAATAATGCGAAGAAGAAGAAGAAGAAGAAAAAGAAGAAGAAGAAGCTACAAAACATCGTGTGCATGGGCTTTCTCGGGTTATTCCCGTTTCCTTCCACTTTCTTTATTCGATCATTTCCTTCATTCTGGTCATCTACGTCTCCTTTAACCTATAGGACATAATCAGGGGACGTCGTAAAAACTCATATATTATTTCATATTTTCATAGATATTATTAGTTTTTTTGTTAAAATTTTAAGTTTTTGAATGTTCCAAAGTTCACGAAACTAACCTCGTTAGTTGTCATTACTTTCCTTATGCAGACTTTCTTTCCCTATAACCAGTTTAAAAACATCCTGTCGCCCTACCTTCACATTGAAATCCTCTAATACAGAAATAGAATTTTCATATGTCTTTTATACCGTCATCCTTATCATCTGTTGGAACATTTACATTTTGGTCAGGCGAGATTTTGGGTATGGCGAGATTTTGACCCGCGAGGTTTTGGGTGGCGAGGTTTTGGCCAGGCGAGGTTTTGGCCCCGCGAGATTTTGGCCCGCAAGGTTTTGGCCAGGCGGGGTTTTGGCCCGGCGAGATTTTGTCCCGCGAGGTTTTGGGAGGCGAGATTTTGGCCAGGCGAGGTTTCGGCCTGGCGAGATTTTGGGCTGCGAGGTTTTGGGAGGCGAGGTTTTGGCCAGGCGAGGTTCTGGTCGCGAGGTTTTGTACCCAAACCAACGTTGTCACAAGAATCGACACATGCCTGAAGACGAAGAGCAACGTTGTCACAAGAATCAATACATGCCTGAAGACGAAGAGCAACGTTGTCACAAGAATCGATTCATGCCTGAAGACGAAGAGCAACGTTGTCACAAGAATCGATACATGCCTGAAGACGAAGAGCAATGTTGTCACAAGAATCGATACATGCCTGAAGACGAAGAGCAACGTTGCCACAAACAGATTGACAGACCAGTACTGGTATCTTGCGTAGCTCTTATGTGATAGCGTAGCTCGTATGCGTATGTGATGTGGATACTTTTTGTCCTTTAAAACACTCCATAAGAAAAAGGCAGGTGGTTATAAATCGGGAAATCGAACTGGCCACTCTATAAAATACAAACGCACACAATGCACATGCTGTTCCAGAGACACCCACTCTCCTATCCTCTCTGGCATTTACTAACGATTCTAAGTACAATGACCGTTATCCTCATTCTCAGGCTACACAGTGTTGCCATATAGAAACATTTTGTCCAGAATTACAAATTCTACAGTCAGTCAAACCCCATATACATAATTCTGGGTCACCCTGTATTGCATCATAGGTATAAATATGCGTTTCAATGCTAGAGTATAGAAGCTGTCTGTTGTATGTCCAACGCTATTTCGTCTGTTGTAGTATTCACATGAGATTGTTACTGTTTAAAATGGAATCCTGACCATTGTGTACTGAAATTGTGTCCTAGAAAGTTCTGTCACTAGAATCAAACCTGGAACCATACACACAGAAAATAAAAAAATACACCCTGTTTCAAAAAGAATATACGTATTACGAAGAATTATTTTGTCCAAACTATCGATCGCTGTGCCTTGACTCGGCTATTGGAGAAACGTATACATAGTCTAGTTTATATTAATAGCCGCTAGATGTCAGTTGTCTTCTGTTTTGCTTGGTAACCGTCATATGTTTAAAATTGGCTACTCCGCAGCAGAAATCATTTTGTGTTCTCGAGTTTGCGCGAAGTGCAATTCCGTGATTACAATGCAAAGATGGAGGACTTATTGAACATCTGTAATTTGAACTTTGAACTGTAATTTGAACTTGAGAGATTCGTAAATATGATATGTATGTAAAATTTCATATTCGTATGTTTTAAAGATTAATAAACATATGCATTCAAAATACGTATATTCTTTTTGAAACAGGGTGTATTACCCATTAAGTCACGAATGAACACATTAACACTCTGATTGCTAATTACGTACATATCAGGTAGTCTAATAAGTATTGAGACTTTTGCGCACAAGATGGTGTTAGTGCACCCAAATCTCAGGAAATATGAATCTCAGAGGATGAGGAATAACATCATTGGACAGCTAGTAGACGTCACAATGTATTGGAATTATTTTAATCAGACGTAAGATATTGCGCCGTGAAGATCGGTGAGCTTTAAGCAAAACTGTGCTAATGTTATTTCGATAAAGGCGCATATGCTGCGCAGGCCTGTGAAGAATTTTTATTCTTTTTATGATTAAGATACGATGTCGAAAGCAACAACCGAAAGATGTCTCAGTCGCTTTCGTTATAGAAATATTGATGTCCAAGGTGCTTCTCGCAGTAGCCGAACAATCAGTAAAAGTGGATGATATTCAGACAGAAGTCGAAGACTGGCATATTAGCACCCACAACATCGCCTATAACCTCAATATCCATATCATCAAATAGTGTTGAAGAAATAAATTAAATCTTCCACGTTTCCGTCCCACGGTTATGCCGGCTAGGCTAAAGGAAACGGGGAAGATGAGAAATGAATGAAATGGTGGAAGGGAGAAAGTGAGAGGAAACGAGAGAACCCCAAGAATACCCACGTATACGATGTTTGTCCACCACAAAACTCACTTGGTGCAAGCTGGGAGCGAACCGAGGACCCCCATGCGCAAGACCCCCAACGCTGTACCACTAAACCGCTGTACCGCGGCCTCTAGTGTTGAATCGTTTGAAGAAAACTGGCTACAAAACGAAGCTCGACAGAATTATATAAGACAGCGTAGTAGTTTGATAAGCCAAAACATGGCAGCTTCAAGTCTTGCTTCGTGACCATCTTATTCATGCAACATTCGATAACAGTTGTAAAATACCTAGAAACTTATCTTCTATTCATTTCTTTGCTTCTTCTTCTTACACCAATATTTCCTTTAAGAACTGATTTCCGAAATTCCTTATATTCTCTGCTTATTAGTGCTCAATGTTTCTAATCGCAACAGACATGGTCTCCATGGAATAAAGTAGCTAACCGTTTGACGTCTTTTTCACTCCCAGGAAGAAAGATGGATAGATATAAGAACTCTACGTCTCAGGGGCTTTAGTATGTGAACGTAAAAGTTGACAGGATTGGTGCCTGCCTGTACCAGATTTTCTCCTGTTTCCATCTTGAACCAGTCTATTTGCAGTACGAGAGAGTGGAGAAGATAATAAGAATATGTAGTTTCCACATCTCCTTTAATATCGAAAGTAAAAAAGATTTTATTCTCATCAGCCGCTCTGAGTTTATGTGTTCACGATCTCAAACGTTCTCTTTTTTATTTTTAGCTACCCGTATCCTTAAAATGGTAAAAAACTCCCTTGAAAACACAGGTGAAACCAAGGACAAAGAGAATGGATTAAAACCAAGAAATTGAGGTTAAAAGGAAACCTATGAAAATATTCATCTCTCCAAGGAGACAATGTACCTTTAAAGGAAATGGAATTGTAGTAGCCGAGAAGATCAAAATGTATCTGGGGGATATCAACAATATGAATTAGCTGCAGTTTGTGTAATTTTCCGTGCTTCGTTCCTGAGTGCTGCTGGTGGTGGTGGAAATACTCCTCTATACCGCCTATCTTTTTTACCGAATTGGTTCTGTGTGCCTGGGAAAACGTTTTTCCAGCCTGGCTTCAGTCCCCCTTTCTTCGTCCTCTGAGACGAGAAAGAGATGGTCTTCTCACTCGAACCTGACACATCTCATCGCTTTCGTGTCCCAGCGGAGAAGCAACCAAAATTCTGAATCCCCCGCCCCCCACATGTTTCTCAGCTAACCTCTCTCCGTAGTAAGGTTATTCTCATCCTTGTTTTCTCGTGGCAAGCAGGAAGACTCCGCAGCCCCCCTTCCCCCCACGAAAACTCAAAAGCTACAGAATGTCGACAGCAGCACATCCGGGCGGGCGGGCGTTTCCCCTTTCCTAGGTAAGTTGTGTGTGAAGACAACACGACACAAGGGTATACGGAAAGAGGAAAGAACACTTGTGTGATTTATAGAACACTTCCCGCGGATAAAGGTTTTTGAAGGGCGAAAAAAATAAGAGGAAAACGGAAAACACAATGGAGGATATGAAAGGAACATGAAAATGCATATCGTTATTTTTTGACTAATACAAATGACGAGGAAATGAGGATGATTTCTTGCATGACGACATGCTCTTCTGTCGACCATTTCCTCATGACACTAAATCTTCCTGACCTTTCGGTTTCTCTCTCTCTCTCTCTCGACATACACACACAAAAGAACGAAAAGCCATTACGAAATTGTTTGTTTCATCTTTCTGGATCTGAACCCTGGAATCCAAAAGAAATAATGCACTTCCCCATATATATATGAGTGAAATGAAAGACCGTCTAGTGATTTAGATGACTCACTTAGGTTTATAACTTTTTATTTTCGGTCATTTTAGGTTATGAGTATCAAGGGAAGGTAACATTTCTATTTATTGGGCTACTTTTTCGGTAGTAAAAATAAGTTTATGGCGTCTATTTCCCAGTGTTCGTTGCAAATCCCGCTCTGCCTCTCTCTGTAACTCTTTTCATGCTTTTACTACTTTCCTTTTCGATTTTAGAGATATTTTATTTCATTCTCTTCGTCGTCTCTTTCTTGTACCTACTTTCGCTGCAATCCCCTATTTTTATAGCTTTCTCGTTGCTTTCATTCATATCCTTCTCTTCTTCATTTCCTTTTGCATATTTCATTGTTTCACTTTAGCCACCCTTTTAAAACTTGTTTTCTATTTTCTTTCCTTGTTATTTGTAAGCACGATTTTTTCAGTTAAACCGTCAAATTTTCCTTTGATTAAAATTCCATTATGAATTTATCGATTTTCTTAAGTTTCCTGTTCTATGAATCGATTTTCAAGTGTGCAATATAAATAATAAAAGAAGAGATGCGTAAAGACTGAAAGAAACCTTAAATAATCTAAAACTCCTGATTTGAAAACATAATTACGTATTAATATGATTTTGAGATTTTCTTTCGTGTCCATTACAGCAAGACGATTAAAAGACGTGTTCAAACTCGTTGTTGGAAGACGCGTACAAACTTGTTGTTAGCAGACATGTACAAACTTGTTGTTAGGAGACGTGTACAAACTCGTTGTTAGAAGACATGTATGAACTTGTTGTTAGAAGACGAGAAGAAACTCTAGAAGGCATATACAAACTCGTTAAAAATGTTATATAAACTCGTTAAAAAATTTGTACAAACTCTAGAAGACGCACACTAACTCTAGGAGAGGAAAGTTAAGCCATTGTATAAACTCTAGAAGACACATACTAACTATAAAAGAGGGAAGTTAAGCCATTATCTTGTAGAAGATTAGTAATGAATCTTCTGACACCGGTGAAGGAAAACATTTATATTAGCCTTCAATACGACCCAGAAAATACTGCATAAATAATATTTAAGTCGAGTGATTTTTCAAATGATAACAGAATATGTACTCATTAAACCACTCTGTCAGGCACCAGTCTTTCTGTGCATATTACCGCAACCTATAACGCCTCACCACTTTTATAATGAATGACTTGAACCATTTGGTAACCATGACTTTACAGAATTGTTTTATGTTTCTTACCAGAGACAAATACATTAAAATCATAATGATATCTGTATACGGGAAACTTATACAGGGTGGTAGGTAACTCCACCGACAAACTTTGGGAGGTGATTCCTTATATGAAATGAAAGAAAAAATTTCTTCTTTCAGAGTTATGAACCGCCGAAAATTCGAAACGCTCTGCTTTAGAAACTACAGGACCGATCCCAAGCGTTTAAGGAATTACACAGGAACTAGTATGAGAACTTTCTAAATATCCATGTTTTACCATCCTCCGTTATCGGCGAAACGAACGCGTTATTAGTACTTTTTTTCATTTTTACAGTTCGTTTCGCCGATAACAGAGGATTGTAAAACATGGATATTTAGATAGTTCGCATACTAGTTCCTGTGTAATTCCTTAAACCGCTTGTTATAGGTCCTATAGGTTCTAAGGCAGGGCGTTTCAAAACATTATTTTTCGAATTTACGGCGGTGCATAACTCTGAAATGATACGTTTTTCGAACCTATGTTTATAAGAACTTTTTTCTATCATTTCATATAAGGAATCACCTCCCAAAGTTTGTCGGTAGAGTTACTTACCACCCTGTATATGAACCAATAAGTAAGTGTTAGAATAGGCGAGAAAATGACAGAGAAGAGTGCAGTTGGAGGGAGTTCGGTAAGGATGCTGTTTCGTCTACATTAATATCTATCTAGATAAAGATAGTGAAAAAGAGCCTGCAAAATGAAGACGATATTTTAGTAGAATGTAGAATGATTAGGTGTATACGGTTTACAGATTATATGGTGCTTGTTATAGGATCTAAAGAGAAAATTAATAAGGTGTTAGAAAGCTTGAAGAAGAGCTGTGAAGAAAATGGGATGAACATAAATGTTAGAAATACAAGAGCCATGGTGAATGGAACGAAGGGGTCAATGTCAAATATAGAAGTAGGAGGGTAGAAAATAGAACAGATACAAGTTTTTGATACTTGGGAAGTATTACCAGTAATGATATTAAATGTGAACATGAAATAAAATCAAGAATAGGAATGGCAAAAAAAAAAAAAAAAAAAAAAAGCTTTTAGGAGAAAGAAAAGACTGTTTTGAAGGGCCTTAAATAGAGATGAGAAAAAGACTCGCAAAATGCTTCGTCTGGATTATTGTACTGCATGGGGCAGAAACGTGGCAAAAATGATGAAAAATTAGAGAAGCTTTCGAAATGTGGGTATGGAGAAGAATGGAAAGAATTAGCTGAGTCGAGCGGAAAACGGATGAGCGGGTGTTAGATATGGTGAGAGAAAAGAACAATTTTAATATTATTAAAATGAGGAAGAGAAACTGTTGGGACATTGGCTAAGAAGGAACTGAATCATGAGAGACGTGGTAGCAGGGGTGTAGCCAAGGGGGAGCCCATCGGAGCCAGGCCCCCCAAATGGTTTCCTGCCCCCTCCCCCAAATGACCAGCTTTTAAAACATTATAGTAAAATTATCTCGCTTCATTCATTCAAAAGTAACAAAGTTTATTGACAATGAATAATTTATGGTAAAATAGTATGGAGAAATATTGTTTTTCCATACCGATCGAAAAATAATATAGTATCTCTTCCTTATACCGATGGAAAAATAGGATACTTTTTTGTGACAGCAGATTACACAATTTACTGCGATTTATATTTGACAGTTTGAAGATAAACGTTTTAACAAGGTATTACAAATACAGCCATAAATCAAAGGTACTAAACTGATTTGTAAGTACAGTATAGTTTTATATGCTTTAACAAGTGTTTTAAAAGACATAGAGAATGGAAAATTTGGTGAGAAACAATGCTTTTATTCAATTTAGATTTCATTCACTCTCTCTTTTATTTCTACTTAGTGTAATAAAATAATTGTTTGTTTTTTAAGTCACGAATAATAAATAAATATTTTTGTCAGGAAAACGTAAAGAAATTAAGTGAAATTTCGAAGAAAATCAATCTTGTGTAGATAGGTTTTGTATACAAAGTCTTAAATTTAAATATAAAGGTAATCAAGAAAAGTTGTGTTGCTTTTTCACCCACCACCTTCGAAAATCAATATGTCACCTAACCTGGAAGATCAAAAATAGTCCCCATCAGCATCGACGACCTTCTGAAAATGTTCTGGAAGGCCATGGGATCCATCGCGGTAGAACTTGGTGGGCCGTGAAACGAAGAAAGTATCAGGTGCATTTTGGACTTTTACTAGGGATTTGAACTGGCGTCCTCTAAGGTGATTGTCCAAAGAATGGAACAGGTGATAATCGGACGGTGCAATACCCGGGGAATATAGTGGTTGCAATATTGTTTCCCATCCAAGGCGGAAAATGGTGTCCTGAGTCATCCTAGCCACGTGGGACTTAGCGTTGTCCAGTAAACGAGGACCCATTTGCAATTCAGAAGTGATGGCTCCAGAGTTTTGAGTTTTTGTTGAACACAGCTTAACTACTGACACTACACAGTTGCATTGATACTCTGACCAGCTGGTAGCAGTTCCCGATGCACGAAGCACCAAACACACAGAAGGACCTTCTTCTGGTACAGTGCTGGTTTCGGCTGTTTTGAAATCGGTCCATGGGACGCTAACCAATGATGACGGCACCATGGAGCTTCGTATAAGATCCACTTTTTATCACATGTCAACGTCCTGGACAGAAATGGCTCCGAAACAGTAAATAAACACAGGCGACTGCAACATTGCCTTCTGGCCCGGAGTCAAAACATGTGAGACCCATCGACCAAACTTGTAGTGCTTCACAAGTTGATGTATGTGCTGTCGAATGGTTTCTCCACACACTGAATTGTAGTCCCAGTTCCTCTTTGTACATGTGTTGGTCTTCTGGCACGTGGTGTTTTCGGGTGTTTCGTCATCGTCCTTAAACTTGTTAAACCATCGCTACACTGTCCGCGTCGTCACGACACCCTCACCAAAGGCCTGGCATATCTTCTGTCCCGCTACAGCGGTGTTTGACCTCCATTTGAACTCTTTCAGCATACATGCTCTTATGACGCTCTGTAGATGTCCCATGTTCCCTCTGCCTTTATGCAAGTTCTGAGTTGCCACAACCAGGTAGTATGTTGGATATACCCACACCAACAACTGAAGTTCACCTTATGTCCACTCGCATTCAACTCACGGTGTGAGGCTCAATTGAACATAGACCTCCACGAAAAGGGACAGAACTTTCTTGGTTACCTTTATAGTTATGCACAAAAGTATAGCGTTTGGTCCCGGGCAGTAGTTCTTGAAGCATAATAAAAACTATCTTGAATATAATTTATGGATAATAATAATAATAATAATAATAATAATAATAATAATAATAATAATAATAATAATAATAATAATAATAATAATAAGAAGAAGAAGAAGAAGAACAAGCTAAAATAGTGTTTCTAGTTTTCCAGAAGGAAACCAAAATTTAACTTTCTTTCAGGCCTCAAAAACACTAGCAGCAACACATTTTTTGGCTTTGTACATTGTAGCTGCCTCCCCCCTCAAAAACGACGGGCCCCTCCTACATAAACCTGCTGGCTACACCCCTGCGTGGTAGAGGATAAGGTGGCAGGCAAAAGAGAGAGAGGATGGAGAAGAACATAATTAATCGACGATATCAAAACAAAAATCGTACATGAAGGCGAAGAGGTTAGTGGAAGACCTTGGGGCATGGAAGCTTCTCAATTGCAGCAACTGACGTGCCAATAATGGCAGAATACCTACGATGATGATGATCTGTATACGGAGACCTAAAGGCTGTGACGATTTTACAGTCCAACCAATATAAATCTATAAGTAGAACAGTAGCTAAGGGAAATGGACTTCCTTTCTTGTACAAGGGATCATTGGTTCTATCATACGAATTTGACTATAGGTGCAAAACAATAGTGTCCATAGATTTTCTGCACTGTTGTATTTTCTCATATTCCATTCGAAACATCAATTATTCTATCGCCACTTCGTTTTATTTATCATTCAGCTTACAAGATATAGCTACTTGCAAAATGTTAAACTAAAGATTTCACTCCACCAGTGTTCCACCCTCTTGATGCTTTCTGCGAGGACATTAAAGAGATTGAACCGTTAGCTGGATTATGATAAAGCAGCGCATACTTCAGATTGTTAATACCACACGATTTCTGCTTCTGAAACCATTGAAATTGATGTCTGATATTGATATTGGGCACCAAGAGTTTGGTGCATGATAATAAATACTAAATGTGTGATGGATAGTATTGTTGGAAGAAGATATTCTTCAGCTATTCGGCCAATTGTGATGTTATTATTTATTTTATTCTTCAGAAATACTCTCTCTCTCTCTCTCTCTCTCTCTCTCCCTGTGTGTGTGTGTGTGTGTGTCTCTTTCTCGTAGGTAAAGAGAAGGAAAGAAGGAGAGTGGAGAAAGAGTGAAAAGAAGGAGAGACAGTATAGAAGAAGAAAAAGAAGAGAAAGGTGATAGATAGAAAGAACGAAGGATAAAGAGGAAAATTTTGGCGCTATCTCGTCAACTATACTTTGTACTATCGTCTTGCTAGCGTCATAATGAAATGATAAGGTTATACTTTAGTACCGGTACCAGTTTATTTATATTATGTGGCATGGTTCTTGTACAATATCAATTTTGAGTCTTACAAAAAAAAAAAAAAAAAAAAAAAAAAATAATAATAATTTTCCTAGATTTTTTCGAAAACTCCGTATTTTTTATATTTTCATGTATCGTTCTGTTCAGCTTAATGAAATCTGTCAAATTAGTGTTTGTCTTGTCTTTGGACATTTTAGTATTAACTGCTGGTAATATTGTATAATTTGTTACCGTATGGGTGCGTTACAGTAAAATTTGTACAAGCTCGTTGTCTGGATCAGAGATGGGCACCCTCACTCATTTTTGCCCTCAAGAGGGCCGCCCTCACCCTCACTCACCCTCATTTCGGTAGATGAGGGTGAGGGTGAAAGAGTCTATTGAGGGTGAGGGTGGCTGAGGGTGAGGGTGTCTGAGGGTGAGGGTGTCTGAGGATGAGGGTGAAGGTGTCGACTGAGGGTGAGGGTGGCTGAGGGTGAGGGTGAAAGTGTCGATTGAGGGTGAGGGTGTCTGAGGGTGATTATGAGGGAATCAACTGAGGGTGAGGGTAGCTGAGGGTGAGGGTGAAAGTGTCGATTGAGGGTGAGGGTGTCTGAGGGTGAGGGTGAAGGAGTCTACTGAGGGTGAGGGTGGCTGAGGGCGAATATGAGAGAATCAACTGAGGGTGAGGGTGAGGTAGTCAACTGAGGGTGAGGGTGAATGAGGGCGTGGGTGAAGGAGTCAACTGAGGGTGAGGGTGGATGAGGGTGACTGTGAGGGAGTCAACTGAAGGTGAGGGGGGCTGAGGGTGAGGGTGAGGAAGTCAATTGAGGTGAGGGTGAGTGAGGGTTAGCAAAAATGCCCATCTCTGGTCTGGATACGTATACGGTCTAAAAGATATGTATAAACTCTTTGTTAGAAGACGTGTGCAAAGTAGTCAGGAGAAGAATACAAACTTATTATTAGATAACGTGCACAAACTTTGATTCTAATAACAGTTATATACATACACTGTGTTAAAAGACGAATACATCTGCAAAAAATACGAATATATTTTTGTTATTAGAAATCATGTATGCACTCACTGTTTGAAGAATTTTTTAAACTCTAGGAGACATGCACGGACTCATTATTAGAAGATGGTACGTGTTACAGGAAATATGTACATATTTGCTGTTAGAAGCCATGTATAAAGTATAAAAGATGTGCACAAACTTTTTGTTAGAAGTTTTCGAAATCTAGGAAACATACGAACTTATTGTTACTGTACAAACTTCATAGAAGACGTGCACCTGTTACAGAAAATTTGAACACATTTGTTGTTGGAAACCATGTATAAACTCTAGAAGACGTGTACAAACATCTTGTTAGCAAACATATACAATCTCATTCTTAGAAGACGTGTACAAACTTGATCCAAAACATGTCCAAACTCGTTGTTATAATACATGTAAAAAAAATCAAGAATACGTGTGTAAACACGTTGTTAGGAGGCGTATACACCCTTATTATTAGAAGATGTGTAATCCTTCCAGAAGGTATGTACAAACTTCTAGTTAGAGAAAGTTTTCAAATTCTAAAAGACGTTATTTCTTTGAATGTGGAAAGCTAATAGCAAGAATAATAATGGGTTTATTATTACAAGGAAGTGCAGTAATGGAATTGTGAAATAGGAGGAAGTAGAATAATTACCACGAAATATATGTTAATTGATTTTATTTAAATAAATAGGATGCTCATAGGTTTACCAGGTTGGTAATGGCAACCAATTAGACGCTGAGTTAGTAGTTTGAGTTGTGGAAATGTTTAGTTTGCATTACAGTGGAATCATTAGAGGCATATTTTAGTGACGTACAGGGTCACCAACTTCTCGTAGGTAAAGAGAAAAATAGGGGTTTAAGAAAAAATAGGGACGTGTCAATCGGTGTTGGTGCCCCCCTTCCCCCCCCCCCCCGGAGACGACTATATGTATGGCGAGTAACTGGAAACAATGTAAATTAATCAACTGAATAACACGAACCTGAATGAATGCGGCACCCCATTTTTTTATTTTCCCACTCACTTTTCATTATTAGATATAAGCAATATAGGCCTATGCAACAAATTCAAACCAAAACAACTGCAATTTATTTGATACTAGCATCAATTACCCGCTTTGCTGGGTTAAATTAAGAAAAAAAATAGTAAAATGTTTCGTTAGTCAGACACTTTTTACTATTACTAAAGCACTCCTTGATATTGGTCATTTTCGATGATTTTTATATATCTCCTCTCCTGCTCATATTGCGGACTACGGCATCGGAAGTGTCATTGTTCATCTTAGCGACCCCGAAAAGTATGAACTCGACACTGATATTGGTAATTTTGATTATATATATACAGTATATATATATATATATATATATATATATATATATATATATATATATATATGGTATATATACATATATATATCCCCCTCCGCTGCCACACTTTTTGCGGGGCTTAATTTTGATTTAAATGGCATCAGAAGTGTCACTGTTCATCTCAGCAACTTCAAAAAGAATAGATTCGACACTAATATCGGCCATTTTCGATCATTTGTAAATGTCTTTCCCCTCCATTAAGTTTCATCGTCAAAGTCATATGACAAAAATCATCTCATGTTCGAACTTCGTCTAGGTTGAAAATTTGATCGAGATCGGTCCGGTGGTTCAAGAGTTATTAAGTTTTATTTATTTTTATATATCTCCCCCTCCTACTTCCTCCCCTAAGTTCTATCGTCAAAGTGAATAGATAAATAAGAAAAAAAGGCCCGAACCTCATCTATTTTGAAAATTTGATCGAGATCGGTCAGGTGGTTCAAGTGTGAAGTCACATAAACAGTCACTTTCATTTTTTTTTACATATATATCTCCGCCTCCCCTACATTCCACCGTCAAAGTTAAATGACAAAAAATATTCCACGCCCGAACATCATTTATGTTGAAAATTTGATCGAGATCGGTTGAGTGGTTCAAGACATTAACTTTTATTTATTTTTATATATCTGCCCTTCCCCTCCCCCCCTAAGGTCTACCGTCAAAGTGATATGATAGAAACCACTCCAGCTCCGAACTTCATCTATATTGAAAATTTTATTAAGATCGGTCCTGTGGTTAAAGCGTGATGAAGTCACAAAGACGGTCACTTTTATTTTTATTCTTTTTACATATATCTTCCCCTCCCTCTCCCCTAGGTTGCACCGTAAAAGTGAAATAACGAAAACATCCCAGGCCCGAATCTTATCTATGTTGAAAGTTTAATCAAGATAGGTCTAGTAGCTCAAGAATTATTAAGTTTTATTTATTTTTAAAGATTTCTCCCCTCCCCTCTCCTAAGTTCTACAGTTAAAGTTATATGATAGAAACCACCTCATGTCCGAACCTTATCTATGTTGAAAGTTTGGTCCAGATTGGTCGGGTAGTTCAAGAGTTATTAAGTTTTATTTATTTTTATAGATGTCTCCCCTCCCCTCCCCCCTAAGTTCTACAGTTAAAATGATATGATAGAAACCACTTCATGTCCGAACCACATCTATGTCGAAAATTTGGTTAAAATCGGTTGGGCGGTTGAAACGTGATGAACTCACAAAGACAGTCACTTTTATTTTTACTTTTTTGACATATATATATATATATATATATCTCCCCTCCCCCTCCCCTTCGTTGCACTGTAAAAGTAAAGTGAAGAAAACAACCCAGGCTCGATTCTTATCTATGTTGGATGTTTGGTCGAAATCGGTCGGGTGGGTCAAGAGGTATTAAGTTTTATTCATTTTCATGTATTTTCCCTCCTCCCTCCCCTCCCCTAAGATCTACTGTCAAAATGAAATGATAACAAACTTCCCAGGTTTGAACTTCATATGTGTTGAAAATTTGATTAAAATCGATCGGGTGATTCAAAAGTAATTAATTCACGAACATAGTCACTTTTATTTTTATATTTATTGATTTCTGTATATCTCCCCCTCCACCCCCTCTCCTACGTTGCTTCGTCAAAGTAAAATGATAAAAATCATGCCAGTCTCGAACGTCATCTACATGGAGAATTTGATCAAGATCGGTCGAGTGGTTCAAGAGTTATTAAGTTTAATTTATTTTTTCCATGTCCTCCTCCTCTCCCTCCCCTAAGTTGTATCGTCAAAGTAAATAATTAAAAACACTTCCAGGCTAGAACTTCATCTACATTGAAAATTTGATCGAGATCTGTCGGGCGGTTCAAGAGATTAATGGTCACAAACATAGTCAATTTCAATTTTATGATATGGATAAACAAAGTTTAGAGAGAAAATTATATAGATATTTTTATCACAAATTAGTCCATAACATTGTTAAGTAATTACTGACAAAAAGTATTACTAAAATCATGTCTTATTCTTTGGCTATCGTTATACAAATTCAAACCAAAACAATTGTAATCTGTTTAACATAAACAACATTGAAAAACAAAACTATGTAGAATGTTTGGTTTTCATCAAGGATGTTATAAATAGAGGATCTGCCCATATGTATCTTCATCCTATTAAACCGATGAAGCCAAAAAACAACCGAGCATCGGCACGTCTGATTGGCTACTGTCGTTTTTGCCATCGTCTGATTGGCTACTTTCTTTTCCGCCATGATTGTTGGCTCAAAACATTGCGATCCTATTGGGCGGAATGGGCACAGTAGAGGTGGCGAATCTGTGACGTATGGCTTCAAGATTTTGTTGTAAGAGTAGATCCTCTAATTTATAAGAACCTTGGTTTTTATCACAAACAAATGAATTCCTTTAAAGAATAACTGAAACAGACTATCAACTAAATTAGTCTTTTCCTTGGCTATTTCCTTTGGGAATAACTATAAATTAAACACGAGCTGTTATTGTTTCAATGAGTCAAATTAAAACACAAATTTGTTAAATTGATTCTATACATATGTGAAAATGAATTCCTTTGTAAAAAAAAATGACACAGTAAAATATTAATTAAGTTTTAAAATCAATAAATCGGGACAATATGCGTCCCGACGAGCAGACCGGTAGAAAGCACAAAAATGTAGAGGGTCCCGCTGTAGTTAGGGGGGGCTATCCAACCATATTATAGTTCATTTGCAAGCCTACCGTGAACATTTTAGGGAGGCCAGCAAAAATGTAGGGGGGCGGCCCCCTAGATACCCCTGGATACGGGCATGCCGACGAGTGTCCAGTCGGGACTTGGGACAAATCAGTCAGAAATCGGTACAATCCCGACAGAATCGGGACGGTTAGCAACCACAGTAATGTAACGTACAGGAAGTGGTGTTCAAGTTCATAGAAAGTTACTTATTTCAGAGAGGATACGTGAATCCGTGAGCAGCATTCAAATGAGGTTACAGGGAGAAGAAAACTACCACCCTTATTTGTGATTGAATCGTGACAGATCTGTTCATAGTAGCCGCCTCTTAAAGTTAAGTCTAGGAGGTTCCTCTCTATATATGTATGTCTCAATAATTTATTCTATTGAACAAGACCAACACAACGTACCAACAACTACAATTACTGTTCTGCCAATTACATAAATACACATCACAGATTCTTATCACACAAACTTAAGTAGAGGATACATCCAGTGCATTCGTTTCCTGCAAAAGAAAAGCTTTTATCCTGGTGCAAACAGTCTGTCGCCATTTGCACTATTTCTTTTCTGAATCTACCCTCCAGTGAGCTATTGTAAGGTTCTTGTTGTTTGTATCATCCTTTTGTTTTTAATCTATTTAGTTATTTTTAACTTTTCACTTTTTCACCGGGGATTTTTATTTTGTACATGTATTTATTTTATTTTTCATGGCGATTTTCTTTTCTTTTATAAAATTACATTGTTGTATTGAAAATACATAATTAAAGTTTTGTTTAGTTCTTCATTGTTCTACATAACCGACATCTCTTTATTAACTGAACTTTTTATGTCCATTGTTTAACTAATCCAAAAATTATATAAATAATCCAGCTTCTAAACAAAAAATATACTGCATATTTCAATTTAACTTTCTGCCCTACTAGCGCCTTAGCAACTACACTATTAAAGCACTGCACTAACGTATTAGATCAGTCAACCTAGGGTACTTTCATCCTGAGTGATACGCGATGACCTGTTAAGAGGACACGTAAAATTTAAAACAAGCATAATGAAAATACACTTACTGGGCAAAATTTATAAACTCGAGTTTAGTACCCTAATAGCCCTGCAAGATATTGGTATCGTTCTTGTGAAATACTATACCACACAGAAAGGAAAGCGTCTCTCAATTCCTGCAGATTGGGTTGTGCAGAATATTGTGTTAGAACCGCCCGCTCTATCACACCACTCTCATAAATGCTCAATAGGGTTGTGATAAATGATCAACGGATACTACGGTAGCAATGTACTTTCAGTATCATGATTCTAGAGCCAATCAGATACAGTGCGTGAAACCAGCTGTGCGACATGGAGTATTGTTCAGCTGGAAAAACCATTTCCCTCTGGAAGTGCCAATTCCATGAAGCAGTGTACATAATCACCAACAAAAAAGGGAAATAGTCCTTATCGTTCATATGCTTATAAACAATTATAATGGGACTTAAGCCATTACGCTTCCATCTCCCCTTGCACTTTTGACAAGTGATACTGGTGTCAATGGAATCGTGTTTTTAGCCACATTTTGATCCTCTCATAAGCTTGGAACAAAGAAAAGAGGGATCCATTGGACTATGTGACTTCTTTCGCTTCTTTGCAGTCCAGTCTTGGTGCTTCTTGGCAAATTGAAAGCGAAGTTTCTTATTTCTTACTATAATGTGAGTATTCTCGTAAAACGTCGCCCGGGATACTAGCTTTCGACGAATTTAGTCTTCTGAGACAGGTATTATGATTATTAGCTTTCTAATCAGCTGTTTGTTATTTGTACACCTGCAACTCTACTGTTTGCTTGCTCAATTCTATTCGATTTTCTTTGGACCCTCTTTTGTGCACCTTTGCTTTACACCAAGAAAATACCTTGCTTCCGGAAAAGTTCTCTTTCTGCATCCACTCGCGGTGCACAGGAGAAAGAGTTATCCTTAGGAACCCGATCGCAACATCACTTTCGAAAATGTTCACACCTACTATCCTGCCACAATAAATCATATACCTCCCGTTTTAAACAAATTTTCGTTAGTGAAGTCATTTCGCTTACCTATAGCACTGCCACCAGATATATTATAAGGTACTGTATATAATAACTGACTGAGAGCACAGCTGTGCTCAGCAACTGTGTCGATTTCCGTCAGTATGAAGTTCACTTGTTACTACACCAGCCAGGTGTCAGTATAATTTTTGCCCATTCAGTGCCAGTATTTCAAGAAAGGAAACCATATTGGAAACCACTTCACCACAGAGAATTTATATTCAGATCTATTTCCAAGAATCCGCTATTGTATTTTATTGTTATAAAGTATGATTCTCCTATTTAGAGTAAATCTACATTATTTGATTAATAAATAATAAATTCTATAATTTTTTATGGGCATATAGGTACTTACAACTAACCCCTTGTGTTCCACGTGTCATTTTCTTATGTACGTGCTGTAATATCAGTTTTCATTTACTGATAAAAGACTGTGTAGACCATTATATAGGGCATAATTATTATGTGCGCGTGAGGAGAGCATTCACATTACTGATAAAAAACAATTATTACCATTGTGGAACATTTGGAGTGAAAAAGGGAAATTTTATGTTCTGAAGGGATTTTTGCTACTTCAGGTTGGCAACACTGACCACGGGGATCAAAAACAAAGTTTTTCCTATTTCGAAATAGATCTCGATGTTGCTAATTATTTATAATCAAAACAAACACATGTGTATTGTAATTGAATGCTGCCTTAGGCCTCTCATCTACTCAGGCACAAAAAACTTGTCGTTACTGTCAGTAAGGTGCTGTCACCTAAGGAGAAATAGTAGAACTAAGTCTTGCTTTGCACCCACTAACAAATTTTATCATCTCTAGGATTAATACAACTATTAATAAGGAATACGTTTTCATGACATCCACATGGATGTCACAGATATGAACGGGGCTAAGGTTAGTTTAAATCACGGATATACGCTTAAGTCTAAAAGTATCATAAAGTTACGCGAAAACAAGCAGATTGAATATCACTGTATAAGATTACAAAAATGGACGTCTAGAGAGTACCTTATGGCTAGAAATTTATATATTAAATACTAATTCGGGTTAGTCTCTAATGCATATAGAATTATACAGTACAATTATTAACTTTCTTAAACTAAATAGATAAATATCGTACTTTAAAACTATGTACCAGGCCTAACTTTGAAATATTATAAATAAGATATATCATACACACAGTATTATTTTAATATTGAAACTAATATAAATTTTACTACTTTTTTTAAGTTTAAAAATGTTTAACTTGAAAAAAAATCTTGATTTGAAAAGCTTTAATTCGAAAATTTTGGTTTTAAAATTTTTAGTTGAAAAGTCTTTTTATTTATAAATTTAGTTTGAAAATTTTGGTTTTAATCATTTTGCTTGAAAATTTTGATTTTAGAATTTCTAGTTTGAACATTTTCGTTCAACTTTTTGCACTCACTGATAAATATGATCAAAGAATTGAAAACCGTTTGTTTGTTAATCTAATAGTTAAAAACAGATAAATTTTGAAGGTTAACCGTGAAGCATGAAGTCATTCTTGGTGCATTTTAATTTGAAAATTTTCTTTGACAATTTTCAGTTTAATAATTTGTCTTTGAAAATTTTGGTTTGAAATTTTTCACTTTCAAAATATTTTTTTGATTTTTTGATTTAAAAAGTTTGTTTTGAAAAGTTTTAGTTTCAAAATATTGTTTTGAAATTTTTAGTTTGAAAAATTTTGGTTTGAAAACTTTTAGTTTGAATTTTTTTTGGAAAAACTTTTAGTTTCAAAATTTTGTTTGAAAATTTTTTGTTTCAAAATTTTGTTGTTCCGGGGTCTATAACTTAGGGGTAACTAGGACCAACCCCTCTAAATTTTGGTAAGGGTCCTTAAGCCATAAACCATTCAATTAATAATAGTACTATGTAGCCATTACTATTTCAATGATAAGATGGAGTATTTGGTAAATAACTAACTAATAAATCTCGATATGGAATTTACTTTAACATTGGACTTGTAAATAATCATTCTATGCATTATACATAATCCATGATTGGTTGATTCTTTTGAATCTTCTGTATCTGTCATTATCAACTTTCCTTTTTCATTTCTTCTCTTTGTATTCTCTTTCATTCTCTTTGGCCTTTTGTGTCCATCTCTTTTTACACAGAGATACAGATAGATATGGAAAACACAGTGACGGATACAGAATTACAAAAGTCGGAATACTGTGAGAATTCAGATTAAACTTTTGCCCGGTTGCACATCACACTTTGTTCTTTTTAGCAGCAAAAACGAGCAGAATTGTTTTTTTACAGAACAAAACAAAGAAAGAAATGTATATGCATGTGTGTATAATGCATAAGAGTGTGTGTGTGCGCGTAAGCTACACACAGAGAGAGTAATCGGGAGAATCGGATGCGTGTGCATTGAAGCAAACGAGCTGTTGTGTGGTACAAATCATCATATCCCTGATGCAACTCGCTGTTGTGTGTGTTGGGTTCGTTCAGGATACTATTTCACGATATAGGGTGTAATTTCACGGGCGCGGCTTGTGCTTCGTTCGGATTGTTACACACAACACAGTGCTTTTCTTTTTTGCTTTTGTTCTTTCAGAAAAAAAGAGAAAAATTAAAGCTGAAGGACGGAAAAGAAAAGGAGAAATACCAATGCGAAAAAAATTGAAAAAAGAAAAAAAATGGTGACCAAAAGTTGAAAAAAGAAAGATCGAGTTTCATCATAACATTTATTTCAAAAAGAAAGCTAACATACAAAGGTAAAAATACAAAAAAAAGTAGTTTTGACCAATGGGCAGTCTGAGTACTGTTAGATGAAAGGTTTGCTTTGTAATAATGCTTTCGTAGCTTTTGTTTTGTTTTCTTATTTTTGATTAAACAAAAATGTGCATATAAAGTGTTATATAAACAAAAATGTTCAAACAAGGTGCGAATTTTGCCATGGTTTTCCCTATTCTGTAAATATCAGAAAAATCATATGCGTGCTATAACAATGAAGTAATATGTTACCTTAAATTAAATTTTCTTCTATGCTTCGTACACTGTAAAATAAAGATCACATATTAAACTGAATTGTAAATCTGGAACTTTGTTAAGTAAACTGAAAGTATCTAGAAATTTAGAAACACAACAATGCCAACTAGAAACACATCTACTTCGGAAATCGAATTCCAACCATTCTCATTGGAGGTAAACCTTTTATCGCTCAGCTTCGGTGTCTATTCTATAAAATAGAAAAATTGTTAATTTTAAGAAAAATTGCCCGCCTACCTGATAGACGATTGAACCACATAGAGCCTGTACCATTGTCTATTTGTTCTGCCGTAATAATAAAGTTCACTCGTAACTTTATGATTAGTGTTTGAAATGAAATGAAATGAAATCTCTAGGTTTTACGTCCCACGTTCATGCCGGTTACACTAAAGGAGACAGTGTTGATGAGAAATGAACGAAAATGGTGGAATGAAGAAAGTGGGAGGAAACGGGAGTACCCCGAAAAAACCCACGCACATGGTGTTTGTTCACCACAAAATTCACTTGGCGCGAGCTGGGATGGAACCAGGGACCCCATGCACCAGAGGTGAATGCTCTACCACTGTGCCATCGCGGCCCCCTATGATTTGTGTTTGTACCTTCCGCGCGAATATACAGTGAGGATTTAGAGAGCATAGGGTTTGTTGTAAGATACCTTTATGGAAGGATTTTTGGAAATTCGACGGGGAAAAGGGGAGAATGAAGGGTAGCATTTATTATCTTAAAATTAGCATATCTCGAAACCCCTGAAGGTTATAGATATGAAATTTGGTATATGAACATTTAAAATAAGGTTTCAGCGTACATAGTGTTATGGTACTTGGGTTTTATTCTTGGTAACGTCACGATACATTATATTTTAAAAGTAATTTATCTTAATCTCTTTTACATAATCACTTGTGTTTATTAAATTTTATTACTCGACAAAGTTTAGAAAAAATGCGTCGTGAGTATTATTTACATTGTTCACGAATTACAGTCTTTCTTAGGAAACCAGATACTGCAAGCTAGTAATATCATGTTAAGAGAATTTACATAATGTACCATTATATAAATGTTAGATAACTACTATTAAATCAACATTTTAATTCCAGAATTATATCAGCAAATGTTGTAATGTTGTAAGAATCTTTGTACTCATCTTTTCCAGAAATTTCTTAGATTGACAAAATTTAAATTATCCGGAAAATTGTGTCTTGAGATTTTAAGGATTTTTGGTCAGCTGAATGTTCTTTCTCAACTGAATTTTCTCAAGAGTTTTCACGTGCTGGCTGGAGCCATTGTTGTTTCGAAGTATCTCTGAAATCTGCAATCTCATGTTTTCGGTTACATAAAATTGTTTCCTTGGAAATGGGAGTAGTAGTAGAGATCGAGAGTCGGTAGAGCGTAGACGAGAGACGCGACGAATTAGTAAACGTAAAGAGCCGTGAATAGTAAACAGACGAACATATCATGTTTTCCATACAGTACTACCTACGAAACAAAGAAGCAGAATAATTCACTTAAGTCTAAAAAGTGTTCGGAAATTTCGTGAACGATTCTTGCTATCAAGTGTTTCGATTACCAAGTTTGATACTTCCAAGGACATTTTAGAACATCCGAAACGGAAGTGCAGAGAAGGATCTTGACAACATGCATCCAACAGTACTCAAGGTATGACATTCTCTTTGGCCAAATTTCCTTTCTTTTATCCTACACAATCTTTCAGACATTTAAACACGTCCAATCTAAGAACACAAAATTCTATGTCCAATAAATTGATCTGACATGAACATAAAGCTTCTTTCCAAATTAAACATCAACCTCATTGATCACTGCTCGAATTAGTTTTAGTTTATCATTTACTAAGATTTATTTAAGGTATATTCCTGAGGTTGTTACGTTACGAGAATTGTGTTAGATAGTGCTACTAGAGTAGGTTAGGTTAATTCCTTTGAAAATGTACTACAAAGAGAATACCGATTTATACATCTTCTTTAAAGAAGTGACCCCATAATACACTTGTAACTTAGCTTGGTATTGTTGTAGAAAGTACAGCCATAGTACACTAATCCCGATTTTTGTTACTCCTGTGAGTATTGCTTTTATAGGATCACGTTTGTAACAACATATCAATTTCAATTAACCTCTTTGATTATGAGGGTATTGTAACGTTTCTACAAAATTAATTAGAAACTTTTTTAACGTTTTCTTAATATATTATTTACATTTGAATGGTATAGTGTAATTAGTCATATGGTTTACCATTAGTGTGTGTGGTCCTGGATTCAATTTCGTGATTCGTAGGTTTGTTATTGTTGTCCCAGTATCATGAGACAATTTGAGAGCAATCTAATTAACGGTTGGAGAACTGCATTGAAAAAGATAGGAGAAAAGATGCAGTGACCATTAATTATCCAATGCAATTTGGACCTTAGTTGTTCATTGACTATCGGGGCAAGGAGTTCAGTTTTAGGTATCTAGACTATAGGGTATTGTCATAAGATATAATATTATGTCAATTAGAAAGTATTTTAAATGCAAATAATATTAGCTGAACCTGCGCTCTCTACACAGCACATCATTCACATACGAGCATGAATCTCCTTGTCATTCCTCACAACGTCTGTACATGCCTCTTTACACAAACAAGTGAAGGACATCTTGATAAAAATAGGCAAGGAGTATCATAAAGGGGATATATTTTTAAAAGCTCGCACCGTTTGCAAAATATGAACCTACTTCCGGTAGGAGTTACTAATTCATGCATAATCAGTGTTTTCTTTCTTCTTGCATGTAGTATGTAATAAGCAAATACATTACATACACACAATTAATTATAATTTCAGTGATATATGGTGTTCATTGGGTAAAACAACCCAAACAATAAATATCCATCTTATACTGGGCAAATGGTTACCCTTCGTTTTTCATTATCATTTGGGCATGAAAAAAACGCCTGACAGATATACAATCCCTATATACAACTATGTTGTGTTGGAAAGTATTACTCATAGGGTATGACGCTTTTTAAAAATTTCAACACTTCCAGCTACTGCTATCTGCTAACTGTACGTGAATGGATCTTGGTAAACAATTATATATAACTTTGAAGATGTAGAATATTTCGAGGTAAAAGTTGTGTAGGTACCTGACTCTGAAGCCCCAGCAGCACCATCTAATTTAAACAAAATACCTTTTTCAGGCAAATCTTGGAACATTTTCCCGAATTTCTTACGAATTTATAGACTATGACAAATGTGCATGTGGTATCATTAAAAAGTCTGTATTATTGTAGAGAAAATGATGTATGAACAATGGACCTACAATATTTACCAACGAAGAGAAACTTTGTTTTTCAAATTGTCCTAATATATTTATTTTTTTCTATTTTTATATCTACTAACCGTACATTAATGATTCTTCGCAAAGATATACTCAAAGACATGTAATTTATTTTTTGGATATATTTATTGCAGATGCCTGATCCTGGAGCCCTGTAAAGATGCCAGAATTACTAAACTATACTTTTCCGGGAAATTTCCCTATTTTTTCCCGATTTCCTCAGAATTTATGAATTGTAAATCATGTCATTATTCAAAATTCTGATTCATTCATAAGATAACAAATCATGAACCTAAGATAATTAATGTGGGAACAGCAACTTCCTTAGTGAAATTCCAATTTTTAAAAAAATAATTTCAAAAGGGTTAATATGTGAAAATCTTTCCAAAGTTCGTTTCAATCGGACGTGGGGTTACAATCACAGTTAGTTATCTCAATAATAAGTTCTTTCTTAAAGAATGTGGGGATAACACCTCGCATGACGAGGGAGAAAGTACATACGCATCTGAATAGTATAGCGTTTAACCAATTAACTGAGGAGAGGGAAATGAAATGCAAGTTTTCTAATGGAAAAGATTACAGAGACGCAAAGGTTAGGGAAGGAAAGGTTTCACTGTACATCAGCCGCTGAATCGATGTCATGAATCTCTTTTAATGCCTGGTGATGCCTTGTCCTCCAATCGGTTAGGATAAGCTGGTTAATTGTTTTCTTCTGAAATCGAACCCGGACCTCACATTTCGAGAATCAAGAACCTCTTGTCTTAAGGGCAACAGTTTCTAGATGTCCTGCCCTTCTTGGAATGACACCTCTGTCATGAAATGGATGATGAGGGACCAGGCGTGCCAACCGTCTTCTAATCGCAATCAAGATGACTCTTCAGAATTGCGGTCCAAGAGTGTGTTTCTGACGACTTCTGTCACACTTCTTACCTCGAGGGTTTTGTGTCTCCTAGTTTTGTTCCACTTTCCTGCTTTCGTTTCTTCCTGGTCCTCCGCACGTGGGTGATTAACTCATCAAAATATTCTTGGTTAATAGGGAAGTCTATGAATTGCTGAAACGGCGTTGCTCAGGAAATTACAGAAACTAAGAAGAGAGCGGTAAGTATGAATTTGTATTAGGATGAGGTGACACCATAGGGGAGTCTCCTTTTTATTAAATGATTACAATTTCTGGTTTGTATGATAACAACAACATACAGGGAGAATTCAAAATAGGCGCTAAGCCTGATATTCTCTACAATATTATATTAGTTACATTTTGTCCTCTTCTTTGTCTGTGACGAAGACCATAGTTTAAGGCTACAATCACCAGCATTTATGGGAGCAAAAAATTATGTCCACATACATTTTCTAAATTTCCTGATTTGTCCGTATTTTCTAAGCACAAGTGAATTGTCGTAGTAACAGCACTGTATGAGAAATATAGGAGTTTGGCTGCCTTGGCATGGCAACCGTCCTTGTAGAGCTTTAGGTCGGCTTTTTTCGTTTCTTCATTTTCTATGATTCCGTATTTTCTACCGAGTTTTCCTATACTAGATTTTTGTGAATATATTGTCACATTTAAATACAAGGTGTTTCTAAACAACACCGGCAACGTTTGGAAGGTGATTTCTGACACCAAGATAAGACAAAAGGTATAGACCAATCAGGGTACAGAAATCCGTCATTTCGGAGTTATACGCTGCTGAAAACATGAAAAAAAATGAACTTTAAAGTTCCATAGTTCCAATACTGTGGGACCTAACGTAGTCAGGTCAAGATTTCACTGAGGAACTAATATGTGCACTATCCAAAAATACATGTTTCAGAATTCTGCTGTACTCACGCAACAATTTTTATGGAGGGAGTTTGGCCACGGACATTTAATTTGAAGTACTCGCCAACTACCGCTATAAAAATTGTTGTGAAAGTACGACAGGATTCTGAAACATAGATATTTGAATAGTGAATACCAATTCCTAAGTGAAGTCTTGACCCGACTACGGTGGGTCCCGCAGTATTGGAGCTATGGAGCTTTAAAGTTCAGATTTTCATGCTGTCAGCAGCCTATAACTCTGAAATGACGGATTTCTGCACTCAGATTGATCTATACTTTTTATCTTTGTGTCAGAAATGACCTCCCAAACGTTGTCGGTGTTGTTTTGAAACGCCCTGTATATAAATTATCAAATCAAGCGACTCCACAATTCTCTCTCTTAGAGTTAGTTAGTTATTATTGTGCTTGTTACAGTATATACTTTCCGCATATCAGCCAGGAGGACAGTACATTCTAAATAGCTAATATAATGTAAGAACTAAGCCAGATGGAAGTGTGTTCACATTTTGCAATTTCATAATTATGGTAGTCCTCTCATGGTTGTAACAACTATTAGTTGTGTTCTCGTCTGGTATCGGTGCTAAATAGAAGTTAAACATAAAAAGCATTTTATTTCTCTTCCTTGTTTCCACATGTGTGTCGGGGAGGAAGGAAGCATAAATAGAATTCCAAGCAAATAAAATTTAAAATAAATCTGATTATCAGTTCTCATCTTTTTAATCTGTGAATCTTCCCTCACATACCGTCATTGATAAAGAGGAACATAAAATATCTACCTAGCAAAACTTAAACTGGAACCTTACAGAAGCTCCTTGGTGGTTAATCGGTTTAGCGTGCACGCCATTGGCGTAGGAAACCCGAATTCGATTCCCGGCGGAGCTCATGTAGTTCGGGTCCCACGTTAACCTATCGGTCTACATCTCACATAAGCTTTGCTGCTGATGGGGACGCTAAACTAGTAAAAATCAAATAAAACTTTGCAGAATGAAACGTCGAATCTTAGCTTGATAAACCTTTTCAGTTACCGATTGTCGAAAGTAAATTTAATTTTAATTAGGATTACGTCATAATTTTTGTTCTCCTCATTTCTCGGACAAATACCCAAGCGGCACACCGACGTCGAAAAGACGTGGTTTTTTTGGTGTAAAACACCGTAAAATACACCGAACATGACGTGATTTACACGTCTTTTCCCACGTGGAAATGTCCGGGAATATGACGTGATTTTTATGACGTCTTTTACACGTCATAGAATATGACGTGATTTTTATGACGTCTTTTACACGTCATAGAAATGACGTGTAAATCACGTCTTTTTTACGTGATTTCCACGTGTAAATCACGTCTTTTTCACACCTTCATGTGAATTGGAAGGGGGGCGTTCTCGAAATGAGGCGGCGAGAAGCAAAGGGGTGTAAGCGATATTTGCAATAAAGTATGGATGTCTCAAAAATGGATTCTGCATAGCTAAATATACAAACTGGATGGTGAAGCTCGTCGCAGTCCAATAGAAAGTCTACCCATGAATGCTCTACGCCGAACTTCATTATGCAGTTTGTATATTTTGCAATGCAGAATCCATTTTAGAGACATACATACTCTATTGAAAATGTCACTTACACCCCTTTGCATCTCGCTACCTCAAATGTCATGGAAGTCTGACAGCATTGTTCAGTTCCAAATGTCAAAACCATTAGAAATCGATGTGCATCCGCAGTTTTGATATTAGGAATTTCAATCCATGTACTACGTCGATTATTCGCCACACTTTTGAGGCTATTTACCAGCCCCTATTCAACCGTTTTGCACCAAAGTTAGGGGTTAGGCTACTAGGGCTACCTAGTTCTGGCCCTGTAAATTTTGAAATAGATCAGTTGAATAGTGGTTGAAACAAATAACCCTGAAACTGTGTCGAATAATCGAGATCCTACTATATATAGATTGAGATTCCTAATATCAACACTGGATACACATAAATTTATGATTATTTGGACATATGGAACTGAATAATAATAATAATAATAATAATAATAATAATAATAATAATAATAATAATAATAATAATAGTAATAATAATATCTGCTCTAAAACACACAGCTTACAACACATTTTTTTAAAAAATGATAAAAAAGAAAAAAATCATACTTTTTCTATTTTCTTAACTGCGTTTTTTTTCTTGACAGTTCTGAACTGATCTCTGGCCGCAACACTTTTCTAGGGTAAAAAAAAGTCTACGAATAACAACTGGACAACGATTATTATAAGTAAAAACAATAATGAAAATAAATTTAGCCTTGTGGCTGCTGCTTGATTTTTCACCATTGTGTTGTAATTTGCATAATAATTTACAAGCTCCTATACCAGATAAGTAAGACCACTGGGTTATAGTAATAAATAACAGATCAGGATAGACCCTAAGAACCCTAGATCTTGCCACAGCGAAATACATCACCACCCTCTCTCGGAAGCACACATTGGGGAACGTCAAAGTATTGTGGTCTATTTGATTGGTCTGTACCAAGAATTTGGAAATTTCGCTTCTCCGAATGTTCGTATTATCTATGGATTGGGGATTTCCATATCCAATTAACCACCTCTAGTGTTGTTGATTTATATTTTTTTAGTATTTGGATACTAGCCTATTGAAGAGTATATATTCGCCTTAATGTGTGGTATATTTATCTACACATTAAGAAACGAATATACAATAGCTGTCGAGGAATAATTATATACCTAATGCAACAGGAAAGAAACGGCAGCGCTTGCTCCACGAAAGGATAAATTTAAAGCCATACATTAAAAAGAAAACCGAGACGCATTGAATCGACTTGAAAAACAAAAAAAAAAAGCCCTCGAATGTAAGACTCACCCTTGGCGGAAAAAAAAAGCCCTACATAACTTTTAAGAATGAGAAAAGACGAATAAACATGGTAAAAACAAAGAATGAAATGGAAAAATAAAGGAACATTGTACTTACAGTCCTAAGAAAATGAAATGAAATGAAATCTTTGAGTTTTACGTCCCACGCTTATACCGGTTAGGCTAAAGGAGACGGTGATAATGAGAAATGAATGAAATGGTGGAATGAAGAAAGTGGGAGGAAACGGGAGAACCGCGAGAAAACCCACGCACACGGTGTTTGTCCACTACGTGGACAAAGTTCACTTGGCGGGGGCTGGGATCGAACCCGGAACCCCAAGCACCAGAGGTGATAGCTCTACTAGTGAGCAACCGCGGCCCTTAGTACTAAGAAGAATCCACTCATTTCGTCACTGGAATTTATTCATGTGTATTTACTAGTACCTTCTTCTTAATGAAATTACGGTACAACACGTGCTTCCATAAATTTTATAGCTATCCATTATTATGCTAGTATGCGCACACATACACACAAACACAACCACCCACATCCAACACACACTCACATACACAAGAACAATGGGTTTTATTGACAGTGCAAAATTTAGGACTAAACTTTTATAACTCCAATTTAAGACACCTTTATTTTGGAGGTGAAAAATCGAAAAAGAAAGTACATCTTAAAATTAATTAACCTCTGAGGGATGAAAGCGAAAACACATAACCATTAATTTGAATTCTACATTTATTAGTTATATGTACAATGTGCACGTTTTGTCGTATAAAATAATATTCATGCTATTTGTAATGCAACAAGAAACACTGATTGTCTTTATTATTTGTAATACAAACAAGAAATATGTAGACAATGCAAATCTGTTGGTTATAATCTAAAACTTACAGAGATCTTTTAATAATATAAAATAAAAAGAATCAAATTTTTCTATAAATTTCGTATGAAGGAAAACACCTTTCATAGTTATTGAAAGTACAGAAATGCAGCATCATATCAAAAAAGCCTCACGTGCTTAAGTAGGTTAAAAATGGGGACTGCGGTAAGTATCCCACTTATTATCCCATCTATTATACCAGTAGCAGTTTCTTCCATCTTTTAGTTTTCGAAAGAGATGCCTTTACATTGATTTCCAACAAAGCGAGGAGGAACAGGTCAACATGTTTCAAGCATGCCGAATCCTTTTCATCCTCAAACAACAAGGCAGATGGAAGTGAATATCTTTCTACTAACATTTTGAAGATTTGTGGCATTTGTTCATTTGAAGATCTTTATTTTTACTCACGAATAAGTGTCTTTAAGGCTAGTTTGCACAACGTGAACTTTGCTCTTTTTTCCGCGGGAGTTAAATTCTATCGCCTGCTCTTTGGAAACCAAGCATCAGAGAAAGGTCCCTTTTCCTCCCAACGATGACAGATAGGAACACTGAAACAGAAAAAAAAAATCATGAACAATCATAGTGCAATTTTTCAGGTGGGGAGAAAATTTAAAAAAATAATTACAATACGTCATGTGTAACTACAATCAATACGCAATAAAACGATTAGTTACTGCACTCGCTTGCATGAAGTCCCACTTTTAACGGCCTTCCATAATTTTAGTTATTCTGTAATAGCTTAACTTTTGATTTTATTGCAGCTGTTAACTCTGATTGTTCAGGAGGATCAAACAAGTTGGGGGATATAAGACTTTGTATATACAGATACATGACAAATAATTCTGAAACACTCATAGAAGGCTACATTACGTATGTGCTCACAATATAAAATGCCACTCCAAGACCAACTTTAGGATGTGAGCTAAAAGTGACGATCAAGTATATTGATACGATATTGATACAAACAAAATGGTGTATAACTTATGTATTCCGAAAAGTAAAAAAATTGTGAGCAAACGCCCCCTCACTTGTTACTGGAGTATTTTTAAAAAATAAGACTTCTAGAACCAGAATTCTGTCACAAGTAGTAGGGTGAAAATCGTCACATTATTTGTTCTGAGCAGGGTTAGAAGTTGCGGCAATTATTATTATTATTATTATTATTATTATTATTATTATTATTAATAATAATAATAATAATAATAATAATAATAATAATAATAATAATAATAAAACTTCTCTTTGGTGAAAATTATATTTTACCCCTCTGTTGAGAAAAACATTTTCGGGAGGAGTACTTTTATCCATTCAAAAAAAAAAAAAAAAAAAGCGCGAACACTATAACATGTGATACATTCCATATTAAAGCTTTGCTTATATATAAATACTCAAGTCAAATAAAATAATTGCTGAAGGAATAAAAATTAATAAACAGGGAAACCTTTAAAAATCTAAAATAATAAATAAATAAATAAATAAATAAATAGAGTGTATCTGAAGAAGACAAGGGTAGTTGCTGAAACAGTTACATTTAAATAAAATTGGCGCAGCTGTGGCTCGGTGATAGAGCGTTCACCTCTGGTGCTTGGGGCCAATAATTCGATCCCAGCTCACTTCAAGCGGCTTTTCTTGGAGTTCTCCAATTTTTTCCCACATTCTTCATTCCACCATTTAATTCACTTCTCATCATCACCGACTCCCTTAGCCTCAGTGCCTGATCGTGGAACGTTAAATTGAATATTTCATTTATATAAAAGTATTGCCTTGTTCAACAATTATTTTATTTTAGTTAAGTACTAATAAAATATTACTACTTTCTTTCTTTTCTTCTTACTCGGCATTTTCTTACATGGGTATTATAAAATAACATGTCAAAAGCTCACCTGTCGCAACTTTGGTATGTATGTCATCCTCCACAGTGATATTTCTAGAGCAGCTCGACGAGCAGAAAGGGGTCAGGTGGTCTGCTGTTGATCAATTCATCATTTGCAGGAGCATTGGCCACACGCTCTGGAAAGTGGGAGTACATACAAGGCTTATTTTGGCAAATAACATGTATTTACACCTAGGCTTATTACAACGACTAAATACATTTAACATGAAATGAAGCAGTTTAATTTTATGTAAACAGTAAAGTGGGTTTTTACTACATTTTGTATAAAAAAAAAAAACAGCTTATAGAAAGAAAAATGAGTTGGCAGGAAAATATCAGCCATAAATTTCACATGCTTTCTGTTCTGGATATTTTCAGCGTAAAGGAAGGTGTGAAGAAGAGTCCGAAATCGTCCCAACCTCGATGCAGGAATGGCCACTTCTTAAATGGAAAGATACGCAAAATAAATATTGACAAACTTGTGGACAGATAGATTTTATGGATTATTGTCTGCCCGTTGTTAACAAGAAGCAGGGATCGGAAAATCTTTGAGTTTTACGTCCCACGATTATGCCGATTAGGCTAAAGGAGACGGTGATGATGAGTAATGGATGAAATGGTGGAATGAAGAAAGTGGGAGGGAACGGGAGAAACCCGAGAAAACCCACGCACACGGTGTTTGTCCACCACAAAGTTCACTTGGCGGTGGCTGGGATCGAACCCGGGACCCCAAGCACCAGAGGTGAACGCTCTACTACTGAGCCACCGCGGCCCCATAAGAAGCAGGGATCGGTTTTGAGAACGGAGTGAGAGCGTAAAATATCGCATCTTGAACACAAAGAACACAAATGACTACCTGCGTTTTCGAACGCGGACATTTTCTGACCAAAAACACCAAGGCAAGTAATTTCTTGCTATGTATTGCTTCATTTAAATTCCGCAACGTGAAAAAAAAAGTTTTTATCTTACATTTATAATACAAGCTTGAAAAAATCAAGAGCTCCAATTCTGGGGTAGGTTTTATTTTTTTTAAAAAATAAAAAATATCCTACTCTGGGAGGGGCAGTCGTCACCTCTGGATCCGCCCCTGTTGTGTACACACCTTCCTTTTGGTGGCAGCAGATATGTAAGCCCCGAAGCAATGAGGTATGTTTTTTTTTTTTTTTTACTGATGGGGCTGCAGTGCCTCAGTGGTAGAGCGTTCACTTCTAGTGCGTGGGGTCCCTGGTTTGATCCCAGCTCGTGCCAAGTGGGCTTTGTGGTGGACAAACACCATGTGCCTGAGTTTTCTCGACACTCTCCCGTTTCCGCCCACTTTCTTCATACCACCATTTTTCACATTTCATTATCACCATCTTCCTTAGGCTCGGTGCCTTTCCTGGGACGTGAAACTAAATATTTAATTTCATTTCTTTTTAATGATGAGGAATTGGTGTTCCACCTGAAAGCCGGTTTTTGATCCAAAGAGACTTCCGTTGTTAATGTGCGCATAAACATTAGGAGGATATTCCCTATGTCAAGAGCTCTCTTAAACACATCTGACTGGAACCAGCACCAGCCCCCAATCACGGTCCCTTAATAAGACATTTGGTTTCCTTTGAATCGTTTCACGATTAGCAGTGGAAATCATAATAATATAGTCATGTAGAGGACACTTAATTAAGCTGGAATATATTTTTTGAACTTCAGTGGCAACATTGATAAGTATCCATCATCACATGCTGGCACTGGAGTAAGTACTGTAATCTAAAATGCGAGGGAGCTGTCTACTCAATTAATGAACAAAATATTCGAACAGTCAAAAACCCGTTACATTATTATGATTTCCACACCGAATTCTGTAGCACAGTTACGGTAGCCAAGTGTCTTGTGAGGGTGTGTAGGTGCAGCAGGGCGATGGTTGCAGTTTGAGAGTGCTCTCAACTCAAGGTGACCAGACGTCCCGTTTTGGCCGGGACAGTCCCTTATTTTCAACCGTTGTCCCGTTTCTTTCAGATTCTCAAACGGGAAGCCTAAATGTCCCGTTTTTAAGCAAACATGACCCAGGTATTCCGTAATTATTATTCAAAATATAAATAGCCAATGCTAATTCTACACTCTTCCGTACCAACACTTACTGGGAAGGTTCACCCGTGCCTAGAACTTCTGAATATGAAAATGAGAATTGAGTGTTCTGTGGTTCAAGTGGAAATTGAGTGGGAATTCTGAGTGTTGAAGTAGTTAATAGTATTGTTGGGTAATACTTAAGTTAGAAACGCTGTGTTATCATTCTTACTTTGTATTTTGTAAATTGAAAACACTGCTGAGTTCCAAAATGCAATGTGGAAGTCACCCCACCCCCCGTCGCCGATTCGTATGCGTCCCGTTTCTGAAAGTAAAAGTGCTGGTCACCTTGTCTCAACTGGGGTAATATCCTCCCACTGATTATGCACATATACAATGGGGGCACTACTTTAACAAACGGGTCTACCAAATATTCATCAATTTTGTGGATTTTTTCACTAGATTTAAGACAGTAGTGCTACAAAAGGTTAAACAAAACAGAACTGAGTGAGCGAAGGGGTTAGAACTTCCATAGGGCTCGTTGTTTCTAACTTTGAAGTCATACACGATTGGCATTGCAAGAATTGCCGAGGGTCATTTCCCAAAGAGGTTCACTCGAGCAGTCGGTTCTACCTAACAGAAAATTCATAGGTAACATACGATGTGAAACATATTTTTGTGAAGGAATAAAAGTGTGAATGTCAGTAATTAATGTCAGTACACAGCAAATTGAAATGAATTTTGGGCATTATTCGAGCAGACGGTTCTACCAAATTTTGACATATTTCTTACAGTTTCATATCAGGTTAGAACAATGCATTTCTTTTAGCAGAGCATGAACTAAATCAGAAGCTCCATTAGTGCTTGCAGATTGACTTCAGGCCTCAGTACAAATACAGCGTGGACGTAAAGCGTAACAATTTCAGTGAATAAAACACGAACCAATTTATTTCAGCTCCCCACTAAAAAGCAGGGGTAGGAGCACAGCAACAGGGTCCGAACGGCAGCGACGGGATGCGTCCGTAGGGAGCAGGCGCGTCAGCGACGGGGAATATACGTCTAAACGAGAATAGTGGAAGACCACACTTACATATGCAATACTTTCACTGATCACTTAAAATTCATTTCAATATGCTGTACACTGACAGTAATTACTTATATTCACACTCTCATTCCTTCACGAAAAATGTTTCTTATAATATTTTACCTATAAATTTTATATTTGGTAGAACCGTCTGCTCGAGTGAAGCCGCATTTTGAGTGATAGTGAAATCATTGTAAGCGTAAGTGTGCTTTTCCATTATCCTTCTTTACGCGCATAGTCCCCGTCGCTGACGTGCCTGTTCCCTACGAACGCACCCCCTCGTTGCCGCTCGGGCCCTCTTGCTGTGCTTCTGCACTGATTCCAATAGAATGCATTTGTGCTTTTTAGTGGGCACCTAGCAAAAGTTATTTCGTGTTTTATGCACTGTACTTAATATGCTACGCGTCGGGAAGGTTCTAGAACACACAGTATTGTTGAGCGAGCGTCAGCGAGTGAAGGCGGGTTAGAGCCCTGCACGGCACGTTGTTTTCTGTCTTTGTTACAATTAAGTGGGAAGGGGTACGTACCTGTGTTCTAGAACCTTGCGCCCATGCGTCTACTCTATATTTACACTAACCCCCGTGAAGTCAATCTGCAAGTAGTAATGGAGCTCCTCATTTAGTGCATATTCTGCTATAGGAAATACAATGCTCTAACCTAACCTGAAAATGTAAGAAATGTATTAAAATTTAGTAGAACCGTCTGTTCCAGTAATGCCTCCAAAAGCATACACTTACTGTCATCTCGTTGTTTGCTTGTATTTATCAGTCTTTCGCCTTGGCAAATAGTACCACAATGCGTGCAGCTTTTATTATACGGATTCATAGTATAAGTAGTAGTAGTAGGAACGGGTTAGAAGCCCCGCGGAGGTTGGTTGGTCCTGTTCTCGACATGAAATAGGCAAATTAAAGACTTGTCCAATTTTTTCGTATATTTTACAATCTACGGATCTGTATAATAAAACTGCACCACAGAATGACATACTTTCCCATGCATACTCACTCCCATATACGGTTTATTGAGAATAAAAACACATACATTATCATTTTATTACCTTCACTATTAACATTTTATATAGTATTCTACCTAAAATATTTAATTTGATACAGGCGTCTGCAAATGTTAACCTAATGTAGGTATCCTCGTTCTTTCTACGGTATTTTAATACACTGTAATAAGAAACCGTGGTAGAATACTCCATCTGCTGAATTTTACACAGAATGCACCTAGATAGGAATAGGATAGGAATTATACTTACTTGTCTTAAAGCTGACCTTTATCACAGGTGACTTTAACAAAACACATTATTTATATTCACAAACAATACCATCAAAACACGATTCCGCAAATGGCTCACGATTCCCAGCATGCACTGCTCAAACTGCAGTTACAGTACGGGGAACGTCCGCGCTTTTTAGCACCTAAAAAAGACGTCTATTTTTGGTGATGTCCGACACGTGATTCTTTGTACCATTCTGGCACGTGATAAACACGTACAATTTAGGTCATGTTTAACACGTCATTTTTGTTACCATTTTGGTACGTGATAAAGACGTTCCAAATTTTCAAAAGACGTCATTTTGAATTCGAACCCCAAAAAAAGACGTGTTTATGACGTGACTGTGCTACTTGGGTAGATACACAAGTAATTTACATATATATGTTTTAGACAGTCCATTACAGTTTTTATACAGTATGGCGCTAAATTTGTTCTACAAAAGCAGAGGAGAGATTCCTGAGAGTAAAACAAACAAAAAAGTTCCAGTAAACATAGGGCAAAAACCCCATCGTTTACGTGTTATAGGCTGCCGAAATCAGGAAAAAATGAATTTTAAAGGTTTATAGCTCCAAAACTATGGGACCTACCTTGGTCGGGTCAAGACTTCACTTAGGAACTAGTATGTGCTCTATCCAAAAATGCGTGTTTCAGAATCCTGAAGTACAACAATTTTTATAGAGGGAGTGACCCTATGATATAAAGTACTCTCCAACTACCTCCATAAAAACTGTTGCTTGAGTACCTTAGGATTCTAAAACATGTATTTTTGGATAGAGCACATACTAGTTCCTACGTGAAATCTTGACCCGACTACAGTAGGTCCCACCTTTAAAATGCATTTTTTCCTGATTTCGGCAGCCTATAACACGTAAACGATGGGGTTTTTGCCCTATGTTTATTGGAACTTTTTGTTTGTTTTACTCTCAGGAATCACTCCTCTGCTTTTCTAGAACGAATTTAGCGCCATACTGTATATGTTTTTAATATATTTGTTGCTTCGGTCAGTTTTCTTTTACCAATACAAAATAATTATGGACCTCAAAAGATCCGTGGAAACAATTACTTGCCTAATTTGAACCTTTAAGTTCGAAATTTCGTGGGCCTGAAAAGGACCGTAAAATATTCTTGCTCTCAAAACCCATTTAATTTATGTACATTTGTATTGGTACGTTATATATATATATATATATATATATATATATATATATATATATAGTTTTATTTTAACATGATGGAAAGGAAAAAAATATTGCACAAGATCCTCACGTGTTCATTCCATTCAGTTAGTTCCCTCACATATTTCGTCTTTCTCTGCCTCGTTCTATCTCCAACTCATAGAAACAAACTCATCACCTCTGTACCCTCCCTCCCACACAGGGTTGTCTGCCCCGGCCGTTTGCACATCCGAGCCCGTACTTATATAACATCGAGTGAGATGGAAAGTGTCGATGATTTCAATTTAGTATTCAGAATGAAGTAGTAATATTATAAATATTTATGAGAATCTCTGTAAGAGAAGAGACAGATCCTATCCTTGCATAATATGAAGGAAACGGTTGGAATTTTTTTCCTGATATTCTGCCTCCCTGCCACACGTGTATGTTTTATACAACGGAAATGTAAGTGGAAGTTGGAGAATCTGGTAGAATGGAGTGGGTCGAAATAAAAGGGGAAAGCATGCAACACAAAAATGTAAGAAGTAGATATCTGGAAGAGTAGCAAGTGGAAAAAGAATATAAAATGAATGTAATATAAATTGTCCTTCATAGATAATTCTACGCTTACGTGATTGACTAATATATAGAAACTTCTAGTTGTGTCTTCTAGAAATGTCCAACTACAGTGACTGGAACTGTACTAGTGGGGCCTGCCGTGGCTAAGTGATAAAACTTTCCTTTCGTAGTGCCTGGGGTTCTTGGTTCGATCCCAGCTCGCGCCAAGCGGACTTTTCGGTGGACAAACATCGTGTGCGTGAGTTTTCTCGGGGTCCTCCCATTTCTTCTCACTTTCTTCATTTCGTTCATTTCTCATCGTCACCGTTTCCTTTAGCGCAGCCGGCATAATCGTGGGACGTAAAACTTAGAAATATTTTATTTCATTTCATTTTCAAACTATACTAGTGGGAATATATGAACACACAGTAAGAATTTCCCACATACAGTTCAAATTCGGTACAAAAGAAGGTGGTACTAGCTGGTAAAGATACCAGCATGGAATACAGTGGGTCAGTGGTAGAGTGATTATCTATGGAATGGAAGGTTTCTGGTTCGATCAGGTTATGTGAGTTTGAGGTGGACAATATCATTTTTCAGGGTGAGCCCTTGAAGTTCTACTGTTTCCATCAGAACTCTTTTGTAATTGATAACTTTCATTAGACATCTAGGCAGAATACGTTCAACATTATTTCTTTATTTACGTGTTTTGGAAATGTTTCGCATTTTCTCTTCAAAGTTACCTATCGGAGACAAATTTCAAAGAAACAGTGTACACTGCAAAGTGTTCACGGAAAACACACAGAAGTGAAACAATAATATTCTTTTGGTGCTGTGTTCATTGACGGTCAATGATGACACACGTGAAGTGAAAATCGAGAAACTGCAAGAAAACTTGACTATATGTAGTAAATCAGCCCAGATACAATTTATTGAATCTGTAGTTGTTTCACTCCGTACTTTTGCCTGCTCAATAACATAGTGCGAGGGAGGATCAGAAACTAAGGTTACAAAGCTGATATTTCTGGAGATTCGTCTGGTATAGACAAATGACGAGTGTGCTGTAAGTTTAATTTGTGTTGGTTCCCATAAGGAGAGAGTCGATCATTGCTGTAGCAAGGGGTTCAAGGAGAGAAGAGTACGCAGAACAAACAGGAAAATTATAGGGGAATGAATTAACGGAGGATTATTGTTATGGCTTCTAGCAAGATTATCAAGCTTCTACTATTGCATTCTCAAACTAATTTGTTGATTGGGGGCTTCACAAATACATCGGAGCAACTTACTGATTGAGGGTCCGAAATAGCCCCATGTACCAGGGCCCCGAAGAGATATGTTACGCTACTGGTTATGAGCTCCAGAAGGTTGTGTAAATGATCACAATTTAAGGGGATATATTTTGTTTAGTGACGGAGCAACCGCTACGCCTGTGGACTCCCAGTGTCCCCGAATCTTACACGTCTGGACATGTTTTGCTTGGGAGATTCATTAAGTCGAAGGCTTATGCAAGATAGTTTAATGATATACCTTCTTTACGGCTGCAGTGGCATTATTACAGTTAACAACGTTCCGACGGAGTCGGTGTTATGACATGGAAAAACGTCACGTTCCAATAAGCTTGGGCTAGTGTAAAATGGATTTCTACCTTTATGCTTGCATTTATTATCTTCAATATTTTTGAAATTTCATTTCTTATCGATAGTATGAAAGACCTAAAGGACTGTCTCTTATTTGCGGCTTTGAAAGCCATTAATTCTCTTTAACTTAAAGTCTTGCAAATGGTTGTAAATTTCCATAACTGTTCTCCAAGTGGTTCTGTATACCATCCAAAGGTAGTTTTGCCAAGTTTAACAATAAGTCCAAAATAAGCCTCTTGAAAACAGTTCTTATTTTAACAAAAGAGACACTGACCAAAGCTTAAAACTTTACTTTATTTTAAATTATAATTTGTAACTGTTTCGGTAAGCTTTGGTCAGTCTCTCTTTTGTTAAAACAATTAATCCAAAGCCATGAATAGTATTACTATAGTTCTTAATTGTAAAAGAATACACAATGATCGCTTTTGGCTGTTGCAATGGTCTATCAAAGCAGCTTACTAAAAATTCACCGTAGCGTTACAATAGTATAACAGGTGCTTCCCTTAAACGTAAGATAAAAGAGACAGAAGGAAAACCTTGGTGAGATGGATATCAGATATCACCGAATTCTACTTCGCTCCGGGCGTCGAAATCTCTAGCTACGGCTCTGCTGGTTAGAACCTCGACACACAACAAGATTAATGCTTCCAGGTCAGTTTAAAATAAAACAATGTTAAACTACGTATTTATAAATCACACTAGATAAAGCAAATCAAATGTGTTTAATTATCTTATTAGGAAATGCCGCTTTACTACTGCATGTTTAGATTCTTTCAGAAGTAAGAATTTACCATTATAATGGTGAAAAGTTTTAATCCTGTGTTACACTCTAAATATTTTCAGCCCACAACTGGAGTTTACTTACCTCTATTTGAATTATATTTGGATTGCACTAAGAAAAAAATAAACCATCCATTATCAAAGTATGTTTTTATAGTCTTGAGTAGAGCTCGAAATCATCAAAGTTGAATTGTAAATTTACCTTCACATGCTCCCCTTTTCATATAATAAAAATTTAGGCCTATTTTTAGCAGAAGGGATCTAGCTAATTTTTTTTCTTAAAAATATACGGTTTTGGTAATTTCTGTTCACATTAGGTTAGTTTAGAATAGGTTACGTTAGTTTAGGTAAGTGGTATATTAGTGTAAGGGTCCATCATAATTTTCCAAAAAGTGATAGAATTTCGCTTATTTCTACTAATATTAGGTTAGTTCAGGTTAGCTTAGGTTAGGTTAGGTTAGATTTGGTTACGTCTAAGTATTTGCATCATTCATTTCTCCTGTAAACTTTGTGTTTTTTACGTGCTTCTGGACCCCTTCTGCTAAACATACTCCCAAATTTATCATAGATAATTATTGTGCGGAGATTTCGGTAGCATTTGCACGTAAAGAGTGTCTCACATACTTGGTATTTTTGAATATACCTACGTAAGTCAACAAATGTGGACTTGGGCGAATTAGTGGTCTGACAAACATCTTTAGGTCCACAACATAAACAGAAAAAACAATTGCAAAATAAATCTCTATATTTAGTACAAACTACAAACCTACAATGCAGCATATAAGTTGAGAGTTAAGCTAGATTTAGCTGCCAAATATAAGAAGGACTGTCAAATAATTTTCAGTAGAGAATGGACAAGCTTCAGCCAGTGTTTCTAATTTTTAAATTATTGATCGGTAAAGCACTATCGTCGTCAGATCTACAATTCCATTCAAGTAACACGTTACAATCCTCCTGCTGATTTTAGTGACTATCGTATGTTGCGACTTTGGTGCAAGAGGTTCAGGGTTCAGTTTCCGGTCAAGTAGCAGTGACCTTCAAACTGTAGTTGAACGACTCATATATCCTCGGTGAAATATGAGAAAAGGGACCCTAGAATTCCATAGATAACGAGTTAATTGGCACCAATAAACTTCATACACAGAGAAAAATCCGTTCTCCTCACAGCGATATATTGTACAAATATACGGTATCCGCTTGCTTATTATAGAAATCAGTACGTAGCATACGTTATCCGTATGCTACATAGGCACTGTCCGTAGATGTTACATCATGCCGTTGCAGGATGTCTGACATCTGTTTTCCGTATATCACATGCATATACTTATGTTACCTTCGTCAGCTATATGTTATATACGTCCATTTGTATGTGAGATCCTGACCGCCTACATTGTTTCATACGGAAAGTACGTATACTGTAGATGGAACACTTATACAGAGAGAATTATAAAACATGTGTTTTCAGTTATACGTCTGCTGTACGTTGTCCAAAAACTACAGGAATTATGCATGTAACCTATCTTTTTAAGTACATTACTTACATTTTTTTCTCAGTTTAGGATCTAAGGTTGATAATTGTTTTTTCAGAGTAAAAAAGGAAGGTTTTTAGCGATATGTGTTGTTCATTATGGTTTCAAATAGTAAACCGTGCCAGCTAAACGTAAGACTTACGAGCAAAATGTAAGATCTGAGAATCTTAAATACATCAAATGGAACCAAGTAAATAGTTCATTTTAAATCAAATTTTTAGGATATTATAAGCTTCTGTAACATAAAATAAAATGTCTGGAGACGAAACGTACACGAATTGATAGTATCATTGAGTTAAAGAACATAATATGATTGAATGTAAATCTTTGTGCCCAATTTGAGAAAAATGAAATGAAATGAAATCTTTCAGTTTTACGTCCCACGGTTATGCCGGTTAGGCTAAAGGAGACGGTGATGATGAGAGATGAGTGAAATGATGGAATGAAGTAAGTGGGAGGAAACGGGAGAACCCCGAGAAAACCCACGAGCACGGTGTTTGTCCACCACAAAGTTCACTTGGCGGGGGCTGGGATCGAACCCGGGGCCCCAAGCACCAGAGGTGAACGCTCTACCACTGAGCCACCGCGACCCCCCCAATTTGAGAAAATCGATATAAAGGGGTATCCCATAGAGAACACAACTTTTGAAATACCAATCATTTCTGTTCTAATAAGTTGGCAGCACTGAACGTAACACGATTTTCAGTTGTTTTCTTTCTAGTCACGGAGGGCCGATAACGCATAATCGTTATCTGTTTTCTATACCGGTAGAAACAGAAGCGCTTAATAACGGAACAGCGTATTGTCATAGTGAGAACTTAATACAAATGTGGCGAATGTTATTAATTACAGCCGGTATAGAATTTGAAAGAAAAAGAGTTGCCAAAGAGTTATTCAAAGAAATGTTCTCAGTCGCCAGTTAAAAATAGGAATATACTTTCAAAAAATGACTTCCTAGTAGGTTTGAACACATAAACATCTGATTGATAGACTATTGATCCAAACCGCTTTGCCATTTCGTATGCCATCGCAGATCTTATTTTGACTTTTGGGTAAAGTGGTTTTCTGCTCCACACTGTCTATTGTTTATTTCGGTAAGACTATGAGTTTGCGGTGGATCTTTGGACGTTATAGCTCTTACAATGAGTAAGAGTATTTTCCAAACAAATCTCATTCGATGTTATGCCCTAATGACTTACATAAAACACGTTGCACCCTTGAAATGATTGGTGTTGGAGTGATTGTAAATATTTTCGAAGTTTGGATATGCAAACCCGCTCAACGTAGGGATTTACTTTCTTGATATATGGTACGTACACTGTTAAATTATTTTTTCTTAGGGTTTGAAAATACATCCTTCAAAGTGTCCCAAGAGATAATTATGGATACCCTTCTTTTGACAATGGATGTCTCACATTAGTTAAGTCACGCATAATAAATAGCTTCTTGTGTGTAAATCAAATGTAGCAAAACTAGGGGGGAAAAGTATACACACACAATGCATTGTCACTAATTACTTGGAGTGTCCAAGCACCATATGACGTGATTTAGTTGCCGCTGCATGTTAAATCTTAATATATAGGTCACAGAGACAATAGAGACCTATTCTAATGACTTAGTTGAGCGGATCGCGTGAATTCTGGAGACCACTCCCTGTGAAAACAACCTTTCTTCTTTCAGCCCTCATCATCTCGTTCGTCGACTCTCCAATGGGATGGGCGGGCACGAGCGACTTTTTGCCCACACGAGGTAAACAAACAATTCAACCAAAGAGCCAGGCACTAAGTTCACAAAGAGTGGTGGTGGTGGTAGTGGAGCGGTCGCTTTCCAAAGGATGAATCCTGTCTGAGTACTTTCGAACTAGAAGGTTGGAGGAGGGGAAGAGAAAGGGTGTGGTTTTTTTTGAACCGATTCCAGATGACTCCAGAATCAGAATCATGTAGAAGTATTAACCGTTGTGTTTACATCCCTTTAGAAATTTGTTTGTTTTAGAATGTGAAGTTCTATCGTGTACAATGATCGATATATTGTGGTACGATATGAAATCCTTTAGTTTTACGTCCCACGGCTAGGCTAGAGACTTTGATGATGAGAAATGAATAAAATTGTGGAATGAAGAAAGTGGGAGGAAACAGGAGAACCTCCAGAAAACCCACGGACATAGTGTTTGTCTACCACAAAGCTCACTTGACGTGACCTGGGATCGAACCAAGGACCCCATGTAACAGAGGTATTACCATACGATAATGCCTATTATAACATAATGCATCCAGTAGTACCGAGAAAAATACACTCATTCACCTTAAATTAGAAATATAAATCGTTAAGCAAAGTAACGTTTAATTTAAAATGATAAATATGTAACAGTTTCGCCAAATAACTGAACTATCAGACAAGGTTACAATGTCTGATGAAGCCAGTATGTTCAGTTAGTGGCGAAACTGTTACAGCGGCTGGCGAAACTGCTACAGTAACAAACAAGTTACAATGTTAGTGTCTGATGAAGCCAATATGTTCAGTTAGTTGGCGAAACTGTTACAGCGGCTGGCGAAACTGCTACAGTAACAAACAAGTTACAATGTTACAGTGTCTGATGAAGCCAATATGTTCAGTTAGGCGGCGAAATTGTTATAGCGGCTGGCGAAACTGCTACAGTAACAAACAAGTTACAATGTTACAATGTCTGATGAAGCCAATATGTTCAGTTAGTTGGCGAAACTGTTACAGCGGCTGGCGAAACTGCTACAGTAACAAACAAGTTACAATATTACAGTGTCTAATGAAGCCAATATGTTCAGTTAGTTGGCGAAACTGTTACAGCGGCTGGCGAAACTGCTACAGTAACAAACAAGTTACAATGTTAGTGTCTGATGAAGCCAATATGTTCAGTTAGACGGCGAAATTGTTATAGCGGCTGGCGAAACTGCTACAGTAACAAACAAGTTACAATGTTACAGTGTCTGATGAAGCCAATATGTTCAGTTAGTTGGCGAAACTGTTACAGCGGCTGGCGAAACTGCTACAGTAACAAACAAGTTACAATGTTAGTGTCTGATGAAGCCAATATGTTCAGTTAGTTGTCGAAACTGTTACAGCGGCTGGCGAAACTGCTACAGTAACAAACAAGTTACAATGTTAGTGTCTGATGAAGCCAATATGTTCAGTTAGACGGCGAAATTGTTATAGCGGCTGGCGAAACTGCTACAGTAACAAACAAGTTACAATGTTACAGTGTCTGATGAAGCCAATATGTTCAGTTAGTTGGCGAAACTGTTACAGCGGCTGGCGAAACTGCTACAGTAACAAACAAGTTACAATGTTAGTGTCTGATGAAGCCAATATGTTCAGTTAGACGGCGAAATTGTTATAGCGGCTGGCGAAACTGCTACAGTAACAAACAAGTTACAATGTTACAGTGTCTGATGAAGCCAATATGTTCAGTTAGTTGGCGAAACTGTTACAGCGGCTGGCGAAACTGCTACAGTAACAAACATGTTACAATGTTACAGTGTTTGATAAAGCCAATATGTTCAGTTGGTTGGCGAAACTGTTATAGCGGCTGGCGAAACTGCTACAGTAACAAACAAGTTACAATGTTACAGTGTCTGATGAAGCCAATATGTTCAGTTATTTGGCGAAACTGTTACAAATTTATCATTTTAAAATAAACGTTTGCTTTTCTCAGCGATTTGTATTTCTAGTTTAACTTACATAAGATAACAAATCTAGTGTGAACTAGTTAGTTACTCATTCTCCGTTTTGTCTGGTAATAAGTGAGTTTCGTTTGACAGTGTAAAACTACAGTGGGGTTTAAAACTATGAGAATTCGATGCCCAAACTTGAAGTTGTATATCTACAGGGTGTTTCAAAACAACACCGACAACGTTTGGGAGATGATTCCTGACACCAAGATAAGACAAAAAGTATAGACCAATTTGGGTCCAGAAATGCTTCCTTTTGCAGTTATAGGCGGCCGAAAACATGAAAAATGAACTTCAAAGGTCAATAGCTACAAAACTATAGGGCCTACCGCTGTCGAGTCAAAAATTCACTTAGGAACTAATATGTGCACTATCCAAAAATACATGTTTCAGAATCCTGCGGTACCTACGCAACAATTTTTATAGAGGCAGTTTGGCTAAGGGCATACAATTTAAAGTACTTAGCAATTACCTCTATAAAAACTGTTGCAGAAGTACCGCAGGATTCTGAAACATGGATATTTGGATAGAGCAGAAACTAGTTCTTAAGTGAAGTCTTGAAACGACTACAGAAGGTCCCATAATATTGGAGCTATGGATCTTTAAAGTTCATTTTTTCATGTTTTCGGCAGCCTATAACTCCGAAAGGAAGCATTTGTGCACCCAGGTCGGTCTATACTTTTTGTCTTATCTTGGTGTCAGGAATCATCTCCCAAACGTTGTCGGTTTACCTGTATAACTACTGGTTGCAGTAGATAAATAAGACCAAAGATAGAACTTGTGCCTCGAAAAATGAAACCATATCAAAAAGATACTCGCTACGCGTTAGTGTCCTTTCTTCGATGGTAATAAAGGTTCAAACCGGAAGTCGCCAATTTGAATGAATTTTGGATTGAATAGGTTGTTAAGGAATGAGATAGATCCTACTCTTGTGATGCTGAATAATTGCAAAAGAGCTGTATTTTTATATCTCTGACTGTTTTTGCTCGAAGGAAATCAGTGTTGAAACCGGAAGCAATAGCAAATTCCAACCACTTTCGATTTTTGGCGGTGTATTGCGAGTTGTGATGATATGTTCTTCTGAGATCCTGAATCGTTTGCGAAAAACTGCTTGTCGCTATATAACATCATTTTGTTCTATGGTGATAAATCTTGAAACCGGAAGTGGTTAATTTGAACCATTTTCAGTTAGAATAGAGACTTAACGGAGGAGATGGAAGCTATCATTGGGACGGTGAATCGATTGCAAGAAGCCACATCTTGATTATCGATTGTTCTGATACCTATCGAAAGACGGAGAGGTTGACAAAGCCGTTCTACAAGACTTCCGACATAACATATTACATTACGCATAACACATTTTGGAAGTCTAAAAAGAAGGCGATAGTGTGTTCAGAGCTGGATTTAGATTTGGTGAGACCCTAGCTACTGAATATTTGGGGGCCCTTTATGTGTTCAGATGAACGTAGGACCCTATATACAGAAATGAAGAAACCAGTGATATTTTAGGAAGTAGGCTAGCAGAAGGGCCCCATTACTTACATCATAGGGGCGTACATAAACGAAGCACAGTTGCTATATGTAGATTTTACTTTATTATTTTTCTTATATTTTGGAAATGTGCATTCAATTTTTTCCTTTATTTTTTGGGGCCCCCAAGAGCGTGGGGCCCTAAGCTATAGCTTGTTTAGCTTGTACGTCAATCCAGCACTGTGTGTGTGTGTATGTGTCTAAGCACACTTCTTCGTTATGACATTATTTATTTGTGCTCTCCATGTTATGTTACTGGCTTTGCTACTGACCATTATAGCATTAATTATTGCATTTGCGTGTTTCTGACTTCGCCATTGATCAATATTGAACTAATTATTTAAATTTCAAAAGTTCATAATTGTTATGAATTCAACGCGGTTTAGAATGTTTCATATGCGATTATACGTAGGTATAATTACGTTCTTTCTTTTTTATTCTTAAATATGTCGGCAACTAACGATCAGCAAGAGTCTAGAACAGCCTCTAAACACTCCTTTCGCCCTATTGAATGGACTCACTATTCAAAATTACCTATCTGACAATTTATAACAATTACGTTCTTTCTTTTTTTTCTTAAATATGTCGGCAAAAGAGTAATTCACTTCATAAAGGCCATACTACTACAACTAGAAACAAGATTCCGACAGGACAATTCCTCTTGCAATGAAAAGAAGAGGTAAGCAAAGAGTTTTTCATTAAAAATAAACATCCTAAGGGAGGTTAAAGAAAGATTTCATTTTATTCTCTCAATAAAGTGTTACACATTAAAAGATAAAACTTACCATATGAGTTTCTCATTAAAATATGATAATTGTACACGTGTTTCATCATTTTTCGAAAATTCCGCGCTCAAAGGAAGAAAATGGACAATACCTATAGCACAAATTTTGACTCTTGTATTCTAAAGCTGCCAATTGTGAGGATTCACTCAAATTTGAGATTTAGAATTCGGTATTTTAATTTTTAATTGAAGATAAGAGCATACATATTTAGTTCAAGTCCGCTTCTAATGGAGAAAGAAAAAAATCTATAATATTCAAAATTTTCATTTCTAATGGGGAAAGAAAAAAATCTATAATATTCAAATTTTCCATTTCTTCTACAAAAGAAAAACTTGGGACCTATCCCAACAAAAATTTCTTGGTGCGTATCTGTTCTATTGTAAACATTCTTCATTTCCGTAGCAAACGTGTTTAAATAAACACCTAACAGTTGAATTCCGTTTGAGGGCGGCGAACCCCCATTTGCGGATCTGTGCCTCCCCCTAACAAAAAGAAAAGTACAAAAATTACTTAAGAAGTGTTTAGAAACAAGCTTCTTTTATTGTCTCCATATCGCCCCCCCTCCTTGTTGTCCCTAAGTGTATTATCACTCTTGCCCTCATTCTGATTAGGCTGAAGAAAAGTGAGGGTACCTCTGTCTGGTGCACGTGTACTATAAACGGAGAACATTAAAATGTGACGTGGGAGAAGTTTTCGAATATTTGAAGTGCAAATGCGAGTTTGGTATCCGCCAGGAGTGTACTGGGCATATACGGCATATGTCCACACAATATTTTATAGTACAGTGTGTACTCACCTTAAATTTGCGAATAAATGAGTGTATACACTATATACTCATGAACATATATGAACACCAACATGTGTTTTTTGTTTATAACGAGTTACTACATGATGCAGACGACAGAGATCATCATCACCACTTGGTCATGTGATGGAAAAGGAACAGCAGCGCCACCGCTACCCAGTAGAAGGTATAAAACTCCAAGCATCGTTACGATCGACATCAGTCTTGTCTGGTCAATTCCACTCTCTTAGGTTGTTCTGGAGCTCTGAGGGATCGTAACCTCACCCACTCAGCTCGCATGGAGCTTTATGACTTTCATCCCTACGCAGCTTGCCTGAAACTTTGCGGGGGCTTCAATCTCTCTTTGCTTGCGTGGAACACTGAGATTCTTAAGCCATTTCCCCTCAGCTTGCGTGGAGCTTTCGGAGAATCCTTTCCTTGGCTGCTTGAGCTTTGGGACTCCTACTTACCCTAATTACTTACAATTGTTAATGGAATTTTGTATTGATCTTAGTGAATCTGTGTTATATTGTTTTATGACAGAAACTTTTGTAATAAAAAGTTGTAAAATAAAGAAAATCGATTCCCGTCTGTAAATTGTTGTACCTTCTATCTCAACAAGATAATCTTACAACATTTTTCAAAACGGTCGAGCGTATACTTACCAAAAATTCTAACAATTACATAACTAGTATTCGCCTGGTTGAACTGAATAGAAATTCCGGTCTTAATTTACCTCAAAAATAGTTCTGTGATTACTTCTTTTGTGCCACGACAGAGTCGATACTCTGGGTTGGAATAAAGTAGAGAAATATGCCCTATTTTGTAACGCAATTGATACGACACTTACTTAATAGCATAAATCATGAATGTTTTCAGGCTTTCTCTTTTCATTTTTCAACATGAATATCACAGATTTTATGTACACAAAAACTCACATGTAGAATGATCAAATCTCTTTCCCTAATTAACGTATTATTGTCAACACAACTATGAAAACGGCATTCAATCCTTTTAATATTTCTATGCATGAAACATGTAACGTATACACTTAAAATGCCTGTAGTAATATAAATCTCATATGAATGAGGTTTATTCCCTTACCATTTATGCTCATTATAATTTGTATTTGGTCACACACATAATATAGGCATTAGCGTATTATAGGTTATATATATAGATATTCAGTTCATTTTCATGTCCTTGGTGTGTATTGAGATTACAATTAAACCGAATTCAACGTCTGTTTCTGCGTGCCGCTTTAATTTGCATACTGTGATGACAATGATGTTGCATAAATGGACGGAAATTGGGTCTATAGAGGTGTCCCCATGGACTGGGGGTAATTATGATGTGATGGCGATATACTAATATCATGAACTCCTCACACAAAAGGATCGCCTTGTGGCAAAAGCATATAGGTAATGTATTTATATGATTACGGGAACACATCATGGTGATATTAAATGGATTCTGAGCAATGCCTTGTAATGAGGTTTTCAGTTTACGGATCGCTTGCTTATTACGTTGTAAAAACACAATGCATTGTGTCAACCAATCAGTTGTCAACTACACTCAGTATGTTACGAACTGAAAAGCACTGTCGTAATTTCTAGAAATGTTATTTTTTTAATGTTTGCACCAATTATGAGCAGAGTTACAGTAAAACTTAAAGTATAAAAATAGTATTTTTAAAATGGTAACAGCAATACCCAAATGGTTGTTCCATTCATATACGAAATCCTTGGGATATCGCAAAAACACTGAAAGCATTTACAAATATTACCTTTTGAAATACGTTTTGTTGCTATTGTTTATAATTCTTTGGAATTTAGGTGTGAACATTAATTTGGCTAATCTTCACTTGCATAATCCTCTCTAACTTCGCTGTATATTTTCTTAACAAAACTAGTATACTTGTTTAGCAAGATTAGATCGTATACTTCCACTGTACTCTATTCTTTTCTTATAAAGAAAATCTAGTCTTATCTCTTTTTGTGTACTTAATAACTTGTCACCTTTTTGTGTATAATAAAATTGATTCAGCACTACACACACGTAATATCTTGTATTGAACTTCCCCTTAAACCTTGAATCCCTTTCAACAAAACATTCTGGATGCGCACCTGATGTAGATATTATATCTTATATTTATTTGCGTAATATCAAGGGAGTAATAGAGAACTTCCATCTTTAGTACGTTGATAACCTACGAAAGGAATGGAAATCAACATCGAAAAATCGAAAATCATGAGTATATCCCGTGGAAATGCGCCCATACGGATCAAAGTAGAACAAACAATACTCGAAGAGGTCGATTATTTCAAGTATCTAGGAAGTCTTTTGACGACAGACTCTTACTGTGCCAAAAAGATCAGGTCAAGAATTGTCTTAGCCAAAGAAGCATTTAAACAGGAAGAGATCACTCTTAACTAGCAGGCTTAATATTGGACTTAAGAAGTTGGTCAAACCAGTGATGCCAACCTGTGGGAAAAAATCCCATTTCGTGGGATTTTTTGACATTAATTTTTCGGAAAAGGGATAAAGGGCAATATATATGGAATTTTTCATATACGCACATACATATATAAAATTCACGTTAACAAAATTCTCTACGAGTAGGAAGTAAACATAATGACTGATCAATAAGCACGAAAATTATGTTGATCGTCAAATTCGAAGTATTAACATAAAGTCTTTCCTTTGTTGTTGGGAAAGTACCGTACGTGCTAATGTGGAAGTATTTGTGAAGTGAGTTAATTATATGTAATGCTAAAAGACTAAACGGCAAGAAACAAAATCTGTACGTGAGTATTAAAGAAATGAAAAAAAAAAAAAAAATTGGCAAATAAATGAAAGTATCAAATAAAATACCAAACTTGAAACTATCAACTTTCAATATGTTTCTCACAAAATAGTTTTCCAGTATTGTTACAGTTAGTAGGAGCAGTTGGTAGAAAAATCATGATACAGACATTGCATCTCTATCAACAATCTTATTTGTTTTCGATCAAGGAAAAAATTTATTCATGACCTATTTTATAGAGATAGAAACAGCAAAATTCATGAATAATTAATTTAGCTGCATATTGTTCACCCACAAAATGAGTCACCCACAATAGTAATATTTTCATATTATATGTCATATTTGTGATTGGTATAACGTGGGAAATTCAGAGGTAAAATGGAATTTTTTTGCGTATTGAAATGGGATTTTATAAAGTTTCAGGTTGGCATCACTGGGTCAAATGCTATATATGGAGCGTTGGACTGTATGTTTTTAGAGTCATGGACATTTTGAAAAGTTGGAGAAGAAATATTTATAGAGCTTCGAAATGTGGTGTTGAAGTAAGATGAAGGAGATAAAATGGACAGAAAGATTAACAAAAGAAGATGCTTTAAAACGGATAGGAGAGAAGAGGACGCTTTTTAGCCAGTATCCTTTGTAAGAAGGTCAATTAGATTGGACACATCTTGCGAAGAAATTCTCTTCTTCATATCACCATACAAGGAAAGATGGAAGGAAAGCGAGGAATAGGAAGAAGAAGAACACAAGTGATCGATGATTTGAAAAATAGAAGAAAATATTGGGAGTTCAAAGAGGAAGCTGAAAAATTGACAAACATGGAGGAAATATTTCCAGACCCAAACTGAAAATTAAGAAGATAAAGGAAAAAATCCTCATTAGTCTCAGAAAGTGCCAAAAGTATCACAGAAAATGCTTAAGCCCCCCGAAATCTTACTTACTATAGTAAAGTATATGAAATATCTAGCAGAATTTTCACATTTTCAGGCAAAGCCCCCCCCCCGAAAGTTAGCAAAGCCCCCCGAAACAAAATCGTAAATACGCCACTGATACACAATAATAATAATAATAATAATAATAATAATAATAATAATAATAATAATAATAATAATAATAATAATAATAATAATAACCTACGAAAAGCACATTATATAATAGATTACAATATATTCTTATTTTTAAGAAAAACATATCTAAAATAGCTCTGCTAGAAAAAACTATTCACCTAAATCTAGAGATATGTGCCCGTTTATGACTATACTGATTCTGATCTCCCTCGCAGAACACTTATAACATAGGATGAATACGCAGATAGTGTTTATGAAGAATAGATGTTGTCCTGAAAATTGCCTTATAGAAAGGTTTTGGACGCAATGAAATGCTGAAATGGCGTTACACATCATATACGAGAATGAAATGAACCGTGAAATTGAAAACTGAATTTCCAATGGAAATAAAGAATGACTTATCGTACAAGAGCAAGTTGAAGTATCAGCTATAAAAAAAGATCGCAGAAAAACAATCAATCTTATCCAATTCCTGCTATTTTTTTTTTTTTTTTTTTTTTTTTTTTTTTACAAAGAAAATGCTACAATCTTTCTCGCGTATAAAACATATTGGTTTTGCTTTCCAACTAAATTCGACAGAACTCAACTATTACGATAATCTTAAAGGCATATTCCGTGTTATTGGATGCAAATTAGAAACGTTGATTTTTTTTTTTTTTTTTTTTGCTGGAACGGTCCTGTAATCCAGCTCTTGGAGCGAGAAAGTGTGGTGGGAAAGGGCGTATACCCTGAAGGTTAACTTGCAATACGGTATGTCCATTCGCCAACTGCATCGTATTCAGATCCATAATGAAGTTCGTAAATCAACATTAATAATATGTCCTATTCTACATAACGTTATGAAGAACGTAAATCGCAACAAAATAGATTTAAATTTTGGCTACAAAAATTGAAAATGAAATTATCAATTTGAGGTCTCACGAAATATGCTATTTAGGCTAACGGAGAAGATGATTAAGGCAAATGGATGAAGATAGAAGAATTGGTAGAGTGAAAATGTGGAAGGAAACAAGGGTACCCCGAGAAAATTTACGGACACAATGTTGTCTACCACAAACTTACTTCTCCGCGGATCGAACCAGAGACCCCGTGCACCATACCTAAGCGCTCTACCATTTAACTTAATTTGTCCATAGTTCTTTGTCAATAAATGTTGCAAATCTCAAGCATCCTAAGGCGAGATGGAAAAAATGCTAATGATTTCTGCCTGTTTTGTTCTCGTAAATATTGTTACATAACATATACCCTGATTTTATATTATAATATGGTATACGAGTAATGTACAGTGTGGATACTAAAGAATAGTGTGGTTTATCTAAGATAATACAGTACGAAGTCGAAAATCCGAACTAATTGGGATTACAGGTAGTTCGGATTTTCAAATCGTTCGGATTTTCGAAAATGGCCAAGAAAATGCCAAATATACTGCACGGTATGTTCTTTTATCGATACAGTGGTTATACAGTACATACAGTAATTACAATACCGTACGTAAAGCTACTTACATTTAATGTTTCTGAAGAACCTGCTCGTACACTAAATTACACTGTTCTTGTAACTTACACTTAAAACTTAACTTATATAGGCCAAAGGGAAAATAAAAATAAAAATATGTATGGGAAACATTCACATATGAATGAGTTTTTGTAAAAACACTGATTTCACACAATGACGACGGGCAACCGTATTGTTTGTTTATCGCTAGCTCTAAGCCAAAATGTAAAGAAAGCTTCTAGGGACCGCGTTCGGATTTTTGGCGTTTCGGATTTTTGGCGTTCGGATCATTGACGTCCTACTGTAATATATTTTTATTGTGGGAAAACAGTGGGGACTAATTGGGGTAGTGGTGGTTGGGCGGATTAAGAATTCGGAGCCAACACAATATGTCAGCCGCCGGGGCCAACTAGTAGCCAGTCTGGTTCTACTAGTGATCAAGTACACACACACACACACACACACACACACACACACACACACACACACACACACACACACACACCAGTACCAATTAAGTGCTAGTGTATTGCCAGATGTACATTTTTTTATCTTTCGTACGGAGAATATGCTAATACAGGGATGCAAATAAGCATTCGTTCGAGGCGAATGGTTCATCGGTGCGGGCGAGTATTTAATGTCATACCGAAGCAGGCCCGTATCCAAGGGGGGTCTAGAAGGGCCGGGCCCCCCTAAAATTTTCACGGTAGCCTAGCAAATGAACTATAATATGATAATAAACTATAATATCGTTGGATCGCCCCCCACCCACATTTTTAGGCTGGATATCGGCCTGTACCGAAGGTAGGTAAATGATTTCTATTGTAGGATGTGGGCTAGTAGCTTTTTTCTTGACCGAGTAAAATTTTCTTAGTTATTTGCATCCCTGTGCTATAGTATTTAAAATACACGTAAAGAAGTTCTGTATTCAGAGTATGTGAGCAGATGACACTCAACTTTGTTTCTTATAAACTACATAAAATTATAAAGGAAACGATACTTCTAACGAAAAATCAATAATGTTACTTTGCATTGCACTAATTTTGAACTTATCAAATTAAAAAGTGTTTTGTGAATTTATTTCATGCGCCGACTTTTCAAGTAGTTTTCAGAATGCACGTATGAATATGTTTATTCTGTGATACATAAATTGTAGTGTACTCAATTGCAATTGATTACTGGACCGTAGAACCTCTAAGACATAAATACAGGCAGTGACGTGACCAGTAAGCATCAACAACTACCCACTGAAAACTACGGTATCGCGTCTCTCAATATCACAGACCTCCACTATATTTCATGATTGGGCGCAGACGGTGCGCATTTTTAGGTGTCAAAACTATATAAACACGGCCCGCGGTTTTGATGTAACATGAACTATGATTCATCTGACCATGGCATCATTATCATTATCAAACGTGCTTTTTCATTATTAAACGTGTTTTATCACATTGTATACATGCATTGTGATTTAGTGTGTTTCTCGTTCTATAGTTAGCAACTTCTTGACACGTGATTGAATTACCTTTGCATGTGTTTCATTGCTCTCGCTCAAAGCACTTGCGAAACAATACTTAGAGCCTGAATACTAAAAATAATACAAAATGTATAATTTTCCTTTTGCTTGTTTATTCATAAGTGCAAGAGGATAATGAAATGCAACTTACCACAATCATAGATAATGCTATCTACAACAGAAAATATGAACTGAAGAATTTTCAGTGTTGGCATCCATAGAATTTACAGTGTTGCCAGAATTACATTTCCTCCAAAATCTAAATTAAGGCAGCGACTAGAGGAACAAACTCAACTGTATTTGATTACGTGTCATGTTGTTTTGGTACCCTGTGACTTATTTTTTTTAAATAACATTATTATTTAATTTTAATAACTGCATGTTGAAACTATTTTGTTTATTACAAACTAAATACAACTATTATTTAAAAAGTTGTTCACAAGATACCGAGACAACATGATACGTAATCAAATGGAGTTGAGTTCGTTCCTCTAGTCGCTACCTTAACTTAAATTTTGGGGGAAATGTTATTCTGCCAACTCTGTAATTTATATACATGGCAACACTACAAATTCTTCAGGTTCATATTTTCTGTTGTAGACAGCGGTGCAAATCTGTCTTCAACATTGAGGGGACCGATTAAATCATTTTTTCCATAACCTGTTTTTAAAAGCGATATTCAAAATATTTATGAAGTTGAAAAAGAATGCTGTGGAAGATCAGGGAGCAGAGTGGTCTTGAACATTGGGAGGTGGGCAGATTTGAGGCTTATTCTGGGGGGGGGGCATCAATTTCATCTTACTTTCCTTTGTGGCAATCAGACACAAATCATCACATTTCTCCTCGAAAAACACATTTCAAATTGGATTATTGGGAGGACAGTCCCAAGATTGGAGGAGACATATCCTTTTCATCTCCACGGGATTTGCACCAGTGGTTGTAGAATAACATTCTCTAGGACTGTGGTGAGTTGCAGTTCATCATCTCCTTTCACTTATGAAAAACAAGTAAAAGAAAAATGGTAAGTTTTGTATTATCTTTAGTACGTCAGGCTTTTATGCAGCTCAAACATCTCAAATCTGGTGGTACCTGTCATGAAGTATCATTTTGTTTTAAGTTTACAGAAAAAATAGTTTCTCTCAATTTTCACGAAAATTATTATACACTATTAATGCTCACTCATATATCATTTTTTCAGCTCAATCAAATTATCGATTGCTGTATCCACCCACCTTTATACTTTTTTCGTCATGTAATATTATAAAAAAGTGTGTGCTGTTAAAATTAATTGCTTCAATAAAATCGTATAAAGAAAATATTTTCAACTCTTTGATGATATCAAAAGAATCGTACTCTTTTGTATGTTTCTTATTAAAGATATATTAAAGAGATATAAACAGTCTTCTTAGAAATGTAATTTACATTACCCGATAATCACTGGCAAACTTCGTCCATAAACTTGTGTTAGTTTATAAGAGAGAAGGTTTCCTATCATTTACTAGTAAAACGCTGCAAAATTCTAAAGCTTTCTGTTAGCTAACTTCTCCAGGCATCTCAAAAGATGAAAAGGGTGCATGAATGACGGGAAGTGTAAGAGAAACTTATACACACACACACACACGTAAAGAGAAAGAGAGATTTAAAACTTTATTTTGGCTTTTGACGAGGTAATCTATATACAAGCGACTAGAACAGATAGACTTAACTATAAAAAGAAATACCTTAAAGCAGATAGAAAAAAAAACATACTTAGAGAAATAAAGGGAATAATGTTTAATTTGTTCTCTATCTAGGGGTCATCATTCAGTTATAAAAGGATAAATAGTTAAATTAAAATGATAAATGAAGAAAAGGCTGCTAAGGGGATGGGGATATTATAAAGATATTCCATGTACAGTCAGAGACAAATATTCTTTCCGTTTGGTATTTTGGAAAATTCCATTTCGAATTTTTGTATGGCTGGAACATACAAAAGTGGAATGGCTCGAACATACAGAAAATTATGTTCTTTTCAATTTACTGAAAATTGAACTCAAATTGTCCTTCCATTCTGAAGTTATTTACGAAATTAATTTAATCAAACAGAAAGAACTTTTGTCGCTGACTGTATAAAAGGATCTTTAAGAGTTTATACAGACGTTGCATGTAGACACAGCCAATTAGAAGTCTATGCAGATGTTACATATTCAAAAGACGGCTTGGGACTTTATCCAGATGTTGCATGTAGACACAGCTGATTAGAAGTCTATCCAGATGTTACATATTCAAAAGGCTGCTTAGGACTTTCTCAAAATGTTGCGTGTACAACGATCTATTTAGGAGTTTACCCAGACATTGCGTTGAGCGTACAAAGGAGTCCTTAGGAGTTTATTCAGATGTTGCATGTAGACACAGCCGAGTAGAAGTCTATCCAGATGTTACATATTCAAAAGGCTGATTAAGACTTTCTCCAAATGTTGCATGTACAACGATCAGTTTAGGAGTTTACACAGACATTGCGTTGAGCGTACAAAGGAGTCCTTAGGAGTTTACCCAGATGTTGCATGTAGACACATGCGTTTTCAGGCCAGTCATTCTGGCGTTTTCAGGCCAGTCAGTGGTTTTCCCTGGGTTTTCCTAATTCACACCAGGCAAATACCGGAATGACACCTAACATAATGTAACCAGACCGCTTCCTTTTTTCCCAATTCTTTTCTTCCTCTCTAATTCCCCGAGCAGTGTGATCGCCGAGGGACATCATCCCTCATATATGTGACGCGTAACAATAGCGTAGATGTGTGACGGATAACAATCGCCGTCGAAAGCCCAGAAATTTAATTCCTAATGAAGTTCTTGTAATGTTCATTTTATTCGTTTCTACCCTCGCAAGTGACGAGCGTGATGCGTACGCTGCATCCCATAATATCGAATTTTGCAGAAAGTGTATGCATACCTTGAAATAGTGCTCAGTTTAACAAAACATCATATTGAGGTAATATTTTGCAAGTTACTCGAAATATGTCTATTACTAATGAGTAGTTTTCACTTTCAACCGAGAGCTCCGTCATGGCTAAGTGGTTAGCATACGAGCTTCTGGCGTCGGAGACCCTGTTTCGATTCCCGGCCGGGGCTCATGTGGTTCGGAATCCAAGTTGATCAGTAGGCTCACGTCTCATATAGCCTCGCTGCTGAAAGGGACGCTAAATTAAAATTCAATTCAACTCAACTCACTCTCAACCGAATATCTGCTGGGAAACATAGCTTTGATACGAGGCGTTAGGCTAACATTGAAAGGACAGTTTATGGGTTAGAGTCCAAGCTTCGGGAATAATGTTTCCAAATTTCGTGAGAACAGAGAGATTTGTGCTATTCCCAAATGAGCTAATTCGATCTTCCATTGTGCGCTAAAGACCCAGGTTTGATTCCTGGCGGGAGCTCTTGTGGTTTAGATTCCACGTTAAGGTGTAGGTCCAGATCCCAAATAACTTCATTACTGAAAGGGACGCTATCCTCAAATCATATTCAAATCCAATCTATCTTCCATGGTCCCAAGTAATACGTGTGTTACTTCTGCCATAACATGAAATAAACAGAGTCGTGATCTGAGTCCATTCTTACAATAGCTTCTGGAAGATTACGGATCGGATTCTATCCTGCCTGGTTATGATCAAACCTTGGGATATAATACGGTGTAAGTCTTTTGACACCACTGAGAAAAGTAAGGTTGCCTGAACTTTTAGGAGTCCAGCTCTTTCCTCTATTCCGCCACAGAAAGCCAAACAACTTTTTGAGTGATATGAAATATTCATAGAGTTATTTTTAAATGTTAGTAGTTCATGCTATAATTGATCTAGAGATGTGAAATAAATTATAAAATAGACCGAATGCTATCAAAAATATATAAAAATAAATTATTTATGGCCATTGAAACAAACCTTGCCTAAAGGGAGCGTCAGGAATTGAAAATCTATTTTATTTTAACGAAAAATTGAATTTTCTCCCTCCTAGCTTCATTTGAAGCCACTTTCCTCTCTTTACCGCTGCCAGCAAAGGCCAGATTTATTTTGAAATCTGATACATATATCGTACACACTTTGGAGGAAAACCTTGGTAAACCTGTTTGTAGCATGGACTGTTAATAATAATAATAATAATAATAATAATAATAATAATAATAATAATAATAATAATAATAATAATAATAATAATAATAATAATAAAGCAACAGAAGCTGCAGTGACTCTTTAGTAGAGCGTTCACCTCTGGTGCATTGGGTACTTGGCTCGATTCCAGCTCGCGTCAAGTGAGCTTTGTGGTGGATAATCACTGTGTGCTTAGGTTTTCTCGTAGTTTTCTTGTTTCCTCCCACCTTCTTCATCCCACCATTTTCATTCATTTCTCATCATCACCGTCTCCTTTAGCCTAGCCGGCTTAACCATGGGACGTACGATGTACTATTCCACTCCAACCTACCATATTGAGACAAAAACATTTCTTTCAACTGAAAATTTATTTAAAAAAAATAAAAAGAAACAGTTAGAGGGATTTATTTACGTAGAGGTAAGCGAGTATTTTTGAAGAATAATGTAATAAATATTGTACTCAATTTATTTGTGTTTCAAAGGAGTCACATGTGAATAACTACACAGATTGGATAGAAAGTAAGGTATCGTTGTTCTCACTTCAGTGGGTTGTGTCTCGTCACTACAAAAGTTCCACAGCTAATAGAAAATGTAAGATGAGGGAGTGTTACAAGTGTGTGTGCTACGACTGTGTGTTACTCAGTCAAGAATTGCATTGTCGTGAAGTAGAGGAGAAACGTGGAAACACCATAACAATACGGAAAGACGAACAATGTGCGTTGGTCAACATTGAAGTAGCACGTGGTCGCAATGCACAACAATGTTTTCAGAGACTTTGTGAAGCATGTGGGGATGCAGAGTTGCTGTATCGTACGGTGGCGCGATGAGTGAAGTGTTTCGTGAAGGCCGTTCAAGATCACTCCTGCTCAAGCTGACCTCCAACAAACAACAGCAGAATTCAGCTCTTTGCCCTCTGCTACATGCGTAGTGCCGATGAGCTGCGCGTGAATTAGCCGTGGAGTTAGGCGTGTGCCAGAAAACAGAACTGGACATTCAGCTCGACACTCATGGGTTCTGCAAAATTGTAGCGCGTTGGATATCGCATCAAATCACCGAAATACATCAATGCCATTGCTATGGACCTTCCACAAGAATTGCTGAACTACTACCAGAAAGAGGGTGAATATTTCCTTAGAAGGATTTTAACTATGAACGAAACCTGGGTTCGGTCGTGTGTGCCAGCTTGAAGCAGCAATCCAATGAATGCAAACGTTCTGGTTTTCCTTGCGCAAACAACGTGTGCCATGTAAGCTGTTTAGGTGTGAAGAGGTGTTAATTACAGATTACGATGTCCATGGGGTCATTCTGCACCATGCTATACCTCAAAGACAGACGGGTTACGAGTTGCAACCTACTATTGCAACGTGTTGCGATTGCACGTTCGTCCTGTATTCCGGAGTAAACAATGACACAGACTTCCATGAACTAGTCATGGGTCTGCTCAACCATTGCAACTGTTTCGTGGGAAAAAAATTTAAGGTCTTCCGCTCTACTCTTCGTCGTGATATTCAATACGACCGCAGATTCGCGACACCACTTGCCGAGGTTTTTGACATCCATGCACATTGATCAATTGGCAATCCATCGCTTGCCTCCATGATGCTATTAAATATTGCAACATGAGTTATCGCTCCCTCCCTGACGTTAATAGATATTGCAACATGTGTTACCGCTTCCATCCCTGACGCTAATAGATGTTGTAACATGTGTTATCGCTTACCCCCTGACGCTAACAGATGTTGCACATGTGTTATAGCTTGAATTCTTGACGCTAATAGATGTTGTAAAATGTGTTATCGCTTACCCCCTGACGCTAACAGATGTTGCACATGTGTTATAGCTTGAATCCTTGACGCTAATAGATGTTGTAACATGTGTTATCGCTTACCTCTCTGACGCTAACAGATGTTGCACATGTGTTATAGCTTGAATCCTTGACGCTAATAGCTGTTGCACATGTGTTATCGCTCTCTTCCCTTATGCTAACATATACTGCTAGCGTAACAGTCAATTTGACGAATTAAAGGAAACTTTAAAAACTGTTGTTTCAATGTAATTTAATTATTTGAAAATGAATATACAATATAGTGACCAAGGATGTTATAAATAGAGGATCTGTCCATATGTATCTTCATCCTATTAAATCGATGAAGCCAAGAAACAACCGAGCATCGGCACGTCTGATTGGCTACTCTCGTTTCTGCCATCGTCTGATTGGATACTTTCGTTTCCACCATGATTGTTGGCTCAAAATATTGCGATCCTATTGGGCGGAGTGGGCAAAACTGTGACGTATGGCTTCAAGACTTTGTTGTAAGGACAGATCCTCTATTTTATAAGATCCTTGATAGTGACAACACAAAACATGGTCGTATTTTGTTATTTAATGATTAAAAGAAAGGTCGTAACATATTTAAACTTGAGCCATATTATTTCTGTTTATTGTTGAAAAACCTCAAAAATAAATAAATAAATAAATAAAATAAAAATAAATAAATTTGTTAAATATGAACTACTGGAACTTTCAATTAAGCCAGATCTTAATGTATAGTGCAGAGCAGCCCCCCTCCCCCCCCAAAAAAACAGAATAAAAACGGTAATACGAGAGAAAAGGTTTAATTCAAAAAATTGGTTAGGCCACACTTGCACCTAGATTCGATTCACGACATGACACAGAATTTCCGGTATATAGTTTCTTTAACTACAAGAGCTGACCAACTCGAATTCTAGGAAGATAGAAATAAATGGTACTGGGGAAACTTACGAGTTGACCACAGATCACTAAATTGAATTTGTATTGTCTAAGCCAGTGATCACCAAACTGTCGATCGCGTTTAACGCCCCGGTTGGCTAACCCTGATTCCTCCACTGAGCTGACGCTAACGACAGGGGGCGCTGACGACAACAACTGCTTGTTTCTCCCGCGCAACTGTCATTGTCAGCCTAGGGGTTGTGCACATTATATTTTTCGTGTGTATATGAGGCATTTGCTGACTTGGATAGACTTTGATTTAATATCTACTAGAAATGTATGCTTATAGGCAATAAACAAGTGTAAGATTTAGTAGTTCTTTTGGATGGTAGCTCGCAGTAGGATTTAAAAGTGGCACGGTAGCCCAGAAGCTTCATACGTTTGGCGACCACTGGTTTAAGCTAACCAGAAACTTTTGCAGGCTATCGTGCCAAAACGGTCAGTTTAGTTAATTAATTATGCGTAATCTTTCCACACACACAAAAAGAGAAGCTAACCGTAATATTATCACCAAACAACAAAAAAATCTTCCATTTAAACAGCATACTTTTTTTTTTAACCATTCGCAATTCTTATGCATTAAATTCACATTTGAGTTTGCCTTCCTTTCAAAAGAAATGATGGATGGACATGGGTATGAATGGATATGACAAACTCAATAGGACTTTCATTTTTTGCTTTGTGGGGCGGAGGGGGGTTAAATATATGTTATGAAAATGATGATGGGTCTTCCTCACTCACACCATTTGCATTCTCTGCTAATCAAATAGGATATATATATATATATATATATATATATATATATATATATATATATATATATATATATATATATATATATATATATATATGATAAAAAATGGCGGCGGTCCCAGAGCTGGAATTTCAGCTTGTTATCCGAATTTGCATCTGTTAATTACCCCACACAATTTTTCTTCACTCCCTACTCTCTCTTCTCTCTTTTTCTCTCTTTCTCTCTCTCTTTAGCCGTGCCTCCCCGACCATAGTATCGTGATTCCCGCCCTTTTTTTTGTTAGTCGTAACATAAAAACCGCCCAGAGGTCTTTCTCGTTAGTTTGGGAATATGTTGCGGTTGCCCACAGTGGTGGCGCCACTGTACAGGGTCATCACATACACATCCAAACGCACACAACTCATGATAAAAATATAAGCCACATCATGTTTTGTGAGACGTGAAAGTTTCTGGTTTTTGCAAATTTTCTCTTCATTTCTATCTTTCTTTCTTTTTTCTAAAGCAAAAGGGGGAAAAAATCCGCACTTTCATTTCATTTCAGTTAATTTCTTGTTAAATTATAGTTCAAAGAAACAACAGCAAAAAAAAAAAAAAAAAAAAAAAAATATTTAAAAATCAAACTTACAGAGTACACTAAACAGAAACGATTCCCCGCTTGACTTTTTTATGTATTGCAAATTTATAAGAAAAAGTTTGTATTTACTTTGAAAACCTGTATAACAGTAGAGTGTAAACGGCGATTTATAAATTTCCGTAACTTACTTATTTCGTTCTGCAGTTTGTTTTCTAAATGGTAAGACGATTATGAAATTGAGTGTTTTTATCAACTAGCGTCAATTACAAGCTTTGCTGGGTTAAAATAACAAAAAATAGTAATATGTTTCTTTAGTCAGTCACATTTTTACTATTCCTATAGCGCTCTCAAATCGATACAAATAAAGAAAATATAAGATAATGAAAAATTAGAAAATAATAAGAAATCTATATGAATAAAAATTAAATATTACTATTGTGGGCTGAATTTGGATATAAACAGCAGTGAAAGTGTCACTGTTCATCTCAGTGACCTCTGTAAACTATGAATTTGGCACTAATATCGGCCATTTCCGATCATACACACACACACACACACACACACACATACATATATATATATATATATATATATAATGAGTTTCAAAACAACATCGGCAACGTTTGGGAGGTGATTCCTTGCCACGAAGATAAGACAAAAAATATAGGCCAACTTGGGTGCACAAATGCTTCTTTTCAGAATTATATAATGTCGAATTCATGAAAAAATGAACCTTAAATATCCAGAGCTCCGAAACTAGGGGACCTACCGGAGTCGCGTCAAGACTTCATTTAGGAACTACACTATGTGCCCTATCAAAATATCCATGTTTCAGAATCCTGCTGTACTTCTGCAACAATTTTTATACCTAGGTAGAGTTAGTTGGCGAGTACTGCAAATTATATGCCCACAGCCACACACAAAATATAAAACTTCTGTGCATTGGACCTCAGGGTATGGATTCAGTGTATTTTGTTATACAGAATCTCTGTGCATTGGACCCCAGGGTATGGATTCGATGTATTTTGTTATACAGAATCCAAATTGCGAAACCCCAGGACGATGAGGGAAAAACTTTAGCGATTTTGGATAGAGAGAATACACGTAAGACAGTATACACGTTTTTCGTCCATAAAACAAAATTAACAAAGTCAATCGTCTTGGGGTTTCAAAATTTGAATTCTAGGTAAAAAATAAATCGTTACGGTGAGATACGCTGCACAAAACATTTTGTTTTTTGCATGGCTATGTTACATGCATCCTCCCTATCCAAAATCACTAAACTGTTTCGCCCATAAAAAATTAACATGATCAATCGTCCTGGGGTTTTGAAATTTGGATTTTATATAACAAAATACATCGAAACCATACCCTGGGGTCGAATACACAGATATTCTGTATAACAAAATTCATGGAAATCATACCCTGGGGTTCAATGCACAGAGATTCTGTATAACAAATTACATCGAATCCATACCGTGGGGCCTAATGCACAGAGATTCTGTATAACAAAATACATCGAATCCATACCCTGGGGTTCAATGCACAGAGATTCTATATAACAAAATACATCGAAACCATACCCTGGGGTCGAATGCAAAGATATTTTGTATAACAAAATACATGGAAATCATACCCTGGGGTTCAATGCACAGAGATTCTGTATAACAAAATACATTGAATCCATACCGTGGGGTCCAATGCACAGAGATTCTTATAACACATTACATGGAATTCATACCTTGGGGTCGAATGCACAGATATTCTGTATAACAAAATACATGGAAATCATACCCTGGGGTTCAATGCGCAGAGATTCTGTATAACAAAATACATCGAATCCATATCGTGGGGTCCAATGCACAGAATTCTTATAACAAATTACATGGAATTCATACCCTGGGGTCGAATGCACAGATATTCTGTATAACAAAATACATCGAATCCATACCGTGGGGTCCAATGCACAGAGATTCTGTATAACAAAATACATCGAATCCATACCGTGGGGTTCAATGCACAGAGATTCTATATAACAAAATACATCGAAACCATACCCTGGGGTCGAATGCACAGATATTCTGTATAACAAAATACATGGAAATCATACCCTGGTGTTCAATGCACAGAGATTCTGTATAACAAAATACATCGAATCCATACCCTGGGGTCCAATGCACAGATATTCTGTACAATAAAATACATGGAAATCATACCCTGGGGTTCAATGCACAGAGATTCTGTATAACAAAATACATCGAATCCATACCCTGGGGTCCAATGCACAGATATTCTGTACAATAAAATACATGGAATTCATACCCTGGGGTCGAATGCACAGATATTCTGTATAACAAAATACATGGAAATCATACCATGGGGTTCAATGCACAGAAATTCTGTATAACAAAATACATCGAATCCATACCCTGGGGTCCAATGCACAGATATTCTGTATAAGAAAATACATCGAATCCATACCCTGGTGTCTGATGCGCAGAACTTTTAGGCTTTCTGTGTCGCTATATTATAATTTGAATTTGAAATAACATGATTGGGCTTGATTCATTTTCAAGAACTCTTCGACTTTTAATTTTAAAAGAAAACAAAAAAGTGAATGTACGGGTTTGAGTTATTATCAGTTGTTAGTTTTAATTGAATTTTTCAAAGCCAGGTTATAAGCTTAGCTTTAGTTGCATGTTTAGGTAAACAAACTAAATACGAAGAAAATGCGTAGCCTATGCATTTTCTTCGTAGCCTATGTATGATTAAGTATTGTTTAATTTCACTGTTTCACTCTTTGGTATGTCTTTAGGAATTCATTTCAGATTTACATAATTTAAAACCCATACCGTTATAACGGAACATGGAATAACTTAGTTATTTAGGCTTGAAACAAAGGTTAAACGGACAAAAAATTAATAAGAAAATTTGACGGAAGTAACAATAATACAGGGCCGGATTAAGGATGGTTTAGGGGGGGCTATAGCTCCGGGACTCCAGGTGGACAGGGGTCTCCCCTCTGATCAAAATCTGAACTGGCTATCTAAAAAGAATCATGAAGATACAAGCATCATCATAAAATAATATATGACCCAAAATATGAAACTCATTCTCTTAAATTTCCTACTGGGCTTTCACAGAAATGAATTAGGTGAAGTCAGCGGGGGCCACATAGTTTTCTAACCCCGGGCCTCAGATGGATTAATCTAGTCCTGCAATAATATGTTAATAATAATATAATGATTAGTATTACCGACTAAAAAATAAATAAAGCTATACCTACCTTATTTTAATAGTTTTGGTTTAAAGCTAAGAATCCTTTAACAAACGTTCTACATAACATACGCAGAGTTTGTGAAAAATTTCTGTGAGATAAAGAATGCAAACTACAGTGACAAATCTTATTTGTGATAGTTGTAAATGTATTGATACTACATTACTGAGACTTTTTAAAACTTATTATTCACTTACAGATATGTGCTGCTTATGCATCTAACATTTATTTTTTTCTTTCTCTTTTTAGGTAAGTCCCTGCAGCAAATCTTAAACGTAGATGGTAAGTATTGAGTGTGAAGATTGAAAAGAAAAAACTGGTAATTTTATCCTCAGTACTAACGTATGCTTAATTTTACCCAGGGGTGAAAGTGGATCTGAAAATGTAGGCGGACGGTAGGTAGCGGCATTACGTCCTGCCGTCCCCCTGCCTATCTTTACCCATTGTAACTTTTTGGGGAACTAGGGGGACGCCTTATTTATTTTTGGAGGTGGTGGACGGCGTACCCCTGCATTCCTCCGCACTTTTACCCCTGATTTTACCCTTTTCAACGAACTTAAAAAGTTCGTTACTGAATTCTCTATGTCTGTGCGTCTGTCTGTCCGTCTGGCTATTCTTTGCGATCTTTTCAATCTTGAGCCCTCGATTCGATAGAGCATTAAAAGCTACCTGAGAAAGTGATGGAAGGTTTCGCGTCACTCTTACCATTCACGAGATATTGGCCAAAAAAATGGCCGATTTCCGGTGATTTAAAGAGCCATCTCTGGAACCATAAGTCATAGAAAGATGATATTGGTGTTGATCAACCTAAGAGGATGGTGAACATTTTGGTACCAAATAGTAACCGGTGGCCACTGGTGTGGCCATTAGCTAGTTGGCCAGTGGCCACAGTTAATATCGGTACCAAAATGTTTACCATCCTCTTCGGCATTAACCAACATCAACACCATCTCTCTATGACTTACCGTTCCCAACATATTGGCCAAATCATAGTACCGATTTCGGAAGATTTAAGGAGCCATATCTCGGAAACCGTAAGTCATAGAGAGATCATATTGGTGTTGATCAATACCTAAGAGGATGGTGAGTGAACAGTTTGGTACCAAACAGTAACCAGTAACCACTGGACAACTGGCCACCGTTCCCCAGATATTGGCCAAAAAAGTTCGAATTTCGGGAAATTTAAGGAGCCATGTCTCGGAAACCGTAATGTTACGGGATATGAAGTCAGGACAAGCTAGGACATCTTTATTTCATGTGGAAATTCAACCAGCCATCAATGGAAGCCAAGCAGCCTTCAAGAGTTCACTGCCTGATGTTATTAACACCAATATTCTGTTGTACGTCGCTAGCTGACTTTACATAAAAAGATTAATTAACTATTGCTTTGCTGTTATTGAGGAAGTCTTTGTACTTGTAATTTGTAATAAACAGTGGTAGCAACTTCCTATTACCTTTTGCCTACCAAACAGTCTCACACGCGACGCTTTTAATTTGCTTTGTTAGATCAATTGATTCTCTCAATTGGTTCGACCTCATTGGCCCCTCATAGTCAGGCTACTGCAAGACATTGTCCGTTTCGTTTGTTTACCCACGATACGATGTTACAACAAGGAAGTAATAAATACAGAAGTAAGTACTTTGACTCAGGTCAGTCTCTTTTTGGTTCGTTTACCTGACAACGTTAGCAGTCTCAGGAGCAAGTTTGAGAACTTTGTGTTGAGTCGACGACATGTAGAAACATGGACTTGGTCAATGTCAGTTTTGGGTAATCGACCACGTTCAGGAAACTCTGTGGTGTCACCATCATCTCATTCTGACGTCAGAGGGACAGTCAGGTCAAAAGCAATTGAGAGAGCACGATCTTGGTCTTTGGATCTCAACCACGACGCGAGACACATCGGAGTCTCCCTGCCTTTGGGGTCCGGCATTCAATGCCAGGTTGATTGTCGGACAAGTTTTCATCATGGACTTCATCAGGACAACCCAACCTGCAAGTCACTGGAACTTCGAGGACAGCGCCTAAACATCACCTATGAGTAAGAGGGAGAAGATTGGAACTACTTCGAATTACGGTGAGACTGTTCAAAATTAGTTGCTATTCCCTTGTTCTACCTTCTATTCCTTAACGCCCTTATTGCTACCAATTTTCAATGAAAATGCATTGGTTATTTTCAAATTATTTTAACAGTAAATTCATATTCATTATCTTGTCCAATTTTGCTTATGGTTCTAGTCGCCTAAGACTAGTGGTGAAATCGCACCCATTTAGTATGTGCTTTATTGCTATCAATTTGGTATTGTTATCCCACACCTTTTAGGTGCCTCTCGTTTCTATCCCGACAGTTAAGTGGTGTCGGAACAGTAAGTTATAGAGAGATGATATTTTGCGAATTTTTGCGAGAAACAGAAGAAGGTGTGGATAAAAAAGATTTACTTTTACATGTAGGAACAATCAGAGTTATCCTCTCTCCATTTCTCCATTCTTTTTAAGTTTTTTCTGACAATGCTCTTGGAGCATTCTCAACTGGTTAATAAATGAAGACAATGAAAAGAATTTACCCTTCCGCGAAAATTAATGAGAAAGGGTAATTACCCCCTGGTTCAGGCGTAGTATGTGCTTCTGTACTGTTGAAACAACTTCTGCTTTGAATAGAGAGCTAACGTAGGGTTGCCATATTTCAAAATAGAAAATCCAGAAGGCTACTAAATTACGAGAATTTTTGAAATTCTGAAAATGAAAAGAAGTATTATATACTAATTTACTCTTTTCCATTAGATAGAGTTGTTCAAGTATTACGTTATCACATTTTTGGTCATTTCACTAGACAACCTCAACCCTAGTTAAGCAAACGTAAGCAGATGATTTATCCCCTCCCCCCTTTTTTTGTAATTTCTCAGGGTCTGTTACGTTTCACGGCTTTCAGAGTCTGTTTTAGCTCATTCAAGGTATGATGGTTTCTTTCATACGTTTTGTCTGAACGGTTAATTCATTCATTGGCAATATATTGTGACGGCCTTTGTTATCTTCAAAGAACTTCTTTCGTTGATTTTTTACTTCTGTTATTTTTAACAAAGTAACAACTCAATAAGCATGTAAGCTTACGTCAGCTTAACCCCCTCTCCCACTGTTATTAATTAAGACAATATATTTTTCTTCTTTAATGGTCAGCGGAAAATTACCAAAAATATCGGTTAGGAATTGTTGGTTAAAATATTTCTCAAGCAAGGTGCAGATTGAAAGAAAGTACTAAAGATAACAATCAGATTGAGCAGTAAACGAATGTTTTGTTCAATGTGAAAGTAGTAAGTTGTAAACTTAATTAAATCCAAGTTTTATGTATTAATTTTTTTTTTCAACTTTTGAATTACGATACTCAGAATTTGGAGACTTAGTCCTACGAAAAAAAACAAAAACTATAATATTCCTTTCTTCTTCACTGAAATCCGGGACATTTAAGCGTCCCGAGAAATATTTTTGGGACGCCAGGACGCAGATCTCCATTCCGTGATGGTCCCGGATTTTCCGAGACGAATGGCAACCCTAAGCTAACGGTCAAGATCAAACGTATTCTTGAGTCATTAAAATAAATATAAATAAATTGCTTCTTGCTATATTACCGGTTTTCCACTACAGAGGTTGGTGTTGAACCGAGAAATCCTAGCTTTTCACCACTTCCGTTTGAATAGAGAGGTAAAGGTCGAAATAAAAGTTATTCTTAGGACGCTTATAGGATTTGAGAGAACTCTTTCTCGCTATCTATTATCATTTTAGTTGTATAGTGATAAACATTAAAACTGGAAATGATTGATTTCTACCATGTCTAGAAGATTAATCTAGATCTAGGGGATTAATACATTAAGATGATTAATAGAGAATTGATAGAGCTACAACATTAATAGATCTAGAATATTAACTGTGGATTAATGGATCTAAAGATTAATAGTAGATTGATAGAGCTACAGGATCAATAGATCTGGAGGATTAATAGATCTAGAGGATTAATAGAGATTGATAGATCTAGAGGACTAACAAAGGATTGATAGATCAACAGGATTAATAGATTTAGGAGATTAATAGAGGATTAATAGATCTAGAGGATTGATAGATCTAGAGGATTAATAGACAATTAATAGATCTAGAGAATTAATAGCGGATTATTAGATCTAGAGAATTAATACTGGACTTCTAGATCTAAAGGATTAATAGAAGATTGATAGATCTAGAGGATTAACAAAGAATTTATAGATATACAGGATTAATAGATCTATGAGATTAATAAAGGATTAATAGATCTAGAGGATATGATAGATCTAGAGGATTGATATAGATAGATAGCTCTAGAGTATTAATAGATCTAGAGGATTATTACACATAGAGGATTAATAGTTTTTTGATGGATCTACAGGATTAATAGATCTAGAGAATGAATATAGGATTGATAGATTTAGAGGACTAATAGAGGACTGAAAGATCTACAGGATTAATAGATCTAGAAGATTAATTGAGGATTAAGAAATCTAGAGGATTAATAGAGGATTAATAGATCTAGAGGATTAATAGAGGAGTGATAAAGGTAGAAAATTAATAGAAGATTTATAGATATAGAGGTTAATAGCGGTTAATAGATCTAGAAGATTGATAGAACTAGAGGATTAATACAGTATTGATATAGATAGATAGATCTAGAGGATTAATAGGGAATTGATAAATCTAGAGGACTAAAGACTATTGGTAGATCAAGAGGATTAATAGAAGATGATCTAAAGGGTTAATAGATGAGATGAAACCCATTCTTCTGACGTTTAACCGCGATTCTAGAAAAGCACTTCTCACTATCTCACAGCGTTCTTCCTCTAGTACCTGTCGACAGATAAACAGACGGATATAGCCGTTCTATAAGTTTTTCTACGGAAATACCCGTTCTATATAAGTTTTCCACTGACATAGCCGTTCTATAGGTTTTTCCATACTTATGCACAAAATAATTTGAAAATAAAAATTAAAAAAATATGATGTTTTATCTTAGACAAAGAAAACATCTTCTTCGGGAGTTAATTTATGCCTTCATTTTCCACTATATTCTTACACCCCATTCTTTTTTACTTTTCATTATCTTCGTCTTTAATTCTTGCAATACTTTATTAAGCATTCTTTTCTCTCTATTTTTGGTCTGATTTATATATATAATATAGTTTCCTTGCTAAAAACTCTTTACTCCCATTTTTTCTCATCCTTTCCTCATTCCTCTCTCTTCTTCTTCTTCTTCCTCTTCTTCTCTCTCTCTCTCTATATATATATATATTATATCGATGACACAATGGGCGTTCACTGGCCTGAGAAACTACCATTTTATTGCGTTTCCGGTGAAGTTACTTCTCTCTTGCTTTTCTTCTCCCTTCGTTTTCTTCTTCTCTGCGCCTATCGAACCACTTCCCTCCTTTCCTTCTATCTGGTTTTCTATTCTTTTTTTCATTCTTCTTCGTTTGGTTTCCTGTGAAGCTAAACTGTGTGCCTGACTGCGGAAATTGATACATTTTTTTCAATCTTATCTATTGTGTTATGTTATAAGAAAATAGTACATGCTTCACACATATACATGTCTCGCTAGATTCCCATAAAGGATATTTGAAAAAAAAGAAGGAAACATATATTCAAAAAAGTTAGAATTTTTAAAAAGTTTTTCTTGCTTTGGTACTACTGTAATCTATCTGTCTATATAAATATAAATGAAAGTGACTATGTTTATGATTTAATAACTCTTGAACCAGCCAACCGATCTCGATCAAAGTTGCAACACTGAAGAGGTTCAGGCCTGTCATGGATTTTATTACTTCACTTTGACAGTGCAACTTAGTTGAGGGGGAGGAGGTGTGTATATATAAAATGATCGAAAATGACCGATATTAATGTCGAATCCATAGTTTTCCGCGTCACTGAGTTGAACAGTGACACTTTCGATGCCGTTTAAATCCAAATTCAGCCCTTATTATAGTCCAGAAGGTATAACGTCATTGGCTTCCCGCGCTTGGACCTGCTCGTCACTGGGGGTGTGGTAAGAGGGTAGCCAATTACCACCAACCGTCTACTGCCCTCAGCGAGCCACTCCTCGTAAACGTCACTACAACTTTTCGCGGGAAGCCAACGACGTTATAGCTTTCGTACTATAGTACTTCAAAAGGTGGATGATATATAAAAATAATTGAAAATGACCGATATTAGCGTCGTCGAATTCATAGTTTTTGGGGTCCCTAAGTTGATTAGTGTCAGTTTTGGTGCCCTACATGTCCAAAATGAAACGTATTCTTCCCGTGCAAAGAATTGGCATTCTGTTAGTTAGATCTATTCTTCAGTTCCTTCTTTTAGTTCAATACTACTGTTGTAATAGAAAATAATCATATAAAATTCAGTAGTTCCCTACTACATTCAAGGAGGGGTATTTTGCGTCATGTAATCTTTGATTATATCATGGTAGGTTAAGCTAGTTAATTTCTTCTTAATACACCCTACTTATTGCCTACTATTCTGTTCTTTCTTACTTCTAAGCAGGAACAAAGAAAATTGTTTAAATATATTCTTCCACTCCGCTATTCTAATGATAAACTACTTTCTGTTCCCTATTGCTACTTCATGGCAATAAACCATCTTATTTATATCTTTCTGTTATTCAAAAGCTAAACTATTATCTATTACCTCTTAGTTCTAAATGTCAGCAAACAAAACTATCTGTATGTGTTCTTCCGCTCTTTAAATGATGAACTACTTTCCCTTCCTTTTACTCCTAAACAGCTATAAACAGAAATGTTTGTGTCCTTCCGCTATTCAAATAATAAACTATTCTATAATCCCTCTTACTTCTAAACGTCAATATACAAACTTATTTGTATTTTTACACTTTTAAAAATATGCACTACTTTCTGTTCTCTCTTACTATGAAATACCAATAAGGCAATATTTGGATATTTTCACTATTCAAAATTTAATCTAATCTTGATTTTTCTCTTATTTCTACGACAATAAACAAAACTATATGGATCCTTCTGTTATTAAGAAATAAACTATTATCTGTTCCCTCTTAGTTTTAAATGACAGTAAATACCCTGCTATTATTGAAAACAGTGATTGGCTATTGATACTTCACTTCCATGCTTCCTCAAGGAAGGCAAGTTACACACGTGCTGGGTCGTGTAGAGAAAATATAGCAGAAAATAGATAGTATTTTGTGAAATGACCTTCTATCTTTCTTAAAAGTTCCTAAGGATTCGATAAATACATTAGCAATTCTTTTCATTAGTCCGTTTTGGTTTTACTACAATTAAGGCAATCTCATAGGCAGTCATGAAAATTTTCCGGAAAATTTTCCGATTCATAAAAACATACTCCACTTATTCCTACATCGTTGTTTGCATGTGATGTGAGGTGGAAAGTTTTCATCTATATTTTTCTGGAAAATGCTCCATTCTAAACAAATATCAGTGATCAAGTAACAATCCCTCAGTGATCATAAAATTGATTGAATTCATCAATAGAAATGTTAAAAAGTGAAAGACCGTTTAAAGAATCTGAAAATTTTCACGGCTCAGATAACTTTCAGTACTATGTAGGAACAAGCGAAACAATTTTTCATGAATCGAAAAATTGTCTGTCCTGTATGAAAAAATCGAAAAACTTTTTTAGTCGGAAAATTTTCATCATTTTTAAGCAAAAAGTAAAACAACTTTTTGCGAATCGGAAAGTTTCATTGCTCTATAGAAACAAGTGGAAAAATTTTTCATAAGCGGGAAAATTTAGGATATTATGTATAGTGAGGTTAGGTGGAAACTTTTCCACTATATTTATTCCTATAAAATTCAATTCCTGTGGAGGAAAGTTAGACACCAACAAATTATAATTTTCCAATTAGCTTTCGGGAACCGGAAAATTTTCTAATATTTCAAGTTGGGAAGTAAAAATTTACATAGTGTTTCTCTCTCTCTCCCTCTCTTGCTCTCTCTCTCTCTCTCTCTCTCTCTCTCTCTGTGTGTGTGTGTGTGTGTCTAAAGTGCAGGAAACATACATGGAGTTCGTAGAGAACAAATATCTCATTCCAATACTTAAAATGTAACAAGAAATCGAAAAGAAACCTTTCTGAATTTATCAAATATTTCAAAACCAGAAAATTCCACTTTTTCTTCACATATAGACCTGCCTATATAATGAAATAACTACATAAAAGTTCCTTATGAAGATTATTTTTGTAACAGAAAATAAGAAGAAATGCTTTGATTTTATTGTTTAACATCGTAATTCATAATTTCAATATTGGAATTTTGTATAATCAACATCTTAGGGAAAATATTTGTATTGTAAAACTATCATTATTATGTATAAAATGTATTAGAAATAATATCAATTCGATAGAACAAGTATATATCTATAAAAATATATATTTTTTATTTTCTAAATTAAAATGAAATTTCTTTTTGCTTTTAAAACGAAAGCTAACAGTACAGCTTTTTACGTTTCTTTTATTATTTCATTGAAAGAACAACTACTCAAATCAGCTTCCTTATTAGTTATATTTCACTTTCTCTTCTGAATGAATATATGAATAAATAAATGTTTGTTTTTTCAGAAAATGAACCGAATGTTTGTTTGTTTTCATGAGTTCCTTAAATCCAAGTTTTGGGTAGTCAAAAATTTACAGTAGGCACTTTATATTATCTCTACTTATTTATAAATGTTGGAGTATGTAAATCTAGAAAAGTAGTAAATCTATGAGAAAATTTCGTCTTGCGCAAATTAAACTGACGAAATATAATTTTGTGAGATCAAAGGTGGATTCTGAGGGAACACATTGAAGTTTTTGAAATGAAGAATCGTTAGATTTTTACTTCATGAAACTTTTTTTAGACAATATTTATTACCAATAAATTTTACGGCTAAACAACGATGTAGGAATAAGTAGAGAATGTTTTTATGAATCGGAAAATATTCATCATTTGTGATATTTGTACTCTATAGAGAGAGTTGAATTGATTTTAACGTCCCTTTCAGCAGAGAGGCTATATGAGACGTTACCTACTGATTAACGTGGAATCCGAACCACATGAGCTTCCGCCGGGAATCGAAGCGAGGTCTCCCATGCCAAAGGTGCGTACGCTAACCGCTTAGCAACGAAGGAACTCGGAGAGAGAGAGAGAGAGAGACTATGTAAATTTTTACTTCCCAACTTGAAATATTAGAAAATTTTCCGGTTCCCGAAGCTAATTGGAAAATTTTGCTGACTAACTTCTCTCTACAGGAATTCAACTTTGTAGCTCAATATGCAGTTAAATATAGTGGAAAAGTTTCCACCTAATATCACTATACATACTATCTAAAATTGTCCAGCTTACGAAAAGTTTTTTTCTACTTGTTTCTACATCGCAATGAAAATTTTCCGATCTATGAAAATTCCTTTTACTTGTTTCCACAGAGCAATAAAACTTCCCGATTTACTTTTTGCTTCAAAATGATGAAAATTTTCCGACACATAAAGTTTTTGAATTTTTCCATACAGAATAGACAATTTTTCGATTCATGAAAAATTATTTCACTTGTTCTACATAGTTCTGAAAATTGTCTAAGCCATGATAATTTTCAGAATCTTTAAACGATCTTTCACTTTTTAACATTTCTGAACATGAATTTAATCAATTATATGATGACTGAGGAATTGTTACTTGATTGCTGATATTTTTTTAGAACGGAAAATTTTCCGGAGAAATATAGCGGAAAATTTTACACCTCACATCTTTACCCGTAGATGAAGTTATTGGATCACTGACCTGTGTTCGTGTGAGACCACGTCATAGTAGGAAACACTTAGTCCTTTCAGGAAAAGCAATAAATTTAATATTTAGCCCGCTGTACAAGTACAGCCTGAAACCCTTCGAGAAAATATCTTTGCTTTGACACACAAATTTACATCGGTCTTTCTCATTAATACCTCTGTACGTGACGGCGCGAACTTCTTACAGTCACTTAGCTAGATTCATGCTTCGTCTATTGTCACAACAAATTCCCAGACTCAACAAATACAAAGCAATCACCAACTAGGTGATGCTCTCGTGTAACCTTACGTCCTCCCATTTTCGTTCCGCGATATACTATGGCGTTAACGGATGTCCGCTGGTCTTGCAGATATTTTGCAGCCTCAATTGGTAGTGGATTCAACGATTAACCGTTTATTGGTTTACATGTAATCATCTGAGTATAAGACACTATAATAATGAATATTTACAGGCCACCTATTCCGATTTCTTTCTTTCCGTTCTTTTAAGCACAGATCTTGAAAGTTTCATTGACGTCCTCTTTGCATGACATTTCATACCCTAACAACACAAGATGTGCTAGGTATGTGCCATTTAGGTGTACCATCTACTTCTTAGTTACCAGACACATGGTACGTATGGTATTTATGTGCTAAGTATGTACTTCAGCTACCTAAAGTTTTAGGTACTTGTTACACCTAATTGATATTTGCGACTATGTACCACAAATATAGCATTTATATACCTGGCTCAGTTTCGCACTTGACAGTCATTTGTTTTTATGCCGTCCCTTGGACATATATCTTTCATGTTCTAGGTACGTCCCTTAGGTGCATACTTTTTTTTAGATACTTATGACACATAATTGATATCTGCAGCGACGCACAAATGACAGTCAGCTTTTTGCATTTGCTCCCTAACATGCAACGGGTTCTCGCGCTTTCTGCTCCACTTCCTGAATGCAGTAGTTATGTACGTATAGGTATGTTAATTGTTCTATTTATTTTTTTGAATATTGTTAGGTAGTATAATTTGTTGATGCGATGGCGAAATTTTATTTGTAGTCATTGAAGACACTGTGAATGGACTTTACGCCGTTGTTTCTCTCTTTTATTTTTGCAGTGTCAATTTAAACTACCCTTGCACTCAGGTACGCAATTTCTACACCCATCGCAAACACCTGAACTTCTTCTCTTAAATAAGCAGTACTCTTGGTGAAATTGATAATTTTAATACGTTCTTATTCTTTATCCCTCATATACGTAAATAATTAACTGATCACATAAGTATGAAAGATTCATCTTAATTTTTATTCTTCAGGTATGTCATCTCTTTCTTCTAAATTCATCTCCCAAATTTGATCCATTTGTTGCTTCTAGTACACAATCGCTTAGATAAAAGAAGCAACAAATGCATCACATTTAGGAGATGAATTTAGAAGAAAAAGATGACATAACTGATGAGGTACTTGAAGTGCATACCAGGTACATACCAGGTACATGCGTAGCATGTGCTAAACAGCCCAAACATATAACGATACGATCATAATGATGTTATCAATGATCAGAGGCGCAATATCATAATGATGTAATAATATTATCAATCTGTACTTGTTTTATGAAAATGATCAGAGGCGCAATAAGTGAGCAGGAATATATATTGAAAAAGAAAAAGTTTGTTGATTAGATTGTCATGGATATATAATAGGTTGTCAAGAAGGTATGATTGTTATGAAGATAGAAGTTGATGACACGAAGATATATATATTCGACAAATATTTTGTGATGTAGTGGATACTTGTAGTCATCTTTCAGAATAAAAGAAGTGTAAGCTTCTAATATCTTATAAAAGTCTTGCTGCTCATAATATTATTAGTTAATAATAAATATTTTATTTAGATTGTATTCGCGTTGTAAACACATGCTCTGTACGTGAATGGAATGTACGTAAGGTGCTGTGGACGATATTTGCTTCTTCAAGAACATACCTAGAACATACTAGTCACGTTTCCCAGGTACATGTCAGGCATGTGCCTAGAGGCGGACATAGACTGTGACTATCACTTGCCATCCATGTGATTTCTCTCTCATAGGTACATAAGGCACACTATTTATTAGTTAATTCGAAGTTCATTTTCTTCTTTTAGCATTAAGGTTCTTTGGAATGTAGAGCTATCATTTAACAAGGAATACTCCATCACCAGTATAGTTACCCGAAATGAAATAGATATATAGTTACAGATTCTATATGGGACTCATTCGTGGTTACATGATTATCAAACGCGCAGGGAAGGCTCTACCAAATGTGCAAGACGTATTTGCGGCAAGTTTCGAGGAGCGACAAAACCTGTCATAACTATAATACTTAAAATAAATATTTCCTGTTGGAAACAGACTTCATGATTATGGTAGTTAAATTTACCAAGCTGACCTATTTGAATACTACATTCATAAATCATGTTTATTTCACATTAGTTTCAGGTTACATGGACAGTACTAAAGCAAATAGTTAAACAAAGCCCAGCATAAATTGCTTGATTGTTGTCAAATACAAGAACCCAATTCTCAACAGTAGCGAACATCTGTTCCATTTAGTTAGTTATCACAGTTTTGATACGAAAACTAGTCTTGTCTTTGTCACAAACAAGTTCATTACCATTGAAGGTGGAAACAAGTATTTTCTTTTAACTTTTAGCAGATGCAGAAGGAAAGTCAAGAAATAAAGATAAAAGAGCTAGTTGCTGAAATTGCAAACTGATATATTGAGATTGAAGCTCGATATTGAATTCTATACAAAGGATTACCATTTTTCCTCTGCAAGTATGTTTGCTTTCTTTCACTATCATAATAGATTATTATTTAAAAAAAAAGCAGACACAACGAGATTGCATTTGTAGTGTTTAGACCTTTCTGAGTGCGAATGCACTTTCTCTTCCTTTCGTTGTTCATGATGGGGTTGCATACTTAAAATCGTGACTTTTAAGTTTTGTTCTTTCTGGAGAAAGAGGGAGGCAAATGAGGCAATTGCAGGGGGGTCAAATTGTCTAGGGTCGGCCCTGCAAATGCGCCATTGGGGAGAAAGACCTGAGATCGATTCTCGGTGGAAGCTCATGTATGATAGTTCAGATCTTACGTTAAGTTGTACGTCCACATTTGAAAGGACTAGAGTGACCATTACCATATACCCACGAGAGGATTCGGTTGTCCTCTTTAGGACACTTAAAACAAATAATTGTTTTTCAATACCCTTTTGTACAATTGCACTGTCAGTTTATAACTATTGAGTGGGAAATAGCAACAGACATTTTATTCTCAATTTTCAATTCATTTGGCTAATGAGACAATTTTAGTTATCATTAAAAAATAAAAGCTTCACTAATGAATGGTGTAATTAAATATTAGTTTACTGAATATGGCATTAATGTAATTACTGTAAATACGATTTTAATGACACGTAATTAAAATGAATATTCTGTTTCGTTTATTTCCATCATCTTCAATAGACTAACATGTTAAAAATATTTTCAAGATATGAGAAGAAATGGTGTATAATATAAAATGCATGTAGATGTTTTACACGTAATATTAGTCGACACAGTGATGAAAGATTCTACCTTTTTCTTTTCTTCTCTCAATTCAAGATAGAAAGTAAAAACGTGAAATCAAATTTTCCATCTATTAGTTAAAATGAAATGAAATCTTTAAGTTTTACGTCCCACGCTATGCCGGTTAGGATAGATGAGACGGTGATGATGAGAGATAAGTGAAATGGTGGAATGAAGAAAGTGGGAGGAAACGGGAAAACCCTGACAAAACCAACGAGCACGGTGTTTGTCCACCACAAAGTCTACACGGGGCGAGCTGGGATCGAACCAGAGACACCAAGCACGGAAGGTGAACGCTCTACCACTGAGCCACCGCGCCCCACCGCAAAGTTAAGTTGGTGCTAGCTGAGTTCATCTGTTAGTGTTACCTATTAAGAGATTACTAGCTGAAATGTCTGTTCTCCACACGGGAAGAACAAGTTTAGAGAAAAAAAGGTTTGAAACGTATATTTGAACTTCCCCCCTCTTAGAATGCTATTTCAATTGAAATGTAATGGTAAAGAATAATTTGAATTTAAGTGCTAACTTTGTTTAAAAACTCATTTCAGACGGCACATTAGTTCTCCTTTGTCAAAAATTAAACTTATTTTTTTTCTTTAATTAGAGTTTGAGTTATATGAGTCCAAGTAAAAAGTCTACGAGTTTACCAAAAGAGGTAATCTTATAATAGGGGGAAGTTTTATATACATTTTTCTGGCAAACCAATAGCGGTCAAGTTACAGAAATTTACGTGAGCGCTTATTTTGACATGCTGTATACAATCAGAAGGAGACAATAGAAGGAGAATCAGAAGAAGAAAAAAACATTAAGTGTTTTTAAATGCTCCCATCCGAAAATTTGCTATGAGTCAGTTCTGAGAAAGCTGTCGGAAAAGAACACCTCAAGAGTAAATTATATCTTGTAAATTTTCCCCATAAAGAGATCATGTACTATGTTGTACGATTAAACCGAACAAAAGAAAATGTTGTATGTTGAATGTTTCCCAAAATAATTGATTCTTACTAATTGTGAGGCAAGAAAACGCATCTGACCTCACATTTAGCTACTGTTTTTGAGAAACAACTGTTGCAATGAAGCATTGGATGTCAATACTTTATTCCTAACTCTCATGTCCAAAATAATTGTTGCATATCTATAACTGTCTTCTTGTAAGAATATAATTTGATAATGATTTTTCAGGGTACTTTTAATACTGATACTACGTATATAGCTAAGCGGGAAATGTATATTTGTGGTAAATTTCATAGGAAAAGAATTATAAATACGAAAATTAGAATGAGTAAAACAAAATGTTGGTAAATGGCAAAAACAGTTTTATTTTCGTTTTATTGTACTTATTTACTGCTCTTTTGACATATTTACTGCTCTTTTTACTGAAATTTGACACATGTATGTCTTTGCGGATTATACACATACTAACATTATAAGAAATACCAGGCGAATTCGTTATCAAATTATATTCCTACAACATATTTATAGACATGCGACAATAATTTTGGACATGAGTGTACATTTCTCCAGTGTAGCAATAGATTATTGTATTGCAGTAAAATCTTACCTAAATTTTACAAATGTATATATTATGAACTTAAACTGAAAAAAAAAATATTTACGAGAAAGTGCTACACGGTATCAACTTTTAGCTTCATTCACATGAGAAACTTTCTTGGCCTTCGTATGATTATTCTCCAGTGTTGCACAAGAATTACGATTGTATAGAACTAAAAAAATGAAATCTTTGAGTTTTACGTCCCACGGTAATGCCGGTTAGGCTAAAGGAGACAGTGAAGATGAATGAAATGGTGGAATGAAGAAAGTGGGAGGAAATGGGAGAACCCCGAGAAAACTCACGCACACAGTGTTTGTCAACCACAAAGTTCACTTGGCGGGAGCAGGGTATGAACCCGGGACCCCAAGCACCAGAGATGAATGCTCTGCGACTGAGCCACCGCGGCGCCTGTATAGAACTAAGTATACAACTAAATATGTAATTATGACATTCCTAACTATTACAAATGCACGTGTGATGATTATAAACTGAAAATATATACATGAAAGTGCTATGCAGCACCAGCGTTGAGCTTGATTCAAGTGAGCGTATTCTATTGAACTTCGTATTGGACATCTCCAGTGTGGAAACAGAATACTACCAAACGATTATATAGCACTAAATAGAGGACGAAATACTTAAGTACGACATATCTAACTATTACAAATGTACGTTTTATGAATATAAAATGAAAAATATTTGCATGAAAGTGCTTTGCGGCACAAAGTGAGTATTATTGATATGAGCGGCTTCTCTCTGTTCTACTGGTAGTGTTCTTCTCATGGTTCATCTCTTATCAGTGTCCTACAGTAGTTAGAAAGCATGACGGCGTTCCACCTACCTTGATATCTGTGTTCCATTGCTAATATCTTGGTGGAAAACTTACCATGATCGTCACTCACTCCACTGCAGTTACTGAGGAGAAAGTCTAAATGTGAGTGGAGAAAGTTAAGAGGCCTCATCCCGGCGAAATTAAAATACCGCTAATTTTACAGTAATTATGTGTTATCTACAAATAGATAAAAGATAATCGAAATGTGGAACAAGAGCGCCATAGACAATATCATTTTACATGAGATACCGTTATCACGATTCACTTATCTGCTTTCGATTTCGAGCCATTTTGAAAATCGGCATTTATTTTCGCGTTTCTAAACGGCTGAAAACGGAAAGCCACTAGGTGACTTGTGATAACGGTACCTTACGCAAAATAATATTGTCTAGGGCGCTCTTGTTCCACATTTCGATTATCTTTTATCTATTTGAAAATATCACATGATTACTGTAAAATTAGCGGTATTTTAATTTCGCCGGGATGAGGCCTCTTAACTTTAGGTGACATATTGCAACCTAACTTATGATAGATACTTCCCCAAACAGTGTGTTCACATGCTCAATGTAGTTTTCCGCTTTGCGACTACCCAAGAAACGTATTACTACACCTTTATAAGCGTTCCATGCAGCCTTTTCTTTATCACGAAATATCTGATAAAACGTTTCATCATATAATAGGGTACGAATTTATGGACCTATAAATGTAGCCTCGTTTAGTGTAGGAAACGGTTCCTGGAGGTACTTGTACGCATCATTATCTTTATCCAATGCCTTTACTTTGGATCATTAATCGCAGCTTGATATGTAACGAGGTCAAGAGGATGTTCTTCGTAGGAATTAAAGGAGACTGTTGTACATTCTTCTCATCAGGCTGGAAATCCCTTCTTGGAGACCACATCTTTCTGATGTAATGTGAAGACCTGTCCCGACTATCCCATTTACACAAAAAAGCAGCAGCATTTCGTGAAACCCAATTGCAACCCTAACACAATAGCAATGACTTTTAGGTCTGGACATAACTGTCATTGATGAACATTGCACTGAACTCCTGCGAGTATTTGTTTTAGGATTAGATGTTTCCTTCATACGGACAGCATAACCAATAGACACTGATGAAAGAGAATTGGAATTGTGGGGCAGGACTGCTTTCATACTAAACTTAGAGCTGTGTATGAACAATCTCTACTTCTGTGGTTTGTATTTGAAATACAATTTGTTAATCAATCCAATTACGTCATCACAAAATACAACGGTATCCATGTGTAAAATGCATGTGTATATCTGAATTAGAGTTTTTCACGATCACTATACTAATGTCGCTTGAAAGTAAAAGAAAAAAAATAGGAGAGAATTCATTTGTTATTGAGACAAAATCTCTGCTTCTAAATATCTTTGTATTTTTCTTCTTTTTTGTGTGTGTATTAGGAAGTCATGACTTGTTCTGTCATTCTCGAAAACTGAAGAGCTTAGAAACTGCAATAGACCATTGGGGTAGGGCAGAAGATAGCATGTAGAAGCAACACAAAGAAAGACAAAAGAAAGTCGTTACAACATGGCAACAGGCGTCAGGATCTGTTGGCAACCGTCCCACACCTCCAACTCCTGCAAAGACATTCATTCCTCTTGTTTAGCTGCAATGATACTACCGTTATACTACAACGGACAACACAAGAAAATGGCGCGCTGGAAATGCTATTTAAGTGTAAACGCGTGCTATGGGTTTACATAAACATTTCTCTTGTTGTTTAATACAATAATACGTTAACACAAAGAGGGAGAAGAATGGAGGGGTAATTGAAAAAAAAAGAGTAAATGAGCGAAGGCATAGCCTTAAGGACATACATACACACACAAAACACACACACACACACACACACACACACACACACACACACAGAGAGAGAGAGAGAGAGAGAGAAGATTTAAACGCGTACGTGGCAAGGAGAGTGCGCAGCGCAATGAACTTTTGTGTTGGGTATGACTCCAAGAGAAAGAGAGAAAAGAAAGAAAATTAGTGAGTGTGTAACAAAAAGAAAGAAAGAAAGGCAATGTACGTAAAAGATCGCGATAAAGAGAGAGAGAGAGAGAGAGAGAAGAGGAAAGAAATATTTGTTTAACGCCCCACGCAGTTTAATGCTCTTTGGGCTAAGGGAGACGGATGATTAAGATAAGTGAATGATGATGGAAGAATTGGTGGAATGCGAATGTGGGAGGAAACGGGAGTATCTAGTAAGAACCCACGGACACGATGTTATCCACTGCAAATTCACTTGGAGGGAGATCGAACCAGGGACCTCACATACCCAAGATAAGCCCTCTACCACAGAGCCACAAAGCTATGCAACTAGTGAGTATGTTTGATGTTTGGGTTCAATTTAAAATATACCTTTTGTACACTGTTGACAGATGGCGTGATTCTATTCTTATCTTTAGCACAGGAGATATGAATTCGGTTTCTGGTAGGAGCGTATACCACGGTTCCCGGTGTGAGTTTCAATACACGGATTGTGATAGTAGTTCTGCGAAAATACTGATATCCCACGTTGAATATTGAGCTGACATATAGCACGAATGAATTTCCTTCTCGGGTCAGCCAGTGAAATTATCAGGAGCTGTAATTTTGCATATTGATAAGATTGTGTCTACAAGGTAAGAAACTCCGAGCAATTAGATCAAATAATTGGGAGATAATGCTACATTTCGGAATTAAAAACGGGAATATTTGAGCTCTAATAAAATACATCTGTAACCCAATAAATATACGTTTCTTCCAGTACGGTGACGTCTTTATATAATTTCAACTGTTTCCGTTTCGTTCTGGCCTCCGGATCAGATCGGGTTTGAGAAGCGACCCCCCAGAGTTTGTTGGTCCGGACAAAATCCATGTCATAATTGGTTCGCAGATGTAAGGCGAATAGTATTGATGGCCAAATTTTGTCTAGAGTGCTTGAATGCTGAACTAAAGCTTGTAACAAAATGAGTATAAAAGTACCATGCTGAACAAAAGTGTGTAATAAAACTGGTATAAAAGAATTATGCTGAACAAAAGCTCGTAATAAAACGAGCATAAAAGAACTATGCTGAACAAAAGTGTGTAATGAAACGGGTATAAAACAACTATGATGAACAAACGCTTATAATAAAACGTGTATAAAAGAACTATGATGAACAAAACAGTTAGTAGAACAAATGTAAAAGAACTATGCTGAACTAAAGCATACGAGTATAAAAGAAATATGCTGAATAAAAGCGTGTAATAAAACGGGTATAAAAGAACTATGTTGAACAAAAGCGTGTAATAAAACGAGTATAAAAGAAATATGCTCAATAAAAGCGTGTAATAAAACGGGTATAAAAGAACTATGTTGAATAAAAGCGAGTAATAAAACGAGCAAAAAGAACTATGCTGAATAAAAGCGTGTAATAAAATGAGTATAAAATAACTATTCTGAATAAAAGCGTGTAATAAAACTGGTTTAAAAGAACACTGAAATTGAATTTTCGTGTTTTGCGTTCTTATCTAACCCCAAGGCTTAACGAAGTGTAGCTGTATTGCCGTGGGCTCCGACCAGTGTGCACGCTTTTGCTACACATAGTCCCCGGTTTGATCCCCGAGGGTACATCATTGAAATTTGAAACCATTCCAGTGGATCGTATTCCATCTTCAACTAACAAGTAAGTTCATCTCTCATATAGCTTCGATGTTGACAGAAAGACGCTAATCTTCAACAAATGAATGACTGGTCATTGAATTCTAGTGCAGTTGGCGAGTACACATAGCAATATCCAAGATCAACCTACACAGCATACGTTGTTCTCCACCAAAATATCTCACCTTAAGAACGCTGGATTAGACGATGACGTTGCCCGCTCCGGTTATGGTAAAATAGAAAATAAAGGATACATTGTGTACTTGTGTGTGTGTGTGTGTGTCTCTGTGTGTGTGTGTGTGTGAGTGAGAGAGAGAGAGAGAGAGGGTGAGAAGAAAACACACAGAAAAACTTTTCTTATTCTAAGCACCCAAAAACCTTGTCTTTACTCTTGAAGTAGCAAAGATTATATCGTTATTTCAGGAAATTTAAGACTTCCATTACATTCAAGTGAATTTGCTTACATTTCCCTTTCTAACTACGAACCGAACTGCGCCCAGCGAAGATTTCTACTTTCTTTCTCTGATTTCTTCTCTTTCTGAGTAATATTTCCTCGCTAATTCCTTGTAAATAATGAGATCGTTTTTCTCTCTCTCTCCTGAGACCGAAAGATCTGTTTTTACTTACAATAACATTTATCAGATATTTTTTTATTATTATTTTCCCAACTTCTCTCTATCTCTTCTTCTGGTTTTAAACCTATTTGATTTTCCTTTGTGCTGATGAGATGTCGTTTTCTGTTATTTGTGGTTGTTCATCACCTACTTCGTTTTGTTTTCTTTCTCTAAAAGCTTAACGTTCAATCTTTTAAGATATCTTTTTTTTTCATTTCACTCCACTGGCCCTTTTTTTTATCTTACGTAAAAATAATCAAAATAATTGTATTTGCAATTGTTTCAAACGAAATGTTAGGTTGATGCATAAGTTAGTATCTCTTTTCCACCACTATACCATTTTTGTAATGTTCGTACTTATTTACGAAGTACATTTATATTTCTAACATAAGGCCGCAAGGTATCTGAGTTGTTGGTTAAAATATTAGCAATAATGACAACGTTCTTAGGAAACATTTCGCAAAATGTGTCTTATTTGAGCTTCTTCGTACTTGATGTTCGCTCCTTCTGTGCAGCATACACAAGTTCGATTCACAGTGGGACCTTATGTAGTTTGGATCTCACATCAAAGTGTAGACCTATGTCTCATATAGCTTCGGTGCTGAAAGGGGGTGCTAACCTCGGTGCTAAATTAAAGCAACCAATAGCGTCTTCTCTCTAAATCTGTGAGTTTTAGGTCCTACTATTATGCCGTGTGGGCTAAATGAGACAGTGATGATGAGAAATGAATCAAATGGTGAAATGAAGAAAGTGTGAGGAAACGTGAGAACCCCGAGCAAACTCACGCACAAAACCCACTTAGCGCGAGCTGGGATCGAACCAGGGATCCACACACACCAGAGTTGAAAGCTCTACCACAGAGCTATGGTGGCCCCAAGACGTCTTTTGTGTCTTACCAGACGAATGAACATATTATCTCTTGTTTGACATTAATTTTTGAGTGGGAGTTCCTTTTTTGTTAGTTCCTGGGACAAGATTTTTAAGTATTATTTTTAATACAAGAGGTTCTGGGTTTGATTTCCGGTTGAGACACTCTGTTGAAAAAATGTAACAGCTTTTCTTACACCATCCATTCTGAGTGAGCTTTCTTCTAGGTTTTCCTTATTCACACCAAGCAAATGCCGGGATGGTACCTGACATACAGCTTCCAGGCTGCTTTCTTCCTTCCCTCCCTTGTCCGGGTAGTGTGCTCGCCGAGAGGCATCATCCCTCAGACGTAAGGGTTTAAGGCCACAGATACCAGTAATGCCCAGTGATGAGATCTAGGTCATTTTAGCAAAGAATAATTTTACGAAATGGGTGAAGAGCTGCAAACTGTTTTCATCTCAAGCTTAAACATAGCTATAAAATCATTCTATAGAAGAAATGAGTTTTAAAAAAATAACCCTCTGTGTATAAAAGGCCAGAATTTAAAAGGGTTAATACAAGACTGCGTCTATTTGTAAAACTTTTTTAAAAAATAATTTTTCATCAAAATTCACTAGCTTCAGGCCATATATGCAAACTCTAAAAGTACCACTGCAATCCAAAAGAATACTTTTACCATTATTAAACAGCTAAAATAAAGTAATTTCATCCTGTTAAAAGTCAGAAAACATATCTTTAAAATTTGAGCAGTAAAGCAATAGTTGATGTTTTTAGTATCTTTTTTAAAAAAAAAACTTTTAGGTTTTCTACGCGAACTCAAAATAAAATATAGGATTTTTTCCTAATATTTTAGCGAATAATTATTAGCATGCGAATACGCAACTTATCCGCACTATTAGAATTAAAAACTCGATAATTTGTTGTTTTTCGATCCACCTTAATGCTCTCAACAGAATGCTCAGACATGCTCTGAATTAAAGGTTTGTTTAAAGTAGACGAGAGGTAAGCTTTCACTAAATTGAGTGCATAGTACGTCGCTGGGAAGTCGGAAGTATTAGGGAACGCTAGCTCCACTGCTTCTCGTGTTCTGAATAATTTGTGCAGCGATGTATTGTTTCACGCTTATACGTGTAAAAAACGTTAAATTTTCCATGAGCAAATATTGTTATATAATGGTAGAGAGGGTACATGGATTTGTTTCTTTTCCCTCACCTTTTTATTACAAAAGTTCTATACAAATAATAAGCTACAAGTAAATAGTTTCCTGTATACAATAGTTCTTTCTCTTAGAAGTTAGATCGCCTGACCGAAGCAGCGTGGATATCTTTGAGGTTGATAGTTAGGGACCTCCTGCCCGAAGCAGTGCGGAGGTGGTTTGGTGTCTCCTGCCCAGTTTATCGCGGAGGTAATTTAATACCTGCTACCAAGTGTATCGTGGAAATACGATGGGAACCTCTTGCTCGAGCAGCGCAGACGTAAGGTTACGGAGTCTCTCCTGCCCAAAGCAGCGTGAAGAGAAACGTAGGAATGATTAGCTTGAACTGATGTCTTCTTGGTCTAGAAGTGCCCTTTTACAGCCGTACTTTGGAAAGAGAGCTTGTGGAGGGGTTGCAGGAGTTCTTCGTGGTTCTCCATGTTCTTCTTCGTACTTATTGTTAGGTTGCATCTGTCGGCTGCCCGATGATACTCGTGGAGAAGCACATACTGCTGTTTATAAATATGACGGGATCTGCAATATATCGCAGAACAAGTTATTTCAACAAGAGGTACCGTGAAGCTGGCTGACGTTTCCTAACACTTCCGACTTCCTACCGATGCATTATATATTTACAGCTATCAAGGCATGCCTTTTATCTACTTTAAACACACCTTTAATTCAGAGCATTACGAGATTCTGTTGGGAGCATGTCTGCTTATTATCCCCTGTAGAAAATCCCTTGGACACACATTGCACATTGCTTTAAAAATGCATTTTTGGTTGGCATATGTATGACTTCATTTACGCTAATATGGACCGCCGGTCCATGGTTTCTCGCGCTTGAAATAATGCATGTTGCAGTGTAGTAATGCCGCACTCTATGTACTTTTGTCCGCAGGTACCTATGAACTTTTTCTCTTATTTTGATGTTGTCTTACAGTGTGTCGGTCTAGTTCATTAATTGTCAGTATATTCAGCACCCTATGTATAGGTTTAATCTCTTCCCTTATACGTCTGTAAAACTAGAACTGATAAATATATTGCATATAACTTTTGATTAGAAGTAATTTTATATTGTAAAACGAACATACGCGCACTCAGAAATTTTTGTTGGGAGGGGTCGAAACTTTAGGGGGAGTCCAATATTATAAGCCATTATATCTATATAATATTGAAGGGATATTATTCTGTACCCGAAAAGACGATAAGTAATTGTAAAATACTTCCACCTATATTTTTAGGGGGAAAACTGATAGAACTAGATTGTTTCTATAAGAGAAAGAGTACAAATGAAGTGTAAGATCATGTTAAACAAGTATAATTGTATTGAAAAATGTACAAATCTGTGTTGAGTTAGGAGCTATGTTGAAGGGATCTTGACCTGGTGATCCTCAGTAGGTTATATAAATTGATTTTATTTGATTTTCAATTTAGAATCTCTTTCAGCAGCGAGATTGTACAAGACGTATACCTACAGCTTAACGTGGAATCTGAACATGAGCTCCAGGTAGGAATCGAACCCGGGTCTTCCAGGCCAAAGACACGTAAGCTAACCGCTTCGCCAGTACACGGAGAAAAATGCATAATCCAGTCGGCATGTAAAAGCTGTTTTTACCAGGTTACGCGCGTCACAACATTAAGTAATGTTGTTTCATCAGTAGTACGATCTACATCACCGTCCAGCGAGAATTTTGTATTGTGGGACCACCATTTCAAATCTAGAATTAACGCCATACCCATTCCGACGGTGATAACTTAGGTATATAATGCTGTTACTACCTTCCTACGAGTGTCCCCTCTTGGTTCTTTCTAAATCTGTGACTCCCTACCTTACGAGAGTAATAGTTTTTAACACGAAATCAATCATGTGAATGAAATTATCCAATCACAGCGAGTCTAGTTCGACGCCGAGCTCCAGACTTGACATGGTGTTCCCGCCTGCTGTACTTTTATACATGAAATTACATTACTTAAGGAGCGCACCCGCGTAAATACGATGTATCCACACGGAAATCCTAGTCCTTTTTTGCTCAGTGTAGGAAGCTCTGAACATAGTAAATTTAACCAGGCATATTGGTTACATTTTAGAGTTTGCTTTTGATATGTCATAATTTGACGTCAAATAGTGTTATCTGTGGCATTGCCGGTTACGATCTCTTAGCGCCTTCTCAAAAGGCACCGACAAGCAAACAGGGACTAGATCATTTAGGAGCCACTATTGTACATTGAAGTAGGCAAATGAATTAACTATAACAGATAAAGCATTCTAGAGCTTTCATTTATTGACTAAACACAAGTACCGTAACTCTAAAACTCATATACGTTTTAGCTTGCTATTCAGATATTCCATATGTTCAAAACGTTCTTTTCGTATGTGGAACACAACAAAATTTAAATTATTATTTTTCGAATTTTCAGCAAAGTTTTTATGCAAATTTCTTGCTAATTCCTCAACGAAATCGTGAATAAAATAGAGTGACTGGGATGACGATAATTGTATTAAGTAGAATGACGCGAAACTCGTATGGACTCAGAAAAGACCAGTCAGGAAGGATATGGCACAAGTTTTAGAACTCGCGAATTCTAACTGAATTGGGATGTTCTTTGTACGTTTGAGTAGACATCTAGAAACTTGCATGAGAGAAAATAAAAAATTGACAATTCAGTGAGAAGCAGCGGGGAAGATATACTTTTTTCTAAACTCCATTCGTGTTTGTTTTCAATTGTTAACACTAGAAAAATGAGTTTCAGAGCTAATCGACGATCGAACTGTCGATCACAAGTCCCAAATTTGCAAAATTTTGGAAGAAATTTGTTACTTCTTCTTCTTTTTTTTTAAATAGTGCTACTACACTGAATTTATTCAGGTTGATATGACTAACAATGTATAATTTCTGGAAGGTACATACCTTTTGTACAGTTACCGACAAAATTTTTTCCGTTTGATGGAATTAGTTTCATAAAGAACTTCAGAATAGGAGGACAATTTGAGTACAATTTATATATATATATATATATATATATATATATATATATATATATATATATATATATATATATATATATATATATATATATATATAAATTTTCTGTACGTTCCAGTCATACTACCGTTATTCCCAAACCGAAAGAACTTTTGTCACTGACTGTACGTTTGATTCTACTATTTTATATGCTCATTTATTTCTCTGTATTTTTACTTTCAACTGTCGGTAGGAAAGAAGAAAGTAAGGAATTCGTGAAAATAATCGAATTCGAGATATAAACGAATTTATATGTTTTATGGGTCCATAGCCAAGGGCACCAATTTCTCTGTAAATTTGAGGGTGGGGTATTTAGATGCAGAATGCATATATGATTATTTTGAGACAAATTGAATTAAAATTATGCCAAATATTGTAGGTCTATATTCAGAAATACAATGCGGGGGACCCACATGAGCTTTGGGGAGCCTGCGCCCCCGGCCCCCCAGGATCGGCACCCTTGCGTATAGCATACCGAAAAACTTATTTTTGGATATCTCTCAGTCTGTTCACCCGTTCGCACGTTCTTTCCTATGTACACTCATGTCCAAAATTATTGTCGCATGTCTATAAATTTGTTGTTATAGGAATATAATTTGATAACAAATGCGCCTGGTGTTTCTTATAATGTTAGTATGTGTAGAATCGGCAAAGACATGTATGTGGCAAATTTCATGTCAAAAGAACAGTAAATAAGAACAATAAAACGAAAACAAAACTTTCTTTTCCATTTAGCAACATTTTGTTTTACTCATTCTAATTTTCGTATTTATAATACTTTTCCTATGAAATTTACCACAAATATACATTTCCCGATTATATACGTAGTATCAGTATTAAAAGTACCCTGAAAAATCATTATCAAATTATATTTTTACAAGAAGATAGTTATAGATATGCGACAATCATTTTGGACATGAGTGTACATAAACACTTGTCTAGATCCCATGGCGTTTATAAAGAGAAAAAGTTCTTGTGTCGTACGTAAAAACGTAAGTTACATGCGTAAATCCTGCAGTTTTTGGACTTAACGTATGATTATAGATAATACCCTGCAGAAAACTTTACCTGAAATATATTTTATAATACTTTCGTATAAGTGTTCCAGCTATAAGTACTTTTCGTGCAAAAGAAAGAACTACAGAGTGTTCCAAAAAGAATATACGTATTACGAAGAATTATTTTGTCCAAACTATCGATCGCTGCGCTTCGGCTCGGCTATTGGAGAAACGAATACATAGTCTAGTTTACATTTATAGCCACTAGATGTCAGTTGTCTCCCGTTTTGCTTGGTAACCGTCATATGTTTAAAATGGCTACTCCGCAGCAGAAATCATTTTGTGTTCTCGAGTTTGTGAAGTGCAATTCCGTGATTACAGTCCAAAGACGTTTCAGGTTGAGGTACCAAATTGATCCTCCGAATGGGTGGAACATTCGCAGATGGTATCGACAGTTTGTAGATACAGGATGTGTATGTAAAGGAAAGAGTCCTGGCCGCCCTCGTGTTCCTGAAGAAAATCTTGCACGAATTCAAACTACTTTCCAACGTGGCCTTTCAAAATCAACTCGTCGTGCCAGTCGGGAGTTACAAGTGCCAACAACAACAATTTGGCGTGTTTTGAGACGTCGGTTGGATATAAAGTCGTACAAATTACATCTGTTACAAGCTCTGCGTCCTGATGACAAACGCAAACATGTGGTATTTTGTAACGAGATTCTGGATGCTATTGACAATGATAACACTTTTGCACAACGCATCGTGTTCAGTGATGAAGCGACTTTCCGTGTTAGTGGTCAGGTAAACAAATAAAATGTTCGAATTTGGGGCCTAAAGAACCCACATGCCGTCATTGAACATGTACGAGATTCGCCCAGGATTGGCGTTTTTCGGCGTCAGGATCGGAACTTCTGGAAATACCCTCGAAAACTGGCTTCTCAAATTTTATCGGACGTTCCTTGGAAATGCCAATATCCCACTAGTGAGGTCCCACTGGTTATAGTAGAAGAATAAGAACAGAGACTAAACGTATACTTGGGAATCCAAATTTAGATGAGTAAACAGTTTCGCACTGTCTCTGATCGTTCTTGCTGTCCACAGATCGACAGATGGACGGACCTAGCCGTCCAATAAGACTTCCATTATTTTTGCATAGCATAGGTTGGAAGTCTATAAAAATAATTTTGAATTCTCCCTCACCAAAAAAATACAACTTACTTCACGGTAGAATTGAAGCAACTTATTAACTTTTACGACAACCCAAACTTCTTTCTTTCATCTGAGAATCAACACTCGTTTATCCATCTCATTTCTTACATCACCACACTAATAACGCCGAAAGAAGAAGAACACAGTTCCGCAGCCAACCAAGAAAGACCTAACAGGCCTCTCTGCCATGGTTCGTCCTTCAAAGTACTTGCTGCTAAGTTCTCTCTCTGTTGGCTGCTGTTCTTAATCAAGCGACCAGGGCTTCTTTCGTTTCAAAAGCTCCTTTTCTCAACAGCAACACAGCCTTTGATCTTTCAATATTACTATTCGTCGCGGAGCACGAATACGAAATGAGACTTTTGGCTAGAGAATCGGAAACTTCCCCAAAACTCTTCCACTCCAGACAGTTTTACAATATACTGAACGTCATATATATATATATATATATATATATATATATATATATATATATATATATATATATATATATATATATATATATATATATATATATATATATATATATATATATACGGATAGACTGAGGGAGACAGTAGGTGGAAGAGTAGTGGAAAGCAAGAGAGTACGTCTTTGATCCTGTTTCCTCCAATCTTCATTCTTTGGTGCATTTTCCGGAAAAATGAATGCGACAAAACTTTTCCTCGAAATGAAACTGAAAACTACAGTATCTATTGTAAGCTTTTGTTGTTGTGCACTTTTTTCCTTCGTTGACGTTGCACTAAGAAAAAAAAGTATGTAAGAATGTAGGGTAAATGCAAATAACAATGCCTTGCCTCCTCCACTTTTATCCATGTATTTATGTATACAAACAAAAAAATACAGAAGAGAAACAGGTATTCTTGCTTGTACTTTCTCAGAATGTTTAGTTCTCACATAATAATCTGAATAGAAACAAGTTTTCTACTTTTTTCAAACGGATTTTTTTTTGGGGGGGAGGGAATGGAGTATTAAGAGCTAACGGTTGATTTATCAATTACTTATCTATGTACTAAATAAGTTATCTATCGTTATAGTCAATGTTCATTTTAATCATAGGTATCCTGCCATTATTGGCAGGGCACTTGTCGCAGCTGACAAGTAAAGGTTCTCTCCCAAGAAACGGGGATCCGGAAACTGCTCATATATTTAGAGGAGGGCCACAAAGGAATACTGGTGAAATATGCCGGGCCGACACCAAGGGATAAATCCAATATGGCCGCCCGAAGGTCATGCCAATCGACTTTTGCAAGCAACCTCTCATCCACTTCTCATGGGCAGATTGACTTAATGTTTTGCAGATTGATATATGTATGAACATTACACATCTATTGGTTGGAAATTTCGCGGATTTGACGTATTGAATCCAATATGGCCGAACAAAATGTCAATGTGTCAACGACTCGTGTTTGGAAAACGAATTGTAATATGGAAGTACAGTATCACTAGACGTGTACGAAAAGCATTAAACGGTTCAAAATAACACCATCTGAAAAACAATATGGCCGAACAAAATCCTGAACCAAACAGTCATATCCACTGTGACAGCACTCTGCCGCATATCTTCCTTTACATAATCTTATCACTTCTTCTCCGAGCATATATTCCCGATTGTTGCGAGAGTACATGTAACACCTAATACGTACTTCCGTAGCGCATCATAGACTACAAACAGTTTCTACTTTGTTTCCTGTATATACGCCATTTGACGTAACACTTATTTTTATACACTCTACAAATTATACCGTCAAATTTTGGTGAAATATATGGCACTCTGACGTCACAATTTCACCAAAACATATGCCGTAATTTTATCGGCATAATTGCATGACTTTCAACAGAAACATTCCATGAATGATAAATGGACCAATACATATATGCAGTTTGCTGTAACAATGTATAGAATAATTAATAACATGTGAGTAACGAAAATATGTTTTCGATTTGCGCCGAGTTCGAATATAGGACCCTTGGATCGTAAACCACGATGTTACCTGTGTAGCCACGGTGTCAGTGTTGGCAAGGGAGATTTTTGTTATATATAATATGGTTTGCAAACTTTAAGACGCGTATGCTAAGACGTTTGTGGCTAGTGCATTCTAGACCTTCCCAAATGAACAGTGTATATGTTTGGTTGTAACACTTCAAACGGATGACACAGGCACTGGCAACATTTTTAGCTTACTGACATTTCACCTGCAAAATCTGTTCCAATGAATTATAGGTGATTTTCATGCGAAACGACCTGAACTGTTTACAGTGTATATTTCATATGCGTGAGAAAACTAAATACATGGAAGTGCGTCGGGACCGTAATACGGCAAATTATGGATGCGTTAAAATATTAAATAATACTTTCGATAAAGTGGATACTTTCAAATATCTAGGATCAATATTAACAAACGAAAATCATATTCACGAAGAAATTAAATGTCGACTAAAAGCAGGGAATTCGTGTTACTATTCGGTTCAAAATCTCTTGTCGTCGCGAATTCTGTCGAGGAATTTGAAGCTTAAAATATACAAAACGATAATCATACCTGTTGTTCTGTTTGGTTGCGAAACATGGTTGTTTACTCTGAGGGAAGAACATATACTGAAAGTATTTGAGAACAAGATCCTGAGAAGAATATTCGGACCCAAGAGGAACGGGAATGGGGAATGGCGGAAACTTCATAACGAGGAACTACATAATTTATACGGTTTACCCAACATTGTTAGGGTCGTCAAGTCTAGGAGGCTTAGGTGGGCAGGTCATGTAGCTAGAATGGAAGAAAATAGAAACGCTTTCAAAGTCTTGACTGGAAGACCAATCGGAAAACGACCATTAGGAAGACCTCGGCGCAGATGGAAGAACAATATTAAGATGGATCTCGCAGAGATTGGAATACAAAGTAGAAACTGGATGCAGTTAGCTAAGGATAGAAGTCAGTGGAGAGCTTTTGTGAACGCGGCATTGAACCTCCGGGTTCCATAGGCCATAGAGTTAGTTAGTTAGTTATTTCATATGCGTATTTCGAGGCTATATTGGATACACGATGTAAAAATTGTGATCCATTCGTATTAATTTTCTCACCTACTAGTGGTAATGGACCTTTACATCAAATTTCGTTTTTGTAGTACGAGATGTTTAGTTCAGGATTTTGTTCGGCCATATTGGTTTTCAAGTGGTGATATTTTGAACCATTTAATTCTTTTCGTACACGTCTACTGATACTGTACTTCCATAGTACAATTCGTTCTCCAGACACGAGTCATTGACACATTGACATTTTGATCGGCCATATTGGGTTCAATACGTCAACGTCCGCGAAATTTCAAACCAATAGATGTGTAGTGTTCATACATATATCAATCTGCAAAACATTAAGCCAATCTGCCCATGGGAAGTGGATGAGAGGTTGCTTACAAAAGTTGATTGGCATGACCTTCGGGCGGCCATATTGGATTTATCCCTTGGTGTCGGCCCGGCATATTTCACCAGTATTCCTTCGTGGCCCTCCTCTAAATATATGCGCAGTTTTCGGATCCCCGATTCTTGGGAGAGAACTTTTACTTGTGAGAAGCTTCTATGCTCCACAGTGTTGCGCTAACCTCTTCGTCTTCACGTACGATATTTCTGTTTTTATATAGTCCATTAATTTTGTTCTTCTTCTCCCTCTTACTCTCTTTGCTGCCACCATACCCGCTAGCACGTCTGTCATGATACAGTTTCTTCTTAGCCAATGTTCCAACATATTTATCTTCCTCTTCTTAATAACATCTAAAATTGTTCTTTTCTCCTTTACCATTTCTACCACTCTTTTATTTGTTTTTCCGTTCGATCCAGCTAATCCTCTCCATTTTTCTCCACACCAACATTTCGAAAGCTTCCAGTCGTTTCTAATCGTTTTTGTTTAATGTCCATGTTTCTGCCCTACACGAAAACATTTTATGAGTCTTTCTCGTAAGTCCTTATGTAAGGTCACGCAAAATAGTGTTCTCTTCCTCGTAAAGGATTGTTTTGCCATTCCTATCCTTGCTTTTATTTCACGTTCACACTTCATATCATTATTAATAATACAACTCAGGTATCGAAAACTAGGCACTTGTTCTATTTTTCTCTTCCTACTTCTATATTTGACACCAATGCCTTCGTTCCGATCATCATCGCTTTTGTCTTTCTCACATTTATTTTCATCGCATATTCTTCACAACCTTTCCTATGTTTGTTCTGCTTATTTACTGAAGTCCAGATTTCTTTGTTAGCACCGGGGCTATATGAGATATGGACCTACAGTTTAAGGAACCACCATAATGTATTCAGATTTCAAGCCTCTCCCATCGTAAAATCTTAGCTGTTAATCTGTACATTAGAAGGTGCACGTTAGAGCCACTAAACCAGCGCGGAGAGCAGATTGCTTGATATTAATTCACTATATCATAAGTTATATCGGCTTTAGTACGTATATTGAAGCCAGAAATACTAGACATATATCTTACCACTTCCGGCTCCAATATTGATCCCAATAGAGCTAAAATCGGGGGTGTGACCAGCAGGTTTATCTAGAAGGGACCCGTTGTTTGTGAGGGAAGGGGCAGCTACAATGTACAAAGCCAAACGATTCTGTCACAGCTAGTGATTTTGAGGCCATAAAAGGACCGGAAAATTTTGGTTTCCGTCCAGAAAACTAAAAATAGTTTTTCCTAAGCTTTTTCTTAAAAATCTTTTTCTCCATAAACATTATATATGAGGTAGTTTTTATTATGCTTAACCAAGAACTACTGTTCCGGACCAAACATTATACCTTTGTGGCTAACTATTTCTATTTAAACCCTTGCACACAGAACCTACCTACATAAGTCTCATTTTCTTTGAACACCATAATTATTTTATTAACAGCTATGTTTCACTTAATGTTTTACACCAAATAGAAAAAAAGCGAATGAAATCCGCACTGAAAAACTTAATAAAAACGCTGTTTTCACCAAATTTTCCATCTGATAAAAAATATATTTTTTAAAACATTAGTCACAGCATATAAAAATATAATGTACTTACAAATCAGTTTAGTACTATTGTCTTTTGGCAGTATTTATAGTACTTTGTTAAAACGTTTGTCTTCAAACTGTTAAATAAAAATCACAATAAATTGTGTAATCTGCTGTCACAAAATAAGAAAGTATTTTTCAAAATCAACTTGTTTATTATGCAGTTTATGTTGACACAAATCTAAAGAAGAATTACACAAATGGTCTGGAGTACTATAGTTCCATTATCTAAACATTTTCCATTGAATTTGGATGTAAATGAAACTGAGCTAGAAGAGGTTCATAGATTTCTTTTCACCACTTGGATTAAGGCAGTTGCAATTTCCTTGATTTTTCACAGATCCGTTTCAAAAACCTGTCAGGAGAGAGATATTACTCTCAAACGCAAGCAAAGTTAAATTTGCCTACCAACAGTGTAATGTACAGTAAATTATTAATTATATGTAAACTTCATTATTTTTAATTGACTGAAGCGAGGCAATCTTACGATGATGTTTTAAAAGCTGGTCCTTTGAGGGGTCCAGGAAATCATTTGATGGGGCCTGGCCCCGACGGCCCCCCCGTGCCCCTGGCTAAAATAGTAATGGATATACAAAAAGTGTTTCTTCGACATAAATTGAGTGTCAAAATAATAGGTACAATGTCGGTTTTGATCGTTCTGTTGAAACCGGAAGTTGTAAAATATCTCTCGCCTTTGGTTTCAACATTAAAATTTTCGTACAGCAAAAAGTTTCGGTGAGCAAGAATGTTTAAAATATAAATTGAGTATCACAAGTGCGAGTTCAATATTTTCCCGTATCCGCCTATTGAAAGCAGATCTGCTCAGGCCGGTAGCCAGCCCAAAAATTTAGGGGGACTCGGCTGAAGTTAGGGGGGGCCCGATCCAAAAATATTATAGTTCATCACCATATTATAGTTCATTTGCAAACCTACCGTGAAAATTTTAGGGGGGCCCGCAAAAGTTTAGGGTGCCGGCCCCCTCGACCCCCTGGATACGGGCCTGGATATGCTTCTATTCTGATAAGGATATTTCATTCATGTAGTTTGAAAATCTACTATAGTTTCCCAGCGTGAAATAAAACTCATATGTTTAAATCATGCAGTTGTTGTCTATATTTAAGATCATACTAAGGATTGTATGGTACAGAGACTCGGATATTACAAAAGATAAAGAAGAAATATTTAGAGAGCTTCGACATGTGATGTTGGAAGGAGATGGAGACGATAAAAAGGACAGAGAAGAACAAACGAAGAATGTTTTAAAACGAATAACAGAGAAGAAGACGCTTTTAGACAGCATTCTTCGCAGGAAGGCCAATTGGATTGGATACATCTTGCGAAGAAATTTTCTTGTTCATACCTCATAGAAGGAAAGATGGAAGGAAAATGAGGAATAGGAAGAAGAACACACCTGATCGATGATTTGAAAAATAGAAGAAAATACTGCGTGTTAAAAGAGGAAGCTGAAGATTCAGAAACGTGGATGAAACATTTCGAGGCCCTCAACCTCATTAGTCTCAGAATCGGCCGAAAGTTCTGACTTAGTAATAATAATAGTAATAATACCCTAGGTAATAATAATAATAATAATAATAATAATAATAATAATAATAATAATAATAATAATAATAATAATAATAGCCGCAGTGGCCGAGTAGTAGAGCGTTCACCTACGGTGCTTGGGGGTTCCTTGTTCGATCCCAGTTCGTGCCAAGTGAACTTTGAGGGTGACAAACATTGTGTGCATGGGTTTTATCTCCTGTTTCTTTCTACTCTTTGATTTCATTCATTATTTCATCATTACCGCCTTCTTTAGCCTAGCTGGCATAAACGTGGGACGTAAAACTCAGATTTCATATCCAATAATAATAATAATAATAATAATAATAATAATAATAATAATAATAATAATAATAATAATAATAATAATAATAATAATAATAATGACTTGTAGTATTATAATACTAGTCCGGCCGTTACTTCACAAGATAACTTGAACGAAAGCGGATTTTTGAATTCTGTTTCTTGCAATAGATAGCTAAAGTAATTATCTTGGTCAAGTTCGTGAATGGAGTCAATCCGGAATCACTTTCGCAGGTAGTAGTGACATTAACTGTGGAATTCCATACCCGGTTCACAATTTGTAACACCCTTAGCTTCTATGCAATCGGCACTGTACGAAAGAAATATTGGTTGCCTATAACAAAAGACATACATAGCTTCTCTCCCAGCAAAATGACCCTTCAAGTATCCTATCCTAATCCTATCCTAACTATATTTAAAACTACATGAACTGATAAAATAAAGGGGGTACTTCAGCTTGACGTGGAAAGTTGAAATTTAGCATGATTGTAGCTTTCCGGGACTAACCCACAGGAAGATTTGGTAAAAGTGAATATTTTTAATTTTTAGGGGGTCTAAAGGAGGGTGAAGAAATTCCCCGTTATTTAAATGGGCCATTTTGGGACATATAATCTCATGATTTAGGTACTTGGAGTTGGAATAAAAACTTGAAATTCGGTATACTTGTATGTTTTCTATAGAATTATTTAACGAAATTACTAAAATCAAAAATTTCCAACCGTAGAGTGGTTTCATGGGGAACTGAAAAATCTTTCCCATATCATTTATACCAGTTATCATAAAATAAGTATCGCTGTTCAGTGACCTCGGGAGACATGACCACTCGACAAAATGCAACCAAACTTGGTAGGAGTATCTTTGGGAACATGCAGAAGCGATTGGTGTAGGAAACAAAATTAGTTCCAATTTTCGCCACTAGAGGTAATTGTGGCGCTGTACAACGCCAAGTAAATGCAGCTTGGAAGAACGACATTAGTGATGTTAAATGATAAGAAAGGCTGTAATTATCTCTCCAAGTGCTTACTCACGCCTGCATGTGATTCAGTGGTACGGGTTTGAGCGCCACTATGTGCCAGTAGTGAATTGATGGTGATTTGGGACTGTATTCTTTTTTCTTCTCACATTCTTTGTCTTGTGATAAAGGGGTTCCGGGTTCATTTCTGGTGAAAACACACGTGAGTCGGATCCCATTTAACCTGTAGGTCTCGTCCTTAGAAGTAATCATAATCTCATACGGTACTAGTCACCATGGGTTTTCCTTGCCCAGGGACCTTCAACTCAAAGATCTGCCTATGGGCAGAACCCCACATCACCATCATCGCCCGGGCGCTGAAGTAAGGGTCGCAAAATTCGGGAGGGAAAAAGAAAAAAGGAAAGAAAAAGAGGAATGACACACATGTGGGTATGTGCATATATATAAAATGAAAGGGAAAAAAGTAATAAAAAGTGCTCAAAATCAAGGAAAAGCAGGGTTTACTTTTTAAAATATTCTCACCTTTCGCAGCTGGTCTGTCGACCTCACTCATGTGTACGGGGGTGCCGTCGTATACTCTCGCCCCAAGCGCTGATTTTCCACGACACGGCACTAATCCTACTGAAGATTTTGTAAACTAAACTATTGATGTGTATGCAGTGAAGAAACCAAGGCTAATATGCTTGATTTAGAATCAGAAGTGTGAGAAAGAATGATAACTTTTTCTTAAGATATTCCTATGTATGTTTGTTTTGGACAAAAAATATTTAAGTTAATTTAAATCTTTTTAAAAACTTCTACATTAGTAACAAACAGTAACTACTGAATATAGGAAATAATAACAAAAATAGCTACTGTAAATAGCAGTTAAAGTTTAGTCTAAATTATTTTTTCAGTCTTTATTTAATGTTTTAGATAAAATTAAACGACTGTTTTTTTTTTTTTAAATATATAATCTGACATTGAATATTTATCAGCAATTAGTCCTAATATTAGGTAAGGTGTGCATGTGAATGGAACTGTTAAATATGCTGCTTTATTGCAAAAATACAGAAAAACAACCCTGTCCCCCGAGGAGTTCACATTCCCCTCCGGGTGAAAACTTCTGAATTCAACACTGCTTGGGCAATGGAGACCAGTTACCTAGTGGGACATGATCAACATCATTTAATTCGTATTGACAGCTAGATCAATATTTGGTATGACATTTTCCCGAAAATTCAATTTTTACCTGGGAAATTAATTTTCAAAATTCGGGATTTTGGGCAATGTGGATCATTTGAAAGACTGAAACGTGATGAGTATCATTGATCAATAATTGATATGATATTTTCCCGAAAATTCCCAAAATCGAAAGTTTTTATTGATTTTCGTGGTAACAATTGAATTTTAGGCAAAATGTCATACCACTTATTGGTTTACTTGTCAAAACAAATTGAAAACGATACCCATCATGTCCCAATTGTTGTACCGGGTCATGATCTCCATTACCCAAGTAGTGCCCACAACAAGATTAGTACTTCCCAGTCAGTTTAGGATAAAACAATGCATACTATTATATTACTTGTATTTATAAATAACGCTAAAAGCAGGAGACTTCAAATCTGTTTTCTTTTCTTATTAGAAGATGTCGCTTTACGATTATGGTTAAATTCTTTAAGAAATAAGAATTAATTCTCTCTCACAAAAAAACATAAATAGTTATACAATATTATTACAATATACTCCACTGTAAATATATCACAAAGTTGTTTTTACAAAGATAATGGAAAATAATAACACAAATGGGAGATGGAAGCGCATTATAATACATACAATTGCAGTTTTCATACTGAGAAAAATCCGTTCTCCGGACAGCGGTATATTGTACAAATATACGGAATCCGTATGTTTACTACGAAAATCTGTACGGAGCATACGTGATCCATATGCTACATACGTACTGCCAGTTTCCCCCGTAGATGCTACATCATGTAGCTGAAGAATGTTTGATATCTAACAGTCTTCCGTACACTACGTACAATACGTATGCTACATACGTTAGTTATATATTATTACGTCCATCTGTATATGAGTTCTTGACCACCTACACTGTAAAAAAATGTGGTGTTCAAACAACCCAAAATGCCTACCACTTTGACGTGTTACTTGTGTGTTAACTCAGCACCACCCACATCGCCTTCCGAGCATATCAGAAATAACTCGTTACTACTTGAGAGAATTTGCATGGGTATTTATCGTTTAATATGAGCAAAGCTTTGCGAAATATATTTGGCACTTACGCCAAGTAATGAATACTGTTCTATGTTTTCTGTAATCGGTCGCAATAATATTGTTGTAAATGTGAATCATCTGACAACAGCTACATAGACAACAGTTCTGCCATCTTCTGTTCATATATAGTAAGACAAATTAATAACAGATGAAGAAAATAGATGGAAGCACAGCTATCTGTGTAACTGTTGTCAGATGATTCATAGGTTTACAACAATATTATTGTGACCGATTACAGAAAACATAGAATGTTATTAGTTAATTGTCATAAATGCGAAATATATTTCGCAAAGTTTTGCTCATACCAAACAATAATAAACAATGCAAATACGCACAGTCAGTAACGAGGTATTTCTGATATGCTCGGAAGGTGATGTGGATGGTGTTGAATTGACACACAAGTAACATGATAAAGTGGTAGTCATTTTGTGTTGTTTCAACACCTCACTTTTTTCCAGTTCTTTCTTTCGTACTGAAACACTTATAACAAATACGCTTTCCGTTATACATTTGCTGCAAGATACGATGTATGGTTGTATGTTAAAAAGTCTAAAAGCTACAGGATTTACGCTCTAAATTTCGTTTTTACATGTCACATGTCTTTTTCTCAGTGTACGTCCATAAAAAATTTCTAGTCGAAGAGAGATTTTCATCTACAGCTGGCAAAACTGACTGCAGAAATACAAGCAAGATACCAATGCAAGCTCAAATGCGCACGTGCAGGATCCTTCGAATAGATTGGTGCATGTGACTAGCTTGCATTTAAATTAATAGATAAACCCTATCTTTCACTTATGTACCTCTCAGATATCAACAGTTTGTGACAGGACACGCTGCCCCATCAGCATTTGGGTACGTGTTGTTTTCGTAATTTTGTGTTTCGCTCACTTCGAGCGGTGTGACTGAGCGCTCCGCTCAGTAACCTTCTGAACTCTACCTTAGCTGTCTAAACTTGACTGGCAACATTGACAACACATGATCGGGGAGCAGCAGTGTGAATCGACAGCAAGTGGGCAGGTTGAAGGAGAATAATAAAAGAAGAATGCAACTGTGAAGAATTATTTGTAAGTGAATTAATAGAACAAGAATTGTTAAAGGACTTGTTTTGTTTTAACCTGCCGGTAAAGGTAAGGAAACTGAATGTGCACGAAAATAACAAGTAAGCCATATTCGTGAAGAAGCCAGCCACTGCAAGTAAACATCGCATGTCACGTGCTAATGTCAACGAAAAGAATTAAAACAAGTGATATGTGTATACGGTATACGACACACTAAAGCATGCTTAGCATTCGTAACATTATAGAATTCTTTTGATATAACCGCAAAAACATATGCGCATATAAAAGGTAAATCTACAATATTGATACATTATTTATGTAAGCCGATATAATATTATTCATTTCAAATACCTCACTCACAACCTAATCTATTTTATTGGATACTGCATATCAGTGCTACAAAAAGTAAATATAAAGTTTCTTGCGCCAGTTAATACTAGTAGAAGTTAGTAATTTGTGTACACTCTAAAGGATCAGTAAATATAGAAAGTCGTGCATATAATGAGCGCACAATATGAACGCATCACTTTGCATTGAATTCTTTTAGTCTTAAGCTCAAGTTTGAAACATATATCCACAAAAAGCGCTTGAAAGAAAATCAATCTATATTTGATATAGGCCTATATAATAGCGGAATATTACTTCAAATTATAGCTATAAAAATATCTAACAACCACAGTAGTGATATAACATCGTTACATAACTGCATTATTTCTTAAAACTGTGCTAGCTAATATATTTATCTGTGAAGAATGTTTAAAGTATCAGTACTAAGTTAAATTCAATTTAAATAAAAGTTCGCCAGTCGCGACTATCAAGTGTCAGTTAGTTAGTCACTTTGCATTCAAATCAGAGATGTGCGTCTACGCGTAAGAAACGATAGTTTACGTTTACGTGTCAACTATGCGTAGACAATGTAAACAACGTAGACTATGTAGAATATGTCAACAACACGTAATTTAATATGGCATTGCGGACAATAAAGGAGCTTTATTTTGTCGTTACCTTGCGAAATTGCGTACAAACTAAAATGCCTAGACCAGCGAATAGTAACTTTCGAATACTTGGTTTCGTCTTGATGAAGGAAAATGAAAAATATTATGCATTTTGTAAAATATGCAAGAAAAAATTAGCAAATACAGCATATTCAAAACTGAAAGCACACAGGTGAGAATTAGTTTTGTAAATTTCATTATAAAAGCAGCGCTCGAAGTGGAAAATCTAAGGAAGTGGTATGTGCAGAGCAGAGTAAACATACAGATTAGATAATTCCCTCTACTTTTTATATGTTACTTGTTTCCCTAATCTTTCGCTGCACTCATATTTGCGGATCCCAAACGTTTCAGATATCCTCTGATCTGATTGGTCGATACAGATACGATATCACAAGACATGATCTACACATAGCACAAAGTAAAGTGCAAATGGTGTAGGCTCTGGTAGCCGAGTGGGCTCGGAAGTCCTCCCCGCTGGTCTAGTGGCTAGCACGTGTGCCTTTGGTGCACGGGGTTCCGGGTTCGATTCCCGGTGGGAGAGCCTTTGTGATTTTAACTGTCCTCGATGTTTCTGTGTTCGTGTCCCTGTCGTTCTAGGTAATTGGCAGAAAGTCAAGTTAACGAGTAAAGCAAGAAAATTAAGTAATAAGTAGATCAAGTAAGTTACTGGGACACGTTCGGTGAGTCAGTTAACTTTAAAAAAAATATAAAAAGTGGGCTAGCGCAACATGCTAGTAAAGAAAATGCTTTTGGCGTGGGTTCAAATCCTGCCTACGGACAGTTTCTTTTACTACTTTTAAAATTTTTTATAACACTTCTTTCGTTAAAATAAGATTAAAAATAATATTCAAAAAGTGATTTAATGATTATTTTTTAAAAAAATTTCATCAAACTTCTTTCATTAAAATAAGTTTGCCCTTGTACTATATAGATCCACAGCTAATGTAGTAGTAGTTGTAGTAGTAGTAGTAGTAGTAGTAGTAGTAGTAGGAACGGGTTAGAAGCCCCACAGGGGTTGTTTGGGTTCTGTTCTCCACATCAAATTGGCAAGAATGCTGAAACTTTTGGGATCGGCAAAAATGCTCGCTGCACCGAAGCGAAACAACTGAATGAGGAAATATGAACAAACGAGCAACGAAATTGTTCCTTACATTTGATAGTGGTTGTCTACATAGTCTACACGGGAAAAGGTGTAATGTAGATTACGTATAGATTACAGTAGACAATCGCGTAGACGTAAAATTATAGTTTACGGCACATCACTGATTCAAATTAGTATTTCACTAGTGAATCATCTGTTCGGACAAAGACAGAACGGAAGATAGAAACAATTATACCAAAGTGGCCAGTACAATATAATAGTTCAGTGCATCCGTAAAAAGGAAATAATTAAAACTAATAAATAAATAATAAACATAAAAATAAATAAGAAATCAAGCTTCTCTAAAACACTTCTTTCTATACTTACGAAATAACATAATTTGCTACTGTCATCTGGACTTTCATTTATTCTGAAAAGATTTTTAGAAATGTAGAGAAACCTTATTGCATGTATTATTATTATTTTTGTAGCATATAGTATTTTGTGTTTCCTTGTTCTAAATATCATGTTTCTTTTAATTACTTGTCAATCTCAGTTTTATGTTGAACGGTATCAATAATTCAAGTGAGTGACGTTACCAAGTTATTATTGAAGCGACTGTTTACGTCAAAATATTGTTCGTTTGTGCTGAGCATTATCTGTTGTGTATATGAATACTATTTTGTGATAGAATGTGGTATTATGGAAACAAATATAGTACATAAATATATATGTTTTTTAATAAGAAGTTTACGCAAGTGTATTCTAAAACTTCTAAATCTAAATTGCATCATCTCTCTACGTCCACGCTACGTCTAACAACTTCGTAAATCACAACATTGTAAAAATTTATATTAAAGGCTCAAATAGTAAGTTGTCAATTACATCCCAAGTGTGTTGTAGTATTAATATTAGTATTCTTATTTGAGTTCACTATTTCTTGATTCACTGTTTTCGGAGCGTGCGCTCCTGCTACCGACATTCCGGATAACGGGAGGTTATTAAAGATTTGTTTCATATTTTAACCATTAATACTCTCCACCGTTACCGTCACCGTTACAAGTTTTTAACTGGCGTTCGCAAGTCTTGCATTTGCAGTGTTCCTCGCTGTGCGTGAAATGCGTTCTGAATCGTTTGAAGAAAATTCACATTTTATGAAAATTATTTTAAAATTTATTCCACTTTCATCAAATAATGAAAGCAATAATTCATGAATTTAAGGATCTTCACTACAGCGAAATTAAACTACCGCTAATTTTAGTTTTTCTGTAATATCTTCAAAACAAATAAAAAAATATTTGAAAAGCAGAAAGGTAGTGAGCTAGACAATACGATTTTGCATGTGACATCTTTACCACAATTCACCTATCTGCTTTTGGTATGACGCTATTTACAGAACCCGAAAAAAATGCTAAATCTATCTACAGTTCCAAATCGAAAGCAGACAGATGAGTTGTGATAACGCTATCACATGCAAAATCGTATTGTCTAGTTTACTACGTTTCTGCTTTTCGAATATTTTTATTTGTTTTGAAGATATTAGCGGTAGTTTAATTTCGCTGTAGTACTCCGAAAGGAAGCATTTGTACACCCAGGTTGGTCTATACTTTTTGTTTTATCTTGGTGTCAGGAATCACATCCCAAACGTTGCCGGTGTTGTTTTGAAACACCCTGTATAATATATATATATATATCAGTGGCGTATTTACGATTTTGTTTCGGGAGGGGCTTTGCTAACTTTCGGGGGGGGGCTTTGCCTGAAGATGTGAAAATTCTGCAAGATATTTCATATACTTTACTATAGTAAGTAAGATTTCGGGGAGGGCTTAAGCCCGGAAGCCCCCCCCTAAATATGCCACTGATATATATATATATATTATAATGTAAATTTCAAATAGTTCTGTTTCCCGTTCTTGTTGTACAAAAATAACACAAATCTTCTAAACTTCAGCCTTGAGATCAATGGAAGATTACCATCTTAAACCAAACATATATAGAAATGGAAAATAATTAAGATACGTAACTAATAACCCTAAGGAAAATATATTTGTTCCATAATTGTAGCCGTAAAACTTAATGGAGCGAAAATTGTGTACAGAGGCGTGTATGAAGACAGCTAGCATATTTAAGCAGGAAGTTCTGCTGCGGGTACAAAGAGCAAATTAAGTATTGCATATTATTGAACGATGCAGTAACGCGAGAATTTTGTGTAATAATCTGCAAAATATCTTACCGTTAAACCACAGGATGGGGGGAGAACATTCCAGGCTAGACGAACGAAAGCCAAGGCATTCTTTGTGTGTGTCTCTGTGTATATCGAGAGAGGAAAAACTGCCTGACGCACGCAAGGAATCCCGCTGTATGACCTCCTAAATATTTGAGGTAAACTAGTGAACATAGCCCTAGTACAAAAGGATGTGTTTTGGGTAAAACTCTCCACCCACAACCCAAGGCCTCCTAGCAACATCACGGTATAACATACTCTTTTCCTTGCACGATAATACAGAAGACTGAAAAGCGACTTCTTTCTCGACAGGCCGTGTCTCTGTCTTAATTTTCGTTTTTGTGCGTCTGCTTAATTAGTGATGAATCAAGCTGCTTCTATCCTAAACAACAAACAAACAAATAAAAAAGAGAAAAAGAAGCAAGATGAGTAGTGCAATAGGAATTCGCAGTATTTTCATCTGAAGAGAGTACTTGTTCTCTCTCTCGGTCTCTGTCTCTGTCTCTGTCATTGTTGTTTGAGTTTCCGAAGCTTTTGTTTCTGTCTAATGAACAAAGTCGGTTTTGTAGTCAGACTCTTGACAAGGCAGAACGTCTTCTTCATAAACCACAGAAGTCGTGATATTAACTCATTCCAATCTGTCTCGTGTTGTATTACATTGTTTTTTTCTCTTTACAATCCATAAATCTTCACATTACGGAATCTATATTAACTGATAACTCTTCCTAAACTACCTCTCGGTTATGTATACGAGGGCAAGTCAAAAATTATCCAAATTTCACCATTACACTTGTTATAGTATTATGCGGCCCACGTTCTGCTCTCATATGAAGTGTAATAAAAAAACATCATGAAGAATTCTTATTAGAAACAAAGTAATAATCTTACATGGAATTTTATTAGAAACAAAGTAATAAGCTTATATGGAATTTTATTAGAAACAAAGTAATAAGCTTATATGGAATTTTATTAGAAACAAAGTAATAAGCTTACATGGAATTTTATTAGAAACAAAGTAATAAGCTTATATGGAATTTTATTAGAAACAAAGTAATAAGCTTACATGGAATTTTATTAGAAACAAAGTAATAAGATTATATGGAATTTTATTAGAAACAAAGTAATAAGCTTACATGGAATTTTATTAGAAACAAAGTAATAAGCTTACATGGAATTTGATTTAATCTCCTTCAACGTACTGTCCTTGGCTAGCAATGCACTTCCCCCAACGTTGAATCCATGACTGGAAGTATTTCTGGAAGGCTTCTTTTGGAAAGGGGTTCAGCTGCTCTGTCGTTGCTCTCTCTATGCCAAGAATGGTGCCCAAACGTTCTTTGTTAAGCACGGTTTTAATTTTTCGGAAGAGCCAGAAGACATATCATGTTGTATCTGGAGAGTACGGTGGATGTGGACAGATAGGAATTTTTTTTTTCGGCCAAACTCCTGTTTGTCAGTCAAAAGTCGGGAAACGATTTTCACACTCACTCTTCTCATTTAAAAAATCAGTGGTTAAAATGTTTTGTACAGACCCGTACGAAATGTCTTAAAAAGCTCCGAAAGCTCCCGTACAGACCCACCTACTTGAATGAACAATGTTTGCACTTTTTTTAATATATTAATGGACGTCCCGAACGTTGCTAGTCTTCTACCGATTTATTTCCGCTTTTAAATCGAACATACCACTTGTAAACAATCTTGAGAGATACAGCATTATAGCAATTTCAACACTTCCTGAGCTTCTCTGACAGTTTTTTTTTTTGCAACTTAAAAACAGAACTTAATGTTCACACGTTGTTGATGCGCGACAGACACGGTAAACACAGACACGCACGCTCATTCTAGCGGCTATGGATGCTGACTGACAAGTCAGAACATGTTCCAACTTGACGCTGTTTGTCTGAACGGATCAGACTGTCCGTCAAACTACATCAAATAAAGTCATCAGTTGCTGCTAAAAATTTCATTCACCGTATTTTTTGTTCACATTTTGTAAGTTATAAGACCATACTGTTGTGGTAATGCGATAAGAACTTGATCTTAGTCGCAACTTTTTTTTTTTTTTTTTTTTTTTTTTTTTGCAATCAGAATATGGCCTTTGTTGTATGAAGACCACATAGCGGTGATGCGATGTTGGTCGTGACCTCCCTTAGATTTCAAATGACTTCGTATACCGAATTAATTTGCATGTCACTTACTGCAAGTTAGGTTATTTTACGGACTAGGGTGCTATGCTGGCATATCACTTACTGCAAGTTTGGTTATTCAACGGACTAAGGTGCTACACTTTCATGTCACTTACTTCAAGTTAGGTTATTTTACGGACTAGGGTGCTATGCTGGCATGTCACTTACTGCAAATTAGGTTATTCTAAGATCTAAGATGCTATTCTGGCATGTCACTTACTGCAAGTTAGGTTATTTAACGGACTAAGGTGCTACGCTGGAATGACACTTACTGCAAGTTAAGTTATTCTAAGGACTAAGGTGCTACTCTGGAATGTCACTTACTGCAAGTTGGGTTATTCTACGGACTACGGTGTTATGCTACATTGTCACTTAGAACTTGCACGAACTAAGGTGACTGTTTTTGTTATATAACTCAAATATATTTTTATATAAAAATATTGAGAACCTTATTTTTTTAATTAGGTAGGATGTACGCATTTATATTCTTGAGAGATTTTAAAGTTATGCACTGGGGTGATTTGGAAACTGTAAAGAACGAAAATTATCATGGGATATATTTTTAAAATTGGAGGGAGCGGAGTGAATTCGTTCTATCATTCTTGGCAGATTTCACCTCTAAACTGTGTAGATATTTATAATCCTATACACAAGGGTAAAAGTGAGGGACAAGGCGAGGGGACGTCGTCCCCCGCTTCGAGAAATTATCCGTAGCGTTCTGAAAAAATACAATGGGCATAGATACTGTGAACGGTGTGTGACATCATGCGTCCTCCTACCAATCCAAATCCACTTTTACCCTTGCCTATACAAGTATATATATATGAAGTAAGTTTTATCGCAAATACGTGGTTTATATCGAAAATTGTCTGGTATGTACATATATAAACTTGCTATATGTTATCCCTCTTTTATCACCCTCATACTTAATGTAGTGCAACTCAAAATAATTGGATTGCTTCTGCAAATAAAAGGGAAGGGACATACCAAGTTTCATCGACATTTTACGAGAGTTATTTTAAAACAGATAAACACACAAATACCAGTCAATTCGAATAGTAAAAGCTTCGGTAACATTTTCTTTAGCGTGGGAGACCCGGGTTCGATTCCCGGCGGAAGCTCATGTGGTTCGGATTGAACGTTAATCAGTAGGTTTACATATCATATGGCCCCACTGCTAAAAGGGACGCTAAACTAAAATCAACTTAACAAGGAAACTTTGTCTTGCTTTGTTCATGGAGAACACATTTCCTTCACTGAATCAAACAACAGACATTGTTCATTCAAGATAAATAAAACGTTTTCAGGTGCAAACCACGATTACAGAACAGAACAAATACCATGAAATTGCTCTCATATCTTTGTTTTTATTTATTTTTTTGTATAGGAACAGTTTATTTCAATACTAATTAAGCATCTATAAAATGCAGTCAGCAAAGATCTACCGAGAAAGATTTTTTAGTCTTCTTTCCAGTACAGTGTTTAGCAGAGGTTGTGTTGTGTTTGTGGTTTATTGTGAAGAGATCTTTATCTTTGGTTGAGTGAAAGACAATACAAAAAAATAAAAACGTTAATGGACTACAAACCATTAAATTATGAGTATATAAAGTAGCCTTAATCAAACTGTTTTCAACTTTCTTCAAAGAAAATCCGTCTCTTTTTTAGTGAATTCTTTGGAATTCCACCCTCAATAAATTCAGTGATGTCCATCCCCTCTGAAATTTGATGCAATACAATAAATTCAGTAACTAAAACTTGTTGTGACACAATACATTCCGTGGCTAAAACTTGCTGTAACAAAATATATTTAAAGATGTTCATCCCCCTTGAAACTTGTAACATTAAATTCAGTGATTTCCATACCCTATGAAACTAGTTGTAACACAATAAATTCAGTGACTACCACTTATTGTAACACAATATATTTAATGATATTCTACCCCATGAAACTTGTAACATTAAATTCAGTGATTTCCATACCCTACGAAACTAGTTGTAACACAATAAATTCAGTGACTAAAACTTGTTCTAACACAATATATTTAATCATATTCTACCCCATGAAACTTGTAACATTAAATTCAGTAATTTCCATACCCTATGAAACTAGTTGTAACACAATAAATTCAGTGACTGCCACTTGTTGTAACACAATATATTTAATGATATTCTACCCCATGAAACTTGTAACATTAAATTCAGTGATTTCCATACCCTATGAAACTAGTTGTAACACAATAAATTCAGTGACTAAAACTTGTTGTAACACAATATATTTAAAGATGTTCATCCCTCTTGAAACTTGTAACATTAAATTCAGTGATTTCCATACCCTATGAAACTAGTTGTAACACAATAAATTCAGTGACTACCACTTGTTGTAACACAATATATTTAATGATATTCTATTCCATGAAACTTGTAACATTAAATTCAGTGATTTCCATACAATATGAAACTAGTTGTAACACAATAAATTCAGTGACTGCCACTTGTTGTAACACAATATATTTAATGATATTCTACCCCATGAAACTTGTAACATTAAATTCAGTGATTTCCATACCCTATGAAACTAGTTGTAACACAATAAATTCAGTGATTGCCACTTGTTGTAACACAATATATTTAATGATATTCTACCCCATGAAACTTGTAACATTAAATTCAGTGATTTCCATACCCTATGAAACTAGTTGTAACACAATAAATTCAGTGACTGCCACTTGTTGTAACACAATATATTTAATGATATTCTACCCCCTGAAACTTGTAACAGTAAATTCATTGATTTCCATACCCTGTGAAACTTGTTGCATCGCAATAAATTCAGTGATTTCAGTGATGCCCATTCTCTCTGAAACTTGTAACAATAAATTTAGTGATGCTCATCTCTGAAACTTATCGTAACACAATAAATTCAGCAATGCTCATCCACTTAAACTTGTTGTAACAATAAATTTAGTGATGCTCATCCCTTCTGAAACTTGAGTAACACAATAAATTCAATGATGTCTATCCTTTCTGAAACTTGATGTATGATGCCCATCCCCTCTGAAACTTATTGTAACACAATAAATTCAGTGATGCTAACTTCTCTGAAACTTGCTGTAACACAGTAATTTCAGTGATGCTAACTTTTCTGAAACTTGTTGTAACACAATAATTTCAGTGATGCTAACTTATCTGAAACTTGTAATACAATAAAATCAGGATGCCCATTTTCTCTGAAACTTGTTGTAACTCAAAAAATTAAGGATTTCATCTGCCCTGAAACTTGTTGTAACACATTAAATTCAGTTATGTCCATCTCCTCCACAGGTTAACGACGATTTCCTTAATTCTGCTTAAATGTTCCCGAAAAACGTCCACAATATTATTAACCACTTTGGCTCCTGACCGAAATACTCGTAGGAATTTCTAGGTAGACTAGGTTTCTCTTTAGATCAAAATAAAACATGTCTAAGAAACAAAACATATCTTAAGTAGACATCTGACTACGCAAGCGTAAGTTGGCAAAACTGAAATTATACCTTATACCTTATTATTATAAAGTAATATAATTTATGGTAATATAATTTATATTTGTCACTCAAAAAGCTAGGGCATAGGCCCCGGGCTAGATCCGACACTGATCCAAAATACTCTTCATGAAGTCTCGTCTCTGAAACCTTCTTCGTTCTTTGGCAAGATGATAAGGAACATAGCTATTTACGCATGTATCACCCATAATTTTATAGAAAATTGCAAGAGACCACCTTCTGTACCATCTTGCCAGTTCGGAATGCTGCACGCATCTCTGTAACACTGTCTAAGAAAACAACAGAAAAATTGTAATGCAGAAAAAAGTACAGCGCAACTACTTTCCTGGGATCAATTTCGAATCCAGAGGTCTGCCACCATCGAAACAACAAAGCGCGTGGACATGAACACCCGTTCGCTACGAGATCTCAACTGAGAATAGATGACTGCATGCCTCAGTGAAGCAAAATACATTTTGTCTACACGTAGAAATGTGTTTCCTGTGGTCAAATTTGATCCCACGATAGTAGTTAAGAGTTAAGTTGCATTTATTTTAATATATATCTTCCCTCCCCTCCCTTAACTCCAAGTTCTACCGTCAAAATGATATGAATGATATGATAGAAACCATCCCAGGACCAAACCTGATCTATGTGGAAAATTTGATCGAGATCAGCCTGGTGATTCTAGAGCTATTAAGTTTTATTTTTCTATCTCCCCCTTCCTTAAACTCTACCATCAAAGTGAATAGCTAAAACCACTCCCAGGCGAGAACCGAATATACGCCAAAAATTTGATGGAGCTCGGTCGGGCGGTTGAAGAGATTAAGAGTCACGAACATAGTAACTTTCCATTTTATAACATAGGTTATAAAATCCTGGACAAGTCCCAGGCAAGTCCTGGAACGTCATGCTTTAACGCCTTGCATACTCTCTACAACCTAGCAATTCAACAAAAGAAGTTTTTCGTCGCACCGATATACTGACACTTCTACCACATCTCTAACGCCTTACCTCTCGTCATATTCACCACCGTATGAGACGCTGATCCAATTCACTACGAACTCGAGCAGACTCCAGCCTTAACACGTTACGCTTATTCGTCAGTCGATCATCTCCTTGCACTTCAAGAACGTGAACAGGCCACAGATCTCCATAACCCTCATGGTCACATTTATAGTTGTCATCTATACATCTATAGCGCACGACCTCATTCACTGCATTCTTCATTCATTAGTTTTCTCTAACAGGGTTCCAAGTGTCTACTCCCGCTCTGAGTAACCCCAGACCAGGAGATAACACTTTTTTTTAAATTAAAAAAAAAACTAACACATCTCCTTGTGTTTTGCTTATTGCACTTCATCATTTATGTCATATGCTCTCTCGTAACGTTATTATATCTGAATAACAAGCATTAATAAATAAATATAATAGGCCTCATGCAGAATCGTTTTGACGCTTGATTAGTGTCATACTAAAGAGTTCGACTAACATATGTTTCGTGCAGTAGGCAGGTCTTTAGTATGACGCTAATCATACATCAAAACGACTCTGCATAAGGACCCATCACAAATTCTTTACTTACTGTTAATTCGATGTCACTGGTCCAAGAGAAGGCGTTACCTTTTGCGGCCTACCCATCTTAGGATAGGAATGAAACTGCTCTTTTAAAGAATGCGGTATAATTAGCTCATTCATGAATCAAAATCCACTTGTAAATGAGCTAAATTGTACGAAGGTTCTGATCATTTTATTTGTTTCTTCTTCATACAGTAGTGTACCCAAAGGTATATTACCGTGTTTTAACTACCCCTTTTTACAAAACAACATGGAAAGATATAAATTTATCATATTAAAATGTGAATTTAAAGACAGAGTATTTCCTGAATCAATACGAATTTTGGTGCTTGAGATCCCCTTTCCCCATATTCTCTGTACGCCACTGCTTTAGTGTACGCATAAGGGCAAGTCAAAACTTATCAAAATTTTCTCTCTCTTTAACTCTCTTTATATTGTGTACAGGTTATTTGAAATGATGTGAAATGTTAGTTTAATGTCCCACGGTTAAGCATGTTAGGCTAGAGAAGACGATGATTAACGAAACTGAACGATTGCGAATTTTTTTTTTCTCTCACAGGGAATTAAACCCGGATCCATGTACACTAAAGGCGCACGCACACTAAAGGCCATTAGACCCACAGAGAAGGGGTGTACAGGTTAGACTATAGCATTGTCTAGTAATAATTGTGTACCAATATTATATATAACGTAATATTGGTTATACTATAGAACAGATTAGACTATAGTACGCTATAAGTTTGATCGCAATTGCTCTATTTTTCTTCCGGGTTGCGGTGGCTCAGGGATAGAGCGTTCTCCTCTGATGCATGTGATTCTTGGTTAGAACCTAACTCGCTCTAAGTGAGCTTTGTGGTGAACAAACACCGTTTGCGTGGATTTTCGAGGGTTTTTTTAAGTTTACTTCCACTTTTTTTCATCTACCATTTCCCTCATTTTTCATCATCACCGTCTCATTTAGCCTAGCCGGCATAAGACGTAAAACTTAAAAAGATTTCATTTCATTTTCCCCATTTCTTTCTTCTGTTGTGTAGAGAATATGACTGTTCCCTTGGCAGAATGCATCAATGAAGAACAGAAGGTGGTAGTCCAAGTTCTCTGATCCGAAGGTATGTAAGGAGCCACCATTCATCACAGACTTAGAGCACAGAAACAAGGACAGTGCTTTGTCGTGCAGAAATGTGTATAAGTGGATCTAAAACGTTTAAAAATTGCCGCACAAGCATCAAACACTGCTAGAAAGCAGAATCTCCATCAACGTTCACCAACTGATGCAAAGATTCAATAACCTCTAGAGATTATTCTTACAAAGATACGACTGACAACCAATAACATTGCCAGCGGAGTACCGTAGTTTGTGGAAGTATTCTGCAGCAAGTAACAAGCCAACAATTCTAGAATATTTATGATGATTACTGCAGAAACGATTGTCCTGTTCTCTTGCTTATCTTTTTTTCATATTGAAAGAGCAGTTGCAGCATTCGAGAAGTTCTGAACAATAAGGATTAAAAGTTTATGAAATGATGAATTCTTAATTGCAACTCAGTAAGCCTATCAAAACGCACCTCTCTGTCAGAGCTCCATAGATGGCGTTGGTATCGATCTGCTATAATAGAACTTAAAACAAAAGACAAATACAATACAGGAAGGATACAGAAGAGGAGAAAAAGAAGAAACGAGGAAAATGAATGAATGGAGTAAGAAAGAAAAGTTTAGATGTCTCATCATCAGCGAAAGAAAATAGGAAGAAGATTCGAGAATAGGCTAAAAGAGTAACTGAGCCGAGAGGCACTTTTTTTCCCGTTTATTTTTGTGTTTTTACAGAAAGTTTGTTCTGCGTCTGTATCGTGAACACAAACAGAACTTGCAAAAACTGGGTAATATTCTTGGCATTTTCCAGGAAGAAAGAAGAGAACAAGGACAAAAGAAAGAAAAGAGATGGCGAAGATAGGATGCAAACAGACAAGAAAAGGGAATCGAAGAAAAACGAAGGGGGAAATACAGACAGACAAGAAGATGTACCCACATACTCTATCCCTCTCTCTGTCTGTTCTGTTTCTTCTTCAAACTCCACAGTCATAAATGAAGAAGACAGCCTGCAGTGTTTACCAAATGTCTTGCTTGCTTCTCTGTAGATTTTATCCATATTTTTGACAAAGGCGAGCTATTCTCTCTTACCAAACAATGGAAAAGAGGAATCAGTCTGACATAATACATTGCCATGTCCTCTCTCGGGCTTATTTTCCTCGATGTGCATTTATTTAAAGTCTCCTCAATTATTTACAATGCTATCGGACATAAAATCGCGTTAATTAGCTTGGTTAATTAAGCAGTGAAGATTATTCTATAATAACAATAATAATAATAATAATATCAAATGAGTTACGTCTCACTGTGTAAAATTACAGTAGATTTTCAAACTATGAGGATTCAATATTCAAACCGGAAGTAGATACATCACTTCCAGTTTCAATAGAGAGATAAGACCAGGAATGTAATCTCTTCTTGGTACACTGAAATCACATCAAAAAGGGTTTCTTGCTCTACCTACATATTTACAGTTTTGTCCTATTGTAACCGAAAGTTATAGTAGATCCCTACAGCTTCGGATTTTCGTAGAGGAAAGGGTTATGAAGAAGTAGAAGGAATGAAAGTAAAACAGGTAACTAGTTTTTCGGCACTTTGGCAGTGTTATCAGAGAGGGACTTAAATGCGAACACGAAATAAAATATAGGAAATGTGGAATAATCATATAAAAGGAGGGAAAAACCTGTTTTGTTTATCCTTGAATAAAAAGTTAAGAAAAAGGCTTATAAAATGTTTTGTGTAGACTATTTTACTCTATGGGGCACAAACATGGACATTACTCCAATAAAACTGGGTGTTTTCGTCAACAAATAAAATCCAGAATTGTCCTTGAACAAAGAATTAAAGAAAAAGACTCACAAAATGTTTCATATAGAATATTTTCTGTACGGGACAGAAACATGGACACTACGCCAAAGTAGTGAAAATGAAATGTTCATGTTTTCGCCGACGAAGAAAAACCTGTTTTGTTTGTTCTTGAACAAAGAGATAAAGAAAAGGCTTATACAATGTTTCATGTGCAGTGGTTCAGAAACATGGACACAACGCCAAAGAGGTGAAAATAAAACGGCATTTTTTTTTGACGACGAAGTAAGATCTATTTTGTTCGTTCTTGAAGAAAGAGTTACGAAAAAGTCTCAAACTGTTTCGTGTGGACTATTTTACTGTATGGTGCAAAAACATGAACATAGACAGTCTGCCAAAGAGGCGGGTGTTTTCGTCGACAAAGAAAAACCTGTTTTGTTTGTCCTTGAACAAAAAGTTAAAGAAAAGACTCATAAAATGTTTTGTATGGACTATTCCACTGAATGGGGCAGAAACACGGGCACAACGCTAAAGCGACGAAAGAATACTACAGGATTTTGAAATATAGGGGAGGAGAAGAATGAAAAAAGTAGCTGAGTTGAAGGGAAATTGATTGAAGAATTGATTGGAATAAAAGCCATAAGCTGAGAATGCTATGGTTTTCAGCTCACCTTTCTGTCTCGATCTGATGTGCTTCTGTTGTAAGGAGAGAAAAGAACAATTTCTGATGTAATTAAAAAGAGGAACAGTAGTTGGTTGAGACATTAGATGAGGAGAAAGAGAAAACAGGGTGAGAATCGAACGAGCACAAAATAATGGAGAATATTAAAATGTAAGTTTGTTACGTCAAGACTAAATGGTTTATCTGAAAACCATGGTGGATTCAACCTTCTCAGCTTGCAGATACTGACTACCTACTGACCTTGGGCCTCATGAGGAAAATCACGTCTTAAAGAAAATTATTTTTTCGCTAAGAACTAAAGGAAGATAAATCACCCAATGAACAAATTCTTGTATGTAAAAATTAAGACGTGAAGCAATTTTTCTTCCCTTATCTTGTATCATTACGAGCTAAGGGAAGATAAATTACATAATGCACTAATTCTTGTATGTATGAATTGAGGCATTAAGCAAGTTTTGTTCCCTTAGTTTGTAGTTATAAAATTGTAAGCTTTACATTCCTAACTTCCCTAATGAGCCGCCACTTGAAACTAGTAATAGAACACCCATTATGACGATTTCCCCCCCTATCCCTCCTCTACTGACTTACGTAGTTATACCATTTAACTGCGTGAAGGTAAATTGGCTAGAACCCTGCGTTCGGGTAAAACCCATATTAACGTATCCTCAATTTCGGTCTAATTTAAAGAGATCTAAATTTTTGTTAGACGTGCTATGCAAATCATGATCTTACGCTTGGCCTCAGACAAAACAACATTTGAGAACATATAACTTGGACTGTTAACTTCAAATGAGAATGTTCAACAACTTACGGTGTCACAGATGTTGCAAAAAGCCAGTTTTCTATTTCAAATACTTCCTTCAAATTTTCTCCGTTTGGTTACCATACCAGAAAAAGACGAAATAAAATAACATAATGTGAATCTTATAAGCATTTATATAAGCCTGAAAAGTGCATTGGTATTCTTTGACTGTCTGTGAGGAAGAAAGGGGGGGAAAAAAGAAAATGGTACTTTCTCCAGCTGCTCTTCTGTTCGGGAGGCAAAGTCGGAAAAGAGACTTTTGTGGTTTAATATTGATTCCTCTCTTCCATTTTTTTTTTTTTTTTTTTGCCTTTTCTGTCCTTGAGTCAGCAACGTATATATAGCTCTTCAGTTACCAGAGATAAGTAGAGGAGGGGGATAGGGTAGTCAGAAATAGAGTGTGAGGGGGAAAAAAGGCTGAAATTTGCAATTTTCATGAAACCATCCTCAGCATTTTACGCAAAAGTACTTGAGAGCTCTAATTTCGAATGTTGCTTCTTTTGGTCCTTCGGTTTTTAAAACTCTTATCTTTTTTTCTTTATTTTCTTTTAAATTGTCTCGTAAGAGGAAAGTTAATATATGTCTTCGTTTTCTTTTTTTCTTTTTCAGGGGTTTCATATTAGTGAGGAGGAAGTACTCCATAACTCAGAAGTAATTTCCCTATTTTTATCCATTTCTACTCAAGAGGATAAAAGAGTGGTTTATAATTCATTTTCAATCTCTTCTTTCCTTCTTTTCCTTTCATAACTGTTTCAATAAATTATCTAATTATTTTCAATTTTATTGGTTTTACTATTCTTCTTTGTTAACAATATGGTGAAGAGTTTTTTCTTCCCAGAGTTTGGAAAGCATATGCAAGCATGTCTGTGATTACCTGAGGATGAAACTTCTTTAGTTAGTTGGTTGGATGGAAAAATCTTAAAGTTTTACGTCCCACGATTATGCCCTCTAGGTTCAAGGAGAAGGTGACGATGAGAAATGAACAAAATGGTGGAATGGAGGAAGTGGGAGAACCCGGAGAAAATCCATGTATACGGTGTTTGTCCACTACAAAACTCATCTGTCGCGAGCTGGGATCGAACCAAGGACCCCATGCACCAGAGGTGAACGCTCTATCACTGAGCTACCGGGCTCCTTGGTTGTATGGAGTTTAGCGTCCCATTTCATCACAAAAGCTAGCTATATGTAATGGTGGATCTATAGTAATTTCAAGCTTATCTCACTGGAAATCGAACCCAGGTCCACGTGCATCAGGATTTTGACCTACTACAATATACCTGAACATTACAAAGTCACTTTTCTGCTATAGACCAACGATATGAAAGAAGGGTATATGATAAACGTGAACAACTCAAATTCAAGGTTTCAACGGTTTAGCATGTTTCAACTTGGGCTACCTTACAAGATAAACAAGTGAATTTTTGATATTTGCAGTCTGTTCGATCGTTCGTTCGTCTATCCTGAAGTATTTATACAGGGTGTTTCAAAACAACACCGACAACGTTTGGGAGGTGAATTCTGATACCAAGATAAGACAAAAAGTATAGACCAACTTGGGTGTACAAATGCTTCCTTTCGGAGTTATAAGCTGTCGAAAACGTTAAAAAAGTAAATTTTAAAGGTCTATAGCTCCAAAACTATGGGACCTACCGTAGTCAGGTCAAGACTTTACTAAGGAACTAATATGTGCTCTATCCAAAAATACATGTTTCAGAATCCTGGAGTACTTCCGCAACAATTCTTATAGAGGCAGTTAGTGAGTGTTCAGATTATATTCCGTAACAAAACTGCCTGTACAAAATTTGTTACGTGAGTACCTTAGGATTCTGAAACATGTATTTTTGGATAGAGCAGATATTAGTTCCTAAGTAAAGTCTTGACCCGACTACAGTAGGTCCCATAGTTTTGGAGCTATGGACTTTTAAAGTTCTTTTTTTTTTTCATATTTTCGGCAGCCTATAACTCCAAATAGAAGCATTTGTGCACCCAGGTTGGTCTATACTTTTCGTATTATTTTGGTGTCAGTAAGTAACTCCAAACGATGTCGGTGTTGTTTTTAAACACCTTGTATACATACCTGCTTAGAGATCTTAACTTCAACCTTCCCAATAAAATTTTGTATTTATTTTTTTCTTAGATTCTCCAGATACCTAATCAATTCTGAGAAAGAAAGTTTTCGCAAGAGAACAACACTTCTAGCAATACTCAATACTAGAAAACTCACATGAAATAATATGAGAAAATTCACCTGAAACAACTGTAGAAAGCTCGTAAGAAATAACACAGTCACACACACACACACACAAAGATAAAAGTACTGTGCACCGGATTCAAGGACATGGACGAGATATATTTCGTTACACAGAATCCAAATTTTGAAAACCTAGGACGATCGACCGTATCAAAGTTTTGTTATGGGAGAAAAACTTGAGCGATTTCTGATAAGGATGATACACGTAACACAGTTATACAAAACAAAAAAAAAAAAGAAAGAAAGAAAAAGAAAAGAAAGAAAAGAAAAGTTCTTTTCAGCTAACCCCTAGGTATGAACTCAATGTATTTTGTTACACAAAATCCAAATTTCAAAACTTCAAGACGATTGACGATGTCAGTTGTTTTTATGGGCGAAAGGTTTGAGCGATTTTGAATAAAGAGGACACATGTTTTTCATCTATAAAACAAAATTGCCACGGTCAGTCGTCCGAGGATTTCGAAATTTGAATTTTTCATAACAAAATCCATCGAATATAGACTCTGGGGTTCACTGCACACAACGTTTTTTTTGAATCGCTGGGCTCGTATCCTCCATATTCAATATTGCTCAAATTTTTCGACCATAAAAAAATTTGGCACCGTCATTCGTCCTAGAGTTTCGAAATTTGGATTCTGTTATACATCGAATCCGTACCCTGGGTGTCCTCTGGATAGACATTTTGTTTTGGTTGTGTTACGTATATCCTCTCTATTCAAATTCGCTTAAGTTTTTCGCCCATAAAAAGAAATTAACTTGATTAATTGTTTCGAGGTTTTGAAATTTGGATAATGTTTGGATAATGTTTTGATAACAAATTACATCGGATCCACATCCTGTTATCCGCTATACAGAACTTTTTTTTTTTACCTAGGGCTGTGTAATCATTAGAAATCTTACTGGAAGTAATCACCAGAAAAATCACAAAAAATAATCACGGGAAAACTCAATAGAAATAATCACTATAAAGAAAAAAAAACATAACCATTTGGGAATTTAGAAAGATTATGATCCAAAAAGATCAGCTTTGTTACAATTTTGATATCTTTACATTTCTGATATATTCTTTTGTTTCTGGACATCTGACGAAATTACTAGCCTATCACCAAAAATATTGGTTTACGATCAGTAAAAAGATACTTTTTCAGGAAAGACACTTATCCAGCACGGAACACTTAACTGATTGTGTCAAAAGGTTTTTTATTTACTTATTCACTTATTTTTTTTTCCTAACCCTTCATGGGGTAACATTTAGGAGTTATAAACATACAATATTTTATTCTTGAAAGAGACTAAGTTAAAAAAATGGAGTAGGTCGTTCTCAGCAGTACGTGGCCCACTGCGACCCATCACCCACCGCCTGACTCACTCTGTCCAGTGCATTGTAGACAGCATCTTCTTAACACTGATGAATTTGTCTACATTTTACTTTCAAAACCTCAATTTTTCTTTCTTTTTCGTTTGTTTCTATTTACTTAGATGAGCATACCTAACGGGGAAACCGATTCAAGTGTGACACGAAATTGTGGACGAGCTTATGTGCAAACGAAGTGCTTTTGTGTACAATTAAAACTATTAGAAGGAAATACCCTAGATGGCAACCGTTTCGGAGATATAGAGGAATAAGGGAAAGGCTGGTGCTCCGATATTTTGCGAATTTTTGAATATATAGCGATAGTACAAGTAAAAGAGACTTTTAAAAATGAAGAATTCCTTCATCCACGAAATTTTAATAATACGTCACCTTATACATGAGGGTTACAAAACCGACGAGTCCATAAAAATTCTAGAGGAGGAATGTCTTGAAGGGGAAAGGCGAAAATAACAGAGTTGCCTGAAATAGGTGTGAAATGTGTCTATGTATAGGTTTCTTGGTACGCCGAATCGAACAAAAGCATCATCTGGTCAAATAGGATGATAAATGTAAAAATGGTGGCCGTCCGAACTTTACAAACATTTATAATTTCTACAATTATTAACCGATCGGACCTTTCGCACAGAATGTGACCTTGTATTTTTGTTCACAAAATAACTCTCTGTTCCCTTGACAATATAATTCATATATTTTCATGTTACCTTTTCTCATTTTCTAAGAACTAAGGACATGATTTATTAGCAAGAAATATAATTCAATTTTGTTCTTCGTGACAGTGGCGTTTGTTACTCCTCAAAGCCCCTTCTTTCCCCGGCCCTGGATAAAAGCTACACCACTCACCTCAACATTCAACACTTTTATTCGCTCTGGTGCGTTTAACGTTTAACATAACCGAAAATCCAAAAAATGTAAGAATACCGGCTTTCCACTTACCCCTCTATATCTCCGGAATGGTTGAGATCGAGGATTTTTCCCTCTAAAAGAATTCATTGTTCACAAAAAACACTTCGATTGTGCATAAACTCGTCCATAATTTCGTGTCACACTTTAATCGGTTTTCTTGTAAGTGAAAAAAAAAATCGCCAGGTTCTTATGGATACTGATATTTGTAATTGTAATAGTAGCAATAGGACTCACTACTTGAATTTCGAAACACAGTCGAATTTTACACTGTTTCTTCTTTACATTGGCGTATTTTACCTTGATTTGAGACTCTCAAATTTCATCCTATTTTCCACTGAAAAGCATCTGCAATTCAACAAGGAAATAATTATAAATGATAATTAAATTGAAATTCATTGTGATATCGCCCATGACAAACATTTATCATTTTATATCGTAAAGGTCAGATCCACCAGTGTTGTAACAGAGCGGTGTTTGAGCGATTGACTATAGAAATTCAAACTACGATTAGTGGTTGTTTCACAATCTTGTTTCGTTCCAAGTTAAAACTCTATTCAGTTGAGAGAAGGGCGTTTATCATGGGTCAGAGTTGATGACGGTGGGTTTCAGTGGGTAGGAGGTCAGAGTGGTTCATGGTGGGTGGTGGCTCGGAGTTGGTTACGGTGGATGGTAAGTTGTGGGTCAGATTGGGTCATAGCGAGTCGTGGGTCACGGTGCGTCAATGGGTCAGGTGTCAAGTTTACATTGACCCACGCTATCTCTAAAAAACAAGGAATGTATGGTGGTACACTAGTAAAGCGTACACGTGTATTGTGTTAGGATATCAGGTTCGATCACAGAGCAAGTTTCAGTTTTAAAGAAAATAGCCGAGAAAGAGCAATTTTCTCGTAATCAACAATCGTTTATATTCCAATAACACGAATATTAACACTAGTTAACAAATTTAAACTTTTTGTTTGTTACATGAGAAAAATCACCTGATCTTAAAGGAACTTTTTGCGTTGAATTCGAATATGCACTCGGTTTCTCTCCATCACGTACAGTTTTCCCGTAACAGAGGGATTTTCGGGAAATTCCCTCAAAAATTTCCCTTTTTCAGATATTTTATTCCCCTAGCTCCTGTCCCCTTACATATAGTAACATAGAAATTATACCTAAGTATACCTTGATTTATATTTAATAAACCCTAAAAGTTTCGTAAAAATCGCTTTGTTCTTTCTAGAGAAATAAATATATTTGTATGTATACTGTGTGCACTGTTTATTGCACCTGATAGTAATGCTTTCAGATCTCTTGAGTTGGGGTAAAAACGATTTGCTTTATTACTACAAACACAGACATAAAAATGAATATTTACAATAGTCAACAACACACTTGTATTGCTCTCTGTAAATTAGAAACGTGTATAAAAATAGAATGTACTTCCAACGTATATTTTTTTTAAACGTACAGTATATGTATATCTTAATACATATATATACAATTCTCCATTGTTGGCAAATATGTTGTGATCTCAAGGTAGTTGGTATTTTATTAGGACTGCAGTGCGGTTACACGAAGTACCAATGTTTTTTTATGTTTATGAGATAGCCGAGCTGATGACAAACATTATGAAGTGAAGGAATGGGAATCTAGAGTGAATTACGTACCTGGAGAATGCAACGTCAAATGCGCTCCTTTGGTAGATCCTAATAAGATATTACTACCGCCACTTCATATCAAGTTAGGACTTATGAAAAACTTTGTCAAAGCCATGGACACATCTGGTGAAGGTTTCAAGTATTTGCGAGATAAGTTCCCTAACCTGGATGATGCTAAGATTTTGAGCGGGAGTGTTTATTGGTCCCCAAATTAGGAAATTAATACTTGATGATAGCTTTGACAGCAAGTTAAACAATGCTGAGCTAGCTGCCTGGACAGCATTTAAGTGTGTTGTGCGCAACTTTCTGGGCAATAACAAAGCTGAGAGTTACACAGAAATCGTACAGGACATGATACAGAAATACAAAGAGTTGGGTTGTAGGATGTCTTTAAAAATCCACTTTTTGCACTCCCACCTCAGCTTCTTTCCTGCTAACCTAGGTGCTCTCAGCGACGAACAGGGGGAAAGATTCCACCAAGATATAATAGCAATGGAGAAAAGGTACCAGGGACGATGGGATCCTTCAATGATGGGGGACTATTGTTGGGGTCTTGTTAGAGAATGAAACATTTCTTACAAAAGAAGGAAGTAGTGTACGTTTTTGTAACCCAATGGAAGTTTCATATATTGTGATAGTTTTGATTGTCTTTTCATGACCTTTTGGTACATTTGTATTATTGTTTATTGTAAATTGTCACACTTGTAAATTATATTGTATAATATTTTATATATGTGTTTGTGGTAATAAAGCAAAACGTTTTACCTCAACTTAAGAGATCTGAAAGCATTACTATAAGGTGCAATAAACAGTACACACAGTATACATACAAACATATTTATTTCTCTAGAAAGAATAAAGCGATTATTACGAAACTTGGAGGGTTTGTTAAATATGAATCAAAGTATACTTAGGTATAATTTCTATGTTAGTATATGCAAGGGGACAAGATCTTGGGGTGTAAAATAAACGAAAAGGGAAATTTTTGAGAGATTTTCCCGAAAATCCCTCTGTTACGGGAAAATCGTACGTTATGGAGAAAAACCGAGTGCATATTCGAATTCAGCGCAAAAAGTTTCTTTAAGAACAGGTATTTCCTTTTATGTAACAAAACCTTTGTTAACTAGTGTAATCAGTGTATTTACAAATATCTCAAGCAGCAACATTAGAATTGTTAAGAAGAACACTTCTTTCAATGACCATACATACTTTCATCATTAAGTGTTTGTTGTTGAAATTCCATACAACAACAAAAAATAAACAAACAAACAAACAAATAAACTTCGTTTATGTCAAACAATATTAAAAATTAAGTGCTATCGTCTCGTGCAACTTTAACGAAAGAAAATTTTACTCTGTTTACCTGTGTACAACTTGCAAAACAAACGAACTTACACAACAATTTGTTATGGGAATCTCGTTGTTTCACTTCAAATCCTCTTTTCTAGCCACATGAACAAAATGTCATAATACGCTTTATTGTGCTACAATGCATTATATGTATAATCTGGTCTCATGATTCATGTGTCTGTCCGTGAAGTAAAATGTATATATATATAGGTACCAGTGAACAATAGGGGAATGACTGTTGCTGCTCCTGTTGTATATAAACAAAACAATATCAAAATTGAAAATGTACGTTGCAACTGAAAGTAATGTTGGTCGTAAAACTAATAATCATAATGGTAATGAAGCCGGTGGTGAGACGAGAGGTAATAAAAACCTGTTTTATTATTGAAATGCATGTGTGTGGATGACGCCGCCGTTGGTAACAGGAGAAACGGACGTTATTCTTATGGTGATGTATATATATATATATATATATATATATATATATATATATATATATATATATATATATATGCAAATGAATGACTATTGTTGAAGTTTGGTCTTCATTTGCATCGTGAATGCAGTGCGAAATGCGCTAAACAAGTTCACCAGCGTCATATATACGTGCATAATAGCTACCTACGGAACGGTGGATATGTACTTCATTATAAGAAAGAAATAAGGGCATCTCCGGTTACAGACGAGGTTAAGAAACGGGAGAAAAGTTTTTTCTTTGTTTTTTTTCTTACTCAAGAGCAAAGAAAAGGTATTACATTTTCTGGTTTTATGTGTGTTTACTGGATACTAGGTGTCTTAATTTGTTTCCATCTCATATCTATTACCTTTATCTTTTTTCTTTCTTTTTATTTAATGAGGCCCCTGTTTCGTATTTGCCTTTTCTGAAATGTCTTTAAATTAATCATAATAGTTATTCTTACCATTAGTATTCACATTTACAAAGATATCTAGCGCAAAGGAGGTGCCATGCAACTAATCAAGATGGTGGTACAAGCAAATGGAAGGAGAGGGAGCTTCTGGGTTTTAACCTTTCCTTATTATGAGACATATTTTTCCTCCCCCATTCTTGAAATTCTGCATACACTTCTGTAACATCAATATTTTTAAAATAAAAGATACAGACCACTACCGCACTAGACTCTCTCTTCTTTCTTTTCTGCCATACTGCCATACTGCAATAATTAATGATTTTTTTATTTATGAATTACTAGCTGAAGTGGCCGTTCTTCGCACGGGAGGAATAGATTTATGGAAAATATTTGGATTCCTTTGTCCCTTAGAGTAAGCATTTTAATGAAAGTATAGTGGTGAAAACTTATTAGATAAACTATTTTGGCATAAATTTTGATGCTTCCCTGTTCCTTTTAGAATACCCACTTTTCAAAGCGAAATAATATAATTCTAGCTTAAGAGCCTGCCTTAAAAAAATAATCCAAATGTTACCATTTTTCTTTTGCTTTATTCTTTATTCTTTTAGTTTCAACCGAAAAAACTTTAAGTCGTAGGCAGGGCCGGCCTTAGGTGGTGCGGGGCCTCGTTGGGAACATTTTGCGGGGCCCCAGGTTATGCAACTAACTTGCATCTGTAGACCCTATATATACATATATACTTTGGCTATCCCTGCTGGTCTAGTGGTTATACCCATTTTCCTTTATGACGTTTTTCCACCGGCAAAATGTTCTGGTGAAAAAGGCTTACCTTGTTCATTGCTTTATAGCAGATAATTTTTCAGAGAAACAACTCAAATGGAAATGCAGACAGTGATTGATTTTTAAAATATATATTTCATCCTTGTGCCTCGCAATTTTTCAAGAAGGTTCTGTACCAGTATTTCGTAGTTTTCTTCTCCTACAAGTAAACCTATCGACGTCGAAATCTAGTTGCTTGACCCAATTTGGCAGAGAACTGTGGAGTATCAAGAAACGAGCGTAAGCAAAATTTGAAGTGCTTCCGTCCATAAAGACGGCCGCAGTGGCCAAAATCTGATTGATGAGAATAATGCAGAATAATGTGTTTCAAGTGGTGAAAATTTCATTTTATTTGTAAAACAGGTAAAGGAGTGAAAAACAAAAACACATTAACTGACATCGGGAAGAAGTAGACATTTATTTGAGGTTATGCTATCATGGCCGCCATCTTGTATCTCGCTCGACTTTTTTTGTAAATAGAAAAGGGATCATGTAATATATTAAATTGGGCTAGAATTTTACGAGAAATACAATGGTGAAGTCTTGTTTCCATAATTTATATTTGTAACACATAATGAAATGAACATTGATATGAATTCGTTGGTTCTAAGATTTCTTAACAGCTGTATTTTTTGAAAGAAATTCAAGTTAGGAAAACCTCATGTACGCTAGTAAGAATATCGTAGATAGCTACTTATGAAAGGTATAATCAGCTTGAAATCCTCATCGACTGCAGACAAAATGAAATGGTGATAAGACGATCAAAACCATAAGGAACTGATGGAAGATGGATGACATATTTTCCATTGGATTATTCAAGTTGGAAGACAGACCTTCATAAGCAGCCACCTATTCAGTTCGCTCTAGTATATATTCGGTTTTCTAGACTTTATTTTAAAAAATATAGGCCTATATCTACGGGATATTTCGCAGGAGAGGGCAAAGTTTGTCCTCCGCTTTTTTTATACGAGAACTATAATAAGACAAAGGATATGCAAAGAAGTCGCATTGAGGCCGATTTATTGAATACCATCTCGGCATTCATGGTAGTATCGCATGACATAATCAATAAGAACGCCAGGAACTTTTACTTAAGTGAGGTGTTCAAAATAAAATAGGGTGTGCACCCAGAATAATGATATACATTTTTACACAAACTCAAAGAAAACAACATTTTTACGCAAGGGGTGTATGTAAGGAAATCTGGAGTATGCAGAGTACTCCCTGGACATATTTATTTTTACAACAGAAGTTGAAAACTTAAAAAATAAATTACTGCAGCATTAAATTCAGAAAAAAATGTTTATGCCAGCAAACTTAATACAAACTATTCATTTACTTGTTAGGGAGAGGACATGCCCTCCCTTGTGGAGTCCATGCACAGTCACGAAAGAAAGTATTCTTCAGTTGACAAAATTTCTTTTCCTTATATCCAGTGGCGTATTTACGATTTTATTTCGGGAGGGGCTTTGCTAACTTTCGGTAGGGGGGCTTTGCCTGAAAATGTGAAAATTCTGCGAGATATTTCGTATACTTTACTATAGTAAGTAAGATTTCGGGAAGGGGGCTTAAGCCCGGAACTGCTTATAACTAAACAATAAATTAATCTGTTAGAGTATCAATTTTGGCAAATTATCAAATTATAACTATTCTAAGGGTAACAATAAGAAGATCCAAATTAATTAATTTGTTTCCGAGTTATTGGCAAAAGAAAATTTGTCAACTGTCAAATACTTTCTTTTCAGTGTGTACCTGTATTGAAATATGTTGTTGTGTGTACTTGACAACCGAGAGCATCAGAGCCATCTTAACGGTACCATAGCCACTTGGTCGGAGGACCCTCGAGAGCAGAATGGCATGTATTAATTACACGTATTAGGAGCAAAATTTAGTTATAGGGTCAGATTGGGACAACAAACACACTTGTTTGCTCTGGGGCCTAATACGCTGTTAAAACGGCACTGGAGAGTAGATTAGATTGGACAGTAGAGTAGACGACACTAGCGTGGAGCCCCCTTAGACGCGGGGCCCGATTGGAAGCAATCGGTCCAATCGGCTTAAAGTCGGCCCTGGTCGTAGGTACTTTTAATTTTTGCCGTTAATCCTTCAACTGCAGTATCTAACTCAATGAAGTATTGAGTGGTATAAGAAGTTATAGTATGTAGGAGATGATTGTCCTGTACTGTTTCAAATCTGTGTTTAAAATGGTAGGTAGCAAGGGAACGTTGATGGTATGATCGTAGTGAAATTTGATGTAGACCGGATTATAGCCTGAGTACAAGACGTTCAGTGATTCGGGTGAATTAGTAAAAAGCACATTATTACAGAGTCAAAAGTCGGACCTGACAAATACAATGATGTACCGATAGTAGTGAAGCAGTCACTGCAATACGAAGATCCTTACAGACAGACGAAGAATTCACGTACGTATTAATTTCCTATCTGTTGCGGAGTGACCTCTTCGCTACCATCGGTACGTCATTTCGTTTGTCGGGTGCGGCATTCTGCGTAAATTTTACTCTCAGCAGCGATATCTTTCCGCCTACATGAGATACTCGGCATTACGTCAACGCCTTCGCCGATTTTTGAACGCCTTTCACGGTAAAACGGTGCCTCTGTCGATCCATGTTCAGTAGACATGTTTTTGCTTAATTTTCATGTCTGTTAAATGAGGTCTTCAATTTGTCAATGTATTGTTGTACCACCCTGTTTACATTAGGAGGTAGTTGTCTACTTACTACTCTTAGCACACGCTGACATGACGAGCTGAAGCAGTTCGGCCTATTTAATAGACCGGTTTCGTCAACTTAGACACCCGGCCTGTAGTTCCTCCGTCTATGCTAATAAACATCTTGCACGAAGAGCACCGTCAAGATTTATCCATTAAGCTTGACTTACGTTACCGCGCTGTAACTCCTATTTTCTAAGGGAATGGGATACGCCCACTGCGCGGTCAGACCGAAGTCCAGAATGCCTACCAGTTACATACTGGAGGAGCAAGTCCTGCTAGCGAGGCAGGTCTCCCATGTTCTGCAGGCAGGATACTCGAGCGTTTCGAGGCAAGCTCATCTCCTGCCCATGCTTGCCGTTAGCCAAATTCCTGGGATAAGCTTCTATGAGCTACCGAATCCCACGGAATGACCACAGCCCAGCAGAGTCCAACCCAATCTGGTCCCCAGGCGATTCTGGCCCTACCTACCTCTATCGTGCAATTGTAGACTCATTCAGGATCCAATAACAGATGTGAAGTCACCATTTGAGTTTGGTGCCAGCCCATATCCTACAGAGTTTCCTTCCTTCGCCTGGCCTCAGAAAGCGTTACCCAGATGACTGGGATTGGCACTTTTCCGCAGGGGCCGCGGTGGCTCAGTGGTAGAGCGTTCACCTCTGGCGCTTGGGGTCCCGGATTCGATCCCAGCCCCCGCCAAGTGGACTTTGTGGTGGACAAACACCGTGTGCGTGGGTTTTCTCGGGGTTCTCCCGTTTCCTCCCACTTTCTTCATTCCACCATTTTATTCATTACTCATTATCACCGTCTCCTTTAGCCTAACCGGCATAACCGTGGGACGTAAAACTCAAAGATTTCATTTCATTTTAATTTCACTTTTCCCCAGTCACCGTTCAGTCCCCCTGTAGGTAATCTGACACTCCCCTCCGGGTAGGATCCCCCAAGCAATACGGGACATTCTCTAATTACGGTAGAGGTAGACCATACAATACCAAAGCCAATGACTGATGTAGACCGTCTGCTCAAGGCACACATTGTCATTTGGGAGCCGTGTCACCCTGGGATGCTGCGCTTCCCCTGTTGGGCTCGTTTAGGCAATACGGGGTAGCCTATCTTTTACGTGTTTAGATACCCCGTATATATCGTAGCTAGGCTGCATTCCGAATCCAATGGTACATGTAATGTCACCATTGGGAAGGACCATCACGCCCTCCCCCAGTAGGATGGTTCGAACAACACGGAAGTTCTTCTGATTACGGTAGAGGTGCACTGTATATTACCAGACCCAGTGGCTAATGTAGACTGTCTCCCTGTAAAGACAATGGCTATTTTGGAGCGGTGGCTCCCCAGGTAGGGTCGTGAATCCTATACCCTCGACATAGTCTTCATTGCCTCAACGCTGCTGAGGTATGAGTGTGCGTTAGGATATTAAGTAACTCATCCCGGATCTAAGTGCAAGCACCTATATTATTCTTCCGGTAGAAAATTGGATCAGGCCCCCTTGGCACACCCTACTCACTTTTTCATACGTGTTGGGGTACCATGTAGCCCTATTTCCCCGACCCAAGGGCAGGGTCTAGTTGCCCATTTCGAAGGATAGCCGAAGCCTCACCTCCAACGGTAGGAGTGTCATTTGAAAACTACCTACCTCACTGAGAACGTGATGAGGTCACACGTACTCTCCCGGATCCAATGGCACGAGCCAGTCGCAAATTTCAGAAAATAGCCGAAGCCTCACCACACCGATAGGTTGTTGTCCTGATACGCACTGACAACTAGTATACGTTGCCAGCTCTTGTCATAGGACAGACGAGAATTTAACGTGTCTTCACGTTATTCGCGAAACCCTATCTTCCCCTGGAGATAATGGCCAACCACAGGGGGTCCCTTCCCCTTTCTCAGCACGGGCTTGGGACCGGGTATTTCGGGGTTAACCATATTTACAGTACATAATAAATATTATAATTAATCTATTACAGCAGAATAAAAACTATCGATTTTAAATGGCAACAAACGATGTACATTTTTACACCATAAAATTCAATTTTATTTCTATTTTCCAGAATAATACGCTTCCCTCAAGCATCTGTTTCTTTTGATCTATCGACTTATATGCTATTATCTTGACAAATGTTGACCAATAGGTGTCTCAGAGCCCAGGGAGTATATGGAAGGATCTTCACAAAGTTCTACGAAAACTCAGTGGGGTGGATTTAGGATTCTCAATATTTGTCACAAGCAGAGCTAGTTAGAAAGACACAAAGGTCCACGCAAGCTGGGTGGCTGAGTTTAGGAACCTCGTAGTGTTCCAGGCAAGCAGAGTGAGGTGTATTAAGAGGCTTTGGAGCTTCAGCCAAGCTAGAGGGTTTGCGTTAGATATCTCTTAAAGCTCCAGACAAGCTAAGGGAGTGGAGTTGACCAGCTAGAGACTGACACCAAATGCGGAGTTCCTCCTGGTTTTATAACTGTTTCAGTGTAGCTATAGCGCTGGTGACCCTTTTTCGTCACGTGACTACTGGTGTCGTTAGTGTTCCTGTCTCTGCCTCTGTAGTAGTTTGCAGCAGGAACGCACGTGGTATTGTTTATAAATACAAGTATGTGTTGATTGTTTGTAAACAGAGCCATTTGCGGGATATTACAACATATTTACATACTATATGCTGTATATACTACACAGATATATATATATACTGAGCCCCCTCATGGTTATATGGATAGCGAACTCACTTTTGGGCTGGGAAACCTCGGTTTGATTCCTAGAGGGAGCTTATATGATTCGGACCCAATGCTAAGCTTGTGGTTCCATGTCTTATGTAAACTCAAATCCAATTCAACCTACCATATATATATATATATATATATATATATATATATATATATATATATACCATGTGTGTAGGATAGTATATTTTTAAGAAGCAGACTTTATTTTCTCGTAACGGTGACACGAAATACTTCTAACAATGAAGAATACTCCTAATCGCGACTCGCAATAAATTTTTGTATCAAATAAGAGAAGAAGAAGATAAATATTGAAATTTTTTAGCAACTGGTTGGCAACATTGTAGATTATACTTTAGCTTGTTAAAGTGGTCACCGGCACTCTTTAATTGGTTGAGCAATACATAAGCACGTAAAAATGACAAAACTTTCTTACACAGTTATTTTAATTAAACATGGCCAAAGTATTAAGGGTGTGTTGTTTTGGAATGAATGAATATACAGATAAATAACTAAATTGAATTTCTTATTTCAAAACTTTGGTTGAAATTTTTCTCTCTTATTTAAGGTTATTTATTGAAGCTTATTTTGCTTAATTTCTGAGATAACTTTATTTCAATTCTTTTTTTCTCTCTTTTTTTTTGTTGTGAGAAATAATTTTCTCTCCGTTTCTTCCGCCTTTTCTTTTTCCTAACTTCCTTTTGCATATCTAATGACCTTTCCTCTTTTTTTGTTTTCTTGTTCGTCTCATGCCATGTTTGGTAGAAATAACACCTTTTTATAAATGTTATTTGCTTAAATTAGCATACACAATGAGCTAAATTGGAATTGTGATTGTCTAATATAGCACAAGCTGCACCTTAAGGGAATATGAAATGGAGAAACACACAAAAATTTATATCAAATGCTAACTTCGAGTTCTAAAGTATGTTTTTGTTTTTATTTCATTTGCTTTTCCTTTTTGTTGTTGTATATGTATAGTATTTTCTTTAAAAAAAAAATTGTAATGGGAAAGAAATTCGATGTCTTGTTGTCATTTTTAAAATACACGAAAAATACGATTTAAATAGAAACAAGAAAGTTCCATCACTGCTTCTTCTGTGCTTAATGTATACAGGAGAACTTAGTTCGATTTCCGGTGGAAGTTTATGTAGTTCGTATTCCAAGTTGAATTTGTAGGTTCAATTATCATATAGGTAGTTAGCCTCGGTGCTAAAAGGGATGTTGAAGTCGAGTTACACATATATTCACCCTCATACATCATTTAATATATTTAAATACGATATAAATATACGAGAACTAATCAGTAAAGACTGATACTGATTATTGTAACACAGTTTCCTTTTTTTGCTGAATGCCGGCATACTTGATAGTTGAAAGAGTCGTGTATACTCTCACTAGGTGGCATCATTGTCGTATCGGTAGTTTGGGAGTAATCCGCTGTGTTTTAGACACTGCTTCCATTTCGTCTCACAACGTGGTGTGTATATGCATACAATGGAGGTTACACGAGAAGAACAGCATGGAGCAATAAAGTTTTGTTTTCGGTTGAACCATACAGCTTCTGAAACATACGAAAAGCTCAAGCAAGCTCACGGTGAAAGTGCATTACCTCGAGCAACAGTGTTTTGGTGGTTCAAAGAATTCAAAGAAGGACGAGTTTCATGCGTTAAGCAAGGTGGACCTGGTGTTTCGGCTCTGCTGTGACAGAACGAAACATCAATACTGCTGCTGTGATTGTCCGTGAGTTTACGTAATATTATCCTTCGATCTTCACGGACAATCACAGCAGCAGTATTGATGTTTCGTTCTGTCACAGCAGAACCGAAACACTAGGTCCACCTTGCTTAACGCATGAAACTCGTCCTTCTTTGAATTCTTTGAACCACCGAAACACTGTTGCTCGACGTAATGCACAATCACCGTAAGCATGTGAGTGTTGTGATCTACTTGTTTTGAAAAGTTTAGAAGTCTAATGGATCAACATAATAGGGGTAAGGTTGCAAGATTCTTTCTCTATGGTTAAGAGTTAGGAATGAAAAGTTGGAAACCATAGAGCTGAAGCAAAACATTGTTGTGCTTTACGAAGTAAGAACATGGACGCTATGCAATGACGACAGAAACAGACTTAAGGCTTTCAAAATGTCAGTGATGAGAACAATAAAATAAATTACCTAGATCGAATGAAAAATTGAATGTAATCCAAAGAAGCCAACAAAACCGAAGAAATCGAAAATAACACCTCACCAAAGAACATTAGAAATTGTGAACAACGCCACCAAGAATTTGAAGGAAAGGGGAGGAAATCGCTAAAGCCATAAAGAAATATATCTCTCAGAACTACAAGGTAGATGCTGAGAAATACTTCATAAGCGCAGTTGCCTTCAGGTCGTTGGTTCAGATCAAGGGAAAAGGTACATCTGGATTATTTAAGCTTAGTGATTCTTCCCTAAAGGAGAAGCCTGAAGATAGATCCTCAACCAAGGTGAAACGTTCACCATCAAAATAGAAGAAACCTGCAAGGAAGCCAGCAACTAAATATCCCAAGAAGACCGGCGGAAAGAAGATGGTAGCTATTCCCAAATCTAAGAAATCATCTACAGTGAAAAAGGTAAAATCTCCGAAGAAGCCCAAGCACTCCAAGCATAAGAAGGCTGCAGCGAAACCGAAAAGTGCCAAGAAGTAAACATGTCAGAAATCAACTATATACATGGTGAGGGAGAAAAGTAATGAATAAAATTAGAAAGAGGAAAAGAAACTGATTGAGAGGTTGTCTAAAAAGGAAATGTATCAAGTTACTGTAATAGAAGCAATGGTGTAAGGAACAAAAGGGAAGGGCGAAGGAGAGTTTGAGTTTGGATTTTTGTTCCACGAATTTTTGTGCTGCACAGAGGTTATGAAGGATAGAGCCTAATATTAACTCGCATTCTGAACCACGACTAGGGCTAGAAGTCGGTATAATTATCAGTTTCACAGATAATTACGTAATATTAACCAACTCAGTATGGGCCGCTCTACGTCACATTATCTCGCCTCAGGGAAGCTGGATTACAAGACAACACCTCCAGTTCATTCGAAAGAACGAAAAATACTTCAGTTCATATACAGTATTGTAATGTATGTATATAAGCGGTACAAATGTATTTCCCTCGCCTTTTTTTATTATAAAAGTTTCTCTAGAGCTTATATACTGAATTGCAAAATGAGTAATGTCTACAATAACCTTTTCTCTGTAAGTTGGACCTCCTGCCCAGAGCAACACAGAGAATTATGATTGTTGATTAGGAATGTCATGCCCGATGCAGTGCAGAGGTGAATTAGTATCTCTTGTTCAATGCGACGTGACTATTGGTTAAGAAATTCTTGCCCGAAGAAGCGCAGAAGTGGGATAGTATCTCCTGCCCAGTGCAGCGTGGAGATTGGTTAAGAATCTCTTGCCCGAAGCAGCGCAGAGATAAAGCTAATGAGTCTCTCTCGCCCAGAGCAGCTTGGAGAAAAAAGTAGAATATAATCAGCTGGAGACTGATGACTTCTGTCCCTGTACGTCCTCTTTCATAGCCAGTTTTATAGGCGGAGCGTGCAGAGGGGTTGAAAGTGTGCTTTTCGTGACTCTTCGTGTCCTTTTTGTATTTCATCGGAGACGGCATCTGTCGCCTGTTGCTGAAGAACGTTATGTTGTTTGTTAATATGAGGGTAAATTGTAGTATGAAAACAGACATTTGTTACTTCAAGACTACCATCTTAACTGATAACAAAGTTTCAATAGAGCTGCGTAAAGGGCCTAGCAATAATGGCGGAAATTCTACGACGATAATAATAATGTAATACAAACACAGACATTTTATAGTCAAGAAGTCAGAGTCCTTAATACTAAAAAAAAAAAAAAAAAAAAAAAAAAAGTTTAATTTCAAAATCGCCAGACAGACTGAAATTAGCTAAAGTCCTTACGGGAATAGAAAGTTTGGCAGATACAAGATCTCTATACCTCTAGGGATAAATATATTTATATTTGAAGCATTTTCCTAGTAAATGTATCTGTACTGGAAATCATGTTATCAAAATGTCTACAATGTTATAGTTTCTTGTTCTTGTGGTATATAGCAATAACACAACTAGCGGCAATTACATTTTATTCTCGACCCATTACGGTATCCGAGACAACAACGAAAAACAGAAGGTAACAAGTTGGGTTTGTTTCGATGAGACAAAGCTGGAAGATAATCCTAAAAAACAGGAAAACGCGAATTGAGAACCATAATTTTGAACAGAAGAAAGCATTATCACATCTGACTATACTTTTCCTCGACTCAACAACTGGTAAAACTGGTTTTTCTGTCTCTGTCTTTGTCTTTAGTTTTTGGGAAACTTGGTTTCCCACGAAAGGAATTCTGGGTAACAACAAAGAAAAGGTGTATAAATGAGAAGAAACTGAAGAAAAAGGAGAGGATTGCGTCTTTATTCTTTTTTTCCTTTTCTTTCCTTTTGTTCCGTTTTCTTTGGTCGTCTACCCAGTGCCTTGTTTTCAGCGATTTTGTCTTTTCCCAAAGAGCTCGGGAGGATTTAACAAGAATTCCTCCGCACTCCGCCTTTTCAAATATCTCTGAGCTCCCGCCCATTCCGCCTTCCCAATTTCTGTTGTACAGGAGGGTTACTTCGAGAAAGAAAACGTCGAATAAAAGTGTGCTTTTTGGAGAATTGTACAGTTCTTGTAAAAGTCTGAAGATTTTCATGAAGGACGAATGAAAGGAGAACCAAATGAACAAGAGACAGGAAGTAGATCGAAGAACAACACGAAGTTTCTCTAAGTCTTTTCTATTATCATTCTTGCTTTAGAGTAATGGCGATACTTGAGGGAAGTCACATACGTAAATTTAATCGGTACAGGGTAAGGGTAGTGGAAGCTCATAATTAAGATCCCACATTAAACTGTAGATCCACGTTTCACATAGCCTTGCTGCTGAAAGGGGCAATAGCTCTAATCTAACTTCATTAGTACACTAGGTAAGTTTTCTTCTCTTCTCTAGCGATATTCTTTTTAACTATGTAACTTAAATCAAAATCCTCTTCAACCTTAATGATAGATTCTTTCGAACATCAATATACACTACTTAACAAAAATAATTGGACATGTTCTTGGAAGTCAATCGCAATATCAGTGGAGCACACTATGATTACTACAACTACTCGGCGAATTAAACATTTCATGAAATAGCGAAGAACTTTTGGTTTTGTTTTTCCATTCTACGCTTTACTAAACCTGGAATTAAGCCCATATACTGTAATTTGATACGTTTGAGATCAGGCAGTGAGCGGGCTAATTCAGTCCGTGAATATGTTTGGCCATATATTATAATCTAGTAGCCGTTGTAACGTGATCACTGTTTCTTTCAGGCATCTTTTTGGGGGGAGAAGTGCCCTCCCTGAGCTCTGAGAATGCTCCCAGGAGGATATAAGATTAATATGTACTAGAATAATACAGCAGTGGGAACTACACATACACCCTCCATTCCAAAAGAAACCGAACGTTTTTAAAAAACAAAAAAGCAATGTACATTTTGGAACAAATCATTTTTATTAATCAATGTATTCCCCTTCTGCATCGATACACATATTTGCACGCTCCAACAAGTTGTCAAACGACTTCTCCATGTCCTTTATTGGAATGGTCTTTAGGACGGCGGTCGTCGCCTTCTCAATGGCATCAATCGATGCGTGCCACTTTCCTTTCATCGCCAAATGCAGTTTCGGGAACAGATAGAAATAGCACGGAGCGAGATCTGGTGAATAGGGCGGATGATGCAACCGAATAATGTGATTTTTGACCAAAAATTCAGTTACAAGTCGCGAACGATGTGATGGTGCATTATCGTCCAAAAGAGTCCAACTGCCGATTTCGCGATATTCGGGCCGAATACGACGAATTCTTGTCAGCAAACGCTTCATGACGCCCAAGTAAAACTCTCCAGTGACTGTCTGGCCGGGCTGAACAAATTCTTTGTGGATAATTCCTTTTGAATCGTAAAAACAAATCAGTATCACCTTAACTTTTGACTTCACCAAGCGACTTTTTTTGGGTGTTCCTTCATCCGGCGCTCTCCATTCAGCACTTTGCCGCTTTGTTTCGGGCTCATATTCAAAACACCACGTCTCGTCACCAGTTACAATTGATTTCAAGAAGTTTCGATACTGCCGAGCACTTTTAACGATGTCTTTGCAATGCGCAATTCGATCAACTTTTTGGTCTTCAGTTAGTTTGTGTGGTACAAACCGCAAATTAACCTTCTTAAGGCCCAAAACTTCGGTCAAAATGCGGTATGCGGTTGTTTGAGGAAAGCCTAATTCCATTTCAATAACTTTCACCGACGATTTTTTGTTATGTTTGATGAATTCACGCACTTTTTCGATGTTTTCTTCCGATAATCCGGTTCTGGGACGGCCTGATCTTTCGTCATCATCCAGCGTCTCTCTACCCGATTTGAATCGCCTGAACCACTCGTAAACTTGCGTACGGGATAGACACTCATCACCATATGCAGTTTGTAGCATTTGGTGCGTTTCACTAAAAGTTTTACCCAGTTTAACACAAAACTCAATTGCAGCTCGTTGTTTGAAACTCATTTTCCGACCGATGTACACAACACACTGACAGTTGAAACGCAATAACTTTGTTGCCGTGCAACCAAATGTCATAACATTTATACCAGTTGTCAATGAGGGACTACGCCATCTGCCGGTAAAATATTACAACAGATGGCACTAGTGGTATTATTTGTTTTCAAAAGTTCGGTTTCTTTTGGAATGGAGGGTGTATATAGTTTCAGAACACGATAAATAAATAAACACTTTAATATTGATACTTTACAAGTGTTCTAAAGTTCGTACTGAAATTTTTCTATATATATATGTATATATATATTTGTCTGTAACTGCCAACCTTGAATAAGCAACAATTGAAAGTTTTGTTCCACGTATTTCAGAAAAATGAAAAACAAGTAGCTGTAGGCTTTGTTAATACGTAATTTTATATTGCCCCCCCCCCCCCGGCACATGTTTTCTGAAAGAAACACTGAACTGACAGGGGCGGATCCAGGAGGGAAACGATAGGGACGATTGTTCCCTCCCCAGAAGAGGAAACTTTCTTATTTTAATACAAATAAAACCCATCCCAGAGTTCGGGGCTCTTAAAAGTAGCTCTACTAAGTAGCAGTATTACAACCCACAGCCTCTCCCCAAAGGTCTGTCCTGGATCCGCCCCTGACAATCATCGTTTTGAAGAGGCTTGGTCAATCCAGAGACACAGAAACAGAAAAGTTTGAAAAAGGATGTCCAACCAGAGGTAAAAGTGAGCGGAAACACGGGAGGACGGCTTTCCCTCACTTCCAAAGAAATATCTATGGTGGCGTCCCACCACTTTCTAAAATTACAATACGCAAAGATAAGTACGGGGGACGGGCTTACGTCATCCGTTTCCATACCATTTCAGATCCATTTTTACCCCTGTGCCCAACAGAAAATTCCGCATCAACCAATATTCTACATACTTCTTCTCCATGCTTTTAGTAGTCTAGATCAGGGTTCTAAACCTAATTCCTATCTCGACCCTCATTTAATCATATTCTCTTGCCAGCGATCCATGGCAACCTCTTGCCAGCGCGACCACCTTATAATTTCTTGTTTATAATAAGCTTATGTGGATTTTTAATATGCCTATTGTGGAGATCTCACGATCCATCTATTTCTATAATAGTAAAATCCATTTCTTGTATATAATGGATAAAATAACTTCCTTAAAAGCGAATGGATTAAAGCCAAATTTGGTCAGTTCATTTTCATATTACAAATATCGAATCCGATTCGTCATGCTGTTTAAAAATGGATTCCGTTTGAAAATTTTAAAACTTTGGGGAAACTCCCTTAATTTGGGGAAATATGATTAAAAAATAAAGTGATTTCTAATTTTGGTTTTAAAAAACTTGGACAGTTGTTAAAAAAGTTATTGAGTATTTTTACATGGCTTAATAATGTGCGTAACGAAGATCGAACCAGACATTGCCGCACTAGTGAAATCACACCATGCTCAGGTATCTCATTAGCTTTAAATTTTAATTGTATTTCAATATGGATGTTTTGTTGCATTTGTATTTTTCCGGTATTTCAATGTGCAGTTCTTATTAGTTTGATATCGTATCTCTTTCATTTGAATTGATTTTTGAACACCTCTGCACCTGTTGAATATGGTTGGTAGATCTATATTTTGTTGTTCTTAATAATATGTCTAAAAATATAAATATGCCTATCAAAACAAAATTCAAAATAATATTTTAAAATTTTTCCGGTATTAGATTCAATTTATATCTTCCACTTATCCTTGTGACTCCCTTAGGGGTAGCGACACCCAGGTTGAGAAACCCTACTATGGATCTAGAGCTTATGACGGTGGGTTGGTATCGCAGTTTCTATCTATGCGAGACATTTACACGTGAATCTGTATTTAGAAAGTGTAAGACCGCATTGCCACGTTACATGAATCTTGTAGCTGTTATAAAAAAATCTTGAACCCCTACCATATTTTACCATGTAAACATAGTCTTGAAAGGGACATGCAACATTTTTTTTTTCATCTTGCACGGAGTTGAACCATGTGCAACTTTTTGGATCGTCTTGCTTGCTACCTGCTATCGCTTTCCCGCTGACATAAAGGAAAAAAAAAAACAAAACAGTTCCGCCGCTTCCGAAACAACGGATTCTTTTGGACAGGGAGGGGAAGTGCGCCAAAATACACGTTTTTAATGAGGAGGTTCACTATTTGTCCACTAGAGAGCAGTGTTGCATGGATGGAGATACCTTTCTTACCTTCAGGAAGTTGTAAACAGTAAATAGAAAGATTGCGTTGCAAGTTTTTTTCTCTGTTTATGACAGCTACAAGATTCATGTAAAATGGAAAAATGGGCTAAGATAGCAGAACGAAAGATAAATTAGAAGACAGGAAAGCGCAAGAGAAGATTTTTCTCTGTAGCTTTGATAGAGGGACAAAAAAAAAAAAAAAAAAAAAAACTTGGATTACTAGGAAAAATCCCCTTAATCAGTCTGCTTGTGTAGGCATTTATATGGCAAAATTACACCGGGAAAGGATGGTAGAATCAATGTACCGGTAAACATATCGGTTACCAGACTGTTAGACATTTTAGTTTTTTATCTGTTAATGTTTTGTATGGGACATGTATTGTTAGTAGAAAGTCTGTTATTTAGGCATGCAAAAACCATCTTTTTGGTCTTTATACTTACCTGGTTGTCCGGAGAATACCACGTGGTAATTTTTATGTACAGTCTTAAGTGTTGTGTTTTTTAACATATACCCATCTGTTTAAATGATATAAACGTCAGTATACAGAAAATGTTCCTTTCAAACTCATATGAAAAACTACCAAACTTACATTAAATTGGCTGAAGAGTGCAGGACATAATTCTGACAAGCGCTATTTCTAGCGCTCTATACGGAGAAAACATGTAACTACGCAGCAGAGGCGGATCCAGGACGGACTTCTGGGGGAGCGGTAGGTTGTAATACTGTTGCTTAGAACTACTTTTAAGAGCTCCAAATTCTGGGATGGGTTTTATTTTCCTAGGTAAATATAAAATAAGAAAGTTTCCTCTTCTGGGGGAGGATGGCCCTGATCGCCTGCCCTTGGATCCGCCCCTGCTACGCAGTGCTGCATGTTTACTCTAGAAAAACTTGCTGAAATTTTGAATCTAATGATGTTTCTTTTTACTGTATGTGCCTGGTGAATATTATTTAATAATATGTATTATTATTATTATTATTATTATTATTATTATTATTATTGAGTTACCGTTTTTGCTTTATGGAAGTAACTATTGAAACCGGAAGTGGTACTAGTAAATTTTAACCACTTCCGGTTTTGATAGAATGTTGCAAGTGGTGAAGATATGTTTTCTTAAGATGCTGGATCAATTGCAAGAAACCGCCTGTGGCTATGGCAATAAATGATGAAATAGGAAATGGTTAATTTAATCCACTTCCGGTTTGAATAGAAGATTGACAATGAGAGGATAGCCTATTACTGGGACGCTAAATCGATTTAAAAAAATACTTTTTTCGATATTTTTTACCGTTTATGCTCTGATATCTGTCAACAGGCGAACGGATTGACAGGATCGTTGTAAAAATTTCCAGCAATTACGCATAGCATAATTAGCATAATTTGGAAGTCTAATAATATAGAATAATACTAATAGACCCAATTAGTCGATTTACTACTAATCACAGAACCGATTGGTAAATGATTTGAATGTTACTGCTAGCTACATATATAATCTCACCAAAATGTCTTGAATATGACAGAAAGAGAAGGGATCAAGAAACTGTAGTACTTTTAGTCAAAGAGGGAGCTAAACTTACTGTAAAATAGTAAGGGTGAATACTGTGAATGTGTTTAATTTAAGAGTATCATTTAGAATTTTACAGTATATTTTAAGTTAGTGTATTAAAATTCGGAAATATTTTGCTTACTTTAGGGTTAAATTCTATAAGATATAATTGGAGAGCTTAGTGGCTCAGTAGTACAGTGCTTATAGCTGGTACGTGGGGTCCCCGATTCGATCTCCGGTCAAGTAAGTTTGCGGTAGACAATATCGTGTCCGTGGCCTTCCTCGGGGTACTCCCATTTCCTCCCTCATGATTATTCCACCAAATCTTCCATCATCATTCATTTGCTTTAATCATCCGTCTCCTTTAGCCTAACAGGCATAATCGTGGGACGTTAAACTAAAAGATTTCGTTCAATTTTTCTATCAGCTATAAATTTACCTATAAGAGGTGCTATCCAGAATTTTCGGGACTGGTGCTGCCATCTGGAAAGTAGTAGTAGTAGAACTTTGCACCGATAGGTGGCGAGACTAGTATATCTGATGAGTGAGAGTGCACAATTTGATGCAGCTGGGTTGATGTGTTGAGTTTCCACATTGCTTTCCATGATACTCTGTGTGTGGTGTGTGGCGATTTTACGATGGATCCGAGAATAGAACAGCGCGTGTGTATCAAATTGTGTGCGAACCCCGGGAAAAGTGCTACGGAGACCTTTGCAATGATTCAACAAGTGTTTGGGGAACACAGCATGAGCCGTATGCGTGTGTTTGAGTGGCATGCTCGGTTCAGGGCCGACCGTACAGACATTGAAGACGATGCCCACACTGGAAGGTCCGTTAACCGCACAACACCAGACATTGTTGCCAAACTTCAACAATTGGTTCGTGAGGATCAACGTCGAACCATTCACGATCTTGTTCATGAAGTGGGAATTGGTTACGGGACATCCCAACGAATTTTGACTTTTGAATTTGGCATGCATCGTGTCGCCGCAGAATGTGTACCAAAGACCTTGACTGCTGATCAGAAGACACAGCGTGTGGCAGTTTGCACGGAGCTTCGTCAGACCGTCTGATGATCTCACCTTCTTGTCATGGGTTATCACCGGCGACGACAGCTGAAAAGCAAGTTGAAAGGCCGTCGGTTCCCCAAACTGAGAGGATTCAAGAAGCATCGCTGGCGGTGCTAAACACCCTCAAAGAACAGAACTTCCAAGATACGTTTGTTCAAGTTTGGTAACAATATCTGATGTTGTGCGGCTAACGGACCTTCCAGTGTGGGCATCGTCTTTGATGTCTGTACGGCCGGTCCTGAACCGAGCATGCCACTCAAACACACGCGTACGGCTCATGCTGTGTTCCCTAAACACTTGTTGAATCATTATAAAGGTCTCCGTAGAACTTTTCCTGAGATTCGAACAGAATTTGACACACACGTGTTTATTCTCAGATCCATCGTAAAATCGGCACACACAGAGTATCATGAAAAGCACTGTGGAAACTCAATACATCAACCCAGCTGCATATAACTGTGCACTCTCACTCATCAGATATGCTAGTCTTACCACCTATCGGTGTAAAGCTCTACTATTACTACTTTCTACTAGATGGCAGCACCAGTCTCGAAAATTCTGGATAGCACCTTGTAGTTTAGATATTTTAGCTAATTTTTAGTTATATTTCGCGCGTTTGTTAGCTACTTTTTGAAGACAGTTGTTTTCAGTAATGCTGAAAATCTGCAGAAGTTAATGGAATAATAAGCAAAGACACTTTCCTGCAAGTTACGATCAATATCATCATCATATGTATTCTGCCAAAATTGGCAGGTCACTTGCTACAACTGAGAAGCTTGCTGCAAGACTTGCTCCACAGTATTCCTCTAACTTCTTCGATTTCACGTACAATTTTTCTGTTTTGATATCGTTTATTAATTGTAGTCTCCTTCACCCCTTCCCTTTCTTCCGTTGGACCGTACCCTCTAAAACGTCCCTCATAATACTGTTCCAATTCATCCTATGTTTCAACCAGTTTATCTTCCTCTTCTTACTTCTCGATAAACACCACCTTTACGTGTCAGGTCTGGAGTATTGCGTGCTACAGTGAAATTTAGAGCTATGTTGGCGGTAGTTCACTACCAGAAGGATCACCCTTGCCGAATTCGTCTAAATGGAGTTGCCAGACGAAGAGTGTTCAGAGAGAAGGCACCAGTTCTCCTCCAGCAGCCAAGTTGGCGGAAATAATAGTGATTGGTACGGCAACTTGGACATTTAGTCCCAAGCGTGGTCAGAGTGACTTTAACGGCTGGGGTACTGCGGGGTGGAAGGCTACGGGAAACCACCACTCTATTTTCTTTAGTTTGTTGACAGCAGAAAGATAACATAAGAATGAGAACGATTGATATAAATAGATATAAAAAGTGTTAATTAAAATTTGTTGTAGAAATAAATAACAAGTAATCGCAAACAAAATATTTTTAAAAAAGTTTTTTTTTTAAAAAAAAAAAAACTTTGTGATATTCTATCTTTATATGAGTCATAAGGGAGAAAAGACTGGAAATTATTTTTAAAAAATGGAAGCGTTGGATTACGAAATAGATTTGGTACCATTTTGTAAAGGCAGTGCAATTTTTCAACGTGCCAACAGGACAACATCTACTGCACTAGAAGTTCGAAACAGTTAAAATTATTTGCCTGGTGAACTGATACATCACATTCACTGACATCCCTGATTCGTGGTTCATTTAGCTGTTTTCGCGACTGTTACGAGAGACCGGGAAATAACCGGAAAAATGGAAGGAGTCCGAAACGAGAAGCATGAAGAAAGAAAGAAAGAAAGAAAGAAAGTAAAAGAAAAGGAAATGAAACATTGCCGTACAAGTTGTTCTCTAACAAATTAACCCAAAAGTTGATAGTTCATTTTTCTTTCTTTTTCCAGGGAGTCTTTGCTTCATTTCTTGACAACATGCTCAAGGAGACACTAATTAGCGTTTTACCTGGATATGAATTTCTTGAGAGATTAGGTTCTTAGAAAGGCTGGCAGGAAAACTTAGTTTGTCACTTTCCGCCTCCCTCCCCCTTACCCAGGCTAATCTCCACCCGATTCTCCATCACTACCAGCAAAACTATAACCGTTCCAACAAACCCCATACCAAAACCAAGATAGAAACGATGGAATGGAAAAAGGAAGATAAAGAAGTAGAAGACAAAGTGAGAGACAGGAAGAAACGAAAGTGCTGCTTGGTTGGTTAGTAAGTCGTTTGAGGCAGAAGAAGAAAAAAACCGTACGGGATTTCCGGGATTTCTACGGAGAATCTGTCATTTTCCCCAGATCCCAAAAGTCTATTAAGAAATTCAATCTGGAGGAAAAACATTTCTAAGACCTCTGGGTCTAATCTGGTCTCTATCCTCCCTTCTACTATATTCTTGTGTCGCCCCTGTTCCCCTTTTCCTTTCTAGGCCAATTCTTCCCTTTCCATTATCTTCTATCCCTCTCTTTTCCCCCAAAACCTCTTCTTTCCCCACCAATCTAATTACTCCATCTGTAGCCAATACCGCAAACCTAGCCAATTTAACGGACGATTACAGAATGGTTCCATCTTTCCATTGTATGTGTCAGTGTGTGTGTGCGTGTGTGTGTCATTTTACCCAAAATTTCGTTTTACTCGCTTTTGCCTTCACCTTCTGCTATTCTTGATTTAGAATTGAAGATGTACACATTCACAAACACACACACACACACACACACGTCTTCACATATAAAATGAAAATGGATTTTCCTTTATTTTATTCCTTCTATCCCATCTTTGCGTTCTTCTCCTCCCTCTCCGCCCCCGCCGTTTCTTTTTTGTAATACTGTAACTATGGAAAAAAAGAGGAAATTTTCGTTCCCATTTTTGGCCTGAAGATACTTGAGAGAAACATTTCTTTTTTTTAAGAACACGAAAGGATGGTAATGGACTTTCACTTCGTTTGATCAGAGAAATCAAAGATTGTCTTCAATCTTGCTTCCAGGACAATTGTTATGCCCTCGCTTCAATGTGTTTCAACTTTAATTTCTTTTCTTATTTGAATAGCGCAGCTATAGAAGAGAAAAGCCGATCAAAAAGATTTTTTTTACAAGAAGTTGTTTTACAGTTTCTTTGCTTGTTATCAAAATGTTTTTGGTTCGATGCCCAATAGGAATGTATCTGTAGAAATTCTATAAAGTTTGTAAATAATAGGAGAACACATTGCCGTAATCCATAGTGTGTTCTATACAGGGTGTTTCAAAGCAATATCGACAATGTTTGGGAGGTGTATCCTGACACCAAGATAAGACAAAAAGTATAGATCAATCTGGCTGCAAAAATGCTTCCTTTCGGAGTTATAGGCTGCCGAAAACATGTAAAAATGAATGTTAAAGATCCATAGCTCCAAAACTATGGTACCTAACATAGATGGGCCAAGACTTCACTTAGGAACTAGTACGAATGTGCTCTATCCAAATATCCATGTTTCAGAATCCTGCGGTACTTCTACAACAATTTTTATAGGGGTAGTTGGTTAGTATTTCAAATTATATGCCTAAAACCAAACTCCGTCTATTAAAAAAAAATGTTGCGTGAGTACCTTAGGATTCTGAAATATATATATTTGGATAGTGCACATATTAGTTCCTAAGTGAAGTCTTGGCCCGGCTAAGGTAGGTAACACACTTTTTGAGATATGAACCTTTAAAGTTCATTTTTTTCATGTTTTTTTGGTTAGTTATAACTCCGAGAGGAAGCATTTGTGCACCCAGGTGAGTCATACCTTTTGTCTTATCTTGGTGGCAAGAATCACCTGCAAATGTTATCGTTGTTGTTTTGAAACATCCTGTATGTAGAAACTATGTTTCAGGGGTAGGGGCAGTTCCATATAATTTTAGGGGTTCCTGGTTCGATAGCAGACTATGTGAGTTTGTGGTGGACAACTTCGTATTTCTGTGTTATCTCTTTTTTAAATCCACATTCTTATTCCGTCAGTTCCTTTACAATAATTGACTTTTATTAATAATTTTTCTTTAGCTTATAAGTAATAACTGTCTGACGTAACGCTATAAATTTAATTTGATTTTCGAAAATATTTCACCATTCTTACCAAAATTCGTTCAACGTTATACCTTCTCTGTTCTTGTTTGTTCAATTTCAGCGCTGTATTATAGCATTGAACGTAGATGGGACGTGAATCTATCTGTCTGATGAAGGCAACATGTTCAGTTATAAGTTTGAGTTTTACGCCCCACGCTTATGCCGGTTAGCGTATGGCTATTTGAGAATGTGTTACCTCCCACAGGGAACGCGGTCAAGGTGGCAACTCGGTAATTTTACTTTCACCAGAGTAATAAATCATACTGTGAGCCAGTCAGGGTTTCCGGGTCTTTTTTGCCAGGTCCAGGTCTATAATAGCAGAGTTCCAATACTCTGCACAAAACATCTTCCAAGTAGCTGTTTTTTTTCTAAAATCCCCCTTGCCTGGCAACACGTCTTTCCTTTTTGACGTTACTTTAGACATCTTTTAAACAGCAGGTGGTCTATTGTTCCGAAACGCACCAAATGCGCTCGAGCTGACTTTTTCTCCGCGTTTTTATTCCTTTCGCGTTTGCAGCACATTGTGATTAGCCATCCACATTTAAATACATGGTCAGCGTACGCTTGATCAATAAAAAACGCTTTTGCGAACGCTTATGAATAGCCACGGTCTTAGGCTAAAAGAGATGATGATGATGAGAATTGAATGAAATGGTGGAATGAAGAAAGTAGGAGGAAACTGGAGAGCCCCGAGAAAACCCACGTACACGGTATTTGTCCATCACAAATGTCACCTGGCGCGTGCTGGGATCGAACCAAGGACCTCATGCACCAAAGGTGAGCGCTCTACCACTGAGCTACCGCGGCCTTCAGTTATAATTTGCAGATACTGCCACACATTTATCATTTTTTGAAAATAAACGTTGCTTTGCTCAGCGATTTGTATTAGTGTAAATTATTAGTGTACATTATTAGTGTAAATTATTTAAGATACCAAAGCTAGTATGAACGAATTAGTTATCCGATAATGTCATCGAACATGAAAAATTTTGTACATAAAGGAAAACAATTTTTGTCGTTTTATGAGCGGTTTACAGTTTATAAATATAGTCAGTTGAAGCAAATATGTATATAAGTAGATATTGAACAATAACTCCCCTAATAGCAAGAAAGCTTTCGGCTAGTTGGCGCATGCTTGGCTTTTGGTTCTCTACACTTGTACATCAAGCGCATGCTTTAATACAATCTGCCTTTTGTTCTACTTGTAAGCGATGCTGTAGACCCTTTACAGAGCGTCATAGCATCGCTGGTCGTTTGTTGGCTATTGACTTGATTTGACTTGTAAAACGCTTGCGTCGAGTTTGAATGGAATACTGAATGCAAGATTGTCCCATGTAACTTCGTTACTGGAATCTAGCTAACGGCATACTTGCACGCTTTCCGATCAAGCTGGAAGCAAGCTTGGCTGACTTGCAATTCAAGCTTACACCAAGTGGTTTTCAAGTTGTCTCTTCTAGTAAGGTCGAGTCTCCTTAAAAAAAAAAAAAAAAAAAAAAAACACTCATTTATTGTGCAAAATATTCGTAAGTAAACAATTACCCATCTTCGTGTTCCTTGTGATGTGAATAATCTTGGTGTTACGAGTATTCAGAAAGATATTGCAGATTAGGGATGGTACCGAGACCGAGACTAGTCTCGGTCTCGTCTCGGTCTCGTCTCGAATTATCGAGACGAGACCGAGACCGAGACGGACTTCTATATACCGAGACGAGACCGAGACCGAGACGGACTTTTAAATACCGAGACGAGACCGAGACCGAGACAGACCTCTATAAATCGAGACGAGACCGAGACGAGACTTAGGTCAGTCTCGAAAGTCTCGGTCTCGTCTCGAATATTGATATTGATAAATACTAAAATTGCCTTCACTCAAAATTTGTTTCGTTGCTGTGTTAGATAATATGAGAACGCTTGACTGATGTACAGTGGCGTGTTTAGGGGTGGTTATCGGGCTCAAACCCCTCCCAAAATAAATTTGTGATAATTATTTGCATTGTACGTACAACGCAAATGTTTCTTACTCGTTCAACAAGCCTCTCCCGAAACAAAATCCACTGCTGGTGCAAATAGAATTCTCTCTCTCTCTCTCTCTCTCTCTCTCTATATATATATATATATATATATATATATATATATATATATGGTAGCGGTGCCCCCAAGTCCGCCCTGCATGGGTTCCCGGGGCCCAACTTTAATTTTAAATGGAAGCAAGGGGTGAGTGGTACCTCGTTCGATAGATCTTGAAAAACTAAAAAGCGTTGTGGCAAAAGATCTTTCATATCGGGCACTGTATTCAAAATGGCCGCCAAGACATGTTGCCTCTATCAGATACAGTAAAACGTGCAGTACCACTAATATGAAAACGGTTGAACATAAATGAACCGAACAAAAACTCAAATAGAAAATGTCATGTGGCACATCGACTGATATTGTCGCGGAGACTCCCAGAGCCACCCTTCATGGGGGCCCAGGGCGCAACTTCAAAATTGTAAATGGAAACATGGGATGAATGATACCTCGTTCGACATATCTTTAAAAACTAAAGAGTGCTGTTGCAAAAGATTGTTCATATGGGTCACCATTTTCAAAATGAGCACCAAGACATGGTTCCTGCATCAGGTAAAACGTCCAGTATCACTAATATGGAAACACCAGAACAAATATTCGAATAGGAAACCACAGAGGGTATTTATCATTCTATAACTCAGGAATGTTGCAACAGTCGAAAAGATGATTAGAGTGAAAGTGCCATAATGGAAAGAAAGAAATCTAACTCCTAGAAAATTATCGCTCCAACCTCACTCCGTAAGTGAGTGAAGCGCGAAGGATCGGTGAAATTGCAAATGAGAGCCTTAGTTTTTGCAAATTGTATCTACGAAACAAAGTTATTTGAAATGTGTTTTTTATAAGAGATAAATGCCTCTGTAATGGGATAAAGTATGTAAAATTCTTGTTAAATGGTATCTTCCATTTTGATTGCAGGCAATGGTTTGATGCAAAAATGAATCAACTGAAATGTGAAAGAAATTTGTCGGACAATGCAATTTTAGAACAATGTTTACAAACGTTGGTTTGTTCAACAGTCGTCTGCATGATATTGGTTCGCTTCTTTTCCTTCTATGTCTTCTTGCATGTGATAGAATATGTGTTTCACTGAGATGTCCACAGTTACATTCCGAATAACTTTCAACGGCAATTTTAGTTGTGATCCTTAGTAACGAAACGATGCAGATATGTCCCAAAAATCTTGCACGCAATGCGTTGATTTTTCAGGGGCGAAAGGCGGGTAAAATGTTGTTAAACTTGAATTTCACCTTATTTTTATTCACCTTATTTCACTTTATTTTTATTCATTATAGTACCAGTCATTTGTACACACAAGTGTTTCAGACAAACCATATCTATTGCAAATAAAAAGTGAGGTTCTCATTTGAGATTTTACCATTCATTCCCGCTTCTCCTACTTACGGACAGAGATCGGAAAGATCATTTTCTATCAATTCCTCTTTTGCATCATGTCAATTATACTTTAATAATCTTTTTTTCTGTTGCATTATATTCGAGCCGTGGAATGATAAATACCCTCTGTGCTTTCCTATACGAGATTTATTCTGTTCATTTATCTCCAACTATTTTCATATTAGGGGTCTAGTGGTACTGGACGTTTTATCTGATACAGGCACCATGTCTTGGCGGCCATTTTGAAAACGGTGACCGATGTGAAAAATCTTTTGCCACAACACTTTTTACTTTTTAAAGATCTATGGAACGAGGTATTACTCACCCCATGTTTCCATTTAAAATTTTAAAGTTTAGCCCTGGTACCCCATGAAAGGCGGCCCCGGGAGGCGCCGCGACAACACCATTCAGTGTGCCCCATGGCATTTCCTATTTGTGTTTTTGTTCGGTTCATTATGTTCAACCGTTTTCGAGATATCTCCGTGGAAAGATTAAAATGGGCCAAAATAGGCTATATATATATATATAGCCACGGACACAGCATATGATCAAGGGGGGGAGCTAAACCATGGTTTGCCGCTTTATCCAGTGTAAAGAAAGTAGGATTGAAGCCCATTTTATCCAGTGCATACCTGAGTGTTAAGGGGGGCTATAGTCCCTATAGCCCTCCCCTAGGATCTACGATATATATATATATATATATATATATATATATATATATATATATATATATATATATATATATATGCTGAAATTTTGTACCAAATTGGGAAATTCTTCTTGATACTCTGCAATATCACTAGATAAACAAGCAATGTTGCTAAAGCAAAATAAAGTTTTATTTTCTCAAATTGCGCTACGTAAAGTATTACATATTTCTAATTTACTTATTTAACAAAACCACAATAGCCCATACATTATATATGTAGCTTGGAAATCTCTAATAACTCAAATGGCATGGACGGTGTAATACGCATCAACTGTACCTTAGCGTCAAATACTGTGATCATGGTATAATATATTTCGGATGAATGAAGGAACAAATTTATAAGAAATGGAAAATTTAAATGTTTCTAAAGACTTTACTTCGAAAACGCGCTGACATATCACGTCTCATCATGCAGATGCTTCCAAAAGACTTAAATGCTTATAACGCCATCAGAGAAACCAAACACATTGGTAGTGATTGTTGTACTGCTTAAAATGACGCATTAACAGTTTTTGGTGGTTTTAATTACAAGTCACAGTTACATAATTTTAAGCAGTGTTACCAACTTAAATAGATAGCTAAATATTATTCTAAATATGTGCAAATAACGTAGATAAACTGCAAAATATTTTAAAATTACTCGTAATTTGTTTTATGGTGCAAGAATGCTTTCAAGAGACGATGTTTTTCATAGTCTTTGGGCTACTTATAATGTGAATGTTTAAATCTTCGTTCCAGCAATACATGTAAATGCAAATTGTAACTGAAATTAAATGTAACTGATACATTTTCAGTAACACTAGTTGTTCCTCCTAAGCCTTAGGCCTGGTGTACACTTTAGATTAAGACCGTGCTTAATTAAAAGTTCTAATTGCACCCTAATTACATTTCACTTGCTTTAGTTTGACCACCGACCACTTCAAACTCGATCCATACCATATAGCTATATGCAATTATTCAAGAACTTACAGTTAGTAATACACAGTGTTCACTTTTGTTTTGTTTTGTTTTAGTTTAACGTCCCACAGTTATGCTAGGGCGGCTAAAGGAGACGTGCAGCTAATGATTATAGTGGAATCCGAACCACTTCGGTCGTTCAACTTTATCCCTACCGGAAATCGAACTCGGGACCACGCGAACCGAAATCAAGAGTTCTAGCCGCTAGACCAAATGGGGGTCCTCACATTGGGTTGATTTAAATCATTCATTACTAGTTTGTTAGATCCGATGATTAAAAAGTAGCGTGTCTGTACTCCGAAAGTAGCGAATTCGAACTATTTGTAGCCCAAATATATAGAAATGAATACTGATGGTGCTAATGAAATGATTTAATATGAGCTGGAAAGTGTGCTGGACGTATTGCAAGAAGAAATTATGATCGACGGACGAAAACAATTCTAGACTGGATACCACGAGACAAAAACAGCCTAGGAAACCTCCGCATACAAGAAGGTGTGACGAAATCAAGAGCCACTGAGGAGTAACCTGGAAAAGAATTGCCCAAGTTAGATAGTTGTGGAGAAGAATTGGAAAGACCTTCATCCAGCAGTGGATTGATAATGGTTGATTATGATGACGGTGATGATTTTATTATATCTGGACCTCGGAGGTAAACTAAACCAAGTCATAATTTCGTAATTTTACAGAAGCGAAAAACCGGTTCCTCAACTAAGACTAAATATATAACTTTTACTAGGTAAGGTAGGGTAAAAATGGATCCAAAATTTAATGAAAATCATAGAGCGAAAAAAGTACGGTGTATTTTTGACTGTTCAATCCATCATGTTACAGCAAAACTACGAAGAGTAATACAAAAGAAAACTAGAAAATTAAGAATCACTTGTTTTGGCGAGTGAGAAAAAATAGATACAGATAACTCGAATTACCTATATACTTATATAATATGTATGTCCATGTTTCGCAACTAATTTTCAATCAATATAAAATTTCAACGTAATAAACGCAAGATTAGTTTTCTCGAATAAAGATAGCATGCACCATTGAGAGCTCAAGAATAAGATTAATCTATATTACGGCACTGGATATGTGCTTACGTAATGCATTACAATCTTATGAACTTGTATAAGAACAGAATGCACTTAAAATGAGACGCGAACTATGCGAAACATCGGACTTTGAATCTAACTTGTTTTGTGATCCAACTCGAGACCTCACATAGCAAAGATGAGTGTAGTAGCTCCCACCACAAGGTTTAGGATGTTCGTGTTATAAAGTGTCAATTAAACACGGAGATGTGAAACGCTAATAAAGCATTTCATCAATTTCAAACAAAATACGTATATTCTAGTAATAATTTACCCTATTTGTTAAGATAATGAACGTTATATTCTGTTTTTAAAATTACAGTCAAAGCAGAATGTATTGAATAATGAGAAATTGTAAAGTTTCAATTTCGGTACGATTAAATACATTCGTGCTGCTATGTGTTGCGTTATCCGTTAGGAGGTATTGAACAATTCTGATTCAAAGGAAGGAAATAAACTACTGTATAGTACTGGAGTTAATTTAATAGAGTTTAATTGTATAGGCAGTTCTGAGGCTATTTGAGACAAAGTCTATTGCTGAAAGTGAAATATTGGTTCTATTATGGTTTTAGGGTGATATACCCACTGATCATTGAACCTGGAAAGCATTAGCACTAGCAAATTAGCTATGAAGAAGTACACCATACCATAATTCTGTCAAAATGAAAGGAAAAAATAACCGGAAACGACAGACTGTACGAGAATAATACTTTCACTATTTTAATTTCATACTATTTATTTCGAGACTTTCGAGACGAGACCGAGATTTGGTACTCGAGACCGAGACCGAGATCGAGACAAGCATCTGTTGACCGAGACGAGACCGAGACCGAGACTGTGATTTTTTACTCGAGACGAGACCGAGACCGAGACCGTTATTTATCAACCGAGACGAGACCGAGACTGTACAAAGTCTCGTCTCGTCTCGTCTCGATACCATCCCTATTGCAGATATACATAAAAATTTCTATGTTCTCCGTGACATATGGACACTCTGGTATTAGCATCAACTTAAAATGAAGAATGATATGGCGGAATTTATCATGCCATGTCCTAAAGGAAGTATTGTAGTTTTATTGATAAAGTAATTCTTTGAAACAAGCCGTACACATGAGTTCTAACTTCCTAACTGAGAAAACATTCATATTGAATTAGAGTTCACAGAAACAAATCATTATTATTCTTTAATGTTTTGAGAGTTTACAAATACTTTAGTATTTCATATTTGCGAATCTCTTCCTCTCTTACGGAAATGGATTCTCTTGTGCCCACATCAGCATTCTGTCTTTCTCAAAGGGTTGGAACAAAGGACATGCGGGATCAGACATTCGTCAAACTCTCATTCGTCAGACCCGGCGGGAGCTCATGTGGTTCGGATTCCACGTTAATCAGTAGGTCCACGTCTCATATAGCCTCGCTGCTGAACGGGACGTTAAACTCAAAATCAACTCATTTTCTCATTATACAGAGGGCGCGGTGGCTGAGTGGTAGAGCATTCACCTCCGGTGGCTGGGGTCCCTGGTTCGATCCCAGTTCTTGCAGTATGGACTTTGTGATGGACAAACACCGTACTCGTGGGTTTTCTCGGGGTTCTCCCGTTTCCTCCCACTTTCTTCATTCCACCTTTTCATTCATTTCTCCTTTAGCCTAACCGGCATAACTGTTAGACGTAAAACTTAAAGATTTCATTTTATTTCTCATTATACAGTCAGACATGCAGTCATTTATACAGTCAGTCATTCACCTACTCATATTCAAGCCTCTGAAGAGTCAGTTTTTCATCTTGACAGAATCCAGTGTGGTACGTATTGAGGTCTATTGCTAAGACGCTACTTTACGCTCACTCACAAAAGTCTTACAAATTGACAAGTCATGAATAAGTGCTTTATGATGTCTGTTAATCACGCGCTAACTGTATACGTTTTACCATACGCTATGCACTTCTACTACAAACATTCAACTTTTAGTTTATACCATGATGGGTTAATTAGAATAAGATACGAAATTCGGTTTAAAAGTAACGGACAATCAACCTGTTGCTCGGGAACATATTTTGAAACATTTCGATTTTGTTTCAACGTATATAGCTATTCAACTAAATTTGTACCAATGTTAATCAATTTTATGCGTTCATTAATTTTAAGCTACTTCAAACCAGCATTTAAATCATTACTTCTTTCTTTATTGGCAGTTTTTAAAATAAATTACTTGCTATAGTGATCGCAAGGAATCGTGAAGTTTGACCTACGTTTACCAATTTCATCACCGAACAGAACGCGAGGGTATGTCCCGGCAGGCACGTAGCCAGGATTTCGTGAAGGGGGGGGGGTCCGTGACATGAAATACTATGGTCATCACAACAGGGGCTCAATCATTCTAAACTATTTTACTGGAACATATATTGATTCGTTCAGCCAGAATTTCGTAACGGGGGGGGGGGACGTGACGTGAAATTCTGAATGCCCAGGAGCTAGATCAATCTAAACTATTTACTATCAGCATATTTTGGTTTGTTAGGAGAATAAAATGAGGATATGTTGATAAGTATTTTAATAACAAACTATGAGAAATCTCGAGTAAAATAATAAAAAAAAAGTGCTGAAAAAGATTTTACAATTTTACATCCTTCCTCTGTTCATTCAAATATAACAATTTTCCTTCGTTATGACCCCAACTATTATAAAATGTACGTATTCACTATTACAAAAAGAACATACTCAATAATGTCTTGTAAAATATTTTACAATATCTGCGTTCCTTTCTCTGTTGAATCAAATGTTAACAGAACTTTCTTTCCATATAAATTTTAGTTTTTGTTATTCCGTCAACTACTGTCTGTTCCAATGGCAGGTTAAAGGAGCAGTAGAAAATTGTTTTTGAAATAACATGTTTGATACCGCAAGGATGCGATAACGAAAATTTATGATAAAAAAATGTCCTATGTCCACGTTGTTACACAACGGTAGTATACTTCCGGAAGCTTGAAATCTCCCTTGAAATCCCTCTGACTAGTAGCAGAAATTCTGATAATTCCGTAACTCTTCTAGAAATTTTGAGAATTCAGTAACTTTTTTAGAAATTTCAAATTACCTTACTCTTCCAGGATATCTCGCTCACCTCGCTAACATGTATTTCAAAAGAAAGAGTAACCGAAAGCTTCTTGATTTTTAAAATTTTTTAACGCGATCCTTCTTTTTCTCATTTCATTTTTCAACTTTCCTTATTTTTTTCATTTCTGGTCTCGAAGGGGGGGAGTCCGGACCCCCTGGACCCCCCCCCCTTGGCTACGTGCCTGGTCCCGGTCGTCAACTCTTACCCATAATATTTTGTCAGTCTCGTCTCTCGCACTATATGGAGAACATCTCCTGAGAGTACAGTGTTGTTGAATTGCCGCTAAGCTCCGTTTTGTTTATTTTTGTTGTTGTCATTGTTTTATATTTATGATATTATTGTTACCGTTTAATTCGCAATTATTGTTTGTGTTTGTATAATAGTTCTTTAAGTGCTGTTTTTTCGTCGCTGTTTGCCATGCTTCTAAGTTTGGCTGCATTGTTGTGCATTTCTGCTCTTGCATTTTTTCTCACGTGTGCGTTCCGAAGGCAGCTTCACGAATCGTCCCGAATTCTTTCGATGCATCGCACGTGAGGGAAAGCAATTCTATTAAGCGTGTAGAACCCAGGCTTCACGAGTCGTCGCAGTAAGAGATTTCTTCAATTTTCTATTTAAAGTATAAAGAAAACTTCATATGTGGTACACCAATACCTAATTTTTAGACTAGCGAGTGCATGCTCGGTACCTCAGCCATACGGTAGCTGTTAAAATAGCGAGTACGTACTTGGTCTTTTAGTTCGTAGACAGGGATGGACCAAGGGCCGGGCAATCCGGGCGACTACCCGGGGTGCCAGTCACGGAAGGCGCCAAAACGAGCCTCAAAAAGTAGAGTTTCATAGTATTAGGGGGGGGATATCGACAAATAGAGAGATAAGATGTAGAAGAAAGAGTGGAAAGGGAATTGGACTGTTTATAGCCTGCATGTTGTTTGTGAATGTTGCCAGCCAATGAATGTTATTGGACTTTATGTATATTAATCTTGTAAAATAACTCCTGATGTTATTAATATAACAAAACTTACAATATAGCAATAATCATGACACCATTTGTAATATTCAATAACTATTCGATCTTATAATATGGTTTTTCATTATTGCTTATCTTCAGGATTAGCGCGGAGTTACAACCACACACACATTTTCTTCGGGACTAAAAGTACAAGCTCTCGCAGTATTTAATAGTAAAGAAAGCACAAATGTCGTTAATAAGAAAGAACAGACATCAAACAAGACATCTTTTCATTAATATTAACAGGCAGTTACTGAAAGACCATTCCTCAAGGTGTTATAGCACATTATGTAGTCCTACTTTAGTCAACTTACTTTATTGCTCGAAGCGCCATCTGGTAACTATGTTGTCAATTACCCAAACTACTTGATCTCGTGTCTCTACCAATATATACATATTGCGTTATTACATAGTATCTTATGAAAGGAAACGCTAGCACAAGAGCCTTTGCATCTAAATTAGCTCTCCAGTCAGCTACACACATGCTTCTCTGTGTCAGGCGCTGATGTCGATTTAGCCTTTGACATAGTAATTTGATTGGCCGTTGCAAGAGCTCTTCTGATTGGAATACAATGAACACTATATATGTAAATGCAGAATAAAGGGGATATTTTTTTCTCACACAAATAAATTCAATCAGAAATAGAACTTATAGGGAGTAGTACGGTATGCGTGTGACAGTGTTAACAACATGTGTGTTAATGCTAGGTGCATTACGACACATGCCTTTGTTGGGAATATGTGTGTTGTTGTTAGTGGAAGACAAACACAAACTAACGTGTACGTGAATTTTCTCAGAGTAATCCCGTTTCCTCCTGCATTCTCGTTCCACCATTTCCTCCATCACTCACTTGCCTTAATCCTTTTGGTATTTTAGAACTTTAAAGGTAAATTTTAGTCTTTCAATGAAGTAGCTACTGCTTCATCACTATTTAATATAATCTAAAATTTTTGTTTGTACCTGATTCTCTTCAGAACAAAGTAACCTTTCGAAACCCAGTTAGCAAAAATGACTTGCAACAAACTTGCAGCAGATTTGCAATTCAAGTCTGGCAAACTTGCAGCAGACTTGTGTTGCAAGTCTGCAAGTTTGATGCAAGTTTAATGCAAACTTCCTAGTTGGCGCTCTTCGAACTTGCAGCACGCCTGCAGTGCAGGTGTATGGTAAGTTTGCAGAGCAAGTTTGTGCAAGGGGTTTACTTGCACAGTAAGTCTACTGCAAGTTTCCACTTGCACTGCAAGTGCACAGCAAGTTAGTGCAGGTTTGACGCAAATCTATGCAAGGATACCACTTGCACTGCAAGTCTACAGCAAGTTTGTGCTAAGTCTTCTGCAAGTATATACTTGCATTGCAAATCTACAGCAGGTCTTCAGCAAGTGAGTGTAGCAAGTCTTCTGCAGATATACAGTATACTTGCATTGCATTGCATACCTTTTACAAACTGAACACTTACTGTATACTCACAATCACACACAGTATATTTTTCTCAACAACTGTGTCAAGCAATACACATTTAAAATATAAATTGTCTCTACATACTGAATACTTACGTAATTATCTTAATTATCCACTTGTTTTAATGCTTCACATATTTCGCACCTACTACAAATGGCGACCTGGCGGTGAGATTTCTAAGATTAGACTTTTGTGCCACCTGTTGGTAAAAACTAGAACTGACACACTTGTTATAAAGTTGCAGCAAGCCTCCAAGGCAAGTAAAATCTAGCAAGTGAAAATCAAATTACGACATTTGTGGGTAACTCTTTCAAAACGCCTGCAGCAGATGTACAGTGCACGGAAAGTCTAGCAAGTTAAAATGAAATATAGTGAAAGACTTGCTGCAAACCAACATGCTATTAGGGAAGGGGAATTAGAATGTTCATATCATATACCTGAAAAGGGGAATTGAAGGAAGAGAATTTTAAAAGAATCCACACGTATGGTATATACAGAACATACCATAAATCCCGAAAGAGTTAATATCTCACTTAGCCTAAAGGATATAATCGTGGGAAGTTAAACTAAACGATTTCATGTCATTTCAACTCAGAATCTTCTAGTTCACTGTGTAGTTTTCAATTCTTTTCTTTTAATTGAGCTTAGCTTTAAGGCTCTATAACACATGGACCTACAGCTTAACATGGAGTCCGAACCACATTATCTCCCGCCGGTAATTGAATCCGAGTCTTCCAAATACAAGACGTATACGCTTACCGCTTAACCAGTAATTTCTTTTACATATACAGTATATAAGCATGCCCGTAGGAGTCTAGAGGGTCTAGGGGGTCTAGGAGGCCGCCCTCCCCTAAAGTTTTACTGTCCTCCCCTAAAATGTTCACGGTAGGCTTGCAAATGAACTATGATATGGTTGTATCGGGCCCCCCTACATTTTTGGGCTGGCTACCTGCCTGTATATAAGTTTATAAATATACGATACGTTTAAGAAGAATAAAGCTTACTTATGGCGGTTATTATACTGATTGGCGTTATAAAAATTCATCTTTGTTGATTTTTATCGAAATAATTTGACTTGAAGCATTTCATTTCCTTTAGGTTGATGTAGTTTATCTATTATTACATAAAAAATTCCCGAAATGTTGTAGTTTGGCATTTCCGATGCAACTCAATGAATTTTGTACAATACAGGCCCTTAAGTTGCCTAATTCTCAGTTTGACTGTATGAACACGTCATAACAGATAGTATACAAGTAGTATACTGTAGTTGAAGGGAAGAATGTATGGTGATCACTTCGTGCAATTTCACAGATCGAGCAACGCGTAAACATTAAGTTCATGTGCAAATTGGGCAAAAACTGATTCAGAGAGTTTGTTAGCCTTAAAAACAGTTTAGCACCAACGGTGTTTGGCTCGTCTCAAAGCTAAAAATGATCTTTTGCCGTTTCGCGAATGTAGAAGAGATCAAAAGCAAACGCGAGGGCTGAACTTCCGAAGATACTAAAGAGGCCTTTCGTTGGTGTTTCCACCAATTGCAGGAGCTATGCAATAAGTATGTGTGTTCCGAATTGCCAATTTTGAAGGCAATTAAGTAAATGTATACTTATATAATGTAAATAAAGAGCTACAATTGAATTCCGGGAAAGAGCTACAATTGAATATATATCCACCGACAAACTTTGGGAGGCGATTCCTTATACGAAATGAAAGAAAAAATTCTAATAAACAAAGGCCGAAAAATGCCTCCTTTCAGAGTTATGATCCATTGAAAATTCGAAAAATCCTTTTTCAAAACTCCCTGACTTAGAAACTATAGGACCTATCCCAAGCGGTTTAAGGAATTACACAGGAACTGGTATACGCTCTATCTAAATATCAATGTTTTAGAATTGACCGGTACCAGCGAAACGAACGCACCACTAGTACTTAAAGGAGTATTCCTATACTTCAGCTTCCTTTTTACAGTTCCTTTCACCGATAACGGAGGATGGTAAAATATGGATATTTAGATAGAGAACATACAAGTTCCTGTGTAATTCCTTAAACCGCTTGGGATAGGACCTATAGTTTCTAAGTTAGGGAGTTTTGAAAAATGATTTTTCGAATTTTCAATGGATCATAACTCTGAAAGGAGGCATTTTTCGGCCCATGTTTATTAGATTGTTTTCCTTTCATTTCGTATAAGGAATCGCCTCCCAAAATTTGTCGGTGGATTTACATACCACCCTGTATATATATAATCCTTGGACAGTATTATTATTATTAGTATTAGTATTATAATTTGAAGATTTTTTCTAAAATAATAAATTCTCAGAATCGCTTGAAATTACATGCTGATATTAATTCAGTTTATCCATGGTCCACCCAGAATACACTACCTTTGAACATGAATAAAACCAAAATTATATCGTCTTCTAGGAAAGCGAATGGATCTCCTGTTTTTCATATTTAATCAATCATCATACAATACAAGTTGTTTCAACTAATAAAGATTTAGGTGTTATGATGGATAATAAGCTATTATTTGATCAACATAGTTTTATTATCGTATCAAAAGCGTTTATTAAATCTTGCGCTTATGAAATGGCTTTCTAAAGACTTTAAAGATATTATAACCTGTAAAAATTTTATAGTGTGCATATGTTCGATCTCATCTGGAATATGTAACTTTAATATGGAACCGAAATCTTGTTAGTATTGCTCAAGTTCTTGGGTCAATTCAAATCTATTTTTTGGACTGGCTTAGATTCAAATGTAATTTGAATGAGATGACTATTGGGAAGATTCTCGCTAGGCTACATTTGCTCTCTCTTGATGTTAGGAGAAATCTGAGGCAACTAAGACTTATTTACGATGTAATACATTCTAGGGTGAACCTAATTAAACAGCTATATATTAGAGTTCTTTCGCATAACCCCAGGGACTATCAATCTATTTTATGTAATAACAAATTAATTGATGCTCCACTATTTATTAGTGTAGAGAATATAAACAAAAAAATCTCTGGAAATCGATCTATTCAATGTAAATTTTGCTCTAGTTGAAAAACAATATCTAGAATGCGTTCTCAAGTAAATACCGTATATAAATTTGCCGTTGTTCCGTTTGGTATATTGTCTCTTAAATTCCAATTTTCTTTTGTTTGATGTATCTACTAACTAACTAACTAACTAACTCTATGGCCTATGGAACCCGGAGGTTCAGTGCCGCGTTCACAAAAGCTCTCCACTGACTTCTATCCTTAGCTAATTGCATCCAGTTTCTACTTTGTATTCCTATCTCTGCGAGATCCTTCTTAATATTGTCCTCCCATCTGCGCCTAGGTCTTCCTAATGGTCGTTTTCCTATGGGTCTACCAGTCAAGACTTTGAAAGCGTTTCTATTTTCTTCCATTCTAGCTACATGACCTGCCCACCTAAGCCTCCTAGACTTGACGACCCTAACAATGTTGGGTAAACCGTATAAACTATGTAGTTCCTCGTTATGAAGTTTCCGCCATTCCCCATTCTCGTTCCTTTTGGGTCCGAATATTCTTCTCAGGATCCTGTTCTCAAATACTTTCAGTCTATGTTCTTCCCTCAGAGTAAGCGACCATGTTTCACAACCATACAGAAGAACAGGCATGATTATCGTTTTATATATTTTAAGCTTCAAATTCCTCGACAGAATTCGCGACGACAAGAGATTTTGAACCGAATAGTAACACGAATTTCCTGCTTTTAGTCGACATTTAATTTCTTCGTGAATATGATTTTCGTCTGTTAATATTGATCCTAAATATTTGAAAGTATCCACTTTATCAAAAGCATTATTTAATATTTTAACGCCTCCACAATTTGCCGTATTACGGTCCCGACGCACTTCCATGTATTTAGTTTTCTCTGCATTTACTTCTAAACCCATGTCCCTGCAAGCGTTTAATAATATCTCTGCATTTATTTCTACTGTTCTCCTATCATCCCCTATTAAATTTACATCATCAGCATATGCCATAACCTGGTGAATGCCGTTCAACTCTAGGCCCTGGTTGCTATCTTTGATTTTCCTTATGGCGTATTCCAGCACAAAGTTAAATAATAATGGCGACAACGCATCTCCTTGTTTCAGGCCATTTTCGACGTGGAAGCTCGTAGACAAAAATTTTCCTACCCGGACTTTACTTTGGGATTCACTTAAACATATCTTAATTAATCTAATTAGCTTTCTCGGGATTCCAAGTTCTGTAAGAACGTTGTATAATGTTTCTCTCCTAACCGAGTCGTAAGCCTTTCTAAAATCAATAAATAGTTGATGTACCGGGGTATTGTATTCCCACTTCTTTTCGAGTATTTGGCGAATGGTAAATATTTGGTCGATAGTTGATCGATTTCGTCTAAATCCGCACTGATAATCTCCAATAATTTCATCTGCGTATGGGGTCAGTCTTGCTAACAGAATATTTGAAAGGATTTTATAGGATGTTGACAGAAGAGAAATGCCTCGATAGTTATTACAGTCAGTTTTGTAGCCTTTCTTGTGAATTGGAACAATGATTGATTCTTTCCACTCTTGTGGCAATTCTTCCTTGTCCCAGATAAGGAGAATGAGTTTGTGTATTTTGTTCCACAATTTTTCGCCTCCAGCTAAAATTAACTCAGCCGGAATTTCATCTACACCCGGAGATTTGTGTTTCTTCAATTTCTTTATAGCGGCTTCCCCTTCTATTCGATTGGGTTCTGGAATATACGGTTCTGCGGTGTGTATCTCCTTTTCTCCACGCACATTAGTTTTTGGCTGCGTGTTCAACAAATCGTCAAAGAAATCTTTCCATCTATTTAAGAGGCTATCCGTATCGGTGAGAACTGTTCCGTCAGATTTCTTTAATATATAAGCACGAGGTTGATAGCCTTTCTTAAATTCGCTGATCCCCTTATACATGTCCCGAATATTTTTATTTTTACTATTATCTTCAAGTTCCTTAATTTTAGCTTTCAAAAAATCCCGTTTCTTTGTTCTAAAAGTTTTGGAAGTTTCCCGCCTGATATCTGCGAAATTTTGTGTAGTTGTTTCATTCGGATTTTGTAGCCACCGTAATTTTGCCTGTTTTCTCTTCTCTGCTAGTTTAATGCATTCTTGTTGATGTATCTACTCATAATTTAATATATACTTGAATGGAGATTATGTTGAAATTTTATTTTGTAATCTAAGCTTGTATCAAGTTCGTGTATAACATATAATTTTGTATCTGATTGAAATATTTTGATGTACCATTTTTTAAAACTTGTTTACTTGGTTTTATTTTGTATTTACTTTGATGTAATTCTCCCTTGTATGTTCTTGGTTTTGCCAGTATTGGCAGGTCCCTAGCTACAGAGATCCCATAATAGAAATCATTTACTTACCTTCGGTATGAGATTAAGACTCGCCCGCACCGATAAACCACTCGCCCCGGGCGAGTGGACGAGTGGTTATTTGCATCCCTGCGCTAACGCCTTCGTCTTCACGTACGATTTTTCTGTTTTGATACAGTCCACCAATTGTAGCCTTCTTCGCCCCCTCCCTCTCTTTCTTGCCACCATAATATCTATCATATCCCTCATAATATCTCTGCAGGCCTGTAGCCAGCCCAAAAACGTAGGGGGAGGGGCTGAAGTTAGGGGGCCGATGCAACCATATTATAATTCATCACCATATTATAGTTCATTTCCTAGTCTACCGTGAAATTTTAGGAGGGCAGCCAAAATTTAGGGGGGCGGCCCCCTAGACCCCCTGGATACGGGCCTGTATCTCTGTATATAAAAATGAAAGTGACTATGTTTGTGACTTAATTCCTCTCTTGAACCACCCGACTGATCTCGTTCAAATTTTTAACATAAATGAGGTTCGGGCCCGGAATGGTGTTTATTATTTCACTTTTACGGTGTAACTTATAGGAGGGGGCGATATTAGTGTTGAATTTACAGTTTTCGGGGTCGCTGAGACGAACAGTGACCCTTCCGATGCCGTTTAAATCCAAATTTAGGCCCGCAAGTTGGAGCACGGGGAGGGGAAAGATATGCATAAATGAACGAAAATGACAGATATCAGAGAGCGCTTCAGTAGTAGTAAAAACTGACTAACGGAATATATTATTAATTTTTCTTATTTTAATCCAGCGAAGGTGGTAATTGATTAAGCTAGTAATAGCTATAATTTTTTTTCTAAAAAGTAAATTTTAATCTTAAACTAATATATCATATTGTCTATGCTGTGCATTGGCACTTCGCCTGTATCTCTGTTTCAAGATACACATTACTATGAATTTGATCATAATAGATGGCATGATTATATCACAGAATCAACTTTATCTTAGAAGTAAATCGTTTGAGTAGATTTTCTCGAAATCTAGGCATAAAGATGTCTCATGTATCTCAATTCGATGCAATGTATTAATTGCTACATTTTTATCTTCCTTGGATGATACTTTTCCGTTAATCGCTAGCAATATTGTAGAAATTTTCAAACAAAACAGTAAGCAGTTTATTATGAAGTAAATTTTGAGGGTCTTCACATTTGTGTTCAAAAGAGACACAAAATACGTTTGTTTTCGAACCGGTTCACGGGATGCTGACCAATGATGACAGCGTCGTGGAGCTTCGTACAGGACCCACATTTCATCACATGTCAACACGCTGTTCAGAAATAGCTCCTTCCTCAGACGAGACTGAAGAAACACAGGTGTCTGCTCGTGTTGCCTTCTTTCTCGGAGTCAAATCATGTGGGACCCACCGACCCAAATTGTAGTGCTTCCCAAGTTGATGGAGGTGCTCCCGAACGGTTTCTCCACTCACACTGAATTGTAGTCCCATTTTCTTACATGTCTAGCCACTGTTCGCCTTAATTGCTGCCTGAAGATTTTCATTTTGTACATGTGTTGGTCTTCCGACACGTGGTGTGTCTTCGAGTGTTTCGTCACCGTCCTTAAACTTGTTAAATCACCGCTGCACTGTCCGCGTAGTCACAACACCTTCACCAAAGGCCTGGTATATCTTTCGCTCCGCTGCAGCGACGTTTGACTCCAGTTTAAACTCGTACAGCATACACGCTCTTATGACGCTCTGTGGAGGTCCCATATTCATTCTGTCCTTACGGAAGTTGACGGTGTAACTGAACTGCCACAACCAGCTAATATGTAGAATATATCCACACCAACAACTGACTTTCACCGTATCTCCATTCGCGTTCAACTCACGGTGTGAGTGCTAATTGAACACAGACCTCCAGAAAAAAGCGACAGAGCTTTCTTGGTTACCTTTATAACATCGGAAGTGCTCAAAATCTAAAAATAGCTTCCAAACAATGATTTAAGTTATGGAAAGATTTGGAATCAAAAGAACTAAAGCACAGCTTCCTTTTGGGAATAAACTGAATACATAATTGATATTGCATATCATTCTTCTCTGACTCGTCGTCCCTTACAAAGGATTGGATTCACCCCCAAGGGAAAATCTCAAAACTTTTCTTTAAGTTACGAGCTGGATATTGTAAGGTCAACATATACCATTTTATAGATCTTAGATTAAGCTACAAAGAAACACGTCTAAAATTGATTTTTCTAGGCTAACGGCACCGTAGTTATTGTGGCAGTAATTTGAAAGGGACTGAGAAACAAGAAACATATCTCCAAAGATTATACTTTAATCTCTACATTAAGCCTCGTAGCTACGAAGTAAAGTACAATTTAAGTCAAATTTTACGCATCCACAACAGTTGCACCTGTATTTAATTTGCATACTAGGTCTTTTCGCTTGTCCGTAGAGGTCTCTTCTTTAGCTGGTCAGAGAGACTCGTAGTTCTTAAGAATGGTTTCCTGAAGTGTTCACAAGTATACCGCCCACTTCCGAATTTACCCCTATAACTTTTAACCGATCATATTACAAAAAAAGGTGACCGAACCATTTTGGTGGCTTAATTCAAGATCTTTCCTATGGTGCATTGAATTATCGACGTAATGATTAAAGCCAAACACTTGGCCTAACAGCACTTTGTGGGCCTGAGCCGCTCGAATGCCATCTGTTAGAGACAGGCTTAACAATGTCCGGACTATCGACGTAAATGCGGTGAGCGTGCTGCGTCGCTCTATCTCTAACAGCGTATCAGGAGCTTTCTAGAGCTAGTAGCCGTCACGTCTTTTATTATTTTCGTGACTCCCCATTTTGCCTCACGACGCTGGGTAGATGCCAAAACTGGGAATCACCAATCGAATCGAATCTGGGACTAGACGAACGTGAGTCCAAAGTTCTAACCATTATGCTACAGTGTCCTCTCGATGTAATGATTAGTAATAGGTATATGGTCATTTAAATGAACCTGTCTGTCTACATAGCGGCAATTTTGAAGAGGTTACCACAGAGGCTCATGATCTTTTATCAAGTATTCCCTGGCGGTTATTTTATTCGTTCACATAACATAAACAGTAGTACAAAGTGGCACATTGGTGTTTGGAAGTAAAATGTTTTAGTGAAATTTTCATTAACTTCACCGAGTAAGACCAGCTAATAAATACACAACACAATACAGTTAGTCACCGTTACAAACATGACACAGGTGAAGTGAAGTACAGATAACAAATCACAAGGACGTAGAATGTTAGTTGGGACGAGAGTGTTAATCTTCTGCTCTGGGGCTACTCGGAGCGGGTTTAGATACTTGGAACCCTGTTAATTAATGACACAGGGATGCATTGATAAAATTACATGCAATGAATGAAGGGCTCCAATAATAAATGCGACGACATGGGTTATAAAGATCAGTGGTCTCATCAAGTTTATGGATAGCAAGATGATCTATTGGTGAATAAACATAACGTGGTAAAGAAGGTGTCTGGTTTAAGAGTTCATGAGGAATCGGAGGAGCATCTGATATGTGGCGTTGAATGTAGCGAGAGCGGAGGCTGTACATATGACGTAAGAGTTTTGGTATTGTTGTGCGATGACAGATTTCAGGAGTCAGTGTGCATGGCTGCTGCAATGAATAAGCAAGGCGCAAGACAAGGTGTTCCAAGATCTGTAACTTGTCATAAAACTTTTGAGCAGAACGTATAAAAACTTTACATGTATAAAGAATGATTTTGGTGATAAGACCTCAATAATTATTACTGCTTTTCACATTGCATTACTTTTCTTTCATTATTACAAGCGCCGTTGTCAAGTACACCCTGTTTCAAAAAGAATATACGTATTTCGAATGCATATATTTATTAAACTTTAAGACATACGAACATGAAATTTTACACACATATTTACGAACCTCTCAAGTTCAAATTGCAGTTCAAAATTCAAATTATAGATGTTCAATATGTTCTCCATCAGCGACACGAACAATATCACATTCATACTCGAATTCCTTCCATACTCGGGCAAGCATGTCCTGCGTCACTGATGTTATGGCAGTACGGATCCGGTTCTTCAAGTCTTCCAGGCTCTGTGGGGGTGATGGTACATAAGCGTTGTCTTTAACGAAACCACACAGGAAAAAGTCACAGGGTGCCAAGTCCGGTGACCGTGGAGGCAAAAGTGTTATCATTGTCAATAGCATCCAGAATCTCGTTACAAATTGCCACATGTTTGCGTTTGTCATCAGGACGCAGAGCTTGTAACAGCCGTAACTTGTAGGGCTTCATAACCAATCGACGTCTCAAAACACGCCAAATTGTTGTTGTTGGCACTTGTAACTCCCGACTGGCACGACGAGTTGATTTTGAAAGGCCACGTTGGAAAGCAGTTTGAATTCGTGTAACATTTTCTTCAGGAACACGAGGGCGGCCAGGACTCTTTCCTTTACATACACATCCTGTATCTACAAACTGTCGATACCATCTGCGAATGTTCCACCCATTCGGAGGATCAATTTGGTACCTCAAACTGAAACGTCTTTGCACTGTAATCATGGAATTGCACTTGGTAAACTCGAGAACACAAAATGATTTCTGCTGCGGAGTAGCCATTTTAAACATATGACGGTTACCAAGCAAAATAGAGATAACTGACATCTATCGGCTATTAATAATATAAACTAGACTATGTATACGTTTCTCCAATGTCCGAGCCGAGGCACAGCGATCGATATTTTGGACAAAATAATTGTTTGTAATACGTATATTCTTTTTGAAACACCCTATATCAAGAAACAATACAATATATCACATGTGGGTGCGCAATGATAACAGAAACTGAATGCAAGAAAAGAGACAATAAATTGGGAAAAAAATTATATATCAAGAAAGAGCAATGAAACAGAAAGTAATGACAGAAGTAGTATTATATAACAAGTACCAGCCGGAAGTTATATTAGAAACGGACGAAGTCAAAGGAGATGAAATCTATGTAACTTCTGAGGAAACAAAAGTGTATTACAATTTCAGTAGATAATAAGGGTGGAAAGGTAGTCAGTGAGAGAAATGAAGTCTTAAGAAGATGGGAAGAGTATGCTGAAGATTTGTATGGGAATTAAGATAAACTTCGTTGCATACATGTTGAAGAAGAAAATGAAGTATGTGAGAATGGTAATATATTTCGGGATGAGTTTGGAAAATCTATATCTGAGATTAGGAATGGAAAGGCGTCCGAGTAGATAATGTACAAATCGAATTAATTAAGAATATAGGAGACAAGGGGAAAGAATTGTAACCAATCATGTAGTGAAATATATGAAACGGAAGTGGCAAAAAGATTTCCTGAAGACAATCGTCTTTAGATACCGTTTGCTAAGAAATAATTTAGAGGGAGATATGACAAGTACAGAATTATGGGCGGTGGCTCAGTGGTAGAGCGTTCACCTCTGGTACTTGGGGTCCCGGGTTCGATCCCAGCCCCCGCCAAGTGAACTTTGTGGTGGACAAACACCGTGCTCGTGTGTTTTCTCGGGGTTCTCCCGTTTCCTCCCACCTTCTTCATTCCACCATTTCATTCATTACTCATCATCACCGTCTCCTTTGGCATAACCGTGGGACGTAAAACTTAAAGATTTCTTTTTTCTTTTTTCTTTTTTTTTGCTGCAAAGGATGTGTGGAGTATCGCCGAAAGACAAAATTAAGAATGAAGCGATCCGATGAACAGTAAGTGTGAGACCTGTAGTAAAAAAAACTACAAGAAAGAAGACTTTGATGGTTTGTACAGTCAGCGACAAAAGTTTTTTTTCCGTTGGATGAAATTAGTCTCGTAAGTAACTCCAGAATGGAAGAACAATTTGAGTTCAGTTTTCGGTATTTTTTTTAAAATGTAACTTTCTGCACGTTCTAGCAATAACATCGTTATTCCCAAAATAAATTTTACCAAACGGAAAAGAACTTTTGTTTCTGGCTGTACATGACAGAAGAAGAACATTGGAAAGACTTAGCTTACCAAGTGGATGTTATTAAAATGAATGGGAAACGAGTGCGAAGCCAATCGATGAAGACGTGAGATGATGGTGTGAAGAACGATGTAGTGCAGTGTAGTGTCACAGTCAGGGTCGCTCGAAGAAAATTTTCTAGACAGGGGACCATCTCCATTGTTGTTATATTACGTCTGGCATTTCAGGTATTTAATATACATGATTTGCTGCATTACGTATACATTTTCGTGAGCCAGAGGTAGGCTCGGGCCCCACCCTGCCCCCATTTTCAAGCGTCCATGATCACAGTGGATATGGCAAGATAAGAATAAGTGTAGGGTAGTGGTCTGAAAATCTAACCCCAGCTAACTGAAAAAAAATAGATAAAATTTTCCATGTGTTTTGAAAAAGAAAACATATAATTACGGACTATTAAGATCAAATAGTTTAACCACAAGTGAGAGATCCATCTGTTTCGCTTTCAATGTATTAAGGAGTGAGACAGCATTTGCGTTTAGAATGCTGAATCATATATAAGAAACAGTTCTGACAATCTTTTTTTTTTTTTTCGGGGGCGCGGTGGCTCAGTGGTAGAGCGTTCACCTCCGGTGCTTGGGGTCCCTGGTTCGATCCCAGCTCGCGCCGTGTGGACTTTGTGGTGGACAAACGCCGTGCTCGTGGGTTTTCTCGGGGTTCTCCCGTTTCCTCCCACTTTCTTCATTCCACCATTTCACTCATTTCTCATTATCACCGTCTCCTTTAGCCTAACCGGCATAACCATGGGACATTAAACTTAAAGATTTCATTTCTTTTCAGTTTTTTTTCTTTTTTTACCGATCAATATTGATATATTTTATTACTTCCTGTTACAATAGGGGAATTAGAACCGAAGAACAGAACGTGTTTTTGGGACATCAAATTTTATATCAGAAAACCATTTCTCGATATTTAACCACTTTTACTTTATTTTTTTTTATAAGACAAATTTAAAACCGGAAGTTTCAGTAGATTTCAACCACTTCCGGTTTTTAGTAGAGTAGTAAGTGCAGAAAAGGATTCTCTTCTTGAGATATTGAATCAATATAAAAAGGAAAACATTTCTCGTTGTATTTTACCGTTACTATTCTTGATTGTGATTGATATTGAAACCGGAAATGGTGAAATCGTACAACTTCAGGATAGAATAATGGAATAAGAACAAAGGTGAAATTTATTTTGGAGACAATGAATTATCATAATATCGCGTTTCACCATATTTTACCCTTTATGGTCTTTTGCGATTAAAATTGAAACCGGAAATGGTAGACTTTTACCACTTCTGGTTAGAATAAAGGGTTAAGGACGGAAATGAAAACTATATTTTTGACAATAAATTTAACGTGTTTACTCGCGTAATAGTCGCCTTCACATAATAGTCGCACCTTAAGTTTGAAGTAAAAATATTCGCCAAAGAATTCCCCGCATAAAAGTCGCAGTCTACGGGATTTTCTACTTCCTTCGAAATTCTTCATCTTGCATGAATTCGCGCAAAAGAACTTTTTGTGTTTACTGATACGTGATATTGTGACCCATCGGTCGACAGAGATGAAGTAACCTATTTCCATCCTCCATTTTATGTTGACACAATGCTGTATGTATCAAAATTCGAAAGTGTCGATAATTGAATGGCAGCTTTCCTCGCGTAATAGTCGCAGTTGGATATTCACCTTAAAAATTTCGCACAAAAATTGCGACTATTACGCGAGTAAACACGGTATATCAAAATACCGTTTCTCGTTATAATTTATCTTTTCTGCTCTATTATAATTAACGTTGAAACCGGAAATGGCAAAATTGTACTACTTCTGGTTAGATTAAAGATAAAAGCACAGAAATCGAATTTATTTTTATGACACTGAATCATCAGATAAAATTTCTCGCTATCCCTTAACGTTTTTTGCTCTCATATTTGTCAACAAACGGATGGACGGACATAATCCTTGTAAAAAGAATGCCTATAGTTAGGTATATCGTAGTTTTGATGTTTAAACTATGAAAATATATCAAATTTAAGAGAAACCACATTGTATAGATTCTATTCCCCGAAACTATGTATCACGCAGAATATATTTCAATTATTTTACATGAATAATGATCCGAGGAAATGACGTAGGTTAATAACAGTAATGAACGAACAGTAACCACTGCAGGGGAAAGATAGAAAAGAGCGATTCGAACCAAAAACCCACAACGTGCATAGCAACAGATCTATGTTTTTCCTCCAGGAAAGAGAACTTTGTTTCGAAATGTCCAGGAGCTCGCCACAAACGTTGAGCTCGTCAAAAGCATGCGGTGGAGCTAATATTCAACTTTGTAATAATAATAATAGTAATAATAATGTACATTCATGAGAGACAGTAACCAATACCGCTACAATATACATTTTCCTTCCAGGAATAGAAGCTACATTCCTCTCTGGCGTCTAATATTCCGAGAGCCTCAGAGTTCCCCTTGCTGTAAAAAATCTCAAACGGTATGCGTTAATGGAGATAATATGTTACTTTACAATAGTAATACAGGAATGCAGTGTGTAGAAGGCTTTTTATGCTCTTAATGGATATTAGTTCAAAAATAAGTCTCTCGCATTGCTTAAATTAAAATAGTTTTTTCGTGGAGAATGTTCTAAAATACTGGGCGAAGTGCTTCAACAGAGTATATACAAGAAATTCAGTCAGGTGGTGATATAATACACACACCATACTCTATGCAAAGTTTATTATGTTCCTAGATTTCTAAAGAACCGAAGCATCATTTGAAATTGGACAGAATCTTAGGGAAAAAGAAAAATGACATATTTAATTTAATATCTTTAATCAGTGGCGGATGTAGCCCAGGGCCGGGGGGCTAGTTTCCCCAGTTTTTTGAGTGACAAAACTACCTTAAACTATTATTTACATACTTTTTGAACGCTTATAGTAAACTCATGATATACCTACCATAGTCTGAGTTCTGACTACCTCTCCCCCCGACTTTTTACCTTCTAGATCCGCCACTGTCGTTAGGAGAGGTGGATAACGAATGAAAATGGATATTGATGGAATGAAAATATGAGAGGAAATGGATAAAAAAAGAAAATTCACGACTAACCTATTGTCCCTTCAAAAACTCAGAAAGCCTGGATCGAACCCGGAATGTCTTCCATCCGAGGTGTTTTTTTATTTTTCATTTTATTTATTATTATTATTATTATTATTATTATTATTATTATTATTATTATTATTATTATTATTATTATTACCACGAAGTGTCTGAGTTTGAATTCAACAATTCAAGCAACGAAACGCCAATCCTAATTTGACTTAAGGTCGTACGACTTGCCCGAATTCAGTGAAACTGCCCCGTTGTATATAGACTTTTCTGCCATTGACAGTACCATTCGCTTCAATTCAAAATAGTTTTTCACAGTATTCTTCGTCCTGTATAGAAACTAAAACGCTCGAAATTAGTATTTTTGTCGCAATGAAGCAACTCAGATGTTTGCTCAGTCAGAAATCGCCTTTCAGAGAAAACGCCACAAACATAGTTTGAATTTTCGTATACCAAATTTACTTACTGTCCCCGCTCAAACGTCTTGACGTTTGGTGAAAGCCAATGGCATGTAAACGCGACGATTTCGGATTTCATTTCCTTTGGTGAACAAGTATAATGTGAAACGTTTCTTTTGTGAAACACAGATGGGAGAGCAAAGTAAACAATTCAAACCGAGAAGACGAAAGAATAAATTGACTAGTTTAGATTGACTTGCAAGTGATGAAATAATTTTACAATAAAATAATGAACCAATATCATAGAATTACCATTTTCTCTCCTAATTATTTAGAAATAATTTTCTTTTTTTCCTGAGCATACACTAACATTCTATTAATAAAGGTGTTTTTAATGCAAATAATTTTTCCCATCGTGTACGATAATTTAGCTGTTTCCAGCTTTCTCATTCGAGGCATTGTTTACAGCGTCAAGTCCAGACTGAGGATATTACGAGCTTGTGGACGCAAGTTAGCGTCAAGTCCAGACTGAGGATATTACGAGCTTGTGGACGCAAGTTCGGCAGTTCTCACTGGCGGGCGAGAGGGTGAGAGAGACAGAGGGTTTCACTCGAGTGGAGACTGCCTTACCGTACACGCTAGTGTGCATATTTTTGGAAGCTTAGCTTCATCATCCATTTCATCTTTCATTTCATTCAACATACTGCGGTCCGATCATTGGTTTTCTATCCACCATCTTCATTGGCCACTATGGCCAGCGGACAACATCCGAGTCTTCCTGCGACTGCTCCTACACCATCCGTCTTAGCTCATAAAGTAGAGAAACGGAAGAGCTACAAGGAAGCATTTGAGTCACCAGTAACTGCTCCAAGTTCAGACGAGAATACCAGGACTAACGATGACGGCAACGTAGCATCTATTTCTACATCTCCACCTCACAAAAAACACCACGACGATAACATTAGTATTGCTAGTTCCGAAGACAGCTCCCGACTCATGATAGTAGACGGTATCCAGCAACTATCCCACAAACCTCAACCGGACGTACATAATTTTCTATTACAAAATTTTGATCCAAAACTCCGCAACGCCAAACTGTTACTTCAGCAAATTCTTAAATACCGACCACGCTCAGAAATCTTACAAATTGTCCAAACACAAAACGGTTATATCATAAAGTCACCTCTACCGCATTTTGCCACAACAATCAGAGACAAGCATAGTTTCGAAATCTTCGGTAAGACAGCAAAACTTACGAAACTGCAGGACCAACGTACCAAACAACTACCACCACCAAGACGATCTCCTACGCTATCTGTGGTCATTCGCGGAGTGGATCCATCATACAGCGACGAAGAAATTAAGGAGGAATTACGTCTAGAAGGGTACGCGTTCAAGAAATGTCTTCTTCGCATCCGTAACAACCAAGGAGCTACTTACATGGTCCGGGTCTTGACCGAATCGCAAGATACTATTGATGATCTCTTGGAACACGGGGCATACATCTACAAGAAACGACACCGAGTGGAACCTTCGAAAACTCCAGCCCCTTTACCAATTCGTTGCGACCGCTGCCAGGAGTATACACATCCAACTTCAAAATGTACAAATTCGTTCAAATGCGGTTATTGTGGTGGTTCCCACCACACCCGGACCTGTCCAAACATGCAACAACCACCTGACTGTCCTACCTGTCACGAACGTCATCCTGCTTATAGTTACAAATGCAAATCGAAACCTGTTCCTCAAGAAGCCCAGCCTGAATTAGTTGTTCCTCTCCGTATGCACGATGCACAAAATCAAACCACTGAAAACTGTACTACATCCAATCAACCTATAACTATTAAGCAGCTCTTAGCTTTCATCACTCTGACGCTTCAAAACATACATCCTTTTGCACGCGCTCTAGTTTTGCAACACGTTCAATTCGCTGCACAATCTGTCTTTCACCTCCAATTCCACGCAACTTACAATGGACCAACAGCGTACTTTCATACCTTTCCATTACAACAAAGTCTCTAAATTCCATCACGTCATGAGCATCATGGGTTTAATTTTTCTTTTTCTTAATATTCGTTCAATCTTCGCTCACAAACTACTCTTTGAACAACTTCTTCTGGAAGAAAAAGCAAATGCTTTCCTATTAAACGAAACTCATCTTACTCCGAAACTGCAATGCAAAATTCCAGGCTACACTTTAATCCGTCAAGATAGTATTCTACCAGCACGACGTGCCAACGGTGGCGTAGCAATAGATTTCTCACCTCATATTCCATACCGCATACACACAAGCCCTGTTCAGCATCTACCGGAACATCTAATAATCACACTCTATTACAAATCAGATTACATCACCATAGCAACAATCTACGTTCGACCAGGCCACCCAATTCCTCAGGCCTTCTTTCAGTACATTTCAAATTCCTTTAAGCGCTATATCATCTTAGCTGACATTAATATCCATAGTCGTTCCAACAGAGACAGAACAGATTTCTTGAACTTCATCACCACTGCTACAACGGGCACATACCATCAACTGCCAAAACCGACACGCCCAGATTCTAACACGACTCCTGACATAGCTATCACTTCAGCTACCTTAACACAGCGCACAATAATTGAAGTCTTAGACCCCTTAGGAAGTGATCATGTACCGATCAAGCTATGCATTCAAAGTCGTATTCCACGACCTGTTGACGCAACTCCACCTCGCATGATCCCAAGGTATGATAAAGTAGAGTGGGAAAAGTATCGCTCATATCTTTCAAAACACCTAGAAGGCCTTGATCCACCTACTACAGAAGAAGAACTATATTGTATTTTAGATACTATTACACGCCATATGAATCACGCCTCTGCACAATATATCCTACAGTCGCAATATACACCACATAAACCTAAACTTCCGCCGCAATATCTTGCCATGGTGCAGCGATCCCGACAATTTTTTCGTGACTACATTCATACAGGAAGTCGCGAGGCACTTCGTCATCACAGATCCCTTCAACGTACAGTACAAAATTATGTCAAAGCTTACAAATTACGCCAATGGGTAAAAGCCTGTAACTCTCTCTCGGAGACATCCCATCCTTCACGTTACTGGAAGCGCCTCAATGCACTTTCTGGCAAATTTAACAAAACTTCCTATCCACTCATTCTAAACGACACACCACTACACTCTGATCTCGATAAAGCAAATGCCATATATGCCATATAATGCGAAGGCCATATATCTTCAAGATATCTTCACACCACTTACTCCTGATCGACCTGTTCATAATCATCCGGTAGATCGCTTTGATTTTTCATCCGCTCATCTTCAGCCAGACGCTAACCACCCGCTGAATATTCACAGACCATTAACAGTGCCTATCACACCTGACGATATCACTTCAGCCATAAGAAGGAAACGCAACACAGCTCCAGGAATAGACTCCATCTCTTATCGCCACATCAAAGAGAGTCCATACATAGTTCTGTACCTTCTCTCACTCATCTATACTTTCATCCTCCGTTCAGGATTTATACCATCCCACTGGAAGACGTCTAAGATCTTGATGTTCCTTAAGCCTAATAAGCCAGCCGACAGTGTCTCCTCATATCGCCCTATCCAACCGACACCTGTAATCAGTAAAATTCTCGAAAAAATCTTAGTTCAACGTCTACACGTTCATCTTACTCATTATAATCTTTTACCACGTTCACAAGCCGGATTTCGTCCAAACTACAGCATTAATGATCAGTTATTACGTCTCCTCAATCACATCACCAACCATTATAATACATCACGACCATCTTGTCTTACCTTATTTGATTTGGAGAAACCATTTGATAAAGTATGGCACGCCGGACTTATGTACAAACTTTTGAACTTTCGTCTTCCTATCACCTATATCCGATTTATCTATAACTTTTTGCACTGTCGCCTTGCATACGTTTCTATTAATAACACATTCTCTCATCCTATATTCCTTTACTCTGGCGTACCCCAAGGATCTTCACTCTTTCCTCTGCTTTATCTTCTATATGTAGCCGACTTACCAGCATTGACTCCTAACGTTCATGTTTACCAATATGCAGATGACACCGCATTTCTAGCACTCGGCAAAACTGTTCATCAACTTAACATTTCAATGCAGTCCGCAATAGATTCCTTCGTTAACTGGTGTGAAAAGTGGCGCCTCAAAATAAACGCTCTGAAGACCCAAACTATAGTTTTCTTGCCGCCCAAAAAGCGCACGAAGGTTCACCGAAACCCCAACCTACTTCATCTCACATTCGATGATACCCGTCTTCAACTCAGCAAATCTGTCAAATACCTCGGCCTCACCTTAGACACACATCTCACTTGGAAACCACATTTACAGGACGTCATTGCCAAAGCTTCAAACCGTCTCAATTTGTTAAAACGCCTCACAGGTACTACTTGAGGTCTCAGTTCCACAACTGTGCTAAATACTTATAAGGTTTTTTTGCGTCCAGTTCTGACATATGCTAATCTGGCTTGGATCGCTGCACCTCCTTCCTTCTATAACAAATTGAAGATCTTGGAACGCCATGCACTTCGCATTGCATACCGGATAAAACTGCCCAGTCCGACAAACGAATTGTACGAAAGAACGCCTTTTACACATATTCTTTTTCATCTCGAATCTCTCCGTCTCAAATATATCGATAAACATATGCATGAACGACATCCGCTCCTTATAGACACCATGAACGCCCACATAGACTTTCCGATTTCAGCTCCTATCATACATACACCGCTATCTCTTCTCTTCACGATCTACCATTACACTCTACCCCCAAACCACAAGTATCTGCCCTTAGCAGAAAAATTGAAGACCGACGACCCACAACCTCTCATCTGTCCATCATACGCACTGTAATACCTCTGTCACTAATCTGGGCTTCCTCTTGTCTTTCATCAATGCTTGGAGCAGTCCCCAAGCGAGAAGATTAACCAGCATCTGTTAACTAACATAACCCATTGATGTATTGTCTTTTGCACTTCACAGCATTACATTTCGCCTTTTTCATCCTCATCTCATGATTGTGATCTAAAGATCACAATGTTCAACCTGACAATGTTAGAAATAAATAAATAAATAAATAAATAAATAAAACCCTCTCTATAATTATCCTTCCGTCATTCCTTATTTTTTTTACCCATCCTAACTAAGTATGATACTATCCCATAGACCAGCTACAACTACTTCTATATCTCCCTATTATGCCACCACAATTCTTCCCATAGAGGGCGTAACCCTCGAGCGGGTAGCTAGCTCCGGCTAGCAAAAGAAAAAAAAACATCGTATAGCAAACCGCATTGAATTACCGAGTTTAATCCATGAGCTGTACGATCTCATCACATTTCCTCATCTTCTTTATCATCTCGCAGCTCTTCGTCTTAAATATATCACTCAACGCTATGACAGGGAACATGCTCTATTTTTGAAACCGTTTACAGTGACGCTCCCTACACTCCAAACCATCGCCACATGCCACTGTTGCCACACTTGGTACAATTGTACCAAATTCAGCCCCTTTTGTCATTCATCGGCCCGTTGGTATCACGCTGGCATTTTCAGCCCCTTTTGTGAAAAAGTTGGTACAATTCTACCCAATTCAGGACCATTTAACAAATACTTGTCACATTTTCAAAAGTGTCAGTAAGACTTTTCCTACATCTCACGTTACTCATACTGTGTGATGTCATGAGGAGCGAACTCGGAGATAATTGATTTGTTTCTCATTATATATAGGCGCGTTTGATTTCCTTACAATACATACCGAAGACGAACTGTTTTCTTTTTTAATTTGTGGCCTCTGTCATACTTCCTACGTGCGCAAAAAGTTTAATCTACTTCCACGGATGTTTGGGGTCTTCCCAGTGGCGTAGTAGTAGGGTATGGCAAAAATAGAAATTCCTGCTCACTTCGCTCGCAGTTTATTACATTTGCGTATCAACTTATTGACATTACTGTTAACTCGTCGAGGTTATAGCACTGTATGATTAAGAAATTAATCCCCCTGTATTAACACGATACCAGTCCTATATTACATGTACTAAGCTTACTAACTATAAATAAAATTCCCCTGCGCAACAGGCTTTCAACAATAATAACAAATTCTATGACCTATAAGATCTGGATTAAAACTAGTTAAAAATGTTATCATGAGGCACAGCACAATTCCACGTACGTACTGCGGCTATACACAAACGCCATAGGTTGGGCGGACCGGGCAACTGCCCGGGACGCTAACGTCAGGGGGCACCCAAACGAGCACTCCAAAATAAATTTTCGAACGTATTTTCTAACATCACTGTAATAAAATGTAAAGTATAGACTAGGACTAGGTGAGGGGGTAAAGACTCTTGGCAGGGTGAAAATTTTGCCTTCGTCCGCTCCTGACGTTGACTGAGATGACGTAATGTTAAATGGATGAGGATGATACTGACCTATTTAGGCTCTAATCTCAACATTATTGGAGAGTAATAATTAGCTGATCTTAAATACCGATTGCAGTATTACTTACAATATTCTTGTAGACGTGATAACTTTTTTTTTTTTGCAGCTGGCGAATTTTTAGCCCTGTTTTAGCGGAAAGATTTGGCAGCTGTTTAAATAGTGAGGTGGTAGAGTTTTCTAGTATTTATCCTTGGCAGTCAAGTATGTTTGCCTGTTAGATATCAAATTAATTTAAGGATAATGTATATCAACAGATTAATATTTCTTTTTTTTAAATAACAAGCAAGGCTTTATTTCTATGAACTAAAGGACTAAGGAGACAAAATAATTTTCTGTTTTTACTCGGGAAACCAATTCGCTGAGCTTGGAGCCTATACAAATGACAGCCTTTTATATACAAAATAAAAAATACAACTTACTGTAAGAATAGTGATTGTCCACCCATGTTGTCCAGCAATCGTTGGATTAAGACTTGACCAATTGAGTTACTGGTTGATTCCTGGATGATGACTGGATCTTTCCCTTACCGTTTTATATGTTATAATTTTCGTTATTCAGACCCTGAGGTTCTCCATAACAGCTTTGTTTGTCCTCCTAATTACTCTTCACGCTATGGGACTGCTGGAGAACCTCATTAGTTCACAATAAGTGTTACTGTTCATCAAAATTCCTTTTTTACTTAATTACGTATTATCTTATACATATATATTTTTTTACACATAATTGCTAGTTCTAAAAGTAGAAAACAATTTGGTTATTTGACTAAGAATAAAACTTTTATATATATTTACAATACAATGAAAAAACTTTTTTTTAAAACTCATGTCTTATAATTTCATTACACAACATTGCCCAAAGCTAGCCAAATGTAGGATGTGGCGCGTACGCGTACGTTACAGATGATCGTACATTTTCCTATTAAATGGGAGAGGGGGTCACCACTAGGGATTTCGCCTAGGAGCGCCAAAGACCATTGTTACACCACTGGATCTTCCTACTTAAATGTTTTTTAAAAAATAATTTTTAAAAAGAGCACTTTCTTGATTTGGAGTCTTGGAAGAGGGGGAGGAGGGGTGTTCTAGAACTTTAACCCATTTAGTTTCGTGCTATAGAGCCATATATTACACTGGTATAAAATAATGAATTCAGCCCTTTTTGTTTCAATTTGGTACTATTTTTCAGCCCACTCCAGAGCTAGGATTGTGGCAACACTGCTACATGCCTACACCTATCTCACTGCTTTTCGCACTATACAAAGATACCATACCTCCAGATCATTTGGACTATAACATCATCAGTATCCTCAGCACGTCACACATCCCGGCCCATATATCATGCACAGTAAACCCGCTTGTTACTAACAGGCCTTCCTCATGTATCTCGTCCCGTCCAGAGTAGCCCCTGGACAGAAGATTATAACCCAGCATTTTTCTCATTAACCAGTTCCTTTGTGTTGTGTCGTCTTTGTAGCACTTCTTTCTCATTTCATTTCACTCATCCAATCATAAAATAGCTAGTCCACTAAGATTTCCAAACTGCATCTTCTGATTTAAAAGAAATGCTTATTTATGTTAAACAGTTCATGAATGTCCCTTTGCCCAACAGAAATTTCTTTTACCCCTAATGATGATGTCAAATCTTTCCCTAATACAGGGTGTAGCCCTCGCAATGGGTACTAGCTACATAGTAGCTAGCTAACTAAAAACCAAATTTTCCCAAGCATCGAGTATTAGACAACCAAGCGTAACTTCCATTGGATATTGCGAGAAAGAGGGCACGCCTTAAAAGTTAAGAGGTATAAGCCAGACACGTTGATGCTAGTGGTCTACTACTTCCACGCTTAATTGCATTCATTGAGGGCATGCCCGCGACCGTTCGGTCTCTTTAATGGACGGGTTCCACCAACTTAGGCTCCCGGCCCGTAGTTCCTCGACATTGGATTAGTACCCACGTGCACGTGGTGCACCGCCGGGATTTGTCCCCTAATCCTGACTAGCCGAAGCGATGTAACCCCCATTCTCTGAGGGAGTGGGATACACCCACCGCGCTGCCAGGCCGAAGTTCTGACTGCCTACCAGTTAACCTACTGATGGAGGCAGACTGGTAGCGAGCCAGTCCTATCATGGCGCCCGAGCGTTATAACGCAGGCATGGCGCCCTAGCATTATAAGGCAAGCTCACCTCCCGCCATGTTCACCGTTACCCAGATTCCTGGGATTGGCTCCCACGAGCTATCGAATACCACGGTATGACTACAGCTCGGCAGAGTCCAACCCAAATCCGGGGCCTCAGGTAATGCCCGAGGGGCCTTGTTCAATCCCGGCTGCCTACCTCTATCGTTCAACTGGCAACCGCCTTCTCGTGTAGAGGTACCACGCACACGTCGAGATACTCCCGTATCTCATCCCAGACCCAATGGTACGTGTTAAGTCACCATTTGAGTTTGGTGCCGGCCCATAATCTGCAGAATTTCCTCCCTTCCGCGCGTTCAGAACCGTTACACAGATTCCTGGGATTGGCCCCTCCCCCACCTTCGTTCAATCTCCCAGCAGGCAGGAATCCGACACGGGACTACCTCTAATTACGGTAGAGGTACACCGTTTATTACCAGAGCCAATGACTGATGTAGACTGTCTGCTCAAGGCAGACATTGTCATTTGGGAGGTAAATCTTTTCTGTGTCGTATAAGCCAGACATTGTGAGCTAGTGGTCTACTATGCCACGCTTAATTGCATGCATGGGGAGCATGCCCGCGACCGTTCGTTCTATTTAATGGACGGGTACCGCTAAAATGTGTCGCACCCCGCCCGTGGTTGCTCGTGCTTTGGACTTATGTCCTCGTGCACAAGTGCACCGTCAAGATTTGTCCCTTAACCTTGTCACCTAAGTGTGTAACCCCCATTCACTGAGGGAGTGGGATACGCCCACTGCGCGGCCAGACCGAAGTCCTGAGTGCCTACCAGTTGACCTACTGGTGAAGGTGGTCCTGCTAGCGAGTCAGGCTCTACCATACTCTGCAGGCATGGTGCCCGAGCGTTATAAGGCGAGCTCACCTCCCGCACATGTTCACCGTTACCCAGGTCCCTGGGATTAGTTCCCATGTGCTACCAAATCCCACGGTATGACCATAACCCGGCAGAGTCCAACCCAATCCGGGAACCCCAGGCAATGCCCGAGGGGGCTCGTGTCCCGGCCCTGCCTACCTCTATCGTTCAACTGGCAACCGCCGTGTGTAAAGGTACCACACACACGTCGAGATGCTGTGCATCTCATCCCGGATCCAATGGTACGTGTAAGCCACCATTTGAGTTTGGAACCGGCCCATATCCTGCAAGGTTACCTCCCTTCCGCGGATTAGTATCGTTGCCCAGTTATATAATTAGCATATCGCAGAAAATTACAGAAGCAAATGGACTTTTTCTTCTCCATTGGATTTTATAACATTTCAAACTTACGTCATACTGTTGGAGACGTGTCTTTATGAGAAATGATCTATCTCAAGTTCTTTTAAAAATGAAATCTTTAAGTGTTACGTCCCACAGATATGCCGGCTAGGCTAAAAGAGACGGTGATGATGAAAAATGAATGAAATGAAAAAAGTGGGAGAACCCCGAGAATAGGGATGCGCACAAGACGAGTCAAGACAGGATTTTCCTGACAAAATTCGAGTCGAGACACGACTCTTCCAATAGAAAAATATATATATTTTCGAGTCGAGACATCACTTTTACAGCACATTTTCGAGTCGAGACAGCCACAAATCTTGTCTTGTGCGCATCCCTACCCGAGAAAAGTCACGCACACGCTTTGTTCACCACAAAGTCCACTTGGCGCAAGCTGGGGTCAAATCATGACCTCACACACCAGACATGAACGCTCTTCCACCACCGTGGCCTCGTACCTCAAGCTTTGTGCCATATTACACAAACCAACTCAAGGTATATTTATGATCCCAATTACCTTTGGGCTAGTAAAATGAAAGTTGAATAATTAGGTTATAAGTCAGTAAGAACTCAAGCATTGACATTATAGGAAATTGAGATTTAAAATAAAGCACACGAGCACACTTTGGCACTGACTCTCTCGCGTATTAAAACCTATTTGACACTGACTCATTTTCTTATTAAAACCTATTTGGTACTCACTCATTTGCTTACTAAAATCTATTTGTCACAGACTCTTTCACTTATTAAAAGCTATTTGGCACTGATTCACTTGCTTATTAAAGCATATTTGGCACTAATTCACTTGCTTATTGAAATCTATTTGGTTTTCATTGATTTACTTATTGGAAACTATTTATCATTCACTCACTTGCTTATTGAAATATATTTGGTACTGACTCATTTTCTTATTAAAATCTATTTGTCGCCATTAAATTCGCCATTAATTTCCGTTGAGAAATTATTTTAAGAAAATGCTAGCGATGAGATATTTAAACACCGTTTTCAAAGAGGCCGACTAGGTCGAGAGTCTCGTTCACGTTAGTTCCGCGGCCAAGAGCTTCAGAGAGAAATGTCATTGTTCAATTTGAAGGTGGCCACACAGAAAATTTCCATTTGAATGACAATACAGTCGAAAAGAGGTGGCAAATACATTGTATTAGCCTATCGATCCGGTTGAGAAAAACAGAAGGCAATTTGTAAGTTGTAAAATACCATTCCTCTTCACCTCCTCCATAATAAGTGTCTTTAACTTGCCAAATGACCTCACCATTGTGCTGGGCAGCCAAGAAAACCCCCCGATACCAAAAATGAAGAATGTATCTTTAAAAATAGTTACTTCAAACCTTTTGCAAAATCTGTTTAATTTTGAACTTTGAACACTCGTAATTTCAACACGCTTCCGATCGAGGATTTGTCCGTTTGAATAATTGTATGTAAAAACGAGTGGATTGAGCATAGTATCAATATGGAGTCAGAGTATCACCTCACGACCTTCCCTTGTTAGACTGCAAGAAATTAAACATCTGAAAACATCTTAACTTTCCCCTTTTGTGTGGTAATAAATATGGTTTGAAAATTATGTCTGAATAGTATGATGCACCACAATTTACAAACATAAACCGATCCACGGTTGATGGTGACCTCTATAACTTTCCTTTCCATGAAATTACTCAAAAATAGTAATTTTATGATGTGCAAATACTAGAATACTTGTTCTGTAGCTTATTAAATTTCGTGTGATGTATAAGGAAATGAGCTGGCATTTCTTTCACTAGGATTTACAATCGACAAAAGAGATCTAATGTTTACAGAGATCTAATGTTGTAGTAGTCTGTGAAATAAAACAGAAAATTTTAAAAGAAATACAGACTGGGGCGGAAGTTAAAAGAGGGTTTTTGAGATAATCAGAGGACGTTAAAAGGATCGCAAACACATTACTTTCCTTTCTGTGGCGACTTTCTGCTGTTTAACATTATCTTGGCCATAAATATATTCTGAGGTGAGCTCTGGTTGGACGGCCGCCTCATTCTGGCTGGTCAGTGTTATAGGTACTAAATACAAACGTATCTAGATCCTCGAACGACTCTTTCTCAGACGTGAACTCAGGATCGGGAATCTAGGTGGTCACAAGTCAATTTTTTTTTATCTCTACGGCTCTTCCTCAATGAACCCAGCGGCAACACCTACTCATCACTGTATAGTCTGGTCTCCTCTTATAGTCCTGTCTTCTGATCCAAAATTTACGTTGTCTTTGGAGTTTAATAGACACTGAAATCAAATAGAATGCTTATGAGATTAGATTACTGTACTTTGTAATAAGAGAGAAGAAGAAGCTAGGTATTAAGAAGATGATTTTGTTCGTTGTTTCTGAAACTGTTACCTAGAGTAGTATGACTCTCTTTACGTAATGTTTGTGTTTTTACATGTGTAGGCGATAGGCAACTACAGGGTGTCCTCAATTCGTGTGGCTGTTATTTCAATGTCTTTGGTATTCCCCAGGCCCGTATCCACGGTGGGCATGGGGGCTGCCCTCACTGGCTCCCTAAATTTTTTACGGTAGACTTGCAAATGAACTATAATATAGGGATGAACTATACTATGGTTGGATCGGGCCCTCCTAACCTCTACCGCCCCCCTACAATTTTGAGTTGGCTGCGGGTCTGGTATTCCCATAATTTACAATATTGCTAATTTGAACCATAACACAATTGGATTTATTTAATGTTATTTCTTCTCAGACCATATGGATATTTGAGACCCAAGAGAACTTTGCATTTTGGCACTGATTGACTGTCTTCTTCAATGACTTACCGAACACTTTAGAGTTCTTTGAAGGAAACTTGAAATTTAGAATAAATAAAAGTCTTCAGATGCACGTAAAAGAAAATATAAGCAAAGATGTTTTTTTCTTTATAGGAAAGAAACAGAAACTGAATGTGAAACAAACACGAAACAACTCAAAATTTATTTACTATTAGAAGAACAAAGGATCGGACCAAATCAGAAGAATAGGTCCATAAGGCAGGACGAGGAGATCAAGCTAAAGAGTGATGAAGAATTTGTGCCGTAAACAATTTGTGATATTTTATCAAGTCAGTTCCCAATTGTACGAAGTTAATTCTGGCATACCTCAAGGATCAAACCTCCGACCTTTGTTCTTTTTGTTGTTTATTAATGACCTGCCAGCAGTAATAAAACATTCTAATTGTTTAATGTTTGCGGACGATATGAAATTGTATAAGGAAATAAAGACCCACAATGATGCTTTACAATTGCAGGAGGATTTGGATGAGTGTTATAGGGGGAGCATTTTAAATAAACTACATTTTAATGTGAAGAAATGCTTAGTTATAACTTTTTCTAGAAAACATAATCCACTCCATTTTGAATATACGCTGAACAAAGAAGCTATTCAAAGAGTTAAAGAAGTAAATGATCTGGGTGTAACGTTAGACAATAAATTGTGCTTCAATACACACATTTTAAAAATAATTAATGATGGATACAAATCATCGGGATTTTTAATCAGAAGTACGAAGGAATTTACAAATACGCAAGCGCTAAAAATTTTATTCAATAGTCTCATTCATAGTAAATTTTAATATGCATCTGTGATTTGGACACCCTTTTATAAGTGTATCAATAGGAAAATTGAAAGAATGCAAAATAAATTTTTGAGATACTAAGATTTCTTTGACGATTTGCTGAACACGCAGCCAAAAACTAATGTGCGTGGAGAAAAGGAGGTACACACCGCAGAACCGTATATTCCAGAACCCAACCGAATAGAAGTAGAAACCACTATAAAGAAATTAAAGAAACACAAATCTCCGGGGTAGATGAAATTCCGGCTGAGTTAATTTTAGCTGGGGCAAAAAATTGTGGAACAAGATACACAAACTAATTCTCCTTATATGGAACAAGGAAGAATTGCCACAAGAGTGGAAAGAATCAATCCTTGTTCCAATTCACAAGAAAGTCAATAAAACTGACTGTAATAATTATGAAGGCATTTCTCTTCTGTCAACATCCTATAAAATCCTTTCAAATATTCTATTAGCAAGATTGACCCCTTACGCAGATGAAATTATTGGAGATTATCAGTGCGGATTTAGACGAAATCGATCAACTATCTCGATCAACAAATATTTACCACTCGCCAAATACTCGAAAAAAAGTGGGAATACAATACCCCGGTACATCAATTATTTATTGATTTTAGAAAGGCGTACGACTCGGTTAGGAGAGAAACGTTATACAATGTTCTTACACAATTGGGAATACTAAGAAAGCTAATTAGATTAATTAAGATATGTTTAAATGAATCCCAAAGTAAAGTCCGGGTAGGAAAATTTTTGTCCACGAGCTTTCACGTCGAAAATGGCCTGAAACAAGGAGATGCGTTGTCGCCATTATTATTTAACTTCGTTCCGGAATACGCCATAAGGAAAATCAAAGATAGCAACCAGGGCTTAGAGTTGAACGGTATTCACCAGGTTATGGCATATGCTGATGATGTAAATTTAATAGGGGATGATAGGAGAACAATAGAAAGAAATACAGAGATTTTATTAAAGGCTTGCAGGGACATGGGTTTAGAAGTAAATGCAGAGAAAACTAAATACATGGAAGTGCATCGGGACCGTAATACGGAAAATTGTGGATGCGTTAAAATGTTAAATAATACTTTTGATAAAGTGGATACTTTCAAATATTTAAGATCGATATTAACAGACGAAAATCATATTCACGAAGAAATTAAATGTCGACTAAAAGCAGGGAATTCGTGTTACTATTCGGTTCAAAATCTCTTGTCGTCGCGAATTCTGTCGAGAAATTTGAAACTTAGAATATACAAAACGATAATCATGCCTGTTGTTCTGTGTGGTTGCGAAACATGTTCGCTTACTCTGAGGGAAGAACATAGACTGAAAGTATTTGAGAACAAGATCCTGAGAAGAATATTTGGACCCAAGAGGAACTTGAATGGGGAATGGCGGAAACTTCATAACGAGGAACTACATAATTTATACGGTTTACCCAACATTGTTAGGGTCGTCAAGTCTAGGAGGCTTAGGTGGGCAGGTCATGCAGCTAGAATGGAAGAAAGTAGAAACGCTTTCAAAGTCTTAACTGGAAGACCCATCGGAAAACGATCATTAGGAAGACCTAGGCGCAGATGGAAAGACAATATTAAGATGGATCTCGCAGAGATAGGAATACAAAGTAGAAACTGGATCCAATTAGCTAAGGATAGAAGCCAGTGGAGAGCTTTTGTGAACGCGGCATTGAACCTCTGGGTTCCATAGGCCATAGAGAGAGAGAGAGAGAGTAGAGTTTATACTACGATACATAGAAAGATCTTCATACAAAGAAAATGTATTCAACGTTGCTAAAAAATTTGACTTCACATCTTTTTGTGATAGAAGGCAGTTAATTGAACTAGTTTTCCTCTATAAGTCTGTAAATGGAATAATCGATAATCAAGAGTTTCTTAAATTGTTGTACTTTAATATCAACAACAAATCTCTACGAATGAGACCTCCGTTTTGCTGTAAAAGATCATATTCAGAAGCTCATTCAAATTCTTCTGTAATTAGATTATGTAAAAGATATAATAATATTATAAAAATGAATACAGATGTAGTTTTGCGATGCCTTTTCTCATGTATATGAACACAGTAAGGAAAATTATCAAAGGTCGAGTTTAATGAAACAAATATAATATTGACTTTGTGATCCTTGAATGGATAATGTTATTGTTTTATAATGAAATGTCCCAGTGGAGAATTTCTGGTTGTTTCAAGGGGAATAAACAATATGATAGCTGTTTTGTATTTAGGTTTTAAATTTATATGAATGCGTTCATTTTTCCAGGCTCGCCAGCTAGTTATTATGATTTCATTTAGTTTTAGTATAGCTTAACACGTTCTCTGTTCTTCTTAGAAATACTGTCTTGATATGTATGTGTATTTGTATGTGCATATAGGTGTATGTATGTTTGTTTTTGTACGTATATGCATCTATTTGTATTTGTGAATATATATGTATGTATGTAGTATGTATGTATATGAATCTTAAATGTGTATGTATGTATGTGTTTATGTGCAAATGTGTGTGTATTTATGTATTTATGTGTGTGCATATGTATGTATATTACTGTTTTGGATTATGAAATCCCATGTTAATGGAGATAATTTGAAAAGAAAGTATGTAATTCTCTCTTTTTCTTTTCTCTTTTTGTAACTTTTATTTACTTACTTCGTTTGAATCTATATATTTTTGTTCTTTTTATGATTAAAAAAAAAATATTTTACCGTTTGTAAGCCTATTGGGGCTTATGTTCTGTAATAGGTGCAAAATAAGATAAAATAGAGTGCCGTCACTCGACAAGCCACTGGGTTCATCGTGGAAGAAACGAGATTGACAATGTTGGAGCGAAGAAGAATCAAGATTGACTTGTGACCATACAAAATCCCGGTCACGAGACAGAGCTCTTCAAATAGAAAGAAGTACACTTTCGAGCATGAGACATCACTTCCACGATATCTTTTCCATAAGAGTCAGCTTTAGTTCTTCCCTCATAGGCCACTCTAGTGTCAAGATACAAAACGAAACAGAGCTATTCCAATAGAAACTTTAAAAAAACGAGAAGAAATATCACTTTCATAATACTAGTTCTGGACAGAACAGGCTCAGCTTCATATAAGATTTGATTTTAGGCCATTTCCCACCACACAATCTCACCTCCAATGGAGTTAGAATAGAAAATTTTATGACTGGCTTCAGCTAGTAATTTCTGGTTTCAGGATCTATTGGGAAGTTTACGAACGCTTCTCGTAAAATATAATTATTTCCTTGAACGAGTAAGGTATGAAAACAATACGTTTACCTGATATTTTTAGTGACAGCCGCGTGTATTTAAAAATTCACGTCACTGAATACTAACCTAACTTTACATAAAGAGTCCAGTCTACCAGTTTCTTCATACATGAACAGTAATTTTTATGATATACTGGTATTATTTCATGCTGTATTCTTTAGTTCCTTCGTTATCTTCCTTGTTTGAAGTTTCGCTCATTAAATTTTCAATTATTCTTTCCGTACGAGTGTCAACATTATGTTGCTTGTTCAATTAATTTTCTAGCTACACTAGATGAACCAAACGAACGAACGAGAATATTTTTTTGTGTATATTTGTATTAAGCTTAAAACAGCTTCTATACCTTTATATTATGATTTGTGTACTTTTCCTTATAAAATATATACTTATGTAAATAGAAAAGTTAAAAAATTCCACGTAGTTAAAAACATATACAGGGTGATAGGTAACTCCACCGACAAACTTTGGGAGGTAATTCCTTATATGAAATAAAAGAAAAAAGTTCTTATAAACATAGGTCGAAAAACGTCTCATTTCAGAGTTATGAACCGCCGAAAATTCGAAAAATCATGTTTCGAAACGACCTGCCTTAGAAACTATAGGACCTATAACAAGCAGTTTAAGGAATTACACAGGAACTAGTATGCAATCTATCTAAATATCCATATTTTAACATCCTCCGTTATCGGCGAAACAAACGCGTTATTAGTACTTAAAGGAGTATTCCTATACCTCAATTTCCTTTTAATAGTTCGTTTCGCGTTATAAGTACTTAAAGGAGTATTCCTATACCTCAATTTCCTTTTAATAGTTCGTTTCGCCGATAACAGAGGATGGTAAAACATGAATATTTAGGTAGTTCGCATACTAGTAATTCCTTTGTAATTCCTTAAACCGCTTGGGATCGGTCGTGTAGTTTTTTAAAACAGGGCACTTCGAAACGTGAATTTTCGAATTTTCGGCGGTTCATAACTCTAAACGGAAACGCTTTTCATCTCATGTTTATTAGAACTTTTTCCTTTCATTTCATATAAGGAACCACCTCCCAAAGTTTGTCGGTGGAGTTTCTATACTATATATACTATTGTCAAAATTACCCGCTTCGCTGGGTTACAATAAGAAATAATAATAATATGTTCCATTAGTCAGCCACTTTTTACAATTACTGTAGTAAATATCGGTCATTTTCGATCATTATTTTTATTGATATCTCTTCGTCCCTTTTGTCAAGTTGCGGGGTTGAATTTGGATTTAAACGGCATCGATAGTGTTACTGTTCATCTCAGCGACTCCGAAAACTATAGATTCGACACTAATATCGCTCATTTTCCATCATTTTATATATATATATCTTTTCTCCCCTAAGTTGCACCATCAAAGTGAAATGATGGAAGTCATCCTAGATCCGTACCTCATCTATCTTGAAAATTTGATCGAGATCGGTCGAGTGGTTCAAGAGTTATTAAATGAAATGAAATGAAATCTTTGAGTTTTACGTCTCACGTGTATGCCGGTTAGGCTAAAAGAGACGGTGATGATGAGTAATGAATGAAAATGGTGGAATGAAGAAAGTGGGAGGAAACGGAAGAACCCCGAAGAAATCCACCACAAAGTTCACTTGGCTGGGGCTGGGATCGAACCCGCGACCCCAAGCACCAGAGGTGAACCCTCTACCACTGAGCCACGGCGGCCCCGGGCAAGAGTTAAGAGTTATTAAGTCAGAAGCATAGTGACTTGCATATATAATATATAATTATTACTATATATATATTTAGTAACTCGACAACATGTTATAATACATTTGCCTTGAAAAAGCCCATAAGAGTTAGTTCACTCTTGGGGCGTGAGTTTTTTTTTTTTTTTCAACAATTTTCTCAAAAACGACTGTCACTTTTGTCCATATTTCATAAATAAATGTTCGAATAAGTATTTCAGTTCACAAATAAATATTTCAGTTCAGGAATATACAACCCAGAATTATCCCTTTAGGCTAAGGGAGACGATCATTAAAGCAATGAATGATAATGGAAAAAAAATTGGCGGAATGAGAAAGTGAGATAAAACTGGAGTGTCCCGAGAAAACCCACGGACACGAAGTTGTCCACCAGAAATTTACTTGGCCGGAGATTGAACCAGGGACCCCACGTAACAGACGCTCTAAAATGGAGCCACCGTGCCCCTTAAATAAATGTTCGATTTATAACCTTACAATACGGGATAAATTATTTCTCTTGAAAAAAAACATCCACAAATGATAGTTTACTTTTTGTGATGTTTTCTTCGGGCGTAGTTTTCCGGAAATATAACTTTGTTGGTATTTCACAAATAAGTACAGTAGACTCTAGAGTACCCGGATCGCGACTATCCGGCCTAGTTTTCTGTTATTGTAATTAAATGAGGAAGGCATTGGCAACATTGCCAAGGCATTGGAAGCAGGCGTCTGCTACGATCCTCCTACGTGTCGTGTGCAAAATACAAGTTGTGACAGGAATCGAGCGACGCTCTGCTCCTTGTTCATTGTTTCATCAGTGTATAACGGACCACAATACAGTATGCTTGCCGCTGTTCCTGATTATAACTGTGCAGTACGTACAGTACTGTATTCGTAAATTGTTCTTGGGGTATGCTTAATGTTTTTTTTTTTAAGTGTACTACAGATAAAATTTCAAAATGGGTGATAAACGAAAAAAAAAGTTGTAGTGATTATGGAGGAGAAATGACGCAAAGAAATGAGTTCATAGAACTCCGGCCTATGCAGTTTTTTTTTTTTTTTTTTTTTTTTTTTTGTTATCCCGACTGCCCTTCTGCTACATTAGGCCGGATACTAGAAGGTCTACTGTATTTTAGTAATAACTACACTATAACATGCTTTATTTCAAGAAATTGTACGACATAGTTTTGCTCGGTGGCTCCTACCTTTTATTGTTTATAATATTGGGAACTATAAACCGAATTAAAGCAGTCCACAAAGAAACAAACATTTGTACGTTTATTCACTATCATTAGAAAAAAAATCTTACTACTGAGCGACTCACAATAGCATTAGAACCTGAGACGTACTCATTAAATATTGAATCCCAGAGAAAGAGAAACAGGAGAAAGAGAGAGAGAGAAGAAATAAGATAGCTCACGAAAGAGACTGAAAGCAAGAAAGAGAGAGAGTGTTTGGTATGCAAAGAACGTACAATGCATAAATTTTGATGCCGCACGGAATCCAAGATATAGATACAAGTTGGGTTCTGTCACAGACACTCTGCCTTGGTTAGCTATAGCCAGAGGGCTTTTGTACAGTGTATCTATCTATTATTTCCTTCGCTCTACGTGTTACAGCTTGCATTAATTCACATTATTTATCGATTATCTAGACAGAGCCCTGTAATTGTGCGTGAAGCCTGATTAGCAAAGACTAATGTAACTAGATTGCAGAGAACTATGAGGATTTTCCGGGATACGTACAACATTTGTGAACCCGTCCAACAATTCTCTCTCTCTCTCCACATATTGTTGTGTTTTGGAATCAAACATTGGTGTGTGTGTGTGTTATAGAGAGTAGCGACTGTAAATAAATACCTGTGTGTGTGTGTGTGGTAATTATCAATGGGTAGGATCAGCAAGTACTATATTGCTTCAGTGGATAAAGCGCGGTGTGCTAGAATTTTCTGACACGTCTACTGGATAATTGTATTACCAAAGAACTTGTCATTTCAATTTTGTATATGGGGACGTTTTTGCCTTTTCGTGTGATTCCATGTTAACGAATGATAATAACGTTTGCTACAACTCTGGGAAAGGATAATAAAGGGGGGGGGTAACAATGTAAACCTTAAGGCATGATACGACCTCTCGGGATAATCTTCTGCGTAACACAAAAGGATAAGTTGCATAATGGGGAAAGAGGAATGAAACAACATATGGCATTAGTTATAAATCTAACATGAGCTCAATAATATAATTTTCAAATATTTCCATTTCTAGATTTTAGTTTTCGAAAGTTTGTCTCAGATGACATACAGGCAAGGTTTTGCAGAAAGTTACAAGGAATATGTGAGTCTTTACTATGAGCAAATGTGCTTCTTTTAGGAGTATGTATATGCCTTGTTAGGAGTATATGTATCACAGGTAGTATAACTTGCAAAATATGATGCAAAACAATATTCAATCTCTATCCAGAATGTTCAGTGAATGTGTCTATATTTCAAATGGAGTGTTGTCTTACCTGAAACAGCAGTTGCTGTCCTTCAAAGTAATCCTCGTTGATGCACTTCTGAGAACGGATATACAAGTTAACGGCGTCGATCCTGGGCGCCGGGGGATCCCCAATGCTCATGTGGGCCCATTGTATTTTTATGAATATATATTTTTATTGTTCTATATATTTTTATATGTATTTTTTATGAAGGGGAGACCGGGGCACATTGTCACAAGGGGCACGTTTGTCACTGTAGTAACTCTTAAAAAGCGTTAGAGCGCCAGTGCTGCTTTCTTGTTTACTTATCACCACTAACTGTACTCGTTCGGAGGTACATGGAGACAATGTTGCAGCGTCAGTTGAGCTTTGTCTGTTGTCAGTGTTGGAGTGTAAATTTTGCGAGTCCTGGAATAGCTGTTTTGTGTGTTCGTGAAAGAGGGGGAAGTAAACATTGTTGTGTGTGTTATGTAGGTTAGAAATAACGAATCATAATGTACTACTCTGAATGCGACTAATCTTGTCATTTGGTACAGATATTTTGCAAAAAGAGGCATAGTGACGCGTGGGGCAAATTGTAATAAATAAGACGGGGCATGTTGTCACTATGACAATGTGCTCCACTGTGTGTTATTTATGATACAAGCGATGCATTTCTCTTTCAGTACACGGGTTTATATGTTTCGCAGATAATGAGAACATGAAGATAGAGAGGAAAGCACCAACAGTGGAAGACCTATTAGCTGCAGCAAGAGCCGTGAAAAGAAACGACAACCCCATATCAATATGTAAAGCTGCTAAAGAATTTCATGTCAACTACAGAACATTGACAAGACTTTGTGCATGCGTTACAGATGGTGTACTATAGTCCGGCCAATGCTCATTTACATTGCATTACTCAACATGTAACAGGATATTTTCGGATGACCAGGGAAAGTTACTAGTATCATACCTAAAACAAACTTCGGATATATACTTTGGACTCATGACAAAAGAGGTTCACGATTTGACTTACCGGTACAATTATGCAAAAGCGTTAGGAAAGAAGTGCCCCTAGTGCAAAAGGTCATTGTTGGCTCAGACTGGTTCTCGGGATTTCTGAAAAGACATGGTGATTTTGCTATAAGAATTCTCCAAGCACTCAGTCTTGTACCCGCAACCAGCTTCAATAAAACAAACGTCGAAGCATTCTTCAACAATTTAAAGCTTCTCATGCAACGCTACAAGTTTTGTTCCTAAGATATTTATAATATGGATGAGACGGGAATCTCAACAGTGCAACGTCCAAACAGTGTTGCTGCTCATAGTGGTTTCAAACAGGTAGGATCTAGGACCTGCACAGGTAGGTACAGGTGGATCTACAGGTAGGATCAGCCGAAAGTGACTCTAGTAGTTGCTGTGTCCGCAACGGGAAACTCGATGACCCATTTTTCGTTTTTCCCATCGTGAACTATAAAGACCTGTGACCGTCTGCCCGGCCACAAAACTATGTTTTTGGACGACCAGTGTATTTCCTTTTAACTTTTATTCATGCAACGAAATTATTATTTTACGCATAGAAACGAACAGCTATTTATCCTTTTGGTGAGAACTTCGATTCTTTCTGTTGTATGCAGGTGTTCTTCAGTCGTTATCGTTTCTCACGATAGAACAAAGAACTTGTTGTTTTTCTATGCAACTCTTATCGTCTGACCAGAGTGCTTCGTAGCAGCAAACTTATTTTTTTTCTTTCCTTAAAATAGTTTCCAACTTATAGTCTTCGTCACCATGACTGTTCCGCATATACTTTTTTATAAAAACATTTATTAAGATTGGGAATATTTTTGGATACGAAGTTGATATTGTGTGTGAATGCTATTGTCTTTGTCGTTTTCTCACGCACTCCTATTACGTCATCCTTCCTGCCGTGAGAACAAGCGTTCATATCCTGCAGGAGTCGTAGGTGGAATGACTCATACACACAATTACCATCGTTCGCTTCTTTCCACTGAACTGTTTTACCTATAACAGTAGTGCATAAAAATCTAAACCATGGGAAGAATTTATTAGTTAAGACTGCTACACTTTTTCAACTATTATTTCCAAGCTTCTTTCCCACGGGATCAAATCAAATGTTGCCAGTGTTCTTTATTATAACATCGACCCATTGGCACTGCGTATGAATGCAGAAAACATTAACATTTTTTTTTATTATTTTACATAATGCATTGTCAATCCTAAGTAAGCGGACGGGTTGCTCCCGAGCGTGGGTAGAAGCAAGGAGTTAGCAATAAGAGTTGGTAGTAAGTGGAGGGTTAGCAAAAAGTTAATCGTAGAGAGAAACAGTGCAAGACGACGTATGAAGTGATGGTATGAAGAACTTCGTGGTGCGATGTTAATCTATAGGATGTGAAGCAAAAAGGACCAACGAATACCTTCTGGATATGTAGCGTACTTTAGGAGTCAAGACACTTCATCCGTCAGTGTTTCCCCTTGCCCCTTATCATTATCACGCAGTGAAAGTTTTGACTCAGCGCGAAGAGTCAATTTATAGTGCAAGCGACCTTTAAACAAGGGCTATGTTTCTAGTGTTCGTAAATAGTGTGCGCATATCTACATTTACCATGCAGTGTTAAGAATTTATTCTTCATTTCGTTTATTCGATTGCCTCAGTGCAATTCCTTCTGTTTGAGCATTTAGCTCAAAGTGAGTGAGAATTTTGTGTGTTTTTATTATATATATATTTTATTCCGTTCCGTACCCACATATATCCATACTCAATAAATAGGAATTTACCTAAGTAAATATCGTCTTCATTCATGTGTGTGTGAATTCCTGCGAGCAGACGGCTTGCCAGTTACGTGTATGTATGCGTGTGCATACGCAAAAGTAAGTATAACACAACCTGAGTCTCAAAAGCACCATCGTGGCTCATGCCAAATCACTTGTCATATCTCAATATTATCAATCAGCGCCCAAACAGAGTATGAGCCTGGACCAGAATTGTTATAAGCTGTTTTCTTAGGGAGTTCTTCGGGAGCCAGCACCCAAGGGAAACGGTAGGTAGCAGACCATTTTATCAGGGAAGGACCACCTAGCAGAGCTGAATGTGCAAACCTATCCGGATGGATGAAGGAAGAACATTTTGTACAGTTTTTAAAGCATTTTGTTGCAAACGTTAAATGCTATAAGGAGTCTCCAGTGATACTGCTTGTAGACAACCACAAGTCTCATCTGTCAATTGAATGTTTGGATTACGCAAGAGCAAACGGTGTTGTTATTCTCTCTTTCCCACCTTACTGTTAACACAAAGTGCAGCCATTAGATACAGGTCCGTGTTTAGGCCTCTCAAGAAATTCAACAGCTAAGAATGCGAGAATTGGTTGCAAAGTAACTCTTGAGAAACGATCACAATTTACAACGTAGTAGAGATTGTTGTCACAGCTATACCAATGGCAACCACTCTCAGAAATATTACAGCTGATTTTCGTGTTACTGGCATATTTCTGTTAAATTCGGACATATTCACCCAAGAGGATTTCATGTCAGGTTATGTTATAAACTGATCCTGCACAAGCTCACAGTCGCAAGCAAGTACAGCAAATTCCAATTTAGGCACATCACAAGCGAATGCTGAACCAGGAAGATCACCACTACCTGAAGTAATGGCATCAACATCCACAAAAAGAACATCACCCTCACCTACCAAAGTGGTAGCATCAACATCATCTGAGGCAGCATCCGAACTCTTCCCTGAACATATCAAACCCTTTCTGAAGGCTGGAACACGGAAAACCAATAGCAAAAGAAATTGAAAGTCATGCATTCCCACTGATACTCCAGAAAGAAACAGAACTGCGAATTCCAAAAAAAGCAAGGCGAAAGGCAAAACCCCTGGAAAGAAAAGATTGAATATTGAGCCGAAAACAATCCCACCTAAAGAAAGACAATGTCGACGAAAGTCCAAAGAAGATTATGATTCTTCCTCAGAGGACGACAACACATTATATTTAGTTTGTTGGGATCCATGCAGTGCAAGTACAGTAGCGAGAAGTGGATTCAGTGCATTCGATGTAAGGGATGGACCCACGAAAACAATGCGGGACACAGAACTTGTTTTACGTGTGTATTAACTGTGACTCTGACGATGACTTCTAAATACGGTATTTTGTAGAAACAAAAATATAAAAAGTTTCAAACTAGTTTGCGGTGCGTACTGAGAGAATGCAACTAAACTTCGTAATAATATTTACTCCTCTTTTAGCTGGGGCCGTAGTGGCTCAGTGGTAGAGCGTTCACCTCTGGTGCTAGGGGTCCCGGGTTCGATCCCAGCCCCCGCCAAGTGAACTTTGTGGTGGACAAACACCGTGTGGGTGGGTTTTCTCGGGGTTCTCCCGTTTCCTCCCAATTTCTTCATTCCACAATTTCATTCATTACTCATCATCACCCTCTCCTTTAGCCTAACCGGCATAAGCGTGGGACGTAAAACTCAAAGATTTCATTTCATTTTCCTCTTTTAGCTATACAGTATTCCTATCATAGGAATTCGTTTGCAATTTACAAACTACAACCAGAAGCAAATTAAATGCCATTGGCAAATTTTGTGTAGGCTTATTGGGGATGTAAGCTATCGTTTGATAATTTCGTTCATTTTGTTATTATCTTTCGGTTTGTAGTTTTGATTCCTTAGTTATGAGCTAGTGCTGTTTTCATGGCAGTGTTGGTTTTTCCTACAATGCTTGATATAACAATAAATCTTGTATGATGAGAAAATATAGGCTACATATTCTCCCACTTTCTTTCCTATTTATCTATCATAATTTCCCCTTTCATTTAATTATATTTTAGTTCTCTTTTAAACGTTAAGTATTTAATGCTGGTAACATTTACAGCCTTTCTTGCGTTAGTAATAGTTGAATTAATAATGTCTACCTATTTCTGGAAACTGCCATAAGAATAACTTTTTAAAATTTTCCCCTTATATTGTGACAACTTACTTATGGTGTACATTGACACAACTGTATTGATTATAAAACATAGTTCATAAGTCCAGTTCAGGACGAGTTACATTGGATAGAGGAATATATGTTATGCACAAGATAATCAAGTATGTCCATGCTAAAATCATAATTTTAGGTCTTACGATCCAACACAAAAAATAAAATGTGAAAATTGCGACAATGTGCGCCGGTTACCCCAATATACAATATTTGGCATAATTTGAATTAAATTTGTCTTATCCGCATATATGCCTTTTTAGATCCTTGTCTGCAATCAAACACACGTCTGAATGGCCTCCCTAAAGTTACAGCGAAATCAGCTCCCTTGGTACGAGTCCTGGAAATTCGTGGCATACTGTCTTTAGGAATGACCTTCAGATGGGTCATAACATTGACCGAAATGTAAAAAAAAAAAATACAATACAATACAATACAATAAAATAAAACACTCTGGCTCTTCAGACCTGATTTCAACTTGGGGAAGAAGATAAAACCCGGGGAAGGCAAGTCTGGGAAGTTGGATGGATGATTGAGTGACACAATTTCCCGATTGGCCAAGGGCGTCGATTTCTCTGTAAATTTGGGGGGGAGCATTCAGATGCAGAAGGTGTATATATGATGATTTTAAGGCAAACTGCATTCAAATTATGCCAAATATTGTATATTCATAAATACAATAGGGGCCCACATGAGCTTTGGGGGTGGGGGCCATAAGAATAACTTTTTAAAATTTTCCCCTTATATTGTGACAACTTACTTATGGTGTACATTGACACAACTGTATAAATTATAAAACAAAGTTCATAAGTCCAGTTCAGGACGAGTTACATTGGATAGAGGAATATATGTTATGCACAAGATAATCAAGTATGTCCATGCTAAAATCATAATTTTAGGTCTTACGATCCAACACAAAAAATAAAATGTGTAAAGGGCCGCAGGATCGACGCCCTTGCTATTGGCCAGGAACTGCTGCACCAGAAAGGCAGTGTGTAGCCAGGCATTATCGTGGAGCAAGATCCAGTCGCCTTTCTTGGCATAATGAAGGCGTACTCGCTTGATCCGATGTAGCAGACATTACAGTATTTCAATGTACTTAGCGGCATTTCACGTGATGACCTCAGGGAGGAATTATTTATGGATGAGTTCATTAGAGTCGAAGAACTCTACGAGCATTGTCATAATGGGGGATCTCTCACTTCGCACCTTCTTGCTTTTCGGCGACCCTCCATACTTTGATTCTTGCCTTTGGAGCTGTACCTCAGGCATCAGATTTTGTCTTCCGTGAGGATGTTTTCAGAAAATTTGGGTCCCGATCCGCCATGTCGATGAAGTCTCCGTAGGAGTTAAAGTGTGGGGCACGATTCGGGAGCAAAGCTTATGTTTACCGAAATTCTGGGTCACTATGTGTTGGACCTTCTCACGACCAATTCTTACTTACTCCGCTATCATTTGCACTTTCACATGACGATCCTAGGCCAAAAGTTCCTTCACTTTCTGTACGTTGTTAGGGGACGGTGTTCCGGCCTTCTAAGAAAGTTTAAACCAAACTTCAGCATACTTAAGGCTTTACCGCTGGTGCCAAATTTCACTATACTTCATTCTTCACCGCTAATACCAAACTTCACTATACTTAAGGCTTCAACGCTGGTACCAAACTTAAGGCCACAGTGCGCGTTTTAGTGTGTGTGGTCTCGTGCTCGATTACCGGTGAAAGAGCATTGAAACAATTCAATACATTACAATGATATGGGTTTGCATCTTTAATAGTAGGTTTGTGTCTTATATATCCATAGTGCTCTAAGGGTCACTAAACGTCAATTCAAGCCACCAACAGGTTTCTCAATTTCCGCAACGTCGGTATTTAAGGAGAGTACACAGGTTGCATCACACTCTGATCTCCTTTACCGCTCCCCCTCCAAGATTGTCTCAGGAGACATGCTGGGTAAACAGCTGAGCTGCACTGGAATGAGAAAAATTGTCTGCATCCACCGGCAATCCAACCTGGTCCTCCTAATTGGAAGGTACCTACCTTACCGGCTACGCCACAGCAAGTCTAATACTATATAAACGATTCAGATTCTTCTATAAAAGTGTAGAAACAAGATTATATCGCGAACTTTGAAAATTGTCCAAATCCAAACAAAGATAGCCTCTAAAAGAAGATAGTTCGCTGAATGTGTGTACCTACAATAAATATAAAACTGACGTATTTCGAGCTCGACTTATCTATAACGAAATAAACTAACAAATTTTATTACATTTTTCTTTCCCTTCAGGGAGTAAGAAGTGAGAGAGTAATGATTATTTATTCGAGGGTTGTCAGAAGAACAAGTGTCGTTATTTTGTTTTATAGAGCAGCTAAGAGGGAAATGATGTAAGCAGTGGATTAAATGTTGAAGGCCTTAACAAGACTCCCGCTGGTGGATAAATTGATTCTACTGCAATAATTGACGGTTCACCGCCTATCTCTCTCCTTGACTGAATATTCTCCACGGATGAAGAAAGACATAATTTTTCTTCTACAATTTCTTTTTTAAAATCTTATATTAATGCTTGTTCCGTACCTTCCTGCTTAACATTAGGAGAGTTTTGTACCCTATTTTACCAGAGTTAATTCATGTGGAAAGGTTGGGAACAAAGACCAGCAAACCGAGAATGACTTCGGACCTCCAAAAGGGTGTGGGGGGAAAGGGAGACGGGAAGAAACATTCCTTGAGGAGGGGTTTGCGCTACCTCTTCCGCCGACAGATCTTAACAAATCTCACTATTGATTCGTATGGGAACTTCTCCCTACAGAGCCAAACAATTAGGCAAAAAGCCAGGAGTCTGGGTGAAAACCCTCGCAGGGCTCTTTCTGGCCCTTTTGAACTTAGAATTTCCACTTGGCTGAGTTTGTGCGAGAACTACCAAAGCTGCGAGTATTGTTATCGGTTTCGAAAAAAAAAAAAAAAAAAAGAAAGAAATTTGTTTCACTTAATACAGGGTATCTTCTACGTAATATCCTTCCGTTATATTTTATTTATAAAAATTTAAATAAATAAGGATTCTGTACCTCTTTGTTTTGTGCACGTGTCCTGAGTTTTATGTAGGTCTAGCGTCCATTATACTTCATGGCATAGCTAGACAACGTAAAATTAGTGATAATTTCAGAAGAGTTTTCCTCCAGGGTAATTTGAATAAACGAGGGTGAAAGTAGTTCTTCAGAAATGCTGGTAACCTAGATTCAACACGACCGGAGAATTATTGCCAGGGAATTTTCGCAGCTCTGGAGGGGAAATCCTCCCGGACCAACCCTTGAAGTCATCACTGGTTGGTATAGAGTTTCTTCGTATCCAAGCAGCTAACGCGTTCAATGATATATGAGGGATGTTTAAAAAGTATCGAAAGTTACTTCTTCCTGCTTAAATCAATAAAGCGCGGGAGACTTTCGTCATTGTAGATGTAGAGGGGATACTCATGCGCAGTCGTGAATTTGTTTCCCGCTCGCAGAAAACGCCAGTTGCTGGCAGTCGGCCAACGAGTGAAGACGTGTAGTGAGCGGCAGGCCCGTATCCAGGGGTGGTCAAGGGGGGCCGGGCTCTTCTAATTTTTTGCCGGCCCCCCTAAAATTTTCACGGTAGGCTTATAAATGAACTATAATATGGTTGGATGGCCTCCCTAGCTTCAGCCACCCCCCCTTCCTCACATTTTTGGACTGGCTACGTTCCTGGTGAGTTGTCTTCGGATTTCAGTTTTTTGTAAAATGACAGTAATACTTGATCAGCGATATTGCATCAAATTTTGCCGAAAGCTTGGCGATACCCAAGCGCAAACCATTCAATCGGATTGGTACATTCAATTCTGAAGGAAAATTTTGCAATGAGGAGAGAGTCCGCGAAATTTGATTTAGGTTTTCATCGCCAAACAGAACATTCATGTGTGTCGTCAGGTTCCCTACTCACCTGAAATGGCTCCGTATGACTATTTCCCAAGTTGAAAATGACACTAAAAGGGACCCGATTTGAGTTAAGAGAAAACATCATGCGGAATGCGACGGCAAAGTTACTCACCATTTCAAAAATTACGTTACAGGAATGTTTCCAACAATGGCGAGAGCGCTGGGAGAAGTGTGTGCATTATTAAGGAGACAATTTAAAAGAGGATTAGGGTTTCGGATTTCAAAATCAATAAATGCATTTCTGCCAACCAAAAGTTTGATACTTTTTGACGACCTCGTACAACTAATAGTGGTATTGATCCTGGTTAGAAGTACTATAAAAGGTAAAATCTCAAGCAATAATCATTGTAAGCAGACGGTTCCACCTCATTTTGAATCAATATTAAATTATAACCGTAGAAAACTTTTAAAAAACAATGGTTTTATAGTATGCTCAAAAAGGTGTTATTTCGAGTCAAATGAAATGTTACTAGAACTATAAAAGCATTAGAGGCACGAAATGGTCCACTATAATACGATAATAATCAATCGCTCTTTTACATTAAATGCTTCATTTTACAGACAAAATATCTTTTTTTGGAGGGAACATTTAACAAAAGCATTAAGTTTATTATTTGTGTACGCTTATTATGTTTTCGTTTTTGAGATAAGGTGTTTACACATTCAATCAAGTTATTCAAGTCAATCAGTATTTTCACAGTCTGAAACGTAATTTTCCATTATATCCTGGGTGGTATACTGTACATACCAACTGCAGAGCACTTCCGGTTGCATAACATAACCAATTATGTATTTAGATCGCAGTAGTAATATCTTAACTATACAGTGTATAGACGTTATATATATATGCAGTAAGACTATTATCTGGACTCCGTATTACCCGATGTATTTTTTCCAGAAAAACAAGAAAAGCTCCTTAGTAAAATTAATAATATATTTTATGGACAATCTACTCAACTTGTAAAGTTTTCAAGAAAAATCTTGACTTTACCGAAGAAAAGCAATCGCCTATCAAGGACTTTTTCAGAAAATAAGAACTATAATTATGGCTTTAAACCCGCCTTTTTAAATGTATGTAATCATTTATCAATGAACACTAAAACAAATTCACATAATTTATTCCAGAATTAGGTCTACATTTTATATTGTTTGTTTATTTTCAAAAAGTTAGTTGGCGAAACTGTCACAAGTATTTATTTTTTTTAAAGTATATATATATTGTCTTGCTCAACAAATAATAATTTTGTATTTAATTATATACAAAGCAAATCTTCTACATATGGAAAATATTAAAATTATATGTATGTACTGTGTACATCATTTTATGTTTCTGCAGTTAAGTTTGAGATTATAAAAATTTATCTTAAAATGTACAATTTTTTTATTCTGGAATCTCTTTTTTCTGTGATAAATTTTAAAACATGTAGTAAAGTGTACAAAATAAACAGTTATAAAATACTAGCTGTTACTAAGACATTTCAACACGTTAACAAGAGCGAACTTTGGTATAATAATATGTGGTATTAAAAGTATGTGTAGGGGTAAGAAGTGAGTAATTATAGAACTCTGGCCTATCAGGAAGTTTTGTTATCTGGCCTGCCTTGCCTTTCAGCCAAATTAGGCTGCATAGTCGAGAGTCCACTGTATATAAAAAATTTAAAGAAAGTAACAATGTTATATTGTATTGTCACCTGATTTGTATCGCTGTGTATAATTTCATCATTGTATGACGTCAGGGAAAGAGTTAAATTAAGGTTCAAAGATTTGAGAACATAGTTGAACCATTACAAGTTAAAGAAGAGCATGCCAGACAAACGAAAACTAACGGTTGAGCCATTGTAAGTTAGAGAAAAGCATGTAAGACAAACGAAAACTAACGGTTGAGCCATTGTAAGTTAGAGAAAAGCATGTAAGACAAACGAAAACTAACGGTTGAGCCATTGTAAGTTAGAGAAAAGAATGTAAGACAAACGAAAACTAACGGTTGAGCCATTGTAAGTTAGAGAAAAGCATGTAAGACAAACGAAAACTAACGGTTGAGCCATTGTAAGTTAGAGAAAAGCATGTAAGACAAGTTAGAATTAACGGTTTAACTATTGTGAATTAAAAAACGTGTAAGGCAAACGTACTAACGGTTGAGTCATTGTAAATTATAGAAAAGCATTAAATAAATGTTAAACTTTCATCAATCAATCATTTTCTTCATGATCGAGTGGCTAATGAGTTTGCTTTCGTCCGGTATTTGCCTTGTATAAAAACCAGATTTGAAGAGTGGATCTTGCTTCATATAACTCGGTGGTGAAGTGGTACTATTATTATTATTATTATTATTATTATTATTATTATTATTATTATTATTATTATTATTATTATTATTATTATTATTATTATTATTATTATTATTATTACTTTTACTACAACAACAACAACAACAACAACAACTACTACTACTACTACTACTACTACTACTAATAATAATAATAATAATAATAATAATAATAATAATAATAGTCCTGTGCTCGTGGTTCCAGCTGAGAGCAATTGTCTCGGTTACAATCCCACTTTAAGGTAAATTTTCTATCTCGCATACGTTTGGTGCTAAAAGAAAAAAAAACGTTGTGCTCAGCTTTGATTGCGTAGTTGTTACACATGGAACTGCGCAATGCGTAGTAAGCACATCCTGTCCAATGTAATATTTGTGGATTTCTAGATCAAAATCTGAATTCGAGCTACATTGTAGTGGTGCCAACCAAAATATTGGTTTTTGGAAAGACATAATATAGAATCTCCTTTAGTATCCTACTTGTAATCTGAAGGATATGCACTATAAATAGAAGTTAATGATTATTTCATAATTTTTGGAATGAGAATGTGAGAGAACTCCAAGAAAACTGACAAACACGATGTTGTCTACCACAAACTCTCATGGCTAGAGATCAAACCAAGGGCCTCTCTCACCGGGATGGGTGCTCTACGGCTGGGCCACATTGGTCCCTATTCGGTCGTTCAGCAACCAAACCCAGAAGCATTCACAATAAAAAGCGTTTGTTGAAGCCACTAGGCTACTGAGGATTAAAGAGCATACGTCGCTGCGTCTCGAGAAATCGCTACGTGATATTTTCGTTGAAAGCAAATTACATACTACAATGAGTAGAAAGTCATGTTGCATCTTTCCTTACATTTCTATATGTGAATTCTTAATAGTTTTCTCGTAATAAGGAAACAAACATAACACTTCTTAATAATGTTTATTATGAGAAAGCATGTGTTTTACTTCTCTTGGAAAGTTGCTAGTTCTGAACATAGCGCTTGTTTGAGGCACAGCGACGATAAAATAGATATAAAATTGAGATAATTCAGATTTTGTGGCAGCCTCAATATACAATATGTTTATAATGCTTGATATGATAACATCTCAAGTTACAGTTTTAAAAAATATTTTACTTTGATTATCGAATTACCATCACCTGAAATATTGATTAGCAAAGTGTTCATTAAGTGCCTTTTTCTACCCCATTTCCAAACTAAATAGACAGGATCTTTCTAATTCGAAGTCGAAAGGGACAAGAAAAATGCTCGAACTATCCAATATTTCAAATAAATTTGAAACAGTTTTAAATACCTAAAATCAAGCTATACATGAAGAAGAATTTTTAAAAATGGTTTCAAAACATTGCGATCTTGGCCAATAACTAATTTTACACTACTTCTAAGGCCAACAAGAAAATTTTTGATTGAAATATATTGAATCTTATGATCCAAAAAGTAAGTAACATACAGTAAACATTACTTTTAAGGCAGCATATTATTTCCGTGGTCCAATTAGAATACAAATTAGCCCACAGGTACTATGGAAAATACATTTAAATATAGTGCCACTTATATTGAATACCCACAGGCCGTTTTGCCCTGTGGGCCGGAGCAGAGTCCTGTTGGAAAGTCTATTCCGTATCCCGGAAGTGCTGCTTGGCCCACGGAAGTACCACGTTCTCCAACAATGTCGCGACAGCACGTCGTGTTTGATCTTGACCCCTTGATCCATGAATACCGAGGAGGTCTTGCCACTTGCGCCACTTGCCAATTCCGCTCCAGAATATGACGGCTGTGTTCGACAATGCCTACGTGCCAGGATGCTCTGCGGACAAGGTTCTGTCATGTTCGTGGTTGTACGCCTGCTCCACGGTGAACAGCCTCTCGTCGGTGAAGAGAATGCACTCCCATCACTGACCTGCGACCTGCGCTTAAGAAAATGGCATCGTTTGAGTTGCAGGTGCTTGTTTTAGCCAGGGAGCTGATTTTTTTAAAAGATTGTACACCTTGAGGTTGAGCCCCCTTTTAGTCATTTACCGCACCGATTCCGGTATCACGAGCGATTTTCCTCATGCAGACCTTCGGATTTTGTTCCGGTTTTGATGATCTTGCGGTTCTTGGAGTGTTGACGGTGTGCTTTCTTCCTCTTCCAGGACGGTCACCTTCATGGCCGAGCTCCTGGAATAGCCGAACGGCGTCTAAGACTGTCGGTTTTGGAACATTAGAAAGACTAACAATTTCACATTGATGCTTTCCTTAACAAAACAGTTCCAACATTGCCCTGCGTCTGGTTGCCATTATAAAACAAAAAAAGAAATTCCTCGTTAGGAAGTCGAAAAAGCATATACAGCTACAGAAGTGACTACAGAACTCTACATTCCTGGTAGGATACGCGAAACTTTGTATGGGTAATTTCTTGTCACTCTGTAGTCATTAATAACATATTGTTGGTATTCAATAAATGCTCTTAAATTGTCTACTATTTTGGAAAATTAAAGTGAGATTAACACACACTGTTTCTTTATTTTATCACCTCTCTGATTTTCATCTCTATCATCATCAGATGGATTATGTTTTATTGTTACTTTTCCTTACAGCTATCTCTGGATAACTAAAACCCACCTAAAACCCGTTTTTTTCTGTTTGTAAACACTAATAATTCTTGCAGTGTAATTACTTTTAATTATCCAAACAGGAGATTCGAAAGTTCGATTTACCCATAATTTTTTAATCATTATTATCAATTAAGTTTTCAATATGAATAAAATTTTGTTCGAATTATCCAAGTTTAAGTTAACGAAAGTCTTCTGTATAAAGAAAGACTCTACACAATCTCAATAACCATGGTTATGTACAGAGTACGGCGGGAGAGCGAGAAATTATCCGTTTTATATAACGATTTGCCCGCGGAGGTCCCAAACAAACCTGATTTCCTGTCCATTCATTGATTTGCTGATTGAATTTTGTGTGCCAGTTTTTCTCTTGTTCCCCTCTTATACTGTGTATATACAGGAGATATGTAGAGTCCTTAAAATATCTTTTGGCTAATTTACTACTTACTATCAGTCTTATTTTTTCTTTTCTTACTGTTTTGTTTTTCTATGGAAAAATGGTGGAATGAGAATGTGGGAGGAGATGGGAATACTTCGAGGAAACTATGCTCCGCAGGGCACTGCTGGAAATTTTTCTATTTCTTATTATATTAGAAACGTATTATTTTGGTCTCCTCCGGGGGTACTCTCAGAACTCCGGGGAGGCAGTGCCCCCCAAAAACATGTCTGAAAGAAACACTGCCTGAGATGCAAATCTTCTTCTTTCAAACATCCAGTCATTTAGCTTCATTGCCTTGATTTATATCTGGTCTGAAGTTCTCCAATACATTTGTCTGATCCATAAATATTCATAATCTAAGGATATGAGTTTCCAGAAGACTCAACGTGCCGGAGCACGTCATAGATGCAGCAGAAGAAAACCGCAGAGATTGGAACGTGACAGTGGAAGTACAGTGTAGAAGAAAAAGAATGTATTCCTTGCGCAGAAGCAAATGATGAAGCTTCGACTGTACAAGCCGAAACTAAACACTCCATGACCATAAGTCGAGTTCTTAATATCATAGAGCTCCTCCGTGGCTAAGCGGTTAGCATACGCGCCTTTGGCGTGGGAGACCCGGGTTCGATTCCCGGCGGGAGCTCATGTGGTTCGGATTCCACGTTAATCAGTAGGTCCACGTCTCATATAGCCTCGCTGCTGAAAGGGACGCTAAACAAAAATCAACTCAACTCAACTCTTAATATCATATATTTGGAAATGAAATCTGTAAGTTTTACGTCCTACAGATATGCCGGTTAGGCTAAAAGAGACGGTGATGATGAGAGATGAGTGAAATGGTGGAATGAAGAAAGTGGGAGGAAACGGGACAACCCCGAGAAAACCCACGAGCACGGTGTTTGTCCACCACAAAGTCCACACGGAGCGAGCAGGGATCGAACCAGGGACCCCAAGCACCGGAGGTGAACACGCTCTACCACTGAGCCACAGCGCCCCCTATTATCATATATTTGGATTCCTCTGTTCCTTTGCTGATTAAATCGAACAGATGTCAGTGAAGAGGGGATGAAAATATGTTTTGGAATCATTGTATCTCAATGACGTTGACGGTTTTGAATTATACTAGGATTATAAAGACACCATTTGTAAAAAAGGTGGGTATAAGAAATTAATGAACAGCGGAACCTTTTCATTACAAGGTATCTTGAATTACATATTTTCTATGGCGCTTGAGACCTATAATAGTTTGGCAAATACACTTTGAATTTTGATTATTACCTGACTATGTCTCTCGTATTATGTGAGCAATCCTTCAGTTTACTGAAGCTAATAATTAATATCGTACTTGCGTTCCACTGACAGCCAAGAAAGATTTACAATTCTAGCTGTTCTTTCCGTTGAGTACCTGAGACAGCATCAATTTTGGAATTTGAGGATATAATTTAAAAATTGCACACCTACCAAAGCAAGAAATATTTCGTTCTAAATATTAACACAAAAGTGGAGTAGCAAGAAATACCATGCGCCTCGAACAGTAGTTGAAAATATCATTGTATGGTAACAGTCATTTATGGACATCACATTGCATATGAGCAGTATAAAAATACAATAAAGTATTTAAAACAATTACAATACCGAAAGGTAAAAAAATATGCATATCACTCAATAAGTTTGTAGGATGACATATAGATCTTGCCACTATTCACCAATCCATATGATGATTAGCAAATACTAACTTTCAAATGATCAGACCTTTAAATGCCACTCAGAGCTCCCCATGGCTAAGCGGTTAGCGTACGCGCCTTTGGCGTGAGAAATTTGGGTTCGATTCCCAGCAGGAGTTTATGTGGTTCGGATTCCACATTAATCAGTAGGTCCACATTTCATAAAGCCTCGCTGCTGAAAGGGACGTTAAACTCAAAATCACATCACATCACATAAAATGCCAGAATTTCACAACAGTCTGACAGTTAATTCACAAGTTACAGGGATTTTAGTGAAGCAACTTTTACTACTTTTAAAATAATCAACAAATTTAAATTTCGTGTTTCGATAAACAACTGTTTTTTGATGAGGAAAAATACCGTTAAGCGAAGCAATGACTTAACAAGTATCATTCGGACTCAGTTCCACCGAGGCAAATAGTAGAGAAGTGTTTTGCTGAATTTAAACGTGCCATACTAACACACACGTTGCTGAACGCACTTGTCGCCGAAGGTCAGCAACTGTTCCAGCAAACATAAAAAAGTCTACAAAAAGTTTTGGCCAATCTTAAAGTGAAGTTGCGTGAGATAGCTGACACCTTAAAGATATCACAACCCAACGCGTTCATCACTTTGCATAAACATTTGTCCATGAGAAAGCTCTGTTCGAAGTGGGTACCACACAGTCAACCAAAAACAACAACGCATCAACGATTCAGAGCGCTGTTTGAAGCTGTCTTAGCACAGTTAATATGATTTCTTTCATGCGGTACGTAACAATGGATGAAATATGGATTGATCACTGTACTCCAGAGTTAACCGGCAGTCAATTGACTGGATAGCAATCATTAAAAGCTCCCCAAAGCGACAAAAACCGCAAATTTCAGCTGGTAAGGTTTTCGGTCTCCGTATTTTGGGATGTACACGTATTCATCGATTACGTTGAGGAAGAAAGAACTATATTATATGGCATTATTGATGCCTTTAAAGGAAGAAATTGCGAATAAAAGACCCCAAACGAAGAAGAAAAACGTGCTCTTTCAGCAAGAAAAGGCACCGTATCACAAGTCGGAAGCAACAGTGGTAAAATTTGACTTTGAATTACTTACCCATCCACCGTACTCTCCGGCTGGCTAATAATGACTATTAAGTTACCTGTTTGCAAATCTACAAAAATAAATAAATAAATAAATAAAAAATAAAGAAAAATAAAAAATAAAGAATGCTCCAGGGAAAAAAATGGCTCCAATAAAGAAGTGATTGCTGGGACTAAAATCTATGTTGAGGTCAAAGATAAATCGTTGTACAAAAGCGACATCGAATTTAGAGAAGTGTTAAAATGAATGTACACTCTTGAATGAAATTATGTTGAATAAAGTCGAATTTTGTCTAGAAGTTGTTACGAACTTATTGAGTGATCTGTTAAAATAACTACTATGCACCACACACTGATAGGTGGTAAGGATTATGGCAAATAGTAACAGCAGTGATGATTTCAGGGGTGGCCTGGGGAAGATTTCTCCTACGGAGCTAAGAAATCCCCCCTTCCCCAAGGCAAATCTCCGATCTTGCTCATTAAAGGTTACCCAGTATTTTCGCAGAACTATTTTAACCTCCTGCATATTGAAATCCTCCTCCCCCCCGAAAGAAATCGTCTGAAATCATCACTGAGGAGCAGTATGCATTCAAATTGCTTTTACAAGCTGCTCGATGAATTGCATTTGCCCCAAGTCCAGGCTCTGATATCGAGGCCAATGAAAGCATATGCAACACATTCGACAGTATGGATAAACGGGTTGCATATGACATTAGGCTAATTTCGTACAGTATAAAATCATTGTCACCAAAGACGGGCTCGTTGATCTAAAATCATGAAAAAAAATAAGAAGCAGCGTCACAGTGTGCATCACGGAGAGGAGTTTGATTTGGGTTTTTGGTAAACCAAACTCCTTAGCAAATTAACCTTTTCCAAACTTAGGTTTAAATATAGCATTTTTACCTCAAATTACACACCGGAATCCATTTTCTCCCAAAATCAGTTTTATTATAAAACTTTGTGTTATAAAATAATATAACACAGGTTCACTAAGTACAAAGTCCACTAAACAATTAGTGTAAGTAGGTGTCATGTAGAACATAATATATTGATGAAAGATTAACATCTTTTTAATGCTTTTCTATGACTTACAATGATTCAACCGGTTGCTTTGTTTGTATTTCATGCTTTTATTTAACTCATAATGGTTCAACCGTTAGTTTCATTTGTCTTACATTATTTCTTTTAATTTAAATTATTTAACTGTTAGTTCTCATTTGTTATATATGATTTTCTTTAACTTACAATCGTTCAACCGTTAGTTCTCGTTTATCTTACTAGCTTTCTTCAACTTACAAGGTTCAACCGTTAGTTCTCGTTTGTCTTACTAGCTTTCTTCAACTTACAATGGTTCAACTGTTAGTTCTCGTTTGTCTTACTGGCTTTCTTCAACTTACAATGGTTCAACCGGTACTTCTCGTGTTTTATCTTACATACTTTTCTTTAACTAACACAATGGTTTAGTCGTATCCTCAAATCTTTGAAACGTCATTTAACTTATTTCCTAAACTAATCTAATGCTGCTAAGCTTCGTAAGCAGCCGACTTTCTTTCTCCTCTGATTGTGACGTTACTCGGACACCGATGACAGCGCCACTCTTTCACGACATTTAACGTGTCTGATAATCTGATACTTACTCTGTCCAAAGAACTTTAGTGTTAGAAAGTCTTTAACAAATGTAAAGGTCCATAATTTCCTTGGTTACCTGTGGTACTTTGAAAATAAACCATATTCATACAGCATATATTATAAGGAGTAATATACTTTCATTTTTATCCAATACTTTCGTTTGTTTTTCTACTTAAGTACTTTTGTCTCATAAAACATGTATCAAATATGTTATTTCCTTTCAATCAATACAATCATAAACACAAACACAATAAGATTAATTAAACTTTTATTGTGCCCTTGAGTTTTCTCGGGGGTCCTCCCACTTTCTCCTACGTTCTCATCTCACAAAAATTTCAATCATCATTGACTTACCTTAATAATCGTCTCCTTTAACATACAGGACCTAAGCGTGGAACGTTAAACTGAAATATCGTGAATAGAACTTTCGTCTTTTGAGCGGGACGTGGCATCTATTGTAACGTAATAGAACCAAAAACAGCGCAGCCTTTCAGAACACCTAATGTTAAAGTCAATGTAACATATGAATGCAGAAACTGCATCCTAACGGTATTATTTATCATTCCATTTCATGGAGAATGTTGGTCACCTCAATATGTGTATTTGAAAAAGGAAATTAAAAAAAAACTTCATGATATGTAAAGAAAAAATATGTGAAATATATGTAAATGTAAAAATGAAATAACAGAACCAGGTATATTCAAGATAAAGAAAGTTAAAACAAAAAAAAATGTTCAAAATGTTTTCCAAAAAATGAACACAGTTTATTTTCCATGAGGCCAGTGAGGCCAGTGTTTTTTTCCTCTTAGTTTTAAATGGTGGCAGATAGATGCCTCTGTTTGTGCATGTAGAGAAAGCCATGAGATAGCTTTTTGGTGCCAGGCAACAGATCTTGGTCGGAAAACAAATGGTTGCCAGGAGAATTAGGAAGCAGAATCTCCTTGCAAAATTATGCATATATGCAGACGTACACAAAAAACACACGGAAATACAGAATTTTCTCTATGCTTAATGCAGCTGCTAGTCTCTATTGTTTTAGCAAATAATTTCCTTGTATATTATCGTAGACATCTATACTCATTCGTCAGGGACGTATGGAAGGAGTGGGTGCTGGGTTCCGAACCCTCTGAAATTCAAGGACGTTGATTTCTCTGTAACTTTGTGGGAGGGGCCATTCAGATGTGTGTTTGGTTGCAGACAAAGGTCTTAAAGAAGGCATATATGAGGATTTTGAGACAAATTGAATTCAAATTATGCTAAATATTGTATATTCATAAAAAATACATGTAAGAATAAAAAAATATACATATTCATAAAAATACAAGGGCATTGGGGGACCCATCCCCATTCCCCCACGATCAAAGCCCTTACCAAAATCCCGACTTTTCTGTAAATTTAGTCTAATTTTACGGGTGATTTTTACAAATATTAATATAATTTATCTCAATACTGAATTTGGACCCCACTAGAAGCTTCGAACCTCTCCCGAAATAATTTCGTGAGTACACCTCTATCGTTTGGTCCATCGTGTTCATGTAATAATTCTTACAGAAGGAGAAGTTCTTTAATAAAAGAGTTGGATAATATACTAAACATGTTTCTGTTTAAACGTGTAATACTTTGTTGTATTCAAACCGAATGTGGTATAAAAGTGCTGTTTTTAATTTCAACATTGATTACCATAGAGCTAACAAAACTGCAAATAGACAAGAACAATGTGTTCCACGACATGAATTTACTATCATAGTAAGCGGTTATATCTACTCTTTTAACTCTAGAGAGTTTAGTTATGTAAAGAGCCATATAGGTGTCTTCATTTAATATCTTAACCCTTGAGATTTCAATCAATGGGGGTTGGTACTTCACCACCAGCCTTAGGAGCTGGGAAATAATTGGAAATATCATTCACAAGACAATAACTAATACACTGTAAAAAAAATAGTTTCTTAAATTTTTGAAACCGTTTCTTATATGTGCACTGAGACAATATTTTCTTAGAAATGAGATTTGGCAATTCTCATTCATAAGGAAAGTAACAGTATATTTTCTCGTTTCGCTTTAAACAATCTCATTCAATTTTCTTCATTTCTCATTAATGAGAGTGTTAAAATCTTATTTCTAAGAAAACAGCTTCTCTGTGCCCAGATAGGAAACAGTTTCTCAGATTTAAGAAAGCATTTTTAACAGTGTACTACTCAAAATTAAGTTGGAAATATAGCTAAGAGGTACTTGTTAAATAATACAAAGACACAAATATTTTCTATAAAAGTGCAGGAGATGAGGGTAGGTCTATAGGTGAAAGAAAATATTCTAGTCTGGTGTTGTCACTAAATATTTCGAAATTCTCGCTTTACCTTCTTCAACAATTGTCGCTCCATGCTCTTCTCAAACTTGACTTTATTGCTAGTCCAAAAATCCTAATCGTAGTCTCTTGAAATTCTCCAAGCATACAGTTTTGTACCTCGGACAGGAACACAAACCATAACTCCAGTGCTTCCTCATTTCCATATTGGTTATCCCATCATACTTTGAAATCCTTCTTTAGTCGTAAACCTCAAAAGCTGGGGAAATCATTTCATGTTCTTGAGTGATAGCTTTCTGAGGAAATCGAAGTTCGAAGCCAAACCTCAGCAGATAGGAACAGACAAAAAGTCCAGCTTTAAAATAAACGCAAACATAGTAACCTTACAATTTCTTAAGCAGAAGAAATCGGTGAAGAAAGCTATAGATATACCGCATTGACTTGGCACTCAGTCTTCTAGTCCAAGGGCTGCTATCGGCTGAAGGAATTCCACTCCCTTTCGCTAAGGCTCTCTCGATTAGCAACAGCTGAACCCTTATTGGCTCAACGCGTTGGTGTGTAGCGGGTGTGAGCCTTAGTTCACACTTTTGCCACGGCTCAAGACATTTTTGGCTGCACTATAGAAGAGTGCCGATTGGACGCTCCAAGTATTCATAAATAAACTTAATATATGAGCATTGTCTTCAAGCACAGTTTAGTAATTCGGCAAAGTCATGAAGTGTAGCCAGACACAAGTAGAAAATAACAGATTGTATAAAGACAAACGTACTGAGCAAGGCTCTTGAAACGTTGTTATGATAAAAGGAATCTGCTAGTGAACTTTGTTTAATAAACAAAAAGGTTTACAAAAATGTTACTTTTATTTATGCATATTTGTAGCAGTTACGTGTATCTCTGGAGTTGAGCCCATCACTTACAATACTTCACATTCTACCGTTGTGACTTTTAGAGTTCAGGAAATGATGCAGAATGAAATTTCTAGTTGCACTTTCAAGGTTTACGCCCTTCAGGATAAAAGAGACAAATGAATATTGAAACTGAATAATTGTGAAACAATTGGTTAAATGATAAAGTGGAAGGAAACGGAAGAAATCCGAGAAAACCAAGAGACACGATGTTATTCACTATCTATTCGGGTGCTCCTAGGACGGAACCCGGAAATGTTAAACGAAACGACACAATCACGAAAAAACTTACTGACGCAATGTTAATCATCACAATCTCATGTGATCTAGGGTTGAACTACGGATCTATCACAGCAGATCTCAATACATTACCAATTATCCACCGTAACGCATTGAATGATCGTTATATTTCAGCATCAAAGCTATATGAAAAAGAGTTATTGTTTAAATGGAACCAAACCGGTGTTCAAATTTGTATGCGTGACAAATACCCCTCTGCCCCACCACGAATTGAACCCGAGACAATGTTGTACTAGCCACTTAAGCACAAAGGGGCATCGCTGCGCTAAATGGCCATAACTTTACCCCTAACAACGTGTCTTCCATCATAAAATTCTGAGTAGAAGAACTTGTCCCTTGGATTGGTTCGAATATAGTCTTCAAATAATACAGGGTGGCCCAAAAGTAGGTATATAACCCTGCCTTGATCAAGTATAACATTCTAGCTTATGGGTTTATTTGCTTCGGCTGTTCCGGGCTTAAGATATAAGTAAAAAAAAACATTAAGAAAAAATAATATAGAAGCTAGGTCTACATGTTTGATAACAATAAGAAATGATATGAAATACAGTGAACAGATCAGTACGGGACTGTATACCTACTTTTGGGTCAGCCTGTAGTAATTACTTCTTGAAGGAAAAGTTTAAAAAATACTTATTTTATAAAATACATGAAAGAAGGAGAAAATATTTTTTGGAGTGGGTTAAAACAAAGAAATGGAAGGAAAGGTAAAAGCATTGGTCGCTCTTCCTAAGGTTGAGGGTTAACGTTTTCATGGGTATTAGCTTTGGTTCGATTTAGTTTAACATCTCACGTTTATGGCTGGACCACGCGAACTGAAGTCAAGCGTGCTAGCCACTAGATCAAGCGGGCGTCCTATGGGTATTAGGGAAAAGGTTCGCTATCACCCAATGCTTTAAATCTTATCCTCGTTTCATCATTTAACTCTACCAAAAATATTTTAGATGATTCTTTCTAAACTTTCATTAATGAGATAATAATATTCTGATACTCTATCAAATATACAATCTCTTTCCCCATATTATGAAAAGAAAAAATGCTAAAACTTATTGAATATGACATCAACGGAACACCTAGTCATCTGCAACCAGACATACTTCTGTAATGTTTGGGTTACATAAACACCAGGCGATCAATAGTTATTTCTACATAATTACTTTTATTAATTTTAAAGTAAAACGATGAGGTAGAGCAAACATTATCTGAAAATATTGTTTTATCAACAAGTGTATTTATCTGTACAACATTTCAGAGCACTCTAGTTAGTATTGAAGTGAATGAAAAATAAAGTTGCAATATTTCATTCTAAGAAACAAACAGAAAAATATCTTAATAAAAGCATTATAATAAAAGATTTAACTATAACAGAGAAAAACGTAAGATAATAGAAGCATTCTAATAAAAGATTTAACGCTAAGAAACAGAAAAGTTACCTAATGAAAGCATTGTAACAAAAGATTTAACTCTAAAAAACAGATAGGAAAGTTACTTAATAAAAACATTTTAATAAAAGATTAAGATATAAACAGAACAGTAACCTAAAAAACATTTTAATAAAAGATTTAACTGTAAGAAATATTGTAATAACAGATTTAACACCAAGAAACAGATAGAACAGTAACACAATAAAAACATTTTAATAAAAGATTTAACTCTAAGAAACAGATAGAGCAGTAACCTAATAAAAAAACATTTTAATTAAAGTTTTAACTCTAAGAAAGAGATAGAACAGTAACCTAATAAAAACATTGTAATAACAGATTTAACTCTAAGAAACAGATAGAGCAGTAACCTAATAAAAACATTTTAATTAAAGATTTAACTCTAAGAAAGAGATAGAACAGTAACCTAATAAAAACATCGTAATAAAAGAGTTAATTCTAAGTAACAGACAGAACAGTTATCTAATAAAAACATTGTAATAACAGATTTAACTCTAAGAAACAGATAGAATAGTAACCTAACTAAAACATTGTAATAACAGATTTAACTCTAAGAAACATATAGAACAGTAACCTAATAAAAACATCGTAATAAAAGAGTTAATTCTAAGTAACAGACAGAACAGTTATCTAATAAAAGAATTGTAATAAAAGTTTTAACTCTAAGTAACAGACAGAACAGTTACCTAATAAAACATTGGAATAAAAGATTTAGCTCTAAAGCTAGGTTGTCATTTTACAAGAATCTTGTAGCTGTGATTTTAAAATATTGAAACCTGATCTTTCTATTTACTGTTTACACATTACAACTTTCTGAAAGCAAGAAAGATATCTCCATCCATGCAACGCTGCACTCTAGTGGACAAATATTAAACCTCCTCATTAAAAACGTATATTTTATCGCGCTTTCAATCCCCTTCCAAAAGAATCATCGTTCAAAAACGGCAAAACTTTTTCTTTATCTCAGTGGGAGGTCGATAGAAGGTAGCATGCAAGATGACCCAGAAAGTTGCACATGTTTTGACTCCTTGCAAGATGAAAAAAAAAATGTTGTATGTCCCTTTCAAGACTATGTTTACGTAGAGAAATATAGAGTAGGGTTGCAAAATTGTTTTATGACAGCTACACGATTCTTGTAATGTAACAACTTGGCTTAAGAAACAGACGGAAGTGTAACCTAATAAAAGCATTGTAATATAAGATTTATGTCTAACAAGGGACATATGCGAACTGTGAAAGCTAGATATTTACGAAAATTGGTACTCTGACTAATTGTGGATCGCTAATAGCCACTCGGTGGGAAAGTGTCTTATTTACCCGCTACATAATTATAATACATATGCCAAGCAGTGACCAGGTGAGGCTGTGCCAAATTATACTCTAAAAATGCCAGAAAAAGGCAGAAAATGAAAAATGTATGCAGGTAAACTTATATCTACGGAAGGGGGACACGTGACCAACAACACGGGAATAATGTTACACAAGCAGTGTTGCCATCTCAACACAAACTTATAGTTTTTTTTAAATAGAATGTACATCATTTTATGATATTCAAACAATTGACACAAAACGTAAAAGAGAATAAGTAAAAGATGGGTTATCAGTGTTGCCAAATAAGGGAGATATAAAACTCTAAAGTTGAGAAATAATGGGGTTTGTAGTCTTGTTGTTATTGTACCTTTGTTCATTTTTCTTTACGGACTTCATAATTTCTCAACTTTAAAGTCTTATATCTCTCTTATTTGGCAACACTGATAACCCACTTTTTGCTTATTTTCTTTCATGTTTTATATCAATTGTTTTAATACCATAGAAAGTATACGTTTTATTTGAAAAACTATAAGTTTGTGTTGGGTGGCAATACAGTTGTGTGAGACTACTGCCGTGTTCTTGGTCACGTGTCCCCTTCCCATAGGTATCAGGTTATCTGCATACATATTTCATTTGCTGCCCTTTTCCAGTATTTTTGGGGTATAACTCGGCACAGCTTCACCCGGTCACTGCTTAGTATACGTATTACACGTAGCAGGTAAACAAGGCATTTCCGCACCGAAAAAAAAAATGAAATTTTGAGTTTTACGTCCCACGGTTATGCCGGTTAGGCTAAAGGAGACGGTGATAATGAGTAATGAATGAAATGGTGGAATGAAGAAAGTGGGAGGAAACGGGAGAACCCCGAGAAAACCCACGCACACGGTGTTTGTCCACCACAAAGTTCACTTGGCGGGAGCAGGGTTTGAACCCGAGACCCCTAGCACCAGAGGTGAACGCTCTACCACTGAGCCACCGCGGCCCGCATTTCCGCACCGAGTGGCTATCACCACAATGATTAGCGATCCACAATTAGTCAGGGTATCAATTTTCATAAATATCTAGCAGTCACGGTTCACATACGTTCCTTGTATGAAACAAACAACATAGTAACCTAACAAAAACATTGTAATAAAATATTTAACTGTAAAAAACATACAGTAGAGTACTCTAATAAAACATTGTAATAAAAGATTTAACTCTAAGAAACAGGGAGAACAGTTACTTAATAAAAGGATTGTAATAAAAGATTTAACTCTAAAAAACAGACGGAACTGTAACCTAATAAAAGCATTGTAATAAAAGATTTAACTCTGAGAAACAGACAGTAGAGTAGCTTAATAAAAACATTGTAACAAAAGCTTAAACTCTAAGAGACATAAGAGCAATCTAATAGAAGATTGTAAAAGTAAAGTCTACAAACATTTTTCTTTAAAATTATCTTTCACTATAGTTAAAATTTATGTTTTCATTGAAGTTTAACAATTACCGTAATAAAACAATTGTGACCATAATATTATAAGTACTATTAAAATTGATATATTTTTGTTTAATTTTAGGTAAGTACACATGAAAGGAAAGATTCACTCATACGGATTTCACAGTGGAGAAACAAAACTAAACGTGAGTACAGTTGCTGTTATATGTAATAAAATATTCGTGTCTTCTATTACATATCTTTAAGACACAATTACTCATTATGACATTCAATACCAAGAAATGTTCTGCTCCACTGGTAATAATCAAACCCTTGAATCATATATTTGAAAGCCAAATCGATAACATACGCTTGATCATCTGTTCATATGATACACTTTTCGTGGTGTAATGCAATAATAATTTCATAACGAGGAACTACATAATTTATATGGTTTACCCAACATTGTTAGGGTCGTCAAGTCTAGGAGGTTTAGATGGGCGGGTTATGTAGCTAGAATGGAAGAAAGTAGAGACGCTTTCAAAGTCTTGACTGGAAGGCCAATCGGAAAACGACCATTAGGAAGACCTAGGCGCAGATGGGAGGACAATATTAAGATGGATCTCGCAGAGATTGGGATACAGAGTAGAAACTGGATGCAGTTAGCTAAGGATAGAAGTCAGTGGAGAGCTTTTGTGAACGCGGCATTGAACCTCCGGGTTCCATAGGCCATAGAGTTAGTTAGTTAGTTTTAATGCAGTACAATAAGTGTAATGCATCATTCACCGTTAGACTTTTGCAATGAAAGCTGACAATCGTAATGCGAGTACATTGCTATTGTTGTTAAAATAATCATGTTGTAGGGCATTTTAGAAACGAGGAAAGTTCTTTTATTGAATATTTTTATCGTCTTATCTTTCTACCAATTCCAATCCAACTAACTTGTTAGAAATTATTCTTGAAGATCAGAGTCCTTTTTGTAAAGGTAGTTATCCTGGAACTTTTTTTTTTTTTTTTAAATCAGTATAAAGGTTTAAGTAAATTTACTCCTAGACAATTGACTGATGTGAACGCAAAGCGGTTGTAGGTTTGGGAAAACTAAACAAATAAGGTTCATTGTGTTTTCACACCATGCTAGAGGCAACCATATGTTTCTACATGTGCTAGAGCTAAACACTCCACAGACGACATCCCTGAAAAGGACATCACCCACCATCGCAAACGGTCGGCCGGCAAATGACGGAGATCAACGAAGGTAGCCGACATTTTAGGATAAAAGAGGCGAGCACATCACAGAAGACATCAATAAATCTCGTACGGTTGATTAAACTACTAGCTCTCTATGACGTCTGGTCATTGAGAACTACCGTTCCTATACGCTCTAAGACACATGGACACACGCAAAAGAAGAAGAAAGGTTACTGGTAAACAAGAAAAAAGGTGAACAGTAACCAAGTTAGTTTGTCAATATAGGGACAACAAAGTCATGTGTCCCAGCAGCCAAGCCAAAAAGATTAACAGGAGAAGGTGATTGCAACCTTGCGTTACACACTAATATTCCTACGTTACCGTGTAATAACTCACAGGGGTACGCTAACCAATTATGTAGTTATCACTACCGATCATAGCCTGTAACTGGTAATCTAGTTAGCATGTTGGAACACGCGACTTCTCAGTTAACGAAACAAGGTGACTCAACTGTTTAATCAAGCATATTCGTTAATGTATCATATTAAATTAATTAATATAATTGGGATTATTCCTGCTATCACGCCTTTGATGGTCTGAGAATACCAAAAAATGCAATATAAAAATAGATAACAAATACCTAAGATTATCATTCGTTTGGACTTCTATAATACCCTTGTAGGCCACCCATATCAGAAATATACATAACAACTAACACTGAAATTTGTGTGGATCTTACTCGTTTCTATAAGCAAAGCTGTAAACAATTCTTTGTATTTGTACCGTAAAGCAGCGTACAGCGTAACATGTTTCCTGTAAACATGAGAAATTAATGTTCTTAGTGTATGCATTTTTTAACCGCAGTTACATAATTAGCAGTGCTATCATTTCGTGTGATTATTTGTGCTAGAAACATAGCTCATAAGATTGTATTCATTTAAATGTTAGAAAATGCATAAACTTCCGTAAATAAACTCTTCTTTACCTTTCTCTATTAACTCATGTAGAATCCATATTTTAATAACTGTTTTCCTATTCCTTCGGACGTATTCACAATTGTTAAGACTTTTCGATCTTAAAATTGCAAATGGCGACGTTGCTGTTTGTGCTTCTTGTAATGCAGTGTTACCAGTAAACAAGTTCCGGAGAGATAAGTTTACCTTATGTGAAAATCGGTTGATAACAGCAGAGTGTTTTAAATTAAATTAACATTCTGGTATTCGTTACCTTCTTCTAATCTACTTTATAGAACAATAACAATTAAACACTGTATTGTTTCTACACATTTTTCTGTAACCTTATTCGATTAATCACCGGTGACCTCGTAAAATTAACCTGTTTTGTCTCAGAAGGGTTGTTGCAAATTCTTAACTGGTTCTAGCAGTCGAATTGTCCATTAATCTCGACTAGGTTACAGCTTATTTTTCTCAATGCATTAAGCTCCTTTCTACCTCTTTAAGATGTTCAGTCATTGAGAGGTACCTAATTACTAAATTCTCTAACACTCAGGGCCGTCGAGAATGCCGACTTCCCTCTGTTAGACGCCCGGTCATTGAGAGACACCTATCCAATACGTCTAAACACGAATGGTCTTTGGACTCCTCTAAATTTCACCAACAAATCTCCAAAGAGGAACTTGTACTTATTTGTAATATTTTGTATTCAAGAGGAAGCTTTATAATGATAGGTGATGGAAAAGTCCAAACTTCCGTGTACCATCTTTAATTCTACCCTAAAAGACAAAACACTTTACAATATGTACCATATTGCATCAAAAAGATAGGCTCTATATATTTACAAACTGTCGTGAAATGTTTTATCTTTAATCTAGGCTATTGAGGAGAGAAGGGAGAGTTAAGATTGCTATTTTTGATTCTAAGCGGATTTTGAACCCTGCAGTGGGAACGATTAGTATGACTAAAAAAACACCATATTTAATCACAATTCAATGTATTGTGTATTAGCAATGATTATTGTGATACAAATCTTTTTAAATCGGGATGAATTTATTATGGGCATACTTAGCATTCATTCTTAATTGATTCTAACATAAAGCATTGGATATTTTATGAAAACTTCATATATATACTGTACGATAATAGGACTTTTTTTTTTTTTTACGAAATTTAAGGTGAAATTAAAAAATATCTGCGGGGCGAAAAGTAAACTTATCAACTCATTTCTGACTGACTTTTAACTCCTTGCAGTATGTGTATTTAATAGAAAATCATTGTAAGTTTAGAGTGAGTTACATGTTGCGAATAATTAGTTGTAATTTATTATTTAAAATCTTACATCGCACAATACATTACATTTCTATAATGATTTACGGATATTATTCTATAATTGTGTTGTAATTTTACCGTGTGGAGTATATCACATTCTCTTAACAGTCACATATCATGTAACTCAACATTTGAGCCCTATAAAGATTCAAAATGTGGCAGAACTACCGACTAGCAATTTTACTTGGGAGTCACATCACTTACTCTTATTAGGAATCGAACCTGGATGTTCCACTAAAGACACAAACAAAGAAAGAGCTCTAGCGTATGTGTACGAATTAATTTTCTCAAATCCTGCAATGTTTCAGGAAATTAATGGATTGTTTACCCTGAAGATGTGAATGTTCAGAACACAACATGTCTGTCTATTTTGTGTAATGTAATGACACGTCTGCATAGACATGGCGACAGGCAGTCGACATTAAAATACACCCACACACAAAGGCATAAGACAAAATTACACCAAAGAAACGTTTCATTGATAGCACGCCATAAAATGTAGCACAGAAACGGGAATGAAGATTTACAACATGTGAAAGCCAAAGTCTAGAAACTTTGTTAAGTGAAGTGGCTGTGCGTCGGCTTCAACTGCATTGCTCCTTTCAGTCGAGAAAGAGACACGCAGACACGGGGAGGGTATAAAGGAGGATAGGAGGGGAGGGATGAGCACAGAGGATCTGGCATTCATTGTCTTAAAAGAGGAAAACCACAAAAACGAAGGGCATGATAGCGGAGATGTTATCCAGTGCAGAAATATCCTCTTCCATAGAACATATATAATACACGTGTAACTACTAAAGATCTCTTCAGAAGAACAAACGGTAGCACAGAAAAAAATATGATATATATGTTAACTTACCCACCCCTTTCTAGTTTATTTTGTAAAGGTTAAATAGCATAATTTATAGGATTGGTTTTAATTCTTATTTGAAGGAAAAATTAATTAGATCATTTTCTTCTGAGTGTAAGGGGCCGCGACTAGCTCAGTGGTAGAGCGTTCACCTCTGGTACGTGGAAAAAATGAAATGAAATCTGTGAGTTTTACGTCCCACGTTTATGCCGGTTAGGCTAAAGGAGACGGCGATTATGAGAAATGAATGAAAATGGTGGAATGAAGAAAGTGGGAGGAAACGGGAGAACCCCGAGAAAAACCACGCACACGGTGTTTGTCCACCACAAAGTTCACTCGACGGGGGCTGGGATCGAACCCAGGACCCCAAGCACCAGAGGTGAACGCTCTCCCACTGAGCCAGCGCGGCCTACCTCTGGTAAGTGGAGTTCTTGGGTTAGATACCAGCTTGCGCCAAGTGACATTTGAGATTTGTGATGAACAAACAATCATGTGTGTGACTTTTCTCAGGTTTTTTTCGTTCCTTCCCACTTTCTTCATTCCACCATTTCATTCATTTCTCCTCATTACTGTCTCCTTTAGCCTAACCGTCATAATCATGGGACGTAAAACTTAAAGATTTCATTTCAGTTTTTCTTCTAAGTGGCGATTCACAAAGAAGAAGTCTGGGGGAAAGTGTCCCGGTTTAGTAACGTAATGATGCTTCGCTGCACAAAAGCACACATATTGTTGACTATAAAATTAAGTACTCTATCTTCACTTAAGTACTCCTGTGTCGTCGAGTGACTAAGGTGCATGCTTTCGGTATTTGTAGTATCATACTGAGAAAACTCCGTTATACTTAGAGAGGTATATTGTATACACGACTCCAAAAGTGCATTACCACCTGCAATTCTCCCTTTCCTGCAATAGCAGGCAACCCAAAAAGCTCAGCGCTTGGGTTGGTTGCACATTCGAAAGGCGTTGGACCAAACCTCAATTTTGTTACAAATATATCAGTGTGGCAAACTGCAAATAAGAGAATAAAATAAATTGTTAAGACTTACCATTTTATTATCGTGATGGCAATGGATGACATAAAAGTTACAAAATCATCTTACCTAAGCAGTTCAAACAAGGTGAATGGTGAGAAACACACATAAGAGGAAAGCAGTTTCTTTCCTTTTCCAAAAGAAAATCTCGTAAAAAAGAAAAAGATTATATAATGTAAAGGTTTAATATAAAAACCTAACACCCCAAAACAAACATCCACACGACACAGAAAGAGAGAGAAACACAGAATAAGGAACACCAATGGCTTAGCTGACTAGCGGGACTCTCATACAAGGTAAAGAGGTGGGACCCCAGTTGTAAACCTAATTGTTATAATAATAATAATAATAATAATAATAATAATAATAATAATAATAATAATAATAATTATTATTATTATTATTATTATTATTATTATTATTATTATTATTAAAAATCGTCTACTTTCCCAATCTCTGACCTACCTAAGAGCATGTCTGTATATAGCGGTCATGTGAGTACCTTTTGTCAATGAGTGGCCCTAAAGGTAAAAGGGATGCAAATCTCTGAGAGAGAGGAACAAAAAACTTTCTTATGATAAATTCTAGGGGAAAGTTCGAGGAATTGCTTTTGACGGGTACTTTCTTGTTTTTCGGGGACAGAAAATTGTATCGGCTAAGAAATTACAGTATATAATATTGCAAATTTGCAAGTGTATTTATTTACAATGCAATTTGAGGTAATAAAGAAATTGAGGACTTCGGGACAAACGACTTGTCAAGTCCAAAAAGTGAAACTATAAAGGAGATAGCTTCACAAGGATTTCTATTCATCTGATTTTCTTCAAACTTGGCACATATATACTAGACCGAAAATATATGCACACATGTTTTTTTTTGTTTCTTTCGGAGAACAGATTAAAGGAGGCAAAGGGTCCCTTTTAAAAAAGGGTACCTTTGATTTAAAAGGACCAAATTAAAGGAACGATACTCTGCCGATGCAAAGATGACTTCAAAGTACAAAATACGGGTTTTGAAGTTTTTCACAGAGAAGTTTTGCAGAGGCAATGCTCCTTGGAAATGAGAAAGGACCCCGAACAATCTTTATGGAAATTGGATTTCGGTGGAATTGCTTGGAACCGTGTTATGTTGTAGATATTATGTTCCTGAGAAAAAGTCTCAATGGACACAACCAAAAATCGTTGGCCGTTTGGCCACCATGAGGCCACTTTCTTAAAAAAAAGCCGAAGAAAACAACATTCGAGATTTTGGACAAAAATACTAAAACCGTGATGTTGTAGATATTGTGATTCCGAAAAGGTCCTAATGGCCATAACCACCAAGCACTGATATTTGGCCACTACAGGGCTACTTTTTTCAAAACAGCCAAACAGTGATATTTATGATTTCAATGAAAATCAGTAAAACTGTGATGGGTTGTAGATGTTGTGATCTTGAGAAAAAGTCTCAATAAGCACAACCACCAATCACTGACCGTTTGGTAACTACAGAGCCACATTTTTGCCAACAGCAGAACTTAACGTTATTTTGGATTTCATAGCAATTGCTTGAAACGGTAATATGTTGTAGATATTGTGATTCTGGGAAAAGGTCTTAATGAGCACAACCACTAATCACTGATCGTTTGGCCACTACGAGGCCACTGTTTTGAAAGTAACCGAAGATGGCGATGTTCTTGATTTCGGTAAAAATTACTGAAACTGTGATATGTTGTAGATATTGAGATTCTGAGAAAAGATCTTAATGGGCACAAACACTAATCAATGACCGTTTGGCCACAACGAGACCACATTCTTGAAAGTAACCGAAGATGGCCACGTTCTGGATTTCGGTAAAATCATTGAAACTGTGATATTTTGTAGATATTGTTATTCTGAGAAAAGGTCTTAATGAGCGCAACCACTAATCACTGATCGTTTGGCCACCACGAGGCCACTATTTTGAAAGTAACCGAAGATAGCCACTTTCTGGATTTCGGTAAAATGACTAAAATTGTGATATGTTGTAGATGTGGTAATTCTGAGAAAAGGTCTTAATGGGCACAAACACTAATCAATGACCGTTTGGCCACATCGAGGCCACTTTCTTGAAAGTAACCGAAGATGGCCATGTTCTGAATTTCGGTAAAATCACTGAAATTGTGATATTTTGTAGATATTGTGATTCTGAGAAAAGGTCTTAATGAGCACAACCACTAATCACTGATCGTTTGGCCACCACGAGCCCACTATTTTGAAAGTAATCGAAGATGGCGATGTTCTTGATTTCGGTAAAAATGACTGAAACTGTGATATGTTGTAGATGTGGTGATTCTAAGAAAAGGTCTTAATAGGCACAACCGTTAGTCGCTGACCTTTGGCCACAACCAGGCCACTTTCTTGAAAGTAACCGAAAATATTGATGGCTTGTATTTCGGTAAAATTGACTGAAATTGCGATATGTTGGAACCATTATGATTGTGAGAAAAAGTCTTAATGGGCACAGCCAATAATCACTGGCCGTTTGGACACTACGAGGGCACTTTTTTGAAAGTAACGGAACATGGTGATGTTCTGGATTTCGGTAAAAATGACTGAAACTGTGATATGTTGTAGATGTGGTGATTCTGAGAAAATACCCTAATGGGCACAACCAATAATTACTGAGCGTTTGGCCACTACAGGGCCACGGTGATGTTCTGGATTTCGGAAAAAATGACTGAAACTGTGATATGTTGTACATCTTCTGATTCCGAGAAAAGGTCTCAATGGGCACACCCACTAATCACTGACCTTTTGGCAACAACCAGGCCACTTTCTTGAAAGTGACCGAAGATGGTGATGTTCTGGATTTCGGTAAAATTACTGAAACTGTGATATGTTGTAGATATTGTGATTCTGAGAAAATGTCCTAATGGGCACAACCATAAAATACTGAGCGTTTGGCCATTACCGGGCCATTTTCTTGAAAGTAACGGAACATGGTGATGTTCTTGATTTCGATAGAAATGACTGAAACTGTGATATATTGTAGATATTGTGATTCTGAGAAAATGTACTAATGGGCACAACCAATAAATACTGAGCGTTTGGCCATTACAGGGCCACTTTTTTAAAGTAACGGAACATGGTGATGTTCTGGGTTTAGGTAAAAATGACTGAAACTTTGATATGTTATAGATCTTGTGATTCCACGAGAAGGTCTCCATGGGCACACAAACTAATCACTGACCTTTGGCCACAACCAGACCACTTTCTTGAAAGTAACCGAAGATGGTGATGTTCTGGATTTCGGTAAAAATGACTGAAACTGTGATATGTTGTAGATCTTGTGATTCTGAGAAAAGGACACAACCACTAATCACTGACCGCTTGGCCACTACAGGGCCACTTTTTGAAAAGTAATCCAAATATTGACTTTCTGGATTTCATTAAAAATGACTGAAACTGTGATATGTTGTAGATATTGTGATTCTGAGAAAATGTCCTAATGGGCACAACCAATAATTACTGACCATTTGGCCACTACCGGGCCACTTTCTTGAAATAACGGAACATAGTAGTGTTCTGGATTTCGATAGAAATGACTGAAACTTTGATATGTTGTAGATCTTGTGATTTCGAGAAAAGGTCTCAATGGTCACACATACTACTCAGTTTCCGTTTGGCCATTACAGGCCACTATCTTGAAAGTAACCGAAAATGTTGATGTCCTGGATTTCGGTAAAAATGACTGAAACTGTGATGTTGTAGATTGCTGATTCTGAGGGAAGGTCCTAATAGGCACAACACTAATCGCTGACCATTGGCCAGAAGCAGGCCGCTTTCTTGAAAGAACCGAAATATTGATGGCCTGGATTTCGGTAAAAATGACTGAAACTGTGATACGTTGTAGATATTGTGATTCTGAGAAAAAAGTCTTAATGGGTACAGCCAATAATCACTGGCCGTTTGGACACTACGAGACCACATTTTTGAAAGTAAGCTAAAATGGTGATGTTCTGGAATTAGGTAAAATGACTAAAAGTGTGAGATGTTGTAGATATTGTGATTATGAGAAAATGTCCTAATGGGAACAACCAAAAAATTACTGACCGTTTAGCCACAACCAGGCCAATTGAAAGTAACCAAAGATGGTGACATTCTAGATTTCGGTAAAAATGACTGAAACTGTGATATGTTGTAGATATTGTGATTCTGAGAAAAGGATTTATTAGGCACAACCACTACTCACTGACCGTTTCGCCACTACAGGGCCAATTTTGGAAAGTAATCGAAAATGTTGATTTTCTGGATTTCGGTAAAAATGACTGAAACTGTGATATGTTGTAGATATTGTGATCCCGAGAAAAGGATTTAATAGGCACAACCACTAATCACTGATCGTTTATATACTACAGGGCCACTTTTTTTGAAAGTAATAGAGCATGGTGATGTACTGGATTTCTTAAAAAAATAACTGAAACTGTGATATGTTGTAGATCTTGAGATTCCGAGAAAAGGTCTCAATGGGCACACCCACTAATCACTGACCGTTTGGCCACAACCAGGCCACTTTCTTGAAAGTAAGCGAGGATGGTGATGTTCTGGATTTCGGTAAAAATGACTGAAACTGTGATATGTTGTAGATCTTGTAATTCTGAGAAAATGGTACAAAACCTAATCAGTAACCGTTTGGCCACTACAGGGCCACTTGGATAGTAATCGAAAATGTTGATGTTCTGGATTTCGGTAAAAATGACTGGAACTGTGATATGTTGTAGATCTTGTGATTCCGAGAAAAGGTCTGAATGGGCATACCCACTAATCACTGACAGTTTGGCCATTACAGGGCCACTTTTTTAAAGTAACGGAACATGGTGATGTTCTGGATTTAGGTACAAATGACTGAAAAGTGATATGTTTTAGATCTTGTAAGGTCTCTATGGGCACACAAACTAATCACTGACCTTTGGCCACAACCAGGCCACTTTCTTGAAAGTAATCGAAGATGATGTTCTGGATTTCGAAAAAATAAAACTGTGATATGTTGTAGATCTTGTGATTCTGAGAAAAGGGCACAACCACTAATCACTCAACGTTTGGCCACTACAGGGCCACTTTTTGGAAAGTAATCGAATATGTTGATTTTCTGGATTTCGCTAAAAATGACTGAAACTGTGATATGTTGTAGATATTGTGATTCTGAGAAAATGTCCTAATGGGCACAACTAATAATTACTGACCGTTTGGCCACTACCGGGCCACTTTCTTGAAAGTAACGGAACATGGCGATGTTCTGGATTTCGACAGAAGTGACTGAAACTGTGATATGTTGTAAATGTTGTGATTACGAGAAAAGGTCTTAATGGGCACAGACACTAATCAATTTCCGTTTGGCCATTACAGGCACTCTCTTGAAAGTAACCGAAAATGTTGATGACCTGGATTTCAGTAAAAATGACTGAAACTGTGATATGTTGTAGATATTGTGATTCTGAGAGAAAGTCTTAATGTGCACAGCCAGTAATCACTGGCCGTTTGGACACTACGAGATTACTTTTTTGAAAGTAAGCTAAAATGGTGATGTTCTGCATTTAGGTAAAAAGACTGAAACTGTGATATGTTGTAGATATTGTGATTCTGAGAAAATGTCCTAATGGGTACAACCATTAATTACTGACCGTTTGGCCACAACCAGGCCACTTGAAAGTAACCAAAGATGGTGATATTCTGGATTTCGGTAAAAATGACTGAAACTGTGATATGTTGTAGATATTGTGATTCTGAGAAAAGGATTTAATAGGCACAACCACTACTCACTGACCGTTTCGCCACTACAGGACTAATTTTGGAAAGTAATCGAAAATGTTGATGTTCTGGATTTCGGTAAAAATGACTGAAATAATGGAGTGTCAGTGGGTCAATTGGATTAAGATTTTTATGTGGGTTGTGGGTCAACAGGATATGACTCACTGCGACACACAACTCACCGTAACCCACTTTGACCAAACAATCCGTTCTGACCCACGCTGACCCACCGAACTACTGTGACTCACCAACCCATTCTGCTCAGTGCATTGTAGACAGCTTCTTCTGAGCACTGGTGAATTTGTCTACGTTTTACTTTCAAGGCCTTCTTTTTTCTTCTTTTTCATTTGTTTCTATTGAAGAAAGAACTTCAGGCACTCTTGCAGAACTTTAGGAAATTGATCATATTTGCAATTGTAATAATAGCAATACGACATACTTCTTGACTTTTCAGACACAGCCTGTGAGTATTTAGAGGAGCTAACTGCTGAGAAAAAAATGAATCACCTACAATGTATGAATTATTATATAAAAAATTAATATAACTATGTATGTGTGATCATCAACATCAAAGTCAACTGAAATTACATTTGGCATATACATAGTTAGGCCCTAATCTCAATATCATTTTTTAAAACTCCCTTTTGTAGGGGGGGGGGCATTTTCTATATATAGGATTGATTTCTAAAAATAATCGAAAACGATCGATATTAGTTGACTGCCTAATATTGATATTAGGCAGTCCTTGATATGAAATGAAATGAAATGAAATCTTTGAGTTTTACGTCCCACGGTTATGCCGGTTAGGCTAAAGGAGACGGTGATTATGAGAGATGAGTGAAATGGTGGAATGAAGAAAGTGGAAGGAAAGGGGAGAACACCGAGAAAACCCACGAGCACGGTGTTTGTCCACCACAAAGTTCACTTGGCGGAGGCTGGGATCGAACCCGGGACCCCAAGCACCAGAGGTGAACGCTCTACCACTGAGCCACCACGTCCCCCGTCCTTGATATGAACCACCGCAACTGCCATGATATAAATTTAACTTCAACTGCTTCTTCAATGTTCTTCTTTTTAGTTTTTACTTTCTATGGCTAGAGTCGAGTATGAAAAAAAATATGCTATTCAAAAAATGCTGTTTACAATGCAGTAAGCAGAGTGGGTCATGATGGGTGATGGGTCGCAGTGGGTCACGGTGGGTCACATGCTGTTGACCCACGTCCCACTCAGAAAACTCGACCCACTGACCTACTCACCCACTCCAACTCTGGTTAACGTTTCGGCGTCTGGAGTAAACAAGTTCTGCCAGGGGAACTTTTTTCTTTCAAAATATATTTTTATATGTTCATATTTATTATTATTATTATTAATTACTTTCTTGTATTTTTTCCTACATTATCTTAGATTAGTGACCGCGGTTTAGGATAGATTATGTAAAGTCAAATACGGTTATGTATCTTTACATTTTCGTTTCTTTCTTTCAAAATGCACTCCTATCTGTTCACGTAGTCCAAACGTAGGCATACACCCCTGTATTGATCAACTATAACATTCTAGTGTATGAGTTTATTTGCTTCGGCTCTTCTGAGCTTAAGATGTAAGTAAAAACATATTAAGAACAAATAATAAAGAAACTAAGTCTACCTGATGGATAAAAATAAGAAATTATATAAAATGCAATGAGCTGATCAGTACGGTACTGTATACGTACTTTTGGGCCACCCTGTATATTATTAATAATTTATTTCTTGCATTTAATAATAACTAGCTGAAAATAACCACTTTTCGCATGGGTCAGATAAAATATCTATGTAAACAAACTGAACAACGAAACGAAAATATATCGGTAATTTTCTACTACTTTTACATATCGCGGGAAACGCCCCTTGAGACCCCCTGGTTCAAAATTTAAAAAGAACGCCTCTGGCTCCCAAGCGATGGGAGCTGTATTTAGAATTCAACGCCCCTGGAAGAATCACCATTCATCTCAGCGACCGTGGAAACTAAGGATTTGATACTAATATAGGTCATTTTGGATTATTTTTACGTGTTTCTGTACATCTCCCCCCTCCCGGTGACCCCGGCCCGCACGCAATAGTAGCTGATTTTGAAAGTCATTGCTAATTGAAGTGTCACCATTGATCTCAGTGACCGTGAAAACTATGAATTCGACACAAATATCGGCAATTTTCTAATATTATTACATGTCTCGGTAAACGTCCCCCTCCCCTGAGACCACTGGTTCGATTTTTTAAAAATAAAAACCACTTGGTCCTGGTCTGGGGCCTGGACAAAAGTATCCGTTATTAAAATTTAGTAACGTTTTGTCAACTCGTCTGATCCCCAGGCCGCACACAGACAGACACACAAGCAAACTCGAACAGATAGAACAAACAGCGTTCTTTCGCATAGAATGTTGTTGCTTCCACCCAGCCTAAGTGCCGGAGGGCTTCTTTTATACGTAAACACGTCTATTGAATCTGCCTCTTCTATCGAAGTAATGGGTCGCGTGTAGTGCTAGCAATTTTGTTGTTATTGACCTTGAAGAACTAACAAATGGTTTCACATCAAGTCACAAGTCGCTTTGGTCCGTGAAGTTGATATACAGTAGAAATGACCTATGCATTACTCACCCGTTGTGAAATAGAAATATTATGTTGGTTTTATCTGAACACCCACAAAACTGTTATAGCAAGAGGCCTTTCCACAACTACTTCCAATCTAGATTAAATTTCACGACTAACTTTTTGAATCATACACAAGAGTATCATTGATATGTTAGTGTTAATAATATTTATGGAACCAAAGACAGGTTTTAAACTACCAAACTGTGCTGTGCATAAAGTCGGAAATCTTATAGAGTGGTTTCATCCGTGTCTGTTGACAGATACCAAAGCAAAGACAGAAAGTGATATAGAGACAGGGGCGGATCCAAGGGGGGGCGATCGGGGCGATGCCCCCCCAGAAGAGGAAACTTTCTTATTTTTTATATATAAATAAAATCCATCCCAGAGTTTGGAACCCTTAAAAGTAGCATTATGACAACCCACCGCCCCCCCCAGAAGTCGGTCCTGGATCCGCCCCTGTATAGAGAAATGGTTTTCTGCTATTGATTCTTCATCCAATGAATAGAATAGGTTCCATCTCATCCGTTAACTTTATATTGAACCCAGAAGTGGTTCAAATTAGCAATTTCCAGTTCTAACATTTAACCCATAGATGAAAACGGTAACATACATGAAAACGTTTTTTTTTTTTTTTTTTTTTTGTAAACGATTGCGCGTGTATAGGCAACATATCATGGTCATTCACAATCTCTACTAAAATTGAAAATGGTTTAAATTTATTATTACTTCCGGTTTCAACAACAGTTTCAACTTTCATCGTCATAGCATAAAACGGTAACATAGCGAGAACTGATTTTTGAAAACGAGTTACCATCTAGAGTCAACATCATGGATACACAAAATATTCTACCGAAATTATAAATGGTTGAAATTTACTATTACTTCCGGTTTCAATTTCCAATTTCCGCCTAATAGAAATAGTAAATGCTTCAAGATGTGGTCTTTTCCAATTAATTCAGTATCCAAAGAATATATTTTATTTCCTCCGTTAACCTTCTACTCAAACCGGAATTGCTTCAAATTGGCCATTTCCGATTTCAACGTTTGTCGATATATAAAGAAAATGATAACGGATAGTGAGAAGTGGTTTCGGCAAACGATTTAGAGTCTAAAGACAAATATCTACAATACTAAATTCGGCTGTAGTTAGAATTTATTATAACTTCTGGTTTCAATAACGGTTTCAACGTTTATCGCTATAGAATGAAAACGGCAGCAGATAGCTAGAGACAATTTTAAGCAAACGATTCAGCCTCTCAACAAACATATCGTTACTATCCATATAACTCTACTAAAACTGGAAATTGTTCAAATTTACTAGTACTTCCTGTTCCAATACTGATTTCCGTAGAGCAAAAATGGTAAAAGATATTAAAAAGTGGCTTTTTGCAATCGATTCATCGTCTCAAGAATAGCCTCCTCCATCTCCGTGGCAGCTTTGATCAAAGCAGAATTTGTTAAAATTAGCCATATTCTGTTTGAACGTTCCTCGCCATAGACCAAAAACAGTAACAGATAGAACATTTTTGTCCAAACGATTTACCGTCTCTAGGCAACATACCATAATTATTGTCAACACCCTACCGGAACAGGAAGTGGTTCAAATTAACTATTACTTCCTATCTCAATTCTTTTTTCCATAGATAAAAAAAAACAATAGGAGATATCAGGATACGGCTTTTTTTTTTTACGATCAACAGGAAGTGGTTCCAATTAACTATCATTTCCTATTTCAATTCTTGTTTCCAGGAATCAAAACAATAGGAGATATCAAGATAGGCGTACGGCTTTTTTAAATATATCAGAGTCGTAAGGAAATGTTCCTCCAAGAATTCAGCATCCCAAGAATACTTTCCACCAATTCCTATTCAAAAAAGAAGTAGCTGAAGTTAGCCAAACTCGGTTTCAACGTGTATTGCTACATTTTTAAACTATGACGAAGAGTTTCAACTTGTTGCATATATTAGAGGAGTTACCAGTACCAATACCAAACTAAAAGAAGTGAGTATCGTTTCACAGTATGAAACGAAGATTTCCAAACAATATGAATTCAATAGTGAAACTTGAAGTAGTGTTATCATCTGTCACAAAAGAAAATGTACGTTTTTCGCGGGATAGTATGTTTCTATCACCTCTCGATTTAATTAAATGTTTTAAAGGACCAATCCCTAACCATAAATCGATAAACGTATTACCTCTCGTTTTGCAGCTCAGACAAGATACGATAGAAATATCGTAAACCTTAATAGAAAGACAAAACAGCTACGTTCTTTTACAAGCTTGAAACTTACGAATATTAGCAGTATATATTTACAGAGTAGGGAGTTTCTGCTACGTTATTCCGTAGTTCATTGGATCCGTACAGAACTACCACCCAGATGCTATGTGAGCTTTGTGGTGGACAAATACCGTGTGCGTGGGAGTTTCCGGGGTGGTCCCGCTTCCTCCCACTGTTTTCATTCCACCAATTCACCCCATCATCATCCATACAGCCTGAGCCGTAGTTACCTAAAGAACGTATGACAAAGTCAAGTACTTGACCTACTAAGTAGAATTTGGTACGCTACCTTTAGATCACGGAGGCCAAAACCGTGAACTGGCGTGCTCATAAGATCAGTGCTATTTGTAGTAATGTTCAATTAACAAGGCAAACACCAAATGATGTTACATGTTCCTGTATTCTTTATATCATAGTATGATACTACAAATATAACAAAATATTATGATAAAATAAATCACCAAGACGCCAGGGCGGATTAGGTGTTCCTGGAACGGTGGCTCAGTGATTGAGCGTTCACCACTGGTGGATGGGGTCCCTGGTTCGATCCCAGGTCTCGCCAAATGAAATTTGTGGTGGACAAACACCGTGTGTGGAGGTTCTCGACGTTCTCCCGTTTCCTCCCACTTTATCAATTCCACCATTTCATTTCATTTAGTCCACCATCATCACCGTCTCCTTTAGCCTAGCCGGCATAACTGTGGGACGTAAAACTCAAAGATTTCATTTGCATTGTTTTGTTTTCGTATTACTAGTAATAGCAGTAGTGGTATTCGCTGTCGTATTAGTATAGTAATAAGTAGTAGCAGTAGTTGTAATAGTAACAGTAGTAGCAGTGGCGGCAATAGTGGAATTAGCACTAGCATTGGTAATCGCAATAGTAATAATAGTATTAGCAGTAGTAGTTGTAGTATTAGTATCACATACGGTGTAGAAGTTTTACATATCTTCTCTGTTACTTGTAATGCATTAATGAGTGTAGTATAAGACTTTTACGTCTTCGGGCCTGGCTTTGCAGGGCTCTGGTCTACAGACACACGGATATAACCGTTTTATAAGACTTGCACCATTTATGCACAGCATAGGTTTGAAGGTCATTTCTATATTAACTTCATGAATTAAAGGGAACTTGTATTCCTCGAAAGGCATTTGTTGGTCCTTCAAGGTCAATCGAACAATGAAAAAACTGATACTAGGAGTATTTTAACACACCACTCACTACAACGATATAACAGAATGCTGCCTCCGGCTGTTAATAAAAGGCTTAACTAGCTGGAACTCGCTAGTACAGTAGCAACGTTATATGCCAAACAACGTTGTACTGTGTAAGAAATGCTAGGGGTTGTTCTGTCTATGTGCGCCGCCTCCTTGGTGTTCCCTGGTTAAAGCACTCACACAAATAATCTTGTCAGGGCGCTGCAGGCAAGATTTTTAGTTTCGAAACATAATAAAATAAACATTTCTCGCTTGACACTATTAAAAAATAAACAATTAAAACATAGAGATGGGAGTTAAAATTTCTAACCTCTAAAACATAATTGATTGTTTCAAATGTGTTTTTGCAAAGGCACCCAAGGAACACACTAAATTAGTCACTTTATACTTTATGTCCACAACAAAATCCTTGCAGGGGGCGCGGTGGCTCAGTGGTAGAATATTCACCTCTGGTGCTTGGGGTCCCGGGTTCGATTACAGTCCCCGCCAAGTGAACCTTGTGGTGGACAAACACCGTGCTCGTGGGTTTTCTCGGGGCACTCCCGTTTCCTACCACTTTCTTCATTCCACCATTTCATTCCTCTCTCATCATCACCGTCTCCTTTAGCCTAACCGGCATAACCGTGGGACGCAAGACTCAAAGATTTCATTTTCAAAATCCTTGCAAGTTCTTTTTGCAATACCATTAAAATTATTTTCTTTTATGATGATATTTTTATTTTAATTTGTATGAATGTAGTATTTATTTTCTTTTAGTAACGTTTGATAATATCGCTGCCTCTTGCACTCATTGTGCATCATGTAAGTTGTTGAAAATATACACTAAATACCACGATTATATATGTTGGGAATATGCATTACAGGAATTAAACTTGAACCCGGGTTTCAACCTGTTTCTTTACGTTTAAGTCAGCCGTGTTACCGACTGAGCTAGGACAGTCCCAACTTATCCTTATATTACCGGTATATTTTACTTTATCACAGCACAGCCCTTTATGACAGTGTTCATAAAAGATTTTAACTAAAAAGAAATCAATCAAAAAATCGAGACCCCCGAAAACATATAACTCGTCCCGCCATTTATAAGCATCCACATACATTTTGGAAAGTCGGCGCCGTTGGTTCTATCTGTTGTGTTTGAAATCAGTGTTTCTTTCAGAAACTATGTTCCGGGGGGGGGCACACTTCGTATTCCGGGGGCACTATCGATAACTTTCTATTTTTTATTATATTATAGATGTATTATTTTGGTCTCTTCCGGGGGGCACTCTCAGAGCTCCGGGCGGCCAGTACCCCTAAAAACACTTCTGGAAGAAGCACTGTTTGAAATACACCTAATCTAATATAAATAAAATAAAAAGTTTGTTTGTGTGTCTGTCTGTCTGTATGTATGTATCTGTGTGTTGCCTGGACACCAGACAAGAGGACCGAGAGTTACCAAATTTTGATCTTGGGTATCTTGGCCCAGGTTCCGGATCAAGACGAAGCTTTTTTTTTTTTAAATCGAACCAGGAAGTCTCAGGAGACGTTTACAGGGACATGTAAAAGTAGTAGAAGATAACCGATATTAGTGTTGAATTCAAAGTTTTGGCGGTCGCTGAGATCAATGGTGAAACTCCGATTGCATTAACTTCCAAATTAACCCCACTTAGTTGAGGGTCAGGGTACCGGAGATGATAACTGATATGTAAAAATAATTCAAAATGGCCGATATTAATGTCAAATCCAAAGTTTTCGCACTCGCTGAAATCAACGGTGATACTATAGAGGCGTTGACTTCCAAATACAGCCACCATGCGAATAATGTTTTTTTCTGATAGTTATTAATAAATGCAAGAAATAAATTATTAATAATAAATGGGAACAGATAGGAATGCATTTTGAAAGAAAGAAACGAAATTGTAAACATACATAACCATGTCTGACTTTACATAATCTATCCTAAACCACGATCACTAATCTAACAAGAAGAAAGTAGACTTTGGTAAATTAACTTCGGGGTCATTTTTCGCGAGGTAGTATTGCACATTTAAAATATGAATATTTAGGGATGCGCACGAGTCGAGACATGTCTCGAATCTGGACTTAAATTCGAGTTGACATACTTTGTAAAATTCGAGACGAGTCAAGACAAATTTATTTCTCGACTCTAATTTTCGAGCCGAGACACGAGTCGAGTCGAGACTTTTCGTAAAAATCTCGACTCGACTCGAATGTGTCGAAAATCTTTCTATAATTTTTAATATTATTTTGAAGAAAGTATTCAGTCAGAAACAGCCTTGAAACCAATTCCAGTATTTATTACTTTAGAAAGGTACCAAACGCATAAACTTAATGGTTAATCTTTCGAAATCAAGATTTAATTTTCAGCTCAATTCCGTTAATTAAAACTAATAATTAATATCGTGATATTTGATTGTACTTCAAATATAATAATAATAATAATAATAATAATAATAATAATAATAATAATAATAATAATAATAATAATAATAATAATAATAATAATAATAATAATAATAATGCTCTGGGGGACATACACGTGAGCATGTATCTAGTATAGCTCGAGCAAGGCACAATGACGGCCGACGCGTATCGCACACTGCTTGCAGACTACGTACACCCCTTGATGACGACCATGTTTCCCAACGGTAGTGGCATTTTCCGACAAAATAATGCACCATGTCACAAGGCCAGGAGTGTGATGAAGTGGTCAAGAAATGTTCAACAATGTTCTATATCTGTTGACGATGTGCGAATTACAAGGGGGATGAGGGAAATCTCCATTGGTAATACTATATGCTCCTATAGCCAGAGGAGATTTCCCTCCATGTCAAAGAACTATTTGCTGTGTAATTAAAATGTATGAGTTGTTTTATCTGTTGTGTGTATGAAATAAATTATTAAAAAATGCAACAAATAAATTATTAACAATACATGTGATCAGATAGGAATGTACTTTGAAAAAAAGAAAAGAAATGGTAAACATACGTAACCGTATTTAACTATACATAATGTGACTAAACTAACCGATGGTAACTAATCTAGAATAATGTAGGAAAGATGCAAGAAAGCAATTAATAATAATAAATATCAATATATAGAAATATATTTTGAAAGAACAATGTTTCCCAGAAGTAACTTAGTAAATTTAGGATTTAGGATTTAGATTTCTGGGCTTTCGGCATCTGAGACCATTTAACCCGTCACGTTCGAGAGATGACATCTCTAGGCGAACACACTTTCCGGGGAAAGGGAAGGAAGAAAGGATTGGGGAAGAAAGGAAGTGATCTGAAACCTAAGGTATCACCCTGGCATCTTCCTGGTGTGAATGTGGAAAACCAAGGAAAATCTCATTCAAGGTGACTGGCCTGAAAAACTTTTAAATTTTTCGACCGAGTGCCCCCAACAGGAATCGAACACGGCACCGCCTTCATGTAACCATATAAACGTATGTTTGTCTATTCCATTACATTGCGAATAGGCGAAATTGGAAAAATGTTGCATCGGAGTCAGTCAATTAGTTCGAATAAAATCTGTTATTCATAGCACAATCCCTTCGAGGACATTTCCAAGATCGAGGCAGTAACCCACATGGTCGAAAGTAGTGTTTCCACGAGAAATGTCTCGTCTCGTGGCAACACTAGAGCGGATGAGGCCCACAAAAAGGAGCTGTTATACAAAGTGGTTAAAATTACAGCTTTTAACCACTTTTGTTTGGTCATCAGCACAACACACAACACGACTACAATCTTCCAATCAGTGTTTCTTTCAGAAAAAAATGTTCCTGGGAGAGTATATTTAGGATTCCGGGGGTACTGCTGGTATTATTCTATTATAGATGTATTATTTTGGTCTCCCCGTGGGGGTACTCTTAGAGTTCCAGGGGGCAGCACCCCACAAACATGTCTGGAAGAAACACTGCTTAAAACAACGAGTACTTAGTTTCGACCACGGGCGCCCGAAGGGAGGGGGAAGGGGCCCGGCCGCCCTTGCTCACGAAAATATATGTGTAATATAGCAAACTACGTATATTAAATATCAGACGTAATATAGCAATCAAGGAGATGACCCCCTTAAAAATTCTTCGGGCGCCAATGGTTTCCAGTAATGAATTATTACGACAGGAATATTTGTCAATATCGTCGGTACAGTCGAAAGGCAAGCCTTCCCCACTTATTCTGAAATCCTTTTTTCAAAACCTCTGGCGCCACTTCAAAATATAAGAAGGCCGATGTGACTTTCTGATATAAAAAATGACTTTGCTTCGAATAACATCATAAAATAATAAAACGAAACTAAATTTTATTGTCAAACCAGCATCCTTTCAAACTCAGTACAGGAAAAGGCCTACACGTTTCTGTCTTTGTTCGGAACGAGAAAACTCATGAACAATGGTTAGTTGTTGATGAAACTGGCATTAAGAGAACTTGTATTTCTATAAAGGATTTTTATACATAGATATAACCACCAGCCATCGGAATGAAATATTCTGAAACACTGATCTCAAAGAATGGTTTAACATTTTACTTGAATCTGGAACAGTATCACTAAATATTTAAACTTGAATCGGTTGGAAAATAGAAATGAAAGCTGTTTGTAAGAATCATTTAAAAAATAACTTTAGGTCTTCCTTGTTCTTTTAGGATAGTCCTCATTTGAAATAATAAACGCTGGTATACTTTCGAAGGCAATAATTTATTCCGAGTTAATAAATTTTTAAACAATTTCAAAAACTGTCTTTTCATTTTTGAGATATGAGACGATACGAGGCATTTCAAGAAACGTCTCGTCTCGTCTCGGAAACGAGACGGGACAAGTAGTCTGTCTCGTCTCGTGTCTCGTATCAAAGGTTTCAGTCTGGTCTCGTGGCAACACTAGTTGAAAGAAAGAAACTAATGAAATCTTTGGGTTTTACGTCCCACGATTATGCAGGTTAGGCTAAAGGAGACGGTGATGATGAGTAATGAATGAAATGGTGGAATGAACAAAGCGGGAGAACCCCGAGAAAACCCACGCACACGGTGTTTATCCACCACAAAGTTCACTTGTCGGGGACTGGGATCGAACCCGGACCCCAAGCACCAAAGTTGAACGCTCTACCACTGAGCCGCCGCGGCCCCAAGAAAGAAACAAATATGTAAAGATACATATATGAGTACACACACACACGGATAAAGTAGCCATACATGTATTTTAATCTTCTGACTACTTAACCCCGACTAATTTAAGATTGCAAGAAAGTAATTATTAAGAACAAATATAAACATATAGAAACGTATTTTGAAAGGAAAAAAAAGCGAACCGTACCAGCCGTGATATGAATCTGGGTTGTCCACTCAACAAGCAGACACCTTACCGAATTATCTGCGGCAGAACTTGCAATTTGTGGTTTTGAAGCTTTATTTATACTGTGTGTGTTACGTAACGACGCTACGGGATGTCATTACTAGTGCGACCACCTCATTCAAGACTTTTTTGTAAATTGTTTGAGGAAAAAAGAGTGATTTCGTAAATCAACAAAACAGATCTTGTATATAGAGGGGGGCCGCGGTGGCTCAGTGGTAGAGCGTTCACCTCTGGTGCATGGGGTCCCGGGTTCAAACCCTGCTCCCGCCAAGTGAACTTTGTGGTGGACAAACACCGTGTGCGTGGGTTTTCTCGGGGTTCTCCCGTTTCCTCCCACCTTCATTCCACCATTTCATTCATTTCTCATAATCACCGTCTCCTTTAGCCTAACCGGCATAACCGTGGGACGTAAAACTCAAAGATTTCATTTCATTTCATTTTGTATATAGAGGGTGTAACTAAAAGGTACGACAAAACTTCATGGGTGGATTCATTATTGGTAGACAAGCAAAAACGTTCCGATGACCATATGTCGGGAAATGCATCGTTCCAGAATTACGGCCTTTGAGCCGACTACTGGTGTGAAATAGTCACATTCTGGTCGCTCCTTAATGTGTCTCAATTTAAACCTCAATATATCAAACTCTGATTAAGATAGGAAGGTAATTTTAGTAGCAACGTGTTCTGCAAAAATTAAGCTTTCTGCTGATATGCATTTTATGAGTGTATCCCCAAGGAATGCCATCTCCAAAATGCTGATGCAAAAATCAAACAAAAAACAAGTAATTACCCTCCCATGTCCACCGTGGTACTCCCACACGTACATAAAATATACAGGGTGAATCAAAAGTCCTTGGACACCTGCATAAGTGAAAATCGACGGGAAAAGTAAAAAGTAATGATGGGAACAGAGGTTTGATGAGGGGCCGCAACTTTTGAAGTGTATGTCATCTTGAAATCCGCCATTTTGGATTCACGTCATTTTTTTAAATGGGAAGGGGGTTATGACCCATCAAATAACACTAGCTTGAGCTCAAGAATTTAGTGGTGTAATTTGTTTTTCCTATCTAGTACAGTTTAGAAGTTATTAATGTTCAAAGGTGGGAAATTACCTTGATACTGAATGCTACAACACATGTTCTACGTGTTGTCCATTTCGTGCATTGCACAACTGTAGTCCCTGCAACCACTCTAACTGGAGTCTCACACGGAGGAGATGTCTCCTGAAGTTTGGTCACAGGCTTGTTGGATGCGTTCCTTCAGGAGTCTCAAATCACGGATTGTCTCAGCATACACTATCTGCTTAAGATGTCCCCATAGATAAAAATCAAGGGGCGTTAAGTCAGGGGATCTGGGCAGCCACTCCACGGGACCACGGCGACCAATTCACTTCCGTGGCAGTTGTTCATCCAACCATTGACGGACACCAAGTCTATAGTGTGGAGGGGTCCATCGTGCTGAAAATAAGATGGGAAAATGCCGTCAGCGTTCAGTGTGGCAGGGAACACAAAGTCCTGCAACAGCATCAGATACTGTGGTGCAGTTAAGGTGTTGTAACTGAAAAATGGCCCAATAATGCGGGTGTCCCATATGCCACACCAAACCATCACCTTCGCTGGACTATGTTCTAGACTCGCGTCAACCCAGATCGGATTTGCGTCACACCAGTGTCGACAATTATGTCGATTAACCTCCCCGTTCAAAGTGAGATACGCCTCGTCACTGAACAGTATGCCCTTGACAAACGCAGGATCCAGTTCGTGTTGTTCAGTAGCCCACATGCAGAACTCCAACCGGCGATCAGGGTCATCCTCGTTCAGTTTATGTTGCATGTGCAGCTTGTAAGGATGCCACTGATTGGTATGCAATATCCGGATAACGGAGGATTGGCTTATTGGACATGCTAGGGACACACGACGGGTACTTCGTGTAGGACTTTTCACAAACGACGCAACATCCGCCGTTGCAGTTTCGTCATTGGTGGCAGTCTTTGGTCGCCCAATACGTGCCCTATCCTGAACAGAGCCCGTCTCTCGGAATTTGGTGATCACGTGAGCCACCGTGCTGTGCGATACCGCTTCTCTGTCTGAGTGCCGTCGGTTGTAGTCAGCTGCTATTGTTCGGTAGCTGCGTTCCACTGATATAAGGATGATTTCGATCTTCTGTTCACGTGTCAGACCTATTTTAGATCACCTGGAACAGAGAGAACTAGGTCAGTATCAAGGTAATTTTCCACTTTTGAACATTAATAACTTCTAAACTGTACAAGATAGAAAAAAACAAATTACACCACTAAATTTCTTAGCTCAAGCTAGTGTTATTTGATGTGACATACACTTTTCCATTTTAAAAAAGACTTGAATCCAAAATGGCGGATTTCGAGATGGAGGCCATGAATGACATACACTCCAAAAGTTGCAGCCCCTCATCAAACCTCTTTTCCCATCATCACTTCTTACTTTTCCCGTCGATTTTAAAAGTTATGCAGGTGTCCAAGACTTTTGACTCACCCTATATATATAGGCGGAAAGCATCGTCCTTTAGAAATACATAGATATCAAAAATATCTTCCTAGGTTAATTAGGGTCTGAGTTATTGAGGTTTAAATTGAGTCACATTAAAGAGCGACCAGAGTATGACTATTTCCACCATTAGGCGGCTCAAGGGCCGTAACTCTGTAATGATACATTTCCCGACATATGGTCATATGAACGATTTTGCTTGTCTACCCATAAGGAATCCACCTCTGAAATTTTGCCGTACCTTTTTGTTACACCCTGTATATGTGTGTGTTGGTGCAACAATAAGTTCCCAAGAATATAGATTAATTCATTTTTGATCTTAATCTACACAACAAATGCTTTTTATGAAAGCAAGGAGCCTGCGAGTTAAAGATGGTTAAAGACCGTAAATAAAATTGAGGATCTCAATTGCAGAACATCCGATGTCCACCGGAGTACCTTTTTGTTTTTAGAAGAAAGACAAGAAGATTATACTTGGAATGCTATTCTGTTTAGCTGAAATTATTTTGATTTTTTTTAAAAAAAAGTTTTGACTTGGACTTACGTATTATGCAAGTGAATATCCCTGAAACATAGATGCTAACATAAAAAACAGAAAACGAAAAATACGAAGAAAAAGAGTGGACTTGGGATGTTTTGTAATTCATTTTTTCAATTCAAACTTAAAATGGAACTGGGGTAACTCGCAGACAATGGCTGACTTAACACTTTCATAATAGCTGGTGTAATGGCTGGTTTAAGAACACAATTGATATGGCCTCTGTAGCTAAGTAGACTCCCACCCTTCCCCCCTCAACATTGGATACGGAAATGAAAAACTTATTTAGAATTTGATTGTTGATTCCAGTATATTTCAAGCATCACTTCTCGGAATCTGGGCCTGTGATATGTCGATATATCGCTATCATCGATATCTATATTATCATATATCAACATTCGATATCGCAAATATATGGACCTGAATATAATCATTCTAAATTTTCGATATCGATATTCGGGGAGTGGGGATGCGAGGTATAAAGGTCCCTTAAGACTTGCGATGGATGAAGAAATTAAACTTACTTTTTGCAAGATTGTTTTCTAATCATAATATCTTTATTACCAAACATTGCAATGTAAATACATCCACTTGCAAATTTGCAATATTATATGATGTAATTTCTTAGGAGCTAGAACTTTTTTGTTCCCTGAAGAAAGAAACAAAAAATCACGTGGAAAAGCAAGTACTTCGAACTTTGAACTAGAATTTACCGTAAAAAGTTTTTTGTTTCTCTTCCTTGGAGATCTCCATCCCTTTTTTCCTTTGGGACCGCTAATTGACAAAAGGTGCACACATGATCGCTATATGCATTTATGCTCTGAGGCAGAGTCAGAGATTTAGAAAAGGAAACGACTTTTTAATAATAATAATAATAATAATAATAATAATTATTATTATTATTATTATTATTATTATTATTGTTATAACAATGGGGTTTACAACTAGGGTCTTGTCTCTTTATCTTGCATGGGAAGGCCGCAAGTCTGCTACGCCACTGGTGTCCCCTATTCTGTATTTGTCTCTTTTTCGTTTTTTGTTTTTGTGCTGTTAGGCTTTTATATGAAACTTTTATATTATGTAACTTTTTCTTTTTATGAGTTTCTTTTTCCGGGGGGCGGGGGGAAAGAGAGAAATTCTTTCTTCTCATAATTATTCCTTACCATTCATCTTGTTTGAACTGCTTAAGTAAGTCATTTTGTAACTTTTGATGTCATCCAACTCCATCACAATAATAAAATTGTCATTCTTAACAATTTGTTTTATTCCCTTATTTGCAGTTTGCCACACTGATATATTTGTGACAAAATTGAGGTTTTGTCCAACGCCTTTCGAATTCGCAACCAACCAACCGCCGAGCTTTTTGGGTTGCCTGCTATTGCAGGAAAAGGAGAATTGCAGGTGGTAATGCACTTTTGGAGTCGTGTATACAAACATTGATTCCTCATGTTTACTACATAAATCAGTACGCAGCATACCATATTCATATGCTATTTACGTATTGCCATTTTTCCCGTTTAGGTGTCACATCATATCGTTGCAGGATGTATGACATCTAACAGTCTTCCATATATTACATACGAATACGTATCTTACATACGTCAGCTATATGTTACGTATGTCCATTTTTATGTGAAATCCTGATCTCCTATATACAGTTCTTTCGTTCTTATGGAAAGTAGGTTTAGTCAGAATACTTATACAGAAAGTACGTATAAAATATACTCTTTTAGTTATACGTTTGCTATACGTTAAATCCAAAAAGTACAGAATTTACACAATGTAACTTACGTTTTTACGCATACTACATACGTTTTCTTTTTCTCAGTGCAGCTTCTCTTCTCAAGGAAAATATTTGCTTCTGATCGATCCCACTGTTTGTCATTCCTCTTAAATTGTATATCTATATCCCAGCTCCCGCCAAGTGGCGGACAAAACCGTGTGCGTTGATTTTCCCACTGCTCTCCCGTTTATTCCTACTTTCTTCATTTCCCCATTATCATCTATCTCATCTTCATATTCTCTCTCTTAGCCTTTGATACCCAACCTTGTGACGATAAGGTTAGTTAAAATTAGATCATATATTAACTTATCGACCCTATTTCTTCATTAAAGTTGTTGTTGTGGTTGTTCCAGTTCGTTATTTTAGTTTCAAATATTTCAATAAAAAACTGCAAACCTTTTTCAAATAAGACTTATTGTTTTTAATTACATCTAAACCCACTATAATTACTAATTACAAATGTATCTCCGAGGGTGAGTCAAAAATTATCCGAAATGCAGCTATAACTTTTCTTACATTATCCATACTAACCTCTGACAGAAGTTTGCACCAAAGAGGAACAATGAGCAGTTATGCGATTTTTGTGGTGAAGCCGCAATCCATCAATGACTTTCAGCACAATAAAGGAACAGTGTCTTGCGGCAATGGAGTGTCTACAAATGGATTGAAAAATTCAAAAAATGGTCGCACAAGTGTTACGCACGAGGAAGAATCCGGACGACCATCTACGGCCACAAATGATGATAACGTTGAAATGAAATCTTTGAGTTTTACGTCCTACAGTTATGCCGGTGAGGCTAAAGGAGACGGTGATGATGACTAATGAATGAAATGATGGAATGAAGAAAGTGGGAGGAAACGGGAGAACCCCGAGAAAACCCACGAGCACGGTGTTTGTCCACCACAAAGTTCACTTGGCGGGGGCGGGGATCGAACCCGAGACCCCAAGCACCAGAGGTGAACGCTCTACCACTGAGCCACGGCGGCCCCTGATAATAACATTAAGCATGCACGTGCCATGGTTCTGTTGGACAGACTAGTGACTATTGATGAAGTGGTACGTCATCTGGAAACTATTCATGGTTCCTAATACACAAAAAACAAGAAAAAATAAAACAAAAAAATTCTCGTTAGTGTAAACTTTTAATGGAGCGGCGATGATCTATCCGCAACAAAAGGAAGACAAATGGAGAACTTTTATAGCATGATCACAACAGCATAACAATAAAATAAAGAAGAACACAAGTCAGAATGAACAATGTAAGAAGAGTTATGTCGAAATTACAGATAACTTTAGACTTACCCTCGTATGAAACAACATTTTTCTTAGTATCCCTGTGTCCACTAGTGAGTACTATTTACCCATTAAAATTTTATACTATAATTATACGTAGGTTTGGATTCCATCTGGGACAATAATTCTTTTTCATATAGTCCCGAAAAGCTGAAAAAGGACGTTAAAATCCAAAATACAATGATTTAGCTTTTAATGAAACAGGAAGTGAACTCCAATCAATTAGTTCATTTGTTTTGACTGATATTCATGATTTCTCGAGATACATCTCATGCAAATGTGAGTTCAGAATTTACTCGTACCTGTTTTGCTGAACCTCTAAACCCAATATTTATTTTTCCACCTTTGTAAGAATCTTATCAAACATATTACAGTTGTACCCCTAATCCTAATCGCAGCACCAACTTACAATATATATGTTTCACGATTAATGAAAAGTACATGTTTTTAAGTTTAAAGAGTTTAAAAAGTATTAAGACGTTTGTACACAAGATGACATTAGTGTCACACCGGAGCTCAGGGTACATGAATTACAGTGGGTCAAGCCTAACGCCATTTGACAATGAGACGTTTGTGCACAAGGTGACATTAGTGTCATAATATAGCTCAGGGTACATGAGTTGTAGTGAGTCAAGCCTCAAACGTCAGTTGACAGTGAGACATTTGTTCACAAGATGACATTAGTGTCATCCCATAACTCAGGGTATATGAGTTACAGTGGGTCAAGACTCAAGTGTCGTTTTACAGTGTGACATTTGTTCACAAGATGACATTAGTGTCACCTCATAGCTCAAGGTATATGAGTTAGAGTGGGTCATACCTAACGTCATTTGAGAGTAAGACATTTGTTCACAAGATGACATTAGTGTCACCTAATAGCTCAAGGTATATGAGTTAGAGCGGGTCAAACCTAACGTCATTTGACAATGAGACGTTTGTGCACAAGATGGCACTAGTGTTACCCCATAACTCAGGTTATATGAGTTACAGTGGCTCAAGCCTAAAGTCATCTGACAATGAGAGGTTTGTGCACAAGATGACATTAGTATCATCCTATAGCTCAGGGTATATGAGTTCAGTGGGTCAAGCCTCAAGCGTCATTTGACAGTGAGACATTTGTTCAGAAGATGACATTAGTGTTATTCCATAACTCAGGGTATATGAGTTACAGTGAGTCAAGCCTCAAGTGTCATTTGACAGTGAGACATTTGTTCACAAGATGACATTAGTGTCACCTCATAGCTCAAGGTATATGAGTTAGAGTGGGTCATACCTAACGTCATTTGAGAGTGAGACATTTGTTCACAAGATGACATTAGTGTCACCTCATAGCTCAAGGTATATGAGCTAGAGCGGGTCAAACCTAACGTCATTTGACAATGAGACGTTTGTGCACAAGATGACATTAGTGTCACCCAATAACTCAGGTTATATAACATTTTAACTTACAGTGGGTCAAGCCTAATGTCATTTGACAGTGAGAGGTTTGTGCACAAGATGACATTAGAGTCATCCTATGGCTCAGGATATATGAGTTGCAGTGGGTGAAGTCTCAAGTGTCATTTGACAGTGAGACATTTGTTCACAAGATGGCATTAGTGTCACCTCATAGCTCAATTTATATGAGTTGGAGCAGGTCAAACCTAACGTCATTTGACAGTAGGACGTTTGTGCACAAGATGGCACTAGTGTCACCCCATAACTCAGGGTATATGAGTTGCAATGGGTCAAGCCTAACGTCATTTGACAATGAGAAATTTGTGCACAAGATGGCATTATTGTTACATATAGCTCAGGGTACATGAGTTACAGCGGGTTAAGCTTAACATCATTTGACAACTAACAGTTGAAGCTAGAAGAACTGCAGAAATTGTTGGAATTATTATAGTCAGACGCTGGATACTACACCATGAAGGGGAGTGAACTTTCCGCCAAATTGCACTACATTTTACAATTTTTATTTGGATAAAGGCACAAATACCGAGCAGTTACGCGGATAAATTTGTGCTGTTTACGGGAAAGTACATTATCACAAGCAACAGCCAAAAGATGTTTTAGTTGCTTTCGTTCTGGAAATTTCCATTACCCAGATGCTTCTTGCAGTGGACGACCAGAGAAAGAACGGATGATATTTGACAAAAGTCGATCAGGACTAGAATGAAAGAAGTAATGGCATCGGCAATGAACTAAACATTGTGAAAACATTTGGAGAAAGCTGGCTCCCAAAGAAAATCGACATTTGGGTGGGATATGACCTGGCTCACCTATAACATTTATTCGTTTTAATTTATATCTGCGTATTGCTTCTTAAACGTAATAAACTAAAGCCATATCTTAATCGATTGATTACGAGTGATTGGAAAATAGACAACCTACATGAACAATGTGCGGAAGAACTCGTGGTTGGAGCAAGGAGAAGTCCCACAGTCTGTCGAAAGGCGTGCACTGACACTCAGAAAAGTTATGCTGCGCATATGGTGGAATTTTAAGGACATTGGGAATCACTAACTGCTGTTGTCGAGCAGAATGATAGCCTGGGATCTGTTCTGTTAATAATTAGTGCGAGTGGACCCAGAAAGTCAAAAGAAATGCCGAAACCGGGCAACACAAAAGGTGTCGTTTATCACTCTGACAAAGCCAGTTCGCATACATCTTTAATAACGCTGAAGGAACTTCAATGGACAATTTTAATGCAACCACCACTTAGTCCGAACCCAGCACCATCAGGTTATTATTTGTTTCTGTCTATGGAGAGCTTCCTGAATGGCGTTAAGTAGGTTTCAAAGTAGATCTGTGAAAAAAAATGTCACAATTTATTGATCAGAAACCACAGAAATTCTATGTACCAATAGCAACGTTATCTTAACACTTTTGACCGCTCGACTAACGTAAGTCGTATCAGCATGATTGAACTACCGTACTCAAGATTCTGCAATTGCAGTTTCATATTGTAATTTTTATTTTACAAGCCAATACTTGACTCAACCAATACAGTATTTCTATCTATAGATGCATGCGCGTTATTTATTGTTTAATTTGGTAATTATTTTTTTAAAAGGAGTTGAAACATCGTGAATATGTGTAATGATTAAAAAACTGGGTTATGCAATGTATTCCTGTATATGAAGTGGTTATTGGTTTGGAAAATGGTTTTGATTGAACTAGGGCATCTTAATGGAATTGTTAAGGAAGGTTGAGTTTGAATGGAAGAATTGAAGAATAATATAAATATGAACCAAAGAACAAAAGTTAATAGTAGAATAAATTTTAAAAAAAGCACGTAATTGGAAGGGATGATTATAGAATCACTTGTGGATTAGGATTAGGATTTAGATATCTGGGCTTTCGACGTCTAAGGCCATTTAGCCCGTCACGTTTTGAGGGATGACATCCCTCGGCGAGCACACTATCCGGAGAAAGGGAAGGAAGAAAGCGGCCTGGGACCTATAAGTTTGGTACCACCCCGGCATTTGCCTGGTGTAAATGAGGAAAACTCAGGAAAACCTCATTCAGGGTGGCTGGCTTTGAAAAAGCGTTCGATCCTTTTTCGACAGTGTGGCCCCACCGGGAATCGAACTCGGGACAGCTCGCACCCAATACTTGTGAATCAGTGCGCTTTAACTGTGTCCTGCTGTACAAATGTCATCATTCCTCCTTTTTGCTGCAGTCAGAAATAGTTGTGTATAATGTCTTGGTGATACCTTGTGACTAGAACTTAGTGACCTGTAAGGCACCAAACTAGCGAATCTTACAGATCCATGAGCCAAAGACACGGAGTAAACAAAACATCGTCCTACGTATGTAAAGTAAGTATGAGAAGTAAATGTAATTCTAAGAAATAAGATTCTATTCTCTTTTACTTTTCTTACTAAATCCATAATTTGATTTCTCTTTTTTTTTTGTCACTATACCTATCATTTTATTTTTCTCTTCTTTCTTTTTACTAAGTAAACACATCATTTTTCTCCTCTCTTTCTCTTCTCTCACTAAATCTATTATTTTCTTTTCTCTTCTCTCTTTTTACTAAATAAACACACTATTTTCCCTTTTTTTTCTTTATTTTCTGACTAAAGCTATCATTTTCTCTTTCTCTTCTCCCTTTTTACTAAGTAAACACATCATTTTTCTCTTGTCTCTTTATTTTCTCACTAAATCTATAATTTTATTTTTCTATTCTCTCTTTTTGCAAAGTAAATACGTCCTTTTTCTCTTCTATCCCTATTTTCTCACTAGATCTATCATTTTATTTCTCTCTTTTCTCACTAAATCTATCACTTTCTTTTCTCCTCTCTATCTTTGTACTAAACAAACACATATTTTTTCTCTTCTCTATTTCTTACTAAATCGATCATTTCATTTCTCTTTTCTCTCACTAAATCTATCATTTTCTTTTCTCCTCTATCTTTGTGCTAAGTAATTACATATTTTTTCTCTTCTCATTTTATTTTCTAACTAAATCTATAATTTTATTTCTTTCTTCTCTTACTAAATTTATAATTTTCTTTTTCTGTCCCCTCGTTTTACTAAGTAAATACATCACTCTCTTCATTTTCTATTTTCTCACTAAATCTATCATTTTATTTTCTCTTTTCTCTTTTTACTAAGTAAATACGTCATTTTTCTCTTATCTTTCCCTATTTTCTCACTAAGTCAATCATTTTATTTCTCTCTTCTCTTTCTTTTCCTCATTAAATCTCTTATTTCCTTTCTCTTATCTCCCTTTTTACTTAGTAATTACATAATTTCCCTCTCTTCTTTCTGTCTTTTCTCACCAAATCTATTATTTTCATCTACTACTCTCATTTTTTACTAAGTAAATATATTATTTTCCTCTCTTCTCTCTGCCTTTTCTGTTTAACCTATCATTTTCATCTTCTCTCCCTTTTTACTCAATAATTATATATTTTCCCTCCTCGCCTCTCTTTTCTAACAAAGTCTGTCATTTGCTTTCCTCCACTTTTACTCTGTAATTACATCATTTTCTTTTCTTCTCTCTGTCTTTTCTCACTAAACCTATCATTTTATTTACTCCTCTCTTTTTTACTCAGTAAGTACATCATTTTTCTCTCTTTTGTCTCTGTATTTCCCACTAAATCCATGATTTTCAGCTACTACTCTCATTTTTACTTAGTAAATACATCATTTTCCTCTCTTCTCTCTGTCTTTTCTCATTAACCTGCCGTTTTCATCTTCTCTCCATTTTTACTCAGCAAATACATATTTTTCTCTCTTCTCTTCTCTTTTCTCACTAAATCTGATATTTGCTTTCCTCTCCCTATTTCCTCACAAGTAAACCTTACGTTTGGGTGAATCGAGTTGCTGACTGAGACACATATGAGAAAGTAGTACTAAATGTGGTCAGTATTTCAGTGAAGTTGTAGGTGCGAATCTCCAGGGGTTTAGGAGATACAGCTACCAGAACATCACATGGAAGTACAGAATAGTCTTCATACAGTTGGAGGTAAAGGCCCAGTAAGACCTCTTGTAACGAGAAAAGGTGAATAACAAATATATGGGTACATATTAGGACTAGGAGGAAGTCATATAGTAAGGGTATACCTGACGGCGGCCATCTTGAAATTCGCCATTTTGAATTAAGGTTAAGTTTTTAAAATACGAATAGGGTCATGTAATACATGATTTAATGCGCAAATTTAATCAGAAGAACAATGGTGACGTTAATTTTGATTTACGCGCAATTGGTAAAAAGTTACAAGGAAATTAAATATTGTTGCGGCATATGTATTAGTCCTTTACCCCTCCTTGTAAATTTTGAGTTAACGAAAATAATTAAATAAAAAGTGGTTGGATAAATATTAGGTCTATGGTAAGAGTTGCCTTGATGGCGGACATGTTCAAATCCACCATTTTGAATCAGACAAAAGTTTTAAACAAAACGCATAACAGTGACACCTTATTAATAGCAATTTTACCATAACTTCAACGGTATAACCATTTTGCTTTATCATTAACCAGCACAAAATTAAATGGATCGCTCCTTACGACTACTGCTTTGACGGAATTGTTAACGACAAATGTGTCAAGTGCAACTCGATTGCCTTTGTCAGGTGTGCTCACTTTCAGCAGAGCATTTGTGCAAGTCATGCACTCTTTTCTGAACTACATATTGATTGTACTAATTGAGGACTTTTCTGGAAGAAAGACCCAAGTTCAATTATGACTCAATTCCACTTTGGTCATTTTTCCTTAAATTAGCAACTTGTTTATGCGATAACAAATGCTGGTTAATAAGGTGTCAATGTTATGCGTTTTGTTTAAAACTTTTGTCTGATTCAAAATGGCGAATTTGAACATGGCCGCCATCAAGGCAACTCTTACCATAGACCTAATATTTATCCAACCACTTTTTATTTAATTATTTTCGTTAACTCAAAATTTACAAGATGGGGTAAAGGACTAATATATATACTGCAACAATATTTAACTTCCCTGTAACTTTTTACCAATTGCGCGTAAATCAAAATTAACGTCACCATTGTTCTTCTGATTAAATTTGCGCCTTAAATCATGTATCACATGACCCTATTCCTATTTTAGAAACTTAACCTTAATTCAAAATGGCGGATTTCAAGATGGCCGCTGTCAGGTATACCCTTACTATATGACTTCCTCCTAGTCCTAATATGTACCCATATATTTGTTATTCACCTTTTCTCGTTACAAAAGGTCTTACAGAGCTTTTACCTCGAACTGTATGAAGACTATTCTGTACTTCCATGTGATGTTCTGGTAGCTGTATCTCCTAAACCCCTGGAGATTCGCACCTACAACTTCACTGAAATACTGACCACATTTAGTACTACTTTCTCATATGTGTCTCAGTCAGCAACTCGATTCACCCAAACGTAAGGTTTACTTGTCAGTAATTACATCATTTTTCTTATTCTCTCTTTCTTTTCTCACTTTCTCTCTTTCTATCATTTTCATCTTCTCTCTCTCTTTTTACTCAGTAAATACATCATTTCCCTCTCTTCTCTGTATTTCTCACTACATACTTTTCTCTATTCTCTCCATCTGTGTTTTCTCACTAAGTCTGTCATTTTCTTTCTCTCTTCCTACGCTTGTATATGTGTGTGTGTATATGTGTTAAACAATTATAAACAATTACACCGAATTATACCTGCAAAGTTTATCAATATGCAATTTCGTGAGAATCATAGGAAAGAAAGGGTATACATTTTTCTTATGAGAAATGTCAAGTTTAAGCAAACAAGTACGTGTACTTATGTCTTGTGTAGAATATAGAAGATACCGCTGAGCTAAGACAATGCTTATTTGTATTATCTGTGTTTAAAACTTACAGTACTATTTTTCACTATGGGATGATGAATAAATATGAAATTATTTTTCAAATATTCAAAACACGATACCCTGATTAAGGAATATCACAATTTGAATCGCACTCTGAACATTCGAGGTAGAGTATTGGACAATATTAACCATTACAAAACTCGACAGTAATGAGTTGGTTTTATGTTGGCTACTTCCAGATCAATGAGTCTGTCCGAGTCACAGGTATGCCTGAATCACTGGTTCTGCCTGAGTCACCGGGATCGCCCGAGACACTAGGTCTGCCCGAGACATCGGATCTACCGAAGTCATCATTCTGCCCGAGTCACAGGGTTTGCCTGAGACCCTGGGTCTGCTCGAGTCACGAGTTCTGTAAGAGTCATTTATGACTCAAGTGACCAGGTGACCCAGGATATCACTGCTTACAACAGAAATTCAGTAACTTGAGACGTCCTTTAATCCATCATGGAAGGACAAACGTAATCAAACATTGTTCAATTTGCAAGTATATACACGAGACCAAAATTGCTTACTAGAAATATATTCCTAATGATTTTTACATAGCCAAAAAGTACCAGGGAAAATACGGCTATGTAATCGGCTCTATAACAAGTTTTCCATTAGGGATACGTTTAAAGTAAGTAATTATTTAGTAGTAATCAATCCTAAAATCGGACTTAGAAACACGCAAGCAAGACTAAGAAGTAAATAAGCTACTGCAGAAAATACCTAGAGTACAGAAGTAAGCTATCAGTACCCATAAAAAGATATCAGAGTAAATTAACTTTGTAAAACGTATTAAGTAAAGGCTGAAGGAATGGTCTCTAAATTCGGGAGACGTTCTTAAGCAAAAGAGAGAGAGAGAGAGAGAGAGAGAGGGAGGGAAGATAATTTTCTTGTAGCGAAGGCTTAAAGCTGCTAAATCTTGTTGAGCCTTTGAAGGAAGTACGCACTTTTCTTCCTTTTTTTATTTTCCTTTTCCTTTAGACTATTTTTAGCTTCAATCTTCTTTCTTTTCCTTCAAGAAAGATACTTACAGAAGACATCAGATCCTATTTGCTTTGCCATTCTCAACATCTTTGTTTCCTCTCTCTTTCTTTCATTCTCTCTCTATCTTTCTTCCTCTGTGTGTGTGTGTGTGTGTGTGTGTGTGTGTGTGTGTGTGTGTGTGTGTGTGTGTGTGTGTGTATCTGTCTGTCTGTTTTCATGAGAGCTCCTCTTTTTCCGGTAGGGCGAACGCTTTCAAAACGATAAGAATGGGACAGGCGGTGAATAGGTAACGGAGAATACTCTTCAAGAACGAGATACTTAAGTTGTAGATCTCTATACATGTAACACTGATATGTAAATGAAGAAATGTTGTAGTCCTACACATTCCGAAACTGACCTTATAGTAGTCAACCCATATGGAATTCATTGTTGTCGAATGGTTTCAGCGTTGGAATTGAATGGATCTCCCAACATCTTCCATGTTTAATCATTATTATGAGTCCGAATAGCCAGTTTGAAGGTCTCGTTATGTATGCTTTTCGTGAAATTTCCATACTTGATGCGTCCATAAGAGATCCATGAACGTTTCTAAATTTGTTAAACCACCGCTATATTGCACATTCATTTAAGCACAGCCTTACCAAACCTCTTTTTTCGTCTCTTGGAATATATTTTATTTCAAGATTCAGTATGGTTTGTTCCAAGTTCAAACTCGTCAAGCACCCACCCGATATAATTCTGTTTAGGCAATTATTTTCAAATTATTTTAATAAGTATTCTTCCATTATGTATTATTCTAATATTGGTTTTCAGTATTCGAGTAATTGCTAGAATAATTGAGGTGGTCTAGGTAAAAATGGCACCTAGGTTATGTACCCTTTATACGCAGATTACACATTCTAATTCTTCTGTGTCTAAAGGTTCAGTGGTGCCAATTTCATGTCAAAATCTCAAAAAAGTTTTAGGCAGTACACCTGTTTGAAGTCAACGATGTCGTATGCTTTCTGATGCAACAGGTGGTCAAAAATAGAAATTTTCTTATGACTAGGTTTTCTCTTTAGTTTGTGAGAGTTAATGTAAAGGATGTGCTTCAATTTTTCCGGTCAGATAGCATAGTTTCTCACAGTGAAACCGACACTTTTATTTAATCAGACAAAAAAGTTAAGAAAATGAAGGTAACTGGTAATTAAAAGCCTTATCTAACTGCAATAGTGTTGTGAAAGGAAATCCCATCATCTTTTGAAGTTGCTATGAACGCAGTGCTTTAACACGACTGACAGATTCGTTTTAAAAAAATATCCTGTCTCAAAAACGAAGGTTCCTTTAACTTTAATGAAATATGTTATCATAAAATGAATACACAGTGGTGCGTTTCTGTCTTCTAAAACTTATTTTGCTCAATGCTTACTTATTGTAGACTTATTCAAGAAATTGGAGATTTTTGCAACGTAGGGACTAGAAAGTGTCCTTACTCCAAAGTGAATCAATGAAGAGACAATGATGTTAAAAGTGTGTATCGTATTTATAACAGGATGATATTGAATTAATCGAATATACGATTTCACAATCGCCCTAAGTTTTAGTTTCAATACATTTTGAGGAATAAAGATAGTTTCTGAAACTTCAAAATGGCTTTCAATTATCTATTCTGTACTACAAAAATGTTCTGCATAAAGAAAGGGCACATAAACATATTACACATTTGTATGTACTACTCATTAATATACAAGTACAGTACAATGTTATCGGCAAATTACCTTTAGAAAAGGATATATCTTTTACGTTGTTTATTGTCAACTGAATAACTTCTATTTCATTGACAGTAGACAGTATTATCAAGTTCTTTTTCCGTTTACTCAAAACATAGTTTTCTTCTATCTCCCCTTTTTTCGTAGACCGCCCAACTATCCGATTGTCCTAATAATTGTTCGAATAACGAATTTAGTTCGAAAAACGAATATTCAAACAATCCATTATTCGAATAACGAGTATTCAAAGAATCCATTATTCTAATAACGAGTATTCAAAGAATCAATTATTCGAATAATGATTATTCAAAGAATCCATTATTCGAATAACGAATATTTAAAGAATCCATTACTCGAATAAAGAATATTAAAAGAATCCATTATTTAAATAACAAATATTCAAAGAATCCATCATTTGAGTAAAAAATATTCAAAGAACCCATTACTTGAATAACAAATATTCAAAGAATCCATTACTCGAATAAGGAATATTCAAAGAATCAATTATTTAAATAACGAATACCAAAAAATCCAATATAAGAATAACGAATATTCAAATAATCCATTATTCGAATAAAGAATATTCGAAAAATCAATTAATAGAATAACGAATATTCAAAGAATACATTATTTAAATAACGCATGCTCAAAAATCCATTATTGAAATAATGAATACTCAAAGAATCCATTAAATGAATAACGAATACTCAAAGAATCCATTATTCGAATAAAGAATATGCAAAGAATCCTTTATTCGAATAAAGAATATGCAAAGAATCAATTATTTAAATAACGAATACTAAAAAATCTATTATTCAAATAATGATTACTAAAAATCCATTATTCGAATAACGAATATTGAAAGACTCCATTATTCGAATAACGAATATGCAAAGAATCAATTATTTGAATAACGAATACTCAAAAAATCATTATTCAAATAACGAATGTTCAAAGAATCCATTATTCCAATAATGAATATTCCAAGAATCCATGATTGGTGCATGGATCCGTGATTCGATCCGAGCTCGAGCCAAGTGAGTTCTCTCGGGATTCTTCTATTTTCTCCTATTTTCTTCGTTGAACCATTTCATTCATTTCTCATCAACCGTCTCCTTTAGTCTAGCCGGCATAACCGTGTAACGTAAAAGTTAAATATTTCATTTCATTATTCCACAGAATACATTATTCGAATTACGAATATTCAAGAATCCATTATTTGAATAACGAATATTCAAAGACTCCATTATTCGAGTAAAGAATATCCAAAGAATCCATTATTTGAATAACGAATATTCAAATATTCCATTATTCGAATGACGAATACTCAAAGGATCCACTATTTGAATAACGAATTAATCTAATTTTAATACCTTTAGTTTGGAGTTACCATGTTCGACCTACTCTCAATAGCATCACTGTTGAGCTGTAGTGACCACATCCAGCAGGCTACAAGAGAATGCACATATACCTTCTTCTATTTTCCTTTTTTTATTTTGAAACATTAAATCTCTCTTAGCTCGTCGAATTGTTACCGAGCCCGGTTGTTGTGTAAGTGGTCCCATGTTCGATTCCAGCTGGGAAAGAATTGAAAATTTAAGCACATTACGGTGGTTTGGATTTCACCTTTAAATTGTAAGTCCTTGTATTGAACTGTATATAAGCTGTCTGAAACCAGAGCGAACTATTTTTTTTTTTTTCGTGCTCTGAAAAATTGGTCTTTATGGTAAACAGTGACTACTCGACTTGAACTGCTGTCATTTGGAAATGGACTTCACGGGACTGTTGGGTCAACTACTACACTTAGTCTTTAATAGTATTAGATTGGGTGTGAAGTAAGCGAAATGCAAAAGATTTCATGCTTAAACTCCTAAATCGGTGAAAACATAGTTAGTGCATTCTGGTTTCAGACAGCTCAAATTATAATAAGAATATTATTGAGATAATTGTTATTATTTTTATTTTCTATTTTACATAGATAATGCAATATCCCCTCATGTTAGTAAACAATGCCCTGTGCTTCGACACAAGCACCAGCAAGCAGACGACGGATGACATTTCTGAGGGAACATGAAGAAATACGATTACCCTTTTAATCTTTCCACAAGCTCCGCCCCCCCAAAACTGGCTTTAAAAACTGACACCTCGAGGCAGAATAAGTCAGTTATCAACTAGTCGCATCCTACCTATCTCTCCAATCTGAACTGGGCAGGAGATACTCCTCTACCCTTACTTCTGATGTACATCGGCAAGAGGCATCTTCATCTATCTCTGTGCTGCATCGGACAAGAGATATTACCCTACCTCTGAGCTGCATCGGGCAATAGGTATCCTCACCCACCTTCGCGCTGCATGGGGAAGGAGATACTACCCTACGTGGCCCCACGTAGCATAGTCACTAACGCTTTTTTCAGGTCAGTCATTCTGAATGAGTTTATTCTGGGTTTTTCTCATGCACACCACGGAAATGCCAGGGTGGTACCTAACTTATAGGTCCCAGACGGGTTCCTTCCTTCCCCAATTCTTTCTTTCTCCCCTTTCCCCAGATACTGTGATCGCCGAGGTATGTCATCACTCATACACGACGGGCTAAATGGCTTTACATGCCAAAAGCCCACAAATCTAAATCCTAAATCTCTAGATATTACCCTTCCTCTGAGCTGCATTGGGCAAGAGGCTTCTTTAGACCCAGCTGCAACAGTAGGGTTGTTCCTAACCGACAAACCCTAAACCTTCGAGCTGTTATGAGCAGGAGGTTCAACTTATAGAGAAAAGAACTATTAGAGAAATTATTTATTTGTAATCTAGTGAGCAAACAACATAGAAACTTTTATAATAAAAAAGATAAGGGAAACCCCTGTACCGCTACACTACTGAGTATTACAATATGAAATGACAAAAGTAAACTATTTATATACTATTTGTGTTTTGAAGGTAGTTTGTGCTAAGCTGCTACTGTTTCTATATATAACAGGGTGTCCCAAAAATAATGGCGTAAATGAAACCACAGATTCCTGGCGCCAAACAAGAAAAAATGTTTATATTTAGTTCAGAAGCGGGGCTAGACAGTTTCGAATGTGGAGACAAAGGAACTTCATACTTGCCAGCGGAATAATGGTAGGAGCTAGGAAGGGGATTCAGAAAGACACAAAAATCATATAAGTTTGACATATTATAGTCATGTTACATTACTGTGACAGAGATTCTCCACACTTCACGTAGAAATTTACCGAGTGTCTGTATGACAGAGGTAATGAAACGGTGCAATAAAGAAGGAAACCAAATAGAAAATAGTTGTTATCCATGGCACGATTGCACGCACATCTACAACGGGAGTCAAAGCAAAGATTACTTGGCATGGTTGCATAATCTCAGGGAACAATGGAAAGTGGTATACCAGATAGAAACTTGCAGAGAGAGGATAGAAATAAGAACAAGTGTAACTACTTGTGTCATATAATAAAATAAAATGGCAGTATTCACAACGACGTACTGTATTTGTAATGTAGTATATTACACAGAGTAGCACTGCAAAGTACAAGGTCATACGTGCTAACAATAAACATACCTACAGAACATGTTCAAAGTGCTGTCCTCCCACATCTATACAACGTGATAATCGTGAGTTTCGAAACCATTCCATCACTCCTGGTTTGTTGCGTAACTGTTAACACGCATCTTCAATGCGATTTTCTAAATGAGAAGTTTGTTTCCCTAAGTGTAAAGTTCCTTTCCTTCCACATCGAAAGCTGTCTATCTCCGCCCCTGTCCACTTCCGGACTATATGTCATATAAACTTTTTTTCTTGTTTTGGTGCCAGGAATCAGCGGTTTGATTTTTCATCATTACTTTTGGGACACCCTGTATACTGTATTTACGTTCGGCATTATGAGTAGATTTCATCTCCTTCTTTATTCATCTATTGAAATATCGGATTCCTACAGTGTGACGTGGTTTCAGAATGTAAAACGAATTTCATCTGTCCACGTATTTCTTTCAAAGAAACCAGTTGAGAATGATCCAAGAGCATTGCCAGAACGAACTTAAAAAGAATGGAGAGACGGAAGCGGAACTCCTACATGTTTCATCCGCACCTTCTTCTGTTTTTCGCAAAAATTCGCAAAATATCATCTTTGTATGACTTACGGTTTCCGAGATATGGCTCCTTAAATCTCCCGAAATCGGAACTATTTTTTGGCCAATATCTCGGGAACGGTAAGACATAGAGAGATGATATTGGTGTTAATTAATACCTAAGAGGATGGTAAACATTTTAGTACCGATATTAGCTAGCAGCCATCGGGTACTATTTGGTAAAACAATATTTACCATCCTCTTAGCTATTGATCGACAACAATATCATCTCTCTACAACTTATAGTTCCCGAGATATGGCTTCTTAAATTTCCGGAAATAGGCCATTTTTTGGCCAATATCTCGGGAATGGTAAGAGTGACGCGAAAAATTTCATCACTTTCTCCGAGAGGTTTTGATGTTCTATAAAATGGAGGGCTCAAAATTGAAAAAAAATCTCAAATAACAGATAGACGGACAGACACACATCTACACACACACCTACACACACACACACACACACACACACACAGACAGACATAGATTATTCAATTACGAACTTTTTAAGTTTGTTGAAAATATATCTGTTAAATATATTATTTATATATTTCTATCTTCTATTATTTAACAGTAATTTATTTCTATCTTGTGTAATATTGTTTATGTTCTTCCCGTTTACCGAGTCAACGAGTAATTAATTATATTTGTGCCTTTCTTGATTTCTCGTTTCTCGAAAAGATGATTCATTTGTAGAAAAAAGGAAGCATCTTTTCGCCTCATTATCTTTATTCTATTCCTTTCTCTCTTTCTTTCTTACTCTGGTCTCTTAATTAATTTATCTGTCTTATTCAACTCCATTAGTTTACTCAAGTATTTCTCTTTCCCCCCTCTTAAGAACGTTTTCTTTACTTTTTCTTTCTTATGCAAAAGGTATGCATGAAGTGTTATATATATGTATGTAGCGTTTGAAACACTGATAACATTACACAAATTACTTAAAGACATTGCATTCTTTTTTTCCTTCCTTTTGTTACCGTGTTGTTAATGAAGTTGATAATTAATTGCAGTCCTTTAATGAATTTCCCAAAAGATTGGAAATTCTCAAAGAGTAATGCAATATTGAGTATGGAATGTATTCAGTTAATTGATCTTAAATAGATAGAAAAACGAAATAAAATAAAACTCAGTGGCGGATCTACACTGGGTGTGCCTAAGCTCTCAGTTTTTTGAGTGACACAAATAAATGAAGCTATTATTTATATATTTTTGAAAGTTTATAGTAAACTCATGATATACTGTGCCGGTGCTGTGCCATCAGTTGTAGTTCAGAATAAACTCTAAAAATACTCATAGAATAAAGTATCTATTGGGGATGCAACTGATGCACAACACGGTATTTAATAACTAAATTATGATTGAATTTAAATAAAATTCAAATGTTTCTAACTTTGAAAAATGACTATGGAAAAGGAGAGAGAGAGAGAAAGGTTATGATTAAAAGATAAAGGATGAGTACTAGCCTGATAGATCCAACGAAGCTGGCGTCGTCCTAGTCATCTGGAACGACGAATGTTTTCCCCTGGAAGAGCCTGGATAAGCTGGAGACAGTCAGCATCTGGATCTATATTCTGTTAATCTGCAAGGGTTGTCGATAATGCGTCTTTTTGACGATGTCCTCCAACACCTTCATTCTACTAGTCTGCTAAAGCTTAATGAGTCTGCGGTGATAAACCAGCAGAATGGTACTCTTCAACTTGGAGTCGGTGGTCCTCCAACGGTGCGATCCGCTTCTCTCGTCGATCCTGCACCTATCCTAATCGTGTGTCGAATACCCCTTGTTGTTGTGTTCCTCGTGGTTTTGTTCGGGTGAAGAAATGATGAGCTAAGAGTCCAATGAATCGGGAAGTTTCAGGCTATGCTTGAAGGTATGCGGAAAGGAAAGAAGGAGTCGAGTTTCTTTAACAAGTATGCATTTACAACAGGTGTCTGAGAATGTACAATCCTGAGCAAAGTTTTCTTCCAATGAATTTTCAAAATTTCATGTTTCTTTGGTTAATAATGTAATTTAATAAAATAATTAAATTCACAGTTACATCTAATACACAGTCACTTCACAATACCTATCATAGTCTGGGTTCTGACTGCTCCCACAAAACTTGTTCCTTTCGTGGTCTCTTTTTCTCCTTATAAATATATGTACTATACGTCTCCTTATAAATACATGGCAAGATTTCGATCTAATTTCATTGTTTACAAATGACGTCAGATATATGACAGTGTTAGCAGAAGTACTATTTTTACATGAAATCCCTACATAGGCATGAGTTTTTCAAGAAAACGAAAAGAACAAATTAAGTGTAATGAGATTGCGTGAGAGCAATTGTGAACGCACTTCAAGTCGTTTTGTCTTGAATTTGTACAGTCATTTGAGACGGGATCAAACATTAAATCATTCTGACGGTTGCTAACCTAAGTGTCTTATATACAAAAATATCTTTAAATATTAAATAAGTTTAAGAAGCATTTCAGTACTAGGTCGAATTACTTTACTGACTTCTCTATTTTTCCTCATCAAATCACAACAGTCATATACAATAACAAAACGAAAAAAGAAAGTACTGACTTTTACTGTTCGTATATTCTGGCAACCGTGTAAAGTAATGCAGAAAAAAACACTTATTGTTTTCCCTTCCGACACCCTCTTCAATCAATAACGCCACGCAAACACAAGAGCAGCGATTCTGCAATAGAAATACAGTTATCAAATAAGTTGTTATGTGTATGTCGAAAAAAAAAAGTATTGGAAACTTATCTATTCACGTCAACAGGAGAAACATTGTAGTAAATGATTAATAAGTAGAAAAGAGAAAGACGTATTTTCGCGTGAATAAGCAGCGTTTGTTTAATCTTCTAACTTAACCCTTGTAGGACTTTAGGCTTTTTAAGATAAATTTCAGACGTTCAGTCAAGCAGCTACTGCATCATCATTTATTTATCCCAGGATCATGATTTGTACCTCATTCTCTACCAAGTAATGCAACCTTCCAAACGGTACGATTTGCTTGTCCGTATAACATACCTAAAGGCATTAATTAGAGGAAAATGCGGATTTTTTCTGAAAAAATCCCTTTTTCAAAAGTTTAGGTCCCTTTTCACTAGCTCAAAATCACTTGAAAATACTATAGTGGTGTACGCAATGTGTGTGGAATATATCAATTTGATATCTTGAAAACTAAGGAGACTAAAACGTTTACCAATGTGCAATGTTATTATAGAAATAACCTAGAAATCTCCTAAAAATGGGACGTAATATAAAAAATACCTAACATATCACTATTTATCCTTGGATTTTGGTTCGTACCTCATTCGCTTCAGAATAAACCATCCTTTAAAAGACTGCCATCCGCGAGTCCGTATTGTGTACCTGAAAAGGGAAATTCGAGGAAAACTGAATACCTTTCAACGTAAAGAAAACAAGGATAAGGAAATTCTTAAGGGGAGGGGAGAGAAGTAGGAGAAAAGAAACCATAACGTGTGTACTTTGTCAATGCTTATGTCTACGACATATATGTGTGAATCCCATCAAACCTTCTAGCCAGTATTTGCGAGAGAATTAAACCAGCATTTTGCGTTGGGCTCTTGAAAGTCAAACAGATGACGTCATGACCCCCCACCAGCTTGACGAGCTCGTTCCCAAAACACATGCGACCTGTTTCGCAATGCATGTACGACTGAATATTAAAAAAATCCAGCAGTAATAGATATTAAATGGGTTTTTTAAAACAATACACACGTATCGTAAATATACCTTAAATCTTGAAACTGTTAATGTATACCAGACAAGTAATTTTAAGCTTTTCATACATGAAAACAGATGACGAAACTAGTTTTATACTTTCACGAATTTTATTATAGTTCAGGGGGTGCGGTGACTCAGTGGTAGAGCATTCACCTCCGGTGCTTGGGATCGCTGGTTTGATCCCAGCTCACGCCGTGTGGACTTTGTGGTGGACAAACACCGTGCTCGTAGGTTTTCTGGAGGTTCTACCGTTTCCTCCCATTTTCTTCATTCCACTATTTCATTCATTTCTCATTATCACCGTCTCCTTTAGCCTAATCGGCATAGCAGTGGGACGTAAAACTTAGATTTCATTTATTATAGTTCAAATAGCTTCTTCTTGAAAGAGCGAAAAATAGTTCGAACTACTCTCAATTAATTGAATGGCAAGTCACGTTAGTCGAACAGCAATTACTACTCATATTTTTTATGTTTAAGTACACGTGTATCAAGGAAGTGGTCCTGTGTAGTCGGGTGACGTATTTCTTATTCTCACATATAAATCTCACTTATAATTCTTGACGATTGTTGGTGAACTCCCAGCTTATGGTTGCTAATTCATGGTATACGTGGAACGACCGCACCTTATAGTGAAAGACAAGGATCAAATACCACTCTCTGTCACTTGGGGAAAAATGGTTAAAAAAATGTACTGACAAAGAACGGACGTGTGTGTTGATAGACGGAATAGGTATGAGGGAAAGCGTGTATTGATATACAAGCTTTTCACTCATATCTATTCCGTTTATTAAAATGAAACTTGGTACACACATTTCTTATCCGCTATAGTATTTTTCGAGATACATTTGGATTGTGTGCTTTTACACGTGGCCACTTCAGAGAGGTCCAAAGTTGTTGGAGAGATTTCTGGAGGGAATTTTCCTGACATTCTCCCAATTTTCTCTGTTCAAGTAAGTTGTGGATCCCAATACATAGCAGATCTGGAAAGCTTGTGTTGATGCAATAGCTATTTCGCTGCAAGTCTACGATTTTCTTTATAGTGACAGGGTTAATGGGCCTCAGGAACTAACTCCGTTGTCGATGGCACCTAATTTTTTGTGCATGAACATATCTTTGTTACGTTTATCGAATGGACTAGGTTTGATTTGGATGTCCAAATGACTCGTTCATGTCCGTTCCTTGTGAGTTCTGGTATAGGTGTGGACTTAATATAAAAGAAATGTAAAGCCTTAGTGTAATTTTCAGTAGCAGATTTTATTCGAATTTCCATATTAATAGAAGCTAGTTAATTCTATATAGACGTTTCTTAGCGACTGGCTGTGTGTATTGATTCTGAACGGGACCTAGTAACATTACCGGGAGATCAAATCGTGTCATCCTTGTTTACCTACGGACATGTAGTATCATTATCTCATATTTTTGGCTAGTACAAAGTTCCAATTGAACACGACATAGCTCATAAATAAGGAATTATGAACAATAGTTTACGTGTGACTCTACAAACCATCCATTCTTGTCTACAAATTGTCCGATTTTACCCATGATTGATTCGAAGAGATCCATTTCTAAATTAAAAATGCCGTACATTGCATAGCAATATAGGAATGGCCAACATGTTACCGAACTGTCATGTGATTTTGTATTCCACATTGTCAAAAATTGTTTCAGAATGGATATGAAACACAATCTACTCGAATATGGGCTCAAAGTTCCAAAGATAGGTTCATTTTCCTCATTTATCACTTCATTGACAAAAGAAATAGTGCATTTACTTATGGTTTCATTGTCAGATTATCGTCGTTATCAGATTCACTTCTATCTTTCTTACTATTTTTCTTCTATTTGAGTGTGACAGTGAAACCATAAGCAAATTTACTGTTTCTTCTGTCAATGAAATGATAAATGCGAAAAATGAATCTAAATATCAAATGCTCTAAAATGGCACTCACGGAGTACAGAGCACTATACTACAAGTCAAAATACAGCGAAAAATATACATAATTGCATACTTCCGGGTCCTCGTCTGGTGACGCGAATTGCACTATGTTTCAATTTCCCAGATAATGAACCACATCCATCACATACCAATCCATCAAATAGTTACATCGGTTCTTTCCAGATGGCAGTTAAAGTCGGTAGACGTTGACACTAGCGTAACAATCCATGTAACTGCTCGATAATTCGTATAGCATCGCTAATGATTTCAAGCTAATTTGCAATGTTGCCATATTTTGGTTGGTTTCTCATAGCGACTGAAGTAGGGTATACCATCATATAATATTTTAGCTTTAGTTTGACCTGAAAAATAACGCTCTGTTGTCCGTGGATACCATTTTTTGAACACCATATATATATATATATATATATATATATATATATATATATATATATATATATATATATATATATATATATATATATATATATAGGGTGTTTTAAAACAACACCGACAACGTTTGGGAGGTGATTCGTGACACCAAGATAAGACAAAAACTATAGACTATCTTGAGTGCATAAATCCTTTCTTTTGGAGCTATAGGCTACCGAAAACATGGAAAAAATAATAATTTTTAAAGGTCCATAGCTCCTTAACTATGGGACCTATTGTAGTCAGGTCAAGACTATCACTTAGGAATTAGTATGTGCCCTATCCAAATATCTAAGTTTCAGAATCCTGTGGTACTTCCGTAACAATTTTTATGGAGGTAGTTGGAGAGTTCTTCAAATTGTATGCCAGTAGCCAAACTCCGTCTATATGAGTGCCTTAACTATAACTCCGAAAGGAAGCATTTGTGCAACCAGGTTGGTCTGTACTTTTTGTCTTATCTTGGAGTCAGGAATCTCCTCCTAAACCTTGTTGCGTTGTTTTGAAACACCCTATATATATATATATATGCGCTTTAGGTTAAACGGGAGAGACGATTAATTAAAGTGAGTGCTTATGAAAAAAATGATAGAATCATATTGTGTGAGACGTTACGGCACAACCTTAAGAAAACCCATGGACACGATCTTACCCTCCACAAACTCACGTCGAGTGGGAACGAACCATTGATTCCTCATACCTGAGGTAGGCGCTTTACCACTAAGCCCTCTTATCCATCTACAGAAATTTTGTAGCAAATTAAAAACTTTTGATTTGAATATTGGATCCCTATTTTGAAATCTACCGTAGTTACATAATGCCAAGCGAAACACATTTGTTACTATCTCGACTGCTAGAATTTGCGTGAAACATCTCGCAGGTACCTGGTTTATCCGTAAGGGAATCAATATAGTCAGAGATTACCTTATGATTCTACGAGGAGGAGCCAAAAAGCAAAGAGACGAGAAAAGATACATTTATTCTAATGATACATTTTATTTCAATGGTAGAAAACTGACACATACATTATTTTTCTACATAATGTCCCTCTGCACTTCAATGCACTTTTCCCAACGTTTCACAAGATTTTTGATTCAGTCGAAAAAAAAAATTCGGTTGCACCTGTAACCAATGTTGTACCGCATCAATGACTTCCGCATAGGTTACTATCTTCTTCTGGTGATGATGGGTGTTTCCAAACCATGTTCGCAGCCTTATTCTCTGCTTTGTGATGATGTATCCAAGTTTCATCTACAGTAACGATTTGCTGAAAAAATCCATCTCCCTCGCGACGGTAACGGGCCCAATGTTTACGAGAGATGTCCAATCTTTGTGCCTTACGCTGCGCGATAAACAACTGTCACTATACTGCGCTGGCATTCGACAAATAATTTCTGCAGGTTTAACACCTTCCGCAAACTAAATGAGAATCACTGTCCTTATTTCCTCCTTGCTCCAGATCGACAAATGGAGCTGCCATGTTTAACGGTCTCCAACGACTAACGCGGTAATAAGAGTGAGACATTGCATAGAATTGTTGTAGACAACACTAATTCAGCTTTGGATACTAGCTGCGAGCAATTGCAAAATTCCTTTACTCATGATAACAAGTAAGTGTTAAATATTTTACTTCTGAAGAATCGCGACTCTCAAAACTCATATATGGTTTGTAGGTGTATGCCATGGGATACAAGTGTATATCGAATCGTTAAATTTATGCGGTAGGGCCTATGTTATATGGTGTCAGTGCTGAAAACAGACGTAAACTTGAATCAATATGTGTATAATACATACATTATATGAATAGTCTGTAAAAGCGTTTTAAGCTTCAGGGATTGTTACGTACAGTAGAATTTCAACCAGAAAAGAGTTTGCATACCTATAAACAAACATGTATGAAACTATATTACACGTAAATGTACAGCTTTTCTCAACTACGTTAAACAAATATTGTATATATTTGTTCTGCTAGATTTTAATTTCTATTATGGAGAATACGTACTTATATATCTGCAAATGCGCTAAAAAAATTTTTATCACAAATGTTTGAATTTTCAACGTTGTTTTTCTTTTCAGCCAAAGAAAATTCAACGAAAAAACTGTTAGTGCTTTTTTATGCGAGGAAAGCATATTACAAAATATATCCTAATAAAACTTTAAAAAAAGACGCATAGTGAAAAAAATAGGCATAAAAATCCAGTTTAACAACTTACATATAAAAACACAGATGTTTTGGTCTTTATAACAAGAAGAAAAATCAATGCACATGGTTAAAAGTTACTGAAGAGAACAGATTTCGAGTTTTGAAAACTCCGTTCACATAACAGAGATGTTTTGTGGTATAGTAGTATATATATATATATATATATATATATATATATATATATATATATATATATATATATATATATATATATATATATATATATATGTGTGTGTGTGTGTGTGTGTGTGTGTGTGTGTTGTTCTGCTTACTTGATTGTGCTAAATTTCATCCCTCTCCCAGTTGTTTTTTTTAACAGATATAAAAGATGTGCACAAAGAGTGTGTTGTTATGGTTTGTGGAGAGAAAGGAAAGCGAATAGTGTTATAGATAACATCTGTGGATAATGCACTGAGTACGTCGATTGTTTCACAAGATTTCAAGTCATTATTGAGCAAAAAGAATCCTCATGAGTCTTTCTAAAACTTTCTCTCCCTTTCTCCTGTTTCTTATATATACAGGGTGGACCATATATATATCTTGATACACCCTTAAACATTTTTAACATAAATAAAAAAAGAATGAATTTTGTACTATGCAAAAATATTGACAATGGGCATTGTTTGACTCGTTTTCCAATACCATCACATTAACAGTCTTGGCAACTCAACAAAAAATATTTATTTTCTTTTTAAAAAACGTCACCGCTTTAACAATGAAATATGAAATTGTTTGTATTTTAAAGACCCAAGAAAATAGGTTACTTGCGCATTGTTCGAACGTAACGTAAGAGCACGCAAACATACGTCATTACGTGAGGGTATCCTAGAATACCTTAAATCCGTTTCTCAACAATGCTGAAATGTTTGTATGGTAAAGGCCAAATACATTAGGTTGCTGAAGGGGCAACGTTGATTTCTCATTTACCTTAGGGTGCCATATTCTATGAAAGGTTTATGGAGCCCAAGTGGCTGGTGAAATTGAAAAAAAAAATTCACAATTTTAGATTGAGATTCACTTCTTATTTTCAACTTTTGTCTTTTATTTATTTTTATTTTTCGTCTTTACTGATAATGTAGTTGATCTATTGGTCGGACTTTTGATACAGCCGGCATTGATGTTCAATTAGTTTGAATTTTTTCTACAAATTTAGACTTAAAAATGGAATAAACCTTAGCGTGATCGATAATTAGATGTATTTGGTTATTTTGGGCAAAATTTAGGAATTTAAATTAGATCATTATGACTGAGATAAATAATAAACACTTACTGATTATTCATAATCATTATCATAAATATTCTGCCATTATTGGCAGGTCACTTTCTGCAACTGACAAGCTTGCATGTTCCACGGTCTTCCGCTACCCTCTTAGTCTTTACGTAAGATTTTTCTGTTTTGATATCGTCCACTAATTGTAGTCTCCTTGGCCCCCTGCTACCATGCCCTCTACCACGTTCCCCATGATTCACTTCCCTCTTATCAAATGTCCCACCAGTTTCTCTTCTCAATAATATTTAAAATTGTTTTTTCTACCCTACCATTTGTAACTTCCTCTCATTGTTTTTCGCTCGAACCAGCTAATTCTCTCAATTTCTCTCCACACCCACATTTCGAAAACTTCCCGTCGTTTTTCATCATTTTTGCGTAACATCCAATGTTTCTGACCCATACAGTACAATACTTCACACGAAGCAATTTATGAGTCTTTTATTCAACTCTTTATTCAAGGCCCCACAAAATAGTATTTTCTTCCTCCTAAAGGCTTCTTTCACCATTCCTATTCTTGCTTTTATTTCACGTTCACATTTCATACCATTATTAATAATACTACCCTACCATTTTCTCCCCTCCTACATCTATATTTGACACCGACTGCTTAGTTCCAATCATCATGACTTTTGTCTTTCTCACACTTATTTTTATCCCATATTCTTCACAGTCCTTCCTCAAATTTTCTAACATGCGGGGGCGCGGGTGCTCAGTGGTAGAGGTTTCAATCCCAGCTCGCGCCGTGTGAACTTTGTGGTGGACAAACACCGTACTCGTGGGTTTTCCCGGGCTTCTACCGTTTCTTCCCACTTTCTTCATTCCACCATTTCATTTACAGTATCTCTCATCATCACCGCCTCTTTTAGCCTAACCGACATAACTATGGGACGTAAAAGGTAAAGATTTCATTTTTCATTTCAAGTTTTCTAACATCTCATTAATTTTCTCTTCAGATTCTGCAACAAACGCCATATCATCTGCAAACCGTATACACCTAATACTGAATATTAAGGGCTCTTAAAATAATGTTTTTGAAAACAAAGAACTACTGAATGTCAGATATTTACGAATTTTTCTCAACGAAATGTAAACAATTATAATAGAATGGGAATGGTTCTTCTTGTAATAAGTTGTTAGCTAAATATAATCCTTTTGCATTTGATGAACTAATTCTTTTCCATTCTAGACTTATAATATATGGTGATCACACTGCAGAATTTACTTGATTTTATTTCTGTTTCAATGCTCCTGTCTGGGAGCCATAAATTGTATGTTCGAGTTAATAAGATTGCAAGTTTTGATGAGGTTCAACTCAGTGGGCCTTATGCAGAATCGTTTTGACGTATGATTAGCGTCATACTAAAGGCCGGAATACTGCAGGAAACATATGTTAGTCGAATTCTTTAGTATGGCACTAATCACGCGTCAGAACGACTCTGTATAAGGCCCAATAAGTCGAAGTTAGAATTGTTTGAGTTTGATGACCCCTTGGAAACAATGACGATGTAAGATTTAATTTGAGGGGGAAGCGGCAAGTGGAGGCGAAGAAACATTTTTTTTTTGTATATAGGAAAATATTTTACTTGATTTACGAGGTGTGATTAAAAACATACTGAATAATTTTAGTGAAAACAAAGTAATAATCTTACATGGAATTCGATTTAATCTCCTTCAAAGTACTGTCCTTAGCTAGCGATGCACTTATTCCAATGTTGAATTCATGACTGGTAGCATTTCTGGAAGACTTCGTTTGGATGGGCTTTCAGATGCTGTGTTGTGGCCCTTTTAATGTCAGGAATGGTTCCCTTTACGCGCGGTATAACTTTTGGGAAGAGCCGGAAGTCGCATGGTGCTATATCTGGAGGACACAGCGAATGTGAACAAGAATATTTTTCTCGTCTGAAAACTCACGAATCAAAAGCACAGTGTAGCACGACGCGTTTCCATGATGAAGCAGGAATCCAGTTGCCCATTTAATCGGTGGTTAAAATATTTTCCACGGATCCATACGAGATGTTTAGTTCTTCAGAAATCTCTCGAATAGTGATTTTAACTTGTTTGGCCAAATCATTTGTGTAATTTGTTCGCACATTTTCACCTGTTTTTGACGTCGAAGGACGGCTCGATCGTTGCTCATTTTCGACTAACTTCTTGCCGCATTTGAATCGCTCGTACTACTTGTAAACAGTTTTTAATTCCATTGCTTCATTGTCATACACTAATTTTGATTTTTCGTGAGTTTCTTTTTGGAACATTTTTGCAGCTTAGAAGAAAACTTAATGTTGGTGCGCGACACTCTTAACACGTCCTCACCCTTCCGGCTCTGGATGCCAACTAACATGTCACAACTCGTTCAAACTCGACAGTGACTGTACCAAAAGTTTAGGCTACTGGGCTTACTAGTTGAAAGAGATACAATATCGATAGATGACATTGTGAAACTACATTCACCACACTTTTTGATCAAATCTTATATATTCCTTTATTTACATTAAAATTTATCACATTTGCAAGACAGTTGGGCGGGGGGAGGAGACGAGTAACGGGGTTGTGGGTAGAGTTAGCATTCGATAAGAAATTTAGGATTTAGGATTTAGATTTCTGGGACTTTTGGCAGCTACGGGCATTTAGTCCGTCATGTATGAGGGATGGCGTTCCTCGGCGAGCACACTATCTGAGGAAAGGGGAGGAAGAACGGATGGAGAAGAAAGGAAGCAGTTTGGGACCTCTAAGTTAGGTACCACCTCTGCATTTGCCTGGTGATGAAGGAAGAAAACCCAGGAAAACCTCATTCAGGATGACTAGCTTGAAAAACATTTTTAGACTTTTTCGTTCGAGTGCCCCCACCGGGAATCAAACCCAGGACCGCTCGCACCCGATAAGAAATGTCCGCCCTCTTTCTACATCTGGCGTCTGGCTATTGCTTGGAAAATGTTTTAAACTTTATGATTCAGTTTTTGTTCTTTATAAAAGTGGAGACAGTCGTCTCTTGTTATGAATTCTTCATGTAGAAAGATTCTTTTTAAAGTGGCAAATTGATTGGCATATGTATATGTATATATTAATATTTTTGTTGAATGTTTGTAGGAACGCTTGTTTTGTTTGGCCTAGACGTGTGGTTATATTGTCATATTAAAAAAAATCCTTCAACAAATATACTGTAATAACCATATAAAATCTGTATAAAATTTCAAATAATAAAGATGCCTTTTTTATGTAACTTTAGAATAATTGCGCAAGCAAAAGCAATTCATCTTTTTATAAATTCATTTTATTGCGGCTTTTGCACAATTATTTCATTTCATTCATTCTTTATTGTTATTCTTATTATTTACATTGTATGTCATTCGTGTACGTATTTCGAACACCGGAGGACACAAAGTGAGAAACGAAACCCATAAACTCCAGTTGACGTTAAAGCTGTCTGCAAAACGAAGGAGTCAAACAAATCATTTCCGTTGCTGTAGAAATGCGCTATAAATTTGTAGAAATTCTGGAGGAACAGAATGGAAAATGTGTTTCCGTGCTTTATTTTAGAGATGGAGATCTTTCCTCCTTCTCCTCCTCCTCCCCCCTATATTTTCCTTCAAGAAGAGACAATATTTCCTGTTCTTCTATTGTTCTTTTGCTTGACTCGTTGTGCTGCTTGCCTGTCGCTGCATATCAATATATGATTCAATACGCTTTCTTTTTTTTAATACGTATATGGCCGTATAACCAATGGTCTATAAAAACAGTATAATGTTATCAATACTAAGAAATGCTTGACTATTTTAAACACTGCATTGATTTTTGGAATGCTTATTGTAATATATGAGAACGAAGGATAGTTTTGTTTATTTGCCCATTTTTTAAATGAAATACTAAACTTAGTTTTTGCTATATTTTTCAATATGATAAATCTTTCATTGGAAACTGTTGTCTTGCCTATTAGATTTCTGGCTATGGTTCAGTAGTCTGGTAGCAATTCTTAGTATAGTGATCAATTTTGGATAACAACCAACCTATTTTATACATTAAAAATATTCAGATGATTGAAGGACAGGGATTTAGGATTTTAAGGATCTAGATTTCTGGGTTTTCGGCATCTATGGCCACTTAGATCGTCATGTATGACGTCCCTCGGAGAGCACACTATCCGGGGAAAGGGAAGGAAGAGACCTGGGACCTATAAGTTAGGTACCACTCCGGCATTTGCCTGGTGTGAATTAGGAAAACTCAGGAAAACCTCATTCAGGATGGATGGTCTGAAATAACTTTTTACACTTTTTTTCGACTGAGTACCCTCACCGGGAATCGAGCCCGGGACCGGATCATTGAAAGTGACCCGTATTCGATTCTTGATAGAAACAATGTTGCGTACGTAAAGCATAGTTATTTCTTAGTCCATTGGCTTATCTGGCGAATTATTTTTCTAGTTTATTTGCAATGAACTGAAACTTTAATATTGTTTATTTACAGACATCTTCAAGTTTAGTTAAATACCATTGTTCCTTTCTTTTTTTTTCCAACATTAATTTCCTACATACATAAATTCAATATTACTTGATTTAACGTCTTTTTCCGCAAGAGGACAAATACAAGAACAATTTGTAATAAAACCGCCGTTTGGTTATCAATAACACACTTTCAAATACCAAACATTTATAATACACATTGGAAAAGTACAACATTAATAATACTCTTCAATATATCCACCATTCAAATTGAGGCACTTGTCATAACGTTTTATAAGGTTTGAAATTCCTTTTGCAAAAAGAAATCTTCCGTTTGGGAATGAAGCCAGCCGCTAACAGCATTGTGAAGCGCATTGTTATTGTCGAAGCGGTGTGACGCAAGTCACTGTTTCATGACCCTGAAAAGGTGGTAGTCGCTTGGCGCCAAGTCTGGGCTAATAAGGGAGATGATTAAGAATATCCCAGTGGAAGTGGTTCAAACATTTTTGTGTACGTCCAGCGGTGTGCGAGCGGGCATTATCGTGAACCAACAGCATGCCCCGACGCTTGTTCTGGATGTCTCGCCTGAGTAATCGTAACGTATCATACTAGATACTCAGAAATCGTATGTTGGCATGCACTTCACATTTGGTGGGGTTTTCTACTGAAGCGTTTGATTTCAATTGTTATAGCGGAGGAGTGAACTACAACGCAACCTTTTCCTTCCACTATTCACTGTTTATTGACCTACTGCACACAGTGCCAGAGGACTGACGTCGCTCTTCCCGGACATTTCTCGCACATGCGCAGACGAAGTTTTCTCGAATTGTCCTTTTACGTTTTTTATAGTTGAGTCGAGACTAGAAACAAGTCTTAGTGTTACATGATCCATAGTATAGAAACTACAAATTGACAATTTCATTCTGATAACTTATGGCTTCGTGTAGCCTAATTGCTAAAGGCTCTGGTCTTAAGTGCAAGGGATTCAGAGTTCTATTCACGGTGGGGTCACTCAGTCGAAAACGTGTAAAAGCTTTTGCAGACCAGCCATTCTGAGTGAGGTTTTCCTGAGTTTTCTTCATTTACACTAGGCAAATGCCGGCATAGTACCTAATATACAGGTCCCAGGCCGCTTCCTTCCCTTTCCCTGGATAATGTGATCGCCAAACGACGTCATGAAGGGCTAACATGGGAATAGATGCCGAAAGCCCAGATATCTAATTCCTAATCCTAATCCCATAAATGGGTTTGGAGAAGTACTCAGTAAACTAAAGCTATTAGAATTTCAGCCTATTTCAAACAAAACAGAAAAATAGTTCTCCAAAAATATAAGTAAGAGGTTAAATTCAAAGATGGCGCTAGTATTCACCCATGTTAAACTCTACCTTTGGTCGACAAAGCCCGTTTCACCATGTAAGGCCTCAAATACCACACTGCGTATAAAACAAAATACAATTTTCACAGAGTAATTTTCAAATATTTTAATTGATCTTAGAGACATGAAACAACAAACAGTATACGCTGAATAGAGAATAAGAATATAAGGAGTCATTAAAACACGTATAGTCTAAGAGGATGGCGGCAATGGTAGTTCTAGCGCGGGGCCTAGATTTCCCAGTTTCTTTTAGTCACAAAAATAATTTAAGCATATATTTATATATTTTGGAAGTTTAAAGTAAACTCATGATATACCTATCATAATCTGGTTTGTAGCTGCTCCTCCCCCCATTTTCACCTTCAAGACCACAGAATATTTGAGATAACTATGCAATTGCTCCTCGTTTGCGGTTTATGATTCCACCCACTTCCTGGGACTCCTTTTTCCCTCCAGGATAATCGTGGTATCTGATAGATGTATTACATTCAAGACAACAAAGTGCCTCAGTCAAAACCGTGCAAATTGGCACTCAGAAAACAAATCACTTTGAAGAATGGATTTTTCTTCAACAAAAAAGAAGCAGGGATGCCATTTGCGAAGGTCAAGGAAGCAATTACCTGAGTTTGAGAAATACATATACAGGGAGTGCAAGTGTAGGTATGCAGTGCATTATTCTTCATCTTTATTATTTTTCAGATAACCTTAATTATGGCTGGTAATTATATATTCAAAAGTGAATTAAAACAAGAAAATGCGTTATCGGCATTATTATTCATTTTTTTCTGAAATATGCTAGTAATCAGAGCCTAAAGCACTCACCAGGTTATGACTCTTGCTGATGATTTCAAACTGATAGAAAACTCGTTTGTCTTCGCGAATTCTGTCGATGAATGTGGAGTTTAAGATATAGAAGTATTTGAAAATAAAATCTTGAGGCGAATATTGTGACACAAGTAAGAACGGAAATAGAGAATGGCTGAAACTTCGTAACGAGGAAAATGCCTAATGTATAGTGTTAAGATAATACTGTTAGGCAGTGGCGGATCTAGCTCGGAACTGGGGGGCGTAGACCACCTAGTTTTTTGAGTGACCAAATTCCCCACCCCCAGTTTTTACCTTCTAGATCCGCCTCTGCTGTTAAGTGTAAGCGATTCAGGGGACAAGTCAAGTAGCCTAAATGGAAGAAAGTAGGTCCGCTTTTCAAAATTTTACTCGAAACCCAATCAAAGGGGCATGGGTGCATCAGTGGAAGAGTTCTTACTTCTGGTCTCTGGTTCGATCCCCGGCCAAGCTAGTTTGTGGTGGATAACATCATACCCGTGGATTTTCTCAGAATATTCCCGTTTCCTCCTACATTCTCATTCTACCGATTCTTCCATTACCATTCACTTGCCTTAATAATTCTTTTCCCTTAGCCTAAAAAGTCTAATTATATAAAGTTAAACTTAGATGTTTCATTTCAAACTTCATTTCATTTGGAAACGCAATCGAAAGAAAGCATTAGAAAAACTTAGAAAACTATTCACTAAGATGGATTTTGCAGAAATAGTAACACAAAGTAGAAACTGGATAAGTTAACTAAGGACAGAAGTCAATTAAGGGCTTATCTGAATGAGATTTCTAGCCTCTGGGTTCCATAGATAGAATTCCATGTGTTCCATATAGTTAATTATTTATTGTTATTATTACGTTAAATAAAGATTAATTACTATGTAGAAGTAACACTTTGCCAGTTATTGTAGAGAGAATAAGAGAAGGTAAAGAACTGACAATGTGGTTCTATTCCTGTCACAGCACCAAAGTAGTAGTCTGTTTTGTTTTATGTCCATTTCTCTCGTCCTATTAAATTAGGTTCGAATTTTGGATATTGTAAATAAAGAAGATATTTTCTTGACGAGGTGGAATTTGCCTGAGACGATGATGCTAAAGTGGATTGTGAATTTATCTTGAAAACCGATGTGTGATTACTAGACATCGGATTTTTATGCAAATGCATATTTTGTTTTTTATATGTATCTCTGTTAAACTTAGTATGGATTTCTAACAACAATAATACAACACGAATTTGAAGTTTTATAGCACATGTAAATGCATATCTCAAACTTTAATGCATGTATTAGTGCTTAAGAGCATATTCTACATGTTTTGTAAGTTTTATTTCAAACTTGTGCTTATAGTATATAAACGGCGTGATTGGCATTTGAAGGCGGGGCTCCAAGTTCCTTTTAAATGCTGCTAGCAAATGAGAGGCCAGCGGTATTGCCACGTTTATTTCGTACATATCCACGTCTATCCCGTGTCACCTGATCGCGCTGTATTTCCTCTGCTTATTCATAGCTACATCCATTTACCACTTGGCAACGTCGCGTCAGAGCTTGCGTTTTATTCGTTTAGCTGAGATGCCAAGATGTTTGTCACAGGCTGAAATACGTGCGTAATTCCAGTTTTGGTTTGTATTTTCAATGCATTTCAATATCTATGCAACAGGATGGCTTTTCGCGTGCGAAGATGGAAGAGTGCCTAGTTTATGGAGGGCCAATCAACAGAGCAAAGACACTTACAATTACCAAGACGTTAAGACAAATCTGATTTTAAGATCAGTCTGCTTATAATGACTGATTGTAATATCATGTCAACGTCAATACACAGACAAGAGACCCGAGTAATGGTGCTCAATAGCTTAGCTCTAATTGATGAAGTCCAGCACGAGCTTCAATCAGTTCCTGGTAAATTCGTGTGCTCTACGCAATAGAAATTGATGGATGTTCTTGTCAGAAACTCCGACTACAAAATAATTGAAGTCATGGGAAATACCTTCAAGGGTTAGATTTTAACTTGCCAGAAAGTATAGATACTACACTTGTTTCTGTCTATAAATAGATTGTCCAGTAACACCTGTTGATGTTGGGAGGCCATTTGCTGGCTACAAACATCACAAATTCACCCTTAAAAATATAGAGAAGCAACTCATGATATACTGTAAGATTAATTACGGTAAGAAGTAAATCCTTAAGGTTTTTTTCTTTCTGTACAGTGAAAGCGTGTATAAAGTGAGGGTTATGTTATTTTGTGTAAAGTAAATGCACTCTAAAATAAAAATGTGAAGTAAAACTAGAGGTCGTGTTCTCATATCACTGAGTTCATTTTAATTTTATAATTTTTGTGTGTTTTAAAGGAAGTTAGAAGTATATAAACTGTAAGTAATATAAAAATAAATTCTAAAGAGAAGTTCCTAAAAGTTAAAGTACATTTTCGAAGTTATATTGCACTTACAAAACTTTATCACAACTTTGCCGCATGGTTGAAAGTGCTATCTTTTGTTGCATTATTAGTGCATATTTTAGCATATTTAACAGCATAGTTGCATGCATATTTCATGAAATTTAAGTGCATAAAAATCTGATGTCTACTGATTACCGGTCACTACTAGAAACTACTGCCGATAGTGACCCCGTCAGAAACTAAATAAAATAATCTTACATTTAATTAATTAAATTTCGAATGCAATGATAGCAATTTATTGAAAGAAAATCCTCTCAACATACCGTGAATAGTTTATTTCCTTGTCCATCAGCCCGTGTCATTTTGGTACAGAAAACCAAAATCTCTACTCAATCTGTTAAGATCTACTATCCATTTCTCTATTTTCTCTAACAGTTGATATCATATCTACTACTACTAACAATACTAACAGTAATACTAATACATTTTCTATCAATGCTCACTACTCTACCTCGTCCCATTTTTTTAAATGAAAAATAAAGCGAGGAAAATTCCAGCTAGTTCCATTGCTCACAGTGAGAGAGAGAGACTCTACTTTCGTAATCAGGAGCCGTACAAAGCACTCATTATCTAAACGTCAGCAACCGTTTCGGAGGGGAGGGAGGGGAGGTTGGACTAAAAGACACATACACATACACAGACAGAGATTTAGCAGGAAATGTCTCCATTTGTGTGTCATTCTGTCCATCTCTCTCTTCTCTTGTTCTTCGTTCTTTGTATGTTGGCTTCAATGTTCTCTTGTGAGCTACTCACAGTTTAGTTAGGTCTGTAGTGTTGGACGACACGAATTACATGGAGACGATGAAAGGGAAAGATAGGACACACAAATAGCAGTGTTTCTAACTAGACAACAAAAAATATTTTCTGCCACTATTAGCGTTGATTGTGCCAATCTCTGGTACAGAGATTTCTGGATTGTCAGCAGTTCATATCAATAAATATATCTTTGTAACAGTCATCTTTATATAAATGAAGTGTGTACTTCGAAGCAAGATACAAGGTAACGAAAACATTCTTGCCGTGCTAGAGCATTGATAAACCAAGAGCAATACAGTGGATGGTACGTACCTTTAGGTTTCGAAGTAAGCTCCATCAGTACTTTTTACCAACGTTCCTGCAACCGCACAATATCCTGGTGATAAAACTCGGCGGGCGTGGATGCAAAGAAGACCGTGAGTACGTTCCGTAAGTCTCTCTCTCATTTGCAAAGGATCTCCCAGGAGGTGATTGTCGAGAAAATGAAACAGGTGGTAAACCTGTTCGCGCAAGGTCCGGTGAGTAAAGTACATAATACAGTGTCTTCCAGCCAAATTGCTGAAGGTTCTTCAGGGACCTCTGTGGCACATGTGGCTTGGTATTGTCATGCAGGAACAGAACATCCTTACGATTCACCATGTCGGCTCCTTCTGCCGCAATGTACGGTGCAAAGCTTTGCAACTACCGAAAGTAGAGGTCAGCAGTGACGGTCTGACCCGTGGAAGGAATTCGGAATGTACTACTTGGCGAAAAATCCACCATACATAGAGCATAATCCTTCATGGGTGCAGAGGTGGTATTGAGGTGTAAGAAACAGGGTCACATGGAGAAAATTAATGTCTTGCATGTTTGGAAGTGTCATAGAGGTCACACTTTTATCACTAGTAAACAAACGATCAAATATGGATGTGTTCAGTTTCTGAGTGAGTAAGGACAAACAGGATGTCACTCGAAGTTCATTATTCGTTCTCGACAATGTGTTGGATACTCACTTGCTTAATGTGTATGATTTCCCAAGCAGGTGAAGTCTGACTGTTTTAGCGAATATTGTAATTGAAAGTTTTCGTTTCATTGAATTTGAATTTGAAGAAAATTTATACATTCTTATTTCCGTTTAACCACAATGAAGTATTAACGAAGCATTTCTAAATTTAACACCTTTCTACCATTACTACGCTATATAGAATTCAGTAAAATTGAGTTACAGTAAAACATGTTTAAACTGTACATCTCTTTAAAAAGTGGGATACCAATCCCAACTTGGGCTTTTAATTAGTAGAACCTTCATTTCCTCTACAAGACATGTATGACTTTATTACTACATATGTTACCCACCTGTTTATCTTGAAAGATGGCCACATTGAAGCAACTGTATGTCTATACCATTCATAATAAATTCACTTTTGGATGTTGGCTTTTTAATTCTTAGAAACTCTTTTAGAACATCTTTCACAGTTCAATGTTTAGGGACATTAATAAACACAAGGATGAAATTTAAAAAAAAAAAAAACTTGTCCAGTGGCAGCAACTTCTTTCCTTTAAGTACAGAATCTGGTGGTGCTTTTTATTAGAATCACGCTAGTGGACCTTATAAAATTGTAATGTTAGTTCATCCGTTCATCCACACAATAACTATATAACGAAAGTAATTTTTTGCACTACACAGACAGAGCGATTATCTTGACTGAGTTTAATTCAAATACACCTTGTTAACATCAATGGTAACGGTAGCTCAACGGTGGGTATTATTATTATTATTATTATTATTATTATTATTATTATTATTATTATTATTAATAATAATAATAATAATAATAATAATAATAATAATAATAATATATCATTCAACGAATCTCATTCATTTTACAGATTTTACATACTTTGTACTAAAAAGTAATATACAGGCTGATGTTATATATATTGATATATCAAAGGCATTTGACTCTATTGATCATAAATTACTTCTGAATAAATTATCAAACATTGGCCTATCACTGTCTTATATTAAATGGTTTGAAAGTTACTTATCAAATAGAACTTTTAAAGTAAAAATTGGCACGGTAACATCTAGTCAAGGTCAAGTAGGGAAGGGAATACCTCAAGGGTCTCCCCTAGGTCCGCTTCTTTTTTCTCTATTCATCAATGATCTACCAGGAAAAGTCAGGTACTCAAAAATATTATTATACGCAGATGACATAAAGCTCTTTATAATAGTTAATAATGAGTATGATAATTATCTCCTGCAGAAAGACTTAGATGCAGTAAATCATTGGTGCGAGAATAATGTATTAACAATTAACTCTGGAAAAAACAATATATATGACATTTATTAATAAAACTCAATACTTTGTCAGTAAATATAAAATTCATGGAGTAAGAATAAACAAAGTAGAACAAATTAAAAATCTTGATATTATTTATGACAGACAATTGAAATTTAGTAATCACATAAATGATTTAGTGCAATCAACGAGAAAAACAATAGGTTTTATCTTTAATCAATGGCCTGATTTTTTAAATGGTAGTTCTTACGTGTACTTAATATAAGACACTTGTTAGATCCAAACTTGAATTTGGTTCAGTCGTTTGGAACAGTTTGTCTAACATACTTATTAACAAACTCGAAGCAGTACAGAAATGTTTTATACGACTACTATATTATAAAATGAAAATGGACTACTATTCACACGAGTATGAATATTGGTTAACTTTTTGGGGACATCAATCTCTAGCAGAAAGAAGAAATTTTATGGATAAATACTTTATTCAAATGGTATTGGATAATAAATATAGTAGCGATTACTGCTTGGAAAATATAGGAATAAGAGTACCGTGTTATAGTGTAAGAAGTCAGTCAACATTGGTAGCACTAAATCGAAAACGTGAAATAATGAGAAGAGTGACAATGTCTTATAACAGTTTAAAAAGAACATATGTTGGAAGAAACAATAGAGCGATTATTTTATTTAATTATATTTTTTCCAGAGATTAAACTGTTTTAACTTCATGACAAGGGTCTTGATTTTATTATTATTATATATCTTCAGAATATCTTTGGTTGTAACATTTTATTCAAAGAACCAATATTTTATGTGGAAATGTGACAATAGGTAACCAGGATCTTTTACATAGATGATACGAAATTTTAAGCAAAGTTGACTCATTATTTAAACGATAGTTAAATGAAGCTTTAATTTCTATAGTTCTGTTAATAGTATTTTATGATATTGACTGTATCTATTTTAATCTTATTTCAAAATCAGCTTTAATCTTGTAATGTGAATATATTAAACTTCTGACAAGGGTCTTAACCTGCTAATATTCATTATATATCACAAATTTTCTGGTCCGTTTTAAATGATTGTATAGTGGACTTAACATAGTGCTGTATTTTTGCAAAATAAGCTGTTCACAGCACTGAAAATAAAGTTATTATTATTATTATTATTATTATTATTATTATTATTATTATTATTATTCTGCCTGCTCTGTCTATTCCTCGCTTTTCTTCGTTCCTTCCTTCTATGGCGGCGGTATATAGAAGACAATTTCTTCGCAAGATGTGTCCAATCCAATTGACTTTTCTACAAAAAATGCCAGATAAAAGTGGCCTCTTCTCTCCTATCCGTTTTCAAACATCTTAGTTTTGTTACTTTCTCTGTCCATTTTATCTTGTCTATCTTCCTCCAACACCACATTTCGAAACTCCTTAAATATATATTATCTAACTTCCGTAATGTCCAAGTCTCTGAAACATCCAGTCCAATACTGCATATATAACCTCCATGACCAACTTCTTCCCAAGTCCAATATTAAGCCTGCTAGCTAAGTTGATCTCTTCTTGTTGGGTGTCTCTTCGACTATGGCTATTCTTGATCTGATCTCTTAAGTCAAAATATTTCCCAGATACTTGAAATAATTAATATTTTCAAATTTTCTTTGTCCTACTCTGACCCGTAAGTATGCGTTTCCACGGGATATTCTCATGACTTTCGATTTATCCCATTTCTTGTTTAAAATTTAAGAATATTTACCTAGCATCTATGCAACCTGCACAGTTGCAACGAAATGTTGGCTGCCTATAGCGAAAGGATACTTAACTTTTCTTACTGCAAAATGTCTTTCCGAATACATGGACTCGCTTACTCCTTTAGAGTCTTCAATAGAGCTTGCTTGTTTTATATCTACTGTCAGCGAATGTATGAACAGACCGTCGCAATTGCACATTTTTATTAACACTATATATCACGAGACAATTAGTCCAAACTGAGATATGGATTCTCTTTGTTTTCGTCGCATTTTCGGAACCTTTTCCTTCTGGGAAACTCTGCGGAAAATTTAGAAAAAAATAACGATCGGATTTTTGTTGCAAACTGTAAAAGAAAAAAAATAACACTACAAACCTTGTGTCATCTGCTGCTTGCTAGTAAATACTCATTGGCAGGATGAATATAACTGCTAGTAAAGGTAGAATACGAGCCGTTTTGGTATTTTGCCACTTGCAGGGGTGAGACACCATAAGCTATTACTTTGAGTATATCCTTGAACTGACGACCTTATTTGAATTTAACGTCATATATCGAAGATAGATAATAATAAAGAATGGTTTTTAAGAAATTATCATATTGAAAATACATTTAAATCAGTGTGCGAATCGTGAACTAAGATTAATTACATACATTATATTTATATTGCAGAAATAATTGTTAGGTATTATTAGCATGGTTTATTTTATAAATACTTTTTATAAAATAAACCATGCTAAATGTTAAACATATTGTATTCTACAGGGTGTTTCAAAACAACACCGACAACTTTTGGAAGGTGATTCCTGACGCTAAGATAAGACGAAACTTATAGACCAACCTGGGTGCACAAATGCTTCCTTTCGTAGTTGTAAGGTACCGAAAACACGAAAAAATGAACTGTAAAGGTCCATAGCTCAGAAACTATGGAACCTACCGTAGTCGGGTCAAGACTTCACTTAAGAATTAGTATGTGCCCTATCCAAATATCCATGTTTGAGAATCCTGCGGTGCTTCCTCAACAATTTTTATAGAGGGAGTTGTTGAATACTTCAAATTATATGCCCGTAGCCAAACCACCATTATAAAAATTGTTGCGTGAGTGCCTTAGGATTCCGAAGCATGAGTTTTTGGACAGGGCACATACTAGTTCCTAAGTAAAGTCTTGACCCGACTGTGGTAGTCCCGTACTTTCGGACCTAGGGATCTTTAAAGTTCAATTTTTCATATTTTCGGCAGCCTATAACTCCGAAAGGAAGCATTTGTCCACACCGAGGTTGGCGTATACTTTTCACCTTATCTTGGCGTCAGGAATCATCTCTGAAACGTTGTCAGTGTTGTCTTGAAACACCCTGTACATGCCGGTAGAACGTATTGTATTCTAACAATTGATATTCTGTAAACTGTTATGATTGTATTCTATACGCCAATTACATATTGACTTGACAGCAACGTGTAGATAGTCTATTGCTCTTAGATTATGCATCTTACTCTCTGTCAAACTACAAGGAAAATAAATTTCCCAGTAAGTACAGATCCGAGGGAGGAGTAAGGATCTTGGTTAAATTTCTTGGACTTAGCCTCTGAAAGGCAGTCTAGACCAGTGATTTTCAACCTTTTTTGCCTGGCGACACACTTTAATGAACATCCAGGACACACTTCTTTGATATTTTTAATATAAATAATAATAATAATAATAATAATAATAATAATAATAATAATAATAATAATAATAATCTATTATAATAGTGAAACCAATTAGTTTTTATAATGACTTTATATAGCACTGAGCATTATTGCTACCACTGGAGGTGTTGACTACTACAGTCTATCTCGATTTGAATCAAGGGCTACGATCCTGGGGTGACCGGTTGGCCTGGGCTCAGTCAAAGCTCATGTGGGCCCTATGTATTTTTATCGTTAGATATATGTATTTTTATGAATACGTAATATTTGTTATAATTTGAATTCAATTTGTCTTAAAATCTTCATATATATCCTTTCTTAGACCCTTGTCTGCAACCATACAGACACACATATGTGAATGTCCCTCCTAAAGTTACAGAGAAATCATTGATTTTTAACTAAATATTATTAAATTCAGCATGATTTTTAAACTCCAAACATTTGGCTACACAGCTTAGGGGACTGCATAACACATTAGTTTTGTCGCGACACATGTGTTGAGAACCACTGGTCTAGGCATTTTGTGACCAGAAGTATATGCAATTCTATAATAATGTGACACTATTGCAACACTGCCACTGAGATAGAGAGAGAGAGGGGGTAATGAAAAAATGCTATGACAGACAGAAAGATAGCAAAAGATATATATATATATATATATATATATATATATATATAAGAGAGAGAGAGAGAATTCTGAAGAGCAGACAACGAGGAAAAAGGGAGAATAGTGAATAGAATTGATGCTAGTGAGTGGACTGGATGAAGCAGTAGTCGAGCGAAACGAACGAACGAGCGACTGAGTGACTGACCAAATGAAAATTAATAGATGAATGAGTTCCTGACTGGACTATTGATCTCTCAAAATGTGTTCAAAACAGAAGACACGCAGATGAAAAGTGCTTTCATTTCCAGCTCGATAAACGGTAAAACGCTGAAATAATTCTAGCTTGAAAGTTCTTTTCTTTTTATTTTAAATAATACTCAAAAAGAAGTGTTAAGGTCTTTTTTGTGTGATGAATAAATATGTATACTCAACACACATTCCTTATGTTTTTTTTTTTTTTAATTTAATTTCACTCCAAATAATACCAATAACTCTAAGCCGTTTCTCCTGGACGTTATCTATATGATATCTATGTTATGTCTATTGACTCTTAAAAGTAGAAAGTTCGTTCTAATGTTCACGGACGTTAGGGATTGCCACATCAAATGAAACAAATTAAATTTGATAAATTATGTTGTGACAAATGAAATTTCCATTCAATATATGTAAATTATAGGAGGCATTTTTAAAGTAAGTACCGTTTCGAAATAATAAATTAAAAAAAAACACACAGTGCACTTTTAGGTTAGTAAAATAACGTAGGTTGGGTACGGTACATTAAGTAGGTAAATAGGTTAGTAGGTACGTTGTATATAATAGCTAGGTGAGAATGAAACTACAAGTGTACTACATATTTGCATCATACGGGAAATGTCGGATATAACTATGATATTTCAATAAAAGGTAACATTTGCTTTTAAGGTAAAAGCTTGGACTGAAAAGCAGTTTTATATTAAATTCTTGACTTTGACTAGCTGGGGTCTCCGCCTGAGACCTCCGTGTTTGCTCAGCCTCGCATCTCTTAGGTATCAGCTTTTGCATCAAGAATGAATTTCTTGCATTTGCTCTTAATATTTCCTGAATTCAGCCGGCTGGGAGACTTAGCTCCCAAACATCCGCATTTGCTGGGGCTACAACCTCACACTTCTTAAGCTCACAATTCTATCGAATTTCAAGTTTCTTTTCCTATTTCAACTACCTAAAAGATAAGATTTTGTATTCCAAGGAAACGCTCATTTAAATAGCATGGGGGAATTTCTTCATCCTCCCTTTAGGCCCCTTAAAAACTAAAAATATTCACTTTTGACAATTTTCCTGGGGGTTAGTCCCAGAAGACTACAATTATGCAAAATTTCATCATTCTAATCTGAAACGTCTTGGGAGTAGAAGATGCCCTATATAAATAATATGGGAAAAATTTTTTAAAAATACTATATTTTAATTAGATAATATTTTTAACATACTTGATTTCCCACTAGTACTAAATAGTTAATTTACCAATTAGACAACCTTTTAAAAGAACTAGATTTAGTTGAGAAAGAACTAAATTGGCAACGCTGGTCAGTGTCAAAGTTTTTGTGTATTCTTCATGAAAAAATTTAGAAAAAAAACTAATTACTTTGTAAACCTAAAAAAAATAACGAGAACCACGCCCTCTATTAAGGTAAGACTGATCCTGAAGTATACCTTCAAAAATCTCTTCATTATGAGAACTAACTAAAAGGTAATGCGTAGTGTAGCTAATTTGGTAAAGCCCAAAATTATGGATTACTTCGTAACTTTAGTTTGTACTTACCTAAAATGTTGTTCAAAGAAAAACTATACAGCGATGGATAAACTATATTGGGTGTTACAAAATAACATATTTTAGAGTTACTTCTCCTTCCCAGAAAATCGTCAAAAACAACTTTTATTTCGCTATAAAATGCGAGGTATGTTCAAAAAGAAAGTCAATTTTTGCTATAACATTTTTTATTACTCATTGTACAATATTTCATGCACTATCTTCCTCAAAATATTCCCATCTACTGGCAATACACAATTTCCAACGTTTCTTCTGGAAACCCTTCTGGAACGCCTTCTGGAACGCACTTTCTGGAATGGTGAGCAAGTTTCTTGTTCTATTGTCCTGAATCTCTTCTTTTGTTTGGAAACCACGTCCTTTCAAATTGATTTTAAGTTTTGGGAAACGGTAAACATCTGTTGCGGCTAAGTTCGGAGAATAGTGTGGATGGGGCACAACGGAAGTCTGATGTTTTGCCAGATAACGGCGGATGAGGAGTGCACCGTGAGCAGACGAATTAGCATGGTACACCTTCCAAGTCTGGTTTTCCCAAAATGCAAGCCATCTTCTTGCGCACAAGATCCCTCAACCGCGCTAAAATGTCCTAATACGGCTGTCTATCATCTGACCACGGGATACAAATCCATGCTGGACAATGCCTTCCTAATCAAAAACACAACCAATATTACGTTGATCTTTGACCGATTCATGCGTAATATTTTTGGACAATGAGACCCTGAATGAATTGAAAATCGATTGAAATGTCTCTGTATATGATTTAACAAGTTTGTGCCAAATTGTGACACACACACACACAGACACACACACGTTGTTCTTCATGCTCTCTCATTGTCACTATATTTTCCAAGGATCTTATAAATAGAGGATCTGCCCTTACAATAAGATCTTGAAGCCATACGTCACAGTTTCGCCACCCCTACTCTGCCCACTCCGCCCAATAGGATCGCAATGTTTTGAGCCAACAAACATGGCGGAAACGAAAGTAGCCAATCAGACGACGCCGGAAACGAGAGTAGCCAATCAGACGTGGCGATGCTCAGTTGTTTTTTGGCTTCATTATTTAATAGGATGAAGATATATATGGAGCAGATCCTCTATTTATAAGGTCCTTGATATTATCAATCCGACCAATAACTTGGGCATGTGCTCATTTCAGCGGCTGCAGCTCGGTGGCTACCGGTCATAGCAAAACGAGGCAAATAGCAATTTGCTATCTAAACCTGCAGCTAGGTAAGCTCAGTAGCTGCAGTGAGCTCCCTCTGTCGGTTGACGCATTATGTCAAAAGTTCTGTTTCTCTTTGAACATACCTCGTATGACTTCGTTACCAACAGTAACTGATACTTTTGCTACAAGAGATTGTTTTTATATATATATATATATATATATATATATATATATATATATATATATATATATATATATATATATGTAATGTATTTGTACAAAGAAATGGTAGGCAGCTATTTGGTTATCACTGACTTAAAAGAACTAACAAAATAGATACTTCTAATTAGTTGTAGGGAAATAGGTTTCCTACTCATGAGTTAGGTTAGTGGTGTCATCTGTCTTTCAAGTTTCCTACTAATTTCACGAAAGAGAAAAAAAAGAATATCAGATTCTTTTCAACTTGGGAAGCAGAATAGCTTCTCTCTCACGTACTTTCCGACAAAGGAAAATAGACGTAGCGCTTTGTAGTGATACTAATGAATGGAAATTGACGGCAAAAGCTTCGTCCATTTCCTAAACGAAACCAAGTGTCTCTTCAAACACATAATAAGTCAAAGAGAGACAGAGACACAGAAGTGAAGGGAAATTCCCCTGGGCAATGGCTTCAGATGAAGTGTTTAGACAAAAGAGCTTGACAAGAGACCTCAGCATCTTTTATCTCTATCTATGACTATCTTCGTCTGTTTCTCATTCAACAAGGAAGGTGCTGCGTTTATTATTATTATTATTACTATTATTATTATTATTAATAATAATAATAGTAATAATAAAACGGCAATACGTAGAGAGTTACTCAAGTGTTGTTTTCGTTAGAATGCACACATTTCCACTCAACGGAATATGAATAGAAAGGAAGTGCTTCGATGTTGGTTTTATGCCTCGGTAGGAATAACACTTTAGTAGACTTTGAAACTATGTAACGTTTCCGTATGGAAGTCTTAACAAAGACCGAGTGTGTCTGTCCATCCACGTATTGATATGTATCAGGGCGAAAAATGTTTATTATTATTATTATCCAGTGTTTCAATATACTGTAGGTTTCATGTATGATGTTATTGCGCTATTGAAATCTCGCCTTTCCGGTTTAGCTTTTATTACTAGAGAGTTAAACCGGGAACAGAAGCGTGACAAGATTTTTGAATACGGATTCTGTATTCTAAGAATACACTAACTAACTCTATCTCTTATGGTATCCGGAGGTTCAATGCCACGTTCACAAAAGCTATCCTCTAACTTCTTTCGTTAGCCAACTGGATCCAGTATCTACTTTGTATTCCTACTTCTGAGAGATTCATCTTAATATTTTCCTCCCATCTGTGCCTAGGTCTTCCTAATGGACGTTTTCCTATTAGATTTCCCGTTGAAAGCATTCCTTATTTCTTCCATTCTGGCTACACGACTTGCCCACCTAAGCCTCCTAGACTTGATGACCCTAACAACGTTTGGCAAACAGTATAAATTATGTAGTTGGGTCCGAATATTCGTCTCAGGATCTCCAAGATACACTATTTTGAAATAATTATATTGACACCTACAGGATAACATGATGTTGGTAAAGAACTGAACAAATACGAATGACCAATAAGTATCATGCAGGTCATTGATGGGTAACCTCTTCTTGAGAGGGGTCTAAAGATTAAAAAAAAATAGGTGGGCAATATAATTTAATTAAAAGACACAATAATATGTTATTTACAAAATTTTTGTAACATTACATTTTGCGTACTAATCTGCCTTCTTAATATAAATATTAAAGTTGGAGCAGTTGAGTAGGGATTTGGTTTAGCGGCCCGTTTGTTACCGAGACCATATGAGATTCGAACAACATGAGCTGAAGCCGGGATTGAACCCATGCTGAAGACGCGTGCGCCCCTATATAACTACGAGGGAGCTAAAAGTTGGAGCAGTTACCTTTACTCCGGAGAAAAGACATTCCTACATTCTCCCCGCCCCCCAAAAAACTTCCCAGACCATTTTTGGGGCTAGAAAAAGAGATATCAGTATAAAAATTGAATATCTGACAACCCTCTTCTCCTTTACATTTATCAGATTAGGAACCTGTCTGTTCCATAATTAGTATTTTGTCCATAACAATCAGCATAATACCGCATGGACGAAGTTGTGAGTTGCAGACGGAGTTTATGTCAGATCGCTGTTAGAAGTCAACGCACCGACAGTGCAATGTTCTGTTATTAATTGTTACATAGAATTACTGTCAGTTGAAACAGGACGAAAAGACAAGATCTATCAAGCAGGACGAAAGCCATATGTGATACATGCAGTCGTTCTCAGTGCAAGGATCTGACACAGTAGTCGACGATCACAGATCAGTACGAACCATTCAGTAGTATTTGGATAATGCTGAATGCAATAATGCATCAGTAAAGGGAAAAAGAACCTTTGCTTACAAAATTACAAATCACATAGCAACACACTATTGGTAAATATTAGCCTTATGAGCGAGAAACAATCTGTTGCTTCGTTAGATGAAGTATTTGAGAATGACTTAAGTGATGCAAACCTTATGACAGTCATACGTAATCCCTATAATGAAGAGATAGATGGGGCTGATAGCGATTAGTAAATTTGTCTGTAAAGAGAAATGTTGTGTGGTACTTAGTGATACTGGTAACTCATAATTATTTCATTCATCCATTCTCTCATTCATAGTTCTCATATTACAGATACATAGAAAAATAAAATGAAATCTTTAAGTTTTACGTCCC